>NC_085843.1:88643453-89989703 GCF_035594765.1 Anolis carolinensis | reverse complement strand
TCAAGCATGAACATGTGAAGACTGTGGTCAGTAAAGAATACACACAAAGGGTCAGAAAAATTCTCAAAAGCAAGACGGTTCTACCAGAGCCTGAACCAAACAACTGACACAGTAACCATAAAGCCAGAGAAAACTGCAACAACCAAGTTCTGGAAAGAACTTTGGGAAAATAATAAAAACTACAACAAAAACGCTGGGTGGATAAAGGAGTTTGAAGGAAAATTCTCACAGAACAAAATGGAACAGATGGAAATAACAACTGAAATGATCAGCAAACGAGTGCAAAAAGTCAAGAACTGGACATCGCTTGGTAGTGATCAACTTCATGGATTTTGGCTCAAACATCTGATTAGTTTACATGGAAAAATGGCCCAACAATTCAATGAGATGCTGCAGAAAGGAAGTATCAGTGAATGGCTAACAACTGGAAGAACATACCTGATACAAAAGGATCCAGCAAAAGGAGCAGCACCAGGAAACTAAAGGCCAATAACGTGTCTGCCCACTATGTTTAAACTACTGACTGGCATCATAGCTGAAAGAATTCAAGACTATCTTGAAGAAAAAAACATCTTGCCAGATAATAATAATAATAATCATCATCATCATCTTTATTTATACCCCGCCACCATCTCCCCAATGGGGACTCGGGGCGGCTTACATGGGGCCATGCCCAGAACAATACAATATAACAAAATATAATAGAACAACAAGTCATAGCACATTAAACAACACAATAAAAGAAAATATACACTACATTAAACAAGATCAAAGAACAATAAAACCAAGGGTGGGCAACATGAACACTAGATTAAAACTCGAGGTGAGAAAGGAAGTAGGAGTAAAAACCACAGAGGACAGGATCATAAAGTGGCGGTGCGATCTGGAGGACAAATATTGAAGGAAAGAACAGAAAGGCAATAAACGGGAAAGCAGGAGCACAAAAGACCAGTTATTGATTGACAAAATGATTCTGGAGAACTGTAAAAGCCGAAAAGCTAATCTTCACATGTCGTGGATTGACTACAAAAAGGCCTTTGACTCACTCCCACACAGCTAGATCATCAAGTGCCTGGAGGCCATTGAGATTAGTAAAAACGGTGGCACCTTCATTGAAAACATGATGGAGCACTGGAAAACTGAACTGTTTGTTGGAAATGAAAGCTATGGACTTGTCAACATCAGGAGAGGAATTTTCCAGGGAGACTCATTGTCCCCTCTGCTTTTCATTATTGCCATGATCCTTCTGTAAACAATCTTACAAAAAACAAATCTCGGCTATCAAACATCTAAGAATTCTCACAAAATTTCGCATCTGATGTACATGGATGACCTGAAGATGTATGGAAAAACGGAAACTGAAATCCAGTCTCTGACTAACACTGTCCGAATTTTTAGCACTGATATCAGCATGGAGTTTGGCTTGGACAAATGTTCGACAGTGGCATTGAAGAAGGGAAAAATCATTGAAAGTGAGGGCATAAATATGCCTAATGGCCAAACAATAAAGTGTCACCAGCCAGAGGCCTATAAATATCTGGACATATTACAACATCAAGCATGAACATGTGAAGACTGTGGTCAGTAAAGAATACACACAAAGGGTCAGAAAAATTCTCAAAAGCAAGCTCCATGGAGGCAACACCATCAAGTCCATAAACACCTGGGCCATACCTGTCATAAGATATACTGCTGGCATCATGAATTGGACACAGATGGAACTGGAAAATTTGGACAGAAAAACAAGAAAACTCATGACCATTCATCATTCACTGCACCCTCGCAGTGATGTTGACCGGCTATATCTGCCTAGAAGATCAGGGGGCAGAGGACTCTTACAAGTAAAACAAGCAGTCAAAGAAGAAGGACAAGCCCTGGCAGAATATGTAAAGCAAAGTGAAGAACCTGCTTTGATTGAAGTCAAAAATCAGAAACTCCTCAAAGCACAGCAGACAAAAAACCAGTACAAGAAAGCCACACTACAAACTAGAGCTGACAGCTGGCACAACAAAACATTGCATGGAAAGTTCCTTGACAAAATTGAAGGAAAAGCTGATAAGGAGAAGACCTGGCTATGGCTCACGAATGGGACACTGAAGAAGGAGACAGAAGGCCTGATCCTTGCAGCCCAGGAGCAAGCCATCAGAACAAATGCAATTAAGGCCAAGATCGAAAAATCAGCTGATAACCCAAAATGCAGACTGTGCAAGGAAGCTGACGAAACCATTGATCATATCCTCAGCTGCTGTAAGAAAATCGCACAGACAGACTACAAACAGAGGCACAACTATGTGGCCCAAATGATTCATTGGAACTTATGCCTCAAGTGCCACCTCCCAGCAGCAAAGAACTGGTGGGATCACAAACCTGCAAAAGTATTGGAAAATGAGCACGCAAAGATACTGTGGGACTTCCAAATCCAGACTGACAAAGTTCTGGAACACAACACACCAGACATCACAGTTGTGGAAAAGAAAAAGGTTTGGATCATTGATGTCGCCATCCCAGGTGACAGTCGCATTGACGAAAAACAACAGGAAAAACTCAGCTGCTATCAGGACCTCAAGATTGAACTTCAAAGACTCTGGCAGAAACCAGTGCATGTGGTCCTGGTGGTGATCAGCACATTGGGTGCCGTGCCAAAAAATCTCAGCCGGCATTTGGAAACAATAGACATTGACAAAATTACGATCTGCCAGCTGCAAAAGGCCACCCTGCTGGGATCTGCGCGCATCATCCGAAAATACATCACACAGTCCTAGACATTTGGGAAGTGTTTGACTTGTGATTTTGTGATATGAAATTGTTTCATATTACAGTAGAATCTCACTTATCCAACATTCGCTTATCCAATGTTCTGGATTATCCAACGCAGTCTGCCTTTTAGTAGTTAATGTTTTTGTAGTCAGTGTTTTAAAGTCATTGTGATATTTTGGTGGTAAATTTGTAAATACAGTGATTACTACATAGCATTACTGCGTATGGAACTACTTTTTATGTCAAATTGGTTGTATAACATGATGTTTTGGTGCTTAATTTGTATAATGATTACCTAATTTGATGTTTAATTGGCTTTTCCTGAATCCCTTCTTATTATCCAACATATTCACTTATCCAGCGTTCTGCCGGCCTGTTTATGTTGGATAAGTGAGACTCTACTGTATATTTATAATCTTATATTATCTGGTTAGAACTGGATTATATGAGGCCCCTTGTACACAGCTGTATAAAATGCACACTGAAGTGGATTATATGGAAGTTTGGAGTCAAGATAACCCAGTTCAAAGCAGATAATATAAGATTATAAATGGGTTATATAGCTGTATGGAAGGGCCTTGAGTCTACACTGCCATATAATCCAGTTAAAATCTGGTAATCTGTATTTTATAGGCAGTGTGGAAGAGGCCTAACTCTGCCTGTCCCCTGGGCTGAGTGAGTTGCTAGGAGACCAAGTGGGCAGGGCTTAGCCTTCTAACTGGCAGCAATTGGATAAAAACAATTATTCCTCTCCCTCTAATTAGGACTTTATTTTTCTTTTCTTTTTGTTGTATCAACCTAGAGGCGTGCATAAGGGGTTGTGCTGTCAATTTTTGAGGTTTTGGGGTGTTTAGTTTTGTTGTTTTGTCCGCTGCCGTGATTCCATCACACACACACACACACACACACACACATATATATATAGAAGATAGATAGAAGAAGATATACACATACTTAAATGTATGACCCAATGATTCCATGGAATTTTAATCTAGGTTTTGGCAGAATTCTAACCTAGATTCTATAATCAATTTGATATGCTTTAGAATACAAAGACACCCCCCCCCCCCAAATATGGCAAGAATAGAGTAACACTGCCATGAAAATATACTACTTATTGTTTGTTACTTGATAGAACACAGCAAGACCATATGTGTATGAATCAAGTTGGGCAGCCAGTAACTCGCAGTGCCTAGTAAGTAGGTTAAGGTTTCCCCCTGACATCAAGTCTAGTTGTGTCCAACTCTGGGGGTTGGTGCTCATTTCCATTTCTAAGCCAAAGAGACAGCATTGTCCGTAGACACCTCTAAGGTCATGTGGCCGGCATGACTGCAGGGAGCACTGTTACCTTCCTGCCAATGAGGTACCTATTGATCTAGTCACATTTGCATGTTTTTGAACTGCTAGGTTGGAAGAAGCTGGGGCTAACAGCAGGAGCTTACCCCGTTCCCCAGATTCGAACTTCCAACTATTTGTTCAGCAAGTTCTGCAGATCGGCAGTTTGACCCACTGTGTCACCAGGGGTTCCCTAGTACTCAACTCCTAATCCCAAATACCTGTCTACATACACAAACACAGAGGGAGTTGGGGGCGGGGGGAGGAAGTGTATTTGTACACAAACTTATGGAAAATCCTCTTCAGGAAGCACAATTCTCCTCCAATGCAAAACACATAGTTCTTGCACATCTTGCATCATCACGGTTCATAGAAAATAGCATGCAACGTTTTTCAATATAGTACACTATCCGGGACCTTGCAAAAATATCCCATGGTAAACACCTGCAGATTTGTTAAGGCAGGTTTTGATCTGTCCTCCCCTCACATTAAAAATATCTAGAAAATAAATAGTGTAAATGTGAGTACATCGCTAACAACTTGAACTAACAATGTCATAGAAAGCTTACAATCTATGCCTATTTCTCTGTCAATTTGGCAACAAACTCTGACACTGCTAGACTAAAATGTCAAATTGTAGTGCATGGTGGATGAAATTGATAATACATTTTGGTACCATTTTTTCTTTATTCTTTTCTGTGCTTTTATTTGGTGCTCTCATTCCCTTTGGTAGTGCTCTTCAGTCATTTCTTATGAAAGGTATATGCAAATCTAGGATTAATGTTACTCTGTTGAGCCTGGCATGCTTGAAAGAAAATGAAGAAGCTTTTCCAAGTATAATAGAAATATTTCCAACCAACAACAATATATTCCCTTGGAAAATATATTTGAAATCCAATTACAATTGTCTATACCACTTCTATATTATATATTGCATATTGATATACAATGTTCAAAAACAGTAGCAGTCCAGGGGTTAGTTTCTAGTAACACAAAGGAGAATGCAACACTGTTTTTTGTTTTGTTTTTTACTTTTAGTCTTTGCCATCCTATGATTATCTTTGAACACTGATGTTTTGCCCTGTGAACTGCTAATTGTGTGCATTGCCTATAGTGTTATTATTTTTTCTTTCATCCACTATTCATCCTGCAGAGATCAAAACATTCCTCTCAGAGCTTGGTGACTGTAATCATACTTGTTGCAACACAGACCTGAGAATAAAGGTGGTTTTAGATTATTTTAGTGAGCATCTGTAGCTATATGCAATTATTGTTATTCCACTTCACGGGGAACCCCTGCAGGGTAGTGAGAGTCATTTTTATTTATAGGTTCTAGAAAGAAGAAAAGAAAACATTCTGCAGATAAAAGGCAATTTTTCTATACCACATGGATAAGCCTAGAGAAAAGGAAATTGCCATGTTAAAAAGGTGTGTTTGTTTGTTTTCATGCATTATTCCCTAAGGCTTCAAATAATTACTTTGTTAAAAAGATTTAAGTGAGGCAGCATTTCGCTGTTTTCTTCTATAGCCGGCTGGAAAATTATCGCATCACAAGACCTATACCAGGACCGCATGAGAGAATCAGTATAACGCAGCAAAACATAAGTGTTTTGAAACACATGTATATTTCAGTAGGACAGAGTTAAGCATATTTACAACACCATAAGGCAGTGGAGGTGGAGTAGATGGATTTGCTGACATCCAGAGGAGACCAATAAGATTTTGACATGTGTCTAGGGAATGAGCCAGGCCTTCCTAGATGAATGATAATAGGCACTGCTAGATAACTGCTGGTAATATTCAACTTTGAATGCTTTGTTGGTCCTGGCAACTGTGACATGATCTTATGAAAATTGAATGTCTTAGGAGCTACATAACTTATTTTTTTCAAATAACCTCAGTGCCCAGAGGTGAGGGAAACTTTTTAATATTTGTTGTGAGATATCAATTGTTCAATGGAGCCCCAGTGCTGCAGCGGATTAGACTGCTGAACTGCTGAACTTGCTGACCGAAAGGTTGGTGGTTCAAATCCAGGGAGTGCCAACCTTTCGGTCAGCAAGTTCAGCTCCCGCTATTAGCTCCAAATGTGAGTATATCAATAGGTACTGCTACGGTGGGAAGGTAACGGGTAAGAACCAGAAGTCTCCAGTACTGTGTAAATTGTCTTTTTCTTGGATTCAGAAGCAGAGCTGGCATTAGCTGTTTCAGTCAGCCATGCCCAAACCATTTTAACTGTTGTAAAATATTGGTTCAATGTCATATCAACTCATTGAAAACATGCACAGAAAATGCAAGGGAAGGGCAAAAATATCACCAAAATCTGAGTGAAGGCAAGAAAACAAGTAAAACATGAAGTGCAGAAGGGAATAATGGGAAATAAGGCATGAATATTCAGAAATAAGGAATTGCACTCTATATACTTGGGTCCAAAAGGGTTAACTACGGCCTAAATCCAAGTAACTCTTTGTATCATCAAGAATACTGTAAATCAAAATGTTGTAAGTTCCATTGATTCAATAAGTCTACTTTAATTGAGTCACAGAACTAGGTTTCTGTCATAGGATACAGACCCCTGCACTAAAGTAGTATCTGATATTTGAGGCCTACATAGATTAGTGCATTAATATACAGTGAAAGGGGAGGGAAGCCCCAGAAATAGCCATAGAAGTGCAGGGGGTAGACAAGATGTATAAAAATGAATACATAAAAATAGATAAAAATTGGGGTGAGGAGTGAGACTTGAGTGGTATAAAATGTTGGCTATACTAACAAGCAGAGAATTTTAAAGAGCTGCCCTTTATGAGATTAACAGAAAATGGGTTAAAATTTAAATATTTCAGAAGATAAGAAAATGGCTGTTTCTGCCTGATGTAGCAATACGCTCTCAACATCTTACTGTACTAAAATATAAAAATGATGACTGGTTGATTTGAATGGTTAACTTCTCTATAAACCAGAAAAAGATATTTTCAGTGTATTGTCTTATCCAACCACTCTTGCCTCTATTCAAACTTTATTCATGCTAATCTTGTCAACCAAATCTTCTTTAGCTACAACTTCAAAATATTGGATAATGAGTTTCATATGCTTTTCATTGCACCCATATTTCAAAAAGGCTGCCTAATTAACAAGTTCACATACCCTGTTTCCCCGAAAATAAGACATCCCCAAAAAATAAGACCTAGCAGATGTTTTGCTGAATTGCTAAATATAAGGCCTCCCCTGAAAGTAAGACCTAGCAAAGCTTTTGTTTGGAAGCATGCCCGGCGCCCACCAAACAAAACACCATAGCAATCAGGGATTGGTAAATGTACATACCAGTTGTATATGGAAATAATGGTAGTAACAAGAAATTCTTGACAGGAGTCACAGTTTGTCTGGTTTAGTTATGTTGGTTTGTGATGACAACTACTGTACAGTATATAATAAATGTTCATTTTTTGTTCAACAATAAATGTGAATTCTTCATGGAAAAATAAGACATCCCCTGAAAATAAGACCTAGCACATCTTTGGGAGTAAAAAATAATATAAGACACTGTCTTATTTTCGGGGAAACACGGTAAATATAAAGGTGCACACCTAATGCATTTTGGGAATCTCCTACACAGATAGCTACAGGTTAACATGTTCCAAAGCTGTTCAAAAGTAGTCAGTCACCAAAATGAAGATATGTAATATTTTAGAGTTGGCAGTTGATAATCTTTTAATATTTTAAACTTGTCGTAAGATTTTAACTTTATTTGTATTCAGTATGTTCTTTAGACCACTGCTTCTTAATCTGTGGGTCTTGACCACAAATGGGGTTCCCTTAGCTCAATGTTGGGGTCATGAAAAATTTGGCAACATTAAAGTTATATGAATGTCAACAAGTGGCTGTTTTAGATTTGCACCATCTGATGTTTACTGTGGACTCTGCAGAAAATGCTTCAGCTGTACTTCATAAAAAGGACACTCAAACTTTTTTTCAGTAATTTTTTTTAAATATCTTCTTATATACATATATACCTGGGGTCATGCACATATTTCTCAGGCCAAAAGGTGTCCCAGGTGGAGAGATATTAAAAAGCCCTGGTTTAGGAGACAATTCTATGAGGTTTAGTAAATAGCCTTTTATCACAGTTGTTGTGCATCTAATTTTTCAATTAATATGTAAAATGCACTTAGGAAGATTATTTCCCTTCATTTGGTATTGATGTTATATTTTAAAGAAAATCAAAACGATATAATTTGAAAGCCTCAAATATTAATATTTGGGAATTGGTGATTACATTCTCAAAAATTTCTGTTGTTGTTCAAAGCCTACTTTGTGCTGTTTTTACAATGACTCATGGAAAGACTCCTGTTTGTGGAAGTAAAATAGCAGTGAATGCACACACTGTCCAATACTAAGGGAAAACAATCCTTCAATATAACTTCACTTACAGGCAAATTGTAATTTAAAAATAATTATTAAGGCATTACCTTTATGTCAAATGCTCCAGGTTTACCCACTTGATTGTAAAGTTCCAATTGTTCTTTGATGGGGGAAAGCCACAATTTAAGTTGATTCAACTGGTGTTCAAGCTGATTCAAATTCTTTAGCATATGCTCAATTTCCTTCTGTTTCTCAGGCAAATCTTTGGATACCTTTAAAATAACAGAACATTTATTCTAGAAGATAAATTTCTTATGCTATGATACATACCAATGCTCTAGCATAATATTTTCATTCTGTGATACCTTTATTGGACCAACTAAAAAAAATTCAAAATATTTTGTGCAACCTTTTGAAACTGAATTTCTCAAGAAGCATTTGTTCTCTTACTTCTGGAAAACCGTTTAGACACTGTATAGATCAAACATGCTGACTGTAGTCCAAACGAAAGAGATTTATCTTTGTGGAAGGTACAAACCTCAGTAAGTAAATGTAACTGAGGTTTCTACCTCCAACAAAACTTATTTCCAAATAAACATTTATAGGATTTCCACTGCATGTTTCTTTCAGATTAAACCAGTAATTCTGATTGATATATAGAAAAATCTCCCTCCCTCCCACTCTAGATCTGTTTTAAAAGGGAACTTTTCAATGTGGCATGATGAAATTATCTAGACATTTATTTACAAACATGCCCTTTGTTTCCAGTATTAGGAGAAAATATCAGCATGTCACAAGTTCATAAACCATATGTACTGGGCAATGAAAGACAGTTCTACTCCTTGTCAAATTTTCTGGATAGAACAAATCTTTAGAAAACTGCTTTACATTCTCAAAGTTGGAGCCAATTTTTATGTCTTGTAAAAACATTATTTTCATATTTGTATTCTTATGTTTGGATGTTTATATTCTGTTCTTGAGAAACTGTGAAAATTTAAACCTTATATTCTGTGAGTTTAAGTAAGCATAATTTCAAAATACTAGTCTTGTGATAAATGTTCTCAAATGTGTTTATTTCTATTTCTTCCATATAACAACAACAGCAACAACAACAACTACTACTACTACTACTACAACTTTATTTGTATCCTGCCCTATCTCCCCAAAGGGGACTCAGGGTGGTTGCATGGAAACCTAGAAGAAACAGATAAATAAGAACAAAACAAAATGGAAAACAATTCCACAACTGCTCAAAATACTTCTTTCAATTCCATCTTTAAGCAGAAAGGTGAAAATTGTAAATATCTTATTGGAACATTAAACACTGTTACTAAATCATATTAATAAAAATACTGGATCCTCATTACACATGGAACAAAGTTTCTTCAGTTAAACAAATACAATTAAAGTTCAATTAATTACACTACACATAGGTTGTGTATCCCTTTTCCAAAATGCTTAGGAGCATTAGGAGAAGTGTTTTGTATATAATGAGATATACTGGAGCTAAGAACAAAGTCTAAACAGAAAATTCATTAAATTTTCATGTACACCTTATATACACTGTCTGAAGGTAATTTTATATAAAAAGTAGTTAACTCATTGTTCTGTCCCCCAGAGGTTTGGTTTGCATTTTTCATAGTTGTAGGAATAGCATCTGTTTGCATTTCTTCCAGGGCTGTTGCAGATTCTGCAGCACCCTGATGGCTAGCTATTAACAGAGGTTTGCAACCAGCATGCAGGCCTTTGCTGCTTTCAGTTTGCAAAGCTTTGCTGCTTTAAGTTTACAAGTGTTATCTTTTTGTTCTGGTGACCGCCCCTTTTTCTGGGGAAAGAAGGCTCTATTTTGAGAAGCCTCTTGCCTTCTAGACTGAAGAAGAAAGAACTTAGATGTGTTGTGTGGCCAAGCCAACTCTGACAAAGCCATCGTAAGTACTGACCTCTGCCTTTAAAACCAGTGCTGAGCATAGATAGGGAAAGATCTGCTCTTTCTAAAAATAGTAGCTTAGCACTGGGGCAGAGAATATCTCAGGATTTCTCTGCCACTGGAAGAAGTTCTACCTACTTCTCCTCAAAAACTAGCTTTGAGCTTAGATAGTTATAGACCTGCTCTTTCTGATAGCTCAGTAATAAGGTCAAGAGGATCTCAGGATCTCTTTGCCTTTGGAGGAAGTTAACCAGCAACTAAAGGGGGAAAGCAAGAAAGAAACATCTGCAAGGTTTTATAAGTTGGCTGTTTATATTTGAAACCTTAACTACGTGTGCCAAGTCTGCCAAGGACTTTGTGAAAATAAAATTTTGTTTGATTGTTCAACTTGAAGTGCCTTTGGTTACTGGGATTTCCAGAGCTTCTAAGTAAGGCCCCCACAGTTCACCTGGGCAAAGGAAGAAGCACATCTTAAAGCTTTAAAAGGTGCCTGGGTGTGACGGCATACTCATTATAATTACAATATAGACCCCATCCAATTTTGGAAAAACTTTAGAAACTATTTTTCCCCACCCCCTAAAGAGTATTGAAACTTTCTTTTCATTGATCACACAGGCCTACTATATAATGAGGAAGTGAATTCCTTACTTTGAGTATACACTTTGTGAAGTACATCCTTTTATATGTCTTGACTTTCACATCTATTTGTGTGAATAGATGATTTTGGATTCTAGTATTATGCCATCCCATGTGTAATTTTATTCATTTCAACTATGTTCCCACAAATTCATCAGACAACCTCCTTTTACAAGGTAATTAAGTCCTTCAATATTATCTTGGACCATTTCTATGCTTTCTCCACCTTTAACATACCTTTACGTTCAGTTACAAGCAGCTCAAAATCCATAAACATATTATGATGGTGGAGGGGTTGCCTGAAAATCGTTAAACACCATTTTTCACTTACAATTAAATTTCTTAGCCAGATGAAAAAGGATGTAGTTACAAATATGTTCAATGTCAGTATGTGTTACGTCAGCATCTGTTCACAATTTGGACTTTTTCATATATCATCTTAATCTTTGTTTAAAAGTTTAATTGCCAATTTGATGTTCTAAGAAGGCTTTTTGCTATTATTAAGAATGTTTACTCCAGAGTAATACCACTGTAGCACTTACAAGATGACAAAAGAAGGTTATGACCTAATACTAATTTGAAAATACAGTAAAGTCAGTATCAATACTCAGTTGTTTTATTTTCTCTTGCATTTTCCAGCTACTAAAGATCAAGTGTATATTGTTAAATATATGCAAATTAAATAGTTTTTTAAATTTGCAGAAAGTCAGGACTATTCACCTGATCTTTCACAGTTGGATAATAATTACCGCTACACACACACTCATATCTATCAATTCTCTTCAAATATTAATCTAAAACATCTGAAAAACTGAACTTTAGCATGTTAGTTCAAGATTTAATTAAGGTAAGTTAATTGACATCTTAGGAACTGAATAATTCAAAAGATTTAAACTCTATATTTGGTAGTAGCTGAAGGTCTTAATTTTCTATAAAACTTCTTGACAAGAATTTTCATTTTACCTCAGTCTTATAATTATGCCGTGGCTATCTTCAGTCCCTTAATCTTGCATAGCTAAATAGTCATAATTTTATTGTGGGTAAGATTTCCTCTTTACTTAACAAAATGTCACCCAGAATTATATAAGTGAATAAGGAATTAAATTTGAATAATGGGTTATGACATGAGATTTAGGTTTCACTTTACAGTTACAAGTATTTTTCACCATCCATTTCTACTTCCACGGTCCCCAAAGCCATTAAATGTCTTTTTACCTCTGGAGAAGCCTAATTTGATCAGATGAGAAAGCTGCAAGCCTTTCCTTCAGATTTCTATTTGCCAATGACATTAATTTCTCTTTAACCTACAGACGGCAGCAGTGCAGTGAATGTATTATGGAGCAGTCCTGAAGCTACCCTGTTTCCCCTAAAATAAGACATCTCCAGAAAATAAGACCTAGTAGAAGTTTTGCTGAATTGCTAAATATAAGGCCTCCCCTGAAAGTAAGACCTAGTAAAGTTTTGTTTGGAAGCATGCTCATCGAACAGAACACCAGAGCATGCAGGACTGGGAAATGTATGTACCATAGAGTGTTGTACATGGAAATAAAGGTAGTAACAAGAAATTCTTGATAGGATTCAGTTTGTCTGGTTATGCTGGTTTGTGATGACAACTACTATCTATATATATAAAAGAGTGATGGCATCACGGCGACCCACAAAACAACAAAACTACAGGCCCCCCAACCTCGAAATTTGACAACACAACCCATCATCCACGCCTCTAGGTTGATACAACAAAAAGAAAAGAAAAATAAAGTCCTAATTAGAGAGAGAGGAATAATTGCTTTTATCAAAGAATTTCAGGAACATCTTTGCCTTATTCCTCTGAGTGTTGTTGCCATGGTAGTGAATATCAAAATAGGCAGAATTTGGAACTATGAGCAAACTGGTTAATAACAAGTTGATAAACATATTAGAATCATAGAGTTGGAAGAGACCATATGTGGCATCCAGTCCAACCCCTTGCATGTGGGAATACACAATCAAAGCACTGCATTTTTTTTCATGAAGCCTATTTCTATTTCGGAGAAGGCAGGGGCAACATAAGTGGTGAACAGCAGTGTCAGGACAAGCAGTTACATCTCCATTATTTTATATCTTACTGTTTAATTAAAATATCCAGTATATGTAATGGTATATGCAAGTATTTCTATTCACCTTGAAATATGTCACTGGAACTTTGAATAGCAGTATTTATTAATGTCATGGCTTCTGAACAAATGTTCAAAAAGATGTGTCTTTAATAGTTCACTTCCCCAGGGCAATGGGGAACCAATATAATCTATTAAGAGCATCCGTTTCCATAGCCATGTTGGCCTTATGCCAGGGCAGTGAGAATCCAATGATAGCTTAATGAGTAGCAAGTTTTATTTGACACATTTTTTCATTCTACTTAATCTGAACTTTCTTAATCTGGACCATGAGGTATACCATTTAAATGCCATTCCAAGCTGTCAAAATACAAGACTTCAAGCCATGTCTCTGCATCTTTATTACCTCACTAGTTAAGAACTAGAAACAGAGTGAATGCAGCTATCTGCATGTACACTAGGAGTACAGTGAAATGGTTAATGTTCAGTGAGTAATATCTTTTATTCTCTGTTAACTTTCTTAGTCCCAGAGAATTTAATTTTCAGCTACCTTCTGACCACTAACAACCCAGGTTAACTCCACTGTATGCAGAGAGACAACCCATGAATGCAAATTTCAAACATTCTAAAGAATTAAAATAATACAGCTTTGCAAAGCAACCTTTTGGCATAGGTGCACAAATAAGATACAATAACAGAGGGATGTGCCCGAGGAATTACATACTCTATAAGCATTTTTCCTTTTAAAAAAAAAAAAACTCTTCCTAAACAGAAGAGACTTTTTTTCCTCCTGAGATATCCTGGCATATGGGTATGTGTAGGCATGCAACCAAATCTTACACAACCCATTCATCACTTATTTATACATTAAAATGTTGCTGGGGTAATAATAAAAAGTATCCTAAACAGAAGTTCTAGCTAAATAAGGCAACTTGTGCCAATTCTTTTCCTTCAAACACAGTTCTCCTAATTCCGTATATTCTCCTAATTTAAAAATTTGGATCAAATACATTAAATATAGTTTTTGTTTCCAAAGGAATGTGTGCTTTAATGTTTTTCAGTACTTGAAAACATCTTGTTCTATTCCTACTGCACTAATTATGGCCACAATTAGCACATTATCTGTTTTTCTTCCGTATTATAAAAGGTCTCCGTTCACTTTTACATTGGGAAGGAGCTTTATCATGAGGCTTACTGTTGTGGTTTACTTAAACAATATAGGTCAAACATAGCTATTTTAGAATATAGTCTAAACTATCCAGCTACCTGCAGAATGAGTTTAGGCCTGGAAAGATTCCTCTGCCAAACTTAACTGAATGAGAGAAACACTGTTAGGAATGTATGGCTCTGTGTGAATGATTTTAATTAGCATGTCTGTGGACTTTGTGGCTTGTTTTACAACATCTTTTATCTTCTTGAATCACTGTAATCTGCAGCAAATTTGTTCTTTTCTGAGAACTGCCCTGAGTCCCCTTGGGGAGATAGGGCAGTATATATATAAAGTTATTATTTTATTGACATAAAGACATAGCATGACACAACAAATGAGATATATATGCTGGATTTCGTATTACAAAATCACAAGTCAAACACTTCCCAAGTGTTTAGGACTGTGTGATGTATTTTTGGATGATGCATGCAGATCTCAGTAAGGTGGCCTTTTGCAGTTGACATCATAATTTTGTCAATGTTTATTGTCAGCTGAGATCTTTTGGCACGACACCTTATTATTATTATTATTATTATTATTATTATTATTATTATTATTATCATTATTATTATCTTCTCTCTCTTCCTCCTCCATTTAAATGAAACAGGTGAATACAACACTGAATGAGACATGTAGAATAATCACAGGATGTCTTAAACCTACACCAGTTGATAGACTCTATAAGCTAGATGGCATTGCCCCTCCCCTCCCGATATGCGACAGGAAATTGCTGCCAATTGTGAGAGAAATAAGGTTGAACACTGTGAAAGCCGCACACTGTATGGCTATCAGCCTCCCTCCAGTAGATTTAAATTAAGGAAAAGTTTCATGAGAACCACCACTCCTCTAAATGTTCCTCCAGCAACAGTAAGATTATCTCTGTGGGCAGCAAAATCAGACAGTTCCAACTGGATGGCCCCCACAAGAGTCTTCCTCCAGAGGCAAAACAAGAATGGGCAACTTGGAAGACCCTGAACAGACTCAGAAGTGGAGCTGGCAGATTAAAAGACAACCTGGCAAAGTGGCACTACCTAGAAGAATCCTCCACCTTGTGCGACTGTGAAGCAGGAGGTAATAATTGCTAATAAAGGGGAACAGATTGTACAAGTGTAGAACAAGGATTATAGAGTAAGTTTGGAAACCCATAGAGTACTTTTTTCTAGGCTAAATGTGGATAAATGAAAGAACACAGTTTTTGGCACCCATCTTACCTTCACATAATCTGACTCATTCCTCTTCTCTGACATTGAACTAAGAACGACTAATAAGCTCCTTTCTCCATATGCACAGTTTACTGGGCCCATGGCCAATTTATTGATGCATTTATTGTACAATAAAATATAAGAAACACATTATAGATGTCTTTCATGTCCTGGCAGGTGGCATATGGCAAGAATTGAATCTCTCACAAAGGCCATTGCCTGGTATCCTTTTACTATACTTTGAAGCACCAGGTAGCCAGGCTTACTTCACTTTATCAGTAAGAAGTACAGCTATTAGCTTCTTTGTGTACTGAAAAATAGATTAAAGATTCTTTACCTAAAGGAAAATATCTTGGCTTAGAACACATTGTTCAATGTATCATTAAAACATTAATAAAGAAAGTGCTGTGTTTAAGCAACACTCAGATTTTTCAAGTCAACCTGCAAATTTCATAGAGCTTCTTTAGGCAAGGAAGACTCAGAGGTGGTTTTGCCAGTTCCGTTCTTTGAAATACAGCCTACAGCACTGTTATTCATTGGTAGCCTCCCATCTAAGTAACTAAGGGCTCTTCCACACAGCCATATAACCCAGAATATCAAGGCAGAAAATCCCACTATATCTGTTTTGAACTGAGTTATCTGAGTCAAAACTGCCATATATTCCAGTTCAAAGCAGAAAATGTGGGATTTTGGTGCCTTTAGGCAATCTTATTCTCATCACTATTCTGCTTCATCTGAGACTCCTTTTTACCCATCTTCTCAAAACAAAACACAGTAGTAATGAAATACAATTGTCACCTTTAATTTTTATGGTTTCGAGGCTATTTTCTGTTCTTATGTGTTACAGTTATATAGCTATGAAAGCATGATTTTTCAACATCTATTTTTTGTTCACACAGTACTCCAGGACTGCTATCAAAATATGAAAACATTTTAAGTCTTAACCTATAGCTTAGGGAACAAGAGCATATTTACAAATAGCATGATCCCCATGGATGAAGTTCTCTTTCCATACACATTTGTCATAGATGATAAGGCTAATAATGGCTATTGCATGGTTAGGGAAAGCTAGAAAAGAATGTGTTGTAATGGGCTTCAACAACTCAGTGTCTTCTTCCAATTTTAAAAGTACTCTACAGTTGTGTCCAAGAATAAAGATGCTTCTGGCCATCTGAGAAATGAGTAAAATAATTGCTGAAAAATATGAAGACACCTGTAACAGATTACCCATATATAGTACGACACAGTTGTTCATATATCTAACCTTTATCCAACGATGATTAGCCTCTTTGAGTCTAGTGTCAAGCTTATGTTTTACTTCGGGGCTCAGTGATGCACTACCGAGTGCTTTTCCTCCAGCTTCATTTAATCGTTTCAGTATTCCCTTGTGCGTAGGCAGTTCTTCCACTCTTAACTGGAACAGACAAATGCAACATTTAAAATGAACTGTAGTAGAATTTTCAACTCCCTTATCTTCACTTCTATTGATTAGTTTATCAGTTGAAGTAACTAGACCAGAGAGCTCAATTCAGCACAAAATATCCACAGTTTTTGTTTTAGGTTGCAATGCCTCAAGAAAAGAAATGGGTGGGGTGGAGATAACAGTTCTGCTTTTGCATTAGGTAGGTTTTTTCCTTAGGTAGAGCCAGATAGTCACCAGAATTTCAAAGTCATAGTGGGAGGAAATAGTATAATGGAATTATTAAAAGCATAAGAGAAAAGCAACCTGTGTATTTAAAAATAACATCAAATAATTGTCAGTTTTTGGAGAGATAAAACTGACTTATCGTTTGCTGACTTCTTTAAAAGAGGTTAATGTATTGACTCTGATTAGATGCACCAATAGATTCAGGCTGTCACAGTCTTCCCTCAAACTCTTTTAGTTCTCAAAAGTGGCATATAAACAGCATCATCTCTACACATGTATTTACAATTTAGTACTCCACAAATGTTCATTGGCCCTGAAAATAAGTGAAGATATTATTGAAATGGTACAAATACCATAGTTTCTTGTGTTTTGAACACTGAGACCTAAAGCCAATGATAAATCATCTGCTGAATGGTTAAATCAGTATGCCACTGATGGGCTTTAGCTGGAACTAGAATTTGCATTTAAAGCTGAAAATCCAACAAACAAATCTATCCCCTCCGTCCTACCAAAAAAAAAAAAGTATTCTAAGCATGTATTACTGGCTGGATCTGGAACAGTTAGTAAAAACTAGCGATGTATCTGAGTGGGCATGGTATCAATTTACAATCCATTTGTTTCCATTAGAATATGTATTCAGATGTGCATCTATATTCACATTCTATGACTACTGCTAAATTGGCATGTTAGTTTAAGATTGGCAATACAGATTTTAAGAAATGTATATGTTTTGGATTTGAGCAAGAACCTTGCAGTTTTGCACCTTTTGACACTGAATGGACATATTTACTAGACTGACAATTTCAGTTTTCATAGTGCTTTATCAAACTTTGCTGAGATAAGATAGCAAATAGTAATAAACACAGAACTATTCTACAATGTTCATCTCTTTTTTGCTGTCTTGTTTTGGAAGCTCTTGCCAAAAGTCAGAAAAAGGACATTTTATGGGATTTTTTTTTTTACTATCTCTTCAGCTACCACAAAATCTTGCAGAGAAAAAAAAATAGTTCCTGTGAACAGGCAAATGTTTCAAGCTGTTCTTCAAGGCACTTGAATCAGTGCTCAATCATTTCTGGAGTGTTTTGCAGCATTAAGGATTTGGCAAGAATTTGCTGCTTTACAGCCACCATCAAGCTAATGATTTTGGTCCCAAGTGGGGGAAAAGGCTTTCAGGATTACTAACAGTGCAATCCTATGTCTGTTTACTCAGAAATAAGCCCTACTGTGCTTAATGAGGTTCAATCTCAGGTAAAGGGCCAAAGGATTGCATTTTAAATAAAAACAAAAGTAGATGATCCAGTTCAACATTAACATCACAGGGAGGAATGTTATTTCTTGTTCATAGATATGAACTTCGAAGCCAGAGAGTTTATACAGTTATTGAAACTAAATACTGAGCAAAAGGGAATTAATCTGTCGTTTAGCTAAAATCTTCCTTCATATTTGTAAACGACTTACAGCTGGGAAGACATTTTTTAAAATGATCCAATAAACTAGTATTTGTTCACATAATTTTTGGAACACATACACTTATTGACCTGCATACACATTCTTCAGAGCCATTGTGGTGTAGTATCTTGATTGTTGTACTACTAATTTGTAGAACAGGGTTTGAATCCTCGCTAAACCATAAAAACTCAGTAGGGGCACATCTACACTGACCACTTAGATCAGTTTGGAACTAGTGTGGGAGAAACCACTTTGGCTGTGCAGATGATTAGATCGACATGTCTGGAACAGGTTTGAGGCCAGGAAGGTGATTCAGGAAACAACTAAAGACTTGGATGTTTCAGTTGGCCTTGGTGAGACAAGCATTAGTTAACCTCATATAGTATTATCCGGTATTTATTGGAGCCGTATTTTATTATCTATGCATTTTATCTCATCACTGTACTCTTGCACCTAGGTAGATGACAGAATTGTATTGATAGTTGATTGATATTATCAATTATTATAATACCTCTGTTTTATTTTTGTTTTTATTTTGTTATATTGTAAATTGTTTGTATGTTTTTACATGATCATGTAGTTCGGGCTTTGCCCCATGTAAGCCGCCCCGAGTCTCCTTTAATAAAGTTTTATTAAAGTATTATTATTATTATTATTATTATTATTATTATTATTATTATTATTATTATTATTATTATCAACCACAGAAGGTGGCCTCAAATGGGTTCCAGAATCGGCAATATCTGTGGCTTGAGAGCTGTCCGATAATGCAGTGCCCCCCCCCTCAAAATGCGCACCAGCGATTCAGTAGGCATAAGAGAAGAAGAAAAAGAGAGAAAGTGACATTTTGCAGTGGGATAATGCATTACCAGTTCCAAGGGGTCAATTAACCCCCCTACTGCCCCTTGGGATGTTTTTCAGCAGCTCCCCGCTCCTTTTTTCCAAATTTTAAAATGTGGTCCAGTGTGGGTGAATATCTATAAAGTCCTTTGCATTCTTTGGAGCCATATTTCTTTATGATGTGGTATAGATTTAGAGCTTGCTGAAGTGTATTCCCTAAACTTTATGCACATTAAAGGCCTGAATTTGCATTGCATGTGTTTTGTTGTTGCTGCATTTTCAAGCTAGCTTCAAATTTGATTACATGGTCAGTACAGATGTGCCTTGGGCGAGCCTGGATAAGTCCTTCAGCCTCACTGAAATCCCAAAGAAAACCCCTTCTTAAATTTTTTTCCAAGAAAACGCTATGATAGGTTTCCCTTAGGGTCACCACAGGGTAAGCAAATCACAGTTACAGCAGGGAAACTGTGTTGTTTCCTTAGATATATCACATTATGTCACTCTCCCAGTGTGAAATGGCATGGAAAGTTGTTTATTAACACAAGAAATCTGTTAACAATCTCCTTTTGTAAAAGTAATGCCTTCCAGCAGTCTCCAACTAGAAGAGAACCGTGAAAGGAGGCAACGTGATGTGATAAATTCAAGGTCATGGTTCAATGCTATGGGATCCTAGGATTTGTAGTTTGGTGAGGCATCAGTGCTCTTTGGCAGAGAAGGCTAAAGATCTTGCAAAGTCCCGTGATTCCATAGAATTGAATTATGGTAGGTAAAGTGTTGTCAAACATAATTAATTCTACAGTGTAGATGTACCCTCAGTCTGTCTTTTGAAAGTTATGTAAACTCAACAGCTCAAGGAGGTATTGTGGCATTCTAACATTGCTTAGTTTAGCATATTAAAATTAGAGGGAAAGTGCATTGAATGTTTACATTTAAGAAGTACTTCATTGTGGTTTATGTCATGCTTAAACTTGGGACACAATCAAATTAGCATTATAGAATGTAGGCTTTTGTCTACTTATCATCCAGTTTGCTTCTGCAGGATTCTGGGAAATGTCATTTAGGCAAGCCAAGGCCCTCTGTAGATGAGAATTCAAAAGGCTCCACCCTAGACTACATTTCCCATAATTCTGCAGGAGCAAACTGTGGTAGGGAGCTGAAGCTCAATTCTATATCGCAAATGTGATCTTGTTCTGGGTGTCAGACATTAGACTTCTTGGCATTGCAACTATTCTGAGCTATACTAAGTGATTACCAGTTTACTGTGATAACATGCACCATGAACCAAGCGAGTGAAGCAATCTATACTGGAACAGCCAAAATGGCAAAGTGAATTGACCTATAAACTGAGAATTTGTGAACTTTCATGCAAGATAGATTCTACTTATTTTTAAGACACATGATAATGACTTGTTATTTAGATATTTTTAGTGTGACTTCTACTGTCTGTGTCCATTAAAAAATTCTCAAAATAGGATTTTCTGTCCATTTACTGAAAAGCTGACAATAGACACCAACTTTCAATCAGGGCTCAAAATATTTGAAACAAAATAGAAAAAAACCCCTATTTTTCTTTTGTGATTTCCATAAACATTGAAGCCTTAAATATTTTCAAACATTTCCAAATTATAATAGTTTCTCAACATACCCATCTCAGGATATTTGTGTGTGTGTGTGTGTGTGTGTGTGTGTTTAAAAAAATGTTAATAGGGTGATTTCTAATATATATGGTATCAGTCAGGCTGATACTAATTATCAACTTTACATAGCTCTGCACACAGAAATGAATCATAGAATAGTAGAGTTGGAAGAGACCTCATGGGCCATCCAGTCCAACCCCATCAAGAAGCAGGAAATTGCATTCAAAACACCCCTGACAGATGGCCATCCAGCCTCTGCTTAAAAGCCTCCAAAGAAGGAGCCTCCACCACTGTCTGGGGGAGAAAATTCCACTGCCGAACAGCTCTCACAGTTAGGAAGTTCTTCCTGATGTTCAGGTGGAATCTCCTTTCCTGTAGTTTGAAGCCATTGTTCCGTGTCCTAGTCACCAGGGCAGCAGAAAACAAGTTTGCTCCTTCCTCCCTATGACTTCCCCTCACATATTTATACACGGCCATCATGTTTCCTCTCAGTCTTCTCTTCTGCAGGCTAAACATGCCCAGCTCTTTAAGCTGCTCCTCATAGGGCTTATTCTCCAGACCCTTGATCATTTTAGTTGCCCTCCTCTGGACACATTCCAGCTTGTCAACATCTCCCTTCAACTGCGAATTGGGCACAGTATTCCAGAAGTGGTCTGACCAAGGCAGAATAGAGGGGTAGCATGACTTCCCTGGATCTAGACACTATACTCCTATTGATGCAGGCCAAAATCCCATTGGCTTTTTTAGCTGCCGCATCGCATTGTTGGCTCATGTTTAACTTGTTGTCCACAAGGACTCCTAGATCTTTTTCACATGTACTGCTGTTGAGCCAGGCATCCCCCATTCTGTATCTTTGCATTTCATTTTTTTCTGCCTAAGTGAAGAATCTTGCATTTATCCCTGTTGAACTTCATTTTGTTAGTTTCAGCCCATCTCCCTAATCTGTTAAGATCGTTTTTAATTCTGGTTCTGTCTTTTGGAGTGTTGGCTATCCCTCCCAGTTTGGTGCCATCTGCAAACTTGATGATCGTGCCTTCCAACCCTTCATCTAAGTCGTTAATAAAGATGTTGAACAGAACCGGGCCCAGGACGGAACCCTGTGGCATTCCACTAGTGACTTCTTTCCAAGATGAAGAAGATGAATTGGAGAGCACCCTTTGGGTTCGTTCACTTAGCCAATTACAGGTCCACCTAACTGTAGTTTTGTATAGCCCACATTTTACTAGGGTTTTTTTTGCCAGAAGGTCGTGGGGGACTTTGTCAAAGGCCTTACTGAAATCCAGGTACGCTACATCCATGATGTTTCCTGTATCAATCCAGCATCTATCTATCTATCTATCTATCTATCTATCTATCTATCTATCATATATCTACGGGGCAAAGGGAAGGCTGAGGAATTATGTGACATAAGAAAGAATGTGTTATTCTTCAAAAACATTTACCTTCACTTTTTCAAGGGTATCTTTTAACTGGAACTCATTTCCTGGTTCAAGAGGAATGCTAGTAGCACTACTTCCTTCATCTAACCATAAAATAAGCTTGTTGAGATTATGCTGGAATTCTGCCAGAAGGTTCTGTTCTTCTTCAATCCTGTGGTAATAAGAAAAAAATGAAATTAACAGGGTGATTATGTGGTATATATATTTGAGATGGATAATAATGATCAATTCTATATAGCAGCTCAGCAATTAATAACATAAAAACATTTGGCTTTAATTAAATTAATAGAAACACATTAATGTCAAAGTCAAGTTTTTATAAGTCCAAAACTGAGTTGATATTTTTAATAATAAACTCTAATATATAATTTCTATATAAATGGTGGAACAGATATTATGCTAGAGCAAATTCCTCTGCCATCTTGCAGACTCCTGTGACACTAAATCTGCTTATGAAGTTTAGGTCACTGTATAGAACAAATGGGAGAAATAATCTAGCCCAGGAGAATGAAAAATCCAACTTATACTAGCTATTTTTTATTTATTTACAGTATTTATATTCCACCCTTCTCACCCCGAAGGGGGCTCATGGCAGATCACAGAACACAGACAAGATAGACAATTGCATCTTGGAGGATTGAGCCAGGTTCCAGCCACGGGGGGGGGGGGGGGGGGGGGGAATTCTGTCGCTCCATTTTTCTGCTGAAGAGCTTTGTTCATAAACTTCCTCTTTTTTGGTGAATCGCCGGTATTTTTTCTGGGTGCCGTTAAAATACTTTTTTAAGAAGTATCTATTAATCTACTCACATTTTTTCCTTTCAAATCACTAGGCAGACGAAAGCTGGGATCAAGGTCAGGAGCTCACTCTGACCCGGGTTTCAAATTGCCAAACTTTTGACTGGTAAGATTTACTGCAGCTCGTGGTTAACCTGCTGTGCTAAAGCTGGAAACTAGACAGGAGAGTGTGGCTTTGTTTTTTCTGTTAGACCTCTCAGTGCCTTTTGATACCATCAGGCATGGTATCCTCCTGGGTCACCTTGCTAGGCTCAGACTTGGGTCACTAATTTACAGTGACTTCATTTATTCCTGGAGGGGTGAATTCAGAAGGTTGTGCTAGGGAACTCCCGTTTGACCCTTGACAACCAGCCTGTGAGGTCTCTCAAAAGTTCTGCCCCCCATGCAATTTAATATATACATGAAACTGCCTAGAAAGATCTGGAGTTTTGGGATTCAGTATTGAAATGATCCCCCAACTCTAGTACTATTTTCTAATATGATCCAAAAAATCTATTTTGGTCCTAAATTAATGGCTGCCATCAGTAATGAGCTGGATGAGAGCAAACAAATGGAAACTTAATCTGAAAAAAGCGAGGCACTCCTGGTCATTTGAAAGACAGATCAGGGAATATGTATTCAACCCCTGAAGACATGTTTGCAGCTTGGGTTTATTACTGGATTCAGCACTGAGTCTGGAAGCCTAGATTTCAGCAGTGGCTAGACAGGTATATTCACAGTTAAGGTTTGTGCACCAGCTGTGCCAATTCTTAAAAATGTTAGATCCATCCAAGATGATACATGCCTTCTTCATCACATCCTGTTAGAATTAATTAATGAGTAATTCTTGAAAGTTGATTTTGAAGAGTGTGCCAAAACTTCAGCTGGTCCAAAGATTTGCCTCCAGATTGCTAAAGGGTGCACATACCTTTCTTGTTGCAATAGGTCTGATAGCTGCTGGTCTGTTTCTGGGGATAATCCAAAATGCTGATCCTGATCTATAAACCCTATATGGATCAGGTTCTGTTTATCTGAAGAAGAGCATCTTTATATGAAGTTCCCTGTGTTTTGAGTTCTTCTAAAAAGACCTGTTCCTGTTCCACCACCCATCTGGTGGGAACACTGGAGAGCAGCCCCTGGTGCTTCTTTCAAGTCAAATTAAAATGGCATCCTCCCTACTTTTTCCCATAAACAGGTAAATATTTTTCTATTTCAACAAGCACTTAAGGGCTGGATGTCATTGTCAGAAGAATCACTGAATTAAGTGATGCTTAACACTGAATGCACGTGCAAATACACACACACACACATACACAGAATAATAAGCTGTGATTATCACAGTAGTGATGTACAAACCCCAACTAAAACAAACATGCTTCTATAAAAACCATCGGTAATAAATGCCAGCTTCTAGAACATCTTGATAAATTTCTAGTAGGCTTTGGAAAATCTCCAAATATCTTTAACATATGATAATGTCACATTCTCTACAAATCCTCCAGTTAGATTTTAAATGGCAGAATTAAGAGTCATTTCTTTAAAAATTAAATTTACAACACTTGGAAGAATGCATGCCACTAATTTGAAAGATCGTACTGATTATTTTGTCAACACATTCTAAACACCACTCTTTTAAAATTATGTTAATAAAAAAGTAACTATCGTTTCTTCTACAAAATAAATCTCAGTTTAGAGAACTTTTTTTCAAACTAGAGAAATTTGGAAGAGTTCATGAAAAGAAAAACCTACAGGGGATAGAAACCAAAAGTTTACATTCCACTTAAGAGATGTCAAATGACTTCAATCTATACAATGCACTTCAGAGCAGTCACATTAAAGATCACTAAGCTGGAAGCTAAATAGACAGTGAACTATGGCAGAAGAAACATTAGAATCAGTGTTGCATTACAACATATAGGAATCATATGAGTCTTTGAAGAAGTAGGTTCCACAATGCTTAATAGGATGTATCTCCCTGGTGAGCATTCATATGTCTGACACATTAAGAGTATTTTTATTTCTATTTCTTACAAAATTAATTATAATACTTTCATCTTGGTTCTCAGTATTTAAAAACAGAATGAAATAAATTCAAATATTTATACTAATAACAGCAGCCTACTCATAAAAAAGTAAAACCCATTAGATTAGTGGTTCTCAACCTGTGGGTCCCCAGGTGTTTTGGCCTACAACTCCCAGAAATCCTGGCCAGTTTACCAGCTTTTAGGATTCATGGGAGTTGAAGGCCAAATCATCTGGGGACCCACAGGTTGAGAACCAATGTAATGTAGTTTAACTGCATTGAACTGCATTATATTAATTTACACTGGTCATATAATGCAATTTCAAACTTCATTATATGGCAGTGTAGTTGGGGCCCTAGACTCCCATGAGTAAGCCATTCATCACTTTCTGTACCCAACAATAGCATACCTCTGCTTTATAGCAAACTTTACTAACTACAGCAGGCAGTAAATTGCATTGAGATACATTGCTATAAGGAGCCCTGGTGGTGAAGTGTGTTAAAGCACTGAGCTGCTGAATTTGCAGACTGAAAGGTCCCAGGTTCAAATCCCGGGAGCGGAGTGAGCGCCCGCTGTTGCTCCAACTTCTGCCAACCTAGCAGTTCGAAAACATGCCAATGTGAGTAGATCATTAGGTACCGTGCCAGTGGGAAGGTAATAGCTCTCCATGCAGTCATGCCGCCACATGACCTTGGAGGTGTCTATGGACAACGCCGGCTCTTCGGCTTAGAAATGGAGACGAGCACCAACCCCCAGAGTCAGACATGACTGGACTCAACATCAGGGGAAACCTTTACCTTTACCTTACATTGCTATAAAGATGTAGGATTAGCATGCCACACACATAAAGGGATATTACTCACATGTTATGTGCAGTTCAGGGAGGGAAACATGACAAAAAGAGAGTATTTAAATGTTAAAATAATCCTATGTTTCTAGGGTTGTCATTTTGACAGCAAAGGTTAAAAATGTTTTACTCAAGCATTTGAGATCTGAAGTGTTAGAACTTTTTTTGCCTTCAGGTCTAATGGTTTGCTGGGATTTATTCCAACATGTGGTATTAACAGTAACAAATGGTGCATTTAAAACTCTCCATCTGCAATTAAGTGCTAGATATTTTATTTCAAGAGTCATTTCAGTGCCTTTACACAGGAACATGCTGTGGCCACTGTCTGAATTATTGGATGAGTAGCTTCCTGCATTACAAACACTCCTAATATATTTTAAATAAACAGAACAACAGTAAACATGGCAAGGAATGTATATATAATTTAAATGTAAATGAAAAACACAGCACATTTATGTGAATTATATAGTTAAATATTAAATGAGCATTTGTGGAATTTAAAAATATCCGTGCAAACATTAAAGATGTTGACAGACCCAACTTCTGTGAAGCTAAAGGTGGAAAACAGCTAGGGAGGAGCCAGACAAAGCCAGACCTACCCAGAGCCCTTCCACACAGCCATATAAACCAGAATATCAAGGCAGAATATCAAGGCCCAGTCTGATCTAGAAGCTTTTCAAATGATCTCTTTTAGCTTCTGGCCAATTAAGCTAATGATACATCTCTGGCATCTCTCCATGGAGTAAGCTGCACAATTGGCACTCCAGAGGATGAATCTTTTCAAACATTAGTTCAAGACCCAGAACAAGTCCAAAGACATTTTGATAGCTGAGGAGAGAAGAAAATTAATGCCTCCCATCCACTCAAATCTAGACTCCAAAACCAGTCAAGTTATTTTGGCAGATGAAGCACAAAATTGCCTATCTCCAGCAGTAAAAATATAATAATAATCCCCCCTACATGACATCCCGTATGTAGTAATGGTAAGGTTGGCACTGTATACAGACATTACAACCCTGTACTGCAAAAATACAATTATACCATCTGATTGGTTACAGTATTGCAGTGTTACCTATTTATCCACAAGGATATATTTCAATACCACGGATAATTGTGAACCTTATATTTTAACAATTCATGGGCTGGAAACACACCATAGAATCATACTGGAGGACCTAGATAGACCAAAAAAACACTTATTGGGGTGGGGGGGATAATTTTAGAATGTGGGTAAATGAAATCATGGATATTGAATCTGTGGATAAGGGGGCCTTGCTATATATCATATATTAGGTATTATAACTATTTTAATTAAAATAACTTCTTTAAAAAGAATAATTAAAAGATGTATTTTATACACTTAAGCTCATCTTATTACAGCAATATCTGGCTTGTTGCTTAGAGACTTCAGGCTAACCTCACGAGCAACAGGCTGGTGACTTCATGCCTTTTTCTTCAAGCCACTCTAGTTTGCCTGAATTAAGAAGGAAGAGAACATCTCCAAATGAAAAGAAGGGATGTTAATTCATTATGCCCATTAACCATATCAATGTAGGGTTAATGTAAATGGTACATACAACTGGACATACATAGGGTTAATCCGACAAGAACACTAAGAAGCTTGCATTGACAATCATGAGATAGAGATGTACATCATTAATGAGAAAGCAAATATGCTATTTACATTTTAATACTAATTTATAATAATTAGAATTTTTGATGTATACCTTAACACCTTGAAAGATTGGGTTTGTAAGTAATTGAGAGGATTTTTTTAAGGAAGGAAATATTTAATGGTGGGGTGTGTTGGATCCTCTTGGGTGTTGAACCAGCTTTGTGATTTCATTTAGGGTATTAAATACTACTGAAGTTGTATAGTTCTGAAACTTTATTTTTGAAGTTTATATTATGATATTTTGTTCTTTCAGTATTTTTATTTGAAGGGTTCTATTATGCACTCTGAGAAATTGTTAATTATTAATGCTTTATTGTACATTGCTTCATATATTTAGTAAGTAGATGATGTAATTTATAAATTAAACAATTCAGTTACAGCTTTAGGCTGGATCTACACTGCCATATATCTCAGGATCTAATCCCAGGCCATTTACTTTGAATTGGATTATATAAGACCCCTTCCACAAAGCTGTATAAAATCCCTACTGAACTGGATTATATGGCAGTGTGGACTCAGATAATTTAGTTCAAAGCAGATATTGTGGATTATCTGCCTTGATATTCTGGGTTATATGCATGTATGGAAGGGCCCTGAAGGCCCTTCCAGATAGGCCCTATATCACAGGATCTGATCCCAGGTTTTCTGCTTTAAACTGGATTTTATGAGTCCACACTGCCAGATAATCTGGGATAAACAGAAAACCTGGGATCAGATCCTGGGATATAGGGACTGTCTGAAAGGGGCCTGAGTCTACACTGCCAGATAATCTGGAATAAGAAGATAATCTGGGGTTAGAACCTGGGATATAAGGCAGTGTAGATCCTGGGATATAGGGCAGTGTAGACTCCAGATGTCTTTCTTATCCAGAAACCTAAAATACTTTGTAAATAAAAACTTTTTGCAACCAGCCACCACTTCCACCTTTTAGTAAAGGCAGATAGTGTCATGTCCTTTGCTGCCTGAGTTTTCTTCAAGGAAATGTGATAGGAAGGGGGAGGAAAGAGGACAAGTGAGAAGAATGCTTGCAGCTCCATTCACAAAAGGCCCCTGTAAAAAAAAACCCATCACAGATGCTTCCTTAAACTTCAATTCTATGTCTAAATTTTGTTTTGTGTATTTTAATATGCATCATATGAAAATATGTTTTAATATGTGTATTTTACAGAGTGTTTTTAAATGATTATGTGTTTTAATTGTGTGTTTTAGTAACCCACCTCGAGCCATGAGGAGAGGAGGGTAAGAAACAAAATTATTATTATTAACATTATTATTCCTTACTTGCTGTCCTCCTGGTGGTACAGATGCCCTAGAAATAGGCTGCAAGCAAAAAATGTGAAACAACCTTATTGGCATGACCTGTAAAAGACTCATGGGGGTACAGATTTCCCTCCCTTTCCATGTGAGGAGGATTTGCCCCCCCCCTTTCCCAGTACTTTGCTAAAAAGTTAGAAAGTGTACTGATAGCCAGGGAATTGTCTGGGACGTCTGTTTTTTTGTTTGTTTGTTTGTTTGTTTTGTTTTTTACAGGGGCCTCCTATAAGCAAACCTGAGGGAAGTCTTTCTTCACTTCCTCTTCCATCTCAAGATTTGTGACAGTGGTAAAGACTCATTGAGGAAAAACTCAGTAGATGCAGAACATGTGACTTACCCACTTTTATCCGGCCCCCGTTTACTATATATATGCGAATATTTTAAAAAATCAGAAAAGCCTGGTCTCTAGCAGTTCAGATAAGGGATACACAATCTGTATTAAGTAAATATATTCATGCATAGCAGGAGAGATGAACATTAGATGTGGGGCACTCAATCCATGGTACTTCATACACTCAGCATCTTCTAGACTCTAAAATAATATTGGAGACTATGTTGTCTTCAAGATGATGGACCAATTCGTATCAGACCTTTTCATCACAGCCATGGGATTTCAATGGTGGAAGTTGTGATATAGTCAATCAGGAAGAACCCTTCATTCGCTATCACTACTACAAATAATCTTTTCATATTGTTTAGTCTGCTTTTAAATGAAGTAGCATAAATCAATCGTATTTTGCAGGATTTATGTTCACCCTGAGATAGCACACAGTTTCAGTTATTAGTTACACAAACCTATGGTATGGCCCTACAACCTATGTATTCAAACACAGAAATATAAATCAAATAAAGCATGGTCTTTATAACAGATTTCAAAGTTGTTCATGTTTCCACAAAACCAAACCAAACTTTCTTATTGAGGTCCTCACATCTCTTAAGAAATCTACACAGCTCATCAATATTTATAGAAGTATCGGTAGCTGTTTTCAAATGGGAATTTTAGTGGTCACTGGTGTGTGGCTGTAACTTTTAACCTTGTCTTTTTATTTCTGCAATTTATTAGGAAGAATAATTACTTGGCAAGCATAGTAATCAAATACAACCAGTTTTAAATGAATTAATGTCTTCATGTTTTCAGCCAGTGGCAGCTAGTTCACTCACAAAGGTGACATGCTATGTCCTAGGGGAAAATGGGGAAATAATGGAAATTTGCCAGATATAGCAAACTTGTTAAGATATAGAAGTTTAGAGGTGTGTTGGATAAAATGTCTGTGTGTGTGCCCATGCATGTGCTGACAAGAAGTGGGGAAAGGGCCATCTGTAGTCTCCATTTTGGAATAATTTTTCCTCCTTAGCCTTTATTCCTTAAGTTCCAATTTAGCATAACTTGTATTGATTGATTGATTTCTGAAATCTGTGTTTCTTTCCATTAATAATAGCACACACAAAAAAACAAATCCTTGTGTTGAAGCACAATGGTATGCATGATTACTTGTAAGTAAGTCTTGCTATGTTAAACAGGTTTATTCCACCCTAAGTGTATTTAGAACTGCAGTCTTTATCCATTTATGGATTTAAATCTCATCCATGGTTTTAGGGACACTGATAACATACAGCTCTATCTCTCCTTTCCATCTGATTCCACATAACTATTTGTGTGCTAAAGCAGTTGCTGGTGTCTGTAATAAACTGGATGAGGGTGGAATAAAATGAAACTGAATCCAGGCAAGAGAGAGGTGTTCCTGGACTTTTGGAAGGCAGATTGGTGAAAAACGATTTAGCTCATGCTTGATGATGGTACTCTCCCACTGAAACTTCAGGTTTGCAGCTGGGGTGTGGTCTTAGTCTCTGACTACCATCTCATCAGACAGGGGGTTTCTTTTGTCCCCTTACTCCTCTTCAGCTACGAATTCTGCTGAATGCCATCACATGATACAGGCCATGGCCCCACCCCATTGATGACTGAAAGGGTGATGAAGCATTGCAATAAGCTTCTGTGCCAACCATGGCCAACTCTTGGGTAGCTCTGATGGAGCTCTCTGTGGTTTCTGGCTTTCCCCCGTCTGATGCGGGAAGGGACAGGGTGCCAATGCGCCTTGCCCTGATGCTCCCATGTGATGAGGGAAGGAGGGAGGGTTTATGGGTCGGAACCACTCATGCATTCTGTTAGCCAGTGATTGCTGGCAAAATAGAACAAAATGGGAGGTGAGGGGGGGGGAGGAATCAGTATGATGAGGTCCCTAATGTGGATGTTTAGGTCTCAGCTGTGTCTGGGAGTAAATTTGAACAGTTAAAACTAGTGTGCCAACTGCATCAATTCCTTGAGAAGTTAGATTCAGTTATGATGAAACATCTATTGGGACTACTTATCCTGTTTTGTCTTTCAAGAACAGCCTTAAAACAATGTGGTAAGGAAATGAAAACTGCCTTACTTCAGCAAAACATAAAGAACAGCACACTCAGTGGTATAATGCAAAAGAAAGCAAAGAGGTCTTATGGCAAACACAGTTCTTAAGTCTCGGATCAATTCCCAAATCAAGTAGCAGTCTTACTTCAGACAAAGAAACAGCAATAAATCCTTAGGAGCAGTTTCCCAGATGCAGATTCAAAGCAGGCACAAGGGGAGCGAAGGCTTAGGCTTTAGAGTCAGTTTGTTACCAGCAAAAGCTGACTGCACCTGCTTCTGCTTTATAGCCCTGAGTTCCTTCACAGCTGCTAGGGCAATTCCCAATTACCCAGCTGCATTTCTGGCAGCTATTCTAGCTGAATGGTGTCTCTGCTCTTTCCTTTCACCTCTCCTAAAATGTGGGTACTTGCAAAATGTGGGTACAGTGCCTTTGTAAGCCGCCCCGAGTCCCTTTGGGGAGATGGTGGCAGGATAGAAATAAAGTTTATTATGAGCTGCCTTGAATCAAGAAAAATGCAGAGGTAGTTTGGCTGATTCCTTCTTACCATGTATGAAATCAAGTGCCCACAGAGTGACGGGATATGAAAAATACTTTTAAATGTTTTTAAATGAAGGGATGCCAAAATAACAAAAAAATTGCAAAAATATCAGTTTCACTATAAGAGTCATAAAATAATGGTATCTTCTCTCTGAAGAAAAGATAGCCACACAGTAACAGAAGGTTTTAAAAAATCAGTTCTTAGTTGGATGCTGCAATTTTAATTCTATTGTTATAAGATTTCAAGATAACAAAAGTGGAACACAATATGTGGAAAAGATCTTTTGTTGCTACTCTTGAAAGTGTAAAGATATCAGAACCATCAGTTTCATTTTTTCAATTAACTATAGTTTTGTCCAAACTATTTTTGAACTATGTAGATTTCATTGTTTAAAGTTAGCCCACTGTCTTATTCCCAGTTCAGGCAAAACGACCATTTCCTCAGCCTTACAAAACTGCCCTTTCACTTTTTAATTGGAATATTATAGTCTTGTATGTACCAAAGAACACTGAGAGAATATGCAAGGTTATATTATTTAACAGTTACACCAAATATGAAACTCTATATTCTGCCTTCTTAGGTAAGGGAGAAAATACTTAACGTTTGGCCTCTGTTAAATTGTGTTCCGTTATAAAATGTTCATTTTTATATTTCAGATAGAAATTTGGTTTTGGCTATATGTTGAATTACCCAGAATGTCTATAGAAAGATCATCTAATCATATCTAGAACAAGATGTAAATATTCCTATCCATATGTCTATAACGTTACATAAATTATGGTTACATAAAATATTTACTGAGGCAGCTGGGAGTTATGCATTCAAAACTGGTTCATATTCATGTTCTCTACATATTCACTGCTTTAGGGAACACATGAGAAGCATGAAAGTCCTCAATCCCCACATACCAGACAATTGACACTACTAATACATATCCCTGTTGACTGGGAATTGATTGATTTACATTTCCTCTACTACTCATGGGCAATTGCTGATGTGAGGGGAAATTGTAAATGGGACTCTGCTTCTACCTGTCACAACAGAGATTGCTGATGGAAGAGAGGGGGAACATCAGTCAGATGTTTCCTGACCAATAGGGGAACAGACCATTGTTGATGGCAGTGGCTCCTGCCCTGTGACAGGGATTCTAGGGGTTGGGCTGGAAGATATTACTTAGATACGGTTTCATAGCTAAGTTGTTGATAGAGAATTCTGCCTGACACCATTATATTCATTAATATATAATAAATGAATGTTTAGGAAGAAAAATGTGAAACATCTTAAGTGATGTGGCTGTACAGTAAACTCAAAGAGGAAGTGACAAGAAAAAAGGTCATGTATAAAGATGGGAAGCAAGGACAAATCTACAAAGAAAAATGCAGATGTATAGTCCAAGCTTGCAAGAATAGTGGATGGAAAGCTAAAGCTCAAAATGGGCTCAGACTGTCTAAGCAAGCAAGAAGGAAAGGAAAGGATTATTTTCTAAATATATCTGAAGCAAAAGTAGGAGAAAGAAAATGATGGGATTGCTGCTCAGTAAGAATGGTATTGGGGCCGCGATGGTGCCGCGGGTTAAAACGCTCAGCTGCAGAACTTGCTGACTGAAAGGCCAGTGGTTCAAATCCACAGAGTAGGGTGAGCTCCCGTTGTTAGCCCCAGCTTCTGCCGGGTCATCCCTCTTCCTTCCCTGGGCCTCCTTAAAATGCCTTGGAAAGCTGCTCATGCTGGGAGAGAAGAAAGTGTGCATGCTTCCCTCTCTAGAGTAAAACAGCTTTAAGAAGCAGTAAACTCAGTCTCCTCCTCTACAAACAGAAGGGAAAGGATCCAGAAACTTAAAAGTGGTAACTCTAATGCTTTTTTAATCCAGGTTTTAATGAAGGATAAGGAAGGGGAGCCTGTGGGAAGCCCCACCCCACCCATAACGGGCTCGATAAGGTGCATTCTTAACCCTGCTGCTGAAACCCAGGCTCTCTTGAAGGGAAGAAAGGAAAGGCTCCCCATTGCCGCCAACGGGTTGAAAAGAGCTGTTTTTTTTTTTCAGATGCTGAACAAAAACGCCCATTCAGCATGGTGCCATTTTCGAGAGGTGCTGGAAACTGGATATGGGGGGCTCTGGTATCCAGCAAGCAGAAATTGATAGTGATTCACCCAAAATACACAAGCCTACTGAAAAACATATGTTCAGTTATGGTGAAAGGAATAGTGAGCTAAAAGGAAGCAACTTTAGGCAGCTCCAAAACAAACTGATTGTTTGGTTTGGTATTTTAATTATGTTTTCTTTTATTCCAAAAGTCCAATTTATTTATTTATTTATTTATTTTTCAAACTTATATGCCGCCACTCCCCTAGGGCTCGGGGCGGCTTACAAGAACAGGCTAAAATCAACAATTTAAAAAAAAATCTTAAAAACATCTCAAAAAACATCTTAAAACATCCTAAAAGCACCTTTTAAAACATCAATAACAGAACTCAAAAGCCTGCCGAAACAGGTTTGTCTTACATGCCCTGCGGAAGGCCGACAAGTCCCGCAAGGCACGAACTTCAGGTGGCAAGATGTTCCAGAGAGATGGCGCCACTGCTGAAAAGGCTTTGCATCTAGTTGTTGTTAGACGCAAGGACTTAAAACTGGGGACTTCCAATAGGTCTTGGTCCTCAGAACAGAGGGATCGCTGGGGTTTGTAGGGGGTGAGGCGGTCCCTCAGGTACTTTGGCCCTAGACCATGTAAGGCTTTAAAGGTAAGCACCATCACTTTGAAAGTGATCCGGTGCACAATTGGTAACCAGTGCAGCTGCAGTAAGATTGGTGTTATGTGGCATCTCATCGGGACTCCCGCAAGGAGCCGGGCAGCTGCATTTTGCACCAATTTGAGCTTCTGGATCACCGACACAGGAAGGCCAATGTAAAGGGCGTTACAGTAGTCCAGTCTCGAGATGACCGTAGTTTGGATCACCATAGCCAGGTTGTCCCTAGACAGATAGGGGGCTAGCCATCTAGCCTGCCGAAGATGAAAAAAGGCGGTTTTGTTAACGGTGGAGACCTGGGCCTCCATTGTCAGTGAAGGGTCCAAGAGGAATCCCAGACTCTTTACCAGTGAGGACGGGCATAGCGCTTCGCCATCCGGGGTTGGCAACTGGATATCTCCACTGCCTGGTCGACCTAGCCATAGGATCTCCGTCTTTGCTGGATTCACCCTCAACCTACTGGAACACAACCATCCAATAACGGCCTCGAGGCACTGATGAAAATTGTCAGGTACAGAATCCGGTCGGCCTTCCATCTTTAACACAAGCTGAGTGTCGTCAGCATATTGATAACACTCGAGCCCGAAATCTCGGACCAGCTGAGCAAGTGGTCGCATATAGATGTTAAACAACAGAGGGGAGAGAATGGCCCCCTGAGGAACCCCACAAAGTAGAGGGGACCTCTCAGAGACCAGGCCTCCCCTCTCCACTCGCTGTCAACATTTGTGAAGAAAGGCCAGCCAATTTAAAGCTGTCCCCCTGACTCCAGCAACGGCAAGGCGGTGGGTCAGAAGATTGTGACTGACTGTGTCAAATGCTGCTGTGAGATCCAATAACACAAGCAGCACCGACCCACCCTGGTCAAGCTGGCATCGAAGATGATCCGTGATGGAAACCAATACAATCTCTGTCCCATGCCCCACACAGAAGCCGGACTGGAAAGGATCCAGTCCGGCTGTGTTGTCTAGGAACTACTGCAGCTACATCGCTACTGACCTCTCAATCACCTTGCTCAGAAATGAAAGATTCGAAACTGGGCAGTAGCTGGAAGGAACTGAGCAGTCTAAATCTGTTTTTTTTCTGCAGAGGAGAGACCACCGCCTCTTTTAAGCCCTCTGGAAATACGCCTTGCTCAAGGGAGCTGTTTATTATCTTCAGCAGCGGGTCATGTAATCCCTCCAGGCAGGATTTCACCAACCAAGAGGGACACGGATCGACCAAGAGGGACACGGATCGAGGTCGGTCTAGCTGCAGCTATGAGCCTATCGAGAGCCTCTGCGTCATGGTATTGTTTAATAACACATGGTGGTGATCACTGAATCTTACATCTTTCCTCCAGACGGTGTATTTGTGGTAGTGTAATAATTTCTTCAGAAATTTTATATTTTTTTCAAGTCAACATTTTAGAGTGTTTACCCTAATGATGATGATTTCAAAAAGAATCCAAAATGTAGGCATCTTGCATTGACACATCTGCATTAGCAGCAACTTGTGGTACCTTTTGTACCTCCAGTGGGATTTATTTGCCTATTCAAGGTCAAACTACCCCAAACATTTGAAATAGAACAATAACATCTCACTGCAAGTTCAGGAGAAACAGAAGGTGGGGAAAGGGGAGGAATCATCCCTGATAATCCAAAATTCAAGTTATTTCAAGCCTGGCTTTACTACATACCTGTTGCCACATTATCCACCTATTCACCTTGTTTCTACCTCCCTTTCCTTTCTTTGCTGAATTTTAGATTGTAAATAGCTTAACTCAGAAATACTTTATAAGCAGACTGGTATTATAACATTTCAACACCACCACCATGCTGGTCATCTGGAGTGTTGTGTGAAACACATTTTTCATGTATCAGTTGTTACTTGTGATCTTTCTCAGTTTCTCCCTATCTACCCATCTATATCTATCACAACATATTTCATTTTCATTAGAGACTACTCAATATCACACTGCCACTGTATGTGAATGCCTGAACCAGCTGTGAGTAACATCCTGTTCCATAGCAGTATTCTGCTATTTCATGAATTCATTTCCTTCTCTTTTCCCTCCCACCTTTTTCAAATAACCTTTAGCAGTGCACACTCTATCCTCTAGTTGGAGTTTGTGTTACCCATAGAAACAAAACCATACCAAACTAGAAAATCTTGCACTAGGTCCTTTGTACAATCTTTATATCCCAAAAGCTACCTAATCATCCTATTTCAGGCCAGTAAAATTCTAATATTGAATTTAGTACAATTTAAATCAAACTTTTTCAAAAGCATGATCATTGTCACAGATAAAAAAGCAAAAACTCAAAGAGTAACCACTATATCACAGCATCAGTTTATGTTGATTAGTGTCTACTTTACATGAGAAAGTGGTCTCAACTGAGAAAGTAGTTTAGAGAAATTGGGAAAGCAATTTAGAGAATAATATTATTTCTTTGAAATTCTACAATACTTTGTTCTCCCACTGACTTACCAATCGTACCCCTATTATCTGAAAAGAACTAAAGTGCTTGAACTTATTAGAGAAGAAAAATCTGATTTAAGCTGGCTAACACAACATAAGATAATTGTTTTTGTGATAAGGTGAGAGTCTACAAGAACTGTAAAACACAAAATTGTATCATCAGGTGTCATGGAACCCAGTTACAGGGCTGAATTACCAAGCCCTGAACTGGGAGTCATAACATAAACAATCCTAGAAGCACCTGGCAAAAGAAGATAGAATATGCCTGGGAACTTGGGGTTGAAAATATAAACAATTATAATTGGTCTAGTGTGTGAAAACGGTAGTAATGTGATATTACTACCGTTGGGGGTAGGGGATTGATGATGATATTTACGTGTGGTGTTATGTAGCATCAGAGGTGATAAAAATGATTGTATGTAAACATTAGGTCATTCTTGACTTTTCCAAAGTCATGTGTTCTTCAATAAAGATTGGATTTGAGAGCAGCTATCTCTGATCTGCGTTCAGACTGATCCTTTGAAGTGAGCAGGACAATTAAGTCAAGAATCCCGTTCTCACCCTCCTGCGAATTCGCAGTGAAGTGATAATGAGTGGAGAAGGAGATCAAAGCCCTGACGGAGCAGAGAGGCCTTTGCTAGGGGCTCGGCCGTTGGCGGAAGAAACGTTGCAAGCCATAGCTTCCTCTACGGGGTACCCCAAGCCGGACGGCGTGACCCAGAGGATTCCCAGAGGAGGAAGAGGCGTTCCGGCGGCGGCAGAAACCAGTTGGGGATCTGGAGGAAGCATGCCGGAGACCGTGGCCCTGCGGTTATCCATCCTGGAAACGAATTTATCCAGGCTGTCGGAAACCGTGGGGAGGTTGGTGCCACTGTTGGAAGAAAATCTCCAGAAGGAACCCACCCGATATGGCACCGAGACAGAGCCACGTAAGGAAGGAGTTTGGAGCCAAAGGGGCCAAAGCGCCTCAACGCAGAGCCCCATGGCGGCGAGGAGCGAGGGGGATGAAGAATACTGGCAGGAACTGGAGTTCCGGGACAGAATGGCGCGCGAGGTGGAGCACCAGCACGCTCGGGGAACTCTGAGACCACCGACTCCAATAGAACTTCCTATCCAGCTTCCAACCCCCCGAATGGGCGTCGGGGTGGAAAGACCACTGGGGCGAGGAATTGGGTCCAGTGGATTAGCAGATGAAGGCGGAGAGGAGCCGGAGATCCAGGAAGGGGAGGAGAATGTGCCGTACGGCGAGGAAAGGCGAGATGCGGGGGCTACAGCGAGGCCCGAATTCGGGTGGGTGGAAGGACCGACAGCAGCGGCAGAATTTCGGGAGCCGCGCAGGATGACCGTCGGAGTGGGGCGCGGCGTGTTAAAAGGAGCCGTCCAAGGAAACCCGATGCAACCCTTCCCCATGCCCCCCAGACAGCAGCAGCGGGCCGTAGAATGGATGCAAAGGAGGGAAGATCTCAAACTGGAATACGGAGGGGAATCATCTGAACTGAACTTTTTCCTCATTAGCGTCAGAGGATATATAGAAGACAATGCACACACATTCCCCTCCGAAGCAAGCATGGTTCGGGCCATCGGCAACACACTAAAGAGAGGAGCGGCCAGCTGGTATGTACAACTACATGCCAGAAGCGACCCGTGCCTGAGGTCAGTGCCCCGCTTCCTCGCCGCGCTGGAAAACCGGTTCCGAGACCGGCTAGAGCAATTGAGGGCTCGAGACCAGCTTAAAGGAATAAAGCAGAGGGACAAAACGGTGCCCGAGTACGCAGAGGAATTCCTCCATCTCGCAGAAAAGGAACCAGAGTGGTCTGAAGTGACCAAAGTGGAAATATTCAAGGAGGGACTACGCCCCGAGGTTTTTTGTTGGGCGGCACATAGAGACGACCCAGAAACACTAAGGGGCTGGATACAACTAGCGGGGCGCGTTGAATCCACCCTAGCCCAAGTGAAGCGTTTCAGGGGCGGCGGCGGCCAGCAAAGACCGACGGCGAGAGGTCGAGGAGAAACGAGGAAGCAGGAAAGGCCCGGAGCAAGGCCGGGGATTCCCTTCAAAGGAGATGACAACAAACCCAAACCGGGATGCTTTGTATGTGGGAAGACGGGCCATCGAGCAGCGGAATGTTGGGCCCGGAAGGGGGAGCCGCCAAAACCCTCAAAGCCCAAGCCAGCAGTCGGGAGGCGAGCGGAGGAGGAGATGCGAGACCCAGAATCTCCGGAGAGGCTGGTGAGTCGAGACAAACGCATGCTAGTAGTGCCAATCTGCCTATCGGGGCTAGAGAACCGGGCCACCTGCAGGGCATTCGTGGATTGCGGTTGTTCTAGGAACATTATAACTCCAGAACTAGCAGAAGCACTGAAATGCCAGCAGACATTTCTTGACTCCCCAATTGCATTTTCGCAGCTAGATGGATCAGTTGCTGCTGGGGAAGTATCTACAAGGGAAATGCAAGGGGTCCCATGTAAAATAGGCAAATGGGAAGGAAGAATATCCTTTGTGATAGCCCCTATTGCCTCATACCACGTAATACTAGGGATACCGTGGCTTGAACAGGCAAACCCTGAAGTAGATTGGAGAGGGAAGAGCCTGGCATTTAAAGAACAACAGACGCGATGGGAGATAAGCAGATTAGCAGGAGAGGAGGACGAGGGAGATGAAGCAGGCGAAATAGACCCACAGCTATTGCCGCCGGAATACAGAGACTTTGTGGATGTTTTCAATCAGAAAGAGGCGAGTAAATTACCCCCCAAGAGGAATGTAGAAGTAGAAATTGAAATAACCCCAGGAGCAACCTTACCGAAACCAAAAGTATATCCCATGTCTGTTCAGGAGAAGGAGGAATTGAGGAAATATATTGATAAGAACCTGGCCCGAGGCTTTATTAAGCCATCCAATTCTCCTCTAGGAGCCCCAGTGTTATTTAGAAGGAAGAAAGACAACTCCCTAAGACTGTGTATCGACTATAGAAATTTAAATGCAATTACTAAGGACAATAAATACCCTATGCCATTAGTAAAGGATTTAATTACCGTATTGAAGAAGGGGAGTATATTTACTAAACTGGATTTAATTGAAGCGTATCATAAATTAAGAATTAAACCTGAGGATACTTGGAAAACTGCATTTTCCTGCGCATTCGGCCATTTTGAATATAAAATTTTGCCATTTGGATTAAAAAACGGCGGCAGTTGCTTTATGCAGCTCATAAATGAAATACTGCACCCATTATTATATCGAGGGGTATTCATATTTCTTGATGATATCTTGATCGTAACTGAAGATAAAGAAAAGCACGTGGAATTGGTCCGGGAAGTTTTACAGAGACTAAGGGAAGCAAAGCTGTATGCAAAATTATCCAAGTGTGAATTTAATAAAACTCAAATTGACTTTCTGGGATATCGGATATCTCCAGAAGGATTAGCTATGGACCCGTCTAAAGTATCAGACCTAAAAGAATGGGGAGTACCTCAAACAAGGAGGCAATTGCAATCATTTCTGGGGTTTGCAAATTTTTATAGATCCTTTATAAAAGGCTTCGCACAAATAACCGCACCCCTCACTGAACTGTTAAAAACAAAAGGAAAAGGGGAGACAGCCAAAGTGAAAGCTCCTGGCGCCAAACTGAGTTGGACGCCGGAATGCCAAAAGGCATTTGAAACCCTAAAAGGATGCTTCACAGAAGAACCCATCCTAAAACACCCCGATATCAAAAGCCCTTTCATAATCCATTGCGATGCTTCAGACTGTGCATACGGGGCAGTACTATTGCAAAAGGATCAAAATGGGAACTTAAAACCTTGTGGATATTTGTCCCGGAAGTTCAGTGAAACTGAAAAATGTTGGCCCATATGGGAAAAAGAGGCATTAGCCATATTAAAAGCCTTAGAATGCTGGCGACACTTCCTCGAAGGGAGCGGAATCCCATTTGAAATTTGGTCTGACCATAAGAATCTCCAGTATTTAAAATCTCCTCGAAAATTGTCCCCCAAACAAATTAGATGGGCGCAGTACTTCAGCAGGTTCGATTTCCAATTAAAGTTTTTCCAGGGGAAGCAAAATGTCTTGGCAGATGCTCTTTCACGCATGCCTCAACACGAAGGCCTGGCCGCAGCAAAAGAGGGGACAATATTCTCTGATAAACAATGGGGTTTAGCGGTCAGGACAAGAGCGCAAACACAAAAAGAGAACACTGCTATTATTGAACTCGACGGGGAAAATAATTGGGGAAAAGAACTGAAACAGTCTTATGAGGGAGATCAGTGGATCACATCCAATTCGGAAAAGGGGGAGCAGAAGAGGGGATTTTGGTTCGTGAACAAGAAACTGTATATCCCAGCAATATTAAGGATTAAGATTTTAGAGCGTTTTCACAATAACCAGAGCGCTGGTCATACGGGAATCACAAAAACAACAAAGGCAATAGCAAAACATTGTTGGTGGCCAGGAATGAGGAAGGACATAAAGAATCATGTTGTTCAATGTGATGATTGTGCCAGAAATAAATCGAGAGGAGGGAAGCCAATGGGATTGTTACAAACAGTAGTGGAACCTACCAGGCCTTGGGAATGTGTAGCTATGGACTTTGTAGGGGAACTGCCGGTCAGCAAAGGACATCGTTATATTTGGACAGTATTAGATTTATTTTCTAAACAGGCCCACTTTATACCACTGACGAAGTTACCATCGGCAGAGAAACTAGCTGAATTATACATAAATCATATTTACAAACTTCATGGATGTCCCAGTAGAGTGGTCAGTGACAGAGGAGTTCAATTCACAGCAAGATTTTGGGAAAATTTTTTGGAAATGCTGGGAGCAGAAAGGAGTCTAAGTTCTGCTTTTCACCCCATGACAAACGGAGCAGTGGAACGTACTCAGCAGACACTTGGGCAGTTCCTTCGAATGTATTCTAACATGAGACAAAATGACTGGTCTAAGTGGTTGGCTTTTGCAGAACTAGCTTTTAATTCGACTATACATTCAGCAACAAATAAAACTCCCTTTGAAATAGTTTACGGGTATGAAATACAACCTCTGCCCCAGTTGCCAAAATGGACAGAGAATGAGGAAACAGGGGCAGGGAAATGGAAAAATCAAATGCTAGAATGCTGGGGTCAAGTGACTGCATCCTTAAAGGAAGCACACAAAAAGTATAAAACATTCGCAGACAGAAAAAGGGTGGAAGGCGATAAATTGGAGAAAGGAGATCTGGTATGGTTAAGTACCCAAAACATCAAATTGGGGCTACCTTCGAAAAAATTGGGCCCTAAATATATTGGACCATTCAGAATACAGGGTGTTATCAACGAGGTGACTTTCCAGTTGGCATTGCCAAAAAGTTTAGGGAAAATACACCCTGTATTCCATCGTAGCTTACTGAAAAAGTATAGGGGTACTTTGGACAAAATGGACACATAGAATTATTGTTTGGTTTGTTTCAGATTTGTGATGAAAGAAGAACCGAAGAGGAGGACGAAGAAAAGGAGGGCACCATGTCATGGAACCCAGTTACAGGGCTGAATTACCAAGCCCTGAACTGGGAGTCATAACATAAACAATCCTAGAAGCACCTGGCAAAAGAAGATAGAATATGCCTGGGAACTTGGGGTTGAAAATATAAACAATTATAATTGGTCTAGTGTGTGAAAACGGTAGTAATGTGATATTGGGGGTGGGGATTGATGATGATATTTACGTGTGGTGTTATGTAGCATCAGAGGTGATAAAAATGATTGTATGTAAACATTAGGTCATTCTTGACTTTTCCAAAGTCATGTGTTCTTCAATAAAGATTGGATTTGAGAGCAGCTATCTCTGATCTGCGTTCAGACTGATCCTTTGAAGTGAGCAGGACAATCAGGTATTTGAGGCTGCATCAGAAATAAATCTGTATGAACTAGATTTAGTATAGTATTTGCCACTTCCTTTTAGGATAGCTTACTTCTGGTATCTTCAGTATCTCACACAATCTAATTTTTTTGAAAAAACTAAATTCAACAGTAATGCTTCATACTTCCATTTCTTTTGCCCAACATATCTCTATAGTTTAAATTTCTTCTAAATGAAATTGAGGCATCATCAGTTCTGGATGAGCTTGAGGGGGATTTTGAGGGAGGACAAGTCTCCCTATAAAAAACCTAGAGAGTGGCATCCTAAAGGAAAAATTGGATCTCAACCACCGATCGCTGGTTATATCACAATATAACTTTGTTGCCACCAAATTAATTGTATTGGTCTACGACCACACCATTCACTCTGCGGTGAAGGAAGCTTATAAAATTACTATGAGCCTCTGCATTCAAACTCATAGTAACAAAAGGTGGGAGCAAGATAAGTGAAGACCTTGCAAAGAAAATGAGAAAGTCCACTCTATTTTCTCTCACACTTGTTTTAAAAATCCTAAAATTGTACTTCAATCTTTCAAGCTACCAACAGAAAACCTCTCTTTTAAAATCATAGTAATTTCTAGACAAAGATGACTGAAGAGATTTCTAGAACTGCCTTTTATACTGTCAACCATCAGCTTCAAGTAAACTCAAATTTACTACAATTGAAATGTTTTATTGTGTTCCTTTGTTTTGTTACAATAATTCAGCTGAAACAGAATTGTGGCCTATTTACTTTTCAAGACAGAAAAGGGGGAAATGACTGGATGATGTATTTTAACTTGAAGCATTCTAAAACTAGTGACAAAACTAGACAGGAATCAGTGACAACACCTTTTAACAATCAGGCAAATCTATAGGAAGTCTATAGATATTACACATTAGATATAAAAGATTTGCAGCACATTTTTTCTTTAAGCAAGCCTGGCTTGATTTTGATGGGTACACTTTTAAACAAACATGCAAAAAAAAAAAAAAACAAGAAGACAAACTGAATCATGAAGATGTTTCACTAAAATATCAATTGTAATAAGTCCTACTGATGCAAATGCAGCCTGGTACAATCTTAGCAAATCATGTTTGATTCCCGTATATACTCAAGTATAAGCCGACCAGAATATAAGCCGAGGCACCTGGTTTTACCACAAAAAACTGGGAAAACGTATTGACTCGAGTATAAGCCGAGGGTGGGAAATGCAGCATCTACTGGTACATTTCAAAATAAAAATAGATACCACTAAAATTACATTAACTGAGGCATCAGTAGGTTAAATGTTTTTTGAATATTGACATAAAACTGTAATTTAAGATAAGACTGTCCATCTCTGATTAAATCATTATTGTGGAGGCAGAAAGAGTGTGGCTTTTCTGAAGCTTGCAACTCTGGGGCAGAGGCCATCTCAAACAAATGGACCCTACAGAAATGCAGAATGGAACTGAAAGGATGCCAATAAGAATGATTAATTATTAATTAATAATTGTTAATTATTGCTCATATTTTCTCCCAGTCTGGGACTCCAGGTTTACAGGAGATAAAATAGATACAGCTATTTTTTATATTATGCAAAAGTTGAAAATATAATTAAAATAAAATAAAATACAGACCATTAGAAGGAAGAACAGTTTGAAACCTTAAACATGATAATAATTTTAAAAGGAAAATAAAAGAGCTTACAGATGTCCCTATTTTCATAAACCTATCTGCACACCATAAGTCATGGAAAGAATCACCTCCTGGTTCTAAAGACAGTTTTAACTGTCACAGAAGAGGAAGAGGGGGGAAACCCAGCTTGAGTGCAAGTTACAGCATGGCGATTAAGGTTAAAATCCTGTCTGCCCTGAATATAACTTCCCTTTGAGAAAGCAGCACAAGGATCTCTGAAGCATCAAAAATCTGGAAGAACTCAGTGCATTTAGTTAATATGCCCAGCCTATATCTTGAATTCTCTGATAAGGTGGCCAATGTTTAAAAAATATATCTAAAATAGAAGGGATGAAGAGAAATTGAAATGCAGAGGTAAATGAAGAAAAGGGAATGGGAGAAAGAATCTTATAGGCAACTCTCTGAGAAAGAGAGGAGAGTGGGAGAGGAAAAGGAAAGGAGAGAGAGAGAGAGAGAAGGAAGGAAAGAAGGAAGGACTAAGAGAGAAGGGGAGGAATGAGAAAAGGAGAGAGGGGGAGAGAAGGAAGAAGAGAGGGGGGGGCAGAGAGAGAGAAGAAAGGAAGAAATAATGGGAGGGCAGGAGGGAGGGAAGGGGAGAGAGAGGAGGAAGGAGAGGATGAAAAAGGAGGGATGGGAGGAAGGAGAGAGAGAAGAAAAGAGAGAGCAAGGAACTGCAAATGGAGAAAGAAAAGGAAGAAAGGCAAGCGAGAAAGGAAAGAAGGAATGAGAGAGAGGAGGGAAGAAAAGAAAAGGAATGGGAGAGAGAGAAGGGTGGAGAGAAAAAAACGGGAAAGGGAGAAGGGAAGGAGAAAGAGAAGGAGGGTGATATATACTCTCATGCCCTGCAAGCCCCCTCCCTTCTTTTTCCTTTCCTCGCTGGTGCAACAAGAGTTTTACTCACTCACTCTCTCTCTCTCTCTCTCTCTCTCTCCCCCCCCTCCCCCCCTCTCTCTGTGTGTTGCATTGGCTGTGCCTTCTTTGGAAGGAAGGAATGGGCTGACCAACTTTTTCAAGCTGGAGCATTCTCTCCCTGTCTCCCTATGGAAAGATGTGTCTTTTGGGGATGCATGCATGCAAGAGAAGATTTGCCTGCCTGTCTGCATTACACTGACTGTTCCAACTCTCCCTTGGACTAACTCAGTTGCATAGAGGAGCTGTTGTAATCCAACCTTCCAGCAGGGGTCTCCCTTCCTCCCTCCCATCCCCTCTCCATTGGAATCCCTTGCACTCAGGCCATGTTCTTGGTTTCAAAACAACCTCCCTCCTTCCTTGCTTGCTTTCTCTTTTGCAAATCTATTGGTGGACGTTCCTTTGCTCTCACACCTTCCTTCCTTCTCTCTTAATTCTCTCTCCCCTTCTTTCTCTCCTTTCCTTCCTTCTCCTTCAGTTCCAACTCTCCCTGCTTCCTTCTTTCCTGTCTCTCTTGCCTTTCTTCCTTTTCTTTCTCGTTCTGCGGTTCCTTTCTTTTTCTCTTTCCTTTTTCTCTCACAAATTTCCCACGCTCCCAAACAGCTTTTATGAAGAAATTGAAGCTACAGCTGGTTTTGAAAGACTGGGAACAAACAACTGAGACTGCACACTGGTAAAATATACTTAATGGCAATTGCTCTTGCTCAATTCATTAATTAAATACATTAATTAAATACAATTCATTAATTAAATACAGGAAGGAGGTGTGCGTGTTCATGGAGCTTCTCCCCTGCTCTCCGCACAGCAACTCGGCTGGGTTGCACTGCGGAGAGGTGAGGATCCTGGCAGGAAGGGCTTCTTTCAACCCGACACCCACCTGCCAGGACCCTCACCCGAGTATAAGCCGAGGTGGGCTTTTTCAGCCTTGAAAAGGGCTGAAAAACTCAGCTTGTAATCGAGTACATACAGTATCCGGTAAGAAGTTACATTGAATTCAACTAGACAATTTAATCTCAGACATAGATTTCAATGGAACAAAGCCTAAATCCAGTTCAGGCAATTGTACATCTCCTTTCTATTATTATTATTATTATTATTATTATTATTATTAGTAGTAGTAGTAGTAGTAGTAGTAGTAGTAGTAGTATTTTAAAAACTCAACATACTCTGATTTATTAAGAAAATATACTTTTTTTTCCTTTCAACTTTTGCCAACATAAAAAGACATAAAAATAAAACACTAAAAATAAAATTTGAAATTTGGCATAATATAACATATTCTCCTTTTGGGATATCATTTAGTGAGCAGATTACCGGCTGCTCTAGTGGAAGCCAAACAGTGCTACTGTTAAATTGATGTTTAGTGGTTGGGAAGAGATATATTTGAAGTAAAATTAAGAACCAGCTATACTTTGGATTGGTTTATTTTACATTATTGGAATTTGCATTTTTACATTCGATTTATAAGTTAGCACAATTATCATTATGAATATTTTTGTTTGTTCATCAGTTCACAAAAATGAATCTCACAGCCAGTAAATTAGAATATAACACTAATGCTGAATCAAGTTAAAAACATTCTAATATAATCTATTTTGGTCTTATTAAAAGTTAGCTTGGATTTTTTTATTTAAAAAAGCTTTGTTAGCCTACCTCTTTTTTCTATCTGCCAGCTGTCTGCAGACCTCCTTCCACCGAAAATTCAGGCTGCCCAGTTTTTCTTTCAACACATTAGCATCTGCTGTTGATGACTGCTCAATAACTTCCTCCCCAGTTATGTTCAAATTTCTGACAACAGCTTGCTGTCTACCAATTCCATCCTGGAGGTCCTGTAAAGTAAGAATTAAGATGATAAATATGGGAAGGAATTTACTTCTACTTAGGTACATATCAGACATACTATGCTAGATGAAAGCACTGCAAGAATATCCCTTCTCCCATTAATCCTACATGTGTCTATATAATTCAAACTCTATATTACCAAAGTAGGATCCTTTTTAGTACAGTTTTCCTTGCCTATTTTTTTAAAAAATGCTATGAAAATATTAGTATATTAATCATACGAATTAGGCCTGATTTTAATGTGTCCTGGCCAAGGACAAAGCAGTTACTCATATAATTACTCTCCATGGTCACCTTCCTATATTAAAGTACTTAAACCTATGGCATGCATGTCATTAGGGGCATGCAGCACCCTCTCTCCTGGCACATGTGCCATTGCCTGCCCCCCCCCACTCACCATCCCTCCCCACTTGCCCACTCATTCACCTAGCAATCACTCACTTGTTTGCCCAATCCCTTGCTGGCTGCCACTCCCCTGCTCCCCTGCTTCCCATCCCACCCTCGCTCGCTTACCCATTTGCCCACCTCCTTGCTCACCTGGCATTCACTTGCTCACCCATTCTCTTACTTGCCATCCTGCCCTCGATTGCCCCGTGCTTGTCAGCCCCGCTCCCGCTCACCACCCCACTCTCACAAACACATCCCTCCTCAACACCCGAGAACCCACCCATACAACCCCCTGGTTTTAGCACTCGATCTCAACACAGGTTAGCCATCACAACTATATTGGGGGGAAAAACACATGGTTAATGATGCATGGTGATGCAATTCAGTCTGTTTCTCTCATGAAAAATTCATAATGGTAAGTAGTCCAGAAAGTATTACAAGTTTTGAAAGTAAGTGCATTAGATGCTGTAAAATTATTTCATAAAGGCCATAGTCTCCTTCAAGGGACTGTTCTCTCTCTTGCTAGAGGGTGGAAAGCCATGAAACAAATAAAAAATTAATTAAAAACTGAATGGATTAATGGTGACATTAAGTTACTCTTACTTATTTCCAGAGGGGTAGCCGCTAGTTTGTTGCTGCTAAAACTGTAAAGAGAATTTTTGGCACTAATAAATATATTTTGTCAGTAATGCCCTTCTGCATTATATATAGAAGAAATAAGCAGTCTGTACACAACATTATAAATGAACACACATCTGACATGAGAAAGGGCAATATTCCGAACCCAGTGGGAGGACATTTTCACATCCCAATTATTGACCTTAAAGTGCCTTTTGAAGAAAGGAACATCAAAGGAAGATTTCAACATAAAACTACAGAATCAGAGGTTATTAAGAGATTCAGTTTTATCAGTTATGGTCTTAATCAAGCAAACATATTTATAATTCAAATACAAGCCTATCCTAGCCTACTAAGGTTTTTCTGGTGACAAATGTTATTTTTACAATGAAGTCAGAGCAAAATAAGGTCAGAACAAAATGAAAAACAAAGAAAGAAAAACACAATACTCCATTATTACATTAAATCTTACCTTTGTAAAATCTTATATGTAAAATAAATAATTACAACAAACATTCACAAAGCAGTGAATTACGTATCTATCTGAGAATTTGGGATAATATTTTCTTCATTTGGAAAATCTGTGACAGCTTATGCCACTTCGATTTTATAAATTTTTTTAAAAATGGTCTGTATTAATGCTGAATCTTACTTACATGTTTAAAATTCAAACATAATTATGTCATATTGTTCCATGTTTGAGTGCTAACCTTTGATTATTCCAATAATCTTAAAGAATGTTTCCCATATTTTTGCGTTAATTGTTGGGCTATTTGGTTAACTGAAATCCTCTGTTTTCCATATTAGCATAAAAACGTTTATTCACTTCCTAATTGATAATAGCATAGGATGTTATCAATAATGCATTATTTTTTAATGAGCCAATTCCCATCCCCCAAAGCTTTTTACAAGGCAAAATAGGCATGACTGGGCAAATCTTGCATTATCTCAGCACTTCATAGATACAGGGTAATAACTTTACATAACTATAGATGTTATTGTCTAAAACACATCTCTGTTTTCCCACTTTGACAATAGGCTCATAGAAGGCTTTTCTACTCTCAGGCTCTATACCCACATCAACCACCCACCACATTTTTAACACAGAATCTCCTTCTAAGACGCTTTGATGTCGTTGGGCCTTCATCCCTTTCCAAGTCAAACGAACAGGAAGACAAGCACATCAGTTTGCCAGCATGCAATTTTTACACCCATTTTCCTTCTACAGTAGACAAAAAAGGAGAGACCATCGTTCTGCATTCAACGTGATTAAGAATAAAGCAGGTCACAAACATGCCAAATTGTAAAATATTTTAAATAATATCTCTCCACCTGTATTTGTGTATTGGATGTAGCATACAGCTGCATAACTGGAATACGTACCCATGGTATCATGCTATCTGTATTTCTACCATTATTCAACCAGGAATCATAGTTTAACTGAACAATAAGTTAGGTAAAAGAAGTAGAAGAAATCACAGATTTTTTTCCAGCAGGGACATTTCTGCTGGGAAACACAAAGAATGGTGTGGAAGTCTACTGAATCAACATTTTTTTAAAATAAACATCCTTCATTTGGGTTGGATATTAGGTATAAGGAGCACTGTAGTATAACTGTAAGCAAGTAGAAGAGGAGAATATTAGAATTAGCTGATCCATCTACTGATGACTTCTGTGTCAGCTTCCACTGGCAACTTTGGTCAACTAGTCTTGATATACACCAGCACCACTGATATTTATTTCTATTTCTGCAACCCTTTCAAGTATTCAAAGTATCTAACATTCATTATTTACAACAACCTATGAAGTCAGGTTTATTATAATCTGCTAAATAAGGAAATTTCAATGCTCACAAATACTGGCTGGAGCATGTGCTTTAGCATCTTATCCACTATGCTAAACTCTTTAAGAGCTACTAAGAACATTTGCCAATAGATCTCTTATGCGGTTTACTTATAACAGCAAGTAACAAAAGTAAGCATCCTTCAATTGCCTTGTTGTCTTTGTTATTTCAAATCATCAAAAGAGTTTGCATTTTCAAAATATCTTCACTGCATTTTCCTCTTTGCTGATGCTAGTTCATTAGTCCTTTGCCTTGCTGAATTGACACTTCACAAAGTAGTGTTTCCTGTCAAAAAAAATGCTGTCTCTGAAGAGTTAGTTCACTAAAGCATAAGGGATGTTAGGGTCAGGAAATGACAGCTATATTAGAACAGTAAGAAACAAGCTTTTAAAATGAAGATATCTCAGGTACAGAAAAGTGCTTGTGATGATGTATAGGGGTGAAAGCATAAATTACTGATTCTTAGATATGAATATTTTTCAAAATGTAGATACTATTGGTGTATATCCATAAGTAGTAGTATTATCTTCTAGTAGAAATATATATCACAATTTGTGAACAATTGTAGTTGGGTATGGAATGATACAGGCAATGTAGATATAAATTATCAATGGACTCAGAGGAAATGTAAGGTTTGCTGAAGTACAAAATACCTTTAGGGGTAAAACAACAAAAGGGAGTGGGATCCTGCAAAAAGCCTAATGAGGACTAACCATGCTTAGCATTCATAGAAATGTAGAATACTACATAAGGCAAGAATGCATTCTTATAGGATGAGTGATACTTGGCTTGACAACAGTACCTATAAAGGTATCTAGGAGTCTTAGCAGAACACAAGCTGAATCTGAGTCAACAGGGTCCTGTTACAGTTAGTCTAGGGTGCATCAAAAGGAGTATAGTGTCTAGACCTGTGGTTCCCAGCCTTTGGTCCTCGAGGAATTTTGGACTTCAGCTCCCACAATTCCTAACAACTGGTAAACTGGCTGGGAGTAATAATAATAAAACATTTATAACCTATTTTTTCCCTCTTGAAAGAGACTCAAAAATGCTATTAGATACTGAATCAGGGATTCTACTCCCTGCTCAGTATCTACATACAGCAATGAAAAATATAGCTGAGTGCCTTCTGCATACTTTAAGACATCTACCCCAGATCTCCAGACAATTTATCTTGGTGGCATGATGTTGCCGATAAAAAGAAAAGAATCCTATGGCAGCCCATAAGCCAAAGAGCATGGGGCAGAGTGGCAGTCACCTTTATATTATATTTTCTTTTGGTTTTAACAATCTTGGCACAAGCACTACTCTGAGGAATTAGCAGAGAGCAGCAAGTGGTAAATTAGATCTTGCAATTGAAGAATGGAACTGTACTTTAAGAAAAGAAAAATGAAATTGGATGACTGCCAAGCCAATTTTTTCATCATTATTTTCCCTACTATTGTTTGAGAAAGGATATGCTGCAAGCCTGTAGATTGCATTTTATTACAGTATGATGTTGAGATTCCATAGTATATATTTTCAAAAGCATCTATATGAAGTGAAAACTTAACCTTTACAAGCAGAAATCTTGTCACTCTATTCTCTCACTTAAAAAGAGTTATGATATTCTTTATTTCTTTTCAAAAACCTCTATTTACTACTGGACAGAAAATTCAGACTGCAGGAGTAAATGATTTTTACTTGATAGTAATGTTGATAGTAATGACTGGTTACAATGAACTACCTATGTTTAAGATATAATCATAATACAATGACTACGTTAATCATAGCTATAGATGTTATGGTTTCAAATTAATAAATAAAACCACAATAACATTATATATCTTCCAGCTGAGGTTAGTTTCTCTATAACAAATAAATATGATTTGGAGTCCCTAAGTTATCCTATATTTAACATGCAGTAACACTAGAACCTTTATCTGGAAGGACCCAAATATATATTAACCATTTTGTATATAATTTTAATGAGCCAAATCTTCGACTGGTAGTTACATACAAAATGTACCAAAGCTTGCATTTTCTTTCTGAAAAAAGTCTAAAGTTTGCAAATCACTCACAAACATGGGAGCCAGCTAGTGTGCAAGTGTCAAATTTGGTCAAAATCTATTCATTAATGTACAATCTTCAGCAAACAACAGATACATTTGAACCACTTGTTTTGGGGGATATCCAAAGTGTTAGTTCAGGAAACATGTAGCTAATAGATTGGGTTCAAAACCTCACTGTAATCTTGTTTTGGTCCCATTAGATGACACATCAACTTGATGACACAGTGGTCAAGCATGTGGATTTGTATAGCATTGCAGACAATCAGAAAAAGTAAGATGAAAAATCAGAGGTGGGCAAAACTCCATCTTGGAACCACATGTATCTCCCCAGGCTGTTTTTGCAGTCCTCGATAACTCTGGATGACCCAAGCTATCTCATCCTGATCTTTGCTTTTTGGAGAAGCCATATAAGTGAATTTTGTCTCCTAAATAAGAAATGAATATGAAGCTACTTTGGTACTGAAGTATTTATTTATCTGTTTGTTTTACATTATGTCCACACCAGTTTCAGTAACTGAGTGGAATTCCATTTATATAATCTAAGCATTGTAAGTAGGATGCCCATGGATGTTTTTGATCTAATACACGTCCTGATTGAAAAAACATACAGTTAGGAATAAGCAGATTTCAATGGATAAAATGTTCAATGTAGACTGTGGAAACATGATTCAAAATCCCATTCATTTATTAAAATCACTGAGTTGTCCCAGATCAGACATCATATCTCAAATCTCACTCCATTATCTATGCTATAAGGATACTAAACTTTGCAACCATTCCTTCTCATCAGCAACAATGAATAATTCAAATCATTGAATTAAATGAGTTGTTAGAGATAACTACATCATATCATGTAACCTGAGTCCCAACACCCATAATCTCACTGTAAATTTAGGGCTTAAACCTCCTCAGCATAGCTGCTCACAGCATCAAACTATTAGTCACACGTTTTTGTTTTACAACCATTTATAATATCGCTAAGTATTTGAAACCATAACCTTTAATAGGAACAATTTGCAAAAAAAAAAGGTTTAGCAATATTAACAGTTACTGTAAGTAAACATCACTGTTTGATTTAAATGCATATAAATCTTCCACAATGCATACCACCACATAGATGGAGTAGAAGGAGGGAAATTCATCCTGATTACAGATGGTGATCATCTTATACAGGAAACAAGATTGATAGTCCTTGTAATTTTATTTTAACTAATGTAGTGTAACTGCAGATGGCATTCTGATTCATACAAATATATAATTTCTCAGTGGAGAACAGCAGGTCTAAAGGACAGTTCTAAACATGTATTCTGCATTGGTACAGAGAATTGCCAGTTGACAGAAATAAGGTTAGCAAGCATTTTTTTAAAAATGAATACTTCTGTCTGCATAATACTGCATATGGTCTATTATATCTATCTCTGGTCATTGTAAGATAAGATGAACAAAAATAATTACATAGGCATATCATCATGTTCATGCCACTGTGCAATAATTACGAACAGAATCAAACATATGTGCATTTGAAAAAGACCACATTTAAGGTTTTGCTTTATATAAATTCTCTTCGCCTATAATAAGGCATAAAATACAATGGACTGACTCTACATGAATGGAATGAAACCAAATTCACCCATTGTTGTTTTTGTTTTGTTTTTTGTTTTTGTTTTTAAAAAAAGCAAAACAAAACAAAAACCTCATCTATTTTTGTGACTGAACTCCATAGTTGAAGCAGTGATTCAAAGTCAAAAGATTGGTGCCATTTTCAAGTTCATAGAAATGTACAACAGAGATCCCTCAATAAAACAACAGTTAATTCTTCCAGAATTAGTAAGGATTTGCTTTGTAAACTTAGATAGTTCTATACATTTTAAAACCCTTTGGAGTTGAAAGTCACACCTAAGACTATATATTACATATACAATTTAATCCCATAAAAATTATTATTATATAACAGTACAGCTTTATTCCGAGTGCCTAAATGCACTAAAAGTACAATATCCTTTCTCATTTTCTAACCTAAGCAGGGTAAGACCTGGTGTACTTGGATGGAAGACCATCAACAAATACCAAATGTTGTATGTTTCAAAAAAAGTAACTGATAAATCCACTCCCAACTACTTGTTGCCTAAGAAATCTCAATGGAATTAATGAGGCTATCATAAATGGACAAGCAAATTTAAGGTATATAGCATGCATACCTTTGAGCAAGAAAGCTGGAAAAGTTGTAATTTGATGTGAGTATGTATTACTGAGGAAAGTTCAGTTGCACTTCACCTAATTTAGCAAGTATAGTGATCAACATTAACTGAATATTAATTGCAGTAGTATTATAATGCAGAACAAACAGTATTTTTGATGGGGTAAAAACAAGGCAGAAAACATATTATCTTTAAATCAGCTTCTAAATGTAGGGGCAACTACACAGATGGTGGTCCCAATTAAGCTTGGTTCACAGTGCCTAATTTTATTTTTACTCTGGAATCAATAAATTAGTTGATTAACTCTATTATTAATGTATAATTTCTAATGAATTTTGTTCTGATAATAGGATTCTATTTACTATATGAATTTCCTGAATAAAGTTGTATTTCCATGTGTAAAATCCTCATATATTTCTTGGCACACTGCCCAAAACAGAAAACATTTTACAATCAGATATAAAATATTAATATAGAAACATAATCTTTTGTCTCTGTGTAGTTGTCAGCAAAATTCATGAACTGTTAAAATAATACAGCCTCTATCATGAGTTCCCTCTTATCACATAGTGAACCTGTGCATATATTTCTGAATAGTTTCATGAATCTCATTTCCTGTTGTCACTGAATGATACAATATTTTACTATTAAGCATAATGAGAAGCATATCAACTATCAGTCAAATTGATCTTATACCTTTTTATGGTATCAGCCAAGTATGTTCAAAGATAATTTGTTTTTAAATCCTTGTAACAAGATGATAAAATAATGAAAACACACATTTAATGTCTATCAGTTGTATCTGCTGACAACATTATTTTGAAAATAAATATGCAGTGTTTCATATATATATGTGTGTGTGTGTGTGTGTATGAATGAATAATATGACATGATATCATAAAACAATATAAATGCATCATGTTGGCGATTCTGAAAATCTGCAAGCCCTGGTACGACATAATTCTGTATATGTAAGATATTTGTATAACTTTCTCTTTTTAATGTTTTGAATGTACAGGTTCTACATAAATACAGTAACGTACATGGCAACCCTACACTTGCATGATATGTTCAAAAGTCTATTCATTAATACAATTTCTGCTATAGATTAAATTTCTGATTGTAAACAATCATTGCAAACTTTAAAAAGTCAGACAAAATGGGAGGAGCAGAAAAAAATACACATCCACTATCTTATCTGGAGAGGCAGTAAAATCTAGTTGTGGAATGCACCAGAATTTTTCAACTACAATTTTATTAATATATAAAATGCAATACATAAATTAAATAAATAAATAATGTGAGAAATTTTTAAAAATTGATTTATGGCTTTTTTGTTTTCACACTGATCTAATGAAACTCCTTAATCGATATAATACAACCCGAAATAGATATAATACAACCTAGAGCGGTCTAGATCAGTAAGCTTGGTCTGTTTTATTAATATGGAAAATGAAGAGACATTAGATTGAGGCCACTTCTATACTGCCAGATAATCCAGTTCAAAGCAGATATATGTGCATTTTATACAGCTGTGTAGAAGGTGCCTGGATGACTTGTTCATGACCATCTGGTTGTCTCAGTTCCCCAGAAGAAACCTACTATAACAGATAATATAATAATAATAACAATAATAATAATAATAATAATAATAATAATAATAATAATACGACAGAAGGCCTGATCCTTGCAGCCCAGGAGCAAGCCATCAGAACAAATGCAATTAAGGCCAAGATCGAAAAATCAGCTGATGACCCAAAATGCAGACCATGCAAGGAAACCGATGAAACCATTGATCATATCCTCAGCTGTTGTAAGAAAATTGCACAGACAGACTACAAACAGAGGCACAACTATGTGGCACAAATGATTCATTGGAACTTATGCCTCAAGTACCACCTCCCTGCAGTAAAGAACTGGTGGGATCACAAACCTGCAAAGGTTGTGGAAAATGAACACGCAAAGATACTGTGGGACTTCCGAATCCAGACTGACAAAGTTCTGGAACACAACACACCAGACATCATAGTTGTGGAAAAGAAAAAAGTTTGGATCATTGATGTCGCCATCCCAGGTGACAGTCGCATTGACGAAAAACAACAGGAAAAACTCAGCCGCTATCAGGACCTCAAGATTAAACTTCAAAGACTCTGGCAGAAACCAGTGCAGGTGGTCCCGGTGGTGATAGGCACACTGGGTGCAGTGCCAAAAGATCTCAGCCGGCATTTGGAAACAATAGACATTGACAAAATTATGATCTGCCAACTGCAAAAGGCCACCCTACTGGGATCTGCACGCATAATCTGAAAATACATCACACAGTCCTAGACACTTGGGAAGTGTTCGACTTGTGATTTTGTGATATGAAATCCAGATGTCTATCTTGTTTGCTGAGTCATACAATAATAATAATAATAATAATAATAATAACAACAACAACAACAACAACAACTTTATTCTTTTATCCCTCAACCATCTCCCCGAAGGGACTACAGCAGTTTGCATAAGGCACAAGGTGCCTAAAATAAAACACAATATAAAATACAATTGAATAAACACATAAGCATGTAACAACAGAATAAAGGTTGGAAGGGGTTTTGCATCTTTAATACTTAACACAACCTGGAATAGGAATAAACATTGTTGGGTGGTGCTTCTTTTTCACCCTCTCTGTCTGCCAGTGGCCAGTAAATGGCCATGCTATATCTCCTGAAACATTGGATCCAACAGCTAAAATGGTTGTGAGGTTTAGGGAGAAGATATTGCTTTATTCTGTCTGGTGGAACTTCATGCAACATCTTCCTGCTCCAGCCTTTCTCAAACACACAGTTACTAGCCTTTCTCAACATACCAGCCACTTGACAGTTATGTCAGGAAACAATCATACCATGGATTTTGTATTTCATTTTGAAAAAAATTAGATTGAAGAAAGATACTTTTAGAAGAAATTTTAGACAGTGAGGTGGAAGCTACATTAAGAGTACTTGGGAGGAATAAATCAACAGGAACAGATGGTATACCAAGAAAGCTGTTTCAAGATAGAGAGACAGAATCCACTTGAGTTCTAACTAAAATCTGTCAACAAATATGGGGACAAAACTGGACCATGCACTGGAAATGCTCGATATTCATTCCAAACCCCAAGAAAGGAGACATCAGGGATTGCAGTAATCACATTAATTTCCCATGCAAGTAATATGATACTCAAAATTTTACAACAAAGATTTTCACCATATATAGAGGGGAAAATGCCAGATGTTCAAGAAAAGGAAGAGGAACTATGGATAATTATCCAACCATGCATTGAATATTGGTGTGCACAAAATAATGATAGATTATAGCAAGTCTACTGTAAGATTACCATATCAATATTTTTACTTTATAAGCATGTTGTAAAATTATTAAAATCTGTGAGATGCTTTGACCAATCTGTAAATGTTGCTCTTAACTCATATTTAAAAGGATTTTAAAAAAAACCCTTAAGATAACATTGTGAGAAGGACAACATTTACAGACATTTATACATCATGACAAAGCACACTTTCCTGAAATAAATGCTTTCACTAATATTTTACTGTTCCTTCTTCCAACTTTCACATCTCCTTTTTCTCCTGCGATATTTGAAGTATGATTGACTGATGTAATCCAATGCAACAATTACTGTGCTAAACACTTCCCACCCACTTTTTATGTTTCTTGAGGTTTTTAAAAATTTTAATTTGATGTAAAATATTTCAAAAAAAGTTCAGAGCTTTTGAGAATTATTTGTTCCATGTTTCTGTGAAATCCGGAAGAGGAATAATAAAAATCATGCCAGTGAATATTAACAATATTTTTAAATCAACTTGCATTTAGTGTGTTTTGCTTAGAGATACAGCACAAAAATCTTAAGTTGAGTGCTCTTGGCAATCCATCATGCAACTGTTGAAAGGTAATCCTGAACACAAAACATGTACAAGGCCATTCAGGAGCATAGCTGCAACTTTTTTAAAGAGCGCAAATGATTTCATATGTGACTAGCTCCTCTTATAGGAGTTTTATGATCTTGTAATTTGGGAGATTCATATTTGCAGTAATAAATGACTGAATGTGACTCCCAAACCTATGTCTTCATCCAGGCGATACACAAATCATTTTATGGCGCCCTTCTGGTTATAGGGTACACTCAGAGAAGCAGTTCTAGCAGGACCCAAGTGTGTGCCTCTCTCTGCTACTGACCCCTTTGGTTGGGTTGATGCCCAGTTTAAGAGGTACATTTTTATGGCTGGCATCAGCAGATGTAGCTACAACAATGGAGCTCTGTCATTGTAACTATGTCTCATTATGCAGAATCTTGACAATATATGTACTAAAAATATGGTTATTGGTGAAAGAGAAAAGCTTAATAACTGCACAACTTCACTAAAGTACACAAAACTCTTTTGTTGAATCCAAGCATTCTTTTTTAAAAAAAGGTCAATCCAAGGCAAACACATACGTGTGGTCCCTTCTACACTGCCCGATATCCCAGAATCTGATCCCAGATTATCTGCTTTCAACTGGATAATAAGAGTCCCCACTACCAGATAATCTGGGATAAGCAGATATTCTGGGATCAGATCTTGGTATATAGGGGCAGTGTGGAAAGGGCTAAGTGGAAGAAAACGTTTCACCTCTGTAACCACCAGATACTCAAATATTCACTGCCACAAAAATGTGACATTGATGTCACATTTTACCGGGGGGGGGGGGGGGTGTTATCTGCATACTAAACACTTAGTTTCATTTATCAACAATGTGATGCGGCTGCTAAAAAAGCCAATGGGATTCTGGCCTGCATCAATAGGGGAATAGCGTCTAGATCCAGGGAAGTTATGCTCCCCCTCTATTCTGCCTTGGTCAGACCACACCTGGAATACTGTGTCCAATTTTGGGCACCACAGTTGAAGGGAGATGTTGACAAACTGGAAAGCGTCCAGAGGAGGGCGACTAAAATGATTAAGGGTCTGGAGAACAAGCCCTATGAGGAGAGGCTTAAAGAGCTGGGCATGTTTAGCCTGCAGAAGAGAAGGCTGAGAGGAGACATGATAGCCATGTACAAATACGTGAAGGGAAGTCATAGGGAAGAGGGAGCAAGCTTGTTTTCTGCTGCCCTGCAGACTAGGACACGGAACAATGGCTTCAAACTACAGGAAAGGAGATTCCACTTGAACATCAGGAAGAACTTCCTCACTGTGAGAGCTGTTCGACAGTGGAACTCTCTCCCCGGGGCCGTGGTGGAGGCTCCTTCCTTGGAGGCTTTTAAGCAGAGGCTGGATGGCCATCTGTCGGGGGTGCTTTGAATGCGAATTCCTGCTTCTTAGCAGGGGGTTGGACTAGATGGCCCATGTGGTCTCTTCCAACTCTACTATTCTATGATTCTATGATTCTATGATCAGTTTGGGAGAAACAGGTATGTAACTCTGTTCACCTCCAGGCTCTCTTAAATGTTGTTTTAATGTGACTGATATGCTGTAAACTTTGATTACTTTCTTATTAAGAATACTGTTAATAACACAGTAACTTTTCATTTTCCAGTCTGTTTAATATGCTAATACCCTATGGAAGCAACTTTTGCTCTTGGATAACAAAAGACAAAAACAATTATCTGCAAGCTAAAGATAAGAGCAATCTAATTGACTGAAACTTTTAAAGCCTGTGCCCCAAAACAGGTAGAAACTAAGAAATTACAAGCGAATAGCACAAAGAATGCATTTATTAATATTTGAGGAGAAGATCTTGGAATAACATTCTGTATTTTTTAGTTTTGAAACTTTATTCTAAAACTTAACCACAAAACGACTATGCAGAAGTATCCCTCCTCTCGAAGATGCCATAACAAAAGGAAGCATAGAAGTATCACCTCACTGGCATGTTTTTTAAGGACCAAAGGAACAGAATAACACTTTTAAAAGATTATTTATGGGTATAGAGTACAACCACAAAACCAAAAATAAGCTACTTAGGGTCATGCCTTCAAATGCCAAGTAAAAATAACTCAACTTGCAAAATTTTTATACAGCTGAAGCACTACTTACAGTCATTAACCCAGCAAAAGAAAAATGCAAGTTATTCTGGAGCTTCCAGGAATTTTAGAATTCCCCCAAGAAGAGGGCGATAAGAAACATGTTTGATGAGCACATTTTCACCTGCTGTCAGCATATCATAACATTTTTGTGTGACCAAGATGGGCTTCCTGTCCCAAGATGTCTCTACTCATTGTAACTTTAGAAACTGTAGCTCAGGTAAATGCAGTAAAGCCCTCTATCTTAGAATTCTAAAAACATCACCAAAGGATTCAAGAAGATGGAACCAAGGTAGTTAAAGCAGTTTCAAACTGTTATACAGTAACTGTGTAATATAGACATTCCAACCTTAAAAACTGTGGCATAGACACTGAGAACTGGGAAGCCCTGGCCCTTGAGCGCTCTAACTGGAGGTCAGCTGTGAACAGCAATGCTGTGGAGTTCCAAGAGGCACGAATGGAGGGCTTAAGGGAGAAACATGCCAAGAGGAAGGAGCTTCAAGCTAACCCTGACCGGGACTGCAAACCTATGTCCTCACTGTGGGAGAACATGCAGGTCAAAAATATGTCTCTTTAGCCACCTACAGACACCCCCCCAAAATACCAGAAATGGAGGACCATCATCCTCGACTTACGTGGGACCACCTAAGTAAGTAAGTATAGACCTTCCGTGATCTTTGTAGCAGGATATCTCCTTTGTTTCTCTAGGGCAGTGGTTCTCAACTTGTAGGTCCTGAGGTGTTTTGGCCTACAACTCCCAGAAATCCCAGACAGTTTACCAGCTGTTAGGCTTTCTGGGAGTTGAAGGCCAAAAACATCTGAGGACCCACTGGTTAAGAACCACTGCCCTTAAGGAAAATACAAAAAGCACCACTGTGCCCACTGAAATGATTGGTTCCATCAGCACTTTCTCAGGATTAAAATGAGCCTTTTACCCATCAGACACAAAGGTATAGATTGTTTGCCAGCTTAATCAGGTGCCAACTCTTAGAATGTTCTAACTCCAGTCGTTCCAGTGTTGTGGACTTAGCCACATGGCTATCATTCAAAGATGGAGGAATGATATTTGCTCAGCATCTGAAAGGGCACAATTCCCCATTCCTTTTATACAGAGTCTTACATAAATACATTCAGTTGAAGTATATACTCCTGGCGTTGGAGTCCCGGCGGCTCATAGTGCTGGGGGACTTCAATGTCCATGCCGAGACCAACCTCTTAGGTGCGGCTCAGGATTTCATGGCCACCATGGCAACCATAGGGCTGTCCCAATTAGTAAAAGGCCCCACCCACAGTGCGGGACACACACTGGACTTGGTCTTCTGTCAGGGATGGTAGGAAGGTGGCGGTGTGGAGGAGCTTACCATCACTCCGTTGCCATGGACCGACCATCACCTGATCAGGTTTAGACTTACTGCACCCCCCAACCTCTGCAGGGGTGGTGGACCTAAAATGGTCCGCCCCAGGAGGCTTATGGATCCGGATGGATTCCTGATGGCTCTTGGGGAATTTCCCGCCTCCTCGGCAGGTGGTCCTGTTGGAATGGAGAGATGACTAGGGCAATAGACACGATCGCTCTGGAGCGTCTCCTCTCAAGTAACCGAGCTAAACCAGCTCCTTGGTTTACTGAGGAGCTGGCAGCGATGAAGCAAAAGAAGAGGGAACTAGAGGGCATATGGCAATCAGAGTATAACGAGTCAGATCGAACACGGCTAGGCTCCTATCTTAGGGCATATGCCATGGAAATCAAAGCTGCAAGGAGAGTCCACCTTGCGGCCAACATTGCATCCGCAGAGAACCGTCCGACGGCGCTGTTCCGTGTCATCAGAGGGTTGTTAACTGTCAGTGCGCGGTTTGGATAAACACACATGCAGCGGAAGATCAACGAAGAATCACTGGCACCAATAACGAGGCTGAAGCCTGTTTGGCTATCTACAAAAAGTTTACTAACAAACGGAAAACTCTCAAGACGATATATACAGACAGAGTGCAGAGAGCAGAGCAGATAACACAAGGAGCTATTTATAACCACCTCTGCTGTCTGATGCAATACACAGTTAACTCTTTACACATAGTGCATGATGCAATCTCCAGCTCACATTGCAACACTATAACTCAATTACATTTAAACAACTCTATATACAATCATTCCCACTTCAACAATTCCCCCTCTTTAAATGTAATTTAGTCATCACAGTTATATACACAGCTCGAACACATTTCAATCATCTTCTTTTACATTCATAACATTGTTACACTCTGAATGTCTAACTTTGTAACTGAGGTTAAACAAACATATACAAAACTTCTTCTTACATGTATGGTGAACACTTTCACAAGTTTACCCTTCATAACACACAATCACCAATAACTATAGACTCATTCTTCAACAATTACAAATCTACCTCTACTAACAAAATCTTTTGCCACAGGTGTTTTATGAAACTTCGTTGGATCATAAGCATATGGTACTAAAGCATATCTCTTCTTCTCTACACTAACATGACTCAAATTTACTTCTTCTTTAGCTTCTTGTTTTCTTGTTTCTTAGGTGTACCTTGACTTACTTTCTTTGGTGTTGTGCATTCTGATTTCACTGACTCAATTACTTTCTTAGATATTTCTTCACTTTCTACATTAACTTTAACTCGCTGAAAACCATGTAACTTTTCTACATTGGAATGTATGTTATTCCAATCTCTGGATCTTTCAAAATAAGCCATCTTTGACAATTTCACTTTGGTAGGTGTCTCTAAGAACTTGTAAGACTTTTTACTGTACCCAATAAATGTCATCTCTTTGTATTTTTCTTTCTTATTTGCTCTCTCACTGGCTGGGATGACTATATTTGCTCTCTGGCCAAATATTCTCAAAAACTTGTAATTTGGTACATGATCATACAACTTTCGAAAAGGAATGTCTTGCACACACTCATCCCACAGCCTGTTTGTCAAATAATTACATGTGTGTAACACTTCTAGCCAGTAATTGTTAGCTATATGACTGTCTTTAAAGATACACAATTTCATCTCATTTAACAGCTGTGCTCTTTTTTCAGCAACACCTTCTTCACCTTTCATTTGTTCAATCTCAATCCAATTAATATTCTTTGACCTAAACAATGCTTTAAATTCACTGCCACAGACTCCTGCACCTTTGTCAATTATTAAAGTGTCCAATTTCTTTTCATACACATTTTCTACCAAACTTAGCCAATCACTCAATTTTCTAGTTGCTTCTGATAAGTCTGCAAAGAAATATGCATAACCGAATCTGCTCATTCTTTCTACAATAAGCATCATATATTTTGATCCACCAGTACTTTTCTCAAAAGGACCCTCAATATTTACATGTGCCTTCTCAAACATGCCATCCACACTTATTTTAGACCTCTTGTAAAACTTTACAGGCTCTTTCTTCACTTCATTACATATGGCACAATTTAAATCATAGTTACATGACTCCATTTTGTAATTATGGCACAAATTAAGTGTCTTCCTTAATATTTCCATGCTAGCATGACCCATCACTCCGTGGAATAAATGCAGACAACGATCATGTTGAATTTGACCTCCTACACACATAATCTCTACATTTTCTCCATCAATGCTGTTCACTTTTTCAAACATTTCATACATTCTGTTTCTTTTTACTCCTTTGCCAACCAATTTTCCTTCCCTATCACGAATATAGCAATAAATTCCTTTAAAAACACTTTAAACTGTTGATTAGTCAATGTAGCTACACTTAACAAATTTGTCTTCATTTCAGGCACATACAAGACTTTCTCCCAATACAATTTGAAACATGGAATATAACAGGTTCCAAATTTAGAAAACAATTTAAATGACCCATCAGCTAAAGTTACATTTGCTCCTTCCAAATCTTGTACATCTCTCAACAGAGAAATATCGTTAGTAATATGATGAGTGGTTCCTGAGTCCAAAATCCATTTGTTACTTCTTTCGCTGTCTCCATCTTCATTTGCAGCCATCAAAACTCTCAGCTCAGGGTTGTTGTTCAGTCCACTTCTCCTGTGACCACCTCTGGCTTGACGTCCTCTTTGATGTCTTCCTCGGTTCTGGCAATCTCTTGCTAAATGTCCTGGCCTGTTACAAATAAAACATTTCCTTACAGCTCTAACACTCGCACAAGCAGTGGTCTGGCTCGGCATCTCTGGAGTTGACTCCCCCTCGCTCTGGTAACTTCTCCCACACGAGGTTTCTTTTTCAAAACGTAGTCATTCCACTTCCTCCAAGATCCTGGAACACACTAAATCCAGACTCAGATCTCCTTCTGGCACATTTTGCAAGGAATGCAACAGATGATCCCATTCAGCAGTTAAGCTCGACATCATAATATAAGCCTGTTGCTCTTTGGCAATCTGAACACCTCTGTTTTGTCATTCAATAAACAAATCTTTCATCCTCTTAACATGTTGCCTCACATCTGCCCCTTCTTCAAGTGTTGTCCTATAAAGTCCAAATCATTTTCCCAAGAGTGCTCTGTCTCTGATGAACTTGCTTCAACACATTCCATACTTCTTGTGCAGTTTGCAAATTCTGCACATGAACTAACTGACTTGGCATTAAACTCAAAACCAATGTTGCCAGTCCTCTCTCATTTTTAACTGCGTCTTGTTCCGTTCCTAGAATAGTATTTTGTAGTCCTTCTCTGACTAACAGATGCTTCACATAAATGCTCCACTCCTTATAATTTTCATCATTTAACTTATCAAATATAGTCAAAGGATTTGAACTCGCCATCTTTGTCTTCCTGGTCTTTGATTCCCCGAGATAAAGCCTTTAGCAGCTGACGAAACACACGTTCAGCACAACCCGGCAGTCCTCACCTTCACAGGAATTTATGGCACTTTTATGGCTTTTCCTTTGTAACTTCGCTTCATAAATCACTTCAAAGCCCAGCACGCCACGCTGCGAAGCACTGCTTTTTCTGCTACGGGCAAAGCTTGCTTCCCCCGAAGATAAACTCTCCCCCTCCAGCAGGTTAAGCACGGCTCACCGGAACAGCTTCCTTCTCACAGCTCACAGCTCAGCTCACCACTCAGCTCCCGGACCTCTGGCTCCACACAGACTGGACAGTATACTGGGTACACTGGAAACTGGTCTGGTTCTGGCACAGTCGCAGGTTCGGGAGTAGGCTCTGGTGCTGATCCAGCTGGTCCTTCTGGTCCCCTTCTGGATTCTTCTGAAAACTGGCACAGGTCTGATGCAAACCTGGGCCCATAACCACTGTCAGAGCGCGCGGTTTGGATAAACACACATGCAGCGGAAGATCAACGAAGAATCACTGGCACCAATAACGAGGCTGAAGCCTGTTTGGCTATCTACAAAAAGTTTACTAACAAACGGAAAACTCTCAAGACGATATATACAGACAGAGTGCAGAGAGCAGAGCAGATAACACAAGGAGCTATTTATAACCACCTCTGCTGTCTGATGCAATACACAGTTAACTCTTTACACATAGTGCATGATGCAATCTCCAGCTCACATTGCAACACTATAACTCAATTACATTTAAACAACTCTATATACAATCATTCCCACTTCAACATTAACTCCCACCAAACAAGGTGGGAGCCCTGATAACTCGGCAGCCCGCTGTGAAGCATTTGCTCGGTTCTTTGCGGACAAAGTCGCTCTGATCCGTTCCGACTTTGACACCATATTAATGGCAGTCTCTGAGGATGTAACGAGTGCACCTGCTTTTCCAGGTTGTCCTGCTTGAGACCGACCACATGCATCCTGGACCCCTGCCCATCCTGGCTGGTGAGAGAAGCCAGAGGGGGTTTGGCCGAGTGGGTGAAGGTGGTGGTGAATGCCTCCCTTTGGGAGGGCAAGTTTCCAGCAAGCCTAAAAATTGCTGTGATCACACTGCTGTTGAAAAAGCCATCACTGGATCCCACTCAATTTGGAAACTTTCGGCCTATTTCCAATCTCCCCTATTTGGGCAAGGTCTTGGAACATGTGGTTGCTTTGCAGCTCCAAGGATTCTTGGTTGACACTGATTTTCTGGATCTGGCACAGTCTGGCTTCAGGCCAGGGCATGGTACCGAGACAGCCTTGGTCACCTTAGTCGATGATCTTTGCCGGGAACTGGACAGGGGAAGTGTGTCCCTGCTGATTCTGCTGGACCTCAAAGTGGCCTTCGATACTGTCCATCACGGTATCCTTCTGGGACGCCTCGCGGGAATGGGACTTGGAGGTACTGTTCTGCAGTGGCTCCACTCATTCCTGGAGGGTCAGTCCCAGATGGTGTCATTGGGGGATGCCTGCCCGGTCCCACAACCGTTGACTTGTGGGGTCCCGCAGGGCTATGTATTGTCTCCCATGTTGTTTAACATCTACATGAAACCACTGGGAGAGGTCATCAGGAGTTTCGGGGTCCGGTGTCATCTGTACGCAGATGATGTCCAGCTCTGTCACTCCTTCCCACCTGTCACTAAGGAGGCTGTCCAGGTCTTGAACTGGTGCTTGGCAGCTGTGTCAGAATGGATGAGGGCCAACAAATTGAAATTGAATCCAGACAAGACAGAAGTCCTCCTGGTCAGTTGGAAGGCCGAGCAGGGTATAGGGTTACAGCCTGTGCTGGATGGGGTCACACTCCCCCTGAAGGCGCAGGTGCGCAGTCTGGGGGTGATCTTAGACTCATCGTTGAGCCTGGAGCCCCAGGTCTCAGTGATGTCTAGGGGAGCCTTTGCACAATTAAAACTTGTGCACCATCTGCGACTGTACCTTGGGAAGCCGGACTTGGCCACGGTGGTCCACGCTCCTGTTACATCCCATTTAGACTACTGCAATGCACTTTACGTGGGGCTGCCTTTGAAGACTGTTCGTAAGCTTCAATTAGTCCAACGGGAGGCTGCCAGGTTAATAACTGGAGCGGCGTACAGGGAGTGTACCACTCCTCTGTTACGCCAGCTCCACTGGCTGCCAATTAGCTTCCGAGCACAATTCAAGGTGCTGGCTTTAGCCTATAAAGCTCTAAATGGTTCCGGCCCAGCTTATCTGTCCGAACATGTCTCCCGCTATGACCCACCTCGAAGCTTAAGATTGTCAGGTGAGGCCTTGCTCATGGTCCCGTCAGCCTCACAGGTGCGAGAGACAGGGCCTTTTCAGTAGTGGCTCCCCGCCTATGGAACACCCTCCCCATTGAAGTCAGGCAGACTCCCTCCCTCCTGTCTTTCTGAAAGAGAACAAAAATGTGGTTATGGGACCAGGCATTTGAGCATGAGTAGCAGCAAAAATGAGATATGAATATATGACCTACTGACAGACCCCACCTGGACATGGAAAGAGCCTTAAATGTATATTTAGAAGTATATTTATGTATATTTTAATGTATATTCTTAATTTTATTGTAATTTTTAATCTTGATGGATTTTTAAATTTGATGAAAACTGTTTTTTGATGTGTATGTTTATATTGTAAGCCGCCCTGAGTCTCCTGATGGGTGAGAAGGGCAGGGTAGAAGTGATGTAAATAATAAATAATAAATAAATAATAATATTTAATCTGTTTTCATGTTGTTGATAAAAGAAATATTTAACAAAGATTCTAACCAATATTCATAATCAGAAACCAGAAACATATAGGTAACAACAACAACAACAACAAAAAACAATAAAAAACAATAGTAACACCACTTTTTTCAGTATTGAAACCCAAGCTTACACTTCATAGATGGGCTACTATTTCAAAATATACTTGGAGCAGAAGAATACAATATAAGTTTGATCCGAGAATATACTCATTCAAAATATTCTCTGCTTGTACAAAAAAAAATCCATATACAACACTTTTAAACAACCTTTTTCTCCTTTAAAAATAGAATATTCTATGCAGTTTTTCTCATTAAAAAATAAAGGTTTCTTGTAGGAATTTTGTTGTTACAGCACTATCTTACTTTTTATAACCATAACAGTTCAGAAATCTGGTTCTGATGTGTAAATTAGGTTTCAGTAAGAAAGCAGCTCTGAACTTTTATTGTAGAAGAAACTGTTTTCAGAAGCTAGATATATGATAGATGTAGTTTTATAGATTATATGTAAAAACAAGACATATTACTTTTCTGGGATCAAACTAACTTTAAATGGATGACTTCTTAAGAAAATAAATCCTCGTGTCAAGATAAATATGAAAGTAATGACTTTAATGCGTATTTAGCAGGGACTTCTGGGTCCAGCCCAATTCCTTAACGCATCTCATCTTCACAACATAAATATAAGAAGTTTCAAAGAAAAAGACTATTTCAAATCTTTAATCACTATTAAAAATACAATACCTTGACCTTGTATTTTAAAGTTAAGTTGTGTGGCATTATGAACAATTAATTGGTTCTTGCTCATCATAATTTTCTTGCCTAGTCTATAGTAGATGTCCTATTTAGTTATCTTTCTTGATAACCTCTCTTACCTCCAAGTCAGCTCGTTTTTCTTTGCTGAAGACTGTGCACTACTGTTGCACGTAGTCTCAAATTTACATTAAAATATAGGGCATCATCATTCATTCTTATCTTCAACAGCCCGATGAACAGTGCAATACCATCAACTGCATGCAAACTAGTCTCATAGGACCATATTAGTTATACATATTGTCATCGCACATGGAGAAAGGCTCTACCTGGATAATACCTTATCATACATGATATGGCTAAAATAATAATAATAAATAGCTTCCAGACTTCTGAGTAAGTAGCATTTTTTTCTATAACTGTATGTCTTAGTTAATAAGCAATTTACCAGCATGCAAATAGCCTTTTGTAGAATGTTATTAATCAACTCTAGTTTCCATAATTGGTTTCAGACCCTCACAACACTGAGATGCCCAAACATCCATCTTATAAATGTACACATTTCTTAAAACTATGTCGTCATATGATATACAGGCTTATAGTGACTCCTGCCCCTCACAAAGCTCTACTAAATCAAAATAATGAGAAAAACCCCAAAGTGCAGAATATTTCAGAGTTGGGGAGAGGTAGTTTCACAGCTAACATAGTCAATAAAGTGCTAATATAATACTGAGAAGGCATAACCGGTGGGTCTATTGTTAAATAGGCAGATAAATCGAACCTACAACGATTAATAATCAAAGGCCTTTTGGAAGAGCCAGGTTTTCAGGGGGGCCACAACGGAGAAGGCCCTCTCCCTCATCCCCACCAACCGTGACTGCAGTCTCTAAGGTAGGTGGGTCCCAAACCGTTTAGGGCTTTGTAGGTAATAACCTGCACCTTGAATTGGGCTCGGAAAATAAACGGCAGCCAATGGAGCTCCTTAAACAGAGGCGTTGAATGCGCCCTGTAATTTGCTCCAGTTAGAAACCTGGCTGCCATGCGTTGTACTAATTGTAATTTCCGGGCCGTCTTCAAAGGCAGCCCCACGTAGAGCGCATTGCAATAATCCAGTCTAGAGGTAACTAAGGCATGGACCACCATGGTCAAGTCTGACTTGTCAAGGTATGGTCGCAGCTGGCGCACAAGTTTTAATTGTGCAAAGGCCCTGCTGGCCACGGCCGACACCTGGACCTCCAGAGTCAGCCCTGAATCTAGGAGGACCCCCAAGCTGCGGACCTGCGCCTTCAGGGGGAGTGCGACCCCGTCAAGCACAGGTTGCCACCCAGTACCCCGGTCAGCCGTACAACAGACCTGGAGGACCTCTGTCTTGTCAGGATTAAGTCTCAGCTTGTTCGCCCTCATCCAGGCCAATACAGCGGCCAGACACTGGTCCAGTATCCGAGGGGCTTCCTTGGATTTTGGTGGAAAAGAGTAGTAGAGTTGGGTGTCATCCGCGTAGAGATGGCACCGAACTCCAAAACTCCGGATGACCTCTCCCAGCAGTTTCATGTAGATGTTAAAAAGCATGGGGGACAGAATAGAACCTTGTGGGCCCCCACAGATCAATGGCCAGGGGTCCGAGCAGGAGTCCCCCAGCTTCACCATCTGAGAACAACCCTCCAGGAAGGACTGGAGCCACTGCAGAGCAGTACCCCCAAGGCCCATCCCAGAGAGCCGTCCCAGAAGGATACCATGGTCGATGGTATCGAAAGCCGCTGAGATGTCCAAGAGAACCAGCAGGGTCACACTCCCTCTATCCAGCTCTCTGCGGAGGTCATCCACCAAGGTGACCAAAGCCGTCTCGGTACTGAAACCAGGCCTGAAGGCAGACTGCGATTGGTCCAGAAAATCCGTATTTTCCAAGAATCCCTGGAACTGAGAAGCAACCACCCGCTCCAAGACCTTGCCCAAAAATGGAAGGTTAGAGATTGGTCTGTAGTTACAAAGGTTGGTTGAATCCAAGGAGGCCTTCTTCAAAACAGGCCTTACCACAGCTTGTTTTAGACTAGATGGAAATTTGCCCTGCCCCAAAGAGTCATTAATTATCCTCACAAACCAATCAACTAACCCACCACTGGCCTGTTTTAAAAGCCAAGATGGGCAAGGGTCAAGGGCGCAGGTGGTCGCCCTCGCCGCTCCAAGAATCTTGTCCACATCATCAGGCTGCACAAGCTGAAATGAATCCCACAAGCTCGAACAGACAGATGCCTCGGTTACCTCACCTGGAATTGCAACAAGGCCAGCATCCAAGTCGGAACGAATCTGAGCGACTTTGTCTGGAAAATGGTGAGCAAAATCGCTACACCGAGTTGCCGAGATGTCCGGTGCCCCTCCACCCTGAGGAGGGTGGAGGAGCTCCCCAACAACCCGAAACAACTCTGAAGATCTATTTGTTGCAGACGCGATGCGGGCAGTCAAGAAAGCCTTCCTGGCTGCCCGCAACACCGTGGAATAGGCCCTAATAGCGGCTCTAGACTGTGCTCGGTCAGATACATCACGAGTTGTCCGCCAGCGGCACTCTAGTCTCCTTCTCGCATGTTTCATCTCCACCAACTCCTCGGTAAACCAGGGAGCTGGGGCAACTCCACGTAGCGAGAGGGGACGTTCGGGGGCGATCATGTCTATTGCCCTGGACAACTCACTACTGTAGTGAGTGACCAAGGCATTGACAGGATCATCAGCCTCCATGGCCGACAGATCCCCAAAAGACCTCAGGAATCCCTCAGGGTCCATGTCTCCTGGGGCAGACCATCTTAATAGGTCCACCACCCCTGCGGAGGTTTGAGGATGTGGTGAGTCTTAAACTGATCAGATAATGGTTGGACCATGACAATGGAAGAATAATTTGCTCTTCCACTCCAACCAAACCATCACCTGCAACAAAAACCAGGTGGAGTGTGTGTTCAGCTTGATGAGTGGGACCCGATATTATTTGGGACAGACCCATGGTTGTCATGGTGGCCATGGATTCCTGAGCTGCACCTGTCAAGGCGGCCTCAGCATGAATGTTGAAGTCTCCCAGCACCACCAGGCGCTGGGAACCCAACACCACACTAGAGACCACCTCTGCTAGCTCAGGCAGGGAGACTGCTGTGTCGTGGGGTGGACGGTACACTAGCAGAATCCCCAAACTGTCCCGGGTACCCACCCTCAAGTGGAGACACTCAAACCCGATAGATTGCAGAGCGGCGCATCTGCCCAGGGCGATGGACTGCTGAAAGACCACCGCAACCCCACCTCCCCACCCTCCCGGCCTGGCCTGCTGATGCACCCCGAAACCTGGAGGACAAAGCTGGGAAAGGCTAACCCCACCCACTTCATCCAGCCAGGTCTCGGTGATGCAAGCCAGATCCGCCTGCTCATCCAGGATTAAATCCTGGATAATAGATGATTTACCCTTGACGGATCTGGCACTTAACAGCAAGACCTTCAGCCCGGAGGGGCTGCCATAGAGGCTACCACACCTATCCTTCTCCAGGGTCGCAAGAACCCTGTTGCGCTTCTCCCTGGGAATCCGTTGACAGCAATGAATATCCATGGGCTAAAACACATCAGACTTTTCTACCAATAATCCATTGAGCTTCTTCATATGTGTCTCTTGTTTCATCATATGAATTTCACTGGATGCTCCACAGTTTTTCCTTTTTTTAAAAAAAAACCCAATGCTACAGCCATAATCTTCATTGTGCCTTCATCTAAAGGCCACTCCATGTGCACAAAGGTCAAAGTCGAGAATATAGACAGGAAATATCTAATGGGTTGATATTTCCCCTAAGACTACTTTAGATTTTAGTTTTCTGATTCTACATGTTGTTCAGGAAAGAAAAACATTCTCACAGATTTTTTTAAAGATGAAGCTGTTAAGAACAGGGTTCAATTAAGGATGTGTGGGCTTATAACTTCATATTTTGTGCTGCTTTGAATCTTTGGTTGGTATTCACTCACAAAGAAATTAAATATCAGTTTAGCCTAACAAGGCATCACTAACATTATTTTTAATCTACCACCAAAAATAAATACAAACTATATTTATAGTATAAAAGGTGGAAAGTCTAACTCTTTTCCTTTTCCTGCTGCAGTCTCCAGAATCCCATAGACACATTTGGCATATATATGAGGTCAGGTTTTTCAGTGGCATCTATCTGATTTGTCAGTTATAGTAAAACATCTAGATTGCTTTTACCAACAAAATAGTGAAGATTGGCTGCAGTCTCTACTCGCTGACTACATATTATTTGATCAATCATGTACAGTGATTTGACAATGAGGTTAAATGATGTGTCCCCCTGCTTTACTTTTCCATTGTAGAATGATCAGTTCTACACTAGATAATTTCCTTTTTGCAAATCTAAGCCATTGCTTAAGAATCAACTCCTTGACAGCTAACTAAATTGTAACTAGTTAAGCAACTGAATGCTTATAATAACAACCTATACTGAAAAATCCAAGGCAATCACCCCCTACAAACTAACAAACAAACATACAACGAATGCTAGCAACAGGCACTCCTATATATCTACCTCCAATTCATAAGAAATAAAAAGGAGATATATATCTTGAAAATAGTATAGATGTTGATGGGATAGAACGCCTTATTTATTTATTTATTACAACATTTACATCTCGCCCTTCTCACCCTGAAGGGGACTCAGAGCGGCTTACAAGTTATATATACATACAATATATTGTATTCTTAACATAGTACAATATTAGCATTATATATTACTATATTGTACTATACCACTATACTGCAATGTTGTTAGTAATATTACATATAATATATAATATACAATTATTATATGCTATTATTGGTAGTATTATCTTGTATTACATTATAATATTATCAATATTATATGTATACACAATATATTATATTATTAGCATAATACAATATTACTATATTATATATTACTTTATGTAGCATTTTCCATGACTCTAATAACTATTACTATTAAGGCTCAAAGGGTCAGTAGCTACATAATATTGAGCAGATGCCAGTTTTGGATTGAGCTGCCCCATCTTTTGAAAACTTATAATTACAAGAAAGAAATAGTGGAAACAGTATTTTATTTCTTGCCTTTAGTATTTTCAACTAACAGAGAATAAAATATAAATCTATAAATATACAAGTTTGTTGCACTGTCCTCCAAGCTAATAAGTTTCTATAAAACATAAGGGTGCCTGAAAATTTTAAATACCACATTTTACTGAATCTAAGGCACCACTGAATGTAAGGCACACCCTTTTTTGAAGCTTTAATTTTAGGAAATAAATTTTCTTTATTTTTTAGAATTTCCTCTGTGTGTACAATACCCCCCCCCCTTTTTTTTGAATGTGGCTTTGTATTGTCATCTTTTCTGTGGGGTGAAAAGGGGTGTGAAAAAATTTGGAAGCCATCTTGTTTTCATGTGTCTATTTTATTAAGTCTATGGGCTCATTGGAAAGACAATGGAAGCAGGAAACAGTGCTCAGCTAACATACTGGTAAACAGTCATCTGGCTAAGAACAAAATGGTAGAGCCAGGTGGGATGACAGGCCCCAGCCTCCTCCTCTTCCTCTTCCTCAATCGGTGGGAAGTCACTTTTAAAAAAGTAACTCTAGCAGATAATATGTTTACAGAAATGACAACATTTAACTTTCTAAGTTATTATGGCCTGGATTTATTCCAAGTATTTAGAAGTACTAAATACTTGGTAATAAGGGTTTTGTTTCTCTCCTGGCAGATTCCTTAGATATAATAAACTTGTGCGCCAACTGTGCCCATACCATGGGAAGCCTGATTTGGCCACGGTGGTTTACGCTCATCACATCTTGTTTGGACTATTGCAATGCACTCTACGTGGGGTTGCCTTTGAAAACTTTGGAAGCTGGAACTAGTCCAATGTTCTGCAGCCAGATTACTAACTGGAGCACCATTCAGGAAGCATACAACTCCTCTGTTGAAGCAGCTCCACTCGCTGCCTGCTAGCTTCCGGGCATAATTCAAAGTGCTGGCTTTGACCTACAAAACCTTAAACAGCTCTGGTCCAACTTACCTCTCAGAATGTATCTCCCCCTATGGACCATCCCACAGATTAGGATATTTGAGTGAGGCCCTGCTCTCGGTCCTGCTACCATCACAGGTGTGGTTGGTGGGGACGAGAGACAGGGCTTTTTTGGTGGTGGCTCCGCAGCTGTGGAACTCCTTGCCAAGGGAGATTAGGGAATCCCCCTCACTCATGTCTTTTAGGATGCAGCTGAAGACCTGGATGTGGGACCAAGTTTTTGGCCCATCCTAAGATATGAGTTGATATGACCTGATGGATTCTGTGAATTAATATTAAGTCAAACATGGACTGGCTCGGACTTTGGCTCAAAACTGCCCGTCTAATGGTCAAATGGTTTTTATTGTTTTAATTTGATTTGGATACCAGCTTTTAATTGTGTTTTATGTTTGATTTTACTACATTTTGTATTATATGTGGCATCTAATTCTGCCATTGTGTAAAACCACTCTGGGTCCTGCTGGGGGAGAAGAGCAGTATATAAATTAAATAAATAAATTGATATTTTGCCTACATCATGAATTATTTCCTTCCTTTATTGCTATCTTTCTTTTTGAGGATATATACCAATCCAAGACAAGTGGGGTATATTTTATTTTCAGTTTTTGGACAGTATTCTTTATATTCCTGTGTGTACAAAGAAATGAGATAAACGAAATAAATTATAAACTCTGCAGTGAAATACATTTTATCCCAGGAGGGCTAAGTCTACTACAGGACAGTCTTGACATAGGCATTCATCCTAAGAGAGAATCTTGCAATAATGATTTCTTATTTGCAATGGTGTTTTGAACTATCATTGTGTCCTGCTCCTATAGAAAAAAGGCCCTTTGCCAACTCATATACTTAATAAATTATCATTCTGAAACTCCATGCTAGGGCAGGACCATATAATGATGCCTGCTGGAATCTTATCTAAATATAGCCTAGACGAGGCCTGGCCAAACTGTGGCACTCCAGGTGTTTTGGATTTCAGCATCAACTATTCCTAACAGCTGGTAAGCTGGATAGTATTTCTGGGAGTTAGAGGCCCAAACAGTTGAAGAGCCATAGGTTAGCCTAGATTGACACATTCATGATCCCTGGGTAAGCACTGGTCTATAGGCTATGCAGGGAGTATGAAAGTTCCTCATTTCCTACTTACTTGGCAGTAGCCACTGAGTCTGCTGCCCTGTTGATCAGGAAGCAACTGACTGACATTCCCAACCAACCTCCTTACATAAATGGTTTCTTGCATGAGGTAGAATTGTGATAAGAGTCCTGCTTCTGCCTGTGGCACTGGAGACAGCACATAAGAGTGAATAGAAATGGCAGTCAATTGCTTCCTGATCAAAAAGTTAATTGCTTCTTGTTGATTGCAGCAGCAGTTTTTTGATCAATGGGAATAGGAGTAGGCCTGGGCCAGGATTCACTGTATAGCATAACTACTGTGCTTACACTTATATGTCTCTTATACAGGATTCTGTCCAACAGAAAATTAACTACACATTGTTGATAAAAGTCCCCCCTTCCCCCATATGATGATTTTAATAAAAATCAGGTTTAATGGACCTTGATCATTGTAATATTTTAGTTATTTTTACTTCTGTATCAGAAAGATGGCTAATTCTATTCTATTCATTAATCTTTTTAAATATGCAGAAATCAAAAGCTAAAGTCAGAGATATCACAAAAAAATAACTTAATGGCTACCTATTTTTAAGTTAAAATATCTGCTACTGCATAGCTAGAAACACTGCTTGTTCCATACAAACTTTTTATCATAGTAACATTTACATATCAACTTTTTTCAAAAAAGAAATGTAGGTAAAGGTAGGTATTATAAAAATACATAAAGGATCTATCTATGAAAATAACTGCAAAACGCAACAATTTCTATTCACTTTCTGACAGAATTATGGGCATTACTACATTTTCAATAGATAGATATATTTAAGTAGCAAATGTAGTTATTTACCTGGGAAATATTTCTTTTCAGCAATGCTACCTAAACCAGGGGTCCTCAAACTTTTTAAGCAGGGGGCCGGTCCACAATCCTTCAGACTGTTGAGGGGCCAAATTATCATTTGAAACGAAATATGAACAAATCCCTATGCACACTGCACATGTCTTATTTGTAGTGCAAAACAACAACAACAATGAAAGAACAATAAAATACTTTAAAATGAAAACAATTTTAACCAACGTAAACCTATCAGGCCAATGAGATAGTCAAGTTAATTAGGATTGTTGTTGTTGTTGTTGTTGTTGTGTACCTTCAAGTCAAGTGGACGAGCCTAAGTCTAAAATTATTTATTTATTCATTTACTACATTTATTTACTACATTTATATCCCACCCTTCTCACCCCGAAGGGAACTCAGAGCAGCTGTATGTACATACAATATATTATATTATTAGCATAGCACAATATTAGCTTTATATATTACTATATTGAACTATACCACTATACTGTAATATTATATGTAATATATAACATGTAATTAATATTATTATATGGGATTATTATTAGTATTACATTGTATAACATGATAATATTACAGTAGAGTCTCACTTATCCAACATAAACGGGCTGGCAAAATGTTGGATAATAAGGAGGGATTAAGGAAAAGCCTATTAAACATCAAATTAGGTTTTGTTTTTACAAATTAAGCACCAAAACATCATGTTATACCACAAATTTGAAAGAAAAAGTAGTTCAATACACAGTAATGCTATGTAGAAATTACTGTATTTACGAACTTGGCACCAAAATATCACGATGTATTGAAAACATTGACTACAAAAATGCGTTGGATATTCCAGAACGTTGGATAAGTGAGACTCTACTGTATCAATATCATATGTATATATAATATATTATTAAAACTGATATAAAAATATTATATTATAAATAATGGTGGGGGCCAGGTAAATGACCTTGGCTGCATCCGGCCCCTGGGCCTTAGTTTGGGGACCCCTAACCTAAACTATTATATTTCCTATTATGTAATAGGAAAGCAATAAATAAGTAAAGCATGATTTTAACTTAACATTGCTAATTGCAGAATACAGTTTCACAATAGGACAACCTATGTGCAACATATTATCTTTGGAACATGAAATGCTGAATGACAACCTTTAGAAAAGCAACATACTCAAATATTGATGTGGGTTACAATCCAGTAAGTCCTATGATAGACCAGTTGGAATGGCCGTACTTCCTGATTGCTCCTGTTTCACTCCTACTGCAAATACAAGTGGTGAAACATATCATGGACTTATAATTTATTTAGAATTACTTATGGACTTATGACAAACCATAGTCATAAATGCTGGGCCTTGATATACTTATGTTTCAGCTTTCCCAGGCTCAACACAGAAATTAAACTATGCTTGGAACAGACTCCTCCACAGAATAATGTTTCCACAGTTATTTTCTGACTTACTGTTGACTGTTCAAAATGACTCCAGTGAATAGGATTGTGTTACAGTGATTTAAAGAGATTTTTTTTTAAAAAAAACCTCCTCAGCCATCTATAATGATCCATTCATCCATTCAAACCACTATCTCCTGATGCTAGCAAGTGTGCATCAGCTCATATGACAATGAAATATTCAGCAACCACTGCTGTTTATTCTAGTGAAAATGAAAAATCTAAATTGGATATTAGTTAGTCTCAATTAGGAGACATCACTAAGAAAGGAACTAAATCTGCTTTGTCTTCCTGATGAGCTCAGTTTGATCCTGGTAATCAAGTTGGCTACTATCTGTGTTATGTTTTATGGTTACACGCTGATGGTGGAATACTGAAAGGCTATAATGAAATAACCCAAAACAGCACACAAACAGCTCTCTGTCTCTCTATTCAAAACCCAATGGTAAATACTTTCAAATTAAATCAAAAGTCTATTCAGTTCAAAAGTCAGAAGTCATGAAAGGGAGATCTTCATGGTTGTGCTTCTCAACACCTTTTCTGTGCCACTCTTAGGCCCCCAACTCATCAACACCCTCCAGAAACATGCAAACAAAAATACACCACAAATTTCTGGCAATGCAACCTCAGCCCTACAGGAGTTTCTGAGAGCTTCATTACTAGGAAGGGAAGACAAGGAGCAGATGTGCCAGGAGATAGCATGGGCACAGAGCCAGAAAAGATCTATAACCTTTCTGCATTCTGGCTTATTAGAGACACGGAGAAGGCAAAATAGAGAAAGAGATATGGAGAGACAGAAAAATGAAATGTTCATGTTGCAGGAACTTCCTTTTTCTCTTGGAGCAATGCCATGAATAAACTGCTTCAAGAAAACTGAAGATGAAAGGAGAAGGATAGTAAAGCTTGATTCTCTTTTTTTTCCTGGAGCAGAGAATCAATTATTGGTTCCGAGCTTTGGGGATGGGGGGGGGGGATACACCTCCATAGGAAAGGAGAAGACTTACTCATTGTTGTCATCTTTGCTTTTCTATTTCCAGTGCTGTGATGTGCAAAGGCTTTCCATGTCATTGCCAGACTTTTGTATGGAAGTCTTTTCGGTGCTAATGAGTCTATAACACTGTGTCCTCTTCTATTTCTTTTTCTTCCTCCTCATTGCTCAGGGAGGACTGTTTCTTAAAGAGTTTTTTAAAAGGATCATGGCAATAATCATGCCCTCTGAAACCCCCATGGGCAGTGAGTTACATGGCTAAGTTTAAATGTTCCATTTCAATTACTGTAATATTGATAAAAATCTAAGTGATACTAAGGGAAACCTCTTAGAAAGAATCCATACAGAGTAAATTGAATTATTTACGTTAATTTTGTTAATCTCTTCATTGCCATTTTCACATGGTAACCAAATAGATACTTATATTGTGCTTGTGGATTACACAATTAATTGAGAAGGTATTGTTTTAAATGTTTTTAATTGTTTTAATGTATGTTATAATTCTATATTAGATGTTCATTTTAATTGTACATTGTTTTAAGGCATCAAATACTTGTCTATGTGTAAAGCTGCCTAGAGTCCCCTCCAGGATTGAGAAAGGCGGCGTAGAAATGTAATAAATAAATAAATAATTCTGACTAAACAGAAGTATCCTCCATTTATTACAAAATTAATAGTGCATTACACATAGAGAATAAGATATCTGCTTTATAAACCTATAAAAGAACACAGGTCTACCAATTCATGAAATAGTAAATCTGTGAATTCAAGATTGTGATTCTTCCTCCTCAAAACCAAGCTAAATGTTAAAATTATGTCAGTAATGAGCAACTATAATATATAAGTATGATATATGAAGTTTGTACATGGAGTTGTTCTGTGCCATATGGTACTAAATGGCTCTGAGCCATAAATATGCATTTTCAGTAAAAGCATGACAGAGACATGGTCAAATTGTGCCCCCAAACTTAGTTCAGAATTTGATCCCACACAATATTTGCACGAGGAACAGGATTTTTTAACCTACACACACACACACACACACACACACACACACACCCACAACCAACCATCCATAGTAGGTTTTCCAGGATTATGACATTGCAGGAGTTTGCAACATGGAGGGGAAATCAATTTCCCACTTATTCTCTGTTGGGCATTGCCTTCCCACATCTTTTTCTCTGAGTTATATCTCTAAATTCTGAGAGTTTATTTTGATATATAATGCACATGTTCTTTAAAATGAGGAGAGGAAATTCTATCAAAGATTTCAATGCCTTTCCTGTTGATTGTAATTTTAAAGTCAAGAAATTACTGGGAATTCAAACAAACAGAGGGTGTTTGTCACTAAACGTATTAATTTAATGCTTTATTATCTCACTTCAATTTAAATGAGCAAAAATGTATATAATTTGAGTGAAGTGTTGATCTACATTGATTGTACAGTATAATTTCTGTCCAAAGTACAAAACAACATGCCAATTGCGGAAATATGCAATGTCCAGAATCAAGCACAGTATGAAGAATGCTGAAATATGTTTTCATAATGACGTCATGATAGAATTCAGATCCATCCAGGGAAACTTGAGTGGCAGGAAATTTAAGACAGACAGTATGACCTCCGTATATGTGGGGAATATATTCTAAGACCCCACATCGATCTATTAAACTGTGGATAATAGTGGACTCTCTATATTTGGACTATATGTGAACTAGAAGCATATGATGGAATTGCACTGGAGACTCTATAGAGTCCCACAAACACTTTGGAGGAGTTGGAGCATGGGTAAGTGATATCATGGATATCAAATCTCTGAATAAGGAGGTGGTATTGTATTTAAATATTATACATGGAACAGTTAAAATATGGAATCTGGTAACACAAAATGTGATTATGACCACAATATAGGCGGATTTAATGGAACAACAAGAGAGACCAAAATAAGGTAAAAAATGGGTTTTAGAGATTCAATGTGCATATTCAATAATAATAATAATAATAATAAAACTTTATTTATACCCCGCCACCATCTCCCCAATGGGGACTCGGGGCGGCTAACATGGGGCCATGCCCAGAGCAATACAACATAATAACAACATATCATAACACCATTTAAAATACAATAAATAATAATAAACAGAACATCAAGAAATCAAAAAAGAAAAAAAAAAACAATAAATCAAGGGCAGGCCGCTTGAACACAAAGATAAAACCCGGAGTGAGAGGGACAGAGAAGTACTCCACTATGGGCAGGGACATTTGGAAGGGGTAATCTAGAGGATAGAAGTTCGGAGGGGAGTAATACGGAGATATATGACAGACATTACTCACCGAAAGCACAATGGAAGAGCCATGTTTTTAATTCTCTCCTAAAAGCTAACAGAGTGGGAGCTTGCCTTATTTCAGTGGGAAGTGAGTTCCACAATCGGGGGGCCACAGCAGAGAAGGCCCTCTCCCTTGTACTTACAAGGCGAGCCTGGGATATAGGCAATGGTGATAACAGGGCCTCTCCGGATGATCGCAAGGAACGGGCAGGTTTATGGAAGGAGATACGATCACGGAGGTAGGTGGGTCCCAAACCGTTCAGGGCTTTATAGATGATGGTCTGCACCTTGAATTGGGACCGGAAGATGAACGGCAGCCAGTGGAGCTCCTTAAACAAGGGAGTGGATCTCTCCCTGTAATTTGCCCCCGTTATTAATCTGGCTGCCGAGCGTTGGACCAGTTGTAATTTCCGGGCCGTCTTCAAGGGAAGCCCCACGTAGAGTGCATTACAGTAGTCCAGTCTGGAGGTAACTAGGGCATGGACCACCGTGGTCAAATCAGACTTCACGAGGTATGGTCGCAGTTGGCGCACAAGTTTGAGTTGTGCGAAAGCCCTCCCGGCCACCGCCGACACCTGAGCCTCAAGCGTCAACGCTGAATCCAGGAGGACCCCCAAACTGCGGACCTGTGATTTCAGGGGGAGTGCAACCCCGTCCAGCACAGGTTGCCACCCAATACCCCGATCCGACGCACGATTGACCAGGAGGGCCTCTGTCTTGTCAGGATTGATCCTCAGCTTGTTCCTCCTCATCCAGTCCGCCACAGCAGCCAGGCACTGGTTCAGCACCCGAGGGGCTTCCTTGGAGTCAGGTGGAAAGGAATAGTGGATTTGCGTGTCATCTGCGTAGAGATGGCAACGCCCTCCAAAACTCCGGATGACCTCTCCCAGCGGTTTCATGTAGATGTTAAATAGCATGGGGGATAAAATAGACCCCTGCGGAACCCCACAGGTCAATGGCCAGGGGTCTGAGCAGGTGTCCCCCAGCTTCACCATCTGGGAACGACCCTCCAGGAAGGACTGGAGCCACAGCAGAACCGTGCCCCCGAGCCCCATCCCGGAGAGCCTCCCCAGAAGGATACCATGGTCGATGGTATCGAAAGCCGCTGAGATATCCAGGAGAACCAGCAGGGTCACACTCCCCCTGTCCAGCTCCCTGCGGAGGTCATCCACCAAGGCGACCAAAGCCGTCTCGGTACTGTGCCCAGGCCTGAAGCCAGACTGCGAGCGGTCCAGAAAATCAGTGTCATCGAGGAACTCCTGGAGCTGCGTGGCAACCACCCGCTCCAGAACCTTGCCCAAAAATGGAAGGTTGGAGATTGGTCTGTAATTGTCACAAACCAATGGGTCTAGCGAGGTCTTTTTTAGCAACGGTTTTACCACCGCTTGCTTAAAACAGGATGGAAATGACCCCTGACCCAAGGAGGCATTTATTATGGCCACAAACCACTCCAACAGCCCATCTTTGGCCAGTTTAACCAACCAAGAGGGACAAGGATCCAGAGCACAAGTGGTCGCCCTCACAGACCCAAGAATCCCCTCCACGTCATCAGGAAGAACAAGCCGGAAAGAATCCCATAAGATGGAACCGACAGGTGCCTCGGTTACCTCCGCTGAAACCACAGTCAAGCTGGAGTCCAACTCATGACGTATCTGAGCAACTTTGCCTGCGAAATGGTGTGCGAAATCGCTACACCGAGTTGCCAAGTCATCGGGAAGCTCCTGGGCCTCAGGAGGCCGCAGGAGCTCTCCAACAACTCGGAACAACTCCGATGGCCTATTGGCTGCAGACGCTATGCGGGCAGTCGTGAAAGCTTTCCTGGCTGCTCGCAGAGCCACGGAGTAAGCCTTAATAGCGGCTTTAGCCCGTGCTTGGTCGGACACATCCTGAGATTTCCTCCAGATGCACTCGTCCCCTCCTCGTACGCTTCATCACGGCCAACTCCTCAGTGAACCAAGGAGTCGACGTGACTCTACGCAGCGAAAGGGGACGTTCGGGAGCGATCATGTCAAGTGCCCTTGCCAACTCGCTGTTATAACGATCAGCCAGGACATCAACAGGATCACCAGTCTCCAGAACAGGAAGATCCCCAAGAGACCTCAGAAGTCCATCCGGATCCATCAGCCTCCTGGGGCGGACCATCTTAATGGGTCCACCACCCCTGCGGAGGTTAGAAGCCACGGCGAAACTTAAACAGATCAGATGATGGTCAGACCATGACAATGGAAGAATATTTTGCTCTTCCACTCTGACTGTCCCACTGTCCACAATAAAAACCAGGTCCAACGTGTGTCCCGCCTGATGTGTGGGCCCAGATATAACTTGAGTCAGCCCCATGGTCGTCATGGCAACCATGAAATCCTGAGCTGCACCTGTTAATGTGGTCTTGGCATGGATGTTAAAGTCTCCCAAAACTATGAGTTGTTGGGAGACCAAGGCCGCATTAGAGACCACTTCTGCTAGCTCACGCAGGGAGACTGCTGGGTCGCGGGGTGGACGGTACACCAACAGAATCCCCAAGCTGTCTCGGGCTCCCACCTTCAGCAGGACACATTCAAACCCCATAGATTGTGGAACGGTGCATCTGATCAGGGCGATAGACTGCCGGAAGATCACCGCAACTCCACCTCCCCGCCCCTCCACCCTGGCCTGCTGATGGACCCCGAAACCCGGTGGACACAGCTGGGTGAGATTCACCCCACCCGGTTCATCCAACCAAGTCTCGGTAATACATGCCAGATCCGCCCCCTCATCCAGGATCAAATCCTGGATGATAGCTGTCTTACCATTGACGGATCTGGCATTCAGAAGCAGGACCTTAAGGTTGAGGGGTCTGTCCTGGAGACTACCACACCTATTCCTCTCCAGGGTCGCAATAACTCTGTTGCGCTTCTCCCTGGGTTGTTGGTGACCGTTCTTCCTTCTCCCCCACACCACCTCAATGGGCCCCCCCACGTGAGAACCCTCCTCCTCCTGAGGGATTGGCTTGTTGAGATTGCCAATTGAAGGGGAATATCAACAGAAGAGGCAAATATTAAGGTTTTATATTTGCACGACCCAGTTTACAGCTGTTGAAACAACTGTGCCACAGATTTATATGTTAAGAAATCTTGTATCTAGTTAACCTACAAAAATACAGAACAGTTCTTCATGAATACTATGAAGTAAATATCTGCAGAAGGAATAACTAAAAGATTTCTGTGTCAGTCACTCTGTGTCTGTATCCCTGAGCAAAATGTTCTTTGGACCTCATGCAGGACCGGGCCGAGGAAATATAAAGGGGTACGCAAAAAATTGTTTTGCGCCCCCCGTGCTGCGGGAGGCATGGCCAGACTTGGCCCCGCCTCCCACACTGCACACCCTGGCCCCGCCTCCCACACTGCATGCCCTGGCCCTGCCTCCACGCTGCACGTCCTGGCCCCACCTCCCATGCTGCGTGACCTGGCCCCACCTCCCATGCTGTGTGGGAGGCGGGGCCAGGACACAGGAGGTGGGGCCAGGTGTGGCCCTGCTCGATAGTGCCCCCGGGTACATGGCGCCCAATGCAGGGGCGTGGTTATCTTCCCATGTTGGGCCGGGCCTGACCTCATGTCACCCCCACTGTTCCTGCTACAGCAGAACTATGAGTTTGAATCATGTACAAAAGGCACTATAAGTCAGGCAAATAATGCCACATACACACACAATACATACACACATGTGCCCTTTAGTTTATAGAGCTTTTACTGCTCTAGATTAAAAAACTAACCATGAGATACTATTTCAGAAAAATAGGACTCTAACTTGAAACTTGTCAGCACAAACACAAAACCAGAGCAAGATGGAATGTTAAGCATCTCCCACTTTGCCTTAGATACAGATGCACCTGAGAACTCCTCTACCAAAAGCTACCAGCAGCTATCATTAATGCTACCGGAAGGACAAGCAGCAGCACTCTTTCCACTTGGTTAGCATCCATCTCCGCAACTTGTTCAATTATGATGTGCTGATCTCTGTAACGAAATGTCTAGTGCCTTGCTCTATTTTCCCTCCTTCCTCCCAAACCTTTTACTTGCATGCTGTATCTTTCAGAGTGAATCATACAGGCACAGATCTTATTTCTGTTTTCTGTAAGTAACACTGACAGGTTTTTTTAATTGAAGCAGAATAGAGTGAATATTATTTAAATAAAAGAAAACAAATATAAACAAATATTTACCTGTCAAAGTAATGTTATTTTAAGAGGCAAAAGGAACTGTTCCCTCACATGTTTTCTAGTTTAGTACAGTCCAGTGGGAACATAGTTCCTTCCTCCCCTCCTTCTTTTTGCTAATTCTTTTCCTTCTTATTTACTTCTATTATGTGCTTACAAAGACTTAGCATATACAGTAGAATCTCACTTATCCAAGCTAAACGGGCCGGCAGAAGCTTGGATAAGCGAATATCTTGGATAACAAGGAGGGATTAAGGAAAAGCCTATTAAACATCAAATTAGGTTATGATTTTACAAATTAAGCACCAAAACTTCATGTTATGCAACAAATTTGATAGAAAAAGTAGTTCAATGCACAGTAATGTTATGTTGTAATTACTGTATTTACAAATTTAGCACCAAAATATCACGATATATTGAAAACATTGCCTACAAAAATGGCTTGGATTATCCAGAGGCTTGGATAAGCGAGGCTTGGATTAGTGAGACTCTACTGTATACTCATGTAAAAGTCAAATTCAGATTTTGTGGTCAAAATGATGGATTTTGGGATGAGTTGAGGGTCATTCTGTAGAGAGCAAAAAGCACCGATGCTGTCTCAGAGGGACCAGTTACCCCTGGCCTCTAGTGCCACCTTAATACTGTTCAGGTATTCAAAATGGCAGAGTGGAGTAGAAGGGACCAGTGTTTTTCTTAATGTTCACCCAGAATTAAGTTTTTAATTTTTGCCACTCTACTCTGAGAAGATGATGGTTCCTTTATTTGATAAGAGTTAAGGTATACTATTCACATTAATCTGTGAAAAATTGACCCAGGTGTTTTTGAGGGTTGGGGGGTTTTTTTGGGAAAAAATTGCTAGATTTATACATGAGTATATGGGGCAACCAAGGTTAAATAAATAAATAAACAGGCAACTACAGGCAGTCCTCAAGTTACAAATAAGGTAAGTTCTGTAGGTTTGTTCTTAAGTTGAATTTGTTTGTAAGTCAGAACAAGTACATTTTAAAGTGTAACTCCATCTATCATCTATCGATCTTAAGCTGTGAATAGCATAGGGGAGGGTTAACAACTGTTTTAATTGATTTTATTTGATGGGATGTGTTTTATTACTGGTTTAAGTGGCACTGAATTTTGCCAGAGTTGCAAGCCGCCTTGAGTCCCCCATGGTGTGAGAAAGGCAGGTATAAATGAAGTAAATAAAATAAAATAACACCCCTGTGGTGTTTATTTTGCTGTCTGTGCCCCGTTCAGAAGATTTCACATCACTTTCTGTCTCTGTGATAATTGGATTTTGAAAACAATTGGCTTGTTATGGAAACAAGGATTGATGTTAGAATGTTAGTGGGGACACCTTTTCCCCATGATAACATGGATGAGGCTGGGGGGTAATCTCTCTGAGCTTTGTCCTCCAGGCTACTCGGTGCAGCATCAGATGAGATCTTGGGGTGGGGAGGTGGGGTCACAGTGGTTTATAGGGATTCCATCTTCCTGACCAGGTGCCTCATCCTGCAGTCAACCACTTTTGAATGTGTCCACCTGAGGGTAGGTGACTGGGAAAAAAATAGGGATTCTACTAGTGTACTGACCACCCTGCTGCACTACAGTCTCCCTGCCTGAGCTAGCCAGGATGTTCTCAGGCCTGGTGTTGGAGTCCCAATGTCTCATAGTGTTAAGGGACTTCAGCATCCACATGGAGACCACCCTGTCGGGAGTGGCTAAGGACTTCATGGCTACCATGGCAACCATGGGGATCTCCCAACAAGTATCTGGTCCTACCCACAGAGCTGGACACACACTTGACTTGGTTTTCTGCCAGGGATGGGAGGAAGGTGGCGGTGTGGTGGAGCTGACCATCGCTCCGTTGCCATGGACCAACCATCACCTGATCAAGTTTAGGCTTATTGCACCCCCTAACCTCTGCAGGGGTTGAGGAACAATTAAAATTGTCCATCCCAGGGGGCTTATGGGTCTGGATGGATTCCTGACGGCTATTGGGGAATTTCCTGCCACCTTGGTAGGTGATTCTGTTGATGCTCTGATCCCTTTCTGGAATAGGGAGATGACTAGGGCAATTGACATGATTGGTGGGGATGAGAGACAGGCCCTTCTCAGTGGTGGTCCCTCAGCTGTGGAACTCCCTCCCTAGTGACATTAGATCAGCCCCTTCCCCCTAGCCTGTGAAAAAGATCTTGGAGTCCTCGTGGACAACAAGTTAAACATGAACCAACAATGTGATGCAGCTGCTAAAAAAGCCAACGGGATTCTGGCCTGCATAAATAGGGGTATAGCATCTAGATCCAGGGAAGTCATGCTCCCCCTCTATTCTGCCTTGGTCAGACAACACCTGGAATATTGTGTCCAATTCTGGGCACTGCAATTGAAGGGAGATGTTGACAAGCTGGAAAGTGTCCAGAGGAGGGCGACTAAAATGATCAAGGGTCTGGAGAACAAACCCTATGAGGAGTGGCTTAAAGAACTGGGCCTGTTTAGCCTGCAGAAGAGAAGGCTGAGAGGAGGCATGATAGTCATGTATAAATGTGTGAGGGGAAGTCATAGGGAGGAGGGAGCAAGCTTGTTTTCTGCTGCCCTGCAGACTAGGACACGGAACAATGGCTTCAAACTACAGGAAAGGAGATTCCACCTGAACATCAGGAAGAACTTCCTCACTGTGAGAGCTGTTCTGCAGTGGAACTCTCTCCCCCGGGCTGTGGTGGAGGCTCCTTCTTTGGAGGCTTTTAAACAGAGACTGGATAGCCATCTGTCGGGGGTGCTTTGAATGCTATTTCCTGCTTCTTGGCAGGGGTTGGACTGTATGGCCCGTGATGTCTCTTCCAACTCTACTATTCTATGATTCTATGATTCTATAAGAAAGTAAAAACTTGGCTCTGGGATTAGGCTTTCAGAGAATAGCACAGTGCAATATATATTTGGAATATGTGCAATGACTACAGAATGGCCTTAAACTACAACTTCTGGATGGCATGATTTTAATATTGAATGTAATGTTTTAAAATGTTTAATATGTATTAATTTTAATTCAGTTTATTTTAAGCCTTATGTTTTGTATGTTTTTAAGGCATTGAATAATTGCCATGTTTAAGCCGCCTTGAGTCCCCTTCAGAGTAGAGAAGGGCGGAGTATAAATAGAGTAAATAAATAAGTAACTCTTTCAGGGGTGGATTTCCCTTCTGATGGGTAGATTTCTCTCACTTCCTGTTGTCTCAGCCCCATTCTTAACCATGAGTCATTTGTAAGTTGGATGTTTGTAACTTGGTGACTGCCTGAAGTTCCATGTACTCAGGTATTCTGGGTTGCTTTTGTTGTTTTCTTTCCCTATGGCTAAATTAGGAGGACTTTCATTATATGACATGCATGTTGTCTGCTGTTCTAAGCAAGTATAAACTTGTGGCATCCACAGTATCATTATTGTATTTTTCATTAGTTTCTCCATCATAGCCACAAATAGGCTATTATGTTCTATCACCCTGCAGTCTTTCTGAATGAAAGCAAAATGGGAATTAATGGATGATCAATTTGTCAAACCAAAATTATCTGGCATTTTCTAGTATCAAACATTTAGGCCTCACTCTATCACAAAAATGATTTTGATGGGCAGGTAGATGAGAGAAAATAGAATAAAAACATTAAACCCAAAGGATCTTTGGAAAATAGTTGACTTTGGGCTTTCAATTATTATTATGCGAATGAATATTAATGCTGCCTCCCAGCAAGCCATCAGGTAATTTGTCTCTGGAGTAAACAAAGAGAAAGTAAACAATAGAAACAATTGAAATTGTCCATAGCTCACTTAAAACAATGGCTAATGCCTTCTATATTAACAATTGCTACTGAATTTATCTGAAATGAAATTTTCAGTGATAATTAGGATGATCATGTTTGCTTTAATAGTGTGCAGGGGGAATCTGGGGGTGGGGGGGAGATGACTAATGAAATTCACATAGGCAGGGTGTTTCTAATTTTTCTATTGAAGTTTGAGTGGAATCCAACATATTGAAATTCCAGACTATAAATGTTTTGTTTTTGTTTTTTAAAAAAAGATGGATTCTCATTGAAAGAAATACAAAATGAAGGTGTCTCATGTAAACTGATAGATCACTGGCTATATTTGTACATAATACTAAAATTGAATTCAGGATTATGTCAATGTAAAACTCTGGCAACATAAACAACTATGTGAGTTTCTATACTCCCTCCAATCTCCTTTTCAGGAGGATAAATACAGAGCTCTCCTGCTGCATTTAGTTTACTTTCTTAGATTTGTGGTTCACTGGTATGTATTAAGAAGAAATTACTGTTCAAAACAAACCCAAACCAAAAAGTATCCCTAGCTTCTTTTGTTGGCTCATAATCATTTAAAGTTTACGTGAAGCTACAAAATGTGCACAACAATGCCAGAAATTTGGAAAAGTGAAATTAAATTAAATACAAACCTCCTCCAAGCCATGCAAAAGGAGGGGGAGTGAGAGGAATGTGTGAGCCTGAGGCATTCCTCAGGCTCACACATTAGCATGTAATACTAAATCCTGCCATAGTGTTACATGTGAAACAACCCTATGTGATTCTTTGAAACAGAGATTCATCATGGCATATTGTTAAGAAGACTTAGGAAATGGGCTGAAAATAAGGCAGCAAGCATCCTAACAACATAACAGAATTATATGGTATTACTACATTTGGCTTTAAATGCAGTTCTCATAATCTCTGTTAAAATGTGATAAAATGAGAAAAGATACAGAAAAGAAACTAAATGTAACAATTTTCTGTGGGGTCTTTTAATTTTTTTTGAAGGAGGAAACGACTCAGATATATTTTGATGATATTTATCTATATCCCCTCCTTTTGTAGTACTGCTGTTTGCAATCTTCAAGTCAAATTTATTTGCTCTACTTCACAGAATGGGCAGTTTACTTGTAGAATGGTAAGACAGGTTCTGTAATCTTAAAACAGGTTGGACAAATTGATTAAAGATGACAGAAACTGTGTCTGGTTGCCGGTTAATATTATTTATTGTTACAATATTGCGGTTTTTGTCCTATTTTTATATTGTGAATTGCTTTTTATGTACAGTAGAGTCCGACGTAAACGGGCCAGCGGAACGTTGGATAAGCAAATATCTTAGATAATAAGGAGAGATTAAGGAAAAGCCTATTAAACATCAAATTAGGTTATGATTTTACAAATTAAGCACCAAAACATCATGTTATACAACAAATTTGACAGAAAAAGTAGTTCAATGCGCAGTAATGCTATGTAGTAATTACTGTATTTACGATTTTAGCACCAAAATATCACAATGTATTGAAACCATTGACTACAAAAATGCGTTGGATAATCCAGAACGTTGGATAAGCGAGTGTTGGATAAGTGAGACTCTACTGTATTTTTATTTTTATTGTGTTGTTGGGCATTGCCCCATGGTGCCCTTGGGGAGACGGTGGTGGGATATAAAAATAAAGTTGTTGTTGTTGTTGTTGTTGTTGTTGTTATTATTATTATTATTATTATTATTATTATTATTATTATTATTATTATTATTATATAAGCCATCCTGATAATGCAAATTCCATGGCCAGAAAGTTTGTGTTTTACAGAACCACATACAGAGCATAAATTTTAAAGAATGATTGTCACAATCATACATTTCTTGTGAGGTTCCAAACAGATTTCAATGGCCACAGGAAGAAGAAATAAAGTATTAGGCTGAATGTAAAACATGTTTTTATATTTTAAATGTTTGTATATTTTAAATGGTTATGCTGATGCTTTTATGTTAAATCGCTTTGAGTCCCCTTTGGGGGGGGGATAAATAAATATAATAAATAATTACATTAAAAGGTATTTGCACCATAAAAATGTTGTTTACACAAGAATACATTAGGATTACTCTGATTCCTGCTCTCTATGTGCTTGAGGTCCCAACTGCAATAGTCAACTTAAGTCCTTCTTTTACAGCTCTCTTCTACAGTCCTGCACTACAGTCTCTTGATACAGTGACAATACATTACAACCTCCATATTTTAAAGAATGGACAAATCATGCCTGATAATTAATTAGTCACTGAGGATAAGATACCCATAAGCCCACTTCTAAGTATGTTGTTTTTTCTTACTAATACCAACAATACGCTTTTGCATTGAGCTAGGTGGAGCTAAGAAATACTGTACTGATAAAGTGATTTAGTTTGTATGTTATGGGAAATCTTTGTATTCTGAGTGAGGACAAGCTGTTGTGATAAGCTTTGGCAAGTCACTAATTACAACATTCACACTGGCCTCCAACAGACAAGAGTTCTTCCCCCCACCCAGGAACTTCCATAGATATATAAACCTTCCTTGCTTAGTTTCTCCATACCTGCCATAGATGCGGGCAAAACGTCAGGAGAGAATACTTCTAGAACATGGCCATACAGCCCGGAAAACACACAACAACCCTATAATCCCGGCCATGAAAGCCTTCGACAACACAAAGTCACTAATTTGGGCATTCTAATTCTCTTTCATACATCAGAAGAGAATTCTGAATACATTTATTTCCGGTTTTTCAATTATTACTATTCCACTTGAGGCCCAAACTGGAGAAACAACACTTTATTCAAACTACTATTAGCAAAAACAAACTATAATCAAAGCATGCTTTCAGATTCTGGTTTATCATCTTATGATATACCTAGCCAAAGTTTCCAATGTTGGATGTCATGCTGGATACTGTGGTTAACCTAGAATGGAAACAGGTGGTTCTATTCCACTGTTAAAAACTGTTTAACATTATGGTGGAAAGTGCTTAAGTCCATAATGCAGATTCATTATTGCAACATAACGCTTCATGTAATGTAAATTCCCCTTTTGCTAGTTGGAAGAAAAGAGGCTTATTTCCTCTCTTGAGACAGGGTAATATGTTTTATAAGGTACTAGTTTGAAAAAGGGAAAAAGAGAAGTCAGATAAAAATAGAGAAATATTTTTTTTACTTTATGAAATGCAAAGCAACATTTCTATTTTGTTGTAAGAAGTATCCTTACATGTGAGCTACATTATAAGCAGATAGAGAAATGGTAATGCTGAACAGAAGCTAAGTTAATACATGTTGTTATTCATTTCCATGTATTTTATGAGCCCACAAAGGATTTAGTTGGGGAAGCATTACAAACTGCTATTGGGAAAGAGGAAAAAACATCAAAGAAGCCGTATTACTTTTCCAAGGAACATTACCCTATTTTCTCCCCTTCTGCATTCATCTTTGCACTGGGCCAAATTTTCTTCTTTTGAAGATCAACATATCTAACTTGCAAATTTCAGCAGACTGCAAGTGATCAAAGTGTAAGGATTTATATTAGATTTTCCTGTTTCTGGCTGTGAATGACTTTAAAAAGTCATATTTTTGCAACCAATGTTAGTATTTAAATAGTTTCCTATGGCTGCTCATTGTTTTGCATACACTTTCTCTCAGTACAAAAGATGATCTTTATCCTGATGTTTCTCAGTGATAAAAAGTGTTATACATATTAGATAGTTATTGTTACTAATATTGTGTCCATTGATTTCTTCTGTAGTATGTCAGAAATCAAGTTGAGATTATTAATTGTCTTATTTCATGCTTCTAGAAAAGCAGACCTGCTAATTTTAGTACAAACATTCCAATAAGCTTGCCAACAGTGATAGCTTAAACCTGAGAATACATATCTCATGTACACGTGTCCTTTCTCATCTAACGAAGAAAGCAATACAAAGAAAACTGGGTTGTATTTATACTACCACATAAGTATCTCCTTGTGGAATTTGTTATATTTGGTAGCCAACTGGAAGCTCATTTGACAGTAAATCTTTTTTAGTTCTTCATGCCACAACCTTTTCTTTCTATTCAGTGTCCGAAGTGCTATGAAGATTTCCCAACTTAATTTCATACAATAATAACTGTTCATTCAGAAGAGCAGGGGATGGAATGGGTGGGCGGGGGAGGGGGGCACACATGCTTGCATGCCTCTTCTGGCACATGTGCCATAGGTTCACCACCACTGCCCTGAGGGGTATATACTTGCTTTATCTCTATTGTCAAATGTCTCTAAATTAGAAGTATGAACCAGTGGAACATTCTCCCACAGAAATGTCACATATAATTGCAATCTATTTTATACATGTGACAGTTCCAAGTTTTGGAGGGCTTGGTCAGTATCATTCTTCATTGCCCTTTGGCCATCTTCTACTGCTCCTCTTTCTAATCTTCTCCCTCTTTTGGGATTTTGACTACAGCAGGAGGTACAGAATGAGACAGTCTCACTTCCCCCGATGTTGGATATCAAATTTCACTATCACCTGATGGCATAGTGGACTAAAGCCTCGAGACTTGAAGGTTGGGTTGCTGACCTAAAAGCTGCCAGGTTCAAATCCCACCCAGGGAGAGTGTGGATGAGCTCTCTCTATCAGCTCCAACTCCATGCGGGGACATGAGAGAAGCCTCCCACAAGGATGGTAAAAACATCAAAACATCTGGGTGTCCCCTGGGCAACGTCCTTGCAGACGGCCAATTCTCTCACTTTAGAAGCGACTCAAGTTGCTCCTGACACATACACACAAAAAATCAGATCTTGGCCAAAATTTTTAAAGTATTTCAGTTTAGAGAAATGTAAGTAATGTACAAATGTAGAACATCTAACCAATCTTTCTTTTAATGCTCTGTTTTTTTTTATCAGTAGTCATAAAATGGATGAAGTTATAAGACTACGTGGAAATCTAGCTATTCTGTAAATTAAATAATATAAAGAGATACATTTTGGTAGCTGAATATGCGTGAACAATTTCCTATGACGAACCTGCTTGAAAACCATCTTGAAGTATTTATTGAATAATAACCACACATAATTTGCTAAGCATAATGCATTATTTCTATTCTAAGTCTGAGGAATGGAAAAAATATTTATATTTAGTGGTGTCAGAGATTAAATAATAGTTATTAATTCCACTTCTGGTAAAGAAAATACCCTATGCTACTTTTAATAGGATTACCCAAGGATGAGTTATGTTTTAAAAGTTCACTGAATATGTGTGTGTGGGAATCCATGAAGTACTAAATAGGAATATCTCTAGCTGCTCAAAATGTTTATGCAAAACCACTGTCACCCTAAAGAAGGAAATTCATGAATAAAGATTTAATTGGTGCTGTAAATGTTAAGTGTACTGAAGTTGTGTTTTAAAAATAACTAGAAGAATAGCCATACTGCAAAATAGCTGTATTTGTCTGCATTTCTTCTTCAGATTTCTACAGAAGGTCCGTAGCATCTCTGAGGAACAGCTGCAGTTGCTTGGCTCACAAGAATTCAACTTTTAATATGATAAATCCCTTCAAAATAATGATTTCAATGGAAGCCTCTGAGTTGCAGAGTCCCGTGTTCTTGAAAATATCATCCTAACTACAAGTTGAAATATCATCCTAACTACAAGTTGAAAGAGTAACTCAGGAATCCTTCCCCCACCTCCCATTTCTTTGGGATGTTTTCTAAGGCTGAATTTACACTGCCATATAATGCAGTTTCAGAATGCAGTTTAAGTGCATTGAACTGCATTATATAGCAATATAAACCCATATAATCTGCTCTGAACAGGATTATATGGGTTTCCATTGTCATATAACTCAGTCTGGTGTAGTAAAACTGCATTCTAAAACTGCATTATATGGCAGAGTAGATCCAGCCCAAGAAAGCTAACTTAAATAAAATCAACATGATGCTGATGCTGATAAGGACAGCAGTGATGACAATTGTAAAGTTACATAAAAGAAAAAGGATAGCTATCATTGTTAATATTGATATTGATATTATCATTAAGACCCATTGGAACACATCAAGTGTAAAGGGAAGCACTCCCCTCTCAGACTCAGCAGCCCTCTGTCAGTACCTGCTTATTGTTAAGGGATGACTGTGTGGCTTTCATTTTCGTGTCGCCTCTTGTTTCCAAAGAAAATGTCTTCATTCATTTTGTGTAGACGAACAGTTGAAACAAAACAATAGCACAAAGGAAACGAAGGAAAAATTTTCATGCACATCTCTAATATCCAGTGCATATTTCACTTTGATTTACCTCAGCCTCTAAGTGATGATAAAATAAAATAAACAGCTATGATGATACCTCAGAAATAATGGATAACACTTATTTGTAGTGAAACTGAAACTTCACTAAACATTTTCTGCTGTTTTAATTAACATATTATCTCAAATACAGGTTTAGCTAGCAAAACCATGTACTACATATAAATGCAGGGCCTGAGTCATACACTGGGGGAAACAGCATGCTATGTTATGATAGGTTACACATTCCCATTCAAAATGCTTAGTTCATTTTATCACTTTCTCTAATCCTGCTAGGAGACAGCAAGAAGTTGTTGACTGTCTATAGAAAACACTGTATAGCAACTAGACATTCTGCAATCATTAGCAATGATCGCATCTGTATCACATCTGTGTCCAGATCTTGGCATTTTTCACACACAGTTTAATATTGCAGCACTAACATACAAATTTTGTCACAACACAGATCAGGGGACAGCATCAGGGATGTATGTAGCAAATGCTGGTTTAGATTGTGCCACTCACACTTATCCTGGTAAGTGTGATGAGTCATGGGCCATGTAGTCCCGTTCATGGCACTGTAGTCCCAGATGAAGAGGAGAACTTGGGTTTTTCACCGTCTCAGTCAGAATTGGAACCTTCCCAGCCAGATTTGGGAACCTTGCACCTGCAAGAGATTTGTCTTCCAGAAATCTGTCAAACAAGCCCTGAGTCTAAATCTCCTGTGTTTTCTCGCCACGAGTTTTGTAAACATCAGAGAGCAGTTCAAGCGGCCTCTCGTAGGAGTGCTAGGATAGCTGCTAAGAATTCAGCTGATTAAGCCTGCTTTCCATGGGAAACCTTAAGGAGTCATGCATCTGGACTCAGAGATTAGCTTTCGTTTCTAGTTCCCCAGAGAACTGCTCTTTGGTGGGAAAACTAGACCCTATTTAGGTGTTTTACCCACAAAGGCATCTTGCGGAGTCAATTCGTCAGCTACTGGAGTGAGTTGTGTGTGGACAGCGCGCTCCGTTTCCAAGCCTCGTTCCTGTTTCAAGCCTTGTTCCTGATTCCAAGCCTTCGCTCCGTTTCCAAGCCTTCGTTCCCGTTTCCAGCCTTGTTTACCTCCACGGACCTTGCCTTGTTTTCCAGGACTCAGCCTTGCCTTGTCTTCCGGATTTTGCCAAGTAATTCCACGGATCTTGTTCTCGCTCCTCGTTCCTTGTTGCCTTGTATCAAGCCTTGTTTCAAGTTATTTCCTAGCCTTGCTCAAGTTCATGGACTAAAGGACCTTGTCATCTCCCCTCACTTTGCCTGGCAAAGTGTGTGTTTCGGTTATTGGATTACAACTTTGGACCTTAATATTTCATATTGGACATTGTTTTCTTGGACTAATTTTGACCTTTCCTGAAAGGTCTACTTCTGGACTATTTCATACACTTGCTTTTATTAACTATATATATTTCCTTCAATAAAGATATTAGATAGATTCTGGCCTCTGTGTATGGTTATTGGTGCCCTGCAGCCGGGTCGTGACAGTTTGACTCCGCCACCCTAAGCACCAATTAACCTAGGCCAGAATGTCTACCGGAGCCGGACCGGGAGGCCAGCCGCTCAGCTACACCATCGACAAGGAGGAAGTGGACCGCATCCGTGATAAGCTCAATGCGCAGGAGGGAGAAATAAAGGGATTGAAGGAACGCGGAATCCGACTCCCGGCCCTGGCATTGCCAACCAAGTTTTCTGGAGAAGCTTCTAAGGTTCATGTTTTCCGTCGCCAATGCCAAGCTTATCTAGAGGCCCGTGCTGCCGAGTTTCCCCAAGAAGACATCAAGGTGGCGTGGATTTACAGCCTTTTAGACGGGCCAGCGGCCAACTGGGCGACGGCACTGTTCGACCAAGTTTCCCCACACCTAAGATCAGCGCAACACTTCTTGGATCACATTAAGGCGACTTGGGGGATCGAAGACAAATTGGAGGCAGCCGGCCATAAACTCCGGCGCCTCTCTCAGGGGGACAGACCCTTGTCCCAGTACATAGCCGAGTTCCGAGTGCTGGCCCACAGCACCGGATGGAATGATATAGCCCTCAGAGGACAATTTCGGGAGGGTCTCAACATCGAGATGTTGGAAGAAATTTCCAAAGTGGATCCCCCTCACTCTCTTGAAGCACTCATTGATCAATGTTTACGAGCTGAAGTCATGCTTGCCAACAGAAAACAATGGGTCCGAGGCCAGAGCGGTAGAGCTGGGGTGAAACCTCCCGCTCCCACCAGCGTCCAGCCGCGTCCAGTATGGAGACCCCCGCCACCAGCCCCATACCCCAGGGGGAGCGAGGAGGTGCCGATGCAGTTGGGCAATGTGCGTCCCAGGTTAGATGCCGCCGAGAAGGCCCGCCGCCAACGCCTAAATCTCTGTTGGTACTGTGGAAACGGGGGCCACTTCGCCAGAGAGTGCCCAGCCAAAGGGAAGCCCCCCGCCCGTCTGGCGGCGGCGTCCTCCACGGAGACGAAGACGTCTGAGGCGGCTGGCGCACAGCCGGCGGGGGAAGCCAGCGACCGGGCGTAGAGAGGCTCGCCAACCCGGTCAAAAAACCCACTCAAGAGCCGCCAACCGGGGTCCTATTTCTTCTAGTGGTCACCTTGTGGTCAGCAAAAAAGGGGCCAGTCATGGTCCATGCCATGATAGACTCAGGAGCCACAAACAATTTCATTGATAGAGAGTATGCCGACTCTCTGGGATTACAATACCATGACTTCAAGAATGCCCGTGTGGTGCAAGCCATCGATGGCCGCCCCCTCAAGACGGGTCCCGTAAGCCAGTGGTCGGAACCCACCAGAATGTGGATAAGGGAACATATGGAAGAGATTTCCTTCTTTGTTACCGAGGTTCCCCATTTCCCTGTGATTTTGGGAATTCCATGGCTGACACTTCACGACCCAAGCATCTCCTGGTCCAACAGAGAACTGCAGTTTGCTTCAAAATATTGCCAAAACCATTGCCTTGTAGCCAAGATCTGCCATGCCACAGACACTGAACCCATTATCACCTTGCCCAAGAAGTACTCAGAATATTGGGATGTATTCAATGAAAAAGAGGCCGAGAGATTACCCCCACATAGACCTTATGACTGTGCCATTGACTTGGTGGAGGGGGCCCCGATCCCGCGAGGACATCTCTACTCCCTGACTGAACCGGAGCAAGAAGCTCTCAGGGAGTTCATAGAGTCAAACCTTCGCAAGGGATTCATCAGACCCTCTCAATCCCCAGCCGCTTCCCCAGTGATGTTTGTGAAAAAGAAGTCGGGGGAATTACGCTTGGTGGTGGACTATAGAGCATTGAACAATATCACTAAGCGGAACAGCTATCCCCTGCCCTTAATCTCGGACCTACTAGACCGACTTCGAGGAGCCAAGGTCTACACCAAGCTGGATCTTCGGGGAGCGTATAATCTAGTTCGCATCAGAGAAGGGGACGAGTGGAAGACCGCCTTCCAGACTAAATTCGGATTATTCGAGTCCCGAGTTATGAATTATGGATTATGTGGAGCTCCCGCAACGTTCCAGCATTTTGTCAATGACATCTTTCAGGATTATCTAGATCGGTTCTTGATCATCTACCTGGACGATTTTTTGGTGTTTTCTAGATCACAATCAGAACATGAGAACCACGTCAGAATGGTGTTACAACGATTGCGGGATCATGGACTTTATGCCAAGCTGGAAAAATGTGCTTTTGATCTACAAGAGGTAGATTTCCTGGGCTACCGCGTCTCGCCACTAGGGCTCTCCATGGACCCGGCAAAGGTTTCAGCAGTATTGGAATGGCGGGCGCCAACCAACAAGAAAGAGGTGCAACGATTCTTGGGGTTCGCGAACTATTACCGCAAGTTCATTCCAGATTTTGCCCGCTGGTCTGATCCAATCACCAGCTGCATCCGTGGGAAATAGCCCTTCCGCTGGACAGATCAAGCAGAGAAAGGGTTCCAGCAACTAAAGAAATTATTCACGTCCCAGCCAATCCTTCAGCATCCAGATCCTGAAACCCCTTTTGTTGTGCAGGCGGACGCCTCCGATGTGGCAATTGGGGCTGTACTCCTACAACCAGTGGGAGACCATCTTCATCCTTGTGCCTTTTATTCCCGTCAATTGACCGCGCCAGAGAGAAATTACACCATTTGGGAAAAGGAACTATTGGCCATAAAGGCAGCCTTTGAAACTTGGAGACATTGGCTAGAAGGGGCCAAATTTCCCATTGAAGTCCATACTGATCATCGAAATCTAGAGCATCTAAGAACTGCCCGCAAGCTAAATCAAAGGCAACAACGCTGGGCTTTATTCTTTGAACGTTTTAACTTCCAAATTCATTATGTAACCCCAGCCCAGACCAAGCAAGCAGATGCTCTGTCACGGAAACCGGAATACGCTGCAGGACGCAAGGAGACCTTTGAGTCCCAGCTGCTACAACCCGGGAACTTTGCCACGCTCACAGTGGGGAACACCAAATCCACTCCCATTGAATCAACTCCCTCTACTCCAGGGCCCCTTTGTGCTCAAGAAATCAGGGCTAGTCAGCAAGCAGATGCCTGGGCGCAGGATCAACTTCGCCAAGGACTACATTTCCCCTTTTCGCTTAAGGATGGGCTGCTTTGCTATAGAAATCATGTTTACATCCCCCCAGGACCGGGCAGGGAAAAGGCACTTCGTTTGTGTCATGACTGCAAGCCAGCAGGGCATTTCGGGCTATTCAAAACTATGCATTTGATCCTAAGAGATTTCTGGTGGCCCAAGATCCGCAAGGATGTAGAAAAATATGTCAACACCTGCCCAGTATGCCAGCGCTCCAAGATAAGAAGGGAAAAGCCCCCAGGGCTTCTGCATCCCCTTCCTACCCCATCTCGCCCATGGGAAATAATCTCTGCGGATTTTATAACTGATCTACCACCTTCCTGTGGATTCACCACGATCCTAGTGGTGGTGGACCTTTTCACCAAGTTAGCCCATTTTATTCCCTGTGAAGGCCTTCCCACGGCCAAAGAGACTGCAGATCTATTTCTCCAACATGTTTTCAGATTGCATGGATTGCCCAAGAGTTTGGTCACTGACCGTGGGTCCCAATTCATCTCTCGCTTCTGGAAGGCACTACAAAAACTATTGGGCATAGACTCTCGTTTATCTTCGGCTCATCATCCTCAAACAGATGGGCAAACTGAGCGCACCAATGCCACTTTGGAACAGTACCTTCGCTGTTATGTAAACTACCAACAGGACAATTGGGCTTCCCTGTTACCACTGTCGGAGTTTGCCTACAATAATGGGGTCCAGGCTTCAATTAAGGAAACCCCGTTCTTTGCAAACTATGGCTTCCATCCACGTTTCTTTCCTCCTGTCATTGAAACCTCAGAAGTTCCCGCAGCAGAGGACTGGCTGCAGGAACTCACAGCAGTGCAGCAACTTTTGCTCCAACAACTAGACCAAGCCAAGGAGGACTATAAACGCCACGCTGACAAGCATCGCCAGCCGGGCCCCGAAATCAAGGTAGGAGACCGGGTTCTTCTGTCCACTCGCTTTTTGCCCTCTCACCGTCCCTGCCGGAAGCTAGATGCCCGTTTCATTGGCCCCTATCCAGTGGTGGCGCAACTTAACCCCGTGACTTTCAAACTCCAACTTCCGCGCTCTATGCGCATTCATCCAGTGTTCCATCGCTCCCTGCTCCTTCCGGCGGATGGTGTGCGCCCTGATGCAGACCGGCCGGCCCCCGCCCCTGTTTTGGTGGACGGAGAAGAAGAGTTCGAGGTTCAGGACATTTTGGATTCTCGCTTTCACCGCCGCCGCCTACAATATCTCATTGACTGGGTGGGTTTTGGCCCCGAGGAACGTTCTTGGGAAGACGCTTCCACAGTCCATGCTCCTGATCTAACCCGCCGCTTCCATCAGACCTATCCCGCCAAGCCGCGGCCTCGCGCCTCGGGGAGAGAGCCCCGGTTTGAGAGGGGGCTTGAGGAGGGGGATAGTGTGATGAGTCATGGGCCATGTAGTCCCGTTCATGGCACTGTAGTCCCAGATGAAGAGGAGAACTTGGGTTTTTCACCGTCTCAGTCAGAATTGGAACCTTCCCAGCCAGATTTGGGAACCTTGCACCTGCAAGAGATTTGTCTTCCAGAAATCTGTCAAACAAGCCCTGAGTCTAAATCTCCTGTGTTTTCTCGCCACGAGTTTTGTAAACATCAGAGAGCAGTTCAAGCGGCCTCTCGTAGGAGTGCTAGGATAGCTGCTAAGAATTCAGCTGATTAAGCCTGCTTTCCATGGGAAACCTTAAGGAGTCATGCATCTGGACTCAGAGATTAGCTTTCGTTTCTAGTTCCCCAGAGAACTGCTCTTTGGTGGGAAAACTAGACCCTATTTAGGTGTTTTACCCACAAAGGCATCTTGCGGAGTCAATTCGTCAGCTACTGGAGTGAGTTGTGTGTGGACAGCGCGCTCCGTTTCCAAGCCTCGTTCCTGTTTCAAGCCTTGTTCCTGATTCCAAGCCTTCGCTCCGTTTCCAAGCCTTCGTTCCCGTTTCCAGCCTTGTTTACCTCCACGGACCTTGCCTTGTTTTCCAGGACTCAGCCTTGCCTTGTCTTCCGGATTTTGCCAAGTAATTCCACGGATCTTGTTCTCGCTCCTCGTTCCTTGTTGCCTTGTATCAAGCCTTGTTTCAAGTTATTTCCTAGCCTTGCTCAAGTTCATGGACTAAAGGACCTTGTCATCTCCCCTCACTTTGCCTGGCAAAGTGTGTGTTTCGGTTATTGGATTACAACTTTGGACCTTAATATTTCATATTGGACATTGTTTTCTTGGACTAATTTTGACCTTTCCTGAAAGGTCTACTTCTGGACTATTTCATACACTTGCTTTTATTAACTATATATATTTCCTTCAATAAAGATATTAGATAGATTCTGGCCTCTGTGTATGGTTATTGGTGCCCTGCAGCCGGGTCGTGACAGTAAGCCCCATTCTGCCATCTGGAATGAGACTTTGCAGTGTCCCCTGCAACCTGCTGGTATCAGGCAAGCTGCATCCTGTGTGTGTTTCAATGCTAACAACTCTGTACTGAAAATATCTAGGTCTCAATATAGACAGGTGGGAGAAGTCCAAAAATAGCACTAGCCTTCTTAAGCTGGACACAGAAACACAACTAAAAAACAAAAGAATTGAGGTCTTTGGAATTACTTTTCATGCAGGATGTAAGAATAAAATGTAACTGACGTAAAAACACCTGTGGGAGAAAAGTCTTCACTCAGTTTTAATATAATGTACCCTTGTCATCTAGAAATCTATAAGCAACTTGTAATTTAAAGCACTGACATTTGCAAAAGGAAAATATAAACCACAAAAAGCAAAAACTGCAGGCCAAAATACACATGGGGTTTGGTGTTAAGTCTCTAGCTTGCTTCTTTTTTGTTTCCATGATTATCAAATGGAGCTGCCAAATTTCTTATCCCTTTCTTTGCTGAATGTTTGGCTTCAGAGACCTAAAATTCTTTCCAAGAGTAGCATCCTATATTTTAAATGGGTTGGGGTTGTTGTTTTTTTCATTAAAAATCTTTCAGCTGCACAGTAAAGGACCTGTACATGATAGAAACACAAGAACTTCACTCATGAACAATTAGCCAAGAAATATGGTCTCTGATGCTTACAAAATTGAGTATGTGTGAGCATGCACAAAAACTGGTGGTGTCATTTAAAATTATGGAGAACTGGTTCTGTTTACTTCTTAATTTGTTAATTTCTGAGGCTGTGGAACACCCTCCCCAGAGATATACGGCAAACCCCAACCCTTTTGAGTTTTATAAAAGCCTTAAAAACATGGTTATGTGTCCAGGCTTTTAACGAATAAATGATAAAGACGACCTAGATTGTTATATGGATAAAGTTGGAGGATATTGGACGAACGGATTTTAAGCATATGTTTTATGTTTTATATTTTATACTGTATTTAATTGGTTATAATATATTTTTATATGTTGCTGTTTTTAATGATGTATCGGCATCGAATTGTTGCCAATTGTACGCCGCCCTGAGTCCCTTCGGGTGAGAAGGGCGGGATAGAAATATTTGAAATAAATAAATAAATAAATATTTTATTTTATGTCTATATGTGTACTAGTCTCCCCACATATGGAATAATTTGTTGGATCGCAGGATCGCAGGAGGTGGCAGAGTTGTCCCCACAGCTTGGGGGTCTTCAATATGCTTCCATTTTATGGAGACGCTAAGGAAAACCTATCATGGGGTTTTCTTGGCAAGAGGGCGGTTTGACTTTGCTTTTCTTCCAAGCATGAAACAGTGTGACCTATGGATTTCTGTGGCTGAGTGGAGAGTCAAAGCCTGGTCTCTTAAGTCAAACTACTATACCCTGGTGGCTCCCACAGTCTTGGGCAAGGGGGGGGGGTAGAAGAATAATGCTTTGTGGAGGTATAAGGTTCATGAATGGCAATTGTATTACCAGATCTAGCACTGAACATTCTATCATCCAAGATATCCATATATATATGTTCTGACCGTTTCTGCCTTAAAGTAAACAGCGAAACTAAACACCCAAAACCCATGAAACTTGGCCACAAAAGACATGGTCATCCCTGCTGTGTTTAGACATCAAAACCAAAAAATAAAATCAAAATCAAACTGGAAGTCACTCAAAACCCCCCAAAAATGAAAACTGCACTGTGTGCATGCGCAGAGTAGCCCCCACCCTTGGAAGACATACATGCATAAAAGGCAGCTGTGTGTGAGCATCCCAACTGTTAGGTCCGGCAGATTGCGTAATGTGGGGAAGGAGGATAATAGGCCTAAACAACCACATCCGGCAAGTGAATGAGGCAGAGGAAAAAAGGGTGAAGGAAAGCTTTCCCCTTTTCAAGCTTTTAAAAACTTATTTTCTTGGAATTCAGTCAGGGACTTTGTGAAAATGACATAATGCGAATGCAGGTGGGAGAAGGGAGGGAGAGTGAACAACAATTCCCACAATCCCTAACCGGCTATTTGGGACTATGGCAGTCCAAATGGGGGCCCATTTCATTAGAAAACTGCTTGATTGCACTTAAAGAAATGGCATCGCAGCCCTTCCATGGGCGTCTGGTAAGCAAAAAGAGGCATTTATGAAGCAATGGCAGCGTGGTATTTCTTCAACCGGCTCTCCCGTCCTCCGTCCACTCCTCCTCCCAGCATTTGTGCTAAGGCCTTTTCGCAAAGTCCCTGACTGCATTCTAAGAAAATAAGTTTTTAAAAGTTGGAAAAGGGGAAAGCAACGCAGGCAGGAGAAGGGACGGAGGGCAAAACAGCCGGGAGGGAAAAAGCCATGCTGCCATTACTTCAGAAACGCCTCAGTTTGCTTACCAGACGCCAACAGAAGGGCTGTAAGGCCGTTTCTTTTACCTTAATCAAGCAGTTCTCTGACAAAATGGGCCCCCATTCGGACATCAGCTACCACAATCCCAAACCGGCTATTTGGGAATATGGGAGTTGCAGTACAAAACATCAGGACAGTACAACAAGACTGCTCAAGCTCCTACCATCTTAAAAACAACAAGGACAATAAATACTAAACAGGCAAACTACTTCCAACATTCTTAAAAGAGGGAAATTCAAAACCCAAGACACACAGGATCAGCTAACACCTTCAAACACAAAAAGCACCCACCCAGGAACCAGCCAGCCTATCACGCTAAACGCCCATTAAATACTAATCAATGTGACACATTGCAGCATACATGTCTGGTTCCTACCAAGGGAAATCCTATGAAAAACAACAACACCGCGCTGCAAATATTGCAACAATCTACAACCAGGACAGTGAAAACAAATCAACACTATGAACACAGGGAAAACAGGGTCAGCTAACACCATCCAACAAATGATGGCAAATGAAATAAAAAAGGACCCAGTATTAAAAACCAACACCCCCCCCCCCCCCGGACATTAAATAAACAACAACATTTTGAACACAGGGAAATTCCACAGAGGAAACAATCAGGGAAAAAAATAACAAAACAATAACATGTATACCATCAGGACAACAAATAAAAGGGGAACCATCTGAAAACAAGGGAATTCTAGAAAGGAAACAATCAGGGCCAGCTAACACCTCCAAACAAAGGATTCCCCCAGGGAGAAAGCAGCCAGGCGTTCAGGCTGCAAGGCCATTACATGCTACTCAAGGAGACTAATAACAGCATGCATACCTGCCGCACTGAGACAATTCAGTGACAATTCAGGATACCCTTACAAAGAAAGCGGCCAGGCTTTGCGGCTGCAGGGCTATTCACTGCTATTCCACCTGGCGAACAAACTAATCCAAAAAGCCACTGCAATGCGTGGCCGGGCACAGCTAGTAAATATATAAATAAGTAAACAAACATATACAGTACATAGCCAAGATTCACGAATAGAAGGCAAAGACCTCAACATGCTGATAATGCATATCTTTTGAATGTCATTAAATACTAGGATTGACAAGAGCAGGCTATCCTCAGAGATTTAGTTTTCCCCACACTGTCTAAAGGCTATTTGCATATACTGTCAAAAGTGTTTACATGTTTAGTTCTTAAAACAGTTGAATCCTGCTCTCATTTGAATGAGATACTCAACTTTCTTGACACCAATTTAAAATGGAGAATAATGAAGTTATGCACCCTAACTTGCTGGAATTTCATTGTAATGCAAATGAAGGCAAATGAAAGCATGGTTTCCAAACTTGCTTGCTTTGCAATCAGACAGATGTGCAATGAACATAGTTAGGATATGCATGATGTGAATAGTTGGGATACGAAAATGTGTCATTTTCTTTTTCATTGCATTTCTCAATATCCCACTAACATTCTCATCTAGTCCAAATTCTGAACTGTGTAGAAAGACTATTAATTTTATTCCACATAGTGGATTTTTGGGCATTTTGATACATACTTCTAATAAGGACATTCCTTAATGTATTGGGGAGCAGAGCTCTCACCATAAGGACCCTTACTACAAATAAATAAATAAATAAATAAACCTTTCCCCAAACTAGTTGGAAAAGATGGGTGTCTCATTTTGGATAAGAGTTATGGTTCAGTAATTACATTGACTAGTGGAAAAATCAACCCAGATTTTGGGGGTCATTTTTAAAATTAAAATTTCTAGATGTATACATAGTATTTTGTCAAATGTAACCCATGCACATAATGCAGCATGGTGACCTAGTCTTACCATTAAAAGTGCATGAACTACTATGACAATTATAATTACTCCAGATTAAGATTTTTCTTATCTAATAATAGAGGTATTCAACCAAATTCTATGAATCATAGCTTTAAACAAAAGTAAGGGGAAAACATTGAGAGAACAAACAATCATTGTTTTTTTCTACACCTGAAGGAATCATAGAATCATAGAATAGTAGAGTTGGAAGAGACCTCATGGGCCATCCAGTCCAACCCCCTGCCAAGTGCCAGGAAATCACGTTCAAAGCACCCCCCAACAGATGGCCATCCAGCCTCTGCTTAAAAGCCTCCAAAGAAAGAGCCTCCACCACAGTCTGGGGCAGAGAGTTCCACTGCCGAACAGCCCTCACAGTGAGAAAGTTCTTCCTGATGTTCAGGCGGAATCTCCTTTCCTGTAGTTTGAAGCCATTGTTCCGCGTCCTAGTCTGCAGGGCAGCAGAAAACAAGCTTGCTCCCTCCTCCCTATGACTTCCCTTCACGTATTTGTACATGGCTGTCATGTCTCCTCTCAGCCTTCTCTTCTGCTGGCTAAACATGCCCAGCTCTTTAAGCCGCTCCTCATAGGGCTTGTTCTCCAGACCCTTGATCATTTTAGTTGCCCTCCTCTGGATGCTTTCCAGCTTGTCAATCTCTCCTTTCAATTGGACACAGTATTCCAGGTGTGGTCTGACCAAGGCAGAATAGAGGGGTAGCATGACTTCCCTGGATCTAGATGCTATACCCCTATTTATGCAGACCAGAATCCCATTGGCTTTTTTCGCAGCCGCATCACATTGTAGGCTCATGTTTAACTTGTTGTACACAAGGACTCCAAGGTCTTTTTCACACATACTGCTGTTGAGCCAGGCATCCCCCATTCTGTATCTTTGCATTCCATTTTTTCTGCCAAAGTGAAGTGTCTTGCATTTGTCCCTGTTGAACTTCATTTTGTTAGTTTCAGCCCATTTCTCTAGTCTGTCAAGATCATTTTGAATTCTGCTCCTGTCTTCTGGAGTGTTAGCTATCCCTCTCAATTTGGTGTAATCTGCAAACTTTGTATGCCTTCTAACCCTTCGTCTAAGTCGTTAATCAAGATGTTGAACAAAACCGGGCCCAGGACAGAACCCTGCGGCACTCATGACTTCTTTCCAAGATGAAGAAAACGCACTGGTGAGCACCCTTTGGGTTCGTTCGCTTAGCCAATATTATTAGTCTGGCATGACTTTTTTTTTTGTGGTAAATCTGTGTTGACTATTAGCAATGACCGCATTTGTTTCTAAGTGTTCGCAGACCACTTCCTTAATGATCTTTTCCAGAATCTTGCCTGGTATCTATGTGAGGCTGACCAGATGGTGATAGTTTGGGTCGTTCTTTTCCCCCTTCTTGAAAATAGGGACCACATTCGCCCTCTTCCAATCTGCTGGGACTTCTCCTGTTCTCCAAGAACTCTCGAAGATAATTGCCAGTGGTTCTGAAATAACTTCCGCTAGTTCCTTCAATACTCTTGGATTTAGCTGATCAAGAATCAACATCCAAAGGCTGCACTCTGTAACTTACTAGATATCCTACTGTTCTACAGCAAAGGGCAAGATTTTTAAACACATTTCCCATTCGCATGAGTGCCACATTTTCTAATCAAGTTTCAATCACAATTTGACATTGCATCATCATGCAACATCATTTGAGTTATTGTTAAGCTAATCTTATAAAATAATTATCTTATTTTTTAATAAATCTAGGAACAAATTTGTTAAAGGGTGGCACATACATGAACAAAATAACTATAAACAAAAAAAACCCCAAAATGAACTTTGTTTCAGTGCTGGCTACACACAGTTTTTCTGTTTTCCATTATAGATAATATTTAACTTGTATAAACCTTTCTCCTACATGCTAGTCTTTTGAAATAAAATTATTAAAAACATTATTATTTTTTGCAAAGAAAGGCATACTTTACTAGCAAAGATGATCAGCTGAAGATCATTTTTAGCTAATAACAGATTTGAGATAATCACATTTATATTCAAAATAAATATCAATTTCTCTATGGAATTAAATGCCCTTTCTTCTTACACTGGCAATACTTTGTTCTGCATGTCCTCTGGGAAATTTGTTTGAACAGATGTTATGACTTCACAATAAAATTTACAGATTCTCTGGAGTAATACCCTAGAGTCCATATATTGTAATTTGCTCCAGACTTATCTAAGAAGTTATGGGAAGCGTGCATCAAGGACCTCTGTGATGATCACATGGATGTGTTTGTCCTGAAGTCCTTTAAACTGGGAAAAAGCAATGAAGGTCACATGGTACATTTCCCCCATGTTCATCAAGAGGACAAAGAGAAACATTTGTCACATCTTAGTAACAACTGTAAATCCCATTGTTATGGCAGAAAAGGCAGTTTAAGTTTACATGTGGAACTTTAGAACATTCAAATGCCTCAGCATTCAAAACAAAAGAAAACAAAACAGAAAACACTAAATTTCCTATTGTTTTGTTCAATTTAAACATGTTCCCCTGGCTTGAATGCAGAGCTTTCTAAACTGTGTGCCACAACACCAGCAAGAGTAAAAGCAGCAGTGGCCATGCTTGAGCAGCTCCAAGTTCTAGACCTTGTGTTCGCCACCCCAGGAGGAGGAAGAGGAGGAACTGCACAGGCACTGGGGCAGAACCAAAACAGAGGCCCCACATTGGGTGCCATCCTCAACTCTCTGCCTCACTCCAAACAGTCATAGTCACAGTCGGGGGGGGGGGGGAGCAAGGAGAAAGAGGAAGAAGAGACCCTTAAAGGGCATCCAGTCCATCCCCTTCAGCCAGGCAGGAAGACAGTGTAACCCCTCTCAACAGACAGCCTTCCAGTCTCGGTTTGAAAACCGCCAGAGAAGAAGAGTCCATTGCACTCCCAGGCAGTCTATACTTTCCTAGGGTTTGAAGAGACCTGTAGAGGTCCAAGCCCCTTAACCAGGTGGGAAGACACAGTCAAAGCACTCCTGGATGGCCATCTATTGAATTAAAAATGACTTCATTATTCTTCACAGGTTGTATGAAATTCTTATAAGATTAGTTTAACCCCTGGTTTTCTAATAAAACTGAATTGCCATGTTGTGAAAGGATGCATATCTAAAATGTGTGTCACCAATGTGAAAAGTCTGAAAGTTTTGCTCTACTGAAATAATTCAGAACTAATTATTTTAATAATTCTAAACAATGGTTTAATATTATGTCTGAATCTAACCATCTTTTCTAGTATTAGCCACAGTAGATGTGATGATCAGGAGTGCTTACTACCAGCTTTGGTTAATACACCAACTGTGCTCCTTTCTAGAATCAGTGAACCTAAAAATGGTAGTGCATGCACTAGTAACCTCAAGGTCAGACTTCTGCTGTGCACTGTACATTGGTTTACCTCTGTACCAAGTTCAGAAACTCCAGTTCATTCAGAACATGACAGCCATCCTAGTTACACAAACATGTAAAAATGAGCATATTACACCTATACTAGAGTCACTTCACTGGTTGTTGATTAGTTTCTGGGCAGAGAACGAAGTATTGGTTTTGACCTTTAAAGCCCTACAATGGATTGGGCCCTAGTTACCTACAGGATCACCTTATCTCATACAATGTGCCTCAGGTCCTCCAGTCAACGAGAACCTGACTGTCAACCCAGAGAATCATTTCATTAGCCACTCCAATTCAATGGAAGAAATTTGACACCAAAATTTGAGACACAACTGATGACCTATCTCTTATGCAGGCCAATCCAATCAATTTTAATTTTTAAACTTTAACCTGCATTTTATCTGTGAATTTTAACCTGCATTTTAACTCTGTATCAAGAAGAGGTGGGTTGTTGTTGTTGTTGTTGTTATTATTATTATTATTATTATTATTATTATTATTATTATTATTATTATTATCAAAGCACAACTTTAAGTCTTAACACACTATCCCTGAACATATCAATCAAATGCATATTTTATTTATCCACAAAGTTGCAACTAGAGGCACCTTTCATAAAATTCCTCTTCTGTGAAGTGTAAGGCATTCTTTCATAACTAAGGTTATATGCAAATCCTGCAACTCAAGACAGTAACACATGGAAGGTATTGCACAGTGTCTCAGGAATTTTGCAATATGTCATGAAACATCTTCTGTTACGTTTGGCTAAATTTGACATTCTCTGGTTGTCCTTTAGTCACTGCCTGCTATCCAGACTTTCTTCATTTATGGAACTTAAGGTGGCATGCATAGTATTCTAAGATCCCCATTTAGGTATTGGGCAGATCTGAATTGTTTGCTACAGAACAGTGGCTACAGAATATAATCTCAGACCAAGCTCTTGATATTGATCAGTAGATTTTAAAAAGTTACCTATAAGAATTTCTTCTTCTGACAGATCATCATGTATATCCTGCACCCAAAGATCATAGTTTGCTTACTTTAATCTCTACATTAGGGATACTGTCACAAGAAACACATCAAGCAAGCAATTCCATTATCAACTATCCATTTTATTAGGAAATATTTCAAAGGTTTTGTCTCCAATTATATTTTTGAATAAACATTTGGATATGTTTCAAATAAGGTTGGAGGCTCCTATAAAGAAAGTCCAAGTAGACAAGGTTTGAACCCTGTGTTTTGTCAATGACCTGTTTCAATTCTGTGCAAACTGTATCTATCTTCTGTCTATATTATTCAATGTTAGATACACATTGCTGTGTAAAGAAAAACAATGATTTAAATTAAAAGATCTGCATTAGGCAATTCAGTACATTATCTAGGTTGACGGACATAGATAACAGCTTGTAACTACTCCTGAAATGTTCACAGATAATTAAAAGTACTTTAGTTTTTCCTTGAGAAACCTTATTGATTATCATTATGCCTTAAAAGTTCTTGACAAAAACTATCAATGAACAATTAAACTGGCTATCTAATGCTTCTATCTTTATCTTCTGCTCTGCTTCCTATACATGTCTACTCAGTTCAGTGGAACTAATTCCAGGGTCTGTGAATATATCACGGTGGTTGCCTATTCCACTTTCATTAGAATGTATTCTAATCCAAAACTGAATAAAGTGAGTTATCTTCAATGTTTAATATTATTAATGTGTATTAGGAATTGTTGGTTAGGCAAAATGACTATAGTTTTCTGAGGGAGTTCCGATTCAAGTACTGGGTCATCTCTAAACTCATGGTGATAGGGTAATGTCTTCTATAATGCAGCTGAGTATTGCTCAGCTGGTGTTCGGAAGTCTCCTCCTTTGTGTACAGAATTTTGGGTAATTCTTTCAGTGTCTGAAGCATAAATGATAGCAAAAGCTGGAAAATTGGATATTGAGTGAGCCAGTTTTGTGCTAGAGAGGTATTATCTTTTCTTATTAGAGAGTTTTGATGGATGACTTTTGTTTTAATGCTCACTGTGAGACTGGTATTCTTGGAACCAAGCAATAACATTCACCCAGATCAGATTGGCTGCTTGCCCTGATTTCTTTGTTCTCTTTATTTCTCTCTATAGCTAGTAACACACAATGTCAGCTTAAAGCATTTCCATACCTAAATAAATTGTAAGTTTGACATCCCATTGTCTGTTCTTTTTAAACAATACGTGTGGACTGATAGACTGGCAGCAGGAAAACATGACCTATATCTTGGATTTGCCAGCTGTTTAGGATTTTGGAACACCAATATTTGTATGCACACATATAATGGGCAATCTTGGAGATGAGACTCAAGCCTGAACATGTATGTTTCCTACACACCTTATATGTTTATACAATATTTTAAAAATAATGTTGTGCATGAAACAAAATTTGTATACATTGAATAAGCAGAAAACATTATCTCAGCCACTCATGTAGTCTATTTTGGATTTTGGAATATTTTGGATTTCAGAATTCTGAATAAGGGATGCCACTGTATCAGTGGATTCCTAACCTAGATTCCATGGCCATCACAATGGACTGTATGGTGAAGCATTACATCTAATAAAGTATGTTTAAACCCTAAGATCTTTTATTTGTGCCATACAATATGAATAATATTGATTTCTGATTCTGATTTCTTCTTTTTTGTTTTCTTATTGAAACATAGTGGGACACTGAGTGTGAATTAAATTACGTTTTATAATTGCTGATTTCCCCCCATTTTTCATTTCCTTTCTATTTTTATGTTTATAATAAGGTATAATGTTTAAAACCCAAGGAAATTGAATGGTGGGAGATTTAAGAAAGATAAAAGGAGGCATTACATCATATAGTTTAATATCATAACTATGAAATTGCTACTATCAATTTGTAGCTTTTTTTAAAAAAAGGGAGATTAAGCATTCCTGGAAGATAAGGCTAGCAATGGCTACATATCTTCAGTGCATCATCTCCAGTAATGCTGGCAATATGACTTGATAATTTGCTACTTAGGAAATACAACAGAGGAGCACTGTTATGCCTTGGTTATGGGTTTTCCAGAGTATTTGTATGGAGAAGCAAAATACTGTATGAAATAGATATGATCTAGCACTGCTTTCTTAAAATTATGCTCCTATCACATCCGTACAAGGCCTCCCAATTATTCATACAATATTTCAGCATTCAAGCATAAAAATATAATAAAATGAAAATATAACTGCAGGGATCATAGAGAAATTATGTATCTCATCCATCAGCAGCAGTATGAATAGAGAAAATGGTATCTTGCCATACTACATATATTAATCTATTTGTTTTAAACATGTAGCATTAGAATTCTACCCAGATATAGTCTCACATCATAAAACAGCTGTTAAGTAAGCATTATTTATTACTTTCGCATCTGACGACTAATTTCTCAAAGCTTTCACAACAATTGGCAGACTTCTATCAGTTTACAAAGCTCTCCTAGCCACTATGCAATTGTTCTTAAATGCCTGTGACTTATTACTATATTGTGCTTTGACAGGGCATCTGAAGAAGTGGATTGAAATCCATAAAAGCTCATGCTAAAATAAATTAGTCTCAAAGGCACTGCTACATTATTTCCAACCCACACCTCCATTTTTTTTTTTGGCTATCTCTTTGAAAATTGGGTCAGCCAATTACTCTTTCTTGTATTGGTAAAATATGCCCTGCTGTAATAGCCTATCAATGTACACTCACAGAGAGGCCTCCATTCCCTCCAGTTGGTTGTATGCCCTATTCCAATTTTTTTAGCATGGGACTAATGTAGGCTGTCCAAGATCCAGTTAGAGGTATCACGCTTCGCTGCTCAGTTACAACATTGATGGCTCTGTATCAGGTGTTCTCAAACATTTTGAGCCATGGAGCTCTTTTTGTAGCAAATGTTTCTCATCAGCCCCAAGAAATGTTTATATATTATATTATATAATATATAATGTATATATATCAGGCATGGGCAAATTTTTGATGCATTGTGTTTTAAAATTTGACAGATGGGCCAGGCCAGTGACAGATACATGTCAAGTGAACTAATTGAAAAAAATGAACACATTCCTATGCACACTGAACATATCTTGTTTATAGGTAAAGGTAAAGGTTTCCCCTTGACATTAAGTCTAGTCATGTCCGATTCTGGGGGTTGGCAGTCATTTCTATTTCTAAGCCAAAGAGCCAGCATTGACCGTAGACACCTCCAAGGTCATGTGGCCAGCATGACTGCATGGAGTGCCGTTACCTTCACGGCAGAGCAGTACCTATTGATGTACTCACATTGGCATGTTTTTGAACTGCTAGGTTGGCAGAAACTGGGGCTAACTGCAGGAGCTCACCCTGTTCCCCGGATTTGAACCACCAACCTTTCAGTTAGCAAGTTTGACCAGGACCCAACTGGTTGCCCATGGTCTGCCAGGTATAAATCTGAGCCAACTGATCGCATCGTAGGCCTTGCTGAGGCTCCGCTGGCAGTGGATGAACTCCCCGACATCTCGGTGATCCTGGTGGGGGGCCAGGCCTCCTCGACTGAGGCAATCCAAAGTGGCGAAAATAGAAGCCGGCAACGTTGCTTATCTCTCCCCGAACATCAGGAGGTGAGGCGGAACATCAAAAAGGCAGATGGCCTTGGAGTCACTGGTGAACGAGCACCTGCCCCCTTAAGTCAAGAAGGGCCAGCACGCAGGCGCTGGGATCGGTGGCCTAAAAACCAGAAGTGGAAAAAACGGACGATACTCCTATGTCCCTCCGGTGAGAACACGGATACTCCTCCTCTGCCTAAGGGAGAGGTTTGTGATCCCCCTAATGTCGATGCGGAAGTGGCTCTCCCAAGTAAGAGCAGTACTCCAGCAGCCCCCGGGGATAACCTGGGAAAGAGAAGAGTGGTGACTGGGAACAAACCTAATAGGCTACCAAAGAGGCAGAGCCCGAGAAAATTTAAGACCAGAGTTTTCTGGGAGGTGGGTTTTGGGGGTGGTTCTAGGTCAGTGGGATCTTTACCTCCTCAAGAGCCAAAAGTTAGGCAAATGAGCAAACCCTCTTCTGAAATTGTAATGGAGAGGGTGGCTCCGCAATGTGCTGAGAGCCTAAACACCGGAAGAGCCCTACCAGAAGACTTATTTTGTGGACAATTATTGGTTTGCACTGAGGCAACAGCTATTGTTACTAGCTATCAATCTGAAAATGCCATCAATGAGTGTGATGCAGACTGTCCTCCACAACCCCCTTTTCAGGGGGCAGGCAGATGACCAGACACCTAGCTACATCCCACACAGGGTCAAATCGAGGATTGCAAATCCCTGTAATCTCGGGGAGGGGGAAGTTTAGCGGTGGCCGCAGGACGTATGCGAGAGGGAGGCCGAGTCATTTGAAGACTCAACACTCCTCTGACCTGTGTGCTATACCTAGGCATACCGGTGACAGGTCTCCAAAGATCTCCCCGCCTACTCTGGTGTTGGTGAATGCTAGGTCAGTGCGGAACAAGATCAACACCATCAGGGACTTCATTACTGAAAGTGGAGCCAACTTAGCATGTATTATGGAAACCTGGTTGCAGGAGGGTGATGGGGTCCTCCTTCAGGAATTATCATCTCCAGACTTTGTTATCACCCACCAGATGCGGACCGGGAGACAGGGGGGTGGAGTGGCAATGCTCGCACGGGATAATTTATCTCTGAGGGCGGCTCCCACTCCGAACATTTCTGGTATTGAAAGTGTCGGCCTTGTGTGGGATTCTCAGGAGAGTATAGCCTTTCTACTGGTGTACCGTGCGCCTAATGCACCAGTGGACAGCCTATCACAGCTGCTGGAGGTTGTGTCGGAGTGGGCCTTGAGGTTCCCCAGGCTTATCGTTTTGGGGGATTTCAATGTCCACGCTGATGCAGGCTCCTTTTCCTCAGCAGCTGAAGACCTGGTGTCGACCATGGTGACACTAGGACTCTCACTTTATAACACGGGGCCTACACATCAGGCTGGCCACACACTAGATTTGATCTTCGGAGTTGGAATCCAAGTGACACTAACCTCCGTTCTGGAGGTTCCATGGTCGGACCACTGCGCCCTAGGAATCCGTATAGAGCATACCACCTATCTGGGTTCGCCCGAAGAGACTTATGAAACCGGTCAGGTTCCTGAATGCTCTGAAGGCCATGGAACCTGTCAGCGACTCACTAGAGGTGCAAGTGGATACTTGGAACACCAATTTATCCAATGCACTCGATGAGATAGCCACTAGACGTCCGCTCCGACCCCGCAAGAATTGGTCTCCTTGGTTTACTGAGGAGCTCCGTGTGATGAAACGGGAGAAGAGATGGCTAGAGGTCGTGTGGCGGGAATGCCGTGACGAGGAATCGAAATCAGCTTATAAGTTTTTCAGAGAGTCTTATGAGCAGGCTATCACCGAGGCAAAAAATTCTTATTATGCTTCCTTGATAGCGTCTGCGAGCTCACACCCAGCACAATTATTCAAGATTATTAGATCGCTGACAACAATTCCTTCTGTCCAAAACAATAATGAGCTGGCCCCTTCTGCTGAGATTTTCCAGAGCTATTTCGCAGACAAGATCTCGCTGCTCCGCTGGGAACTCCCTGCCATGATTGATACAGTAATTGAACTTGAGACCCCATGGCCACTTGCTGGGCCCATCCTGGACTGGTTTACCCCGCTGGATATGGAGGCTGTCAATAGGATCATGACTGCAACTAGGCCGACCGCCTGCTCCCTCGATCCGTGTCCCTCCTGGCTAGTAAAATCTTGCCTGGAGGGATTACGTGAACCTCTGTTGAATATAATATATAGCTCCCTTGAGCAAGGAGTTTTTCCAGAGGGTTTAAAAGAGGCGATGGTATCTCCGCGGCTGAAGAAACCAGACTTAGATTATTCGGTTCCCTCTAGCTATCGCCCAGTCTCGAATCTTCCGTTTCTTGGCAAGGTGAGAGGGCAGCAGTTGCAGCAGTTCCTCAATGACACAGCCGGACTTGATCCCTTCTAGTCCGGCTTCCGTAAGGGGCATGGGACGGCGACTGTGGTAGTTGCCATCACAGATCAGCTTCGCTACCAAAGGGATCAAGGCGGATCAGCGCTGCTTGTGTTATTGGATCTCACAGCAGCATTTGATATGGTCGATCACAATCTATTGACCCACCGCCTAGCCATGACGGGGGTTAGGGGGATACCCCTTAAATGGGTGTCCTCCTTCCTCCTGAATCGGGGACAGCGGGTGGTGAGGGGAGGGATGGTTTCTAAGTGGTCTCCGCTAACTTGTGGGGTCCCACAGGGAGCTATGCTCTCTCCTCTATTATTTAACATCTATATGTGACCGCTTGCCCGACTGGTGCGGAGCTTTGGGCTTGAGTGCCACCAGTATGCTGATGACACACAGCTCATTCTGAGGATGGAGGGCCGGCCGGACTCTGTTCCCGATAGTTTCCATTAGTGCCTTGAGGCTGTTACTGGATGGTTGCGTGCCAGCAGGTTGAGGGTGAATCCAGCGAAGACGGAGATCCTTTGGCTGGGCTGTCCGGGTGGGAGGGAGATCCACCTGCCTACCCTGGATGGTGAGACACTACGTCCGTAATCTTCTGTAAAAAGTCTTGGTGTCTTATTGGACCCTCTGCTCACAATGGAGGCCCAGGTCTCAGCTGTGAGCAGATCTGCATTTTTCCATCTACGTCAGGCTAGGCGACTGGCTCCCTACCTATCTAAGAACGACCTGGCTACGGTGATCCAGGCGACGGTCATCTCGAGGCTCGACTACTGTAACACCCTCTACATTGGCCTTCCTCTGTCAGTGATCCGGAAACTGAAGCTGGTGCAAAATGCGGCGGCTTGTCTTCTCGCCGGGGTGCCAGCGAGGTGGCGTATCACCCCAATTCTACAACAGCTGCACTGGCTACCGATTGACTACTGGATTACTTTCAAAATACTGGTTCTAACCTTTAAGGCCTTACATGGTTTGGGGCCAGTGTACCTGAGGGCCTGCTTATCCCCCTACCAACCCCAGAGATTACTTCGGTCCGAAGACCAACATTTGCTTGAAGTCCCTAACATACGGACTTATCATTTGTTTTCTATTAGGCAAAGAGCCTTCTCGATTGTAGCCCCTCATTTATGGAATGCCTTGCCAGTTGAAACTCGAACTATCCGAGACCTACTTGCCTTTTGGAAAGCCTGCAAAACCTTGCTCTTCCGACAAAATTTCAATGGGTGAAAAACTCAGGCTATGTCTGTTTTTATTGTTGTTTTTATTGTTTTTATTGTTATTTTAAAGCTAAGTGTATTGTTTTAATCTATTTCTATAAACTGGTCCGAGCCAAACTGGGAGTAGCGGTATACAAGTCTAATAAATAAATAAATATATAAGTTTAGCAGCTCAGTTGTTTAACCTGCTGTGCCACTGGGGGCTTTTGTTTGTAGTGCAAAAAAAGGAGGGGGAAGGGAAGGAAAGAATAATACAAATTTAAAATGAAGAATAATTTTAACCAACATAAACTTAACAGTATTTCAGTGGAAGACCACAGGGGTCATCAAATCCAACCCCCTTTTATCATGCAGGAAAAGCACAATCAGAGCACCCAGAACAGATTGCCACCGAGGCTTTGTAACAACAACAACAACAACAACAACAACAACAACAACAACAGAAACCCCAGGGCCATCCAGTCCAACTGCCATCTGCCATGCAGGAAAAGCACAATCAAAGCACCCCATGGGGAAGCGTAGGCTTTTGGGAACAAGGGGGCTAAGGGAAAAAGGCATTTGGGTCTGAGGGAGGTGAGGAAAAAGGGCTTTTTGGGACAAGGGGGCCAAAGAGAAACAGCCTTTGGGAGCGAGGAAGGCAAGGAAAAAAGACATTTGGCGGTAAAGGGACTGAGGGAAAAGCTTTTGAGGGTGAGGGAGATGAGGAAAAAAGGCTTTTGACGGTAAGAGAGGGGGGAGGGGGGGAGGACAAGAAAGAGGAGGCTAAAGCTTGGAGGGTGAGGAGGAAAGCACGGAGCCCCTCAGTATGCTTCTCAGAGCCCTAAAGGCCCCATAGAGCACACTTTGAGAACCGCTACTCTATATAATGATTTTAGAGACCTGGGATAACATTAAAATATGCTGAATCCCTCTACACTAAGTAGAGATGTAAATCCTGATTTTTTAAAATTATTTTTATTCAAATTTTAAGTGCTTACGCTGTTTCCCCTAAAATAAGACAGTGTCTTATATTAATTTTTGCCCCCAAAGATGTGCTAGGTCTTATTTTCAGGGGATGACTTATTTTTTCATGAAGAAGAATTCACATTTATTGTTGGACAAAAAAAAGAGAACATTTATTATATACTGTACAGTTATCATCACAAAACAGCATAACCATATAGCTGCTTTGAAATGGATGATATGTGTCTAAACTGTCTTAGGAAACAGGTTTCTGGATTCAGATTATCTGTTTTGAAGTGGGTGATATGAGTCTAAACTGTCACAAAATCCAGGTTTCTGAATCCAGATTATCTGCTTTGAAGTGGATGATATGAGTCTAAACCAGGGGTCCCCAAACTTTTTAAACTAGGGGCCAGTTCAGTGTCCCTCAGACCATTGGAGGGCCGACTATAGTTAAAAAAAACCTATGAACAAATTCCTAGGCACACTGCACATATCTTATGAGCCTGCTTTTGGCTAATGAGATGCTCAATGTCTGGTTTCATATTTGTTCCCCCAGGCAGGAAGCAGCCAGGCCTTGAAGCTGCAAGGCTTTTCAATACTAATCAAGGTGATTAATTGCAACATTCACACTTGCCTTAAGTAGACAAGAGTTCTTTCTCCCACCTGGACATTATTCCACTGATATATAAACCCCACTTGCCTAGTTTCCAACAGACCTCAGAGCCTCTGAGGATGCCTGCCATAGATGTGTGTGAAATGTCAGGAGAGAATGCTTCTGGAACACAGCAACCCAGTGATTCCAGGCATGAAAGCCTTCAAAAACAGTTTGTCTTTATTACTGTAGCAGCGGGCAAGGGAGGGACTTTAGGTCCCAGCTCGTCCTTTTCGTCTCCTTCCTTCTATCAAAGCAGTGGGCGGGTGAGGGACTGTAGGAGCCCACTCGCCCTTCTCCTGTTTTTCCTCTCTTCTTTTGCAAATTGGCAACAGCCTGCAGAAGCAGCCCTGCAGAAGAAAAAGGAGCAGCAGCCTGGATGTACAAACGGCAGGCAGGCAGGCAAGCAAGAAGGAGCCCTTGACAAGAAAGGCACAGAGGGCTCCTTCTTGCTTGCTTGCTTGCCTGTTTGCCGTTTGTACACCCAGGCACTTCCCGCACCAGAGGAGGAAGATGGCAGCGGGGACACGTGCCTTGCTGATGAATAAATCCAGCAAGAGCGAGTTGAGTGTGCGGGGCTGGGCCTCTCGGGGAGCCGGGGAGGGAGGGAAGGGGCTGGATGGTCGAGTCTTTCTCTTCCTTTGGCCCAGGCTAGAGCGAGAGGAAAGGGAAGGGGGGAGGGCTCCTTCCTCGGCTGCGGCTCCCTCTTGCTAGGTCTTACTTTCGGGGGAGGTCTTATATTTGGCCAGTCACCAAAATCTCTACTAGGTCTTACTTTATGGAGATGTCCTATTTTAGGGGAAACACAATACATAAAAAAAAACATGGGGAATGGAAAAAAGAGAAGGGGGACAAGGGTGAAAAAAATGTGTGATAAAGTGGGGGGAAAGAAAAAGGAAGAAAAAAGAGGTTTAGAAGGAAAATCCTGTTTTTTCTACCTTCACACTAGGTTTTATTTCTTATTGCAAAGAAGCAGGGATCATTTTGTTGCTCTTAAATATAATTAACCTATTTGTAAGACCAATATGCCTACCTAGTCTTCCGTAACTGCACAAAAAATGAAATGACAATGGCTGTGTTGCACCCCTAGGCTGTATAGGCATCTCAAAACCACACTGGAGCCCCAGAATATAAGCAAACAAGATGTTTATTGAAGTAAGCACAAGCAAATAAAGTTCAGAGTCAATAAAATGGGTTTAAATCCACAAGAGCAATGTACTTGAAAATCTTGACTCAAGAGTCTAAGAAAGTCACTCAAAGAACATAATCCAAACCAGATATCAAACTCAGTCCCACGAAAGGCATCAAGAATAATCCAAACAAGGTTCAATTCCAAGGCATGAGACAAACTGGAACCACAGGAAACAAGACTAGATTGCAGGATCGAACTCCAAGGTAATCCAAAGTAATAGAAATCCAAACAGCAAAGTTACTGGAACATTCAACTGGATTCAAAGGCAAAACAAGGCTAGAACTTGAGCAAAATCCACAGCTGCAAGAATGTACAGGAACACGGAGCAAAGATGTTTCTCTCTTGAATTGCAATATTGCCTCCTCTGCTATGGCAGAGAAGAACCAGGCATTTAAGAAAAATCCAAGGTCTTTCTTTGATGAGAAAACTCTTTCTCTCATGAGAAAACTATTCATTAGAGTGCTTCAAAAGCAGTTGTTTACTTCTACACAAACATTCTTATTCCCTCCTTTGATGAGTTATCGCTCCCCTCCTGTCAAACTCATTATCCTCCTCTAAGTTGGAATGTCCATCTGGCACCTGGAGATCTGGCCTTGACTGCAGGGAGGAATGTGGTTCCCATTCGGTCTCTGGTCCCAGAATCCACTGGGACAAACTCTGGCTGCATGTCAGGCCCAAACCAAGAGTTCTCTGGCAAAGCAGGTGCAGGAACAATTACTGGCTGAATGGACCCCATCTCAGGCTCAGGCTCAGCTACAACAGGCTGTTGTCTTGTTGCAGGGAGTTACAATGATTTATTTCTAATTTAAACATAAATTCATTTGTTCCTTTGCATTTGATGTATGCATTTGGATGAAGAAGAGGAATTAGTTGTTTCCCAAAAACTGGGAAAGTGCTTGTTGTCTTGCGGTCACACTAAAGGTGAAAACGCTTATAGAGGGCTGGCACATTTTTGACAGAGTGTCTCATAATGTTGACACAGACATTCTCAACTGGGAGACAAGAGCTTGCCAAGGAGTCATCATGTCCCTGCTAATAATAAATGTTGTTGGCAAGCATGATTTTGTGGTTTGGGAAAGACAAGGAGTTAACTTTCTTGTAAAAAAAAGAAAAGATTCTATAATAATCTTTGACTTGCTCAGTAACATTTACCACACAATTGTGGGATTATATTACAAGGACTCTACAGTGGTGGGTCTCAAACTGATTGGGGAATTGCGATCCTCAAATGTGTCAGTGACTTTTGCCATATTTGTGTCCATTGCATTTTTCCTTCTTTCCTGGAAGCTCTACAGGATCTACAGCTAGCTCTACAGACTAGCTCTGGTTTATAGACAATCACTTTGAGAAGAAATGCTCTAGAGATTTTCAACAAAGAATGTCATTATGTGCTAGTTAGCTTCTTTGTACATAGCACCCTATGATTCTATGTGTGTTCCTGCATGGCAGCGAGTTAGATTAGATGTCTTCGTGGTCTCTTCCAACTCTATGATTCAATGACCCAGGATGACATAAATATCCCTAGAAGAAAATACCATTCTGATCATTGCATATTACGCTCCACATTTCACTACAAAAAAATAATAATCAAAACATGGGTCCTGCAACAAAACATCTCAATATTCCATGTTCCAATGAATCAGTCATGCTAAAATCCAGGGTATTCTATTCCAAATCTTACCCTACCCTATTGGCCACTAAAATATAATCTCAGCATTCAGGTGGCATGCTGTGAGCTTTCCGTATGTCAAAGTCTCACTAAGCAGTTAAGGTTGGAGGATCCCCCCCCCCCACTTTCTAAAGAACCTGGGGTTCTCCTGTGTGTCTTAATATATCCTTCTATGACAGACACTCAGAGAATAAGTTTACTATTTATACATGACTATTAGAATTTCTCCATATAAAATCCTAAAACAGATGGTGCGGTACATCAAGCAAAACCAATCCACAGAAGACAAATAAAATAGAATTAGGAAATTTATTCATCCCAAATCTGCCATTACTTGAATATAATTGTGTAAGTGTAATTGTGTAAGTTGGGGAAAAAAAGGAGAAGGACATATATTTCTTAACACACGGTCACATTTTTTAAAAAGTGACAATACTGTATATGAATAGCTGCAAATAGTAACACTTTATTGTTAATGGTTAAGAAGAATATTACATTGGAGTTTTTTTGGGCAGAAAAGTTAACAGTGAATTTAAATTTCCATTAGTGCTTTTTAAAATATATCTTCAATCCTCTTAGCAGCTGCTATGCATCTGCACTAGGCTTGAGCAAATTTTTCGTTAGTTCGTTAAATTCGTTTAAAATTCGTTTCATAATTACTTTTGAATTGATATTGAACCATCTGCTCACTGCCTTACAAATATTACGAATTTGAATAATAAAAGTACCTTTTTTTCGTTTGTTTCTGATGTCTTCGGATGTAGCTGTAGCCCCTCTGAGAGGAGAAGCCATGTTGGCATGCCTCTCAGCCAATCAGAGCGGAAGAGGGTGGGAGGGAGAGGCATGGCCATCGATCTGCTAGCATTTTAAAAATGCCATTGAGACGCGCCCCCCCCCCCCCACCGGCTCAGTAGAAGCCTTCCACATCTCTCTCCCCTCCCTGCTTCTCTCTCTCTCTCTCTGAGAGAGAGAGAGAGAGAGAGAGAGAGAGAGAAGCAGGGAGGGAGGGAAGAGAAGAGAGAAGAGACATGCCTGCCTGCGCTTGGCCTTCTCCTCTGGAGCCGCGTGTTTGGTTTTGCTTCTTTCCAGACTTTCCAGCCACTGGCTTAAAGGGGAATACCAGAGCCAGGCAAGCCTTCCTAAACGGAATCCTTAGAGCCAGAGGATATCCCTTTAAGAGATATCTCCACTGAGGAGATCTCCCGGAAAGGATTATGGCACCAGCTCAATTGCAACAGATTCAGTGCCATGTAATCATGTGAGCTGTAGTTTTACAAAGTCCCTAGCCTTCCCTGCAGAAGAGAGCCAGTACCATGCCAAACTACAACTCCCAGTTTTCTGTCAAATTGTTTTGGATTTCAATTCCTACAATTCCTAACTCCAGACATGGGCAAAGTTTGCCCTTGCCTGGTATAGAAGCATTCTATTCTTCTTCTCCAGACATGCCAACAGTATTAAGTGATAAAATCTTGGGCATTTTTTCCTTTAATGCTAAAAGTTCATAGGTTGTTCAGCAACAGCCTACTGGCTGGGTTGCTATGAGTTTTCCGGGCTCTATGGCCATGTGCCAGAAGCATTCTCTCCTGACGTTTCACCCACATCTGTGGCAGACATACTCAGAGGTTTTGACGTCTGTGCGAAGCTAGGCAAGTGGGGTTTATATATCTGTGGAAGGTCCAGGGTGGGAAAAAGGACTCTTGTCTGTGGGAGGCAAGTGTGAATGTTGCAATTGGTCACCTTGATTAGCATTGAATAGCCTTGCAGCTTCAAAGCCTGGCTGCTTCCTACCTGGGGGAATCCTTTGTTGGGAGGTATTAGCTGGCCCTGATTGTTTCCTGTCTGGAATTCCCATTTTCTGGGTGTTGTTCTTTTACTGTCCTGATTTTAGCTTTTCTGTAGCTAAAAATGCATATAAAATTGATTCTATAGGGAGGATAAATGATTGGATTTCAACTCCTACAGCTTAGCTTTCTCTGCCAATAATGGTACCATACCAAACTAAAGCTCCCAAGATTCTGTAGCAGTGAGCCATCTTGGATATTGTAAGGGATTTATTATTATTATTATTATCAACACAACGACGTTGTATGGCACAGCAAACAAGATAGATATGCTGGATTTCGTTTCGCAAAACCACAAGTCGAACACTTCCCAAGTGTCTAGGACTGTGTGATGTATTTTCTGATGATGTGTGCAGATCCCAGTAGGGTGGCCTTTTGCAGTTGGCAGATGGTGATTTTGTCAATGTCTATTGTTTCCAAATGCCGGCTGAGATCTTTTGGCACAGCACCCAGTGTGCCCATCACCACCGGGACCACCTGTACTGGTTTCTGCCAGAGTCTTTGAAGTTCAATCTTGAGGTCCTGATAGCGGCTGAGTTTTTCCTGTTGTTTTTCATCTATGCGACTGTCACCTGGGATGGCAACATCAATGATCCAAACCTTGTTCTTTTCCACAACTGTGATGTCTGGTGTGTTGTGTTCCAGAACTTTGTCTATTATTATTATTATTATTATTATTATTATTATTATTATTATTATTATTATTATTATTAGACCTTGCTCCCAGGAAGGCTCCCAACTTATCTATCTACCTTTCCACATATTCTCCACATTGTGTGTATGTGTATGTATATTATATATACATGAGCCCCGATGGCGAAGTGTGTTAAAGCACTGAGCTGCTGAACTTGCAGACCGAAAGGTCCCAGGTTCAAATCCCGGGAGCAGAGTGAGTGCCCGCTGTTAGCTCCAGCTTCTGCCAACCTAGCAGCTTGAAAACATGCCAATGTGAGTAGATCAATAGGTACCGCTCTGGTGGGAAGGTAATGGCACTCCATGTAGTCATGCCGGCCACATGACCTTGGAGGTGTCTATGGACAACACTGGCTCTTGGGCTTAGAAATGGAGATGAGCACCAACCCCCAGAGTCAGACATGACTGAACTTAACGTCAAGGGATACCTTTACTTTTACCTATACACACACACATATGCAGGGACTATATATATATATATATATATATATATATATATATATATATATATACACACAGTATATATCACACACACACCAATTTAACAAAGTTTCAGCCACAAAAACAAAGTTTCTGAAGTAGAACAATGACTTTCACAGTAAAGACAACCCAATTTAACAGGAAATAAGACTTTCAAACCAGGAACAGATTTCTGCAATTATTAAAAAATGGTTTATTATAAAAGCTATGAAAATTCGCCAAAAATCAGAGGATAAGGGAAACGTTCCAAATTTTGGTGAGCTATCAGTGTTAAATGTGTTCTACCACTGTACCAAGTTTGAAGAAGTTCACTCAAAAAATGAGGGCGGGAGAGTCCTGTAAAATCTCCCCTCACGCTGTTTTTTTTTTTTGGCCACTGCGCATGCACGTCCGCCATTAACGAATTACTTTTGAAACTAACGAATTTTCGTTAATTTTGAATTTTTGGGGGGGCAAAATTCGGAAATGACATCAGAAACGAAACGCTGGCACCCCCTACTTTTGAAACGAGTTTAGAATCAATTTTTTCATGGATCGCTCAAGCCTAATCTGCACCAATGCCCTATTGCTCTTACATACTGTTTCATCTTCTAAGAATTTGTGAAAAGTATAAAGTGCCCACTGGAGTAGGGATGAGCTGGCTACCTTCTCTTTGCTTTACACTTCCCTGAGGAACCTGACAGTACACTGATGAGTCCATAAATCTTAAATGTAATTGATGGATTGGAGATTTGGGAGGAGAAAGACAATTTTTCAAATTGTCTATTTCCTCTCATCATATAAAGTATAAAGTATAAAAATAATGAACAGGAGATCTTCGTAAGTTTACAATATGACAAGGCACTAGTATGCAGTACTGCTGCCAATTCTAGAAAATAATATTATACAGAATATGGGGTTGGGGAAATAACAGCATCAATACCTTAACACATCAAAAGTGATTTACTTATTTTCATTCAAAGCTTTTTTCACGCATACTTAAAGCTATTTCCTTATCAAAACAGTAGGAGGCAAAGATCTGAATCACAAGTAGAAAAAGCAAGATAAAAAAGAAACCCTAACTGTTAATGAGTACGTGCCATTTCATTTCTATTTTTTTATCCCATATTATTTTACTGTTTGACCACACTCTTTATTTAGTGATTGATCCTACAGCAGGAAGTCTTCTTCCCCAAATATCTTTTTTTTTTTTACTTCCAGTTGAATTCTTGTTGCAAATAAACTTCTTCTGGGTCCAAAACAGCCCTGGAGCAGAACAATGAAAACCAACAGCAAGCCATGTCCAAATGATGATGATAATGATTATGTTTATGTTTATTTATCCTTGCATTTTTATCTCCACAAAGGAGACTCAATGTGACAAATCATCTCTGATAGACACATTCCCTTACTTTCAGGGCCGGCCGGAGATAATTTAAAATATTAAGCGGGGGTGGGGAAAAGTGCCCCCCCGCTGGCGCCGCGGGAGGCCACGCCTCCTGCGGTGCCGGCGGGCCCCGCCTTCCACGCCCTGGCCCCACCTCCTGCGCTGCTCACCCTGACCCCGCCTCTCACGCAGTGTGGGAGGCGGGGTCAGGGTGAGTAGCTCGGGAGGCGGGGCCAACCCTGGCCCCGCCTCCCGCGCTACTCGCCCTCTCCCGTCTAGCCTTTTCCAGCTGGCCAGACTGCAGCGGAGGTCCCTCCAGGCCACGATCGTGGCCTGGAGGGACCTCCGCTGCAGTCTGGCCAGCTGGAAAAGGCCAGACGGGTGAGGGTGAGTAGCGTGGGAAGCAGGGCCAACCCTGGCCCCGCCTCCCGTGCTACTCGCCCTGACCCTGCCTCCCATGCTGCTTGGGAGGTGGGGCCAGGGCACGCTGGGCGGGAGGTGGTGGGCAAGGCCAGCCAGGCCACAAGGCCAGTCAGGCCAGGGCACATTGGGCGGGAGGCGGGGCACTGTCAGGGCGGTGCCCCACCTCCTGCCCAGTGTGCCCTGGCCTGGCTGGCCTTGCCCAGCCGGCAGCGGCCATGTGGAGCTCGCTCATCGCAGAACAGGCCTTCCTGTTCACCGGCGAGCAAGCCCATGGTCCCCGCTGGGGTGGGGGAAGCCTGACGGCACCCCCCGGGGACCTGCGCCCGAGGCGGGCGCCTCACGTGGCCTCTATGGTGGGGCCGGCCCTGTTTACTTTGTAATTGATGATGGTGATTCTAGATAAGACTTTTATAGTGCATGTGCCCTGCCTAGTATAAGGAATTTTACTGTAGTCTTGGTAAAGTAATTTTATATTCTAATCTTGCTATTATTCCTCAAAGGTGTTTCTGATTGTTTCCACACAACATTATAATATGGAGGAAATGAAAGAATAGAGCAGTAGTGCTATTAGCCAGACTTCTGGATGCATCCCAAGTAAAGATTTTCTTCCAATAGCAGAACATCAAAAAACAGAATGGAATGGTGGAAAGCATAGTGGTACAACCAGGGATTTTGAGGAGGACACTCAGCAAAGCAAATAAACTAGGAAGGAAAAGACAACAGGAAGATCAGAGTCACATCTACACTGACCACTTAGGTTGGTGTGAACGTGGATCAACCCTATTACAGCTAAACACTGCCTTAACCCTGAGGGAAGATTGCCATAACATAGCCTTCTCCCAAGTTTAGCCCAGGCAAAATCCAAATCCTGCATCAGAATGCGGGTTTTCTCTCAAGTTAGGACCTGTAGAGAAAGCTAGGCTGGTATCAAGTGGATCCACAACCACCACCCTGCATTTTCCAGGCTCAGGAAGGTTGGGTGCAGTATGGAAGGCACTTCTAATTCCTTTCTCCGTGTTGCATCTGTTGCTAGCTCCAACACCCCACTGACTTCACTCTCCAGGCACCCTGACTGACATAAGGTGTGTGGTTTTGTAAAGAGACTGGCGAGAGGAGGATTTTCCCCTTTCCCAACTGCTTGGCGAGCTGGAGTAGCACCGTCAATCAAAGAGCCACTTTGAAGCCTGGCTACTTGCTTTGTAGGGAAATCATTGTTTGGCCAGCTTGAATTGCACTGGGTTATATGGCAGTGTGGACTCAAGATAATCCAGTTCAAAGCAGATACTGTGGATTATGTGCCTTGGCATTCTTGGTTATATATCTGTGTGGGAGGGACTTGAGTCTACACTGCCATATAATCCAGTTCAAATCAGATAATCTGTATTTTATCGGCAGTGTGGATGAGGCCTAAGTGCACGCTGCCTGTGCCCTGGGTGCCATTTTGGCTGAGGGAATTGCTAGGATACAAAGTGGGCAGGGCCTAAAGGGGGCAGTGCCTACTGTTCTGAGCCATTTCTAAAGGGGGAAAATGGCTCTTTCTCATCCTCTAATTTGAGCTTTATTTTTCTAGGTTTTTTTGTTTGAAAGACATAGACTGGATGACTATGTCTTTTGTGGCCAACTTTGGTGTGATTTGGTTCACACCAAAGCACATTACATTTATATATATAGATAGATAGATATAGATATAGATATAGGCTCTTGCAATGTGATGGAAGTCTGAAAGCAAAAGTAAAGATTGTAGCGAAATATACCTGATCTGTTTGTATGTGTCTATATGTTATTAAAAAAAAACTGTACCATTTTGCAGTGATACTTCACTGAACTGCAGCAGGAACACAGCCATGAAGGCTTTTTTCATCACCTACTTAAAGGAGCACTCCTGAGTCACCAGATTTGTCATAACTATAAAAATGCATTTACATTTTCTCTAGCTATTTCTCACATGAAACCAGGCTTGCAAAATCCAATCCACAAACTGTTCAAAAAGGACTGGCTGGCAACTTTTTTTATTCTCTACATTTAAGAAGCTATGAGGCATGGATGGTAATGTTACATACTGACATAAATTAGTATTTTCCAATAGTCCTTACTTGCCTTGGGGCTATTCATACAGAGCCCAAAAACAATCACCCTGGAGGGACACAGTAATTCTTTAATGCCCATACATTGCTGAAGTTATTCTGGTATCCAGTAGGGATAAGCAGTGTAAGTAGGGTCTTGAATATCAAAATAAATTGCAGCAATCATTTGGCTACAGAACTTTCTCCTTTCCTTGTTGTAAAAGCAATAATACTTTCAGTGCAAGACATTTTCTCGAGATTAATGACTGACTAGGGTTAACAGCATACAGCCGCACCACGGGCTATCAGCTCCACTCGGCTGCTCTTTAATCCCCAGAAAAAAGAGCTGCACCTTGATCTTTTTTGCTTAATTAGCATTAATGAAACTTATGCATACACTGAGAGAATGCCATTCCCTCAAGGCTTACATGCTAAAAATCTTAGACTTTGCGTATGTGTGTGTGGACGGCACAACCACAACAGTGGTTTCAGTAAATTTCTTTTGTAAAACCTACTACACTAACAATTTCAAAATATTCAGTATAAAAAGAAAGTAATTTTAGATCATTTTGGTTGGGGAGGGGAGAGGAAGGAAATCCCATTTCCTTTTTCCTTTAAAGTGTTTCATGATTCATAATTTTGTCACTTTTCCTTATGTATGGGTTGAAATATTTATTTCAGAAAGTTACAAGTCAATTAAAATATGAATTCTAAAATGTAAATTATTTATTCATCTGCACTGCAGTGCCACCCTCACTGCTTTGTGTTATATAGCATATATAAACTTTGCCCAGTTTTGGAAACATAACAGTTGGGCTATTTCCTAAGTGAATTATCACAGTGTATTAGACATTAAGATGTACCAGAAACATAATCTGGAACAAAACAGCAACAAGATTACTCATGAGACTGGACTATGAAACACCTGTTTCAACACATGCACCTGTTCTACTTCAGGACCAATTTTAAGTGCTGGTTTTAATCTTAGTAATTCTGCACATCATAGGAACAGGATATCTTCACATCCATGAACCCTCCCAAGTATGAATTTATGTTCCCACTCCTCACCATAGGAAGTGAAACAAGATATGCGCAAGAATAAAAGATTGCTTTTGTGGCATACTAATATCCTATAATTCTCTTTCCAAGGAAGCTTGTTAGCTATTGATCCAGAATTACATGAAGACCTTTTTATTTATCTAGAATTTTCAGTGTATTCAGCACATATGAGTGTTTTAATAAAATAATTGCTTTGCTAGCACAGAAGCAGAGTAGCCCCATTCCACAAGGTAAGTGATGGCAACATGGTGCAGCTATTTATGGATTTTGCCATCTATGAAGAAGGTTTATCATGTGGAAGAAGTATACCAGCAACAGGATGCATGTGCTGTTGTGCAATAGGAACTGCCACTAAAGATTATGACCCCTGCTTCAATTATGGTTTGCCTCCATCATGCAATAAAGTTCTTAGTTTGCAAAACCTCCATGAATATTATTATTCTTTAAGTTGTATAAAGTCAACAGAATCTGCTCTGAAGAGTGGCCTATATATTATGTAAAAAAGATTCGATGTGAAATAAAATTCAGTTTTATCAGGATACTCATTAGTCCCATTTTCACCTATCTGAAAATTTTCTATCCAGGTGACATTTTCCTCTGTAATCAATAAAAAAATGAACTATTCACTTAAATCATAAATTAAATCACCTTTCAGTAAATGAGGCCTTCCTTTACACGCACAGACATTTCTCCATCACTCTATGTAAAGATTTCCTTGACTTGAATGGTCAATGGAATCTGTTAATTAAAATATGTGTTCCATTTTAACCAAAAGGAAAAAAAATGAGGCCCATTTACACTGCCATATAATGCAGTTTCATAATACAATTTAACTGCACTAAATTGCATTATATGGAGGTGTAGACTCATATAATTCAGTTCAATGTAGTTAAATTGCATTATGAAACTACATTATATAGTCAGTGTAGATGGGGCCTGAGCAACAAAGGTCAAACGTAATTTTCTCATTAGTGTTCTTAATAATTAAGTTTTGGCTGCCATATTCCAAAGAACACAAAAAAGACCTTAAACAAAACCATAAAAACAAGTGGGATTAGTCAATGGGTCTATGAAAATGGTATTTTACAAAAGTATCTAAGGAATCCCATTGCACACATTGTTTCTTAACAATTTTGGCTTCCACCTCCGCTATGAGATTTGATTTGGGAAGAAATTCACAGAGGGGAATATTCACTATAAGGATGGCTAGTTTCACACGAGCCATTGCTGTTCCTTAAAAAATGTCAGATGACCTTGATGCTAAGCTGTGGTACAACTGTTTACTTGTCATTAGAGGTCCACCTTTACCAGTACTTTACAGATTATTTGAGATTACTTTGTTTTTTGACTAGAGATAAAAGTACCAGCAGTATCATTACTAATGTGGACTGGTATTTATTGATCTGACTGGTGGCATTCCAATATTATTGAAAAATGTTTTTAATTTTCATTGTTTTATTGCTTTTCTGTAAAACTGAAAATGTGTATGTGGGGGAGAGAGATGGGATGACAGAAAGGAAATAGAGAGATATCTTTCTGACTTGCTCAATCTTGCAGAGGAGCTAGAGGCCTACTGTCTGCACCCAGCATTTTTGCCTGTTTTCTAGTACCTTATGCATGACCCAACATAAATGCTTGTCCTGGTCTATCCCCTTTATGAAATACAACATTATAGCACTCTGAGTTATTCCATATGCAGGATTCAACCACTATTTCATTTTTCCACAATGTACTGCTCTGTGACAAATTAAAATAGAGGATAACTAGGCTTAGTTGCTTGGCACTGTTTAAACTGCTGCTGGCAGTGAAGGCTATCACAATCCATTACTGGAAGAGAGGTGCCTTTCAAACGTTATGATGGTGCTGGCAATGAGACCATATCTCTGGATAGCCTAGATGTCTAGAAGGGGAAGGGAAATATGTAAAATTCAACAAACGAACAAATAAATAAATAATTTGTGAAGCCACCTCTTCATTCCTCACTGGTGCTATGTTTCACAACCCAGTGCTGGCCAAAATGGTCAACCTGTTTGTGATTATCTCTCTCCACAAAAATATGCTTCAGCAAATGATTTATTGAATGAGATCAGTGATACAGCATCACAATTCTCCTTTGCTAAATAGACACTAGACAAAGCATTGGACCGAGGGTTCAAGTTGTAATGTATTTGAAAACACAAAGTTTTAACAACTTGGCATTATACTAAATGTCCTTTGACCAGTAGGTGGCCACTTGGAGCGCCTCTATTGTTGCTATAAGAAGGTCCTCTTATGTGCATGTGGCAGAGCTCAGACTGCATTGTAGTAGGTGGTCTGTTGTTTGCTCTTCTCCACACTCACATTTTGTGGACCCCACTTTGCAGCCCCATTTTTTAAGGTTGCCAATAGGATAACACATTAGGATATGCCTGGAGCCACTGTTGTGATCTGTAATTGTGGAATAGCTGTGTTTCAGATACACACATTTAAAGAAGTACATTTTACTTTGTTTTTGTTACTCAAAAACAAAGTGTTATCCAGTACACTGGAACTGAATTTGAATCTGTATTATTTCTGACAGTGTAAGTGCAATGAATGATGTAAAAACGACTTCTGTGTTAAATGTGTCAGGTGCACACTTAATAAGATTCAAAGGCAGAAAAGTGGAAATGGCCTCGGATTGATGGTGTAAATGGCAGTTTCCTCAAAGAAAATCTACAGGATCATCTTTACCTCTCTCTGCTCTAAGGAAAACCAAATGAAAATGTACCATATACCAATGAATTTATAACATGGGATCAAGAAGTGCAGAGAAGACACTTCTAATACATCCCTTCATGGGATGTTTCTACTTAAATGAAAACCATTTATTTCCCCTTTTTAGACAGAAAAATATTACTAATCCTTAGAGTCGCTGACATTAACTGTAAGCTATTGAGAAGAGCTCAGCACTTTATTGCAATATCAATACTTTCCTTTGGAAAGCTTCCTCAGAGGGTCATGAAAGTTGTATTTCTTGAATAAACCTCAAAAAGGTACATCTATTGAAGTGAAAGCCGCATGGGAAAAGATCTGCTTTGAATCATAGGAAATGATCTCTAGAAAAATTTGGAACATCTTTTGTCTTTTACCATCACCTGTGATGTGGCATGTGGTCCATGTGTGAGAATAAGTCATGTAAGTGAGTGGTTGGAGCAGTATTATGGAAACCAAATATAATCATGAAATTCATTAGGCAGATATCAGAAAACTGTGAAGCTGTCCTGATCATACAGGCTCTCTAAGAATCCTGATACTTAATCTGGAGATTGAAATTAGCCATAGTTGATAGTTAAGATTGCTGATTGTAGCTGTCAATAAGGGCGATTTTGGGAGATTTACTTAATATTTAAGATCTAACAATGATTTATAGACACATACATTTTAAAGTCTCTTCTGTACAATTTAGTAATAGGAGCATAGAAATAAAGTGATATTAAAGTATTTCCCCCTAATTTTAGTAGCACAAAAGGAAACTGGTGATGACTAAGAATCAGAGAACTATCCCACTGGAAATGTCCAAGGGCTAATTAGTCCAGTCCCTCCCAGTGCAGGAACTGATAGCTAAAGTATTCTTCAGAGATGGCCATCCAAATTTTGTTTTATGCTCTTTTGATGTAGACAGCCCACCTCTACTATGATAGTCCATCCCACTGTCTAATATCCTATGATCACAAAGGTCTTCCCAGTTTTCAGTCAGGATCTATGCTCCTCCCCCCTCCCCCCAATGGATTTGGGTAAATCCTCAAGAGCACATTTTATTACTTTGTAGATTTCCAGAAGATAGGCATCATACACACTCTCAAAACTTCTTTTTCTCCATGATATATATACCCACTCCCTGAGCCATGTTCTTTTGTTTCAAGATCTTTACCGAGCATGTTTCATTGTGTCAATATCAAACTTCTTTTCTTGCTTAAACTCTACTTAAATTATATATCAACACTACTGTTTCTAATTTTATCATGATTTATATTTCTTCACCAAACATGCATAACACCATTTCAAACTTTTGGATGAAGATTCATAGGCAATTCAAAATCAAATTATGCAATGAACATAACATAAACACACAGGAAGTTCAATTTTTTTTAAAAAAAATAGACATTTAGAGAATAGAGAATTGGGGGAGGATACTTTATTTTCCATGGATACTGAAGTACAACATTCTGTCTGGAGAAAGCTGCCTAAAAATAATTCAACTGATAGGAGTATATCTATTATTCTACTGGTTAGGTATAAGGATGAGATGACAAGCTTCATCATAATCTAAAGCCATACATTTTTTCCTTTGTTAATGAGAGACAAAAATAATATAATGTTTTGTAATATAAAAGAAAAAAGAAATGAGAAGTAAGAAATTATATTTGGAGAATGATGTACTTGCAAAGCTAACAACATGACCACATATTTTCTCATCAATCCATTTTGATAATAATTGGATTTAATAAATATTTGCATCCATAGTATTACAGAAGAAGAGTTAAAAGAATGGAATTAACTTCTCATACACTGGAGACAGGATGAAGGCTCAAGCAATACACTGGAGATATGTTAACGAGACTCATCTACACTGCTATATAATGCAGCTCAATGCAGTTAAACTGCATCATGAAACTTCATTATATGGCAGTGTAGATGGGGCCTCAATGAAGTGCAGATGGAACTTTTTGGGGATGGGAATGAGGCTGTAGCTACTAGCTAACATATTCAGTTGATAACATGGCCAGTACAGCAGTCTGGTTTATATACACAATTTCCGACTTGCTGGTATAGTGCCTGAGGAAAAGCTCATTTTTCCCTGGAATCCTTTCTCCCTTCCTTGGTACTAAAACTTCAAAGCAATAACTAAGCAGTTACCTCTAACAATTTCAATTTTAAAAGGATGTAACAGATTTACATATCCAAAAGAACCTCAGGCAGTGGAACATTATACAAGTGTAGTGTAAAAAGTATTGTTACTTTCTATTTTTAAAGGGATTTTTAAGAAGGCAATTGCATATAATTTTTCAAAAATCAGTCCCTTTTGTATTTAAGAAGAGCCATTTTAAATTTAAGAAGAGCAAAGTAACAAGAAACAAAGTGGGCTAAACAATAAATAATGCAACTGATAATGCTAATGTGTTAAATTTCTTTTAAATAGGAACTTTTCAACCTTTCCTTGGTACAGTAGAGTCTCGCTTATCCAACCTTCACTTATCCAACATTCTTTACTATCCGACGCAGTCTGCCTTTTAGTAATCAATGTTTTTGTAGTCAATGTTTTCAATACATTCAGATGTTTTGGTGCTAAATTCATAAATACAGTAATTACTATATGACATTACCATGTGTTGAACTGCTTTTTCTGTCAATTTGTTGTAAAAGAAGATATTTTGGTGCTTAATTTGTAAAATTATAATGTAATTTGATGTTTAATAGGCTTTTCCTTAATCCCTCCTCGCTTATCCAAAGTTCTGCCAGACCGTTTATGTTGGATAAGTGAGACTCTACTGTATTTATAACCTAGCTTAAATAATGCATATCTAATTATTATACCTCAAATGAAAAGACTGGTGTGATAATATTTTGTCAACTTGGGATGTAAAGAATTTCATATTTTCTCATAACTAGTGTTAAATGTCCTATTGAAAAAATGTTGAACAACTGTGCGATGTTCCAGTTTGGAACCATACTGTGGGAATGCTGTGTTCCACATAATGTTTTGCTTTGGTGGGGCGAAATTTGCAAAAGAAGTATTCTGCATACATTAAGTTTGCTACAAATGTGAAAAATATTTCAAAATATGCACATTCTCCAATGATCCTATGCAGAAAAACTTATGATAATCTTCATTTTTATATGTGACAATGAAATAATTCAAGAAGTAATCCCTATTATTAATCAGGATCTTAAACTTCAAATTGTGGTTTAAAATCCCTTAGTGAACTGGCATTAACCCACATTTTCATGTTTTAAGATATAAACTAGCCGTGTTTTTTTTAAAATTAACTTATAGGTGCTGAGGAATGAATTTATCTAAATATTATACGTCAACTACCTAAATATGCGCTCTTGGAAAATTAATTTGCTGTGCCACATAGAGTGAAAAACAAAAAAGAATGACAATGAAAATAATGTGGCTGGAAACTGATGAATTTGAAATAAACATGTGCTAGAGAGTGAATTCAGAAAACTATGAAATAAGCATCTGGAGCATATCTCTACATCATACCTCTGGATATGGAATTAGCATTAAGAATGAGTGTGATAGCAATCATTACTACTTGAATTAGTTTACCTTAGTTTTAATAATCAGCAATAGATGACTCCATTTCATAACATAACATTTAATCTGCATTATTGTTGATTTTGTTAAAATAAGAGTCTCTTTTTCACTGCTTAAAATTAACTTTCAATTAAACTGCCAGGTTTTTCCGATTAAATGTTTCAGTCATGACAATTATAGAATAACGTTATTGTATGCAGTTGCATCCATTTAATTTTGCTTCATCAAATTAGCTTTTAAAATCCACAGGCCAACTAGGAAAATTCCACTGGGGAGACTTCTACCCTTTTGCTGTGCTTAGTGCTGTTATAAATTCTGCCAACCACTCTTTAGAACCCCTGTGCTCTGTTGCTTTCAAATTCTGCATCTGTTGAGAAGACTTAGACAGGCATAATTGACTTTAATTACCTGCATCAGCATATTAAAATTTCAATAAAATTATGTTAACATTTTTAATGATTCTGTCAGCTAAAGGGCTGAGTTGGTAAGCTGTTGCTTGTAAATGTTCCTTCCTCTATTTTTGCCTTCTCTTTGTCCCTGTTTCAGTGAAGTAAAAAAATAGTTTATCTTTAGTTTCCAAGTTTATCTTTATACTGCCTTATCATATTTCCAGGACTAGAATAATTATCTGCTCAATACAAATGCTAATTTTAATAATGTCTTTCTGGTAGCATCAAAATGTATCTAGATCTAGATGTAAACTATTTTTAAAGAGACTGATCTTCTGGGGGGAAAACAATACAGCATAAATATTTTAAATATGGTAATAATGCTTAATTTGTGTAAGAAAAAGTTGAAGATTCAGTCAGTGCAGGCAAATGTAATTATCAAAATGCATGGCTGGATAAACAGTCTACTTGTGGGAACAGTTAAATAGCAGTAGTAATCCCTGGAAGGAACTCCTTTTGTTGAAGAGCACCCTTCCACATCCCATGTTGATATAAGAGAAATAAAGAATATAAAGAAAAGTAAACAAGTTGTGCAACTCCTATGTTTTTTGTTTTACAATTTTTTAAAAAACAAAACAGTAATATGGTTTGTTTCTTTTCCTCCACTAAATTTCAGGAGTGTTGAGCACTGACAGCAGGAAAAGCTCCAGGTAGTTTCCATGACTGATGGCACTTTGTCCCTGGAGTCTTCAAAGTTGCCCTCTTTGGAATGGGAGCATATTAGCAGCTAGGCCATTGCAAGAATGGGGGAAAAAATATTGGAGTAAGGCTACTGTTGTCAATAGTTATTCATGTGCTTGAAAAACAACAACAGTTTTTTGTGGAGTTTCCAAAAGGTGCCAAACCCCAAAAAATGAGCTGTAGGTGGCAGCACATTATTTGCTAAAAGTAGAATATTATGTACATACCAAACTTATTAATATGTATCAAATCAGTTTGGTACAGAGCTTAGAAAATTGCAAAATAATACATATCATCAGCATGTTTTTTTTCTGAGTCCTGTAAAAAGAATTCAGATGGATTTGGTACCTTTTGGAAACAAACTCCACATGTGGATTCCTGTTGCAATCAATTGAGTAAATATTCTAGTCATTAATCTGGGAATTTAAAGGTTAATATCTAGCACAGTTAGGGATTTGCTAGGTGACTTAGCTAGGTGATAACTCAATCTTATTTTTACAGAGCATAAACTGAAATGTTAACCAAGTTATTCGTCACAGGTTATAATAGCTGCTCCATAGTAAATGTGTTCAATAGTCTATATGGTTTAGCTCAGCATTTAAACTCCAGTTAGCAGCATATCTCCAAAGAGCCTTAAAAATAACTTTTTTTCCTCTCTGCCTTCATTTCTTAGAGATGGAAACTGAATATACAAAATGCATGCTCTACCACCAAACTTCTTCCTTTGTTTTGAACTGATTGTAATTACAATGACAAAGAAATGCTAAAGAGGTGACATTATTAAATAATACAACAATATATACAGTTTGAAACTATGCATATTAAATTCAAGGAACAGAAAACTGTATTTCAAATTGTCTCTATGAAAGTTTAAGGTAAAGGTAAAGGTTTCCCCTGAAGTTAAGTCCAGTTGTGACCAACTCTGGGGATTGGTGCTCATCTCCATTTCTAAGGCAAAGAGCCGGCATTGTCCATAGACACCTCTAAGGTCATGTGGCCGGCATGACTGCATGGAGCACTGTTACCTTCCCTACCTTACCTATTGATCTACTCACATTGGAATATTTTCGAACTGCTAGGTTGGCAGGAGCTGGAGCTAACAGCAGGTGCTCATTCCGCTCCCGGGATTTGAACCTGCAAGTTCAGCAGCTCAGCGCTTTAACACACTGTGCCACCAGGGGCCCACTATGAACGTTTAGGGGATTCCTTAAAACTGAGTGTTAATAACATGAACTAATTGCAAACATACCTTCCTATATGACAGTAAAAGATAGACAATAGTGCTTTTTGTTCCGTCCCCCAGGACGATGGTTTGCCTTACCTATTGGTCGTTTGTTTGTTTTCCCTCCTTTGCATTTTGTTTCAGCCTCTGGCTGCAAAGCCCAGGAAAAGTGGCTTGGAATCTGCAAGAGCTGGCTGCAGTTTTCTTTGCAGTGATTGGTCAAAGAGTGCAACATCTTAGGACCGCCCTTTTTACCAGGGTCTAGTCTCCATTTTAGAGTTTCATTCTGGCTATAGTCTTCCAACGTGCTGGAGCTGTGCAAAGCTAACTGGGACAAATCATCCTCAAAACCAGGCCAATCTAAGCCTATCCAAATTAGATAAGTATTGAATTATATTGATCTGGAATAGGAAATCTAGTTAGAGGAGCAGAGTTATTCTGTCGCTTCTAGAACTAATCTTTGCTGTAAAGATAGGGAAGGAAAGAGTTTCTCCTTCTAATATAGACAGCGTGATTAGGGTATAGTGGTTTTATAATCACCTTTGCTTTCTGGAACCAGGGATAATTCTGTACCTAAAACCTATGGAAATTTGTTTCATTTTCTGCAACTTTAAGATCTGTGCCAGGTTTACAACCTTGTATGAATAAACATCCTTTTTTGAAGTTATCCAGACTCAGTCGTTCAATATCTATAGGACAGCTTATAGGGATTTGCAGTTCGCCCGGATAAAGGACAGCACGTTTCAGTTTTATAGTTTTTTATTGTCCGGCGGACGGCACAGTTTTGAGGACGATCAGCGGTTTTCTGCTTGAGCTAGCCTGCACGGCCATAGAGACTTTGATTTTGTTGGTCTGTTGCAGTGAAGCTTGCTGCCATTCCTTCAGCCTCTGCAGTATCCTGCTCTTCAGCTGCGGCTGTTTCTGCAATTGCACGGCTGTGCAAAACCCAGCAATCTACCCCGAGCTCCTTCGGTGGCAGGTATCGAGCCGCGGAGCTCCAGCAGCAGTCTTTGGGCTCACACAGAGGTGGTGAGTCCAGAAGCACCAGGCCGGGACCCAGATAAGCCTGGCAACTCCAAAAGAAAGTTCTGGCTGAGTCTTCACAGTGGCTAGGATCTCGGCCGGGACAGTCGTCCGGCGGTGGTGACCTGCCTCATCATCCTGCGGTGGTGACCTGCCTCATTGACCTGCGGCGGTGACCTGTCTCATCGTCCTGCGGTGGTGACCTCCCTTCACAGCGGGGAGGAGGCGTCTCTTCTCTCCTCCTTTCCAAAGCCAGCCTCGGTGCTCCTTCGGCGGCAGGCCTCGAGCCGCGGAGCACAAGGTGCTTGAAAATTTGGCGAAGTCGCCATTTTGGCAGTTTACGTCACTCGGGCAAGGGAGGTATCAAGTGGCAAGTTGCTGTCAGTTGGCATTTTGCAGCTTGCCTACCAAAGTTTGGCGCCAAAGGTCACAATCTTTGTAAAGTATAGTTACTTAGTGATATATATTGCTATGGTTAAGTGCTGTGAATTGTATTATATATTGAATTTGCCTTTATTGTAAATTTACTTGCAGGTATATTGCATTTGCCTTTGTTGTAAATTTACTTGCTATTAAGAATACATAATGTCTATGCAATTTCAAGATGATACAGATGGTATACCTCCTTCTGAGGCTGAAGGTAGGAATGAAAGGCCCCAAAGGATAAAGCACCCTTCAGCCAAAATGCTAGCCCATCTAATAGACGAAAAGGAGCTCCTCCATGTGAGGTTAGGTTCGGCATGGGAGCGCATCACAACATTAATGGACAGAATTGAGAGCTTGGGTATTACAAGGGTGCCATCCATATTACAGACAGACCTTGAAGAGACCTTCGGTATTTGGAGGGGTTTGGTGTCTAAGATAGTCCAGGTCCTCGAGCGCATTAACGCCAAGGATTCAGAGTTAGAAATAGTAAGTGTCTTAGCTGACACTAATGAGAAAGAAAATAAGGTGAGGGCAATTCTAGATGCCTTGGAATTTAGTTCTCCATCTGTTAATCTAAGGTCTCAGCCAAAAGGAAATCAGTCTTCCTTAAGCAGCCATGAGACCAATCTTTTAAAATCACCTGCTGTGGCACTTAGTCTTAAGTCCAACCGCTCTAGCCAGGTATCTAAACTAAGGGAGTGTGCATCATCTAAACATAGCCACTCTAGCAAGTCTTCTGCTGCTGGGAGTGCCATCTCTTCCCTAGCTGCCTTGCACATTAAGGAGGCTGCACGTCTAGAGCTAAAGAGCAAGGTAGCGGGGGCGGAGGCTGATGCTAAGGCAGCTGATCTCACCCTTCCCTTTAAAGAAGAAGAGCAATGACTGCAAATAGAACAGGCCCGTAGACAAAGCGAAATGCAAATGGAACAGGCCCAAAGGCAAGGTGAAATAGAAATGCTTAGAATAAGGATGGATGCTACTGCCAAAAACGTAAGGGCTGAGACTTTGGCCAAGGCCCTAATTGAGCCACTCACAGAAGAAAATGTAAGTCAGTTGCCGAAGCAGGACCCTTCTTCCAAGGTGCTTGTGCATCTTAATAGCTTAAACAGCCAGTTTTCGGATGAGGAACAGGAAGACTTCTCTCCTTACCCAGAGCAGGGCCCCAAAGTCACTTTTGAGTTTCCTGCAGAGCAGAGCGTCATAGCGGGGAGCTCACCCTTGCTCGAGCTACCTGTGCCTCCTGCTAAATCCCTAGGTCAGTCAATCAGGGCCTCAAGGCCGAGTGCTAGTTGGCCCTTACAGACAGCTGCACAGGGAGCCACCGATTCGTCAGTGGTCGATGTCATCCCTCCAAGAGGCCAAAGGTTGACGCAAGGTGCACGGTGGGAGTCCACTCCACAACAGCAAACTCCTCAATTGTTCCCTTCGACGCCAGAGTCCCAGCTTGTCTCCATCATCAGAAGCCCCAGAAGAGATCTTAAGGACAAGGGTGTCGAAAAGTTTTCGGACAAGCCTGAGGAATTTCTTCTCTGGAAGGCCACCTTCCAGAGAGCAATCAGAGACTTAAAGTTATTGCCTGAGGAAGAACTGACTCTTCTGGCTGCATGGTTGGGCCCAGCCTCATCCTCACAAGTTAAGAAGATCTACGCAGCCCACGTAGCCGATCCCGACAAAGCCCTGGAAAAGGCCTGGGCCAGGTTGCAGCAGAGGTATGGGGCCAGCACAGAGATTGAAGCATCTCTTATGGACAAGCTCCAAAGGTTCCCAGCTTTGAAACTCAAAGACTTCAAACTCTTGTGGGACCTCAGCGATCTCCTTACGGAATTAGAGTCGGCCAAGGAGAATCCAGAACTGCCCGGTTTGAAGTGCCTCGATCAGCACCTGTCCCAGAGGCAGATCTTGACCAAGCTGCCCTTCACTTTGCAAGAACGCTGGGGACAGGAGGTCTTCAACTACAAGGAGGCCCACTCCCAGGCATACCCTCCATTTTCTCATTTGGTCCAGTTCATCACCAGGGCGGCCAGAGAAAGGAATGATCCGCAGACGGGCCTCCCCACCTTATACCAAGGGACCCAGCCAGAGAAGGCACCTGAAGTGGACAAGAAACCACCTAGAGAGGCCAATAGACCTGTCAGCGTAAAGGCAGTCGAAACTCAACACAAGACTGATGAACCCAGGTCGGAGGTAAAAGAGTTGCTTTGCCCTATTCACCAAAAGCCTCACAGCTTGGCCAACTGCAGGGAGTTTAGTAGAAAGACATACAAAGAAAGGCAACAGCTAGTTCAAAAGCAGGGAATCTGCTTTAGATGCTGTGGAGCAACTCCACACTTTGCATCCAACTGCAAAGAGGACGTCAAATGCGCAAGGTGTAACAGCCTTAAGCATTGCACCGCGATGCACAACTCTGACGCTGTCTCCCGCGCCAAAGGGGACACGTCTTCCAAAGAAGGGTCATCTACTGAAGCCACCAACATGCAGGCCGCGTCACGGATGCAGGAGGATGCTCCATCGGTCGCCTGTACTGAACTATGCTCTGACGTGCACCAGTTAAGAGTTTGTCATCCTATCTGCCTAGCGGATGTATATCCAGCCAAGAGCCCTTGGCTTAGAAAGAGACTCTATGTGGCCCTGGATTCACAGAGCGACGCCTCCCTAGCTACTCCGGAGTTCTTCCGCATGTTTGACCTTAAAACCAAGATGGTCAATTACACCATGACTACATGTGCAGGAAAGAAGAAGTTGCAGGGTCGCATAGCATCTGGCTTTGTTGTCTCCTCTTGCGACCAGAAGAGACAGTTCAAGTTGCCAGACCTGATTGAGTGTTCCTCCATCCCTCGGAACAAAAAACAAATTGTAACTAGAGAAGTTGTGGAGGCTCATCCACATTTGCGACGGTTAAAGAATGCCATACCAGCCTTTCAGCCAGATGTGGACATTGCCCTTTTGCTTGGCTCGGACTGCCCGAGCTTGTTCTGTGTGAACGACCAAGTTAAAGGACCTCCAGGTGCACCTATCGCACAACAATTGCCATTAGGCTGGACAGTCATAGGCCCAGTGTGCATAAACAAGATGCACCCACCATCGTTGTTGGACTCCAATCAAGCACAGGTGCTTAAAGGTGGACGTCCTACACTTGTGCGCAGTTGCCTAAGTCACATCTCAGTCTACTGCCAAGGAATAACTCCAGAGTATTCCTCCACCTTCAAAGTCTCTGAGAGAGACGAAGCCATAGCGCTCTCGAAAGATGAGCAAAGGTTTTCGGACATTATGAATGCTCAAGTCTCACGAAGTGCAGAGGTGAAAGCCTGCAAGATGACCACAGAAATCAAGATGGGCCAAAGATCTTGCCTGGAACCACACCGTTTTGAATGTTTTTCGGAGTGGCACAGTCTTCTTAGAGCAGTAGCTAGGCTTATACATCGTTTAGCTTGCAAAGATAGTGAGCCTTTACAGGTCCAGGATATGATAAAGGCTAAGAGCGTCATATTCAAGTCAGTACAGAGATCTGCTTTCAAGCAGGAAATAGCTAGGCTAGAGCAAGGGCTCAACATCCCTAATCAAAGTCTTCTAAATGAGTTAAACCCATTTCTAGACAAGGAGGGTATTTTGAGAGTTGGAGGAAGGTTAGCCAAAGCTAAACTCAAGGCGTGCATAAAAAACCCCATCATCATACCCCCTAATAGTCACACTGCATTGCTGCTCGTTCGGCATCACCATGAAAGGATCCATCATCAGGGTAGAACTCTAACTGAGGCAGCCCTTAGAAATGAAGGTCTGTGGGTAGTTAATGCCAAAAGGTTGGTCAACAGTTGTATTTTCAAATGTGTTAAATGCAGGCGCCTTAGGCGAAACTGTCAAAGTCAGTTGATGGCAGAACTACCTCAGGATAGGACTTTGACAGACCCACCCTTTTCCCATGTGGGAATCGATGTGTTTGGTCCTTGGGAGGTTGTCACTAGGAAAACCAGGGGTGGTGTTGTAAATAACAAGAGGTGGGCAGTTTTGTTTACTTGTTTAGTAATACGAGCTGTCCATATAGAAGTCATAGAAGGGATGGACACTTCATCATTTTTAAACGCATTAAAAAGGTTCATAGCCCTCAGAGGGCCAATTAAGTCAATTCGGTCGGACTGTGGCACCAATTTTGTAGGTGCGACCAAAGAACTCAATTGTGTGTCTAGGTTTGGGAGAGACCCAAAGGTTCAGAACTTTACGAATACTGAACAAATTATGTGGACTTTCAATGTTCCTCACGCCTCCCACATGGGTGGTGTTTGGGAGAGGATGATTGGTATTAGTCGCAAAATCCTTAATGCCATGCTTTTGAGTCATAGGTCATTGACGCATGATGTTTTGGTGACACTTATGGCGGAAGTTACCGCAATTATCAACAACCGGCCGCTGGTTCCCCTTACCAGTGACCCTGAGAACTTACAACCACTGACTCCTGCACTTATTTTGACACAAAAGGTGCCAGGATGGAAGGACATCATGTTGCCAGTTCCGGACGGAACTCACCGTGCCCTGTGGAAACAGGTGCAGTCCTTGGCCAACCACTTTTGGAAAAGGTGGAAAGCTGAGTACTTAAGCCAGCTTCAAGCTAGAAGAATCTGGCAAAGCCCACAGGACAACATTGAGGTTAACAACGTTGTGTTGTTAAAGGACAAAGACTTGCCCCGCCATGCGTGGCCCATGGGCATTGTATTAAAGACCTTTCCTTGCCCGGACGGTAAGGTCAGGAAAGTTCAATTAAAGACTTGCAACAGAGGCAAAGTGTCCATTTTGGACAGACCAATTAGTGACCTCGTGTTGCTTATTGGAGATGTTTAAAGTTCTAGTGTTTGTATTGTTGTGTATACAAAGGTGTTTGTATGTTTTTGATTGGTAAATTCCCACATCCTGGGAATTTAGCGGGGAGTGTTCCGTCCCCCAGGACGATGGTTTGCCTTACCTATTGGTCGTTTGTTTGTTTTCCCTCCTTTGCATTTTGTTTCAGCCTCTGGCTGCAAAGCCCAGGAAAAGTGGCTTGGAATCTGCAAGAGCTGGCTGCAGTTTTCTTTGCAGTGATTGGTCAAAGAGTGCAACATCTTAGGACCGCCCTTTTTACCAGGGTCTAGTCTCCATTTTAGAGTTTCATTCTGGCTATAGTCTTCCAACGTGCTGGAGCTGTGCAAAGCTAACTGGGACAAATCATCCTCAAAACCAGGCCAATCTAAGCCTATCCAAATTAGATAAGTATTGAATTATATTGATCTGGAATAGGAAATCTAGTTAGAGGAGCAGAGTTATTCTGTCGCTTCTAGAACTAATCTTTGCTGTAAAGATAGGGAAGGAAAGAGTTTCTCCTTCTAATATAGACAGCGTGATTAGGGTATAGTGGTTTTATAATCACCTTTGCTTTCTGGAACCAGGGATAATTCTGTACCTAAAACCTATGGAAATTTGTTTCATTTTCTGCAACTTTAAGATCTGTGCCAGGTTTACAACCTTGTATGAATAAACATCCTTTTTTGAAGTTATCCAGACTCAGTCGTTCAATATCTATAGGACAGCTTATAGGGATTTGCAGTTCGCCCGGATAAAGGACAGCACGTTTCAGTTTTATAGTTTTTTATTGTCCGGCGGACGGCACACTTTTAAATATATTTTTAGGTTCTTCTGATTGTTTTGGTCATGCAAACATGGTTCTACTTCTGTTAGCTACTCTGGTGTAAAATTGCCAAGACTGTGATAAAGCATATTAATCACAGAGAGAGGGGAAACAGTTGGATGCTTTACAGATTAAACATGAATCATTGGACATGAAAATGTATGCTAATTGGAATAATGAACAAATTTTGTTCTGATTTGCTACCCTATAAATTATAATTGCATCAGATATTCTGGCAACTACAAATAAAATGCGGTGCAATAAATACAAGAAATGCATATCAATCAGGAGCTAGCTTTTAAGTGTGTTGACCTTGTAGCCCAAGGGCATAGAAGTTGTGACTACATTATCATATCATGATCTCATAAAATTAATTAGATTAAATACTGAATAATCTAACCTCTGCTTTCCAAGAGAAAGCTAACATTCTGAACATTTCACAGCAGGTGACTGATTTTTCACAAGAGAAAGTCAACTTAATACATGATAAGTGAGAATCAAAGCAACAGAGACTTTTTAAAATGTGTTATTAATATTCATTTTTGAACTGTCTGCATTGATCAATCTACCCAATTATTTTTTTAATCATGTTACAAGAAATACAAAAGAAATGCTAGGATTAATGACAGCAACAACAATAGCAACAATCTATGCTTACTGCTATACCTAAAGGCTGGTATTTTCATTTTGTTTTCAGAAAACTCTGTCTTCTACATCATACTGATTAACTCCATGTACATGATAAACTAGATAATACCAATACCAGAGTGAAGATATGATGGGATGAACCTGATTTGTAACTGAATTATTATAAATAGGGAACATATTCATAACAAGATATCTGGCTTGATTTTTCTGTTTTCAAATAAATATAATTGAAGAGAATCACAAATCATGTGTCCATCTACCAAACTGATTATGAACATTTTGAAGGGTTGAAGTTGTCAAAATTTATAAATGACATACTAGTTATCAAAGGCCCTGGGATTGTTTTTAAGGTGGTCAATCTCAACTTTGGTAGTGAAATTTTTACTAATTTCAACTATTTGCAGATACGTTTTTGTAAAATCCATTGTGTTACAACAATCATCACCAATATCATAACCACCCAACTGACAGGAATAGCAAAACAATGGTTTACTATATTCTTGACTGATAACACAGGTCAACAAAAAAAAACCATTTTTTTCTTTGTGCCTTGTTTTTTAGGCCTGCTCCTAGGGTTATTGGGTGTGCTGATTCAGACAATTGTATTGCATCCATTCCAGTTCCTTAGATATAATTATTATGATTTTCTATGGATGAGCAGATGGAGACTTGTATATGGCATATGTCCTGTATCTCAAAAATGAAAGCTGATAATGAAAAACTGATGCTATTTTTGGAATTGGGAGGTCAGATATACCCAGAAGCAGGTCTAACAAATAAGACACGAAATTGTGTTTTCGCCAGAATAATTCTTGTAGAGGTTCAACGACATTCACCTGCCTCTGGGAAGTCTCTTCTCCCTTTTCTGTAGTCCATGGCAGGTATATTGTGAATATGTGTTTGTGTCTTCAAGTCACTTGTTGAATTTCATAAAGCTTTCCTGGCCAAGCAATACTCAGGGGTAGTTTTGATAATTCCTTCCTCTGAAATAGAGCCTGTCCATTATCCATTGGCAATCTCCTATCCTACTTAGCTTTCAAGATGAGAAATGATCTGATGTCTGTAAAATATTTTGACCTCAGGTATACATTTCAACAAATGCAATAGAATGGTTCCACACACATTTTGCATTCTCATTCTAGTATTTCTGTACACAATCACTTTAATTTGACAGGCAGGTATCTGTTCTTTTAGCTGTGCTTGGATGCGAAATCACACATTATTGTGATTCCTGCTGCCATCTGAACTGTTTTCCAAATACTACTTGACGTTCACTCTGCCCTTGCACAATAGGGGCAGACAATCTTAGGGAAATTATACATTTTCTCCCTGAAAAGTCTAAAATCTAAATCAAGATTTTTATTATTTCAAAGCTGAAGACATAAGGTATTATTTCCTATGAATTGTAATCTGGAATTACAAAACAGATTTCAGACAGTCACAAGAGCAAAACATTTACTATAAGATAGAATAAATGATATACCACTAATATTTACTATATGTTTGTCATGGTTTTGTGGGACAGTGTTCCATTGTGAAATAACAGGTTTTTACTGTTTCCATAGTAACAGATGCATTGCTGCGATGATGCTAATCCTTTAAGATAACAAAGAAGAGAATGAAGCTATCAGTGATTCACAGAAACTATATTCAGGCATGTAACATTGAAATTGTATATAAATTTATCTGTAACTGTGCCCCTTGGAGTAAATGAGACATGTATAGGAGGATGGTGCAACTCAATATGTGGTACATTCCACAGAAATTTTGCACAGTATCAAACTACCAATCACACTTAAAGATAAAGGAGCAACCTAAGATTAATCTATTCTTGGAGTTTTTAAATAGTATGCACAACTAGTCATTTAGGGAACATCTACACTGAGCATTTAATGCAGCGTGAAGGCAGCTTGAGAATGTGATTTACATAACTAATGTCACAAACACACACCAAAGTGAGTTTCAAATTGAGATAAGCAAAGTCAAGCAAATACACAAAAATAGAGATAACACTGTCTTCTATATTCTTTTTCTTTATATTGCTCACAGATGTACAAAATGGACTGCTTTATTACATAAGTTTCAAGACATGGACCTAACTATGATGAAAAATTCCAACTCAATGAGGCCTTATTTGGCTTGTAGGAAAGGCCATTAAAAGTTTAGAAAATTACTGACCAGTAGCTTCTTATTGTCTTTTGTGACATATTCTGTTTAGCTAATGGGCATCAAGTGATAACACCAAATAACCTTTAAAAATGGTGTTACCACCACCACATCACCTTCTATATTTATTTCCTTTCTGCTAACTGGATGCATAGTAATGAACACCATTTAATTCATAGTGTGTTTCCAGAAACAGTCTCCTTTATCTACCAGCAGCTTTGCCATCTATATTACTGACTTCTTAAAGAGAAAATGGCTTAGTAATTATATTTAGTCTTGAGCAAATAATGGGATCATTAAGAGTTTCTTGGATGTAATGAGCTTTTGAAACCTATCTACTTTGATTATCATAAGAAAATGACAGTTTGTGAGACAAAAAACCCTCAAGAACAAGAACAAAGCAAAACTGCAGTTTCAACAACTAAGAGTATTAAAAATCAATATTAGTACAGTTTCCTTCTGAACTTAGTCATACTCATTATCCTAGCATGCAAATACAATATTCTGTAAATAGAGCAATCAGCAAAGACTAAAAATGGACATTGATACTATCCCTAAAAATAATATTTTAAAATCTGAGTGCCAAGTCAATATTTTGTAATTTAAAAGTCATTAACTTTGCATTTATTAGCACAGTATGCTTTATAAATGGCTTGAATTCTGAATATGTTGGATATGTTAGGTATGTTCTAACCCAGAACATGCCTGTGATGGAATACATTATGGCCTAAACAAAGGGGGAGGTGAAAGCCAGTGGCATTTCAATATAGAAGAAGCCATAATTGTCACAGATCAACTGTGTAATATCTCTGGTGGAAGTGTACCTGATGCTTTCTAGTGCTCTCTTGGTACTATACCATGCTGCATTCTTGTTGAATCATTTGGAAATTGATTACTTTTCCACTTAAATAAAATCCACCAACAACCCCCTATCCCTTTATAATTCAGTAACTACAGTAGAGTTCGAGTTATCTGACTTCCCCTCATCCGACACACCGTATTATCCGACATGCCAACGTCTAGGCAGCGGTGGGGCTCTTAAACCGGGTGCTTGCCGGGAGGGAAAGGTCTCTTCTTTCCTGACCAAGTACCCAGCTTGGAGAGGCTCCTTGCTGCCTAGAAAAACAGCTGCTTTTCTAGGCAGCAGTGGGGCTCTTCAAGCCAGGTACCTGCCGGGAGGGAAAAGTCTCCTCCCTCTTAGCCAAGCACCCGGCTTGGAGAGGCTCCCTGCATGTTGCTGCCTAGAAAAACAGCTACTTTTCTAGGCAGCAGTGGGAGTCTTCAAGCTGGGTTCTTGCCGGGAAGGATAGTGGGGCCTCCCTATTATCCAACAGTTTTGGCTATCCAACATTTGGCCCGCCCGTTTATGTCGGACAACCAGAACGCTACTGTAGTTTCAATATGGCTATTTCAATCTACTTGGTTATGATCTTGGGAACATACTGAGTGCAAGGCATGTATGGTTTCATTGCTCCTTCCATGGGAATTGCATTAGGATCTCCTGCAGGAAAACCCTTGACATCTAGTGGCTAAGCTGAGAGGACTCTAGAATTCCTTAGAGTTTCCAAGAGAAATCTTGTACTTTGACCTTTGTTCTCTAGGGAGCCATGCCATTATGAAATTCCAATATAATCCTATTAAGTATTAATGCCCAAAGAAACTGCAGGATTCATGAAAGAGTAGTATATAAAAGAAGAACTGAGAAAGTGTTGGCTAGTGCAGAGAGAGCATAGAAAAACATGGTGTAAGTGGTGTGATGTAGGTTCATTTTTTGCAATTTAGGGAGTGAATGAAGTTGATTCCATAATTGTGCAATTATGCAGTTACAACTTCTCTTTTTTAAACACACAAAGAAACACCAATCACAGAGGGTAGTACAACTGGTATCATTGTAATTCAAGTCTAAAAAGCCAACATGAGTTTCCTTCTGGAGAGAAAAAGAGGGGTATAAATAAACATAATAAAAATAATAGTAATCCAATTGAAGTTATGATGCAGTGATGGTGCAGAAAATAGCGTTGCCATTGTGCTACCTTTCTGAGTACTGGAGAAGCAGTTTTCAAATCGAACAAACAGCTGATTAGCTTGATAACTGTGTATTTTTCACAACTTCCTGAGAGGGCCCTTCTATACTTACCTAAATCCCAGAAGGAAGCAGGTTAAAATAACCAGCTCCCTCCTGGGTTTCATTCCACATCCCCTCATACAACACCGGGCTTTCCCTTGAGGAGTGGCTAGATGCCATCCCTCTGCCATGGCATCCCCTATATGCCATTTCCCCCCCCCCCAAAAAAAACTTTCATGAGGGGCCTGCTGGCAGCGCAGGTCCCTCCGTAGAGTATTCCTGACGCTTGAAAATGATGTGTTGGGAAGTGGGATGAGGAAAATCCCCCCTCCCCACTCCTGACACATCATTTTCAAGCACCAGGAGTACGCTACTCTTATGTGCTGCCAGTAGGCCTCTCGGGTATATTTGGGGGAGGAATGGAAGACTGAGGAGAAGGGGTGGGTGCCCTTCTGCTCCTTCGGGCTCCAGGAGCCCAAAGAACCAGGATGGCTGTGGGCAGAGGCGGTTCAACCACCAGGCCAACTAGGCAGTTGCCTGTGGCACCATCTTGTTGGGGGCGCCATCGAGGCAACTCCTGTCTCCTGTGGCCTGCCTCCGCAAGGTATTGAACTGCTTTTTCTGTTGATTTGTTGTAAAACATGATGTTTTAGTACTTAATTTGTAAAATCTTAATGTAATTTGATGTTTAATAGGCTTTTCCTTAATCCCTCCTTATTATCAAACATTTTCGCTTATCCAACACTTTTATTTTTCAGTGATTGGTTGCGGGGGGGGGGGGGGGGGAATTCTGTTCGCCTACACTTGAAAAATACCTAGGGCCGGCTTTGGCTGTGGGGATTGACCCACGGGACTGCAGAAGCAGTTTCGGGAGTCAATCCCTACAGGGCCCAGACCTAGAAAGATCTGGATCTTAGCTTAAGATCTGGATTTTTCCAGGTATTTAATCAATTTGGAGTGAACTGGGAAAACCCAGTTTTCTCTGCATTACTTCACTTTTACCCTAGGAATTGTTTGGAGCTGACATTTGACTGTGAACTCTTCCCCCACTCCCAAACACGTAATTGTTTTTTACCTGCTTTTTTATTATTATAATGAGTTGTTAGAACAATAAGTGACAAACCAGTATTTCTTCTGCTTGGACAGTATTTTAGCTATCCATACATGAATGGGCAGATATTGGCACTAGGTTATTCTCCTCAACATATCACAATTCATCATGTTCCACTTTGAGGCCTGTTAGCATCTCCTGGGTTCTCTAGATACTCCAATACAAGTTTGAAGTACCAATTAGAAAAGGTTAATAAATCAGTTGCTCAATGGAAAGTGAATGTACATATAAATCCCATCTGCTCAATGACTTTAGCAATTGTATTTGGACCTTAACACGTCCTGAGGCAGGGAAGACTTCACCCCTGGTCTCTGCCCACTATCACTATTTAATAGGTGAGTTACACAATTTGGGACCAAATGCCAAACAGGAAATCACATAGATTCTCATGCAGCTGTGACCTAGTTATAAGAGAGTGATGGAGAACTGGAGAATAAAGCATAGCTAATATGGATTCCCACCACGCATCCACTTAAATTCTAAAGTAAATCTATATTCGCAGCTTCAGATACTGACATTTCTATTATAGTCTATAAATACAAGCTGGAAAATCAGGATTAGAGAAAGCAGAAAGAAACATGCACAGGAATTGAGTGCCAGGCGCACCAGCTTTCCCCATTCTATCACCTCCTATAATTTTCACCTGATTCTCAGCTTCTAGTTACTTAAAATGAAAATATCTAATACACAGTTTTTATGCAAATTCTCAATTTCATTGCCTTAAAGAGGTTGTGAAATTAAAGGATATCTTTAAAAGACACATCCAGCACTCTCTAAATATAGCTTCCATCAGCTTCCTGACCATATTGATTGGGGATGCTGGAATATATCTCCCTTTTAGATTTCCTCAGTTAATGTGGCTGGGATGACTGAATAAGTAGTTCTGGTATGATGAAGCTTCACTATGTGTGCATATCAAAGACACTATGGTGCAGCAGTGCTCAAACTGTGCTCCACAGAGTCCTCAGGGCTCTGCGAAGCACAATCAGGGGCTCCATGAGGGCTCCTTGCTCCGCATTCCCCCTGCCTAGGAAGCATGCAGCCTGTAGAGCCCCCCTGCTGCTGGTGTGCTTTTCCTGCATGGCAAAACAGATTGGACTGGGTGGCCCCTGCAGTTGCTGTTGTTGTTGTTGTTCTTCTTGTTGTTGTTGTTACTGTAACTACTATTATTTCAAAAGCTGGATGGCCCTATGTTGGGATGCTTTGATTTGTGCTTTTACTGCATGGCAGAAACAGGTTGGACTGAGTGGCCCCTGGGGTTGCTATTATTATTATGATTATTATTATGGTGATTATTATGATTATAATGAATATTATGATTATGATTATGATTATTATTATTATTATTGTTATTTCAAAGGCTGGATGGTCATCTATTGGGGTACTTTGATCAGTGCTTTTCCTGCATGGCAGAAGGAGGTTGGACTAGATGGCCTCTGGGGTTGCTATTCATCATCATCATCATCATCATCATCATTGCAAAAACTGGATGGCCCCTGGGGTTTTCCACTGAAATACTGTTAAATTTATGTTGGTTAAACTTCACAGTGGGTTACACTGCTGAACTGTTGAACTTGCTGACTGAAAGGTGGGTGGTTTGAATCCAGGGAGCAGGGTGAGCTCCTGTGGTTAGCCTCAGCTTCTGCAAATCTAGCAGTTCAAAAATATGCAAATGTGAGTAGATCAATAGGTGGGAAGTTAACGATGCTCCATTCAGTCATGCCGGCCAAATGACCTGACTACAGACAATGCCCACTCTTCGGCTTAGAAATGAGGGTGAGTACTACCCCCCAGAGTCAGACACAACTAGGCCTAATATCAGGGGAAACCAACCTTCCTTCCTTCCTTCCTTCCTTCCTTCCTTCCTTCCTTCCTTCCTTCCTTCCTTCCTTCCTTCCTTCTTGCACTACAAACTAGATGTGTGCAGTGTGCATAAGGATTTGTTCATGTTTTTTCAATTAATTTTCCAAATTTGGGCCAAGTGATGGCTCTTAACTCAAACGCTTTTAAGTTGGGATGCTCTTAATTTGAAGTTCCACTGTATAATGAAGTATCCTGGAGATGGGACCAAAGTCTAAACATGGAATTCATTTATCTTTCATATACACTTTATACACATGGTCTGAAGATAATTTTATATACATTTTTAAAAATGTGAATAAACAAAGTTTGCATACACTAAAAATAAAAAAAAACAAATGTGTCAGTATTTCAGCCACCCATGTGGACAATTTTGGAGCATTTAAGAATTCTAGATAAAGGATGATCAATCTGATGATCAAAGGGGGGGGGGGATAGTGCTGCTGCTGCTGTTGCAGGTAGGAGGTGGGATGAAGACTCCAGACAGAAACAAAATAGAGGCAGAAGGGGAAGTCACACAAAAATGCAGCAGATTCCTATTGGAGAGGAAGCAGTTCAGCAACACCTTCCTGTTAAGCTGTTATTAATTATTACTATTGTGAAGACATGCATGTATGAATCAAGTTATCTTGGTTTATAAAATGCCTGTTTTCACTAATGAAAGAAGTTTTCAAGTTGCTTTTCACATATAACTCTGATGCCTCTGTCTCACATCAGCTGTCAGCCTAACTATCTCTATTTGAAAAGACCAGTTAATTCATTTACAGTGAATGGGGGGGGGGACTTCAAATATGCAGGCATTGGAGTATGCCATTTAGTAGCTGGCTCTAGTTTAAAGTAAAAGTGGTTTGCTTTAGCCTTTGTTATGTGGAGTTGAAGAATTTGAGCTTTTTCACATTACTGTTAAGTGCAAGGAATGTAAAGAATGTCAGGGTATTGTGTATTGTGAAATGTTAAAATCAATCTGGATTCAGCAATTATGGAGTTAATGAGAGTCTGCTATGATTGATGTATCACAGGACCAATGGGGTCAAGTGTGTTTTGACCGGGACTTACTATCTTGTTTCCTGTGGAATGCGGAGGAGTTTCCTGTGTAGAGCGGAGAACAGCGATGAGCAATGGCTGTGTGTGTGCATGAGTGTTTCGGCAAACACTCATGGAGGAGAAAGGACTGATTTATTCTATCTGTAAATAGATCATGTAAATAAAGTTGTTTGCCGTTGGACTACCAACTGAACCCTCATCTACTGGAGTGAGTTTGTCCAGTGCTGTTTTCCACATGGGGAAACAGTCTGGAGAGAAGGAGGCAGACCGGGATGGTGAATTTTTTCGATTTCAACTCTGCTACCCATCATCCCCGCTGACATTGGGTTATGGGCCCAGGCCTCCACGCTTCCTGCTGCGCAGTGGATGGAGATGCTGATGGCTGGTGAGCTTTCAGCAACTGTGCGGCCGTGAGAGGGATTCCAGAGACGGAGGGGACCCGAAAGAGAGCTCCAGTGAAGCTGCAGGAGAAGATTGTGACCGCCTGAGTCTGCACTTGAGTAAGTGGCAGTACGGCTTAATCTCGGGGACCGAGGGTCACGGAGGCAGCTGATTCACCGGGAGCTTGGGGTGTTGAATCTTGATGGCTGAGATGGCTGGGAAACGCTTCATTTCCAGCATGGAAAAGCTATCTGATGAAAATTATGCTTCGTGGTCAGTAATGATGCGGTCTTTGCTGGCATCAGAAGATTTGGAGAGTACCCTAGATGGAACAGATCAAAATGCTGAGCACAGGAGGAAAGCCAAAGCATATTTGATACTGTGCCTTCAACCAAACCAACTTGTCCATGTGAGAAATAAGGACACTCCTGAGGAGATTTGGCAAGCTTTAAGAAATGTCCATCAGAGGGAGACTTGCATGTCTCAAATGATTTGGACTAAGAGGCTGTTTTCAGCAAAACTTGTTCAGGGCCAAGATGTCAGAAAACATTTGGACAATGTAAAGCAATTATTGATTGGAGCTGAGGAAAGAGGCCTACAATATTCTGAAGCACAGAAGTGTTATCTGGTGCTGTGCAGCTTGTCTGAGGACTGGGACTTTCTGGTACATTCTTTCCAGAGTGTGAGAGTCCAGGATTTAACTTTGGATTCAGTTTGTGGGAGAATCCAAGAAGAAGTGGACCGGGGGGCATTTGAACGAGCCCAGAAGCAGACGATGGCGCAGTGCGACCAGGAGGGGGTGCAAGTGGCCGGCTTTGGTCCTGATGGTGTTCCTGGGAATCGTGAGGAGGTTGCAGTACATCAGGTCAAAACACGGCGGTGTTTTGTCTGCAACAAGCCGGGGCATTTTGCCAGGAGTTGCCCAAACAACAAGGCAAGAAGTTCTCGCGGGAACAGAGGGGCTAAGAATTTGTCAACAACAACCAAGCCCCAAGTGTTTATGGCTGCGGTGAATGAAAGGATCACTGAAAAGAGCAAGTGGTATTTGGACTCAGGTTGTACACACCATGTTGTTACAAATATTAAACTTTTGAAAAACAGAAGGGATGTGTCTGGAACAGCAGTGACTGTTCTGACATTTCAGCACATTTTCTGTAAGGACAAAATTAAGCTGCCAGTAAAACTGTTTTGTCATAGAATAAAATATTTGTTCTTTTAAAGTTTTTTGTTTCCAAGGCTTTCCTCTGCAGGTAAACTATTGGGGTATTTTGCGGGAGGGGTTGAAATGATAACTGGCATAGCTGTATATTCCAAAGATATTTCGTTCATAAAAGAAATGAAAGAATGGGAAGTGAGAAATACAACTCAAATGTTTCCCTGTTCTGAGGACAGAGCTGGCCAGACCCAGGAGAATTGCTATTTGTATTCAGCCTGCATACAGAAACATGCCACAAAAAATGATATCGAAGCAAGGAGGATCACTATATAAAAATGCACAACAGAAGCCTTTAAAGCCTTTGGAAAAATAATAGCAACAATAACAGATGAAGTAGAAGATAATATTAGGTCCTTCCAAGGAGGTTATCAAAATCTTTCCTACAAAAGATACTAACAAATTTAGGTGTGATGCAATTTAGGTGTAATGTTTTACTGTGTAAAATGCCATGGGAATTGACTTGGAATTCACAATGCAAGGTGATTCACAAACCAAGATAGCATGCCTACCAAAAAAACTGCAGACTCTGGAGAAGAAAGTTCAACTTACTCTTTTTTTGCTCTGGTAATATAGAGAATGAATGCAGCTCTGTCAGTTTCTGTAAATCCTCCCAACTTTACAGCTTCTCTGAGGAGCTTGTTTACCAAAGTGCCTACTAGATGGAGACTTTTTTCTCTACCTTTTCCCAGTAATTGCTATATGGTTCTGCTTTGCTATCCATTTTCTTAGACCACTGCTTGCTTCTTTACTCAATTCACTTTCTTCATTTTGCCTCTGGCTCATATTAGGCTTACTTTTATTTTGACCGTCTAAGCTTTAATTCTTTTGGCACCTTGCATATTGACACAGCAATCTGTGATCAAGACATAATGCAGAAGCAACAAAATTTGGATCCAAAACTTTTTTCTATTAATAGAAGGGGCTTCTATCCATATAGATGAAGACTTCTACAAATGGAAGGACCTTCTTTTCTCATTGAAAATTTTCCCATCCATGGAAGCTTTCAATTCACAAATATGGACATTTCTGGATCTAGTCTGGACTAAGTCTTTGCAAAGAAGGTATTGGAAAGTGCTTTCAATAAAAAACAGTAGTAGTAACTAACTATCCCCCCCCCCCCCCATTTCAATTCAAGGAAGGTTTCAGCAGACGCTTGTGAGGTGACTAGATTATAAAATTGCATAGAGCTAAAAACAAATGGTTTTATCAAAATTTGCTTATTTATTGCTAGTAAATGAGCAGACATAATACATCAATGATATCACAGGGAAGACTCTCTTTAATGAACATGGTTTCACAACAATTGTACTATAACAATTAGCCCACCAAAGCATTTAGACGGTTGAACTAATAGAACTGATGAATGAAAATGACTGCAGGGATTAAACTGCAGCTGAAATACTTGCAGTTTGAATTTTTGCTATCTACCATATCTTTTAAAGTTCAAGCTCCAAGAAGTTCTAAACTGACAACAGTTCAAAAATTGAACATTGGGAGTATCTAAAGTTGAGAAACACTGTTGTATTGCACTTGAACAATTAGCTTGGGATGGGAAGAGCAGAGCTGTGTGCACGCTGTGCCCCTCAGAATCTGCCAGCTGAGCAAGCCAGTTCACCCAACCCAATTAGGCAGTTTTGATTGGGTGCTTTTAAATAACAAATATATATTAAATGTGACTACAGAGAAATACTATATAGGAAGGAAGGAAGGAAGGAAGGAAGGAAGGAAGGAAGGAAGGAAGGAAGGAAGGAAGACTAATTTTGATCATGATACCTCTGTGAATCATAAAATATATGTGAACACTTATTAGGAACATCTCAGTATTTTAGATCCCCCAAATGCAGTTGTTCTCAAAATACTAGCATTTGCTAGTACTTTTTTCTTATAGCAGCATTTTAATTGACAAAATTCAGGGTAAAGGACAACCTCTGTTAAAATGAAATTGTTAGTACATGCACACACCATCACACACATGTGTTATGAATATTTAACAGTGGGAGATGTATAATTTCTGAAAAACATCAGTATCTGTAGTATTTTCAGAAATAACCAGTTTTACTCTTCTGACACATTGCTCCAAGCTTTTGGACAAATGCTTGGCAGCTGAACTAATAATAAGATGGCAAGCACTTTAACTCAATGATGTGTATTGTCACTTGCCCCTCCATCAATTCAACTATGTTCCTTACAGTTTTGGAAATGGTTAGAAAAATGTCAGTACTAAAATGTCAGCCCATTTTCTTCTGAGTCTATGTTTTCACACTCAGTTCTACAAGACTAAGCTATAATATCCAATCAATAGCATTATTAATACAAATCATATAGAAACATCCATGTGATCAAAGTCAGGTTGTGATATATTATTGGCAATTGCCATGCTCTTTTCTAATCAAATCAAACTACAGCAGTGGAAGACTATGTCTAATAAACACATATATGAACTGGCCCAGAGATGTATTGTTAAAGATATTTTAAACACATTTTAGATATACAAGGGATATACGCTGATGTATAGAGAAACATCTGAAAATATAAATGACTTGTATTTCTAGACCATATCAAGAAGATAAAAGCATCCATGACGTCTTCACACTACCAGGACCATTAGTTCACTGGCAGCTTAAATAAGAGAAATGGTTAGGAAATGTCCGATTGAAATGCATGGAAATGCTATTAATCTGTTCCAGCTCCCCGAACCTCCTCACCACACACATTTTTGTTACATGTTTTTAAATAAGAAAATGTACTTTATAAATAATTAAAAATGCTATAAGAAATAAATAAATAAATAAATAATATTGTTCACATAGAACAATAAAAAAGAGCAACTTCAAAATGATAGAAGCACAAAGTTGTGGCAAGGAAGCACAAAGTGAAGAGGCTCATTTTCTTCATATTGTACTCATTCCAGCCTTCCTCCCACTCTTGCTCTCTCTCTCTCTCTCTTTTTCTCTTCATGAAGCCAAACATATCAGGAATAAAAACCACACAAAATCAACTAACCCAAAGTTCCCCAAAGCAGACAAGAGCAAAGCGGACAGCAGTCTCCCAAAGCAGATAAGAGCATGAGGCACACAGGCACAGAGGCTGCTCCCTTGAAGCCCTAAAGCCCGGATGGGACGGGACTCTGATCTGTGGCTAGGGATCATAGGAAAAGACGGGGTCGGAAACAGCAACTTGAATGGCATCTTGCTTCTCACCAAATGCGGAGAACACAACCTTGTCATCACCAACACGCTCTTCCACCAGAAAAACAAGCTCAAGACATCATGGAAGCACCCCCAGTCAAAACACTGGCACCTCTTGGACTATGTAATTACACATGCCAGAGACCCGCCACAATGTGCTTCTCACAAGAGCCATGACAGGTACTGATGACTGCTGGACAGACCACAAGTTAATCCGATCCACGATGGCTATCAAGATTGCCCCCAAACGCAGACTCTAAGGAAGGAAAATAAGGCACAAAATGAACACCCAAGCCCTTCAGGAGCCCTCCAAACAAGCCCCTCTCCAAACAACACTCAAGGATCATAGAACACCCCGAAAATGTTGAGGAGCATTGGAACAAACTGAAGACCTCCATCATCACAGTCTGCGAAGAAACCATTGAATATCAAACTAAGAAACATCAAAACTGCTTTGTCGATAATGATAAAGAGATCCAACAGTTAATTGATAACAAAAGGAAAGCATTCCAAACATGGCAGAGAGACACCAACTGTGCTGCTCGGAAAAAGATCTATGCTAGTGCAAAAACTGAGGTCCAAAGAAGGATCACTGAAATACAATACCACCTGAGCTCTACGAGTGCAGCATTTTCCCAAATGAAGCAGAGAATGTTTGATGATCGGGATATATGTAGAGATACCAAGGTGCTCGTTTATAAAGTCATTGTTCTTCCAACCCAGTGAAATTATTGATCCCAAATACAGTATCAATAGCTATTGACCTAAACTACTGTTTTAATTAATTATTTTAGTCAGATCTAAAGATGGGTTTAGGCCTCTTTCTTCCATACTATGTAACCACAGGTCTCTGGTGCCCATATTACATACTCATATCTGATTGGTATAGAACAATGAAAGTCAAAAACATTTCAAAAAGTGTACATGAGACTAGGAATTCTTATTGAACTCCCACTGTGAAATAAAAAGACCAGATACAGAAAATTGATCTAAAGGGCCATTTCCTGACCTATTTATTTGTAATTTTGGAACCACCTGTGAACAAAAATATTGTTAAGGAGAATTAACCTGTAAAGACTTAACTCTTGTGTTATTAGCCATCTAGTGAGAACTGTCCTTGGACCGGATGTCATTCCCTCTGACCACCCTCCAGGACATATGAGCACCATAGATCCCGAAGGCCAATCAAATTTCTTTGGCTACACCTTTTCAGTGATCATCATTGGAAGGCCATTCTGAGTATGCTCCCTCCCAAACCCCATAGTTTTTCAAGAGTGAGAACCCTCACTCCAGCCCTTAGGGTAGTGCCCTTTTCACCCCAAAGGGAACTCAAAAAGGCTATGAGAGTCAACCCTTCACCCACTAAAGGGGGTGCCATGGTGCCTAGTGGGACTACCTCACCTAATCAATGCCCCCATTTAAGTGACCCCATTCCTAAGCCAATTATCACACCTAACTGAAACAGTGTGGGATAGGCAAAAAAAAAAAACTCCCCAAGGAACTCTTGGGGGGAGGGTTACTACCTGGCCCATAAGCGGCCAGTTTTTACACACACTGTCCATAGGGTCAGAGGGTGGGTCACAAGACAAATGACAAAGGACCATTGCAAGTGTAGATTGGCTTTAAATAGCCTGTTGATCCACCCTTGTCATGTGATGAGATGGCCGGTGAAGCCAGCTGGCCCCAAACAAGTCTTGTCTCCTTCACAAGGGCCTTCAAGTGCTCACCTGTGCCTCAGGCTTCACCAGCCAGCATTGGGTGGGGTAATCTTTTCCACTCATGACCCTTTTCTACCCCTTTTCTTTGTGACCCTGGTATATAAAATAGGAACAAAAATCAAACATTTGATGATAGTAAATCAGCATTTGCAAGCTTCCTAAAGAGGCTGATTTTACTTTTTATGAAGTCCTTCAGAAGCATTTCCTAAAGAGTCCATCGTAAACACTGCATGTTGTTGCCAACAGATCGACATAAATGTCTTTGGTGGCAATCAGAAGTCTTTTATTGTTGCTAATTTTTTCCTGGCCCAAACTTTGAGCTGAGCGGGTCCCATTTGTGGTAGGGACTTACAGTTTCATTATATTACATTTTTCACTACTCACACAAAGTTTTTCTATCCTACAATGACAGTCCTCTTGGAACAAAAATCCTGGAAATATATTTATAATGTTGCTGAGTACTAAGTTTTAAATGTATATGCAACATTGCAGTAATAGGAAACCAATTCAGATTTATGTTCCTGTGGAAAGAAAAGTGGGATAGCTTCCAAATACAGACATGTGGCATTAGGAAAGATACAAACAGACAGCATAAGGCTTGTCAAAAACCTGACAGGCTTTCCATTTAGTAGCAACAAGTGTCATTCTGAATTTGTGAAAACAATATTATTTATCAAGTCAAGAAGTTCAGCATGGGAAAAATAAAGGGAATATAGAGTTTTATAACCAGTGACTTACTATTCCCGATTTTCAGGAGATTTAGTGATTTAGGCCAAACTTTGATAAGTATTGCAGCTATATACTTAACCAGAAAACATTACTTTCAATGCCATTTCATGAAATTGTTATCTGATAAAGTTATCTGTTTCAATCTTTAGTAGATGCTAGTGAAGTGGATTCTAACAGGAAAAAAGCTTTACTAATCTGGATATCATTTCCTCCTAGATACATTGCCAAATCTTTGTTTTAAAGGCTATGTTCAGTAATTATGTTTCTCATATGAGATTGAACAGAAGTTATCTTCCCATGGTCATTTATATTCTCCTTGTTTTACAAATAATGCACTGTTACAATTAAAATACATGGCTTGTTTTAACATCGTCAATACCATCTCTTGACTATAAAGCATATGAGCATATATACATTAAACACCTCATGCAATTAGTTAAGACTAATTTCTTCAGATAAAATCTAGGAAGGGTGTTCTTATTTTTATATCTTGGAACTGTATCTCCAAACCTTAGCACTGAAATTAAATAATTGTGTTTAAGTTAAAAACTTATTGCCCCTTTCTGCCATTTTCCAAGCAGTCTTTCTTTTCTATTTCTTTATAAAATGGTGATAAACTAACTTAGATAACTGAAGTATAATCACATATCATTCTATGTCTCTTTTGATGAATTATATTTGGCATTTCAAAGGCCCCATTTACAGTGCCATTATATGGCCTGTGTAGAGTCATACACCCCAGTTCAATGCAGTGTATGAGTCTATCCTGACCATATAATGCAATTCAATCTTCATTATAATGACAGTGTAAATGCAGCCAAAATCTCTTTAAAACAAGCCCAAGCCAAAAAGGCAAAGCCTGTGTGTGGCAAGGGGAGGCTTTTGAAGGTCCACACAAAGGTGGCCAGTGGGGGTTTGAGGTATTGTCTGATTTAAGCCTTTCCCCTGCATGTGACAAGGGGCAGATGAACCTATAAATAGGCTCTGCCCCTCACAATGTCCTCTTTCTTCAACTTGCATGACCCACCCTCCCACCTATCTTGAATTTAGAACTAGGAATCCTCCCCCCCCCCCATTTAATGTGGAGGTATTTTGCCTACCCCCAGACTGTTTGTGTTGAAGGTGGAAATTGCCTCTAGGTCAGTGGTTCTCAACCTGTGGGTCCCCAGATGTTTTGGCCTTCAACTCCCATAAATCAAAAGAGCTGGTAAACTGGCTGGGATTTCTGGGAGTTGTAGGCCAAAACACCTGGGGACCTACAGGTTGAAAATCACTGCTCTAGGTGTAGTCACTTACATACACTGTCACTGACATGCTAACAGTTTAAATTAGATTCAACAGGTACCCCCCTTTGTGGGTGAAGGATGGCCTTCTGGAACAATCTCTAGGGTCTCTATTTTGGCGGGCTGGGAAATGGTCTCTTCTTGAGGCTAGAATGGGGGTTTCTCACACTTGTAATGGGGGTTTCTCACACCTGTGGTTTGGAAGGGAACACCTCCAGGATGGCCTTCCTATTAAGACCAGCTGGGGTGAGCAACCAAAATAGTTTGGATTGTTAAGGTGCTGGACCAGTGGTCTATGGAGGTAGTCAGTGAAGTGACACCTGTCCCTCAACTATATCCATCAGGTGGATTTAAAGCCCCCTTTTCCTGCAGGTTGCAGAAGTTAAATAAATAGGTTAAATAATGGCCCCTTTATAACATATGTTTGTTGTCAGGCTTCTTTATTTTGTGAGAAGTGGTTCAAATATTAAAGCAAAATTCTACAGTCAAATGAAATCAAGTTAGAAATTAGTAGAATTTTTTTTTGCAAGTTTGTGTGAGGTATTTATGTCTTTGTTTTACATGTATAAGAATGCTGGTAGATGACATTTATAGTATTTGATAGGCTATTAAAATTCCAGTGAGCAACTCGCAGAAGAAGAGACAACAATAGAATAATAATGATGATGATGATGATGATGATGATAATAATAATAATAATAATAATAATAATAATAATAATAATAATCAGCTGTAGCTGATCTGGAGACAAATTTCACCGCTGATCTTCACGTTTCCATAGTCCCCAGTTTCACTATATACACTCATCATACTATTAATGCTAGTCTGGAGAAAAAAAGAAAAGAAAAAAGAGAAATAAATCAATCAAACTGAGTCATATCTTTTAACAGCCAGCTTTTTTAAAATGCTGCTAATGTTCAAAGAACTGTCCATTTCCTTTGCCACTGAATGGGCTGATTGAAAATAAACAGAATGAACAACAACCAGTACAAGAAAACTGCACTACAAACTAGAGCTGACAGCTGGCACAACAAAACACTGCATGGAAAGTTCCTTGACAAAATTGAAGGAAAAGCTGATAAGGAGAAGACCTGGCTCTGGCTCATGAATGGGACCCTGAAGGAGACAGAAGGCCTGATACTTGCAGCCCAGGAGCAAGCCATCAGAACAAATGCAATTAAGGCCAAGATCGAAAAATCAGCTGATGACCCAAAATGCAGACCGTGCAAGGAAACCGATGAAACCATTGAGCATATCCTCAGCTGCTGTAAGAAAATTGCACAGACAGACTACAAACAGAGGCACAACTATGTGGCCCAAATGATTCATTGGAACCTATGCCTCAAGTATCACCTCCCTGCAGTTAAGAACTGGTGGGATCACAAACCTGCAAAGGTTGTGGAAAATGAACACGCAAAGATACTGTGGGACTTCCGAATTCAGACTGACAAAGTTCTGGAACACAACACACCAGACATCACAGTTGTGGAAAAGAACAAGGTTTGTATCATTGATGTTGCCATCCCAGGTGACAGTCGCATTGATGAAAAACAACAGGAAAAACTCAGCCGCTATCAGGACCTCAAGATTGAACTTCAAAGACTCTGGTAGAAACCAGTGCAGGTGGTCCCGGTGGTGATGGGCACACTGGGTGCCGTGCCAAAAGATCTCAGCCGGCATTTGGAAACAATAGACATTGACAAAATTACGATCTGCCAACTGCAAAAGGCCACCTTACTAGGATCTGAACGCATCATCCGAAAATACATCACACAGTCCTAGACACTTGGGAAGTGTTCGACTTTGTGAAACGAAATCCAGCATATCTATCTTGTTTGCTGTGTCATACAACGTCGTTGTGTCAATAATAATAATAATAATTTCTAACTCGACCTCTTTCTCCAAAGGAACTCAGGGAGTCTTCTATAAACAAAAACGGCAAACATTCAATGCCATGTACAGTGTAAAGTGCAAACATTTAAAACATGCAATTAAAACGGAGTTTGTCAGAACCCTGGCTGCTGGGCACCAAAAACCATACACGGAGGCCAATCTCTATCTAATATCTTTATTAAGGAAATATATAAAAGCAATAAAAACAAGTGAAGAATATAGTTCAGAAGCAGACCTTTCAAATGAGGTCAAATATAGTCCAAAAATGTATTGTCCAATAATTGATATTAGAGTTCAAAGTTTTAATCCACTTGACCGAAACACACACTTTGCCAAGCAATAGTGTGGGGAAATGTCAGAGTCTTAGAGTCCAATGAAGCTTGATAACAAGGCTGGAAATAAACTTGATTCTTGGCTAGGTCCATGACTAGGAACAGGCAAAACATGAAGCATGGAGCGTCCGTGGAACAGGGCAAAACATGAAACATGAAGCGTCCGTGGTTACACAGCAAGGCAGGCAAAGGCTTGGAAGCTTGATCCGGGAAGCAAGGAACTGGGGTTGCGAAGTCCACACACAATCTCTCTCCTGAAGCTGATCAATTGACTCCGCAAAGAATCTCCCGTGTCAACCACCTATATTGGGTCTCGTTTCCCGCCAACAAATCTCTTTCCCTAGAGAACAAGAAACGAAACCCTACTCTGTCCAGATGCAAGACTCCTTAGATTTTCCCAAGGGAAGCAGGCCTAATCAGTCTGTTGTTTGGCTGCAATCCGCAAACTCCTCCGCTGGGCTTCTCTGACTCATCTGTCTTTAGAATAAAATTCTTTCCTGGGAAACGGAGGGGAGTTCTGCCCAAGGCCTGTTTTACTGAATTCTTGAGGGCAAACATCAATATCCGGCAGGTGAAGAGACTCCGGCTCTTGTTGAACCGGTGAAAACCCCATGTTTTCATCTTCATCTGCCACAATAGTACTAGGAACAGGACTACAGGGCCCATGAGGCATCACAGTTAAACAGCCTTGGCTAAAAGCATATAAATATAAAAGCATATAACTCAGTCTGGCATCATAAATAATACAATTCCACAATTAAATTCTGTATAATGATGTAAAAATCTATCTCTTTGATTAATTAAAAATATTGTTGTCAGCTTCGTCCACCAAGATGGAATCAGTGGTAAACTATTGATCCTTCTCTCCATAAGCTAGTGAGCAGAAGTTGGTTTTTAATTCTTTCTTAAAGGAGAGGAGTGAGTGAGCAGTTCTAATTTCTTTAGGGATGGAGTTCCAGAGGGAAGGAGTGATTAAGGGGAAGGCCCTCTCTCTTGTTCCCACCAGCCGCTGTTGAGACAGTGGTGAGACCGAGAGGAGGACCCCTGCCGCTGATCACAGAGTCCAAACAGGTTTGTCAACAGGGATGCGGATTGTTAAAAAGTCTGGGTCCAGCATGTATATTTGTAAAACTTTGTACCACCTAGTTTTTCTTGCTAACTTCTCACTTATGTAAGGATTTTATTACGTTTTATCAATTAATAAAAGTGTGTCTATTCTGAACTGCAAACCAATTCCACTCACTTTCTTATAAATATATATAAAAGACTATTTGCAATCTAGCTACAATTTGTACAAAGCAACTATAGTAAACTGCATCTACTGCCAATTCATGGCAATAATTTCAGTATAATATTCTACTTAAAAAAACAAAGAAACACAGAACATTATTTATTCAGAACACACAGTCTACCAGGATGAAGGCTAAACGGAGGGCTGCACAAACACAGCAAGGACCAAGTACAGAGAGCACAATAATCCCAAATAAACAGTTGGAGGGGAGGTCACAGGGGCTTACATGTCTTTACACTAATGCTCAGAGCATGGGAAATAAGCAAGACGAACTCCAACTCCTAGCACAGCACCACACATACGATGTCATAGGCATCACTGAAACCTGGTGGGATGACTCCCATCACTGGATTTTAACCATTGAGGGCTATAACCTCTTTCACAGAAATAGAACAAAGGGGAGAGGAGGGGGAGTAGCTTTATATGTCAAAAACAGTTACGTTGCAGAAGAAATGCAAGACTGTAATCCGGGAAACCAGCTTGAAAGCATCTGGATAAGAATCAAGGGAACCGGGACTCAAAAAGATCTTGTTGTGGGTGTCTACTACAGACCTCCGAGTCAGGATGAAGGACTTGATGAAGCCTTCTGTCAACAGCTGACCAAACAGGCACAAAGAAGAGATATAGTAGTCATGGGCGATTTCAATTATCCCGATATCTGCTGGAAAACAAACTCAGCCAAGAGTACAAAGTCCAACAAATTCCTCACTTGCCTTGCAGATAATTTTATGGTCCAGAAGGTAGAAGAGGCAACAAGGGGATCAGCAACTCTTGATCTAATCTTAACAAATGTGGAAGACCTGATCAATACAGTTGAAGTGGTTGGATCCTTAGGGGCAAGTGACCATGTGCTCCTGCAGTTTGCAATACAAAGGAATGCTGAAACTAAGACAAGTCAAACACGCATTCTGGACTTTAAGAGAGCTGACTTCCAAAAAATGAAGGAATTACTGAGCGGCATTCCATGGACACCGATATTAAAAAACAAGGGAGTTAAGGATGGATGGGAGTTTTTCAAAAGTGAAATACTCAAGGCGCAAATGCAAACAGTGCCAACAAAGAAGAAAAATAAGACAAGTGCAAAGAAGCCAGAATGGATGTCCAAAGTACTTCTAACTGAGCTAAAGCTCAAAAGTGACATGCACAAGAAGTGGAAAAGGGGAGAAATCACCAAAGAAGAATTCAAACGTATAGCCAACACCTGTAGGGAAAAGGTTCACAAGGCTAAAGCGCAAAATGAGCTCAGGCTTGCCAGGGACATAAAAAACAACAAAAAAGGCTTTTTTGCTTACGTTGGTAGAAAAAGGAAGAAAAAGGAGGCGATAGGGCCATTGCAAGGAGAAGATGGGGTGATGGCGACAGGGGACAGGGAAAAGGCAGAACTACTTAATGCCTTCTTTGCCTCGGTCTTCTCAGAAAAAGAAAGTCATCTTCAACCTCAGCAACACGGAATGGACGAAGGACTGGGGGAAATCCAACCCCAAATAGGGAAACAAGTTGTCCAGGAACACTTGGCCTCTCTAAACGAATTCAAGTCCCCAGGGCCAAATCAGCTACACCCAAGAGTACTGAAGGAACTAGCGGAAGTTATTTCAGAACCACTGGCAATTATCTTCGAGAGTTCTTGGAGAACGGGAGAAGTCCCAGCAGATTGGAGGAGGGCGAATGTGGTCCCTATCTTCAAGAAGGGAAAAAAGAACGACCCAAACAATTACCGTCCGGTCAGCCTCACATCAATACCAGGCAAAATTCTGGAAAAGTTCATTAAGGAAGTGGTCTGCGAACACTTAGAAACAAATGCGGTCATTGCTAATAGTCAACACGGATTTACCAAAAACAAGTCATGCCAGACTAATCTGATCTCTTTTTTCGATAGAGTTACGAGTTGGGTCGATACAGGGAATGCTGTGGATGTAGTGTACCTGGATTTCAGTAAGGCCTTCGACAAAGTCCCCCACGACCTTCTGGCAAACAAACTAGTAAAATGTGGGCTAGACAAAACTACGGTTAGGTGGATCTGTAATTGGCTAAGCGAACGAACCCAAAGGGTGCTCACCAATGCGTCGTCTTCATCATGGAAAGAAGTGAGAAGTGGAGTGCCGCAGGGCTCCGTCCTGGGCCCGGTTCTGTTCAACATCTTTATTAACGACTTAGACGAAGGGTTAGAAGGCACGATCATCAAGTTTGCAGACGACACAAAACTGGGAGGGATAGCTAACACTCCAGAAGACAGGAGCAGAATTCAAAACGATCTTGACAGACTAGAGAGATGGGCCAAAACTAACAAAATGAAGTTCAACAGGGACAAATGCAAGATACTTCACTTCGGCAGAAAAAATGGAAATCAAAGATACAGAATGGGGGACGCCTGGCTTGACAGCAGTGTGTGCGAAAAAGACCTTGGAGTCCTCGTGGACAACAAGTTAAACATGAGCCAACAATGTGATGCGGCTGCTAAAAAAGCCAATGGGATTCTGGCCTGCATCAATAGGGGAATAGCGTCTAGATCCAGGGAAGTTATGCTCCCCCTCTATTCTGCCTTGGTCAGACCACACCTGGAATACTGTGTCCAATTTTGGGCACCACAGTTGAAGGGAGATGTTGACAAGCTGGAAAGCGTCCAGAGGAGGGCGACTAAAATGATTAAGGGTCTGGAGAACAAACCCTATGAGGAGCGGCTTAAAGAGCTGGGCATGTTTAGCCTGCAGAAGAGAAGGCTGAGAGGAGACATGATAGCCATGTACAAATATGTGAAGGGAAGTCATAGGGAAGAGGGAGCAAGCTTGTTTTCTGCTGCCCTGCAGACTAGGACACGGAACAATGGCTTCAAAATACAGGAAAGGAGATTCCACCTGAACATCAGGAAGAACTTCCTCACTGTGAGAGCTGTTCGACAGTGGAACTCTCTCCCCGGGGCTGTGGTGGAGGCTCCTTCCTTGGAGGCTTTTAAGCAGAAGCTGGATGGCCATCTGTCGGGGGTGCTTTGAATGCGATTTCCTGCTTCTTAGCAGGGGGTTGGACTAGATGGCCCATGTGGTCTCTTCCAACTCTACTATTCTATGATTCTATGATTCTATATGATACATGTAAAAGCCATAGCTATACTTAAAATAATACATCCAGACTCAAAGAGCCAACCACTAAAGTTCTTGTTTTTAATTTTCAGGTAAGAGTAATCAATGAAAAGTAGAAAACAAACATTTGGTACAGGAAATAATCCACATTCAGCCTTGATATTAATACAACATTTAACAACAGAAGCTGACCTTCTCCCTTAAATCTGGGATTAAGCTACTAGAAAATGAATACATTTTGGAAGAAATATTTTAAAAAGCTAAAACATAACTGCTTCAGTAAACAAAACTGAAAGATACTTGTTAGGTATGGGTTATTTATTTAAAATATAATAAATCAGGAAAGTTTACTCCCTAACATGTAGTAGAAGGCAGTTCTTGTCATAGAAGTGGGCATCAAGGATCTGTTCCCACCCAGTCAAATAACGCTCTCCACAAAACAAAGACAAAAATATGCATTACTTGACAATGAAATGCAATCAATAAAATTGCCAGATGGGTTTCTTTAGGGAAAGTATTCCAAACTGTGGCCATGAATAACTGGCACCCAAACTGAATGGGCTTAATTAAATTAATGTATAGCAAGTTGTCATGGTCTAATTAAGAGGAATGTAAATACTTTGTAAGCTGTTTAAACACACCGTTTTAGATTTTCCAAACCACCTGCAAATATTGATGGTGCCATTACTCTTAATACAAATTTTTCTTGCTTCAGTAAGAAAGATTTTTAACCATGAAATAAACCCAATGACACAGTGACCTGTTTTGACATTGAACAGCTTTACAAATGTTACAAATGACCTTATAAATTGACCTTGTTAACTTTATTTATCTCTTGAGGAAACAGCAAAAAATGACCTTTTGCCTCCTATATCACCACTACTTCCCAAAGGTATAGCATATCCATGGAAACCCAGCTTCCTCTAAGACAAAACTAAGGGAAAAACTTATCTCAAAGAGACTTTCTTTTTTATTATTTAGGCAAATGGAAAATATACAGACCTTTACATGTGCATGCATTACCATAAATTATTCATTAAACTTAAGAACAGGGTTCCCCCCCCCCCCCCTATTATCCTTTTGGAAAGGAAAGCATGTGCCCAATACATGCCTGAGAATAATTAAATGAAAAACTAACAAAATTTTCGGAACTTCATATCAGATACGATATGGACCCCTTACAAATTTTTCAAAACACTTTAGAATTTAAAATGGGGTTCACCCACATTTCATAAATACAAACAAAGCAGATTTTTGCCATTGTGCATACTTCTAGTGAATAATAATCATGACATTGCTAACAAGTGACTAGAATACAACCCCATTTCCCTCCATTCGTGAACCTTAAAAGTATACTTTCCAAATAAGAGAAGAATTCCATGAGGTTTTGGAACCTCTAACAGTGGAGAATTTCAGTTCTTTCACAGATTGGTAAATTGCTCTGCTGTTTTATATTCTGTTCAGACACTGACACAAGACTTATAGGATGACTTTTGATAGCTTTAGGTCCTGAAAGTCTCCCCAGATCTCTTCCTTTCAAAACTGTATGACTTAATTCATCTGGAAATAGTCACTGTACTACTCCTAAGGCTCTTTCATTCCATTTTAAAGAGATAGAATTTAGGTACCCCAAGGCATTAACAAATGGTGATACTTAGGATCTGAATGATAAAGACTATTAGACACATGTACCAATTCAAGTGAAAAGGCTCAGTTAACCTTAGGCTTGAAAATGGGCAGAGATTAAGAGTTGTTTCTAGTCAAAATGAAAATAATAGTAGTTGTCCTTTCATTCAAACTCTACACAGCAGAGTTGAAAGCAGAAGTTGAAAGGAGAAAGTCATGCAAACCCAATATTCACTTCACTCAAGCCTCATTCAATCATATGTAGGAGGCAAAATAATCTAAATACCGTATTTACTCCAATCTGGTGCACCATTGAATGTAATGCACACCTCAATTTTCAAAACCCTGAGACCAAAAAATATATTTGCTGGTGAATGTAAACTGCAGCTGCAAAAAGTGTACTCTTTGTAATTTGGTCCAAAAATTAAATAACTGTGGTGTGTTTAGAATTGCTTCTTTACAAAAACCAAAGTTTTAGAACACCAAATCTTCCAGCAATTGAAAGGAAAACCAGAAAAATGGGTAACCCTTCCCTCAAGGGGCCTCTCCTGTTTATCCTGCTTCAGATTCCTTGGGTGAATCTATGCTCTAGATTGCAGCTTGATACCACTTTAATTGCCCTGGCTCAATGCTATGGAATCGTGAGAGCTGTAGATCTACAAACTCTTTACCCTTATCTGCCAAAGAGGGCTGGTTCCTCCCCAAACTACAAATCCCAGGAGTCCATACACTGAATAATGGTAATCTCAGTGTTATCAAACAGCACACCTGCTTACAGTATAGGTGCATCCTAGGTGATTCCAAAGTCCTTGGGTGAATCTACACTGGAATTGATGCAGTCTGACCCCCTTTTCACTGTTATGGTTCAATGTTATGGAACCAATGGGGGCAATAGTTTACAAGATTATCAGCCTTTCTTGCCAAAGAATGCTGGTGCCTCATCAAAACTACAACTTCCAGGATTGCATGGTACTGAGCTATGGCAATTAAAAGTGGTCTCAAACTGCATTCTGCAGTGTATGTATTTGAGGTATTTATATATTTGTGTTATTTATATACTTCCCTTCTCAATCCCGAAGGTATTGAGAAGTGTGGCTCACAGGGTTGGCAACAATTCAATGTCCTCGATAAAAAACAATATAAACAATCAAAGTTGGCCCTCCACTAATAAAACATTAAACGTTATTAAACACATCACATAAAATAACATCATATGTGTAGATGCATCCTAGGAGGGCTATGCAGGGATCCTAGACTTTAGCCCCCAAATCTACTTAAAGCTGCAAAAGGGATCCAGAAGCAAATCTCATGAAAAATTCCCCTGAGTTACTGGAAGGAAGTATAGGGGACTAAATACTCCAAAGGCAATAACTACCAAAACAGAATTTAGAGTCCACGGCCACTTTCAATCCTGTGGCTGCCTCCTGCAGGATTCTGAGGCTTGTAGTTTAGGGAGGGACTTTTCCCATTCTCAGCAAGTGAATTTCCGGGGCTCACTGAACTACAAGGCCCAGAACTCTACAGGTTTTAAAGTAGGATGAGGTAAGTCCTATCTGATCTTGGAAACTAAGCAGGGTCAGTGCTAATTCATATTTGAAAGGGAGATCCTCAATGAATACCAATTGGTGTAGGTGATATTTCAGGGGAATGGGTTGGAAAAAAAATCCCTCTGTGAGCCTGGGCTCTACAGCAGCTGCTGCCTCTCCTCTCTCTCCCCCCTTCCCCTCCTGGCCAGGCTTCTTCCATGCCCTCCCCCAAGTTCTCAATTTTGCTTCAGTAGCTGTCTAACCTTGGGAAAAGAAGACAGAAAATGTTTTAAAAGTAAGTAGCTTCCTTCTCTTGTGTCTTGGCTATGCCATGTTTGCAAGCTTCATGGCACATCTGATGGAACGTCCCTTTTTCCTTTGGCTCAGAACTTAGATTTCTGTAATACTCAAGAATAATAGGCTCATAGAATCATAGAATAATAGAGTTGGACGAGATCACATGGGTCATCTAGTCCAACCCCCTGGCATGCAGGAAAAGCACAATCAAGTACCCCTGACAGATGGCCATTATTATTATTATTATTATTATTATTATTATTATTATTATTATTAATACCCCACTTTATCTCTCCTGAAGGAGACTTAAAGCGGCTTACATTAAAAGCATGGCCACACTCTGAGGCAGACAGTTCCACTGGTGAACAGCAATTACAGTGAGGAAGTTCTTCCTAATGTTCAGGTGAAATCTCCCTTCTTGTAATTTGAACCGATTGCTCTAAGTCCTGGTTTCCAGGAAAGCAGAAAACAAGCATTCTCTCTCTTCCTTTCACACATTTATACATGGCTATCATGTCTCCTTTCAACCTTCTATTCTGCAGGCGAAACATACCCAGCTCTTTAAGGGCATGTTTCTCTTCAGATCTTTGACCATTTTAGTTGCCCTCCTCTGGACACCTTCCAGCTTATCAATCTCTCTTTTGAACTGTGGTACTCAGAATTGGACACAGTATTTCTGGTGAGGTCTAACAAAAGCAGAATACAAAGGCACCATGACTTCCCTTAATCTAGATACTACTTTTGATGTAGCCCAAAATCCCTTTAGCTTTTTAGCTAAATCATGCTGTTGGCTCACGTTCAACTTGTTGTCCATAAAAACTCCAAGATCTTTTACACATGGACTGTTGTCAAGCCAGGCATCACCCATCCTGTATCTTTGCATTTCATTTTTTTCTGCCTAAGTGTAGTATCTTACATTTGTCCTTAGTGAAATTCAATTTGTTAGTTTTGGCCCAGCTCTCTAATCTGTTAAGGTCATTTTGAATTCTGATCCTGTCCTCTGGAGTATTAGCTATCCCTCCTAATTTGGTGTCTTCTACAAACTTGATAAGCATGCCCTCTTAAACCTTTATCTAAGTCATTAATAAAGATGTTGAACAGTACTGGGCCCAGGAGCGAACCTTATGGCACTCCTCTAGTCACTTCTTTCCAGAATGAAGAGGAACTATTGGTAAACACTCTTTGGGTTCCGTCATTTAACCAATTACAGATGCTCCTAACAATAGCATTGCCTAGCCAACATTTGACTAATTTGTTTGCCAGAAGGTCATGGTAGACCTTCTTGAAGACCATACTGAAATCAAGATATGCTACATCCACAGCATTTTTCTGCATCTACCAAGCTTATAATTCTATCAAAAAAGAGATAAAATTAGTCTGGCATGACTTGTTTTTGAGAAATCCATGTTGACTTTTAATAATCACAACATTCCTTTCTAAGTGACTGCCTCCTTAATGATCTGTTCCAGAATCCTTCCTGGTATTGATGTCAGGCTGACTGGATAGTAATTGCTTGGGTCCTCTTTTTCCCCTTCATGGAGTTAGGGACAAGATTTGCCCTCCTCCAGTCTGCTGGGACTTCTGTTCTCCAAGAATTCTCCAAGATTATTGCCAGTGGTTTTGAAATGTCTTCTTCTAGTGCCTTCAATACTCTTGAATGCAATTCATCTGGCCCTGGAGACTTGAATTCATTTAGAGTAGCCACAGGTGTAAAATTTTTGACATATAATGCTACTCCACCCCCTCTCCTGTTTAATCTATTTTTCTGAAGTAGTTTATACCCCTCCATTGCTACATTTCAATTATAGGACTCATCCCACCAGATGTCAGTTATGCCTATTATATTATAATTGTTTTGTCGTGCTAGGAGTTTCAGTTTAACTTGTTTATTTCCCATGATCTGGACATTAGTGTAAAGATATCTAAGCCTGTGGGACATTTCCCTTAGCTGTTTATTTGAGGTTATTTTCCTCTCACTGCTTGGAACTTCTGTACAAACTTCCCTTTAGTCTTTTGGCTGTTCACTCTGGTTATAATGAGAAGAAGCAAATATAATTGTCTTAGTCTTGTTCACCAATGCAAGTGATGCACTCTTAGAAAGTATTAGGCTTGAGCAAATTTTTCGTTATTTCGTTAAATTCGTTAAAAATTCATTTCGTAAGCAATTTTGAATTAATATTGAACCATCTGCTCACTGCCCTTACAAATATTACGAATTTGAATAATAAAAGTACCTTTTTTCGTTTGTTTCTGATGTCTTCGGATGAAGCTGTAGAGGAGAAGCCATGTTGGCATGCCTCTCAGTCAATCAGAGCGGAAGAGGGAGGGAGGGAGAGGCATGGGACATCGATCTGCTAGCATTTTTAAAAAAATGTTGCTTCAAAAATCCCCAAAAATCAGTGGATGGGTCAAACATTATGAAACTTGATAGGCAAAGAGTACTTAATTTTTGCTTCCATTCTGGCAAATTTCATCATAATAGCTTTCATAATGCAGGAGAACGAAGCCTCTGAATATTGACCATTAATGAAGCAATTCACCATAACGAGAGAAAAAACTCCATTTCCCAGAAGCCTTAGCAAGCCAATCAAAGTGGAAGGAAGAAGGACAGGGAGGCGTGGCTATCGATCTGCTAACATTTTAAAAAAATGTTGCTTCAGAAATCCCCAAAAATCAGTGGATGGGTCAAACATTATGAAACTTGATAGGCAAAGAGTACTTAATTTTTGCTTCCATTCTGGCAAATTTCATCATAATAGCTTTCAAAATGCAGGAGAAGGAAGCCTCTGAATATTGACCATTAATGAAGCAATTCGCCATAACGAGAGAAAAAACTCCATTTCCCAGAAGCCTTAGCAAGCCAATCAAAGTGGAAGGAAGAAGGACAGGGAGGCGTGGCTATCGATCTGCTAACATTTTAAAAAAATGTTGCTTCAGAAATCCCCAAAAATCAGTGGATGGGTCAAACACTATGAAACTTGATAGGCAAAGAGTACTTAATTTTTGCTTCCATTCTGGCAAATTTCATCATAATAGCTTTCAAAATGCAGGAGAAGGAAGCCTCTGAATATTGACCATTTATAAAAGCATTGGGCTGAAGCAAACGTTTCTCCAATAGTATTATGCCCGCTTTAAAACTACAATTCCCAGGTGTTCCAGGCCCTCTCTCCTCTTAACATTCTCCACCCCCTTTTGTCCTCGCTTAGAATCAGAGAGTCATTGAACAGTAGAGTTGGAAGAGACCTCTTGGGCCATCCAGTCCAACCCTATTCTGCCAAGAAGCAGGAAATCGCATTCAAAGCACCCCCAACAGATGGCCATCCAGCCTCTGCTTAAAAGCCTCCAAAGAAGGAGCCTCCACCACAGTCCGGGTCAGAGAGTTCCACAGGTGAACAGCTCACAGTGAGGAAGTTCTTCCTAATGTTCAGGTGAAATCTCCTTTCCTGTAGTTTAAAGCCATTGTTCAGTGTCCTAGTCTGCAGGGCAGCAGAAAACAAGCTTGCTCCCTCCTCTCTATGACTTCCCCTCACATATTATACATCATATCTCCTCTCAGCCTTCTTTTCTGCAGGCTAAACATGCCCAGTTCTTCAAGCCACTCCTTATAGGGCTTGTTCTCCAGACCCTAGATCATTTTAGTTGCCCTCCTCTGACCATCTTGACCAAACTTTCATACAGTATGTGAATTCTTGGAAGGTATGAGAAGTTTAGAGAGAAGGAGGGAGGAAGAGGTTTGAATTTTGGACTCCAATTGTGTCATGATTCCCCACTCTGCCACCCACTTGGGCAAGTCACACACTCTCAGCCCAGAAAAGCCAATGGAACAGGAAATAGCACTTTCAAACCAGGAACTAATTTCCTTATTCAGAGGCTGATAGCCATCTGTCAGGAATGATTTGATGGTGTACTACGATTTCTGTTCCTGGGTGATAAATGTCATTTCCTAATTGGTTCTGTCATAGAAACATGGCAAAATCTATGACACTGCCTGAACTTTGTGCAAGCGACATGGATGGAACATATTATGGTTTGGTCCACCAATTTAACAAAGTTTCAGCCACAAAAACAAAGTTTCTGAAGTAGAACAATGACTTTCACAGTAAAGACAACCCAATGAAACAGGAAATAAGACTTTCAAACCAGGAACAGATTTCTGCAATTATTAAAAAATGGTTTATTATAAAAGCTATGAAAATTTGCCAAAAATCAGAGGATAAGGGAAACGTTCCACATTTTGGTGAGCTATCAGTGTTAAATGTGTTCTACCACTGTACCAAGTTTGAAGAAGATCACTCAAAAAATGAGGGCGGGAGAGCCCCCTAAGTCCCCCCCCCTTCGGGCTGTTTTTGGGCCACCGCGCATGTGCGTCCGCCATTAACGAATTAATTTCGAAAATAACGAATTTTCGTTAATTTCGAAAAATTTTGGGGGCCAAATTCGTTATTAGCAACAAAAACGAAAAACTGCCCCCTCTAGTTTTGAAACGAGTTTAGAATCAAATTTTTCATGGATCGATCAAGCCTAGAAAGTATTTCATAGAATTCGCTCTTTCTTTAGGAAAGAATTAGAACTGGATGCATGAATTAATTTTTGGTGACATACTTCTGACGCAGAACTGCTAAGTCTCTTCTACTCTGTATTCATAATATGATACAGACAAAGATCGTCTGTAATAGAATAAAACAGAAGCACTGGGGTCAGAGACTGTGAAAGGCTGGAATAGAAGGTATTCTTCCAGAACAGAAGAGGGATTTCAGTCAAAATGGCACAGCCTATATTTGAAATGTGCCAAAATGAAGTGAGATATATTCTTTCACAGAGTAAGATTAGAATATTTTCCATTTAAATCATTAGTTTTGGGTGGTGCAGAAGAATTTTGGAGGTACCATCTCTTTGTTATGTAAGAGAAATCTTATATAACAACGAGATGCTATAATTTATAAACTATGAATATTTTTTTTAAATGTAGTTAGCCTTGAAAATGTTAACACCACCATAGCCATGGCTACATATGGCATATTCCAGATTCCCAAGTGCAAGCTGGTTAATTATGCAAATGTCATTTTTATTCAAATTAATCATGTTAATTTTAGCATTTTACCTGCCTTGTCCTAAATGGATATCTAGTCTCATGCCTAGAATCTGAGTATAATTAAACTATAAAAAATGTGGCAATTCTATGTGAATAATTTGAAAATGTCATACAACAAAAGCCATATTCCACAGCTGCATGATACACATACACACAGATTGGGTTTTTGATTTTTTTTTCTTTTTAAAGTGCCAATTAATCTCCCTGACCACAACCATTTCAAAAACACTTTTTAAATACTTGCACTGGTAAAAGTGTGTGTGTGTGTGTGTGTGTGTGTGTGTGTGTGTGAGAGAGAGAGAGAGAGAGAGAGAGAGAGAGAGAGAGAGAGAGAGAGAGAGAGAGAGAGAATGAGAATGAGAATGCTATTGTCAGGATGATTTTTTTCAAAAAAGAAGAAGAAATGATTAAACTCATATATTCAACAAAAGATAAAGTTTCACATATTCAACACAAGATAAATGTGTCATGTCACATTAAGCAGAAACCAAGATAAAGTGAATCCAACATAAAGAGCCTGAAAAAAATCTAGTTACACCATGACTACATAAATTGACCAAATTTGGGGCACAATATTCTGAAGAAAAATATGCTATCCCCAATTTGCTTACAAGAATTCAAAGCTATATTTTTCTAATGCATACTCCCTCTCCTCCGTGGATTTGTTATAATTGAAGAAATTGAATGTAGAAAGAACAAACTTCAGCTTAACATAAGTATTTTAAAAAAATATCCTTTACTACTGAAATTAAAAAAGGTTTTACATTCTATTAAATGTAATAGTTATACAGAACTGGGTTTTAGCAATGCTCTAATAGCATATGAAGTTCGGTGCTGGAGGAAAATCCTGAGAGTGCCTTGGACCACAAGAAGATCCAACCAGTCTAAACTTCAGGAAATAATGCCCGGCTGCTCACTGGAGGGAAGGATATTAGAGGCAAAGATGAAATATTTTGGCCACATCATGAGAAGACAGGAAAGCTTGGAAAAGATCATGATGCTGGGGAAAATGGAAGGAAAAAGGAAGAGAGGCCGACCCAGGGCGAGATGGATGGATGGTATCCTTGAAGTGACTGGCTTGACCTTGAAGGAGCTGGGGGCGGCGACGGCCGACAGGGAACTCTGGTGTGGACTGGTCCATGAGGTCACAAAGAGTCGGAAACGACTGAGTGAATGAAGAAGAGGAATAGCATTCCTTCCACTTTCCAAATGTGATGGTTACATGAACAATTTTTTCCCCATTAAGATTAGTCAACTTTTAAGCATTTGCATTTCTACACAGCTTTTGCATTGTACTGCTTGCAGGGTAAATTGTTTTTGTTTCCCTAACTTAGTGAATAATCAGAAAAAAACTATTTTGATAAGCACACAAGTGTTGAACTGAGAGAGCAAAGGAAAGGAAACTAGTCATGTGCTGAAAATCACTTACTCATTTGAAATTCAGGTGGAGGTAAGCTGCATTAGGACAGTATAAACAACTCTGCTGCCTACTTTTGGTGGTGGTGGAGAGTTAACATTAAAAATGTAATAATGTATTCAAAATTGTACATAGCTAATATTGGTGTTTCTTGTATATTAAACAGCTCACAATTGCTTTTTTTAAAAAACGTAGCAAGTGACAATTGATTCCATTAAAAGACAGTGTTTCAACCTTTCTTCAGAGATTTAAATATGCTATACAAAAATTACTTTTAAAAATCCCTCAGCTCTGTAATTCTTAATAATATATGACTTATCAGAAAGCACTGCAGAATGCTATTTTATACTAGTGCCAGGGCATTTCTTCATCTGGCATTTGTTAAAAACATTGGCTACAGAATATTAACATTTTAATCCTTTTAGGTTTACCTGCAAAACCCTTTTCAAGATACAGTCTATTGTTAAAACAGTTCAATTCCAAAGAAGGAAAGGAGACAGCTTTCTTTTTTTTTTAAGGCAGTATTGATTTGTGAAGACCCTTGGCAAGAGATATTCAGATTTACAAAGGGACTTGCAGATCTTTGTAATAATGTATAAGATTTCTAAACTATTTCTTATGAATTTTTTAAAGGTCAATCATAATGTAGCATTATTTCAAATACAGTCCTAGAACTTTTTCAAAAAAATATTGACTTTATCCAGTTATCGATAGTTTGCTAAGTTGCCAAAATGCACTGTTGTCTATGAGCTGGAAAGTATAATAACTATAATTTTTAAAACCCTTGTACCAGCAGGACTGCTGACTGAAAGGTCGGTAGTTTGAATGGGGGGAGAGGGGTGGGCTCCCATCTGTCAACTCCAGCTTCCCATGCGGGGACATGAGAGAAGCCTCCCACAGGATGGGAAAACATCCGGGCATCCCCTGAGCAACATCCTTGCAGACGGCCAAAATACTTTCACACCAGAAATGACTTGCATTTTCTCAAGTTGGTCCTGACACACACAAAAACCAAGTGCTGCAAAGACAAATTATTCAGGCTGATAAAAATATAATGTATTTAGTAAAGGTGATTATGATATACTCATATAAACATGCAATAAAAGCCCCTCCCAAAATAAAAACAAAACACAGTTTAAAATGGCATCATATGCTTCCTGTTCTAGTTTATCTATAATTAAAAATTCTTTTTGCTTTATTTGGGAAATGAATATTTTTTGCACCACATATTTCCTAAAACTGTTTTGATATAATAAGTTATTAACAACACAAAATAAATATTACCTGCAATGAATATTAACCAAAATTAAACATTTATGCAGGGCAAACAATAAGGTTGAGATTTTCAGCAAGATTTTTATAGCCTCAAGGAGAATTTCTTGTGAAATTGTGTTTTTTCTTTGTCTAAGTAGCCTTACACCAGACAGAGATATTGTAGATAAGAAAAGTTACCTTGCTGCTGCTAATAGAACTGAAAATATATTACATGATTTTTAGTGCTCTTTGTCCCCAATCCCAACATGGCCAAGAAGGAGAGTGGTCTTTTACTGCATTGACAGCCTTCCACACAAACTGTGACAAAATGTAGACCTATGACACTAACATAATCATTCTTCTTCTCCTGTATGGTTTTAAACATTTGCCCAATGTAGACACCAGCATACTTTGAAAGCTTCCATTATGCATTTTGTGCTTTTTAATTGGCCCAATAAAGGTATCACTGTTTTGTGCATTTGTTGTATGTCATATAGGAAGTGCCAGTGTTGTGCTGAGAACTTTCTTTGTTTCATTGGTTATCATAATATGGAGCAGGAGATCATGAGCACATCTTTCAGTAACACAAAAATAATGGAAAAGAATTTGTCAGGAAAAAACATTTCACCATCCAAAACTTATAATTGATCATGGTGGCTACCTGAGGCTGTATTTTATACATTTCCTATGTTTCTTAAAATCCAAAATTATATCTCCTTGAATAAAGAAAAAAGAAAATGGCATATAAGGAAGTTTCACATGAAGAGTGGATAGCCTTCTACAAAATTCTCATACAACTCTGAAACATATCTTCTCAAAGCTTATTAATCCCTTTAACCACTGTCAGTACTGCCAACATCTTAAATCTTACCCAGTCTGTCTAGAAGCATGGTTCTCAACCTGGGGTTCCTAGATGTTTTTGGCCTTCAACTCCCAGAAATCCTAACAGCTGGTAAACTGGCTGGGATTTCTGGGAGTTATAGGCCAAAAACAACTGGGGACCCCAGATTGAAAACCACTGATCTAGGGTGATATTCTCCCAGAAAAGTGATACCCCGAGGCAAGAGGATGTGAAAAGTGACTGACTGACAGGGGCAAATATGTAACAAATCAGGCTCAGGACCCTGGACAGTACCTCACATATAAGCCAGATCTTGATGTTCCTCAGAACCATGGCTAGCAATCCTGCAGCTAATGTAAGATTACAGTAGCTCCAAGCATGCCACTAATGTATGCTACATAGCTCTACGAACTCAGTGTTCTTCCAATGTTAATGTAACACTTTGGTTCACCTGAGTTGCTCCCCTGTAAACAAAAGCTTTGCAAAGCCACAAGATTCCTAGAACTGATAACACAAGGTGTTTTTTTTATAAAAAAAAAACCTGAATTATATGGTATATGGTATATGTTTGATTTGCATGTTATTATGGTATAGAATACAGAAAAAACATGTACTAGATTTCATTTTATTTTATACTTGTGATAAAGTATGCACCTACCATGCTCATAGCAATTAAAATTCTTGTTTTGTTGCTTAAGCCAAGGGTATTGACCATTTGATATCAATAAGCATGTTCATTGCAGTTTCTCATGCTGAATTTCCCATTGTTAAGTACAGTGAAAAATTGTTTTCATTAGCTGTGCAAAGCTGGGGCGGACAAAAAGATGCATTATGATTTCAGGTACATTCAAGTAAATTAAAATGGAATCTTTAGAAAAGTTGATTCTATGAAAAGGAGGTCTGCAGAAAGATGTATTAAAGCAGCAGAACAATTATGCTCTAACAATGGGTTTTCCCTTCCTCACCAGTATTGGTAGATTGTCTATGAAGATGGCTCACCTATCATAACTCAGTGATTCAAGCCACTGGAGCTCCTTGCATACATAATGCCCAAAGCATTAAATCAGTGAAATAAGAAAATACTGTCTTTTTTAAAACCAAGGGCTAAAATGAAGTACAGTAGAGTCTCACTTATCCAACATAAACGGGCCGGCAGAATGTTGGATAAGCGAATATGTTGGATAATAAGGAGGCATTAAGGAAAAGCCTATTAAACATCAAATTAGGTTATGATTTTACAAATTAAGCACCAAAACATCATGTTATACAACATTTCTAAGCCGAAGGAGCCAGCGCTGTCTGTATACACCATGACTGCATGGAGTGCTGTTACCTTCCCACAGAAGTGGTACTTATTGATCTACTCACATTTGCATGTTTTCGAACTGCTAGATTAGCAGAAGCTAGGGCTAATAGCGGGAGCTCACTCTGCTCCCTGGATTCAAACTGCCAACCTTTTGGTCAGCAAGTTCAGAAGCTCAGTGGTTTAACCTGCTGTACTGCCAGGGTTTAACAATAGTTGAAACTTAATTTGACTCTAAGTGTTAGCAGGGCCATGCAAAGAAGTCTGCATAGGTGCCACATATATATCCCATGGGATGAAAAATCACAATAGAATCCCATAGAAAAATCCCAATAGAGAGAAGGTCCAGCTGAGGTCAGGTATAAGGTCTTGACAACTTCATAAGTCTTCTCTTGACTGAAATACCTATGCCCCAATAGCACTCCAGTAATTGGGTTACACCCTAGCTGGAAATCTACTTCAAGATAAATGTAGAACACTCCCACCCAAGTCCTAGGACTCTATAAATGAGAACAAATCCCCATGTCACCCTTAAGAGTAGACCTGTTCCCTACCCCATGGGTCTCACAAGCTAAAGATGCCACTCAAAAACCTTATCCTGCACTACATTCTTCCTCCACTGCTTAGTTCCTGTCACCCATCAGTCCAGCCACCAAAACTCTACTCCCAGAAATAATATATTACACTTTTTGGATAAATGGACACCATCAGGCCAAAACTATGTGAAGGAATGTGCCCCAACCCTTTGCATAGTACATTCCATATATCTTTGTTTACCTTTCGTCTGGCCAGGTCATTTCTTAGGGATTCCTCCTGAGCACACAAAATTTGGCATGGAAAAATAACAGATCATACCAGGATCATACTTGACCATCTTTCCAGGTTACATTATTTGCTGGAGGTATAGTGGCTAATTATTTTGTTTAAAACTTGCATCATATGTTTAATCTTGGTTTTGTGTATTTTAATATGAATTTTGTGAAAATATGTTTTAATATGTGTATTTTAAAAGAATATTTTATATGAATGTGTGTTTTAGCAGTGTTGTAACCCACCTCAAGTCATGAGAGGTGGGCTAGAAATATAATAATAATAATAATAATAATAATAATAATAATAATAATAATAATTATTATTATTATTATTATTATTATTTCAGTCCCCTAAAAAGTTCCACCCATATTCATAGTGTTGTGATCCAGCATTTATAAAGTAGTTTACTTTCAGGGTTACATAATTACATGATTTTGACAACGCACAGTCCCTAGCTTCCACAAGAATATGCTCCTCTTCTCACTTTATCCAGTACTTGGCCCTATCTATGCTGCTTGCACTACCCCATGCCCGGCCCTTGTATATCACACCCATTGTACTATGGCAACTGGTTTTGCTGAGTATTGTTACATGGCCGTTTTGTATTCTTATGGTCTATTGCATTTGTGTTTTTAACTGTTTTGTTATTTTTAATGCTTTTTTATTTTAACCTTGTTTTTTTGCTTTGATTGATTGCTTGTATTTGTGTCTGTGGGCATTTTGCCCCATATGTAAGCTGCCCCGAGTACCGTTTGGGAGATGGTTGTGGGGTATAAGAATGAAGTCATTATTATTATCATCATCATCATCATCATCATCATCATCATCATCATCATAGAATCATAGAATAGTAGAGTTGGAAGAGACCTCATGGGCCATCCAGTCCAACCCCCCACTAAGAAGCAGGAAATCGCATTCAAAGCACCCCCGACAGATGGCCATCCAGCCTCTGCTTAAAAGCCTCCAAAGAAGGAGCCTCCACCACAGCCTGGGGGAGAGAGTTCCACTGCCGAACAGCTCTCACAGTGAGGAAGTTCTTCCTGATGTTCAGGTGGAATCTCCTTTCCTGTAGTTTGAAGCCATTGTTCTGTGTCCTAGTCTGCAGGGCAGCAGAAAACAAGCTTGCTCCCTCCTTCCTATGACTTCCCCTCACATATTTGTACATGGCTATCATGTCTCCCCTCAGCCTTCTCTTTTGCAGGCTAAACATGCCCAGTTCTTTAAGCCGCTCCTCATAGGGCTTGTTCTCCAGACCCTTAATCATTTTAGTCGCCCTCCTCTGGACGCATTCCAGCTTGTCAACATCTCCCTTCAACTGCAGTGCCCAAAATTGGACACAGTATTCCAGGTGTGGTCTGACCAAGGCAGAATAGAGGGGGAGCATGACTTCCCTGGATCTAGACGCTATACCCCTATTTATGCAGGCCAGAATTCCGTTGGCTTTTTTAGCTGCCGCATCACATTGTTGGCTCATGTTTAACTTGTTGTCCACGAGGACTCCAAGGTCTTTTTTGCACACACTGCTGTCAAGCCAGGCGTCCCCCATTCTGTATATTTGCATTCCATTTTTTTCTGCCAAGTGAAGTATCTTGCATTTGCCCCTGTTGAACTTCATTTTGTTAGTTTTGGCCCATCTCTCTAGTCTGTCAAGATCGTTTTGAATTCTGCTCCTGTCTTCTGGAGTGTTAGCTACCCCTCCCAGTTTGGTGTTGTCTGCAAACATGATGATCGTGCCTTCTAACCCTTCGTCTTATTATTATTATTATTATTATTATTATTATTATTATTATTATTATTATTATTATTATTATTATTATTGCAGATCTCTTATTAAACAAAGATTTCACAAAATAATAATAATCTGGAGTCAGAATACACACACATGCATTTAACAGGATTATTTACCCCTGCAAATGCAACTGGAATGTGCTGCTTCTGATAACATTGCCTTCCTTATTTTCTCCTTGGAACACTTTTTTTTTTGGCTTTGTTTTGTTTGACACCACTATCTTCAAGTCATTTAACTGTTCAACATGTTCCTGTAAATTTCATAGGGAGCCTAACTTTATGTGATACTGAAATTCTAAATATACTTCTTTTGGAGTCTCAGTAAAAAATGAAACAATGCCTTATTAGTCTGTAAATGGGCTCAGGATAGGAGGCTAGTTCCCTCCCTTTTTCTCCTTCCTTCAATCAGGTCAAATCCTACTCTTTTTCAACTTCAACAGATGAATCAGTTCATGCTTTTCCTACCACTTATTCTCATGCCAGGAAAAGCTTCAATTACTTATTTCTCCATGCCAGGCATTTTCTAAACATACACTTACAGGAGCATAGCCTAAAAAACAAAAAACAAAAACAAAAACAAAAAAAACAGAAGGCAATTCTAGTTTAGTAATAGTGAGGATGAAATTCAATATTTAAATATTCTCTGCTTTGACATAAGTAAGTTTGATTATCACAATGCTGATAGCAGCATTTATCCCCATAAAATGAGACCCACAAAAAGGTGAACCATTTTAATGAATACTTACATTATTTCCAAAATAATATATTCCTTCCTTGATGTTATCATAGATTTATGACTTAAAAATGATAGAAAACCATAGGTGTTTAGAAATATGTAAGTGGGGATATCTAAATTAAGTTTACCTACAGCAGAATGGTAGGAAGACAAAAACTGGGCAATGTGTACAACACACACAGTAACTTGCTATCCTTCCCATCCATTCATATATCAGAGGAAGAACTCCAGATCTGCAAGAGCTGGCATCAAAGCATATTGCACCCTCTCACCATATTAAAAAAACAAACAAACATTAAGTTACTGAACGATTGTCTCTCATGCTGTTCATGCCACAGTTTTTCAGCCACTGGTTTATTTGATCTATTTGTGACAACTCAGAGTAATTAGACAATAAAAGCAACATGGCCTTCGTCCAGTGTTCTTCTACGAGTCTGTGATGGTTTCCTAGGTAACCATGGTAATTTGTCTGGCTATGTTACTGGGTTATTTGTCAAGAGCTTTGCAATGATGTGTGAGTGGTGTGAATATGTTCATCACATGCATGTGAGGAGAGATGCAAGGGGATATCCTTGGAACCTGGTTGCTGCAAACATGCAGATATAATCTTCTGACATTCAGCACCCCACTGTATGCACTGATCTTTACACATAATTATTACACCTAACACATTGGTATTTTCTATCATCTTAAAATAAAATTATTAAAAAGAGGATCATTCCAGGAAAAAAGAAAGGTTTTAGAGAGAGAAAGAGAGAAGGGTATTTTTTTAAAAAAAGAATATGAATTGAATTTATTGTCTAAGATTATGGTTACTCTCTGAAGGATAAAGAAGTCTAGAAGGAATTAAATGGTGTAAAATAGCTTGACATGAATTATCTGTACCATATGGCTGTGGGCACTGTTTCACAATTTCACTAAGATAGCATGTCCTAAGGGGAAAAATACTGTCAGTGCCTAAAATAACAGTTTCTATTTATTTGCCTGTACTTTGAAAAAGCCATCAGGAATGTGAAGTGTAAGTAATACAATATGTGCTTCTTTTTTTGCTTTGAATGAATATCAGCTATTATATAAGCCATTGGCTAATGAGCATCTATAGGCAGTGAAAATAAATGGCCACATGATGCCATTTCAGCTACTCAAAACTGACAGCTAAACACTTAACGGCAGCCAGTAATGACTCTTATGACATGCTGCCAAAAAGCTATGGGCATAAAAAGTGCTAAGCTATTACAGCCGGCAATTCTAATTGCACAAATATATTTGTTACAACTGATTAACACTCCAATCATATCTGAGAAAGTGGACTAAAATCCATGAAGGCTCATGCTAAAATAAATCTTAAAGGAGCTTCTAGATTCCTGCCTCATGTTTCTCAGTTGGATATGATGAGTACTTGCTAGAAAGTAAGGCACAATAAAGCTAGTGAAAATCACCTCAAAGAATGGAAATGTAAGCGAGACTGTAGACAGGGGATGAAAATGAGAGATAAACTCAAATTATGACTATAGTAGGCCCATGTGTTACATGAGGGAGCTGTTTCAGGATGCCTTACATAATATGGTTTTTATTTAATATCTAGAATCCTTCCCCTCAGCTGGAATATTGCTGAATACTGTATACACAGTATACTGTATATCCTGTATACAATACTGTATGCACAGTCAAAATATCTGCCCCTCACTGGCTGCCCTGTAGAAGGAAGAATAGCTGAAGGGAAGGCTCACCTGTTTTCGGGCACAATCTGCTGACACTGAGTTCTCCAAAGCAGTCCCTCTCCCAAGGTACCAAACATGGTGGGAAACCTGGCCATCTACCAAGAAAGAAGCCCATCTCTTTCCTCTGCAGATAGAAGTGATGGAAATTTGGCTGCAGTTCTGTCCACCAGGAAAGGAATTACTTACCTTCTTCTTAGGAGGGAAGCCCCTGAAGCCCAGCTGCATTTTTCTCTCCACAGAAAGGAGTCTGTTTTCTTTCCCAGTGGAAAGAAATAGAACCGGGCTTCAGTTGCTTCTCTCCACTAATAAGAAAAATAGACACTTTTTGGGGGGCAGACAGAAATGCAGCTGGACTGCTCCTTTCTTGGTGGACAGAACTGACCGAAGCATGGCTGCATTTCTGTCTACTGAGAAAGGAGGCAGCCTCCTTACTCTGAGGAGGGAAATGCAGCCAGGCTTTCACTGCATGTCTTTGAAAAGGAAAAAAAATGGCCACCTTTCTCTGGGGAGATAAATGCAGTTGGACTTTGTTTGCTTCTGTTTGCCAAAAAATGAATCAGTTTTCTTCCTATGCAAAGAAAAGTGATGGAAGTCCAGCTGCTCTCAGAAGCTCATAGTGGGCAGCCCAGTCCTACATGACCCTAGCCTTCATCCAAGGAGAAGATTTTCATTAGGCATGGGCATATTTTTTGTTTGTTCTCATAAGTCGTTTCAAACACGTTAAATTCATACTTCCGAATTGATATTCAATACATGGGTGTGTGCCCTGTCCTAAACTACATTTCTCAGAATGCAATGCTCAGCTTCAGAGAGATTACCCCTCCATAGGCAACCAGCCAGAGTTACAATAAATTTAATATTCTACACTATGATTTTTCCTGGGTTTTAAATATCATTTCCTAATTGATTCTATCAGAAAAACATGGTGAAAGTTTATTAAACTACAGAAAACTTTGTCTTTGCATGAGGGACATCGTGTTATAGCACATTTTGCTATCCACCCATTTAAGTTTTTGGCACCAAAATAAAATTTCCAGAGTAGAACCATGCTTTCAAAGTAAAAGCTATACAATTAAACAGGAAATAACACTTGCAAACTAGGAACCTATTTTCTTTATTATCATTTTTTAAAGTTGTTTATAAAAACTTTGAAAATTCCCCAAAAATCTGTGGATAAGTGTAACATTCTGAAATTTGGTGGGCTAAGAGTGGTACATATGTCCTACCAGTTTAGTGTGCTTCATTCCAATAGTTGTAAAAATGAGGTAGAAAGGAGCCACTGTTTCCCCAATTATAGTAATTATGCATAATTACTATAATGAAATAGTAACAAAATTTCGTTACTCTCGTAATAGTAACAATTTTTCACTAATGATACTTTAGAAACACTTGAGAAATGAAGCGCCAATGGCCCTCTCCATTTTGTAATGACTTTTAAAACATATTAAATCAATTGCACATGCCTAGTTTTTATGTATAACTGAAACTGTATTAACAGAAATTTGTGCAATATATGGACCTACTATACAATTCAACATTAATATCACTAATAATGAAACAGAAATTAAAGCAACAGAATGTTCTTCGTAAACAGGGCAACATTTTAAATGCCATTGTGTCTTTTATTTTTTCCATTCTCAAATAACAGTTTAGTAAAAAAAAAAAAGTTTGAAGCTGAACATCTTATATTAGAAAGTCATTATAAATCATTTGAGTCTAAGCATCCACAACTTTATTGACAGCTCTTATTTGAAAGGATGTCAGTAATAAATGCTTACCAGCCTGCAGTTAGTTTCATCTGCCTAAATGGACTTGTCCATCCAACCCTGAAAGCATAGGATTTAAGGTATGAGCGGGTAGATTGATTGTTGCCAGTTAGCCACACACCTGAGCAGTAGCTAAGGCTGCTGTTAATACAGCAGTGATTCTACAACTCAGCAGGTGCAACAAGAAAGTAATATCCCTGAGTACTTGATGAGATACTCACAATGAAACCACATAAGTGGTGCTAGTAATTTGAAATAAAATCTGTAATTGGATTTTGGCTTAATCCCAAAGTTAAGGAGAACAGAATAATTCAAATTAGTGTACTTTTGTGATTCTCTTTTAATATTTATGTTTCTGGAAATTTATAAAATGCTATTGTACTTTTTAAAATATAGATTTTGTACATATTTTTTCTAAAATTGTAACTTTTCCACGCTTTGCTTCAGGTATATTCAGTAATGATGTGACAGTGATAATAGCATTATTTAAACTGGCCATTCACAGAATGTGTCTGTAAAGCAGGCACCCTAACACATGTGAGAGAGCATCAAACAGAAGTTACTCCTGGGTAGCTCCTACCCTGCTACCTCTGTGTAAGTACAGATTAAAAACACACACACACACAGAGGACATCCATATACATGCAAATTTATTATCAATTTTAGTAAAGTCTGATGTTTTAAAACAAATAAAATTCTCTCCCATTCCTAATAGAAAAGACTTCTGCCAAAGACTTTGGAGAGATGCTTCCAGTTAGACAATGGTGTACCACCTGCCTGATTCAAAACAAGGAAGCTCTCAGTGTTCATAAACATTATGTTGCCAAATGCTTTCATGGCTGGAATCACTGGGTTGCTGAGAGTTTTCCAGGCTGTATGGCCATGTTCCAGAAGCATTCTGTCCTGACGTTTCACCCACATCTATGGCAGGCATCCTCAGAGATTGTGAGATTTATTAGAAACTAAGCAAGAAAGAACTCTTGTTTGTTGGAGACAAGTATGAATGTTGTAATTAATCACCTTGATTAGCATTTAAGGGCCTTTCAGCTCAAAGCCTGACTAATTCCTGCCTGGGGGAATCCTTTGTTGGGAGGTGTTAGCTGGTCCTGATTGTTTTGTGTCTGGAATCCCCCTGTTAACAGAGTGTTGTTCTTTATTTATTGTCCTAATTTTAGAGTTTTGTTAAATAGTGGGAGCCAGATTTTGTTCATTTTCATGTTTTCTTCCTTTCTGTTGAAATTGTCCACATGCTTGAGAATTTCAGTAGCTTCTCTGTATAGTCTGACATGGTAGTTGTTAGAGTGGTCAAGCATTTCTATGTACTCAAATAATATGCTGTGTCCAGGTTGGTTCATCAAGTGCTCTATTTCTCTGGCTGATTTAGTCTGCAGTGCCTTTCGTGTTCCTTGATTCATGTTTGGGCAATGCTGCGTTTGTTGTCCCTATGTAGATTTGTCCACAGCTGCATGATATACGGTAGACTCCTGGAGACTTGAGAGGATCCCTCTTGCCCTTTGCTGAGTGTAGCATCTGTTGGATTTTCTTAGTGGGTCTGTAGACAGTTTGTAAGTTGTGTTTCTTCATCAGTTTTCCTATGTGGTCAGTGGTTCTCTATGGTAAGAACACTTTTCCTCTGGGTGGATCTTTCATAAACATTGTTCTACTGAGTACAGTCAGCCCTCCATGTTGTGGGTTTAACTTTCTTGGATTTTTTATTCATGGATTTGATTAATATTTTCACTTTAGGAATCTATAGGTCCTTCAGAGAAACTCTATGGTCAGCCTCTAATTGAAGTTGACCATAGCAATGCACTGGAGAATCAGGATATTTCTGGAAAGATATTCTTTCAGATAAAAAGACTAGCAGGTGTTTTGTTTGTGGGTTTTCCACTTTCATGGGGCCCCTGAGCCCCTATTCCCAGCTAATAAGGTATCAAATCTTTGCTGTAAATCTTCTCCTAGTAAATTTCCTACATCCAGATTTTAAATGAACACAATTATTAGTCATTCCCCTTCTTAGGATGCTCTTAACATATTGGACCTCTTCACATGACCCTATCAGGTCATGCCATTGCATTGTGAAAGGGAAGGCACCTGGGGCTGCTCATGGTGCCCTGCACACCCTCCCTCCTTCCTCCATCAGACGGTGGGGATGAGACAGGGCACCCTGTCCCAATCAGATTGCAGATAGGGCAGCAACATGTGTTGCCCCACCACCCTTTCTGCCATCTCACAGCAAAAAGGGAAGGGAAATGCGGGTAGCTCCATTGGAGCTACCCAAACTACACTTTCCTCCCAGTAGTGGTGGAGAAAGTACCTTTCAGCACTTCTCTTCCACTTTGAAGAGAATTTAGGTGGGGACTGCCATGCATCATGTGATGGCACATGACAGGCCCCGTCATGGCTGTGAATAGAAGCGGCAAAATAGGGCAGAAATGCCCCATGTGAAAAGGTCCATAGAGGAAAACATTGCCTCATCTTGCTATAGTTGTGTTATTTACATATTGTGTGACAAAAAAAATCATCATCCTTCACCTAATATTAAATTTTATAACTGAAATTCATCAGCATCATGTTTGCTAGTTTCAAATACAGACAGACCAAGGAAATGTTTCAAGTTTCCTGCTAACTATATTAAAGTGTTCTATGAACTCCAGCAATTTATTACTGTAAATAAGTTGTACTAAAATATACCAGTGTTCAAAAAGATGATTCCAGTAAAAATAGTATTTCCCTGTGTTCTTTGAAGACATGAAGGTATCATGTATTGGATTGGAATAATACTCTGATGAGGCAACCAAACCTCCAATTTATTTCAGGAAACACTTTGTAAGATATTTGATGAAGGAATAGACATCATTTTTCAGTATCATTGATTACCTTCCTTTGATATTCTGTACAAAATAATTATCTTACATTTTGTATTCTCGTGCCCTAAACAACACAATCGGATGGTTGTAGTGGTGGATTTATCAGCGGAAGGCTTTTACAAATAAAATACTATACTGTTACTCATGCAGCTTCCAAAAATAAATGTGTTTTCTATGGTATTACTAAAACACTTATCTGACTCTCTTCTTTTCTGGTGACATTTTAATGTAATAAAATGGAAGTGAATGAGGCTGTTTAACAAATAAGACTGCATTTGAATTTCTGTGGCATTACTGTTTGATATATAGATCCCTTGATGCCAGTATTTTCAACAAAAACAAAATAAAATCATATTCAGACTCTTCCAGTTAATACAAATATAACATAATGTAAGGAAAAAGGGCAGCAGAATAAGAACATATCCTTCCCCCAGGTCTCTCTTGGGCTATAATTCAGTATATATACTCTAGTGCTTTCTCCAGGTCAGGAGAAACAATGCCATAGAATAATATGTATTCTATGTATGTACATTTAAAAACCTATTGTATGAAAAATGCTTTCCTCCAATATGTCTCATGGACCTTCTGTCCTGTAATACAGCTTGTTGTTGGCTATTATTATTATTATTATTATTATTATTATTATTATTATTATTATTATTATTATTAAATAGCTCACTTTATCTCTCCCAAAGGGGACTCAAAGTGGCTTTTGTTCTCAATTATACAGTACAGCCTCTGTATCCACGGGGGATACATTCCTGAATATTGCATGACACACAAAGGCACAGATAATAGTGGATGCTATTGAAATGAAGGAATTTTGGCCTAAGAATACCACCTGTAAACCTTGAATTGGCTACAGAGGACATGTTTTTGGATGAAAATAAATGAAACTTTGCATACCAGTCCCACAAATACCAGGGGTGGGAGTCGTGTTAAAAAAAAGTGGTCCACACACCTCTGTTGGCATAGAGTTTATGTGATCAAGACCAGAATCAGATGCAGCTAGAACTGAAATAAACAACAGGTGCACAAAGATTTTGTGTCCAACCATCAAAGTGGGAGAAGCATGATTAAATCTAAGAATTGTTTGAGGGAAGCAGGAGAGGGAAGAAAGGTAAGAACGGATAGGACTTTATCAGAAAAGAAGCCAGTGCAATGCACCACTATTCCGTATGCATGCTATTCAGTATGCATACCTAAGATAATAAAGACATTCTTCTATAACCACAGAAGCAAAGTAATAATCTCAAATGACAGATGTGGATGCTAGTAACTATTGCAGATCTTCATCTGATGCTAGAATATCTGGGAAGTGGGAGCAAAAGGAATTTTATTTTCTTTCAGCAACAAAGCCTATCACATCACACTCCCTGCTTTCCATTTGCCATCAGGGAAAGGCATTTTTGTTTAAGCAAGCTATCAATGTATAAGCAGAGGATAGAATTTTATTTTATTGGGGTGAGTTTCAATAAAACTTTTGTATGTTTTTAAATACAACTTGATGAAAACCTGGACTAATAACTGAATTCTTCTTGTCTTCCCACAATTGAGCCTCTTTGGCAGTTCTTTTTAATATGTTACTCCTAATTGTACAATTATGTATACTTAGGATAACAATGGCTCACTGTTACTCATTAAATGGGTGCAAGACAGAAGTCTCCTTTAGTTGAGGAGCAGAACAATAATAATGCACACTCCAGAAAGGAGAAATAAAAAAACTTAATAACAGGAAGGGAGAATGCTACAACATGCACTTTATATATAAAGAGGAAAGATGCTTACCTCTCCTTGCCCTCTCTGCCACCATTTGAAAGTTCTTGGATATGCAGTTCCAAATTGTGTGATCACTATTCTGAAGCTACCTCCATGCATTGGCAACATATCACTTTTTCACTTTGAAAAACAAATCACTCAGTAGTTATAGGTGATAAATTGTGCTGCTTGCTTTTGTTTCTCTACCTTGGTTTCTTCCCCCACTTTCTTTGAAGCCCTTTCCGGATATTACATTATCAGTCATCTGATCATTTACTGAAAGTCTGTATGTGTGGGGTTGTGGAGAGGAATTTGGCTCTGATTTATGTAATTCATCATGTCCATGAAGAAGAACCCCACAGATCTTCAGGAATTTTATTTAGGTGTTCAACAAATAGACTTTGCTCCAGGGTAATCACTGCCATTATGATACTGATGCCCACTGTACATCTTATTGTAACTTCTAGATGCACAGCCATTAATACCTAGGGCACATTGGGTTAAACTCTTGAGTTGCTGAACTGCTGACCTGAAGGTTGGCAGTTCAAATTCACAAGACGGGACGAGCTCCTGTCTGTCAGCCCTAGTTCCTGCCAACCTAGCAGTTTGAAAACATGCAAATGTGAGAAGATTAATAGGTACCACTTTGACAGGAAAAGACAAAGAGATACTCCAAGCAATCTTGCATGCTACATGACCAGGAGGTGACCATACAGTATGTTGTTGTACATCCTGGGCCTGGGCCCGCTTGTAAGCTGCCCTGAGTCCCTTTGGGGAGATGGTGGTGGGGTACAAAAATAAAATTATTATTAAGTTATTAACGCAGGCTCCTCAGCTTGAAAATGAAGGAAAGAATCTCCCAGAGCCAGAGATGAACACCGCCTCCAGATGCCAGAAATGAAAGGAGAGGCCTTGCCTTTGTTTGTGTTTATAAATGTTTGCCTATGTATGTAAATGCTGTAATCCACTCTGAGTCCCCTAGGGGAGAAGGGTGGAATATATATAAAGTGTATTATTATTATTTTTATTATTATTATTACATTTTTTGTTATTTGCATATGTAAACACTTTTTAAAAGGAACTCTTCTGGTTTTATTCTACATCTGTATGCGTCTCTGATATGTAACAGATGGAGGTGATACATGGTACCTTTATTTGTACATCCCACAAAAGTGGCACTTGTATATTGCTACCTATATTTCTCGCTCATTGCTCTTCCCTTATTTTTTGCTTGTTTTTTCTTTCTTTGATCTGTAAGCTAATTCACATTTTAATCTGTAGGCTAATTCACATTTTAATATATGGTGAAATCAACACAGGTTGATTTCCCAAGCCTGAAATCCAATGCATCTACCTGAATTAAATAAGTATTACTTGTGAGTAAACAGGAGTAGAATCACACAGTTTTAGGCCACATCTGCACTGACCACTGAATGTAGATTTAAGGCAACTTGAAAATGTGGCCTTTAAATCACAAACAGTGTGAACATGCAGAGCAACACAAATTAAAGGCTTTAATTTTAGCAAAATTGGAATAATCAAAATTGAGGAATACTCCAAAATAGGTACCCTTAAGTGTAAACTACATCACATGGTGAAACTGATTAAAGGATGAGCACTCTGCCAATCTCCACATGAGCATTGCAGCAGGAGGAGTTGAAAAAATAACCCTAATCCTCCATGGCTGCAATGTCATAAATATTGTGGATCCCAGAACTAGATTGAAGTCAACCGCTGTGATGGGTATAAGCACTGTCTGGGCCTTGATCCAATTCTTGAGCTTTCTGTATATTGAGCTCCAACTTGAAATCGTTTCCTACTCTACTGTCTTAAATGGCCTTTGTTGACAAATGTAAGTAACATCCTGAATGCACTGGTCTTATGAATGGGCCTTGGTAACACACTATATCATGGATATCATTAAAGAAAACACAACATTGAGTAGCATCAAGAGATAGTGAACTGGACACATTAGGGTATTTTGTGACTCATTTAATAAAACATTGGTTGACTCTCATGAATACCTCCTTAGGAATTAAGAAATACATTAAATGGAAAACAGAAAACATACATAAAAGTAGATATTCATCAAAAACATTAGATTGGAAATTAATAAAACATTATGTAAACACATATAATACTTACATCAAAGTAAGTTTCTTTTAAAAGCCACTTAAGTAAGCAATTAGTCAAGGGTGGACACAGCTAGCTACACTTTGCCTTAGCTGTCATTAATCTTCATTAAAGATAAGCTGAGGCTAGCAAAATTGTCTGAGTAGTCTGTTTCTGGTGAACCAAAGCAGTCAAGATGTGACTACCAGCAGCCAAAGCCATAGTGTAAGTGGCTGGTTATCTCACAGAGTTCATCTTGCATAGCTAGAAATAATTCCTTAGTTCTGCTATCAAACATTTTGTTTGCACTTGTCTAATTTAACTACAAAGAGAAGAAAATGTAATGCTAAGAAAGAAAAAGAGAAAGAGATTAAGAGCAGAACAAATTGACCATAAGTGAATTTGTTTCATCCTTCTTGCAACCAGCAAAGGATTGAATTCTATGACATTCGTATATTTTGCTGATTAAGTTTAAAATCTTGAAATAATAATTGGCCAGGAGAGGAGTAAAAATCCAACCGTGAAGGGATTTAAAAAATGCAACAACTTGAAAGTACCTGCAATTAACTTGCATATATTATTACAAGAAAGGTAGAGTTTGATGTAGAAGTGTACAAAACCTTGTTTGTAGAAAAACAAAGATCAACTGAGGATAACATAGAGTAGATCAGAAAAAGGAAACTATAAATGTCCATGGTGCCAACTACTACTTTCTCTTTGAATAATGCATTACAAATGGTTTTCATTACTTTTTGAACAAAGAAGTAAACACGTCTTGGAAGAGTTACATTGTTTGGCCTAAATCTGAGAAAATTCAAGCAAAATTCTGTGATATTTTCTCTGGAAAACTCTGGATTTAAGATATCTATAGGAAGCCAATTGAGAAAAATGTAGCCATCATATACTGTATATACTATTTTAAGAACTTATAACTGAAAAAAGAATAATGTACTTAAACTTTTTCGGAGTGATCAAAAAATCATTTAAAATAGATTACAAGCCAACGACAGAAGCTGATGGATTCTGTATTAGGAGGGAAGTGAATCCATTCTAGGTTTTCTTTCAATTGTCAGTTAACACTGCTGAACTCTGTCCTCAAAAAAGTTTCAGCATATTGGAGAGCACTTTCAAAATTTGAACAAAAATCCAGAGAGGACTGAAGCTCAGCTCACATGGCAACTATTATCCACCATTGGATTGTAACAGAATAGACTTTGATCTTTAAGTAAGGTAAAGGTAAAGGTTTTCCCCTGATGTTAAGTCCAGTCATGTCTGACTCTGGGGGTTGGTGCTCATCTCCATTTCTAAGCCGAAGAGCCGGCGTTGTCCGTAGACACCTCCAAGGTCATGTGGCCGGCATGACTGCAAGGAGCGCCGTTACCTTCCCGCCGGAGCGGTACCTATTGATCTACTCACATTGGCATGTTTTTGAACTGCTAGGTTGGCAGGAGCTGAAGCTAACAGCGGCCACTCATGCCGCTCCCGGGGATTGAACCTACCTTTTGGTCTCCAACTCAGTGCTTTAATGCACTTCCCCACCAGGGTTCCTAACCCTAACCCTAACTCTAACCCTTAAGTACCACAAGCAAACTTTCTCTTCAGGAAGTGTAGTGCTGAAACAAATGACAATGCTCTCTGTATTCATTTCCCCATGTTAATAAAGTTTGCAAGCAAGTTAACAACTTGTGATAGTTGTAATGATGATATATGTGTGTGAGAGTCCATCTAACATTAGAGTGTAAAACACCAATCAAGGTAATTTAAAGACTGTGGGCTCCTTTAAATATTTTTTATTAAGAAGTGAAACAGTAGACTAAACAAAAGCTCACATCATTTGAAAGCTGGCTTTCTACAGCTATAATTTGTTGCTCAGCAGACTTGGCCAGGTTGATTGGATGGCTCATTTAGCAGAGAAGTAAAGTTCTAATCTATAGGCTTTGACGCTGGTTTATTGTAAATTGGCACTCTTACCTGAAAGGCAATTGATGCAGAACTTCTAGTAAACATTTGACTGGGTGCCAAAACAGGTTTGCCAAAGCAACTTAATTTACTTCAATACACAGGTATTATGAAAAAGGCATCCAAAGAAACCTATTCATGTTCGTTTACAGAAGTGGGATTCAGATCCCAATTGATATTCAAACTAGGAAACCATTTGCTAACAACTAGAACAAAAGTCCTTTTAAGTTCTCTTCTCGTCACTGTGATGGAAAGTACTGCATTTTGTGACAGATATAAAATTGCTACTCTTACAATGTGTCGTTACTAAAATTGAAATATCCAGTGTGAGGTAGAACTTTTGTCATATGCTGCACCAAGTAGAGTTTTCTGCTTTTTTTTCAGACAGAAGCTGAAAATTCATATATATTATAATTTCCTAACTGGTATTTGAGCATCAAAATGTAACTGGGTCTAATTTTATAATTCGATTGACATAACATTGTATTTAGGACATTTCTGATACAGTGGTAAAGTATGGTGAGATCATACTATCATGTGAAACTTGATAGTAGGGGTATATTTCCTGACATATATTAAAGCAGTCTATACTGTGGCTGCCCAGCTCATGAAATATGGTGCAAACAAGACATTTCCATAACTTTTACACAGAGGTGTATACATTTTTCATTACAACATGGTAAAGTAATATATTTCTAAAATATATGTTTGTAAGCTTTAATTATTCAAGGTTCGTTCAGTACTTTCAAGGCAGTATTTCAGAATGACAAAATGTCTTCACTGAGAATTGTTCCTGTTGCTGTGTTATTCCATAACAAAAATAGCTGCAATATTGTACACACTAAACTAGCAGTAAGGCCATTAAAACTCTGCAAGATCTATTTTTGAATGGAAACATCTAGGGTTATACTAATTGAAAGTGCCTTGAATCTGTAAAAATGCTTTTATTGTGCAGTTGACACAGTCCAGTTCAATGCATTTCAATTTTTGCATTATATTTTAAATGTTAAATGTTATTTTTGTCCAATTAAAATTAAAATTAACCCAATTAAAATATTCCCAGCAACCTATTAAATAATTTACAGTAGTAAACCACAAATTAGAAGGCAAATGCTAACTTAAAACTGATTTCAGGAGACTTAATGAGGACTATTGAGGTGTGGTAATTGAGGCAGAGGGCTTGGAGGTCAGGAAATGCACATTTTCATTCTCAACAAATCAGGAAATGAATTGGGTATTCTCCACATTCTCAGTCAACATTTGACCCAAATGTAATGTCAAGTGATGCTACAAAAACAACTCATGTATTTCTCCATTCTATCTTCCTCTCCCCCAATTCAGTTATTCTAAACTATTTCTTGATTTTTTAGCACCATATATGTTTCACGATTCAGGGTTGCAACCCAGCATTTCAATCTAGTGGATAATTCTAATTTGGTTAGCAAGTTAAACCATGCTTGGTTTAAACAGTGAGTGAAAGAAACAAGAAGGTATTGAGCAAGAAGCAAAAAAAGTGATGATAGAAGAGCCGATATGAACATAACCTAATAGGAGAAAAACAGGGTTTGCCATTATATTAACATTAGTTTACTAATTCTTAGCTTAAACCTACACCATGGAATTCCTGTAGCTAAAATGTGCTTTATAGTCTTCAGAGATGGATGGAAGAATATACATAAAATAATGCTGTTCCTATTTTATCTAAAAAGCCCCCAAACTTTCTTTTTCTATGGTAAACATATACATTTAACTTCATTGACTACAAATTATAGTTATAAAATTATTTTAAAATTATTTTTGAAATGCACTATCATTACGAATATATTTTGTTTTTTGGGTTGTTTTTTTTTAAAATCAATAGCTTTTCAAATATTTCTTTAAGTGCACCAACATGCTTTTGCAAGCATGGTGGTTTAAACATTAGACTACAACACTGGATACCAAGATTTGCATCCCTGGTCAGCCATGAAACTCACTGGATGATCTTGGGCATGTCACACTCTCTTAACCTCAGAGGAATGCAAAAGCAAACCCCTTCTGAACAAATCCTGCTGAGAAACCATGATTATAGGCTTGCCTCAGTGTTACTATAATTCGGAAAAAACTTGAAGGCACACGAAAATAACAACATACAAATGGGGGACAGATCTCTAAGCGATGTTGATTACTAGAAGTACATAAATTCTATGTGTTCTAGTACCTCTTATAAAAAGTGATATCCTATGGCTTGCAACCAATGTTTTTTTTTTATTTACAAAAAACATTTGACTAGTTTGCAGGACACATTTTGTGTATGCAATTTATTGACTTAGGTACACAGTTCACCAAGGCCTCCAGTGCCACAGCAGGTTAAACCACTGAGATGAACTTGCTGACCGAAAGGTTGGCGGTTCGAATCCAGGGAGAGAAATGAATGCCTACTGTTAGCCTTAGCTTCTGCCAACCTAGCAGTTTGAAAACATGCAAATGTGAGTAGATCAATAGGTACCGGTCCGGCAGGAAGGTAACGGTGCTCCATGCTGCCATGCTGGCCATATGACCTTGGAGGTGTCTATAGACAACACCGGCTCTTCGGCTTAGAAATGGAGATGATCACCACCCCTCAGAGTCAGACATGACTAGACTTAACATCAGGGGAAAACCTTTACCTACCTTTACCTACACAGTTCATCATAAAGGTCCATTCACAGACAGAATCCCTTGTGTGCACTCCCCACTTTTACTGCCACTTTTTCTTAGGGTGACAACTACAACCGTGACAGGTGAAAAAATATGCAATTTCAATTGCAGAAAACACTGTTGAGGAGGAAAGATATCTTCAAATCTTAATTCACACTAAACAGTCTCCTAGCATGAACGCACTCTAAGGATCATATAAGCCACTGTATTTCATCATTCCTACTATTCCTGTGTGTCTCAATTTGCAAGTTTTCTCTACAGCTCATTTGATACTGTCACCAGGTCTTTTGGGTAACTCCTCTCACACAAAACCACTAAATACAGAGGACAGACTAGTGACCTCCAGCTGCTCCAATGTTGCTAAGACAGTTTGAAATTAATGCCAAATCTGAACAATTTCTTTACATAATCTCTTCTATCTTCTTGACTGGAAACCAAATGGGTACAGTTCTTGCTTCCAGTTTGTCATGGTGAATGCCTGTTTGTAAGCTCTAAAGGGCTATTTCTTTACTTCACAGTAAAAAAGGAAGCACCAATTAGTGCTAGAAGCTGTCTGTACATGGTGATCCAAATAGAAACAAGGCATATCCAAGTGCAAGAATATATTTTAGATATGAAGTATCTATCCGTTCATCATACTGCGCTGACACTTATAAAAAATTCAAAAAACCAAAACACAGATTGCTTTTGAGCTTACATCATTTCTAAAAACAGGTTGAAAGACAGACAAAGTAACATATAGAGCAAGGGCTAAGTATGGTAGAAAATGAGCATTTTTTAAAAAAATAGGCATACATTAACAAGTTATCCTTAGTGTTAAGAGAGAACCCAGAAGGAAATGCAGAATTTCTGGTAATTCATAGCATTTTCAATGTGATGCATAAGGACTTTTCAAAAAAAAGTTAAATACAACTGTTTTGCTAAAATACAACACAACAATGATCAAAATGATCTAATCACTATTTTAATTCCTTACTTGGCTCAGCTAAAAGACCAGCTATTATATCAATGTGACTGTTGTGCAGGATCCTGCCGGCAACCGTACTACTGTGTCCCATTTATACTATGCTATAAATGATCTAACTTACAAAAAAGGAGGGGGAAAGGACAATACTAATCTTGACAGGGAAAAAAAGATATTCACAGGACTGCTTCAAAACATTAAAGCAACTGAGCATGTAATTGAGCAAAAATAGAATGTGATTTCTGCGTTCACACAATTGAGATATTTATAGTTTTTCAAATGGGCCACAGAAAAAGAGCATGGAGCTTTTCCTAGCCAGAAAGGATTAACAAACATGGACATCTGATCATTGTTCCATCTTTCAGGTGAGTCCTCTGACTGGGTTGGTCACACCAAATTATAGCGAAGGGCTATAAATTCTACAAACAACATATATCTTAAAATACCACATATAGCCTCTTTTTCCATTCTAACCTGGTTAACAGTGCAAGAGACTGTAAAAAACAACAACAACAGAACCCACTAACTTTCCTGAAGTTTATGATGTTCATTGTACTATATGACATGTCTCGTTGAAAGTGCAAAATGCCTATGGCATGAATTCTGGTGTAACCAAAGAGAGAACGGTCAGAAGATTTCACAGAATGACCATTGAACTAATGGTTGCTGTTTTTAAAAACAAAATAAAACAATCCTAGTATGATGATGCCTTACCTAACAGTAATGACACTCAGGGGAAATTGTCAGAAAACTCACAACATTCAACCATACTATAGAAAGGTATCAATTTTAATAATTGTTTTAAAGGTGATCCCAGGACATATGTCACCAAGAACTACTCAAAAGATAAACCACAATATTGCGATCATATTATTAATTTTATTCCTTGTTATATAAACAAAATTGTGAACTAACCTTTTGACACAATGTATACAACTAAAATATAGGTAATTATAGGTTATATTTTACCTAGGAAATATTAAAAATTAGAGGACAGCAGAAGTTATCAGCAATGTAGCCCTGTTGATCCTTTAGTGTCAACAAAATTCATATAGGTATGAAGTCAAAACATTTTTAGAGTCCAGTACAGTTCATTATACTATACATTAATCAAAAAACAGATTTTTCAAAATAACTTGTCTGGCAATTCTTCCAAGAATTTGACACCCAGAAAAGAAGATCCAGAATGAAATTCCCTATCACAAATACATGTTGAAAATATAATATAAAAGTCAATTAGAAGCTTTACTCTCACCCATCTAAAAGCTTCATAAGAATGCTCTTGGAATTGCACCTTGCAGTGTAGTAAATGATTCAGGATGGGAAAATGGCCTGTTATTGCTAAAATCTGCCTCTCCCTGATGGATTATAGAAAAGAAGAGACTCCAGTAGAGATAAGTGTGCATGAAATGTTCTCCTCCCCCACCTCCTGCCTCCAGAGGATTTAGCCAAATTGGCTGCAAGGAGACTTCAAAAGCAGCCAGCTCAGAGATGCTGAAAGCACCTTACAGCTTGATATTGCTGGCCCTTACTTCTTCTTTCTAACAAAATTAGGATTACAACAAGGCCAGATGATCAGTAAGGCGGAGGCTTTGATTAAGACATTATTTTGTTGGAAACGCTACACTGCTCATGACAGTGGAAACATTTAATCTGGACCTCCCAATTTCAAGTACAAAAGCATCCCTCCCACTTATTGCTCAGAGATTCCTGCATCAGAACACAGGACTTTGGATGCTGCCTGGATGGCTTTAAAGCACCATTCCTCCAAACAGTAGATTCTCCCCTGCGTGCACACGCTCATCTCACTTACCTTGAATCACAAACAGAATATCTGCTAAATTCCCACGGATTATTTCAGTTCAGAGCAGCCGGCAATGCATCCGCACAATGCTTTGCCATTGCTAGTGTGAAGAGAAAGAGCTGCTGGGATGCTGAATGGCACATCAGCCAACTTTGTGTGTAGCAAAGGCTCCGTGGAAGATCTGGACTGAAATGACACTGAATTGTGGATTGGATTCCACTGCAAACAGCAATGGTGTCACAGAAGCATCTCTTTGAAGCAGAAAACCTCAATTTATCATTAAAACGGATTACAAAATAAACCCAATTTTAGATTGCAATATGCAAATCTGTCTCAAAATAAGAAGTGTTAGTTTATTGCATAATATTTGGATTTTGATCAATTTTTTTAACACAGTAAGTCATAATGGGATAAAAAAGTTGGACTACTCAAAAGGGAAAGAACTGGATTTAAAAGGTCCTTTATAGAATTACTTTTAAAATCTTCATACAGTTTTCTTTCTTTCTTGGCATTTTATTCTTCAAACTTCTTTAAAGTTGAATTTTTTAAATTTTACATATAGTAATGCAAAATAACAGAAAAAATCCATCATGGTTCATAGTTATAGTTATTTTTAATTAAATATACCTAATGTGTTTTGTTCTGAGCAAAAATTAATTACTCAGGTATCACAAAGTTAAACCCAATGTTCCTTCTAACAAGCATAAATCCATTTAAATGAATAAACTAAATGGGATTAATGTCACACTCATATAAATGCTTCTGCTATAGGTAGGGGTAACACTGAATTTAGTTTATGGCATTTTCATTAATTCCAGCTGAATTAATGACCTATATTTAAATCACAGCTAAGAAACTATGAACTGCTCTTTTAAGTGCAGACAAATATGGTGGATACATCATGCCATTTTAATGGCTATAGAATCAGTAAATATGTGATGTACTTCACTTATCAGCGTTTATATAGCTTTAAATATTAAGCAACATTTCCCAGTGTCATGCTCTTCAGAATACTCATATGAATCTCTCTAAAAAGGTTAGAAATGCTCATCTTAGGTATTAGTGTATATGCAATTGCTGAAATATTGAACTGAAAGAGACCATAATGGTGATTTACAGCTGCTGTTTAGTTTACATTTTCCCATGAAAGTTAGCATATGGAAATTTAGAACTAAATATACTTCCATAAAGCAATATGCAAAGTATTTTTGCTGGCACTGAATACAGTCTACTTTGCTTGTTTATAGCCATTGAGTTAGCACAATAACTGATAGAAAAAATGAGTAAAATGCATGATGCAGCATCATGTTATGAGTCAGAGAAGTAATACTGGATGGTTGATTCCAGAAAATTCTAGCTAAGCTCCATGGCTCTCCTACATGAAAGAGATGAAGAAAGTGAAGTCTGCAGCCACATAGAATTGTCAAAGGTTTTTTATGCCCCTTGACACATCTGGACTATATGGGTCTTATACTGTTAATATCTACATGTACTCTGTGTGTGGGGGGGGGAGGTCATTTGGAGAGGTAGATTGAGGTGTTACCAGCTCTAGTAGTCCTTTTCATTTTCAGTGGGACAAAAATGTTCTATAAAAATGCCAAGATTGTATTAGGACACATAGCCACAAGATCCCAAGCAAATTCTCTTCTCAGGCTGATAGTCTGTCTGTTTAAAATGTATCCATACTGTTTTGGAAGGGGATGCATTTCTTTTAGAGCTCTGCATCTCAAACCATCTGATGTGGAGTCCACCATTTTTTTTAAAGGTGCCAATGCCCAGGACCAAATTTGTGTTCATTGGATGAAATTCTTTCTTTGTTTCCTGAAAACCCATCAGGGTAGGTGCCAGATATCATCACTTTCAGCATTGTCAAAAAAGATCAGGTGCAGATTATTGGGAATGGTCATTGGACCAACACTGACACTGGAGGTAGAAATAGTTTTCAGGGGCAGGAAAGCTTTTTTATTAGCTCAGGCTGGCACATTAATGGTGATGCTATCTGGGCAAAGATAGCTTTGTTGAATTTTGTCCAGACTCTGATAAGCTCTTGTTTGGATCACTGCATTATGCTTCATGGGGGATACCTTTGAAAATGGTATATAAATTACCCCAAAACTGGACAGCCAAACTGTTAATTGTTGAGGGTAAGATCATATTATGCCAGTGCTCTCTGATCTGTACTAGCTTCTAGTCCATTTTCAACCACATTTCAAAGCATTTGCAAATGCTTAAAGCCTAAAAGAATGTAGCAAGGTAACTATTTTTCCCATATATGCTGACTTGTTGCAAAGATAACACAACACAACCAAAAAGGAATTATTGGTATCTTGGTTTTGAGGCCTGTTCCTGGAGTTGTTTGAGGAGCTGATTCAGAAAATTGCATTGGATAGACTGCATCAGCTCTAGTTTCTTAGATACTGTTATCCTGGTTTTCTATGGGCAAGCAAATGGCAACTGGTAGATAGCATATGTTATGTATTTAAGAAACATATGCTGATAAGGGAAAACTGGTGCCATTTTTTTGGAATTAGTAGGTCAAATATACCCAGAAAGGGAACTAACATTTGAGACGCCAAAGTGTGTGTTGGCCAGTGCAATCCTTTGAGACTCTTTTTCAGTGGTTGAGGTAACATTAGGGAGTGGGCCTTTTCACTGCTGGCATCCCAATTATGGAGAGCCTTTCCTTTAGTGTCTTTTCAATCACCAACATTGCGACCATGTCAGTGCCAAGATATGCTTCTTTTATTGTTTGAATTTTCAGGAATTCAGTAAGTAAATCAACATCTATCTATCTATCTACTGTGATAGTTTCCAGAAAATATTGAATTTGTAATCATCATCATCATCATCATCATCCCCCCCCCCCCGTAGGTGCCACCTTGCCGTGGTGGGGGGGGGGGGGCTTAACTACTCCAATGATGACTGCGAGCTATGTTGGCGGTAGTGTAACTACTGGCAGGTCCAACCAAGCCAGAGAGGTCTCAGCTGAGAAGGAGAACTAAGAGCACTAATTAGCATTATGGAGAATCAAACCAAAACGAAGTCTATACTGGCTTGATCATCACCCAGGATAAAAAAGACTGCAGTGGATGCTGCTGATTCTGGACATCCATTGACAAGTGGGCTAGGGAATAAAAATACAAATGAACAGTCACAGAAGCGGCAGGAATATACAATGCCAGAAAACCGCATAGTTATGAAATGCTATTACAAATCTAAACCCCAAAAGTGTGGCTACCAAAAAAGGATGCATCGGCTATGGAAACAAGAGTACCCTGACTCACAAATAGCAGAACCCCAACTGGCTGACCAATGAAGATACATAATCAGAAACAAAGTGTTCAGTGAAGTTGAACTCGAAGAAATCCAGCACACCACAGCACAGATAGCAGCACAGACTCCAGCAACACTTGGAATGGTAGAACAGATTGAACCAGAAGAAAGTGTGGAGCTTTTGCAAGAATTTGAAAAACCAGCACTTGAAACATCTGCTGAACCACCAGGAACCTTGACAGCAAGACAACAAGAGCTCAAGGATAAGATCATAGCTCATGCTGCAGCAAATGCAATAAGAAAACGGCTCCCAACCCTAAAAACAGTGCCCAAGAGACACCTGGCGCCTCTCATGAAAGATGTGAATACAGTACTCTCCACTGTCCAAATAACATCAATTGAACAAACAAACCAGTATGCCTACAATGCAGCAGTGATAGTAACAGAAGAGCTTGGGCTCCTACAACCAAGGCAGCCCCAAAGAAAATCGACTGGAAAACCAAAGTGGAAAGTCAGGCTAGAGTTGAAAATCAAAAAGCTTAGATCAGATGCAAGTAACCTGAAAAATATGAAAGAGAAGAAACTGAAGAATGACAAAATCAAGCAATACCTGATCCGAAAGTACTGGCTGAACACCAGAAAAATTGAAGAAGCTTTGGAAAACGTGAAAGAACAAATTACAGCAACAGCCAGAAAAATTGAAAGGTATGAAGCCAGAATCATCCAGTACAGACAAAATCAACTGTTTCAATCAGACCAAAGACGGCTCTACCAGAGTCTGAACCAAACAACAGACACAGTAACCATAAAGCCAGAGGAAACTGCAACAACGAAGTTCTGGAAAGAGCTTTGGGAAAATAATAAGAACTACAACAAAAACGCTGGGTGGATAAAGGAGTTTGAAGGAAAATTCTCACAGAACAAAATGGAACAGATGGAAATAACAACTGAAATGATCAGCAAACGAGTGCAAAAAGTCAAGAACTGGACATCGCCTGGTAGTGATCAACTTCATGGATTTTAGCTCAAACATCTGATTAGTTTACATGGAAAAATGGCCCAACAATTCAATGAGATGCTGCAGAAAGGAAGTATCAGTGAATGGCTAACAACTGGAAGAACATACCTGATACAAAAGGATCCAGCAAAAGGAGCAGCACCAGGAAACTACAGGCCAATAACGTGTCTGCCCACTATGTTTAAACTACTGACTGGCATCATAGCTGACAGAATTCAAGACTATCTTGAAGAAAAAAACATCTTGCCAGATGAACAGAAAGGCAACAAACGGAAAAGCATGGGCACAAAAGACCAGTTATTGATTGACAAAATGATTCTGGAGAACTGTAAAAGCCGAAAAGCTAATCTTCACATGACGTGGATTGACTACAAAAAGGCCTTTGACTCACTCCCACACAGCTGGATCATCAAGTGCCTGGACGCCATCTGGATTTGTAAAAATGTTGGCACCTTTATTGAAAACATGATGGAGCACTGGAAAACTGAAATGTTTGTTGGAAATGAAAGCTATGGACTTGTCAACATCAGAAGAGGAATTTTCCAGGGAGATTCATTGTCCCCTCTGCTTTTCATTATTGCCATGATCCCTGTGTCAACAATCTTACAAAAAACAAATCTCAGCTACCAAACATCTAAGAATTCTCACAAAATTTCACATTTGATGTACATGGATGACCTGAAGCTATATGGGAAAATGCAAACTGAAATCCAGTCTTGACCAACACTGTCCGAATTTTTAGCACTGATATCAACATGGAGTTTGGTTTGGACAAATGTTCTACAGTGGCATTGAAGAAGGGAAAAATCATTGAAAATGATGGCATAAATATGCCCAATGGCCAAACAATAAAGTGTCACCAGCCAGAGGCCTATAAATATCTGGGCATATTACAGCTGGACAACATCAAGCATGAACATGTGAAAACTGTGGTCAGCAAAGAATACACACAAAGGGTCAGAAAAATTCTCAAAAGCAAGCTCAATTGAGGCAACACCATCAAGGCCATAAACACCTGGGCCATACCTGTCATAAGATATACTGCTGGCATTATAAATTGGACACAGGCGGAACTGGACAATTTGGACAGAAAAACAAGAAAACTCATGACCATTCATCATTCACTGCACCCTCTATCTGCCTAGAAGATCAAGGGGCAGAGGACTCTTACAAGTAAAACAAGCAGTCAAAGAAGAAGAACATGCCCTGGCAGAATATGTAAAGCAAAGTGAAGAACCTGCTTTGATTGAAGTCAAAAATCAGAAACTCCTCAAAACACAACAGACAAAAAACCAGTACAAGAAAACTGCACTACAAACTAGAGCTGACAGCTGGCACAACAAAACACTGCATGGAAAGTTCCTTGACAAAATTGAAGGAAAAGCTGATAAGGAGAAGACCTGGCTCTGGCTCATGAATGGGACCCTGAAGGAGACAGAAGGCCTGATCCTTGCAGCCCAGGAGCAAGCCATCAGAACAAATGCAATTAAGGCCAAGATCGAAAAATCAGCTGATGACCCAAAATGCAGACTGTGCAAGGAAGCTGATGAAACCATTGATCATATCCTCAGCTGCTGTAAGAAAATTGCACAGTCAGACTACAAACAGAGGCACAACTGTGTGGCCCAAATGATCCATTGGAACTTATGCCTCAAGTACCACCTGCCAGCAGCAATGAACTGGTGGGATCACAAACCAGCAAAGGTCGTGGAAAATGAACACGAAAAGATACTGTGGGACTTCCGAATCCAGACTGACAAAGTTCTGGAACACAACACACCAGACATCACAGTTGTGGAAAAGAACAAGGTTTGTATCATTGATGTTGCCATTCCAGGTGACAGTCGCATTGATGAAAAACAACAGGAAAAACTCAGCCGCTATCAGGACCTCAAGATTGAACTTCAAAGACTCTGGTAGAAACCAGTGCAGGTGGTCCCGGTGGTGATGGGCACACTGGGTGCCGTGCCAAAAGATCTCAGCCAGCATTTGGAAACAATAGACATTGACAAAATTACGATCTGCCAACTGCAAAAGGCCACCCTACTGGGATCTGCACGCATCATCCGAAAATACATCACACAGTCCTAGACACTTGGGAAGTGTTCGACTTGTGATCTTGTTTGAAGTGTCATACAACGTCGTTGTGTCAATAATAATAATAATAATAATAATAATAATAATAATAATAATATACTTTATTTATAACCCATCCTATCTCCCCAGGGAATAGAAGTAATGTGTTAAAATGTGACAGTATACAGAATTTTGCACTGGAACAAATCTCAGGGGGCATAAAGGTAAGGCAAAAGTAGCCCCCTACAGTTGATACCTTAAGTGAGCTTGAGACTTTGTGGCCCCTTAGTGGGCCTATCTTTGACCAATTTACTCCGCTTGACAAGGAAGATGTTGCTAGAATCCTAGCTGTTGCAAAGCCAACCACCTGTTCCCTTGATCCGTGTCCCTCCTGGCTGGTGAAGGGCTGCCTGGAAGGTCTACTCAATCCGTTGAGTAATATAATCAATGGCTCTCTTGTACAGGGGGTCTTCCCGGACAACCTAAAAGAGGCAAGGGTTCGTCCCTTGCTAAAGAAGCCTAGCTTGGATCCCATGACCCTTGCCAACTATCGTCATGTCTCCAACCTTCCATTCTTGGGTAAGAGGATAGAGCGGGCTGTACTGGGACAATTGCAACAATTTCTGGATGATACAGCCGGCCTGGACCCTTTCCAGTCAGGCTTCCGCCCTGGCCATGGGACGGAGACAGTCCTGGTTGCCATTACAGATGAACTTCGTTGCCAGTCTGATAGCGGCGGATCAGCGCTACTGGTACTTCTCAACCTTACCGCAGCATTTGACACCGTTGACTACGATCTAATGATTCACCGTCTCGCCATGGCCGGAGTTTGTGGTCAGGCCCTCAATTGGTTCAACTCATTTCTGCGAAACCGGAGCCAATGCGTGGAGTATATGGATCAAGTCTCCGACAGATCTCCCCTCCTATGTGGGGTACCCCAAGGTGCAATTCTCTCCCCTCTTCTCTTCAACATCTACGTTAGACCCCTTGCTAGTTTGGCTTGGAGTTTCGGCCTAGACTGCTATCAATATGCGGATGACACCCAACTCCTTCTGCGCTTGGAGCCTGGAGCAACGTCAATACCAGACAATTTCACCTTATGTCCGGAGGCTCTGTCGAACTGGCTACGTGCTAGTAGACTGAAGGTGAACCCGGCGAAGACTGAGATTCTCTGGCATGGCCGCTTAACTGGTCTGACCCACTTGCTACCCACCTTCGATGGTGCTGCCCTATCTCCTTCGCCTACCGTTAAGAGCCTGGGTGTCGTTTTAGATTCGCAGCTGACATTGGAAGCTCAAGTCGCTGCTGCCAGCAAACAGGCCTTTTTCCACCTACGACAAGCAAGGCAACTGGCACCCTATCTATCTGATGAGGCGCTGGCAAAAGTCATCCATGCCACGGTCACGTCTAGGCTGGACTATTGCAACGCCCTGTATGTTGGCCTTCCGATGTCCACGACCCGAAAGCTCCGTATTGTTCAGAATGCAGCAGCCAGGCTACTCACAAGAACACCCATGAAATGCCACATAACACCAGTGCTGCAGCATCTGCATTGGCTGCCAACTGATTACTGTGGTCTATATAAGATGCTAGTTCTGACCTTTAAAACTCTTTACAGCCAGGGCCCATCGTATCTTAGGGACTGTCTCTCCTTCTCCCATCATCGGAGGTCACAACGACCATCCCAACGAGACTTACTTTATGTACCGGGTCCTAGAGAAGTGCACTTGGAAAGGACCAGACGCAGAGCTTTTTCTATTTCTGCCCCAACCTTATGGAATGCCTTGCCGCCCTATATGAGAGCCATACATGAGTTAGGGCCTTTTACCCTAGCACTCAAGACCTGGCTCTTTACTAGAGCTTTTAATCTATGTTAATTTTATCAATATTTGTATGTATATATTTTTATCCTTTACAATTTTATCTTGTAAATCACCTAGAGCATCGTGGATGGAGGGCGATTAATAAGTAATTAAATGATGATGATGATGATGATGATACTGCCATTCTTTTTCCTGCTTAGGTGAAGTAACATAAAACTACTACTTTCTAGTGAGTTTTCATATGGATTTCATTGCATGCTGTAATCTATTAAATAAACTTATAGAGTCTTTTGGCTCTGATCTGACCTCATCAAACAGCTGTAATCTCAAAGAACAAGGCTCTAAAGAGTTCATAAACAACAGAGAATAAAAAAAACCCTCCAGATAGAAATCATCTCATTGTTTGCTTTCGTAAATGAACACTCTAGGATGCAAAAATGTGAACTTTAATATGTTCAAATGAGATAAAATCTGGACCATCTTTGCACTAACAAATGGAAAAAATGTCCTCCAGTGGCTGAAAAGCAGGGTGGGAGAGAAATAAATTTTATCCATGCTTCCTCTTTGTCTATTTAATATAGTCAAGGCCTTATCAGCACTCAAACACACTCTAGTGAAAAGCCCCAGAACACCAGCTAAAATCCCTGAATGCTTCATCTGTCATTCTGCCTTGTCTTTTTTATTGAATTCTAATGAAAATATCTATAATACACTGGAAACGACCATGCAAACACTGAAAAAGAAATCCAAATATTCAATGAACAATAATCTCTCAGCCCTGAATTCTGAAAAACAATCAACTACATACCACAGGAAAAGAAATGTATTAAAATGTCCTGGAAGAGTGTCATTTGCACCATCAGCTATTAATCAAAGAGAAAGATTGTAAAGTGAGGAATATAGGAGAGCAATGCATGAAATGGTTAACAAAAACATCAAGGTTGTCTAGCTAGCTATTCAACTTTTAAATTCAAGATGAATTTGGAGTGAGCATTTTGTTAAGGAACATAAAATCCTGCTGGAAAATTCCCATCTTAAAAGGAGAACATTTTATTTTGTAAAGTCATCACTCTTTAACCAAGACAGCAAAAGGTGAGCCTCCTTCTCCTTACGCCGAACAGGAGAATAAGGTCCATTAAATGGACCTCTCTTATTACTGCTCATTTTTATGTTGAGCATTCCTTTTATTTTGAAGGTTTTCCTTGTAATTGGGAACAGATTGTCTATGGCTGTTTCATAAAGGTGTGTTTTCAGATCATTTGCTGACCAGTTATGGAATACTGAGACCATACACAAAAGACTGATTTGATAAAGGGCCACTTTCTAAAACCCAATTAAACAGTGTTAAACCTGGAAATGATCAATGCCAGGAATAACCTAGGCCCCTTCCACACAGCTGAATAAAATCCCACATTATCTGCTTTGAACTGGAATATATGTCAGTGTGGACTCAGATAACCCAGTTCAAAGCAGATTTTGTGGGATTTTCTGCCTTGATATTCTGGGTTATATGGCTGTGTGGAAGATCCCCCAGTTTATGATCAGCTGAGGTAGATGTTACATTTTGACTTCCTTCTACCATCTTTCCTGTGAACTAAACACCTGAGCCCTCAGGGCAACCTAATAGCTGGGTTTTTCCCTACCTAGCTGTTTAAAAGAAGGTAGACTCAAGGAATTCCCCTACCAAGTCCCAAGACACTTCTAAGAGTAGTCTCCTACCCTACTCTCTGGATCCCAGGAATTACACAGGCAGTTCCAGAGCACTCCTCTTCCCCAAATGGATTTCAAGCTGTTCTCCATAACTCTTAGTTTTCTCTTTTCCTCAGATTTGTTAAGGTTTGAATCTATGTATATATTAATAGTAATAATTTTATTTCTTGTCTGCCTCTCCTCAGGCCTCAAGGTGGGTTACAACACTGCTAAAACACACATTCACCTCAACACATTATTTAAAATCTACATATTAAAATCTATTTCCACAAAATACATATTAAAACATATTTTTAAAAAGAGATTAAAATGTGATCATTTAAAAAATCCAACCATATCCAAATGTGAAAATGTGCCATATACATATATGATTTGAAAAAATAAGCCCTAGTTAAAAGAGAAAGTGCATACCTGGACTTGGAAGGCAAACTGCACTGCAGCCAAAGTTACATGTTTGATAGCCTCCAGGGGCGGAGACCAGAGATGATTGGCAGGATCTTTTCAGAGGCAGTTTGGCATTACTTTTCTAAACTGAGAGAGTATGGCTTGCCCAACATCAACACTAGGATTCTATGGTGAGTGGGAGGGAAGGCTGAATCCTAGTCTACCAGAGTAGAAGTCCAACACTCAAACCACTATACCACACTTGCTTCAGGGATGAAGATAGTTGTTACTGTGATCGGAGATGACTGGGAATTCCTTTGATTTCACTAGTTTCAAAGTGCTGTAACTTTTCAACTTTCACTGTAAAGGCCACCCAGAAGGGAATTAACATAACTGCAATAAAAGGAAGTAACTTTATACTTATGGAAACGTCTTTATTGCATAACCTAACGACCTCATCAGGTGGGGTGAAATCAGTGTTCTAGGATACTTTCATCTCATTTGGGGGACAGAGGCCAACACCAGACATCTCATAATGGCCCCAACCCCAACTAGGGTGAAAGTTGTTGTATGTCTTTCGGGCTGTGTGGCCATGTTCCAGAAGTATTCTCTCCTGACGTTTTGCCCACATCTATGGCAGGCATCCTCAGAGGTTGTGAGGTATGGATAAATTAAGTAAGGAAAGGAAAGAATATATATCTGTGTATAGTCCAAGGTGTGGCAAGAGTTCTTTGTCACTGGGAGCCAGCATTAATGTTTCAGTTAATCACCCTAATTGGCATTGGAAATGTTTTGTCCCTTGCCTGGGGGCATCCTTTGTTCAGTCAAGTCCTTATTGTGTTGGTTCCCATCTACTGTTTTGATTTTGGAGTTCTGTAATATTGGTAGCCAATTTTGTTCATTTTCATGGTTTCTTCCTTTCTGTTGAAGTTGTCCACATGCTTGTGGATTTCAATGGCTTCTCTGTGTAGTCTGACATGATAGTTGTTAGAATGGTCCAGCATTTTTGTGTTCTCAAATAGTATTCTGTGTCCAGGCTGGTTCATCAAATGCTCTGCTATGGCTGATTTCTCTGGTTGAATTAGTCTGCAGTGCCTTTCATGTTCTTTGACTCTTGTTTGGGCACTGCGTTTGGTGGTCCCTATGTATACTTGTCCACAGCTGCATGGTATCCGGTAGACTCCTGCAGAGGAGAGAGGATCCCTCTTGTCCTTCGCTGACCGTAGCATTTGTTGGATTTTCTTTGTGGGTCTGTAGATAGTTTGTAGGTTGTGCTTTTTCATCAATTTGCCTATGCGGTCAGTAGTTCCCTTGATGTATGGTAAGAACACCTTTCCTCTGGGTGGATCTTTGTCTTGACTCTCATGGCTTGTTCTTGGCCTTGCAGCTCTTCTGATGTCTGTGGTGGAGTATCCATTGGCCTGTAGAGCCCAGTTTAGGTGGTTGAGTTCACCTTGGAGGAGGTGAGGTTCGCAGATTCTTTGTGCACGGTCTGTCAGGGCTTTGATTGTGCTCCTTTTTTTGACTTGGGTGATGGTTGGAGTTTTTATGAAGGTATCTATCTGTGTGTGTAGGTTTTCTGTAAACTGTGTGGCCCAATTGTTGATTGGGTTTGCGGATGACCAGAACATCTAGAAATGGCAGTTTTCCTTCCTTTTCTTTTTCCATGGTGAATTGGATGTTTGGGTGGATGCTGTTAAGATCGTCCAGGAACTTGCTGAGTTCTTCCTCTCCATGGCTCCAAATTGTGAAGGTGTCATCTACGTATCTGAACCAAACAGTTGGTTTTTTTGGTGCTGTTTCTAGGGCCTGTTTTTCAAAGTATTCCATATAGAAATTTGCTACTACTGGGCTGAGAGGGCTCCCCATGGCCACTCCATCCTTCTGTTCATAGAATCCAGTGTCCCACTGAAAGTAGCTAGTGGTGAGGCAATGGAGAAACAGGGCTGTGATGTCTTCTGGGAAGTTTTGTTTGATTAGTGTGAGGGTGTCAGCTACTGGGACTTTGGTAAAAAGGGACACCACATCAAAGCTGATCAGGATGTCCTTGGTGCTTAGATTGAGGTTGCTGATCTTTTCTATAAAGTGTGTAGAGTCCTTGATATAATGTGCAGTGAGCCCAATGTGGGTTTGTAGCTGTGTAGCCAGAAATTTTGCTAGGTTGTAAGTCGGCGATCCAATGGCACTTACAATGGGTCTGAGTGGGATGGAGTCCTTGTGGATTTTGGGGAGTCCATAAAGCCTGGGTGGGAGGGCTTCTGATTTGCACAGCTGTTGGCGTATGTCAAAGTTAATGGAGGAGTTCTTGATTAGAGTGTTCGTTTTTCTGGTGATTTTGTTAGTAGGGTCTTGTTTCAGAGTCAAGACAAAGATCCACCCAGAGGAAAGGTGTTCTTACCATACATCAAGGGAACTACTGACCGCATAGGCAAATTGATGAAAAAGCACAACCTACAAACTATCTACAGACCCACAAAGAAAATCCAACAAATGCTACGGTCAGCGAAGGACAAGAGGGATCCTCTCTCCTCTGCAGGAGTCTACCGGATACCATGCAGCTGTGGACAAGTATACATAGGGACCACCAAACGCAGTGCCCAAACAAGAGTCAAAGAACATGAAAGGCACTGCAGACTAATTCAACCAGAGAAATCAGCCATAGCAGAGCATTTGATGAACCAGCCTGGACACAGAATACTATTTGAGAACACAAAAATGCTGGACCATTCTAACAACTATCATGTCAGACTACACAGAGAAGCCATTGAAATCCACAAGCATGTGGACAACTTCAACAGAAAGGAAGAAACCATGAAAATGAACAAAATCTGGCTACCAGTATTACAAAACTCCAAAATCAAAACAGTAGATGGGAACCAACACAATAAGGACTTGACTGAACAAAGAATGCCCCCAGGCAAGGGACAAAACATTTCCAATGCCAATTAGGGTGATTAACTGAAACATTAATGCTGGCTCCCAGTGACAAAGAACTCTTGCCACACCTTGGACTATACACAGATATATATTCTTTCCTTTCCTTACTTAATTTATCCATACCTCACAACCTCTGAGGATGCCTGCCATAGATGTGGGCAAAACGTCAGGAGAGAATACTTCTGGAACATGGCCACACAGCCCGAAAGACATACAACAACCCTGTGATCCCGGCCATGAAAGCCTTCGACAACACATAGGGTGAAAGTGTCACCGAATGCTTTCACCCCAACATGGGAGACAGATTCGCCTTGCTGCTCCATCTTTCCTCACCTGGCCTTTCTGATAAGGTCGCATAGTGGATCTCAGTTATAATAACTGCAACAATGCTAACCAGTTCATTTATATAGTCTTCTTAATCATTATGGGGGTTTTAATGACACAGCAAGATGAACTCCCTTAATATTTGAGATAATCCAAATAATAAATCCAAAGAATAAATTGTAGGAAAGGGATTCAGCCCCTATTATTACCAAATGGATCAAGTCATAACCTAGATTGCAAGAAGGATTTAGTAAACTTCAAAAAGAGAGTGCAATAGAAGTATATCCAATATCCATATTTCTTTTTTAGGCATGTGAATGTGGCAAAATAAACACTCAGTGCCTGTGAGGTCACCCTGTCAAAAGCAAAGCAACTCGTACAAGTATTATGAGGTTCATCCTAATTAAAAAACTACAATAATTTCCTTTCTTCTCCTGATCATCTTTTTATATAGATAATTGAGACATGCAACAATATGCTGCTGTGTAGAATGCTTCCCAAGCAGTTCTACTACTTAGCCTATAAAGACTTAGCTAGCCATATCTAACAGGAGAATCTGTTTCTTATTATAACAGAACAATTAGCATTATAACTCCCATAAAACAGAAATGAAACACATTGACAGGACCATAGCCAGAGGCTTGCAATGTGATGTGCTTCCAGTTCCTGAATGGACCTACAGTCTGACAGTTCTTCATCTTTTATGAATATCCAATTTCATTTTTAAAAGATACCATAAAGCATGAAAATCTTAAAAGTTATAAAACAGCAGAAATTAAGAGAGGGGAAGGAAAATAGAGGAACAATTAGTCTACCCATTGGCTGCCGTTTATCTTCCGGACCCAATTCAAGGTTCAGGTGATTACCTACAAAGCCCTGAATGGTTTGGGACCCACCTACCTTCGTGACCGCTTTTCCCTCTATGAACCTGTGCGATCTCTTCGTTCATCGGGGCAGGTCCTCCTCTTGCTCCCACCTCCATCACAAGCGCGGTCGGTGGGGACGAGGGAGAGGGCCTTCTCCGTGCTGGCCCCCTGGCTCTGGAACTCACTCCCCGGGGAAATTAGGCAAGCTACCACCTTGGCTGCATTTAGAAAGAGCCTTAAAACATGGCTCTTCACTCAGACCTTTGGATAAGAGCCCCCATCTGTATGATAAAATGTTGCTTTGGTGTCCTTGTTCTGATTGGTTGCATCTTGCCTTGCCAATTTTCTGGTATAATCACAGGGTCCATCCCACTCCAAATCCTCTAAGACTTTGTAGCACTTTATTAACTACCTCATGTCTACAAAACACACTTAGCACACTTTCACCCAGTTGTTTTTATGATTTTATCGCTGTATTTTAATATGCTTTTACCAATGTTTTTGCTATGTCTATGTTAATGTTTATTCCTTTTGCACACGGTTTTTTTATTGTTTGATGTGTGTTATGGTTCTTACTGTATTTGTTTGGGCTTTTGCCCCATGTAAGTGGCTCCGAGTCTCTTCGGGGAGATGGAGGCGGGGTATAAGAATAAAGATTATTATTATTATTATTTGTTTGAAAAATTTAACTCCTTAAGCAGTTGCTTCTACTTAGTACTAAATATTTTTTAATGACAGGGAAAGTTAGTTTGCTTGCCTTCTTCATCCCAGAAGGGTTTCTGAAGTTATGAATAATTGTAATTTAGAGAAGCAGCATATTTGAGTGTTGAGTTACAACTTGGGAGACCAAGATTTTAATTCCCCACTTAGCCATGAAAATCCACTCAATAACCTTGGGTTAAATTAAGGCAAAGGCAACCTGCTCTGAACAAATCCTGTCAAGAAAATCCTGCAATAGGTTCAGTTTAAGATTGCTGTAAGTCAAAAATCAGTTGAAGGAACACAACAAATTATGGGACTTTCCAATATGACCTCATCACATGATGGAAATTTAGCGTCCTAGGATGCTTCTGTCCCAGTTGACCCATGTAGCCCCACGCTGCCCATCACATGACATAGCCTCACTTCTGGTGGGCTCCATGGGTCAACTGGGGCAGAAGTGTTGTAGGATGCTGTGCTGCCATCACAGGAACCTCCCTGTGTTCTATTTGGAACAACAGGACTACCATGGGCAAAAGCCATGAGTGACAATTTTCCACATGTGATGGGGAAATATCAGTTGGTGATGAGGCAAGGTGTTGGGATTGCCCTGCTGCTTTTCCCAATATGCCACGGAGGTCCAAACTCATCTCTAGGCTATGGTGGACTTTTCTTATTTTTAGTTGATGCAGAAAGCAGAAAGAAAGAACTGATTCAAACCTGCAGACAGAATTTGAAGCTTTTCAGGGGATTAAGTCCCTGGTGGCACAATGGATTAAATCCTTGTGCTGGCAGGTCTGCTGTTAGGTCAGCAGTTTGAATCCGGGGAGACCAGGTGAGTTCCCTCTGTCAGCTCCAGCTCTCCATATGGGGACATGAGAGAAACTTCCCACGAAGATGGTAAAACACCAAAACATCTGGGTATCTCTTGGGCAACGTCCTTGCAGATGACCAATTATCTCATGCCAGTAGCAGGTTGAAGTTTCTCAAGTCGCTTCTGACATGAAAAAAATATAACCCTGAAGCTATGAGTTTTAATACATAGTGTAATATTTAGACATAAAGATTTCTCATGTGAACGCTGAAATGGAACATTCTCATTAAAAGAAATGTTTGATTCCCAAATATGACAAGCAACATGACAATAACGTTTTCAGTCACTGTGCTCATGACTACAAGTAGAATCTAAAGACAAGTGAATGTATAAATCTCAATCATACATATTTTAATGCATATGTATTCTGATTCTTATACCCTAGGCATACATTTGGTAGTGAAAATGAGCCTTATCATAACCTTACTTACCAAGCAATATATATCTAGATTGATTTCTACAGTTCATAATACTGTATGTTCTAATGCAATATATGAACACCTTAAAATGTTTTACAAGTATCTTTACAGGACAAAATCAAAGAGAGAGAAAGATGGCATGTCTAAAATATTATTGTGAAGACTGTTGCATGTTTGTTTATTTACAAAAGGGCTTGGAATCATGTTCCTAAAGCTTGCATGCAGCTGCAAAGACCACTTAGGTGGCAACTGGAAACTTGTAGATTTCCCAATTGCCATGCAAACTGCATCATCAAGGGATCAAATTACATGTGATTTTAATTTTATTGAATTCAGGAAGGATACTCCACTCAAAACTACAATAAACAGAGATGAGGGAACCAGAGAATCTTTTCCTTTATTTTTTTTAGGGCACAGTAGTAGCAGTAACAGTAACTTGCTGGTAATAAAACATCTAGTACAGGTTATGAATAATATGGGTTATGTAGTTTTGTTCTTCAGTTGAATTTGTATGTAAGTAAGAATGGGTACATTTTAAAGTGTAACTCCAGTCATTTTTTAAGTTTTGGAAAGCATAGGGAAGAGTTAAAATCCATGTAATATTCGTTTTGCTGTCTTTGCCCCTATTCAGAAGATTTCACTTCATTTTCTGTCCCTGAGACAATTATATTTGGAAAAAATTGGGTTATTATGGAAACAAAGACTGATGATAAAGCTTCAATGGATTTCCCCATGAAATTACAGGAGTGAATTTCCATTCCTAAGAGTAGATTTATCTCACTTCCTGTTGTCTCACCCTCATTTGTATATAGGAGCCGTATCTGAGTTGGATATTTGCATCTTGGGGGCAACCTGTAATTACTTATTACATTCTAAAGTAAATGGATTGTCACCTTACTGTGGTGAGGGGGCTTGCATGTTCCAATGAACCTGCTGGCACAACCACTGCAGTCATGCAATCCCAGGAGGGGCCACAGGGGAGGATCGAGACCAAGAACAATCCGAAGACCCTAAGACCTCAATGGCGGAGCAGGTGGAGGATAACATGGTACATGTTACAATGGCTGTGAAGGCGGAAGAAGGCTGCAACAGACTGAGAAGCCACTGTTGTTGTGTTAATCATGCTACTGCTGGGACCTCATTCTGTGAAGACTGTGTGTTGACCGGCCATGCACTGACATCCACACATTTTAAAAAAATCATGCACAGGCGTTTTCCAAGAAAAATAATAACAAACCAATAAAAGTCCCATGACGATCAGCAAGTGGCAACGGGGGCAGTACTGTGAAATCTGGAAGCCCCTAGTCACAGACTGGCACATGGGTGGTGGATATGGACTCAGTCACTCTACCTCAAGGTCCGAGGCAGTTGAGTAGTCCGGCAGCTATATCCATGACTGAGCAGCCCTTTTTTAGGATCCACTCTGCTCACCCCACACGGTGAAGGGCTAGAAAAGGTGCCCTAAACATAGTCTGCCTCTCTAATCCCTGACTGAAATGCCACATCCAGAGGGGTCACCACTCTGCAGCCAAAAAATGAAAATGAACTTTAGAACATAGAATGTACAGACACTGTTGGATAATACTGACAGTGAACGCCCCGAACACAGGACTGCTATCATTGCAAGGGAGCTGGGACGCTTTAACATCGACATAGCAGCCCTTCAGGAGACCCGGAGAGCAGGAGAGGGACAACTGAAGGAAGAAAAATTTTATCCATGATAACATGATGGCAACAGTCTTGGACAGCAACGGCTCCCAAAGTGGCGCATTTAAGGTGGAATCAGGTGTCAAGCAGGTATGTGTTATTGCCCCTACCTTATTTTCCATCTTCATCGCTATGATACTTCACCTTGTTGATGGGAAGCTTCCCACCGGAGTGGAAATCATTAATCAGACAGATGGCAAGCTATTTAACCTCAGCAGACTGAAAGCCAAAACCAAGGTCACCAGAACATCTATTATAGAACTCCAATATGCCGATGACAACGTATGTGTACATTCAGAAGAAGACCTACAAGCCACTCTAAACACTTTTGCAGAAGCATACGAGAAGCTCGGCCTCTCATTGAACATTGAGAAAACCAAAGTGCTCTTCCAACAGGCACCAGCTATTCCCTCTGCAATGCTAGGAATACAGCTTAATGGTGTAACATTAGAAAACATTGCCCATTTCCGCTTCCTTGGCAGCCACCTCTCCTCAAAAGTAACATTGACACTGAAATACAACACCACCTGAGCTCTGTGAGTGCAGAATTTTTCTGAATGAAGCAGAGAGTGTTTGATGATCGGGATATCCGTAGAGATACCAAGGTGCTCGTTTATAAAGCCATTGTCCTCCCAACCTGCTTTACGCCTGTGAAACGTGGATGGTCTACAGATGTCACACTCAATTCCTAGAGCGTTTTCATCAGCGTTGCCTCAGAAAAATCCTGCAAATCTCTTGGGAAGACAGGCGGACAAATGTCAGCGTGCTGGAATAATCAAACACCACCAGCATTGCAGCGATGCTCCTACGCCATCAACTCCACTGGACTGGCCATGTTGTCCGAATGCCCGATCACCATCTCCCAAAGCAGTTGCTCTACTCCATAGAATCATAGAATCATAGAATAGGAGAGTTGGAAGAGACCTCATGGGCCATCCAGTCCAACCCCCTGCCAAGAAGCAGGAAATCGCATTCAAAGCACCCCCGACAGATGGCCATCCAGCCTCTGCTTAAAAGCCTCCAAGGAAGGAGCCTCCACCACAGCCCGGGGGAGAGAGTTCCACTGTCGAACAGCCCTCACAGTGAGGAAGTTCTTCCTGATGTTCAGGTGGAATCTCCTTTCCTGTAGTTTGAAGCCATTGTTCCGTGTCCTAGTCTGCAGGGCAGCAGAAAACAAGCTTGCTCCCTCCTCCCTATGACTTCCCTTCACGTATTTGTACATAGCTATCATGTCTCCTCTCAGCCTTCTCTTCTGCAGGCTAAACATGCCCAGCTCTTTAAGCCGCTCCTCATAGGGCTTGTTCTCCAGACCCTTAATCATTTTAGTCGCCCTCCTCTGGACGCTTTCCAGCTTGTCAACATCTCCCTTCAACTGTGGTGCCCAGAATTGGACACAGTATTCCAGGTGTGGTCTGACCAAGGCAGAATAGAGGGGGAGCAGGACTTCCCTGGATCTAGACGCTATTCCCCTATTGATGCAGGCCAGAATCCCGTTGGCTTTTTTAGCTGCTGCATCACATTGTTGGCTCATGTTTAACTTGTTGTCCACGAGGACTCCAAGGTCTTTTTCGCACACACTGCTGTCAAGCCAGGCGTCCCCCATTCTGTATCTTTGATTTCCATTTTTTCTGCCGAAATGAAGTATCTTGCATTTGTCCCTGTTGAACTTCATTTTGTTAGTTTCGGCCCATCTCTCTAGTCTGTCAAGATCGTTTTGACTTCTGCTCCTGTCTTCTGGAGTGTTGGCTATCCCTCCCAGTTTTGTGTCGTCTGCAAACTTGATGATCGTGCCTTCTAACCCTTCGTCTAAGTCGTTAATAAAGCTGTTGAACAGAACCGGGCCCAGGACGGAGCCCTGCGGCACTCCACTTGTCACTTCTTTCCATGATGAAGATGACGCATTAGTGAGCACCCTTTGGGTTCGTTCGCTTAGCCAATTGCAGATCCACCTAACCGTAGTTTTGTCTAGCCCACATTTTACTAGTTTATTTGCCAGAAGGTCATGGGGGACTTTGTCGAAGGCCTTACTGAAATCCAGGTAGGCTACATCCACAGCATTCCCTGTATCGACCCAACTCGTAACTCTATCAAAAAAAGAGATCAGATTAGTCTGGCATGACTTGTTTTTGGTAAATCCGTGTTGACTATTAGCAATGACCGCATTTGTTTCTAAGTGTTCGCAGACCACTTCCTTGATGATCTTTTCCAGAATCTTGCCTGGTATCGATGTGAGGCTGACCGGACGGTAATTGTTTGGGTCATTCTTTTTTCCCTTCTTGAAGATAGGGACCACATTCGCCCTCCTCCAATCTGCTGGGACTTCTCCCGTTCTCCAAGAATTCTCGAAGATAATTGCTAGTGGTTCTGAAATAACTTCCGCTAATTCCTTCAATACTCTTGGATGTAGCTGATCTGGCCCTGGGGACTTGAATTAGTTTAGAGAGGCCAGGTGTTCCTGGACAACTTGTTTCCCTATTTGGGGTTGGATTTCCCCCAATCCTTCGTCCATTCCATGTTGCTGAGGTAGAAGATGGCTTTCTTTTTGTGAGAAGACCGAGGCAAAGAAGGCATTGAGCAGTTCTGCCTTTTCCCTGTCCCCTGTCGCCATCACCCCATCTTCTCCTTGCAAAGGCCCTATCGCCTCCTTTTTCTTCTTTTTTCTACCAACGTAAGCAAAAAAGCCTTTTTTGTTGTTTTTTATGTCCCTGGCAAGCCTGAGCTCATTTTGTGCTCTAGCCTTGCGAACCTTTTCCCTACAGGTGTTGGCTATACCTTTGAATTCTTCTTTGGTGATTTCTCCCCTTTTCCACTTCTTGTGCATGTCACTTTTGAGCTTTAGAACGGAAAACGGATGTTGGTGGGTAGGAAAAGAGATTTAAAGATGGGCTTAAAGCCAACCTTAAAAACTGTGGCATAGACACTGAGAACTGGGAAGCCCTAGCCCTTGAGCGCTCTAACCGGAGGTCAGCTGTGACCAGCAATGCTGCGGAGAGAAACGTGCCAAGAGAAAGGCGAATCAAGCCAACCCTGACCAGGACCGCCTTTCACCCAAAAACTGATGTCCTCACTGCAGGAGATCATGCGGATCAAGAATAGGTCTCTTCAGCCACCTACGGACACCCCCTCCCCCCAAGACACTATAGATGGAAGACCATCATCCTCGGCCTACAAGGGGTCGCCTAAGTAAGTAAGTAAGTAAAGTAAATAGTTATACCACAACTAAAGTAAATAGTTTTCTTAAAAAGTCACCTTTCAAACAGAGAAAGGAAGAGGAGGACAAAACTCGAGGAATTATTTACAAGATAACAACATAAACAAACATAAAAACATAGCCTTCCGTACAGTCACAAAATATTTTTGGCTGGATATGAGTGTTGGCTACTATTGCCCAGAGGAAAATTCACGGACAGTCATTTTATTAATAGCTATTACCTACTGTGGCAAAATGCCTCTGAATGTCGGCTTCTAGAAAGTAACAAAAAAACAAGCTGTTGTCTTCAAATCCTGTTTACAGACTTCCCATTTGGTTGTCCACTATGAGAAGAATGATGCTGAACTAGAAGGATCCTTCATTCACTCTGATCAGTTCAGTTGGCTAAAAGATGGTTGAGTTACATTCACATTTCATTCTGCAAACACTTTCCCCTAATATATGTAATGCTTAAAGCCTGGAGTGCTGGTTGTTATTGATGTTGTTGTTGTGATTCAATCAAATATGTCCGAAAAAAGGGCAACTGTGAAATATCTATCTTAAAATCACATTGTTCTTATGTATAATATGTAACATACTATTTTTTCTCTATTCCTGCTCTACTGCAAACTGCAAGGGACAAATATCTGCCATTGAAACAACAGGGCATGCCACGTTGAATTTATTTCACATGCCAAGAGTAAAATAATGTTTATTAAATCCTTCCAATATAGACCATTAGATTACTGCTATTGTTAACTACTGGATCTTGCTCATTTGTCAATCATTCATTCTTCCATTTCTCTCTATAATGAATTTTTCTCTTTCTCCTTTCTGTTGCTAATCTGTGCAGGCACCTGCACACAAATGCTCTTGTTTCCTCAATGCCATTTCTTTCCCAATCTTCTACGTCACCAGAAAAGGCAGCCCAAGTTAGACATCCATATGATTCTTCCTGCTCCTCTCCCCACTACTCAAATTGATTCAGAACACACCTAGTAATGAATAGACAAAAACCCTATTATATTACACTAAAAAGTTGTGAATCATAGACCTGACCACTGTAGCAAACAATAACTCTATTCTAGATTCTTAACTGACAAGAATACTAAATATCTAATTAATTACAATTAACATGGTATTTTGAAACAAAGGCAGTTTGTTCAACTGAACTTGCACCAAAGTCATTCTGGATACATTTTCTGCACCATTCTCTAGATTTTGCAGTCTTGCTTTTCTTATTGTTATTGATGGGCAAGTGGCCATGTGAAACTTCACATGTAAGTTCACCTGACTTTGCATAACATATAAGTTCTATTACACAGTGTTCATATTTCTATACCATATGGTTTTCCCCCATTTGTATCACATATAAGCAATTTATATCCCTATGGTTCTAGGGTCACAGCTAAGACAATTAAAGCTTAATAAAGTACATCAGAAACAGTCATAGTTTTAAATTAATTCTGGTTCAGTATATGTACAGCATCAAATCAAGTTTCATATAAAGACAATGGAAAGCACTGTAAATCAGTTTTCTGATTCAACAAGAATATCTAAAAATGTACTTACACTATTTTAAAGGATGAAATAATTCAACTTCAAATAAATGCATATTCTATTTAGACTTATTTCATCACACTGCTCTTAGATGTTAAACATTCATTTTGATTATGTATTATTGTCCTGATTTAATCATCCATTAATTCACTTCAATAGTAATAATGTGATCAACTTCAATGGGTATATTTAAATGGCAACATATATCTTATCTCTTTGTGCTGTACCAAATTCTACCATCAAAATGGTTAATTAAGAAAGAAAACCAATTTCACCTTAATCTCATACTAAAAGATTATTTTTCTACAAAGAAACCCCAGTTTAATTATACAAATGAATATATAAACTTTATGAAGACATTGCACTAATAATAGCAGTAGGCACATAACTGAAGGGGAAAATTGGAAAGTAGACAAAGTACTGATGTTTAATTTGGTAGATGAAAAAAAATGTAACGGGAGTGTGTTGAAGTGGTCATTGGTCATATAAGCTAAATGGCCCTGAATGTGCAAATGATGAAACACAGGAGAAAATGTGCTAGTAGTACTGGCATAAGGGGAGATTATTTGACTTCGATATGTCTGCCACACACTTGTGCTTGCAGCAAAATTGTAAGAAATAATGGTCAGAAATGGACTAAAATAAGTTAGAACTTTATTTAATGACCCATGATGTGACCTGAAGAGACTTGAACGTGCCTGTTGTGGTTGTAAGTCATTTGGTATGAGATACAAGTTGACTGAAGTGTAGGGCTGTTGTCTCAACCAAATTTTGAAATCATACTTTCAAATCCTTCCTAATTGAATGGTTATCCTGGGCTCCCATGATTGACCTTAAATACTGAGCAACTTAGCTAAAGGGCTGGTTCTCACTTTAACTGTTTCTGCCCCTCACAAGGCTACGTGATGATAGAAAGCATAATACATTTTCTTTGTATCACATTTTCTGCTTTTTAGTATACATATTTTTATTCTGCATTTTACTGCATTTGACATCCTCTGCTTATTAAGATCATTGCCATTTAATCTTCACACATTAAGAAAAGCTTTAAAATTCATTTGTCTCTGTTAGTATGAAATGTGATATTGTTTTCATCCTGATTACTGATGCCTTCTTCTTTCTCTTTCACAGAGCTGTGTCAATGACACAAACAGCATGTGGGTAGAAGAAGAGGGCTGCACATTCATGAATTTTCACACCTAATATGTATTTATTAGTTACACTGAATGAAAAGCATGTGTCAGACCAACACTTCCAGGCCATTATTCCACACCAGTCTCAGCAACACATAGCAGTTTGCCATAATGCAGCTGACAGATGGTACTATGTAGTCCTCCAAAGAGCATACAAGTGTTGTTGTATGTCTTTCGGGCTGTGTGGCCATGTTCCAGAAGCATTCTCTCCTGACGTTTCGCCCACATCTATGGCAGGCATCCTCAGAGGATGCCTGCCATAGATGTGGGCGAAACGTCAGGAGAGAATGCTTCTGGAACATGGCCACACAGCCCGAAAGACATACAACAACCCTGTGATCCCGGCCATGAAAGCCTTCGACAACACAGCATACAAGTGTATGCACAGAGGTACACTTATGTACATATGCATATATTTGTAATAGCAGAGCCGGCCCTAGGTATTTTTCAAGTCTAGGCGTACAGAATTTTGCCGCCCCCCCCCAAAAAAACAATCACTGAAAAATAAAAACGTTGGATAAGCAAAAATGTTGGATAATAAGGAGGGATTAAGGAAAATCCTATTAAACATCAAATTACATTAAGATTTTACAAATTAAGCACCAAAACATCAATTTTTTTACAACAAATCAACAGAAAAAGCAGTCTCGACTGCACCCCCGTATGTTTGGCACCCGAAGCGACCGCTTAATTCGCCTCATTGTTGGACCGGCTCTGTGTAATAGTTTTGTGTAGCATTTATGCTGAGTATAGTTACGTGTACAAAATCCACCCATCTATAGACTGAGGGCTGAGTTAGCACACATGGGAACACTCGTTCCTATATTGCTTTACGTGTACACTTCAAATTGATGCTGTGTTACTGCTGACATAATAAGACCTTAAACAAGGCCATGGAAAAATCAGTTTTTATAATGACACTAAATATATTATTCCAGTTGTTGAATTAATTATTTGTTAAAGCTTAAACCAATAGGATGTTAATACTTACTTATGGTTTCCTTACATTAAAAGCTTCACTGAACTCTTTCACAGCTCTTCCTTTCATTAAAAGACCAGTATATAGCTTTATGGATCCCCTCCTAGCAATACCTGAAAATCTAACAGGATCCCTGTGATCTGCTTCCTTGATCTATTAGCCTATAGACTTTTACAGTTGGCTCTAACACACTTCATGTGAACACACGAAGTCAAGCAAAAACACAGGACAGTCCAAAACCTATAAAGCAAAAATTACCCACCATAGTTGTGAACAGTAAATGTGTAGACCTGCCACTGAATTTCACAGAGTGTGAATCTTAAAACATGTGTGGGAGTTCCTGCTAAGGAGAGGCATCACAGGACTTTTTCCAGGGGAAGGAGGGAATTACATAAAAACTAGCAAATGTTCTCTCACAGGAATTTAAAATCTCTGCATGTGGTGTACCTAGTTGCATCCTCATTAGAATATTATCTGAAATGTATTCAATACTTTCAGGATGTGACAAATATAAACATTAGCATATCAGTGCCAGAAATGTGACACACTTCAAATGGGAAGGGATTAACTGCAACATAGAAGTCCAAGTATTTCAGAAACTGTAGTGTATTCTTAAAATATTTCTGGACTCGTTTAAGTAATGTTTTACATATTAAAATTATAACTCATAAGGATACCTCAGAAATTTCTCATGCTTTATTGTGGGAGGGTATGTCAGAAAAATATATGATGTTTCAAACTGATGGACCTGATGTGAAATTGCTAGATGCCTCTCCCAACCCACAAACAGCCCCTGTCCTCAGCCATTCACAAAATAGTGATGCCACAACATAAGGCGTAATGAGATATTCTTCATTTGTGGAGTTAATTTTTTTAGATTTGTTTTTGGCTCAAAATGGTTAGTAAAACTAATAACTTTGCATAATTATAATATGGTGCCATCATGAAATATACTACTTTGAAATTGGGTCCATCATTTTGAAACACCTTGTACACTTAGCAGCAACTCAGAAAAAAGTCATTAAATAAAGTTCTAGCTTATTTTAGTCCATTTTTACCATTATTTCTTAATTTTGCTGCAAGCACAAATGTGTGGCAGACATAATCGAAGTCAAATAATCTCCCCTTATGCCAGTACTACTAGCACATTTTCTCCTGTGTTTCATCATTTGCACATTCAGGACCATTCAGCTAATATGACCAATGACCACTTCAACATACTCCCATTACATTTTTGAATCTACCAAATTAAACATCTATTTCTTATAGATTTTGCCATATGAAACAGAATATGACTGAACACTATGGTCTACTTCATGCAATCTGGAAAAAAAGCTAGAAGTAGACCATAGTGTTCAGTCATATTCTATTTCATATGGCAAAGTCCATAAGAAATAGATGCATCATGAGGCATAAGGAAGAGAAGACTTACATTAGTTGCCTATAGGAAAACTATACCAGTTAAGCATTCCAAAGGCAGTTCTACATTAAGCATATAAGTCAGGAGTTTTTGTTGGATCATGAACTGTCATAATCATGACAAATTTATCTTCTCGAGAAAAAATGTTGCTGATAGGTTGATACTAAGAAAAAAGCACTCTTGATTAGCATCACAGTCCCATCATAATCGGATCGAGAACCACCCACAAGCTGTAAACCAGCATCTTAAAAGGGAATGCAAGATTTGACAAGTAAACAAGAAACCAGATGAAATCCTGAAACAACAACAGCAACAAAAAGCGCTGGTCCTCCAGCATCACTTCCTTAAATCAGTATGCCTTGGAATGACTGAAGCCATCTAAATAAAGAATTCTTCAACTTTCTACCTATAAGAAGCTTCAGAAGGGTAGCAGACTCTCATCAACCCGGGAGTCCCCAGTACCATGTTTGTGATTGACACATTTGAGAACACTACACAGCAGGATGATCAATACATCAACATTTTTTCCTGTTATGGGTTCATAAATTGCTGATTACTATACAGGTTGCCTGCAAATGAAGGTGGAACTGCTATATACCATTATGATTATGGAGAGAAACAAAATTTGTTGGATTCACATTTTGATAAGAGAAATATCTTTTGGAAAGGAGTTTATTTTGCCTCAAAAATTGTGAAGAATTTTGCACAGAAAAAGCACACAAAACATTTGAAAAATGTATAATTTTTAAATATACGTATAAAAAGGTACTCAAAATTTGAGGTTTTTAATAAAAAAAAGTTAGAAAAATGTAAATATGGCATACATTTTCCAAAAGGTGCATAAAACATACATTTATTTTTTTGTGGAAAGAAAAAAACTGCAACCTGACACTGAACCAGGAAAGAATGAGAATTCTAATGAGACTTTGGGGAGTAAAACAAAAATGAAAGCAGCAGATGTTCACATCTTTAGATTTGTGTTTGCCTGCTTTTCATCAATAAATTTATGTTGCCACATCACAGAGAGTTCTGTCAGCAATCATTGAGAAAGCTAGACCTCACTCACTTTGGCTGAGAAATGCAAAATAGATCACATGCACATTTAAAACCTGATGCTGAATACTATTGAAACTATTAGCTAAAAAGTCCTATATCTGGAGCAACGAAAGCAGTTCCACTCCACATTAAATTAACATTATAAACAGAATATGTAGTTCTTGCCTTTATCCCAACCATTAAAAATAAGCTCTTTGCTGATATTTCTCCTTTATTCCCATTATACTGGCCAACACACTTGTTGCCTCAAAAGTTAGACCTTTTCTAGGTATATTTGATCCACTGATTCCACAAATGGCACCAGTTTTCCCCTATCAGCTCTAGTTTTTGAGATACATAACATATGGCCTATACCAGTCTTCATCTGTTTGCCCATAGAAAAGTATGATAAAAAAATTAGAACTGATGTGGTCCATTCAGTCCAGTTTTCTCATTCCGCACTCCAAATAACCCAGGAACAGACCTAAAAACCAAGACACCAATAATTTGGACTGTGTTACCTTTTATAAGCTTGTGAAATAAATAATGTTACCCAAAATAATGTTAATAATGTTAAAATCCAAGGAGACATGCCTTCTTATATGGCTAATGTCTCTGTACAGCCCCTAAAGGCATCTTCCTGTGGGAAATAGAGGACAGGGCAGCAATGTGGTCTGATGTGGTCTGATTATGTTTTATATTGCTATTGTTTTTATTCAAGCTTGGCCCCATGTAAGCCGCCCTGAGTCCCCTTTGGGGAGATAGAGGCAAGGTATAAAAATAAAGTTATTATTATTATATTATTATTATTATTATACAGTTACATTCATTCTTTATAGAGATACACTAAATTTCTACAACCATGTCACTGTCCAAGGTGGATAAACTTTGCTCGAGTAATATCAGAAATTAGCTAGCACACAGAATTCTAAATTCCATTGTAACACTTGTAGATTTCTTAATTTCAACTATTGATGAATAATAACAATAACAATAACAATAACATTTATTTCTTGCTCGCCTCTCCTCATGGCTCAAAATGGATTACAGCATTACTACAACATAAATAAACAATCATTTTAAATACTTTAAAATACACATATTAAAACATACATCCATAAAATAGGTATCAAAATACACAAAATAAAAACAAGGCATACAGCGAAGATTAAAATTCCCCATTAAAACTGTCTGGATAGGAAGCAGCTTGAGCTCTATTGGCAGGTATTCCACAGTCATGGAGTAGCCGATGAAAAGGTAGTCTAAGTGGTGGTTGCCAGTCACATTTTGGCTAGTTGGAGTAAATGTCCCCAGAGGACCTAAGTGTGCAGGGATTGTATGGGAGAAGGCGATCCTGTAGGCAACCTGAACATGCCCATCTGTATTTTATAAGTGTTTTTATGAATGTCTGATGTAATTTAACAACTTTTTAATTGATTCACAATGTATTGTATAATTTTATATGTGTTTTATTGTAAGCCACCCTGAGCCCCTTATTGGGTGAGAAGGGCAGGATATAAATATTGTAAATAAATAAATAGAATAAATAAACCTGAACCCAAACCATATAGAGCTTTAAAGGTCAAACGAGCACCTTGTACTTTGCCCAGAAACTAATGGACTTTAGGATTGGTGTAATATGCTCACTCCTAGATGTTCCGTAACCAGTCTGGTTTCCATATTTTGAACCAGCTGAAGTTTCTGAACTTGGTACAAGGGTAGCCCAATGTAGAGTGTGTAGCAAAAGTCCAAGCTTGAGGTTACCAGCACATGCGCTACCATCTTCAGGTCCTCCAAATCTAGGAAGGGGCATAGCTGGTGGATCAGCTGAAAATTATAGTAAGCACCCCTGGCCATCGCATCTACCTAGGCTGACATTTGGAGAGATGGATTGAGGAGAACTCCCCAGAAGCACACTTTCAGGGGGAGTGTAACCCATCCAAGTCTGGTTGACACACCTCCATCCCCAGATTAGGACCCTTGATGGCGAGCACCTCCGTTTTGTCTGGATTAAGTTGCAATTTGTTTTTCCTCATCCAGCCCATTACCTCCTCCAGGCATACATTCAGAAGAGACACACTATCCTTAGCTGTAGCTGCTTTTGAAGGCATGGAAAAATATATCCTGTTTTGAAAGCAGTTTGAAATGGGTCAAGAAAGTGTGTGTCATCCAAGACTGCCTGAAATTTGAGAGTAACTGCCTTTTCAATCACTTCTTCATTCACTCAGTCATTTCCGACTCTTCATGACCTCATAGACCAGTCCATGTCAGAGTTCCCTGTCAACGGTCATTGCCCCCAACTCCTTCAAGGTCAAGCCAGTCACTTCAAGAATACCATTCATCCATCTCACCCTCGGTTGGCATCTCTTCCTTTTTCCTTCCATTTTCCCTAGCATCATGATCTTTTCCAAGCTATCCTGTCTTTCAATCACCTTGCCCAAAAAAGGGAGGCTATTTCTTAATTGATTTCTTCTGTGATGTATATATACAGGTGCCTGAACATGTGTATACCTTCCTGGGTCCTGAATAATTATCATTCAAAAATAACAAAAGTCTACAGAACAAAAATGATAACTGTGAGACAAAAGACCACATCTACAACAATCTAAAGGGAGAACATCATTTTAAAACACATATAGCCTTTCCTAATCTGTAAACAAATAAATGCAAACATATCTTATTTTCAGCTGTTTTGATTCTGGGGATCCTAATAGTTTCAGTGCACCCCAGAGACAGCAAGTCATGTTGGGCTAAAAATAATTACTTAAGACAGAAATTTGTGTTTTAATACTTTATTGGTTTTAGCATTACTGGCAGACACTGTGCTAACCAATAAAGCCAGCATAAAAGTAATAATATGAAAGACAGAATTTGTTTCTCATCAAAAAGAGCATGATTGGTTTCAAATTAACAAAACTTTGATTTATACACTTACATATTTCTTGAAGAAATGTGTACTGTACTTGATAAGGGTGTATTTCATGCTTATGGTATAACATAATATGTCATATAATTAAAAAAAATATGGGGATTGTATTCATCAGTTTAGAGAATATTTTTCTTCTTTCCAATTGCATTGATCTAACTAAAGTGTATAATTAGCATTTGGCACCCACCAAAGGAATTCCAATGCATGCAAAAAATGTATTTTACAGGAAAAAAACTCAGAAGCCACAAAACTGGCGCAGTGCAATATATTCACAACCTGTTATGAAACACAACTATAGTCCACGCAAAAGTATGTAATTAATGTTTAAGAGCAGCACTCAACTAAGTATATACCAATTGGTTGTGTCAATTTCTTAGAGTATTACATTAGCATGGGGATAGAAGCTAATCCACATATTTGATTATTTTTACCCTCTAATTTTTCCCCATTCCTCAGGCATCCACTTGGCATTTCTTGAATTTGGGCATAAAACTGTATGTCGTACATGTGAACTCTCCATTAATTGTAATGCACTTATTTCTCCACATCCTTCCAGTAACAATGGCATAGTCATCAACAAAATAATCCAGTTTAGTCTTAAAGTTATCATAAAATGAAAATCCCCCTTAATTTCTTACTCCCCTTCTTTTTATATTAGTGTGTGCATCTCTCTCTTCACAAGTTAATATAGAAGCAGGTACACATAAGGTCCAGTCATTCAGACACTGTGCAAAGCAGGGGAAATTCACATTGTTCTAGAGTGGAGCATTATTCCCTTAGGCAATACAATTGATAGATTGATATAAGGAAATGTCTCAATTGCAAATGTAATTGTGAGCAGGGAAAATGGACAAAGAAAGTGGCTTGCTAGCCAAGGAGAAAACTTCTGTACATTTATCCCTTTGTTTATACAAACATAGAAACATAGAATAAATGAGTTGGAAGAGACCACATGGGCCATAGAATCCAACCTCTTGCCATGCTGGAAAAGAACAAAATACTCCTGACAAACGGCCTTCCACCCTCTGTTTAAAAGCTTCCAAGTAAGAAGCTTCCACCACACTCTGAGGCACAGAGTTATAATAATAATAACTTAATTTTTGTATCCTGCTTCCATCTCCCCAAAGGGACTCGGGTGGCTTACATGGGGAGAATCCCCACAACACAGTTAAAATGTGACACATTAAAATTCATAAACATCATCATAAGACAATATAAATAAAAACAACAACAAGACACAGTATAAAACAGTCATCAACAACCAGTGAACCTGAAATAGTAGAGTTCCACTACTGAACAGCTCTTACAGTCAGGAAGTTCTTCCTAATATTCAGATGGAATCTCATCTCCTGTAATTTGAACCCATTGCTCTGAGATAGTTTCTAGGGCAGCAGAAAATGTATTATTATTATTATTATTATTATTATTATTATTATTATTATTATTATTATTATGTTTATTTATATCCCACTTTTTCTCTCCATATGGAGACTCAAAGCGGCTCACAACTAAAAACATTCCAATACAACTTAAAATATACAAATATTAAAACAGTATTAAATAATAGTGATATTAAAACAATTCAAGTTTACAGTAAACCATAGGGTTGGGCAAATTTTTCGTATGTCTGTTAAATTCATTTCAATTTCGGATCTAAAGCACTTTTGAAGTGAGTTTTGACACATCTACTCACTGCCTTCCTAATGTTACACATTTGAATCAAAAGGCACATTTTTTTTGTCTGTCTGGAAGAGACCTCATGGGCCATCCAGTCCAACCCCCTGCCAAGAAGCAGGAAATTGCATTCAAAGCACCCCTGACAGATGGCCATCCAGCCTCTGCTTAAAAGCCTCCAAAGAAGGAGCCTCCACCACACTCTGGGGCAGGGGGTTCCACTGCCGAACAGCTGTCACAGTGAGGAAGTTCTTCCTAATGTTCAGGTGAAATCTCCTCTCCAGTAGTTTGAAGCCATTGCTCCATTGCATCCTAGTCTCCAGGCCAGCAGAAAACAAGCTTGCTCCCTCCTCCCTATGACTACCCCTCATGTATTTATACATCATGTCTCCTCTCAGCCTTATCTTCTGCAGGCTAAACATGCCCAGTTCTTTAAGCCGCTCCTCATAGGGCTTGTTCTCCAGACCCTTGATCATTTTAATTGCCCTCCTCTGGACACCAGGAACTGATTTCCTTATTCAGAGGCTGATGGCCATCTGTAAGGAATAATTTGATGGTGTACTATGATTTCTGTTCCTAGGTGATAAATGTCATTTCCTAATTGGTTCTGTCATAGAAACATGAAAAAATTTATGACACTGCCTGAACTGTGTCTTTGCGCAAGGGAAATGGAGCACATTAAGGATTCCTGGGACACTGTCCACCAATTTAACAAAGTTTCAGTGACAAAAACAAAGTTTCTGAAGTAGAACAATGACTTTCAAAGTAAAGACAACCCAATAAAATAGGAAATAAGACTTTCAAACCAGGAACAGATTTCTGCAATTATTAAAAAATGGTTTATTATAAAAACTATGAAAATTCACCAAAAATCAGAGAATAAGGGAAACGTTCTGAGTTTTGGTGAGCTAGCAGTGTTAAATGTGTTCTACTACTGTACAATGTTTGAAGAAGATATCTAAAAAAAAATGAGGTCGGGAGAGTCCTGTAAAGTCCCCCCCGGTGCTGTTTTTGGCCCTGCGCATGCGTGTCTGCCATTAACGAATTAATTTTGAATATTCTGAATATTCTTAAATTTCAAAACTTTTTGGGGCCAAATTTCCGAAGTAGTTTCAGAAACAAAGCACCAGCGCCCCCTACTTTAGAAGCGAGTTTAGAACCATTTTTTCATGGATCACTCATGCCTAGTAAACCATAAAAGCATGTAAAATCACATCACATAATCCTGTTCTCTCTTCCTTATGACACCCTTTCACATATTTATACATGGCTATTATGTCTTCTCTTAACTCTGTCACTCCTTCCCACCTGTCATTAAAGAGGGTGTTCAGGTCCTGAACCGGTGTTTGGCCACTGTATCGGACTGGATGAGGGCGAACAAATTGAAATTGAATCCAGACAAGACAGAGGTCCTCCTGGTCAGTTGTAAGGCCGAACAGGGCATAAGGTTATAGTCTGTGTTGGACAGGGTCACACTCCCTCTGAAGACACAGGTTTGCAGTCTGGGTGTTCTCCTGGACTCATTGTTGAACCTGGAACTCCAGGTCTCGGCGGTGGCCAGGGGAGCATTCATACAATTAAGACTTGTGCGCCAGCTATGCCCATACTTGGGAAGTCTGACTTGGCCATGGTGGTCCACACTCTGGTTACATCCCGGCTGGATTACTGCAATGCGCTCTATGTGGGGCTGCCTTTGAAGACGGCCCGGAAGCTTCAATTAGTACAATGGGCGGCAGCCAGATTAATAACTAGGGTGGCATACAGGGAGTGTACTACTCCCTTGTTAAGCCAGCTCCACTGGCTGCCAATATGCTACTGAGCCCAATTCAAAGTGCTGGTCTTGGCCTGCAAAGCCCTAAATGGTTCTGGTCCAACTTACCTGTCCTAACGTATCTCCTCCTATGAGCCTATGAGAACTTTAAGATCATCTAGAGAAGCCCTGCTCTCAATCCCACCTGCCTCACAAGTGAAGCTGGTGCGGAAGAAAGACAGGGCCTTCTCAGTGGTGGCTCCTCGGTTGTGGAATTCCTTCCCTAGACCTCCGGCAGGCTCCATCCCTTTTGGGTTTCATAAAGAAACTAAAGACCTGGCTATGCGTGCAAGCATTTAAAGAATAAGTTCTGTTGGCTTCGACTCGGTCTGGATTAAGGTTTTTGTACAAGGTTTTGTGGATGAATGGTTCAAGCACTTTGTATTGTTTTAAATTTTGTATATTATATATTATTTTGTTTAACTGTTTTTAACTGTTTTAAGTTTTATTCTATTGTATTGTGGTGTATTGGCATTAATTCTGCCAGTTTTGTAAGCTGCCCTGAGTCCACTCGGGTGAGAAGGGTGGGATAGAAATGATGGAATAAATAAATAAAATAAAATTTCTTTAGACAAACCCTTGGTCTACTTCCTCAGATGCTGATTGGCAACTCTATTCTTTATTCCATGAATCTCAGGAAGTAGTTTTAGTCCTATGATACCAACTTAATTCTTACAGCCTCAAAAGTGCTACTAAGGTGCATACTGATATTCCTAAACCTGGTAATTATATGTCTCAGCAGTATGAAGTATAGTGGGATATAATATGTACTGTCTACAAAAGATTTAATAGAATTTTAATAGAACAGCAGTGAGGCTATTTTCAAGTGACCTGCTGTTTACTCTGCATTGTGTGTGTGTGTGTGTGTGATTTTGCTTTTTGTATTTTCTGCATTAATAAATCATACTAAAAGCAAAACTGACTGTGACTGAAATGAGGAAGCAATTTTAGTTACCCTTCAGCAACACAATATAAATTGTATATACAGATTCAGCAAGAGTTGCTAATTTTAATGTGATTTTTGGGGTGCTTGGGCCAGCTACCAGATGAGGGAAGGCCACACATATTTTGTGAGAAGGGATGCCCACCACCTGTTCCCAGCTTTGTCATTAAAAAAATACTTGGCAGGTAATTCAGGAATATGAGTGATGTGCATGCCTATGTACGCACATATGCACACTTTCAAAATGTACTCATGGAAGGGAGATGCAGGAGGCAATGGCTCACTCACTAATTCAGTTGTTTGCCATTTCACTGTGTAATAATAATGAATGGAAGCATTTTGTAGATGTGTGATAATCCTAACTCAGCAGTGATGGGACGACTTGGCATGCACACAAAGCACTTGCAAAATTCAGCCAAAGTCACATTCATAGAAATATCTGAATTGATGCATAACTTTTCCACTACAATCAATGGAACTTAAAAGTGGTGGGATTGTACTGTATCTAAACGGTATTAAACCAATCAATCATCAGCCTGTAGTTCTGGAACTGATCATGCTATGGGTCTAATTTCTAACCTCTTTATTTCTGACTGCAATATTTTTAAGGGTTACTTCTGCTAAACTAAAATCTACTGTTGCACGAAGCTTTGGTTTAAAAAATCCAGCTGTGAAAAACTTTCTTAACAAATGATTTATATATGATATTTAAAAAGTGTTGTATTTGTATGCAGAAATTATACTTGAATAATGTTCTCACAGGAGCTATAAACAGATCAGAGTTCAGTTTCTGCTATGAAAACAGAAATATGAACCTCACTGGGATATTTAATTGCAATATGCTCTCTTGGAATTAAAAATCCATTTTATACCAAGTCTCTCTGGAACAACTAACACTAGCTTGTTTATAAAAGTCAATTTTAAACTTTTAGTACACAAACAAAAGAACACTGAAGCAGATGTTCAGCTTTCAATTAAGCACAATCATATTCCTAGGAGAAACAAATGAGTAGTTTTGTACTGTATTTGTAACTCCATTGATTAAAACCATAATTACCACTAAGCGGAAGGTCTTTAAACATACTCTGAGTCTAGTTAACAAAGTCAGTAAATTAGGATTTTTACTATTACTATCACTAATAAACATTTGAGGGCAAACTCTAGTAAAAATATATCGAACTCTACTGATTTCAATGAGAAATTATAAATGCTAATTATAGGTTGAACTCATAATGAAATAAATGTGCCTAAAAACCTTTCATGTCCTAAACTACACAAAATCAATATATATAGTTTAGCAAATTTATAGGAGTAACTCATACTGAATTTAATTATATTTAATTCTGAATTGATATGAGTAAGAATTTACTGTTAGTTCTTGTACCGTGTTCATGAAATTCAATCAAGGCATTGGAAATGACTGCCTAAAGGTGAATATGATATGGGTAATGAAAGGAGGCTGAAACTGCAATAGGTCTACATGTATGGAATATCTCAGGCACTTCTGTAGCATGCTTTTTTACTGGACTAAGTGCATTTATGCATGGATGAATGAATGTTAAGTGTTAATAGCTTCAAAGTCTGCTATTTCCATCAGTGGGAGGGATAGTAACACTAGAAAACTATGACAATGCTGCTAGCTCTGCATCTTATCCAATACTTTGGGGAAATAACCTGGTAGACTGTATTGCTAGATCAAATTCATAGGTTTGAATCTACAGCACAGACGTCGCTTGCAAAGTAATCATATTCTTACAGCTTCAAGGAGAAAGATACTTGTGCAAAACTCTCCATGCATTTGCAGTAATTTCAATGACATTATGGATCTGCAATTGTGTGGGTAAAGTTGCTGATGCAATACAGAGGTCAAAAAAGGAGAATAAAATGGTCAGGGGAAAAAGAAGGAATGTAGCAGCACTTTAAGACTAATTGTTATTTTATCACAAGCTTTTATGGACAGAAACCCAATTCTTCAGATGCAGTACAAAATGATATCAGGGCCTCAGAATACAAAGCATATTTACATACTTCCAATAGTAGGAGTGGGATGAATTGTAACAGGAGCCAAAAAGATGTGAATCAAGACCCTTGCCTTAAATTTTCAAAGAGCTGCATATGGTGATACTGATCTTCTGGATCTTTAATAAAATAAATTAAGAAATATTAATGAATAAAAATAAAAGTTATGTTTGCACTCAGTAAACATAATTTTTCCTTTCCCCTGCAACTGCTCAGTCCATTGGGCCTTAAAAGGGACCGGTAATGAAAACTGTTGGGGAAAATAAAACTAAGCCTTTACTCAATCCATATTGCAATGTTTCATCCTTTCATAGAAAGATGATACATAAAGCTTAGTTTCTCCTGAGTGGAAGAAGAGATAGGCTTGCAAAGGTGACCTGCAACTTTAAGTATACATCAGCTTCTTCATATAAGCTAAAATGGAGGAAGGAGAAAAATATCTTTTGAGCCTTGATGTAAGCAAGGCATGTAAGCATAATATCCACCACTCTGTATGTGGATATTATGACAATGATAGGCTGTATTTTGGTAGAGATTTGGGTCTAGACTTAAGACGTCTCAATAATAGATTCATAAAAGTAGAAAGGACAATCTACCATTAGAACCATCAGTAAATAAAGTCTAGACTCCGTTCAACGAGTTTTCTCAAATTCAAGAACATCTTAGTTTCATTAAAAAGATGACTTCTTCAGGTATTGAGACTTGAGGGGTGGAGAAGAAATCTACCCTTGAGGTGGATCATAGGGTTTATCTCACTTATAAATTGCTTTCCATTAAATGGCCAGCTTGGAAGCAACCCGATCTTTGGAATGTCCTCAAGGTTCAGGTTTTTTACCCAAGGGAAAGTTAAAGAAATCGTCTAGGATAGACAACTGGCCTCGGCTTGACCCACATCAGGTTATTCCTCCCCCATAATGCTTTTTTCAGGTTCAATTGACTTAAATAGGATACAGGTAAAATAAAATGGCCTTTTATTAACCTTAGTTTTCTAAATTGAATCTCATTATTCCATGGTTGGTAATCAGTTTCACTATATCAGTAGCATACCAAGTCAGTGTCTTCTACAGTCCTGTAAATTCTGCAGCTAAATACAATCTTTCTGTTACAATCATGTATAGAAAAAAAATTAAAGCATTTAACAGTAACAGCCTCTAAAATTTAAAACATGATAAATTAAATGGTGTATTTTTGAAAATAGCCTTTGGATTTTGGTGGTGGCAGCCATACAACTATAAAAATACATCCAGCTACACAATGAGAAAACATGACACTTCCTGTTCAAATACTATACATTGAAATAATCTACATTTTGTCCACTAAACTCAGCATCTCTACTGAAACCACTGAGAAGCACTGTAGAGGATTAAGACATTGAGTAAGAGCAGAGTCAAAATGTCTTTAGAATTTTGAGCTGAAATCAACCTGAGATGGGCAGATAAGAATTGAGTACAAAAATTCAGGCCTCTTAAAAAGTTGGCCTACCTTTGATATTCTTGAGAGAAGCACAAAAGAGAATCTTTCCCTTCTTTTTTTTAAAACATAACAATGAAAACATCAGCAACTTCTCCACACACACACCCATCTTCAAAATCCCCAAATGAAGCATTGTTCTGAGACATTCAGGGGCAAAACCATGGCAACTGACCGTGTCTACTGATAACGATAATGTCTACGATTCCTTTCAGACTTTATTCTTCTAGCTTTCTGATCACTCTTGTTTATTTTCCAGAAGTATATAGCTTTGCTTTCTCCTTGGCTCATCATTTCCTAGTTGGTTTCTTCTAGTTGCTTTGCTTCACATCATTTAACTGCTCTTTCTCCTAATGAGCTTCTGACTACTTCTGTCTTCATTTTTCTATAGCACACATCTTCTCTTAATGTTACGCCACCCTCAATGATTGGCCCAGTTTGGGTTTCATTATTTTTCTTTCATCTGCTTCTGAATCTAGATTGCCATTCCAGTATACTTTTGTTGTTGTTTATATGGTAAATTTATGTAGGAAAATGTTGGGTGTTTGAAGCAAATAGATTTTGGGTGGGTACACTGGATGGAAAAAGTTAATCTTTCTTCATTCCTGTAGTATATTTCTAATTAGAAACTCTACTGCAGCTAAAAGAAATCTATTAACAGCTTCACTGCACCTTTTCTTTTCCCTTCTTTCCTTGGCTCTCCAAATTAGTTTCCTTACAATCCAATTCCTCTTCCCCATTTTCAATTATCCTCAGTGTGAAGGCGTTATGACGACGATGACAATGACTACTATTTTATCCATTTATATTCCACATTTCTCTCAGTAATTAGAACCTAGGAGGCTAACAACATATTAAAAACCTACAAAAAATACATTAAAGGATAACATAAAAATCTTTTTAAAGCACCACACAGCATTAAAAGCCCACCCCACCTAGTTCCCAAAAGTCCAGGACATAAAAATACTTGCTGATGAAAAGTGAGAAAGAACACGGCTATCTTAGCAGCGACCTTTCTACAGAAAGAATTCACAAGAATTCACAAGAATTACCACCAAATGATCCCAAGAAGGTGGTGAGATAAAGAGAAGGGCCTCTTGAGATGATCTCAGAGCTCAGAGAAAGTACAGTGTAAGCTATTTAGTTTCCTTAGCACACTAGTATTACGTGTTGTGTATCACCAAGCCAACTCAGATAATAAATATTGCAGGTTCTGTCATATCTACAAAGACAAAATATTCTACACAAAAGACATACACATATTCCACAAGTGTTAAGAGGAATTTCATTAGATGGGCACACTCCAGTAGCTGATTGCTAAAAAAAAGTCATCAACATTTTATGACAGTAGGAGTAATGGGAATTATGGATATAATATGGGTGAGTATATTCTGATTCACTGCCTCAAACTGACAGTTCAGCAATATGCTGCTATGGACAATGCACTGCTGCCCTCAGAAGAGTTTCTCCTCATGCTGCATTAAAATTAAATCCATCAAATTAAAATAAATTTAACAATGGCATAACTATGACTGACTTACATGAACGCAACACATAACTCTTCAGACAAACAGCTATATTGCTTAATACTGCAGCCAATCTTTGGATAGCTCTGCAGACACTGTAACAAGAGTATTTGGTGCAATTATCTATGCTAATAAAACAACTGTAGAGTGTAGATTGCTACCACTAAATAAATACATGACAAAGAAGATTAGGAAACCTCCTATTCTGGCTTTTACTAAAAATGACTAAACTGCATAAAGAAAACCCCACAGAAAAGGCAAAGAAGTTCTAGTTTTCATTATAATTGTATGTCATAATGCAGGTTGGAAGTCAGATTTTGGAAAAAAAACTTTTCACACTTAAGTATAAACTAATGACTCCAAGAAAATGGTTAAGGTGCCCCTAAAATCTACCTTACCCTCACTTCTTTCCTGAGATATAGGTTTTTTTTAAAGTGTTCATCCAACTTAAATAATAGTATGAATGACACTGATAGCACAAAACTGGCAATTATGATATTGTTACATCCAAAATAACTGTTTCTAAGGAGTACACTGTTAATGTGCACACACAAAGATTGGCATGAGAATGACAGGATGCTGTCATATGTCCTGAGGAAAAAGATGTGAATTCGGGCTCTACTAATGTGGATGTGTCTTCTTTTCATCTGTAAAACAAATCAGCATTTAAAAGCTGTTCTCAAAATAATTATCTGGAAGGTATATAAATCAAAAAGAAGAAACTTATATTGCTTCTTACCTATTTTTAGCTGAAGTCTAAATAGATAGATGTGTTTGATTTTGGGTTAACTATTTTAATATGTGATAATTTAGTTAATAATTCCATAATCCAATTTACAATAATGTGGTAAGGTATGCCTGCACTATTACAAAAATATTTAATAATGCATTAAGATTAATTCATATTCCATCAGAAATGGTTACCATTCCTTCTATGGAAGTATATGAGATTTTAGGGTAGTCCAAAATTTAAAATGGGACTATACAAACTTTTTTTTTTGGAGGGATGAACAACAGCTGTGAAGAAATGATTTTTACTAGAAGGAAGAACATAGGAAGGAATTAAGCCCATACTATTGCTACAGCCTGCATTCAAAATGGGGGCCAGTACACTGCTGTTAACCAAAAGGAAGAAATCTGTGATCTCAGATCTCAATTGTCTCATCTAGTTATTCCTTAAGTGCATCTTTTAAAACCATGATAACCATGAATTGAAAATAAAATATTGATTATACAATAATAATTGAGAACTATACCTTGCAACTAAATAGACAAACTAATTGTAATGATTCATAATCACAGTTACCAGAAAAATGTCTAAAATTGTGATTCAATACCATAATCTATATCAATTTGTGAACAGAAGCTATCATTTTAGATAAATTGTTTGATTTTGAAAGTCAGTGTGTTGCTGAATTTTGAAAGACAAGGTGAAAAGCAATCAAATCACCATATTTGCTGAAAGACATTCCAAAGAAAAGGATTAGTTGGCCACTGCCTAAATGAGCAAAAGTGTGTACTACCTAAAACATGAAGGGACACAGACCTTTATGCTTTACAGATCCAAATTCTGGACTAAAATAAATACTAAATTTTGCAAATATGCAATGAATTTAGGATTGATGTGTATATATGTAAAATTTAAACATACCTTCAAACAGTACACACCCCTTAGGATAAAATACAGATGAATCTTACCTTCATGTATTGCTTGATTTTGGAAAGGTCTGGATCCTCAGACTCTATCTGTATTTTAGCTAAATCTTGTTCTGTTTCTCTTAGCCAGTGGTCAAAGTTTTTCAGATCATGATGGAAATTCCTCCATTTCTCCACTGATCTGTCAAATTTTCTGCAGAAGGAAACAGAAACCATGGACCAATACTTCAGGAAAGCATTTGGTTTTTAACAGTAAGTCTAACATTTAACGTCATTTAAGTCACATATCACTGTAGATTTCTTTTTAAAGTTTCGTTAAGCTGCTTCTAAATTGAGCAGCACTAGTCCAACTCTTAGCAATATGTTTTTCTTTTTTTTTTTGTATATAGGCAGCAAGATGGATACACAACAGGAATACAAAATTACAATGGACAGCGTACAAAGAAACCCTTTAGCTAAAGTACAAAGAGTGCTGCTATAAATTGAAATGACTTTCTATTCACAAAGAGACATCTTTGTATACAAATCAAGTAGCAGATACTACTCTTCTGTAAGCCATTTGTCTGACAAGCCAGAAAAATAAAGCATCATGATTTAAGTCCAATTGCTATTCCAGCTAAAACAGACTCATCAATCAGTGAGATCAAAGTAAATGTCAATCTACAATGCAGCATTTGAATCAATAAGTCTATTCTAACTGAGGATGATAATTACATTTAACCTATGTTAAATTGATGTATAGAAGTAATCATATCTGATTCACCTTATCAAGAAAAAGACTGCAACAATACAATTTTATCATGATTTTCTTGAAAATATTGTACAGTCAGACCTCCTCATTCATGGATTCTGCATCCACAGATTCAATCATCCACAACTTGAAAATATTTCTAACATTTCCTCAAAATTTCATTGTATTTAATGAGACTTAAGAATTCAAATATTTTGATATCCACAAGGAGCCCCAAAGAAAACACTAGTGGATATAAAGATTTCACTGTAGTACCAGGGAATGAATTTTGTACTTTCAAGCAACTCTGCAGAAGAATATAGTATTTTGTAAAAATTTTCATCAAAAGGTAACATGCAACTCCGATGAGGCAGGATTTATTGTTGAATAATTACAGTAAAGGAAATAACATTTTAAAAAGGAAATTAAAAACTACTTTCTCATTGTAACTGTAAAGATTCTTTGAAAGTAAACAAATATTTTAAGGACATCACCTGCTATATTTAGTAGACATGTGCAATTTTTATGGCCCACAGCAAAAATGTTAGAACCAAAAATTACCCAATACATTTTCATTTGTATTTGGTAAATCTCAGAAGGCTCCCTCCCAAATTCAAGTGGATCTTCATTTTCATGGCAAGCAAACAAGCAAAGCAAAGCAAAGTGCAAAAATCTCCCATTCCTCTATAAATTAATGACCTCTCGCCATTAGAAGTGGGAAAGGAGGGAGCAGAGTGTTCTGGGAAAAGTACAGAACTTTGGGAAATATAGTTTGGGAAGGGAGGAGCCCTATGCCAGATAATTCAAAAGGCCCTGCCTTACATTTCCCAGAAGGCATCAGCATCAGAAAGCACCAATCAGGATAGGGGAGAAAGCCTGCCAGCCAGCCAGAGTTCCAATAAATGTGGGAGAGACATCATTTTATGGCACATTTTGCTATAGTATTGTTAAGTCTCCACCAACTTAACATAGTTTGTGACACAAAAACAAAGTTTTTGGAGTAGAACAACTAATTTCAGAGTAAGGACTACACCATTAAACAGGAAATAACACTTTCAAACTCAGAACATATTTTATTTACTATTAAAATTTTGTTTTTTTAAAAAATTGAAATTTTCCCCAACTTTGTGGATAAATGAAATGTTCGGTGGGCTAACAGTGGTAAATGTGCTCTACCATTGTAGCAAGTTTCACCCAAATAGCTTTAAAATGAGAGAGAAAGGCGGCCCTGAAGTTTCCCCAATTATAGGAATGTAATTATGTGCAATTTACTATAATGAAATAGTAACAAAATTTCATTATAGTAATGAAATTTTCACTAAATATATTTCAAAAACACTTTAGAAATGAAGCAACAGTGCCTCCCCATTTTGTAATGAAGTTTGAAACATTTTTTTATCGATCACACATCCCTAATATTTAGGTGTCACAATATAGACTCCTCTTAAAGAGCCACACACAATAAGTAAAGTTAGCAAATGTTTATTAAATGATAAATAGAACTCAGAACACTTAACTTCAGTGTTGCCACCAAAAGTAAACGTCTTTGCTTCAAGAAAAGGCACAAAACAGGAACAGAAAGATAACCCAGATTATCTAACTTGATAATCCGGTTCAAATATAACCAAAACGTTCACTGAAACAAGCACCACGCTATGCTGTGGCACAGAGAGTCAGGGAAGTGCCAAACACTCATTAATAATGAGTGCAAACGATACCATTGTCAAAAGCCAAGCCAAGTTCAAAAGCCAAAAGGTGCCAAAAATGCCAAGCCAGGAGCAAACACTGTCGTCGTCAGGAAGCAGACCGGATTCAGAAGCCAAAGGGGAGCCAGAAACGCCAAGCAGACCGGATTCAGGAGCCAGTGGAAGCCAGAAACGCCAAACGGCAAGTTGGAATCGCCAAGCTAGGAGCAAAACGTTGTTGTCAGGAGCCAAACTGGATTCAGGAGCCAGGAACGCCAAGCCAGAAATGCCGAGTCAGGAACGCCAAGTCAGGAACGCCAAGTCAGGAACGCCAAGTCAGGAATCAATCCGGATTCAGAACATGAAGCTGTACAGCCAGGACCCAAGGAGAACAGGCAGTGACAAAGCAAAAATGACACCTTGCCTTCTGCAAGGGATCTTCACTTTCCATTCCACTTTTAACTTATACCTCAGAGTCTGACAATGATGAGGCCTCCACCCTGTCATCATTATCCACAGCTGATCTTGATCTCATATGTGAACATCTCCCATCCATCCTCCAATCACTCTATCTTTGTTCAAGACTTAGGCATGGGTCACATTCATAATCAATTAAATGTTTTACATTTCAGTGGTTCCAATACATGGACTAAAGGTATATATGTGCAATAATCATTTGCCTGCCAAGCCCCAAAATAATGAGACAACACAAGTAGAATGGGTTTAAATATGGGCAACTTTTAATAATTGTTACCTATTTAACTCTAGAACTGAATGTAACTCTATTCTGGTGGAGAATCTGGTGGATAAAACCCCATCCAAGGTAGTGCCCTTAGCCGGCCTACCCTTGGGCTGATAAGGGCAAAAAAACCCAGGCCCCGGTTAGCCTGCACCCAAGCAACCATTTAAGGGGAATGTGTCAGAGAAGCCTCCCTCAAAGTTGTTGAGGCCAAACTCCCGACATTCCAAGGGTCTTTAGTTTCACCTCACCTGTTAAGATGAATACCAGATGAGTGTTTCACCCCAAAGGGGGTGGTGCCCTAGATGTATGCCAGATTGTATATTCCCCTATCAATTTTCCCAGTGAATCCTATTTAATTGCCACACCATCCCAATTTGCCCCTGCGAACAGTATAAAAGGTAAAGGTAAAGGTTTCCCCTGACGCTAAGTCCAGTCATGATCGACTCTGGGGTTTGGTGCTCATCTCCATTTCTAAGCCGAATAGCTGGCGTTGTCCATAGACACCTCCAGGTCATGTGGCCGGCATGACTGCATGGAGCACCGTTACCTTCCAGCCAGAGCAGTACCTATTAATCTACTCACCATCTTTTTGAAAAGGACTTATACTATTCTCCCAATTTGCAGTCGTTGTAATATCCTTAAGAAAAGGGCAAAATTTTGTCTTGGATACAAACACTCCCAAATAGGTGGCTGTTGTAGCAACCTATTTCATACCAGTACACTAGACCCTAGGATAATGCTGTGATAAAATCATTCAAAGATAGCAACTTTATCAAATAAATTGCAGTCTTTTTGTTCACTTTCAATAACATACTGTGCATTATTTGTCTATACCTATTCTAAACAATGTCCTGAAGAATTATGCTAATATTAACCTAAAAATTATGCAGTGTTGTCAACTGAATTCAGCACAATTAGCACCTTGCAAGAAATATACAAAACTTGAAGGAATTGCTAACAAAACTCCTTATGTGACCAAAGTGTTAGTTTTAATATACCTGTGTAATTTTAAACCTCTTTGCAATGATCCCCTCTTGCAAGGCTTTTCTTCTCTCCATTAGTCCAATATTATATGAAAAAGCTAGCAAGAGCACAATTTTGAGCCTAGTACTATTAAGGAGAAAATGCAGTGAAAGCTAAGTGGTAAGGAACTCCCATTTCTCCACATCACTTAAAAGATTCAATATGGATGAATCTATCAGATCCCACCACATGTACGATGGTTCTGGCATGTGCCAGAGGCTCAGAACATGATTTCTCACCCATGTTTAGAATTCCTTCCTTTTAGCATGCTTCAACTCCATTTCAAGAATGAAAGGCAAGAAAGTGATGGCTAGAAGTAGGCAAACATCATCTGATGGGCTCCGTGCCACTTTGTCTTTGAAATGGACCTAATGTGTGCTAGAATGGGGGAAATGCTCCATGTGATGACATCCTTTATAGATCATGTTCTGACTCAAATTGATGATCTTAGTTTTTGTATTAAAAGCTGCATGGGAGTTATAGTCTAGATAATCACAATGACACCAGTTTTCAAACTGAATAAAGATTGTACTTCTCCCCCCACAAATATCCTCAATCAGTCGCACAACACATTTCAAATTTCCTAGCAATTTCTCCTCCCATTTTAGGATAAATGATATAGAGATATGCTTCAGTGCATTTTGGTTGAATATAAGAATTGAAAGCATCCATTATCATTTCCCTGGAGAAAATAGAAATAATGTAACTAATTAAACACATTATATGGAAGAATGCTACCCAATGCAACTCCCTAGTCCTCAAACAGGCATAAATGTCAATGGCAATAAACTTTTAAATTTCTCAACTTGTCAAATATTAATTATGTAAAAATTTAGACTATAGAAAGCTCCAATAATATACTTTACATTAAAATCACATAGACTTAGTTTATGATAGTCTTAATTAATATTTCTGAGACATAAAAGACAAAGAGTTCATAACTCTTCATGAATTATGATGATGTGTTACACTATATTCAGAATTCACAAATGCACCAAAGCTAATTTATTTACCTTCTACATTGTGGTAGTATTCCACTGATAAATTGTAGAGCTGGGTGATAAATTGTACTTGTCATTTCCCTTGACTATCAACTGCTCTTTTCCACAAAATTTATTCCCTTAGGATATGTATAACATTCCTAACATTAAAAAGCCTTTCATAAATTAGCTACTGTTTGAGACATATATTCCCTATCTTTTGACTGATTTTAGAACCACAACACAATATTTTGTTCCATTTCATTTCCCCTCTGCTCAAAGGTGCTAAAAATAACTTTTATTCTAGTCCATGGTGGTATTGCCCAGTGTTGGAAGATCAATTTTCCCTCACCCCGACTCTCTGCAGAATGCCATTGCTCAACTACTTGCTCACTCGCCCTCTTTTTTTTTTGTTTTGTTGCTCACCTGCTCTTTCAAGATGAAAATTCTTGTTCTCTTCATCTCTTCCACTAACTGGAATTGAAAAATATTTCTGGCAACTGTAGACACTGCTTTTAAAAAATGGAGGGTTCAAAAGTGGAGGGAGCATACCTTGATTGTTCACCCTCCACTTTTGTTACCCTTCCCATCTCTTCTTAAGTTAACATGCCAGAAAAAATCTACAGTTTCTTCCAGCAACAAACACCAAAACTATGGAAACTTTTTGACTATGAAGATCTCCATAAGCTTTGTAGCAAGGTAAAAAGGAAAATTGTCTGCTGAAGTACATACCACCTAACATTTGACATATAATGTTTTTATATTGTGGAATGATATTTTAAATTGTAAGTCGCTCGGAGCACTCTGGTGGAGAGCGACTAATTAAGAAATAAAGTGAAGTGAAGTGAAGATATAAAAACTGAGATGCATATGGTGAAGGAATGTGATCAGGATGGCAATATTTATTAATGAGTTAAAATAGAAAGCTAGGAGAGGCTATTACCTGAGCTGGGAAAGGCAAAAATTCACCCTGTCTTCTCCCCTTGCAATTGGGAGTTAACTGCTAAGTTAATTGCATATACTCTTTCTTTTCTTTTTTCTTTTTTGCACTTTTTCACTTTGAATGCTGCCAATAGAATTTAGTTTGTACTAATGGAAGTATCACAAAGGGTGAAAGTGGGAGTAAATGTTCACAGAATTAAGAAACAGTTTTTTCCCCATAATAGATGCAGCAGTGTTTTAGCTGGCAGGCAGGCAGGAGGGGGAAACATTTTGCCATGCCACCTTTTTGCCTGCCACTTGCAATGATGCCAACATTTTAACAGTTAGGCAGATGGGCAAAGTGAGAAGAGTAGAAAGTTATTTTGTACTGCTTTCTTTGGGGGTTCATGGTGTAAATCTTATGGGATAGGGGAGAATAGTGAGGGCAAAAGGTGGGGAAGAAAAGAACAGCTTAGATCATTGCAAAGATCACTGTTTGATGCCACATTTCAGTGTCAGGCATGACTGACTGTTTGTGATGGGAGGGGGGAAATTTGGAGAAAATGAAGAAGACTGAAATGAGGAGATCAAATGAATTCTGCTGCACAGCCTTTTCAGGGAATGATATCAGATTTATAAGGTGGACAGGTAAGGACAAAGAGGAGAATGAGCATATGGGATCAGGAGGGAATGCACAGAATAGGACTTGATTGCTGTGGAGATCATAGTGTGTTGTTGAGTTTCAGTCAAGATTCAGGTGCAATTTTTGGCTGAGAAACAGTAGGGAGGCACCTGGGAGCACAAAATGGGGTTTGTCATCTTCAGGTGGCCCATAGACTGCACAATTACCACCTCATTTTACTGAACTTAATAGATAAGCTGATTATGCATTCCATCTTTTTACAGCCCTATTCTGAAATAAGAGTTTCTATTCATGGCAGTGTAGGATTGCTTGAGCCAGAAGGTATCTATCATGTTCAACACCTCCATAACCTGCTGGATTACAAGGGCTGTGCTTTGATAATTAATTTAAAAGGACAAAATGTAAAATGAATATCAGGGGAGAAGGAAGTAAAGTTTGTAGTTTACTTCTTTGTAGAAAGACATACAGAAGATGCACTATGGGATAATATATTTTATTACTTCTGTTTCCTTCTGCATGCTATGTGACATATGCAGAATACATTTATCAGAATATCTTTCCCCAGGGAGAGAAACTGCAGCACAATTGTTCCAAAAACGTATCCACTCATCCAGGCCCGTAGCCAGGATTTTGGTTCAGGAGGGGCTAGGATTTTGGTTCGGTGTGGGGGGGGGGGGCTGAGTCTGGATGAGAGCGCGTCTACCCTAGCAACCTTTTGTATCATTATCCCAGTACCCCCATGCATATGGGATATATTGAGCATGGTGATCAGATCATGATAGGAATAAACGTATCACTTTAGATAATAAATGTAAGGCTTTTTCGCAGACCACCCTGAGAATTTGGGGGGGGGGGGGCTGAAGCCCCTCAAGCCCCCCCCCCCCCCCGCTACATGCCTGCACTCATCCTTCTTATATACATGGAAGAAGAGGTTTATAATGGAAACAAAGTGTATTTCTCATTTTTCTTAGTTAAAGAGTTACATATTCTGAACATATTCTGAACACAAAGTAGTTGATTATAGTGTGACCAGTTTAGCATTTCTTCTAATTTATCTGTCTGACACAGACACTAATATATTCTGACAAACATTATTTTCTGTGGAATTATCTAAGTTTGGTTAGGTAACATCCAATATCTAAAATGAAATTATCCAGTTAATATGCACGTTATCCAAAATATTTAACACTCAACAGCACAATTCCCCAAAACAAGTCCCTTAAATTTGCAAAGTTTTCATGTATCCATATTTCACATAGATTATCCTGTTACTGTGCACATTATCCAACTGAATTTCAGTTCTATTTCCATATATTTGCCTTAAACACACTTTGAAATGAGGTAGAAAATTATCTAAACCAAACTCAAAAGTATAGAAAATTTATCCATGAAAGTCTTTTATAATGTCAACATCAGACAGGTAGCTGAGAAGTATTAATCACTAATGCTTACTATACTTTTAGCTACCAATATAAACTGAAAATTGTTCCCATTGCCCAAAAAAGTCTAACTAATTCGGAAAGCTCAAAGTATGTGCTCAAGATCATTTTTCAACACACAGATCTTTCTGGTTCATAGCCAAGTCATCACTATGCTTACGTCATATAAAATATTATACAATTGTCATTCTTAAAACACTGTCTCACCATTTTATTATTGAGCCATCAGTATCTGGTGATGGTCTTGTAATATATAATATTATATGTCATAATTTGCTCTGGATTACCTAAAGGGAAATTTTATTTCATTATCTTCACTGATGTCTAACAATTAAGATATCCTTATTGGTCTTTAACCTGTATTACTACATTTCATGGTGACAGAAGCAATAAACCTTTTTTCTTTTTTTTTTGTGGTACTCTACTTTGGAATTTCACCGATGCTACAGTCTAGGAGCCACCAATCTGGATGATGTTTTGGCAACTATGTAAAAAGCATTTATTGTGCTAAGTAGTCACTGATCTTACTGCCTTTCTAAGGCTTTCTTGCATTTTTACTGTATTTTGATTATTTTAATGCTTCAGGAAATTTGATAAGGAAGATTGACATTGTAACTTGGATAAATAAAACAACAACAACATATCTCTGCTTCCTTTTTCCAACAATGTGGCTTTCAACCTGTCCTTCATTTACTTCCTTTCCCCTACCTTCTCCTCCACTACAATATCTTGAGGCAATCAGTCTAGATAAGCAAAATGAAGATGGAAAGCTCTGCTGTGATTAACCCGAGGTAACTTAAAGTTCTGTGGCTGGCTGCACAGGCAGTCAGGAGAACAAAGCAGTTAAATGTTTTGTTTTTTCTGAAGGGCAAGAACACATATTTTGAATTTATCCCAGTAAATGCCAACATTTTATTGTTAGCAATACAGTGAAATGTGTGTGTGTATGTGTATGTTTCAGGAATTATAGATTGAATCACAAGGCCTAAATTACCATATTATAATAAGTGTCAAACAATAAAAATAATATAACTCCTACATGTTGCTAACTCTGCTAACTCCTCTGGACACTTTCCAGCTTGTCAACATCTCCCTTCAACTGTGGTGCCCAAAATTGGACACAGTATTCTTGGTCAGACCACACCTGGAATACTGTGTCCAATTTTGGGCACCACAGTTGAAGGGAGATGTTGACAAGCTGGAAAGTGTTCAGAGGAGGGCGACTAAAATGATTAAGGGTCTGGAGAACAAGCCCTATGAGGAGCGGCTTAAAGAGCTGGGCATGTTTAGCCTGCAGAAGAGAAGGCTGAGAGGAGACATGATAGCCATGTACAAATACGTGAAGGGAAGTCATACGGAAGAGGGAGCAAGCTTGTTTTCTGCTGCCCTGCAGACTAGGACACGGAACAATGGCTTCAAACTACAGGAAAGGAGATTCCACCTGAACATCAGGAAGAACTTCCTCACTGTGAGAGCTGTTCGACAGTGGAACTCTCTCCCCGGGGCCGTGGTGGAGGCTCCTTCCTTGGTGGCTTTTAAGCAGAGGCTGGATGGCCATCTGTCGGGGGTGCTTTGAATGCGATTTCCTGCTTCTTAGCAGGGGGTTGGACTAGATGGCCCATGTGGTCTCTTCCAACTCTACTATTCTATGATTCTATGATTCTATGATTCTGCTGTAGTAAAACTTAACTATGTAAAACTTTATTTCTATCATGCCCAATCTCCCCATGGGGACTCAGGGTGGTTCACAACATATAAGTTAAACATTCAATGCCATAAAATACAACAATAAACGAAAATAATTCAAAATAAACAAAACAGAGTATTCAGTAAAGCAGATCACATGGAAGCAATATTAATACATTACATAATGTTAATAAAGTTAAAAGTCGTGTCTAAATTCCATTCCTTATTTCATAGTGCTGGATTTTTAAACATTCACATCTACATATGCCTGGGTGACTGCGCCACCTAACCTCTGCAGGGGTGGAGGAGCTATTAAAATGGTCAGCCCCAGGAGGCTTATGGATCTGGATGAATTCCTGATGGCTCTTGGGGAGTTTCCCGCTGCCTCGGTTGGTGATCCTGTCGATGATCTGTTCTCTCTCTGGAATGGGGAGGTGGCCAGGGCAATAGACATGATCGCTTTGGAACGTCCCCTCTCGAGTACCCGAGCTAAACCATCTCCTTGGTTCACTGAGGAGTTGGCAGCGATGAAGCGAAAAAAAAGAGGGAACTAGAGTGCGTGTGGCATTCGAAGCAGAACGAATCAGACCAAAGACAGCTGTGTTTCTACCTAAGGATATATGCCGCGGCAATAGATGTTGCAAAGAATGCCTTCTTCGCAGCTAATATTGCGTCTGCAAAAAACCGTCCGGCGAAGCTGTTTCGAGTTGTCAGAGGTTTGTTAAATCCCATTTCTCAAGATGGGATCCCTGACAGCTTGGCATCCCGCTGTGAAGCATTTGCTCGGTTTTTTGTGGACAAAGTTGCTCTGATCTGCTCTGGCTTTGACACCATATTAACGGCAGTCTCCGGGGATATAACATGAGCATCTGCTTGTCCCATTTTGATGGATTCTTTTCAATTGGTTGAGCTCGAGGATGTGGACAAGGTGCTTGGAGAGGTGAGGGCTACCACATGCATCCTAGACCCCTGCGCATCCTGGCTGGTGAGAGAAGCCAGAGCGGGATTGGCCAAGTGGGTGAAGGTGGTGGTGAATGCCTCCCTTCAGGAAGGCATTTTTCCAGCAAGCATTAAATTGGTTGTGATCAAACTACTGTTGAAGAAGTCATCACTGGACCCCACTCAATTGGATAGCTATCGGCCTATTTCCAATCTCCCCTTTCTGGGCAAGGTCATGGAATGTGTGGTGGCCGTGCAACTCCAGGCATTCTTGGTTGACACTGATTTTCTAGATCCGGCACAGTCTGGTTTCAGGCTGGGGCATGGTACCGAGACAGCCTTGGTCGCCTTAATCAATGATCTATGCCACAAGCTGGACAGGGGGAGTGTGTCCCTGCTGGTTCTGCTGGACCTCTCAGCGGCCTTCGATACTGTCGATCACGGTATCCTTCCAGGGCGCCCCGCCGGGATGGGGCTCGGAGGTACTGTTCCACAGTGGACCCGGTCCTTCCTGGAGGGTCGATCCCAGATGGTGTCATTGGGGGACACCTGCTCGGCCCCACAACCATTGACTTGTGGGGTCCCGCAGGGTTCAATACTGTCCCCCATGTTGTTCAATATATACATGAAGCTGCTGGGAGAGATCATCTGGAGTTTTGGGGTGCGGTGTCATCTGTACGCAGATGATGTCCAGCTCTGTCACTCCTTCCAACCTGTCACAAAGGAGGCTGTTCAGGTCCTGAACCGGTGTCTGGTCGCTGTGTCGGACTGGATGAGGGCTAACAAATTGAAATTGAATCCAGACAAGACAGAGGTCCTCCAGGTCAGTTGTAAGGCTGAACAGGGTATAGGGTTACAGCCTGTGTTGGACAGGGTCGCACTCCCTCTGAAGACACAGGTTCGCAGTCTGGGTGTTCTCCTGGACTCATTGCTGAGCCTGGAACCCCAGGTCTCAGTGGTGGCCAGGGGAGCATTTGCACAACTAAGACTTGTGCGCCAGCTGCACCCATACCTTGGGAAGTCTGACTTGACTATGGTGGTCCACACTCTGGTCACATCCTGGTTGGATTACTGCAATGCGCTCTACGTGGGGCTGCCTTTGAAGACGGCCCGGAAGCCTCAATTAGTACAATGGGCAGCAGCCAGATTGTTAACTAGGGCGGCATACAGGGAGCGTACTACTCCCTTGTTAAGCCAGCTCCACTGGTTGCTGATATACTACCGAGCCGAACTCAAAGCGCTGGTCTTGGCCTACAAAGCCCTAAACGGTTCTGGTCTAATTTACCTGTCTGAACGTATCTTCCCCTATGACCCCATGAGAACCTTAAGATCATCTGGAAAGGCCGTACTCTCGGTCCCACCCGCCTCACAGGCAAGGCTGGTGGGGATGAGAGACAGGGCCTTCTTGGTGGTGGCTCCCCGGCTGTGGGACTCCCTCCTCAGTGACATTCGGCAGGCTCCATCCCTTCTGGGGTTCAGAAAAAAACTGAAGACCTGGCTATGTACGCAGGCATTTGAAAAATAAGTATGTGTTGGCTTCGACACGGTCTGAATTATGGCCCTTGTATAAGGTCTGGTGGATGAATGGCATAAGCACTTTGCATTGTTTTAAACTTTGTATATTGTATTTTATGACTGTTTTAACTGTTTTAACATTTTAGTTCATTGTATAACAATGTAACGGCATCAATTGCCACTTGTAAGCCGCCCTGAGTCCCCTCAGGTGAGAAGGGCAGGGTATAAATAATTGAAATAAATAAATAAATAAATAAAAAGTTCAATTACAAATTATATTTTCCTGAGAGGTTTCAGAGAATTATGCTGTGGGCCAGGGTACCATTTGATGGCCTCTGTGGATAGTGAACAAAAGTAAAATAGCTTGGTGTGGAGACTTGATGTGGCCGAGAATAGAATCCCTTCAGATCCCACAGCTGCCACCAATTTATGTGGAGCACTTGATGTGGCAGAGGATGGAATCCCCTTTGAATCCCACTGCTGCCACCAATTAATGTAGAGATGCTGAGGTGACAGGGAATGGAATCCCTTTTAGAGTCCCTCAGCTTTGCCACCAATATTGTACAGAGGTGAGGTGTCTGACAGGAATGTGTATCAGTGATGGAACCCTTTTTTGATCCCACACACACACACACAGATACCACCACTTAATAAAGATGTTTTGTGAGAGATGATGTTAATTAATGATTTGTTTGATTATCTTCTTCGCTGCCACCAATGGAGACGTCAGGCAGATGGTACTGGTTCTTATAAGCTTTCTCTATTTGTTCCGCTTCAGGTGTTGATGTTACTTAACTTAATATGAGAGTATGACAGAGACTATTTAGAATAAAATCAAAACAAGTTTATTGCAGGTACAGAGCTTGATGGTTTCAGATAACTTGGTAAAGGCACTTCGCTTAATGGTTACAACGGTTATGAGGTGGTTAAACTTTCAAAATACTTCTTTCTTTAAGTTACACTAAACCCTGATCCTACTGGATCCCCTGGGATTAATTCTCCCTAATCCACAGGCTCTATAAAGACCCTAGACCAGGGGTCCTCAAACTTTTGAAGCCGAGGGCCGGTCCACAATCCTTCAGACTGTTGAGGGGCCGAATTATCATTTGAAAAAGAAATACAAACAAATTCCGATGCACACTGCACATGTCTTATTTGTAGTGCAAAAACAACGACAACAACAACAAGAACAATACAATATTTAAAAATAAAAACAATTTTAACCAACATACATTGATCAGGATTTCAATGGGAAGTGTGCTCCTGCTTCTGGCCAATGAGATAGTCAAGTTAATTAAGATTGTTGTTGTTGTTGTTGTTGTTGTTGTTGTTGTTGTGTGCCTTCAAGTCATTTCAGACTTTGGGTGAGCCTAAGTCTAAAATTTATTTATTTATTATTTACTGCATTTATTTACTACATTTGTATCATACCCCTCTCACCCCAAAGGGGTCTCAGAGTGGCTTACGAATTATATGTACATACAATATATTATATTATTAGCACAGCACAATGTTAGCATTATATATTACTATATTGAACTATACCACAATACTGTAATATTATTAGTAATATTATATGTAATATAGACTATATAATTAATATTACTATATGGTATTATTATTAGTGTTATATTGTATTACATTATAATATTATTATCAATATTATATGTATATACAATATATGATATTATAAAACTGAGGGCGGGGGCCAGGTAAATGACCTCGGAGGGCCGCATCCGGCCCCCGGGCCTTAGTTTGGGGACCCTTGCCCTAGACAAATCACCTAACTTGCCTAGTCTGGTTTAACCTAAATCTGACTCAAATCTTTCTATTTAAGCCAGTCTGATTCTCCACACAAGAACCAGATCCTTCTCTGTGATTGGAAAATCACAGACTGCTGGGTTTTAAAACATTCCCCTTTTCCTTTCCAAGCGGCGGTTGGCTCCGCCCCTGTTGCTATGGTAACCTGTTCTAGCATTCTAAGATGGCTACCTTCCCTCATACATATCAATTCAAATACTCACCATTTTAAACTTAGCCAAACCTGACTGTTTAAACAAAATTAAATACACATTTCATCTATATACAGAATATAATTATACACTTCTTCACACTTGGCATGACATACCAACTCTTGAGGTGAAACAATAGGTTGTTTAATGCCAGTCCATTCTCTTACAAACTCTCATGCTTATTTAACAAGTGACCCATCCACTGCCCTCAGTGCAGTGTGAACTCCGATGTCGCTTCAGGGCTGGGAATACATTTTCATTCTTTAGTTTTTTCTAATGTTGTTGTTGCTATTATTTTTGCCTAAGCTGGACTTATGTTTGAGGAATGGTTAACTTGTTTATAGATCTTCACTGCAAGGTAATCAGATAAGAATGTAAGAGTTCAATGTATTCCATTTTGATAAAGGATGGTACTCTAGAACAACTTTTTAAGGTTCTGGGACTGGGGTGGGGAGGTTGTTAAGGAGGCTGCCCTTGAGGCTAACCTGAAATTTCTTCTCTCTTACAAAGTCCTGGGTCTTGATACAGAGTGTCTTGGATTGATCTTCCAGAAAAATTATTAGAAGGAGTGAGCAACCCATAGCATTACATTGCCCTCATGGTGAGGTGTTTCACCCAAGTGAAGGCTGAAGAAGTGGTAAGAAACCTCAGCTAGCCCCACATCCAATTGTTCCTCCCCTCCTCTACTCATTGTGAGGCACAACTCAGTCCCCATCTACACAGCCCTAAAATATGGGCTTGGACACAGATTAGTCTGAGGCATCCAGGTGATGTTTCAGGATAATCTGTTTAAATGTGAAATAAGATTTTCCAGGTTTAATCAAGGTTTTAAAAATTCCTCAAAAATCAGGACCTTTGGAGGCATGGAACCTGTGGAGACAGATACCTGAGATCACCATCCCGGATCCCAGCTGACCTCAGGGTCAAGAAGCTGGGAGGTGGGGGAGGAGATGGCACTGCCAGTCTCCCCTCCCTACCCTCCATTTTTCTCTCCACTTATCAGCTGAAGCCTCAGATGTTGGTCCTGAGACTTCCTTCCCTTTCAGGTCCCTTCAACAGCCAACAGAGGGTTTTGGAAGATTAATTGCCTCTCCTCTCTCCAAAGCCCTCTGTTAGCTACTTGATGAATCAAGAAGGGAAGGGAGACCATGGATGGGTATCTGACCACCACTCTGCCAAATTGGTGAGGATCTGGGCCACTGTTTGGTCTCCAACCCAAGTGAAGCAAGCATTTAAAATTTAGGTTTTACTTGGTTTTAGACCTGTGTGGAAACAACCTCAATTAAATAGGTTCCAGACCAAATAAAGAAGCCAGTTTAATCCAGTTCTCTGTGTCTGGTCTCATTATTTCATGGTTATTCATCAAAAATTAATAAATATTGTTTGGTATACATTTTTGTGGGTTGTTGCGGACTGCATTGAATGTGTTGAATTTGTCTCAGCTTACCAATGATTAAATATGTGGTTGAATGGGTAGAGGATTGTGATTAGTACTGTGAGAGGAAATTGTACTTCAAAAAATTAGTTATGACTTTAAATATGGCTATTAACACTCTATGGTGAGATAGGGGTTGGGGTAACACAGACATTTATATAGTAATGAGCTGATTAACAAATGTAGTGCAATCCCACCACACAACAAAACTTCTGTCTCTATTTCATCCACAAGAAATATAGCTGAATCTCTGAATGAATTTTCATTCAAGTGGTCTAACAAGACCACAGTCCATTCAACCCTATGCTAAATAAAATCTGCTTGTCATGAAAGTGCAATAAGACTTTTCTATTTATTGTTACAACAAATAACAAGCTACGCCTGTGACAAAACATTGTTAAGAGACTTTGTTGATACTGGATAAACAATCAATGCACTATTTTTGGATTGAATTATTCACTATGTTTCATTTATTATTATGGCTAATAAATGTATAATCAATCATGAAGCAGGATTGAGTGAAAATATACACAAATAAACACAACCATCTCCATGTTAGAAGGAAATCCTACCTTCCCTCATACTCACATGTAAAAATGAGAAACTGCAAATGTTTTATCCTATCTGTCTTGAGAGCACTTTCACATTTGTGACAATGTATAGTTTGTGTAATTTGCCCAAACATTGAACAGAATAATCTGTCCTTTTGTTTCATGAACTATTAGGTCTCCACCTGTTTTATGGATTATTTAAAAAAAAACCAGAGATGTTGGATGGATTATCCACATTCCTTCAATTTTGCAGCCAAATGTTTATGTGCTCTCCCCTTCCCTCCCTCCTCTCTCTTTCCTTGAAAACAATTGGCTCCAAAAAGAAAATTATGAATTTTTTATGTAGAATTTTTTTGTGAAAATTAATGAAACACATAAAAACTAAAATTCCTTGTTTTTTTTCCTGCACAGATGATGAGGATACTTGTGGAGGCTGGTAATTTCTTGCATCTGTACCTTGAGCACAGAAACTAAAAATACAAAAGGTGTCTGCGAGGACAAAACAAAAAACAAAAAGAAAACACAGTTTAACTCAAAAACCTTGCAAGGAGCCTCTCTATATGACAAGGGCGGACTTTCCTGTGGGCGTTCACCCTGGAAAAGGGCTTACCGAAATGAAGAACAATTATTTGGCAGATGGTTGATGATATAAAAGAGCAGCTCTGAAATATAACAAATATAGACAGGTGCATGCCTGTTTTAAACGTGTGGCATTATATTTATATACTCCTGAGTGACTCAAGACAATGGCCTTTGCAATACTGATGTTTATTTTGTTATATTGTGTGGTAGATATGGTCTAGATTTAGAAAACAAAAATGCAATTATTTTTGGAGAACTGAAACATGAATTGGCTAATTTGGCTAAGTCATTCTATAAACATTTATGTGGTTAGCAAAAATCAAATGAATCATTTGATGCATTAATCATAATTATCACAATATGTACTGAGGTTCCTTATAATTCTTCAGTTAAAAACATTAACCAGTAGACTTCATTTTATGGTAAATTTCATCTAAGACTATTTTATAAAATTTCATATAAAACAGAGTCCTCTATAGTAACCCTTTTAATTTGGATATATGTTTCCATAGAAAGAAGCAGCCAATTTATTCATTCAAAGCATTTATACCCTACTCTTAAGCAAGAAAACCTGCAAAATCTTCTTACAAACTAATATGAATTTTGAGGACACGATTTAAACGCACACACTCCCTTCTCAAAATTCCCCTTTTCCCTGCAATTGTTTTATGGATCTGAGGATTATTAATTGCTATAACAATGATGTGAACAAATAATGGCTCACCTGCAACAGATCAGTATCTGTGCAATGGTACTACATAGTTGCCTTCCATATCTTACCTAATGCTTGCATTTTTTTTCTCTCCACTACAACACAATCAAGTCTATTTCTGCCTCACAGTCAAAGCTAGGAAGCAGCACAAACCATTTAAAAGCCATTTTCATTAGGAAACAAAAATATCAATATTTTAAATTCTGGTCACATTTTTTTAATAATTGCTTCATATCCACCCATCTTATAAACTTCATATTTCATTTCCCACTACAGAATAGGGGAAGTCACACTTCTATAAAAGAAAGGTGGGTAGTCATGTTCTCTATTTTTACAGTTTTGTTATACAGTAATCATAGTTTCATATTGCTTAAAACTATATGCACAGACTATTCTGTATATAGAGAATTATTTAAATATGCCATTCTGCTGTTCCATTGCTTGATAATAAACTTAAATATCTTCTTGACTCACCATGTAATAAACATTATACCATTTTTCTGTCGTGGGGTTATTTACTTACACATATTTACCTGTCAAAGTAATATATAATAAAGTACATAAAATTGCAATCCATCTGTTAGTAAGGAATTCATTTTGAATGCTTGGAAATTATTGTTCACTATATGTATTGTAACAAATTCACCCCTAAACGCCTACATATAAAATACAGCTACACAAAAACTATTTTTAAAAGAATTCAGGAGATACACTTTGATATATACAATCTCTCTCTCTCTCTGTGTATGTGTGTGTGTGTGTGTGTGTAAAGTTTGTTTATTTTTTAGGAAGATTTACTGAATGAACCTGGCCTTTTTCTAAGCACTGCTGTTCTGAGGAGAAAATATACCAAGCATAAGTAAAAACAGACAAACATTTTTATTGCCTGTACTTATAATGCTTACAATTTATTGATGCAATTCTGAGTTAAGCTAAAGGGAGTTCACATGTCACTTCTACAGCATTGCCTCATTGATTCTAAAGGCCAACTACACACTACATTTAATTTCTATCATTCAATTTTTTGATAGTTTTTTTCTTTAACCATAGTCACAGGGATTATTAGGGCTGGAGATGAAAGGATCCAGCTTGCTTGCTCACATACAACTAGAAGGATACTTGTGTCCCTTTCCATCCATTGATATGAAGCATTGTGAAAGAAACGTTGAACTTCTTTTCTGAGTATTTGTGTGCAAAGGGTGTTCTTTCCCATTGTTGTCCCAGTAACAACTGGGAAAAGACTGTATTGGTAACAAATTAAAGAAATGAACAATACAGTTGCATAATAGCTATTCAGCATAGCATGTAGTTTAGCATTTGATCACATGCTTGAGAATTACCTAGAGACTTGATGTATTATTTCATACATAACTTTTTTCCTTTCTATGTCCCTGAGTTTGTCTGATCATTCTTATTGATGCTCTGTTTATGATATTGTCTTGGATTTATATAGCATGGGGTAAGGGAGCGACAGTATGATTTTGCAACAAATCACTGTATGCAATATTGTTTGTGCAAAGCAGTAGCTTGAAAAAAGCAGTTTATACACAGTGGAAGGCCTCAGAAGTAGCTTAAGCATATTTCTTGCGGGAGGGGCGGGGGGGGAGAGCAGCTTAAAAGGGCCAGGATCTCAATTACTCAAACTGATTCTACATAAAAAATCTAACATGGGAAGAACTTAAGAAGGTTCAAAACATCATGGGAATAAAACTGAGGAATAAGAAGATGAAATACCTGGGAGCAGATATACCAAAAAATATTAATAATATTATACCAATGAACTACAATCATTTATGGAAAAATATGAGCAAACAAATCATTTCATGGGGAAAGAAATTTCGAGATATCTCCTCAAGGCTAAAAAATTACAAGATGAAGTTCTTGCCCAAGTTCTTATTCTTGTTCCAAACCCTCCTGGTAAATATCCCTATCAATTTGTTGAAGAAATGGGATAACTCTTTCAAAAAATGGGTAGTGGAAGGAAACAAAAACAGAATTGCTAACTTCTTATATTATAGTAAACAAGAATTGGGTGGATGGGGGACTCCCTCGTTGGGAATATACTATGAGGCAAGTCAACTAGCGAGGTTACTAGAATTCGAATTGGAAGGGTAAAAAAAAATGGGTGCAAATAGAAAAGGAAGCAAATAATTGGCAAAAGGGAACGTCAATGGGAGAGAGATTAGATAGAAAAGACCTAAAGAACATAAAAGCAGGCCTTTGCTTAACAATGTTGTCAATCTGGAAAAAATGGCAAACTAAATTACAAATAAATAAAATTGACCCTTTCCCATTAGAAACATTGGAAAATAAGGACAACACATTTAAGAATATAATTAAGGCACTGAAGGAAAATGGTATTAAAAGGATTGGGGACCCTATGGACGGCAATGGAGAAATATTAAAGTGGTATAAAATAAAAGATAAATGTGGCCAAGGGAACTGGATAGAATAATTAGAAGGAAATTAGAAATAGATAAAGGAATGATTGGGCTATGGTATGATGAACTAATTACCTTAACTTATAATACGAAAGAAACACTTACAGAGATCTGGAAACAGGAAAAAAAAACTTTACTGAGAAACTAATAGGGTCTTGGATCGATAATATTCATAAAATTAATCATATAAGGATCAAAGAAACACAAAGGAAAATAATCTCAAAATGGTATAGAACCCTCCTACAATTAGCTCATATAACGGGAAGTACCTCGAACAAATGTTGGCATAAATGTGGGGGAATAGGTTCATTCTCCCACATGTGGTGGGACTGTAAAAAAATTCAAATCTTTTATAGTAAAATAAGAAAAGAAATGGAAGAAATAATAGGGAAAGAATTAATATGGGAAAAAGCCAGATTTATGTCCCTCACAATAAAGGTAAGGGACGATAACAATAACTGGACCGAGATTCTAAAATATATGACAGCCGCAATACAAACCACAATAGCCCGAGGATGGAGGCATGAGACAAAATGGGATGTAGAAACTTGGTGGTCTTATATATCAGAATATATAATTAATGATTTCATTAATCAAAGGAAAAGAAAATATACAAATAGTCTAAAAGAACCTGACTGGTTCAGGAAATGGTCAGTCCTAATTAACAAAATAGATGGAGATGAAAGATACACCACCTTGAACCAGGCGTTCCACACAGTTAAAATGATACAATGATAATATATTGAATTGCTGTTCAAGGGGGAAGGGGGAATGGGGGAGGGGAGGGGGTGGGTGGGTGTTGGATTCCAAAGGATCATTTAAAATGTCATTTAAGCATTAGTTACTTTTGGTATTATGTATATTGAAATAAGACATGCATCTCTAAAATTTTGTTAATTGTTGGAATGTAATAAAATTTAAAATTTAAAAAAAATTACTCAAACTGATAATTCTTAAGATAGAGTTTGTAAGTACAGTAGAGTCTCACTTATCCAACACTTGCTTATCCAATGTTCTGGATTATCCAACGCATTTTTGTAGTCAATGTTTTCAATACATCCCAATATTTTGGTGCTAAATTCGTAAATACAGTAATTACTACATAGCATTACTGCGTATTGAACTACTTTTTCTGTCAAATTTGTTGTTATACATGATGTTTTGGTGCTTATTTTGTAAAATCATAACCTAATTTGACGTGTAATAGGCTTTTCCTTAATCCCTCCTTATTATTCAACATATTCGCTTATCCAACATTCTGCCGGCCCGTTTATGTTGGATAAGTGAGACTCTACTGTAGTCAATAATGGAATAAGCTGCTAATTAAAAAATAATTTGATTGGAGATGATTTTTTAGGAAAAGTGATTGTTAAATCAAAGGAATTTTACTACTACACAAGTCTTTATAAAATAATAATTTGATTTCAAGTTATGACTGTAAGAATGTGTCTTTCACAATGCTGGATGTATTTGGAATAAAACATAAAATTCTTCTTTCTGGAATATATTTAAAAACATGAATACATTGTATATACTAGAGCAGGGGTCCCCAAACATTTTAAACAGGGGGCCAGTTCACGGTCCCTCAGACCCTTGGAGAGCTGGACTATAGCTGAAAAAAACAACTATAAACAAATTCCTATGCACACTGCACATCTCTTATTTTGAAGTAAAAAATAACCCAAACAGGAACAAATACAGCCTCAATGTTAATCATAATCATAATCATAATAAAAATAATAAAAATGGTTGGATGCATCACAAAGCCCTAAACGCTTGGGAAATTGTGATTTTGTGATATGAAATCCAGCATACCGTATATACTCGAGTATAAGCCGACCCGAATATAAGCCGAGACACCGAATTTTACCACAAAACAACTGGGAAAACATTGACTCCAGTATAAGCCGATGGTGGTAAATTTCAGAAGTAAAAACAGATACCAATAAAATTACATTAATTGAGGCATTGGTAGGTTAAATGTTTTTGAATATTTACATAAAGATCAAATTCAAGATAAGATTGTCCAGCTCTGATCAAATCATTATTCTCATCTTCTTCAATGTAAATGTGCTTATGTATCCTTTTAATAATAATAGAGTAAAATAATACATATAATAATAATAATAATAATAATAATAATAAAAATCTCAGCTGCTATCAGGACCTCAAGATTGAACTGCAAAGACTCTGGCAGAAACCAGTGCAGGTGGTCCCGGTGGTGATGGGCACACTGGGTGCCGTGCCAAAAGATCTCAGCCGGCATTTGGAAACAATAGACATTGACAAAATTATGATCTGCCAACTGCAAAAGGCCACCCTGCTGGGATCTGCACGCATCATCTGAAAATACATCACACAGTCCTAGACACTTGGGAAGTGTTCAACTTGTGGTTTTGTGAAACGAAATCCAGCATATCTATCTTGTTTGCTGTGTCATACAAAGTCGTTGTGTCAATAATAATAATAATAAATACAGGGAAATAATACAAGTAATAATAAATAGAGTAAAATAATAAATGCAATAATAATAATATCAGAGTGAAATAATAAATGTATTAATAAAAATAAAAATAGAGTAAAATAAATGTAATAGTAGCAACAATAATAGAGAAAAATAATAAATGTACCATATATCCTCGAGTATAAGCCGACCCAAATATAAGCCAACCAGGACCCTCACCCGAGTATAAGCTGAGGGGTTTTTTTTCAATCTTAAAAAAGGGCTGAAAAACTAGGCTTATATTCGAGTATATACAATATATATCTTGTTTGTTGTGTTATACTGTGTCTTTGTGTCAATAATAATAATAATAATAATAATAATAATAATAATAATAAAGAGGATTGGAAGAGACCACTTGAGCCATTTAGTCCAGCCCCCTTCTGCCTTTGTGCACAAAAAGCACCAGCAAATTATTAATTATTAATTAAATAATAATAAAAATACCATTATAAACAAGCAAAGCTCTGGAAGGCACGCACCGGGCGAGGGAGGAGGCAGGGGCCAGATAAATGGCTTCGATGGGCCTCATGTGGCCCCCGGGCCTTAGTTTGGGGACCTCTGTACTAGAGTGACAAACCTTTGGCCATGAATTTAAGGGAGAGTTATTAGTGACAAAATCTGCATTTTTGTAGTGGTATAGCGTCATTTCAGCAAAGGTTCATGGAATGGATAATATTAAACAAAACAATTAATGTGTGTTGTATATAGTAAAATATACAGGTCACAACACATAATAAAAATATGAAAATAAAAAAGATTACAACATTCAGAAAATCATTGATAATTTAGCCAACTTTGTGGTGTTTTTGTCATCATGCATATGCACCCAGCAATCACAATGAACTTGGTGGCACATTCACTTCCAAGTAAACTTGACCAGGCTGCCAAATGCATGTCTGGTGTGGCTAGACAAAGGCAAGGAAAACTAGATACACAAGATGCTGAGACCAGAAAAAAAAACTGGAAATTGAGTGTGTGTGGAGGGGGGGGGGGGGTAAGTAGAGCAAGATGAGATGCCAAGAAGCAAAGTGGAAGATGGGTGAAAAAGTGGTAATTCCTTATATGCTAGTCTTAATTGATGAGCAGATGACAATTGCATGTTTTATATAGCAAATACTTTGGTTCTTACATTTTTCTACATTACACAATAGACACTATTACAATGTTTGCTACTAATAAACCTGTTGGTTTTTTTATTTCATTTATTAAATATAAAGCATACAGAATAGAGAACAATGATAAGTAAAGGTAAAGGTTTCCCCTGACGTTAAGTCCAGTCGTGTCCGACTCTGGGGGTTGGTGCTCATCTCCATTTCTAAGCTGAAGAGCTGGCGTTGTCTGTTGACACCTCCAAGGTCATGTGGCCGGCATGACTGCATGGAATGCCGTTACCTTCCCGCCGGAGCGGTACCTATTGATCTCCTCACATTTGCATGTTTTCAAACTGCTAGGTTGGCAGGAGCTGGAGCTAACAGCGGGTGCTCACTCTGCTCCCCGGGTTTGAACCTGGGACCTTTTGGTGTGCAAGTTCAGCAGCTCAGTGGTTTAACACACTGAGCCACTGGAGGCTCCTAAGAACAATAATACATTGCTTTAAAAACGATGATGATAACTAAGTAATCATCATTTTGGATTGGATGGTTTTAATAATGTGTTTAATGCCTATATGACTTTTAAATTTATGTTTTAATGTATATGTTTCTTTTAACGTTTGTTGTTGCTATGGCATCAAACTGTTGCCTTTTGTAAGGCCACTATGAGTCCCCTTTGGGAGGGGACTTCCGGTGGCTGCGCAGGGAGGCTGCCGAGCAGAGCTCCTGTAGTTTGTTTGTTTTTACTTGTTTTTACTAGTCAGGCAATACTATTTACTGCAATATTTTATTGTTTTAGAAGTTTTTAATTGCTAGGTCAGAAACAGCCAGAATCTCCAGATGGGGAAGAGCAGAGCTCCATTGAAATTATAATTCTTGGCCTCGACAGCCGGCGGAGGAGTGCCGGAGCCCAGATAAGCTGAACTTTTAACTTTTAACATTGTTTTTAGAACATTTTAAGAATTTTTTTAAAAGAATGGTTTACACAAGGAATAACTACAGGGAGAAAGCCTTACCTTTGCACAGCCCAATACAAACACTCGTGGCTAAGAGACCACAGCTGGCCAAGGTAGATGTATCAACTCCTGTTATGGTGAAAAGCCACAGCCAAGCAAAAATGACTGATTATTTCCCCTTCTACTCTAAGGAAAAGGTTCAAACTGCTCCCTTAGCTAAAGAGGCCGAAAAGGAAAGGGAAGCCAATATGTTTATGTCTGCAGATGATTTATGGAACTGGCCTTCTAATATCAATGGGCTACTACAGAAGGAGAGCGATAATACGAGCTTTGAGACTGTGAGAAGCCTACCCAAGGTTCAGGCACAAGCCGAGCCAGGAGTAGTTACAACGCCCTTCTTGAAAGAGGCCTACCTTACTCCTTACACATCTGAGGATCTAATACAGCAGCAGCTTCACCTAGTTTCACAGCTGCGAGGAGAATCGACTGAGGGTTGCTCCTTTTTGGAAGTGAAACTTTCTGCTCTCTCCAATGACCTGCAGACAATCAAGAAATATCTACAGGAAAGCACGGGGCTCCTGAGCACTTTGGCAAAAATAATTAAAATTGAGGTGCTAGAAGGCCGGAGTAACAGTGATGCCCCTAAAACGTCGATGGCTTCAAACACTTCAGTCGCCACTGGACAGGGTACAGCTACTCCTCGCCCCAGGGACATAAAAACAATACCAACAAAAGTGGATAAAACCAAGCTCTCTACAGAAACAGATATCCACAAGGGCATGGCAAAAGGTATAATTACTAAAAAGGAGGCGAAACAAAAAACCACAAGTACTCAGCCAAGACAATCTAGGAATTACAAACGAGGCCTAAAGAAATTATTTGCACTAATCCCATCCTCAAAACCCACTGCAATGAGTAAGAGGAAAAGTAAAAAAAGTACCTCGAAACTAAGAAACAGCGCCACTGGACAAGGCAAAGTAGACAGCTCCAGACCAGCAAATCCAGGGTACCAAAAGATCAACATGGCAACACAAACCCACTGGATTAACCAGGAAATCATCAGGAAGGGGGAGAAGGACAATATGTCCCCAGAAAAGACAGAGACAGCTGACGGATCCACATTACCAATAACAAAACAGCAAAACTGTGAACAAATTTTCAATGGCAAAGGACATCTTATTGGAAACTGGAATTTGGTTCTTGACCCAAAAAAGCTGGTGTTTATCAAAGTTCCCAAACCAGGAAAGCTGGCTGGTTTGGAAGACTGCAAAACTCATGTGCTAGGGCTTTTGGAAAAAGTCTTACCAGGGGGGCTGTTTCTTTCTGACATAGATACGGTTGAATATTTAGATAATGATCCAAAGCATGTAGATGTTATAGTCTCCCTTGTTGACCCTAATATAGCCAAATTTGTTATAAGAACCAGAGACCTTTTTCTAAAACAAGGCATGGTCATTACAAGATTTTTTAAACAGGTTCCTATCCAAAAGGTCCCAGATGACACAATGTCAGCAGAGGTACAGAAATCAGATATGAAGGAAGGAAATGAACAGAGGTTGTACTTCCATAAAGCCCAAGCAGTCCAATCTGCAAATGGTGAGGATGACACTCAAGGTCAGGGTTATCTGTTTAGTGCTGAGGAACAGTCTCTGATTGCATCCTTCGCAGATCTGCCAGGGAAGGAGCAAAGCCAAATCATAGAAAGGCTGGAGGCGCTAAGTTGAAGAAAATTAATACAAAATGCCAGTACTCAAATGAAGAAGGCCTTAAGGAAACAATTGACCAGCAGAGAGCAGTTCCAGATAGCACAAATTGGTTAGAGATGAGATTTTTATACCCTGAGGAAAAAGATGAGACCAGCACTAAACACTTCCCACTGTCCCCGAAGATCAATATTATGAAAACCCAAACTACTAACCCCTGTGTTTACACTGATAATTCCTTTATCATACATTCAGGTGAAACATCCCTAGATACTGAAGTAGTGGGCAAGGGGTCAAACGTGGAAATAGCATGAAAGCTACACAGCCACTCAGGGTTCCAGGAGACTTCCCATCCAAAGATCATCCCCTGGAACATAGCCATGAATGACATAAAGATCCTGTCGTGGAATGTGGCTGGGGCAGGGGTAAATTCAAATGCTGAAATGGTTAATTTTCTCAATAACTTTGACTTAATAGCTCTGCAGGAATCGTGGGTGGTTGATGGGGGCGATCAGTTACAGCTACCTGGCTATGATATGTGGTATAATAACGCCCAAAAATAAAAAAATAAAGGGAGAGCTTCTGGGGGTCTAGGGATCTTGCTGAAGACAGATCTAAACTGGAAAGGTACCAAATTATATGAGGAAGATGACTTGCCACAAGTTCTGGCTGTAAAGTTCAGTCACAGGAATAGTGACCTAATAATGATTAATGTGTATATTCCACATTTCACATCCCCATATTATAGACCTGAAATATGGGTGCAGTTAGAAGCCATGATTCTAGACATCTCACTCCTTTACCCACACACCGTAATTATTATGTTGGGGGATTTTAACGCCAGACTAGGCTCCTCACCTGAGAACTTTGCGTCCTCTATAGGCTTACCCAGTCCCTCTGCAAGCGGGATACCCTGTTGGTCTTCCTGTGATACAAAGACCAATGCAGCTGGTGCAAAACTTTTGTCACTAATCAGCAAATGCAGCCTGCTCATCCTAGGGGGCAATGATCCTAACTTCAAATACCCCTACACTTACCATGGCATACACTCAAGTAGTGTACTTGATTTTATCTGTGTCTCTGCAGGAAAAGATGATCTCTTTTCACAAATTGAAGTTCTTCCCAGAGCTGATAGTGATCATCAACCAGTCAGTGTTAAGATCAGGGTACCATCGGACCTTAGATTTACTAATGAGCTGGATCAATTGATTACAAACAACACCGAGGTACAACTAAACAAAAGAATCAGGTGGCACAAGGTCAACACTGATGAGATAAATAAGTCCCTTAATTCTCCAGACTTTGCTCATTGGTCAGCTACAATACAAACCTCCTCATCCGATTGGATGGCAGTTAACTCGGCATTCGAGAATATATGCAGCCAACTAAAAAATCATTTAACTGAAAATGCTACCTCATCAATTACCAAAAGATATAGAGCAGACTGGTTCGATACTGAGTGCTAATCCATCAGGAAAAGACTTAAGAGCCTAATGAGAAAGGCACAGGGGTCTCAATCTAAGACTATACACAACAATATGTTAGAACTGAGAAGGAAATATAAGCAAACCATTAGAGCAAAAAAGAAAACCCATTCAATATCCATCTGGAATGGGTTAGAACTCGCTGCTGAAGGGAGGAACACAGTCCTCTTCTGGAATTCAGTAGCTGGTATTCTTAAAGAAAGGAAATATGCATTTGATGCCCCTATTCCTGCAGCGAATTGGGAGATCTATTTCTCTCAACTGTTTGCCCCCTCGCCCCTTCCAAAGAAATACCTTACTCCTAGTATAGACAGCCCCGAAAATTTGCCAGACTGGCCCCCAACTACCGTACAGGAAATAAAGAGTGTAATTGAAAGCCTTAACAACAATAAAGCTCCTGGAGAAGACTTTTTACCACCAGAGTTATTTAAATCCAACCCTGACTGGTGGGCCCCCCTAATAGCAGGTCTATGTACTCACATAAATAACACTACCAACATTCCTACAGGTTGGAAATTGGCAATAATTATCCCTATTTACAAAAAAGGGTGCAAAAAAGATCAAAAAAACTACAGACCTATCAGCCTAATAGATATAGTGGCCAAAATCTACTCTAAAGTGCTTCTTTCTAAATTAGAGCTTTGTGAATATGATAATAAAATTCTATCAGAAGAACAAGCCGGCTTCAGATCAGGAAGATCCACCATGGATAACTGTTTTATCCTAAACCACCTAATATACAAACATCTAAAAAGAAAGAGTAGACTTTATGTTGCTTTCATTGATCTAAAAGCAGCCTTTGACAGCATCAACAGTGAGCTCCTCTGGCAAAAACTAACAGTACATGGAATAGACCGTAGATTACTACTCCTGATCAAAAGTTTATACTCCAACAACCATATCCAGGTTAGGACGGGAATCAGTGGTGCCTTGACAAAGAGAATTGACTCCTGCAAAGGTGTAAGACAAGGCTGTTTATTAGCCCCTTTACTTTTCAACCTTTATATCAATGACCTGCCAGACCACCTCAGCAGCTCCGAGGTTCATATGCCCATAATTGGTAACAGACACATAAATACTCTTCTATATGCGGATGACATGGTTCTGATGTCTAATACCCAAATAGGTTTACGAAGATTACTGATCAAACTAAACATCTACGCCCACAAAAACGAGCTGACAATAAACAAAACCAAGTCAAAAATTATGGTGTTCGGAAAACGCCCATCTAGACACAAATGGGTTCTAGATGGAGAACATATAGAACAGGTTAGCTCTTTTACATATCTAGGCTTAGTATATTCAGAGACTGGCTCTTGGCTAGCACATTCTCAATCTTGTGCGATCAAAACAGGGCACGCTCCAACACACTGGCAAGACTGCTAACCCATAGATATCCTGGCTCTTTAACTCCAATAATCAACGTTTATAAAGCAAAAATCCTCCCCATGATACTATATGGAGCAGAAATCTGGGGCCTAAGCCAACTACCAATACTAGAACAAACACAATCAAAATTTCTAAGACAGATACTTGGCGTTGACGCTAAGACCACCGCTGCCGCAGTTAGAGCAGAGTTAGAAATACATTCTATCGAAGGTCTCACCAAAATCAGGGCCTTTAACTATTGGTCTAAAATAAAAAATCTTGAAAATAACAGACTGCCAAAATTGTGCTTCTTAGAACAATCTAATGGCTTTAACCAAGACTCCTGGGCAGAACAACTAGCAAGGTTTCTTTGCTCCTGTGGATTACAAATTACTTCATCAGACCAGAATAGGGATGCCGAAAAAAGGGCAGTAATCCAAAGAATCCTAGATATTGAAGCCCAAAAAGACATAGCCATCCTGTCTAATACAAGATCTCTGAAGTGGTTAGGGCGCTTTAAACGTAATTTCCAGAGGCCATTGTACCTAAAAGCAGATATGCCAAGACACCTAAGAATCACTTTCACTAGGGCAAGATTCGAACAAATTGAGTCCATGGAGAGACACGGCAGATTCAATCATATCCCGTATGAAGAAAGATTATGTATTTGTGGCAGCCCTGAAGTTGAAAATTTGAACCACATTTTGCACAACTGTAACCTATATAAAAAAGAAATGAAACAATACTTATTGCCTTTTATTGGTAATAAAACAAGCTGGGTTATCGAAGCCAAAACTTCATTTTTGTTGGCCGGTTATAACCCCACTTTGACAACAAAGTATTTGTTTAAAGCTGCTAAAAGGAGATCAGAGTACATAGATCAGATTGGGGTGCAGTGTAGGGGAGACGAGGATAGTTGACGCATTGATCTTTAGCTAAACTACATTGGCACCAAGCAGGCAGACACCTGTATATCTGTATTTTATTTTAAGTGAACCAGATGTATGTTGTATGTTGTTTTTGTATTGTCTGTCCTTGATAAGGCCAACTGGCTAATCAATAAATTGTTTTTTTTAAAAAAAGAGTCCCCTTTGGGGTGAGAAGTGTGGGATATAAATATAGTAAATAAATCTGAAACTTAGTTGAGTTACATCTGAGAAACATAATTTTATGAAATACATTTAAACAGATTATTGAACATCTTAGGTACATGAAAGCAGTGTAGATATAGCAACCTATTAGGAAATGTTCCAATATAACTAAGAGCCCTATATCCCAGGATCTGATCCCAGGTTTTCTGTTTATTCCAGATTATCTGGCAGTGTGGACTCATATAATCCAGTTTAAAGCAGAAAACCTGGGATCAGATCCTGGGGTATAAGGCCTGTCTGGAAGGGGCCATAATTTTAGTGAGCCAGTAAGAAACCTTACAAATATATAGCAAATATTATGTCTGAATTCAGTGAAGATTTCCCAGTCTCATGCAATTATAAACACAAAGGCTGGATCTACACTGCCATATAATCCAGATTATCAAAACAGATAATCCAGATTATCTGTTTTGAATGGGATTGTATAAATCTACACTGCCATATAACCCAGTTCAAAGTAGATAATCTAGATTTTATTTGGCAGTGTAGATGAGGCCTAAGTCCTGAGAAACTGATGGAATTTGAGCTGCCAAGTACTACACTGCTTGTCTTCTTTCTCTTTGTCATATGATTTTTCCAAGATTTTCAACCAAAATAGCCAATGATGCTTCATTCAAACAATGAAGAGCAATTTACAATAATAATAATAATAATAAAACTTTATTTATACCCCGCCACCATCTCCCCAACGGGGACTCGGGGCGGCTCACATGGGGCCATGCCCAAGACAATACAATAAACAAAATATAAAAACAACATATCAAAATACAATTAAACAATACAAGAATAACACTACACAGTACAGAACAAAATAAAGCAAAACGTAGCATAACATAACAAGGGCGGGCCGCATGGACACAAAGTTAAAAACTCGGGGTAAAAAGAGATAAGAATAAAACCATGGGGAACAGGGTCTACAGAATAGATGTTGGGGGGAGAAACAAAGGAGGTATATACAATTACTCTCCGAAAGCACACCGGAAGAGCCATGTTTTTAAATCTTTCCTAAAGGCTAAAAGAGTGGGGGCTTGCCTGATCTCAATGGGCAGTGAGTTCCATAAACGGGGGGCCACAGCAGAAAAGGCCCTCTCCCTTGTTCCCACAAGGCGGGCCTGAGATAAAGGCAGTGGTGACAGGAGGGCCTCCCCAGATGATCGAAGGGCTCGGGCAGGTTTATGGTAGGAGATGCGGTCACGAAGGTAGGCGGGTCCCAAAATGTTTAGGGCTTTATAAATGATGGTCTGCACCTTGAATTGGGACCGGAAAATGAACGGCAGCCAGTGGAGCTCCTTAAACAAGGGAGTAGATCTCTCCCTGTAACTCGCTCCCGTTATTAATCTGGCCGCCGAGCGTTGGACCAATTGTAGTTTCCGGGCCGTCTTCAAGGGAAGCCCCACGTAGAGTGCATTACAGTAGTCCAGTCTAGAGGTAACTAAGGCGTGCACCACCGTGGTCAAGTCAGACTTCACGAGGTATGGTCGCAGTTGGCGCACAAGTTTGAGTTGTGCAAAAGCCCTCCCGGCCACCGCTGACACCTGAGCCTCAAGCGTCAATGCTGAATCCAGGAGGACCCCCAAACTGCGGACCTGTGATTTCAGGGGGAGTGCAACCCCGTCCAGCACAGGTTGCCACCCAATACCCCGATCCGACGAGCGACTGACCAGGAGGGCCTCTGTCTTGTCGGGATTGATCCTCAGCTTGTTCCTCCTCATCTAGTCCGCCACAGCGGCCAGGCACTGGTTCAGCATCCGAGGGGCTTCCTTGGAGTCAGATGGTAATGAGTAGTGGATTTGCGTGTCATCTGTGTAGAGATGGCAACGCCCTCCAAAACTCCGGATGACCTCTCCCAGCGGTTTCATGTAGATGTTGAAAAGCATGGGGGATAGAATAGACCCTTGCGGGACCCCACAGGTCAAAGGCCAGGGGTCCGAGCAGGTGTCCCCCAGCTTTACCATCTGGGAAAGGCCCTCCAGGAAGGACCGGAGCCACTGCAGAACAGTGCCACCAAGCCCCATCCCAGATAGCCGTCCCAGAAGGATACCATGGTCGATGGTATCGAAAGCCGCTGAGATGTCCAAGAGAACCAGCAGGGTCACACTCCCCCTGTCCAGTTCCCTGCGGAGGTCATCCACCAAGGCGACCAAAGCCGTCTCGGTACTGTGCCCAGGCCTGAAGCCAGACTGCGAGCGGTCCAGAAAATCAGTGTCATCGAGGAACCCCTGGAGCTGCGTGGCAACCACCCGCTCCAGAACCTTGCCCAAAAATGGGAGGTTGGAAATTGGTCTGTAGTTGTTACATACGGATGGGTCTAACGAGGACTTTTTAAGTAGCGGTTTTACTACCGCCTGCTTAAAGCAGGATGGAACTGACCCATGGCTCAAAGAGGCATTTATTATAGCCACAAACCAATCCAACAGCCCCTCTTTGGCCAGCTTAACCAGCCAAGAGGGACAAGGATCCAGAGCGCAAGTGGTCGCCCTCACAGACCCAAGAATCCCCTCCACGTCATCAGGAAGAACAAGCCGGAAAGAATCCCACAAGATCGAACAGACAGGTACCTCGGTTACCTCCGCTGGAACTACAATTAAACTGGAGTCCAAGTCACGGCGTATCTGAGCAACATTGCCTGCAAAATGGTGCGCGAAATCGCTGCACCTGGCTGCCAAGTCATCGGGGAGCCCCTGGGCCTCAGGAGGCCGCAGAAACTCTCCCACAACTCGGAACAGCTCAGTTGGCCTATTGGCCGCAGACGCTATGCGAGCAGTCGTGAAAGCTTTCCTGGCTGCTCGCAAAGCCACGGAGTAAGCCTTAATAGCGGCTTTAGCCCGTGCTTGGTCTGACACGTCCTGAGATTTCCTCCAGATGCACTCTAGTCCCCTCCTCGTACGCTTCATCACAGCCAGCTCCTCAGTGAACCAAGGGGTCGACGTGGCTCTGCGCAACGAGAGGGGACGTTCGGGAGCGATCATGTCCAATGCCCTTGTCACCTCACTATTATAGCGATCAGCCAGGACATCGACAGGATCGCCAGTCTCCAGAACAGGAAGATCCCCAAGAGACCTCAGGAGTCCATCCGGATCCATCAGCCTCCTGGGTCGGACCATCTTAGTGGGTCCACCACCCCTGCGGAGGTTAGAAGACACGGCGAAACTTACACAGATCAGATGATGGTCAGACCATGACAATGGAAGAATATTTTGCTCTTCCACTCTGACTGTCCCACCGTCCACAATAAAAACAAGGTCCAACGTGTGGGCCCAGATATAATGTGTGGGCCTGATGTGTGGGCCCAGATATAACTTGAGACAGCCCCATGGTCGTCATGGCAACCATGAAATCCTGAGCTGCACCTGTCAATGTGGTCTCGGCATGAATGTTAAAGTCTCCCAAAACTATAAGTTGTTGGGAGGCCAGGGCCACATTAGAGACCACATCTGCTAGCTCGGACAGGGAGACTGCTGGGTCGCGGGGTGGGCGGTACACCAGCAGAATCCCCACGCTGTCTCGCAAGAACAATCAATGTGAAACCCAAAGCAACTGTCTGCCACAATATAGTAGATGTGCTAGTTAACGTACACAACTTGACTGGATCCAAAAAAATCTACAGAAAAAGGTTGGAAAAAATGATTCTTGAATTTTTTAAAAAATACTATAGAAAATTATGTCTATTGGTGAAATCTAATATTTCTTTTAAACATAAAATATTGCAATGTTCATTCTTCATTGTTTTATAAAACTTCCAGAACACAGTGAGGGAATTATGCTCTTCTTCTTCTTCACTATAGGTAATTTATACTACCCTGTTTCCCCGAAAATAAGACACGGTCTTATATTAATTTTTGCTCCCAAAGATGCACTAGGTCTTATTTTCAGGGGATGTCTTATTTTTCCATGAAGAAGAGCTCACATTTATTGTTGAACAACAAAATGAACATTTATTATATACTGTAAAGTAGTTGTCATCACAAACCAGCATAACCAGACAAACTATGAATCCTATCAAGAATTTCTTGTTACTACCATTATTTCCATGTACAACAATCTATGGTACCTCTTGCAATTTAGGTTTCACAAGGTTTCCACGCTGATTTCTCTCTATTCTAGTTTCAATGTAGTCATGAATGATGAATAATATAATATACTATAATAATAATATGATAATACAATAATAATATAATGATATACAATATATTAATGAGATAATATAATATAGGATATAATAATAACAGAAAATGATAATAATATGGTATTAATAGGATAATATAATAATGGGATATAATAACAGAATAGCATAATAATATAATAATAATAGGATAATATAATAGAATAATACAATGGAATAGAATGATATAAAATATATTAATAGGCTAATATAAAATGGAATATAATAATAACAGAATATGCTAATAATAATAAAATAATAATATGATAATATAATAGAATAATAGTATAGAATATAATGATATAAAATATATTAATAGGGTAATATAAAATGGAATTTAATAATAACAGAATAATAATATAATAATATGAAAATATAATAGAATAATAATAGAATAATAATATAATGATATAATAATAATAATAGAAAAATATAATATAATGATTTAAAATATATTAATAGGATAATATAATAATGGGATATAATAATAGTAACAGAATATGATGATAATAATATGGCAATAGAATAATAGTATAAAATAATCAGTTTCATGGCATAGGATAGGATGATGAGAGGAGAATCCCAATGCATCCTGTACCTTTAAGGAGCAAAAGCAGCAGGACGAAAGCCCTCTTCCTTCCCTCCCTCCCACCCTCCCTTGCCCTGGCTCCAGGAGCCAATCAGAAGCCTCTGGGAAGCAAGGCAGCATGGCCAGGAGGGAGACGGAAGGAAGGAAGAAACGGCAGCGCAGCATCAGACACGGAAGGTTCTTCAAGCCTCGGCTGGGGGACAGGCAAGGAAAGGCAAGGCAGGGAGGGAGGGAGGCACAGAAAGCAAGCACTTTCCCTCCCTCCCTCCCTCCCTCCCTCCCTCCCTCCGGTGTGTGTATGAGTGCTGGTTCTGCCCTGCAGCCATGCTTCCCAATGGAACTCTGCTGCAGCCTTAGTTGCTAGGTCTGACTTTCAGGGGAGGCCTTATATTTGGCAATCCCCCCAAACCCCTGCTAGGTCTTATTCTTTGGGGAGGTCTTATTTTCGGGGAAACACGGTACTTACTCTAAATATTCACATAAAATATGGAATTGCAAAAAAACACACACACACAAAAAAAACCTTTTGGATATTTGCATATAAACTATGAAAATTTGCATGTGTATATATTTTACATTCATTTTACTTCTTCCTATATTTTTAAAAGAAAAAAAGATTGTGGAAATAAACTGTATCTAGAAGATAGATTATTATACAACACTGCAGCAAGTTGTTCCTTTTTTATAGTCAAATCTAAATTGCAAAACAAAGACATAATCAATTTTACAAGTCTATGTTCTTATATATTATTTACATACCATTGCAGATATAATAGTTCCAGACTTCCCGTTATTGGTATAATACAGCGGTATGTTATTCTGACTGAGCACTTCTCACACCATGTTTACTAGCCAAAGGTAGAAATACTACTATGTCTCTATGCTGATGGGAAACTGTAACAGATTTACTCCACTACATTGCTATATTTGCATTAGTGATATGTAACATTATCTGAGAACTGCTTCTGAAAGGAGTAAAAACTATGTGAGCTGGAATGTGTCAATATGAAACAGCAGTTACATGGAATCACTTACTCCTGCCACATTACAAGATGTACAATGTATAATGGGGTATAATAAACTTTAACTGTACATCAAACATACAACTAACAGTGTCTCAGAACTAGGAGTACATGTTAGGGTCTTGACAAAAGAGGAACACAAGGGAGCATTTGGAATGCAAACAGCTAAAATTTATTACCCTGCAGAACTATACAACAGCAAAACCTTTTGATAATAGTTCTATGATTTTTAAAAATGAAGTGGAAGAAAGAAGAAGAAAAATATCAGAGAACACCAATAAACTGTTTTACTCTATAAATACCATTATTTTCCTTCAAAATAGTTTTAAAATAAAGTTATATGTTTGGGAAGTTCTCACTTGATTATTATTGCTCTAAGGATATAAGGATTTGACAAAATACTATTTCTTTGTTTTAGACATTCAGTTCTTTGAATCACAGAGTTGGAAGAGACCACAGGGGCATCATCCTGTCCAATCCCCTTTTGCCATGCAGGAAGAGGAGCCCCTGGTGGAGCAGTGGACTAAAGCCTCGTGACTTGAAGGTTGGGTTGCTGACCTGAAAGCTGCTAGGTTCGAATCCCACCAGGGGAGAGTGCGGATGAGCTCCCTCTGTCAGCTCCAGCTCCATGCGGGGACATGACAGAAGCCTCCCACAAGGATGGTAAAAACATCAAAACATCAGGACGTCCCCTGGGCAACGTCCTTGCAGACGGCCAATTCTGTCACTCCAGAAGCGACTCAAGTTGCTCCTGACACGAAAAAAAAAAATGCAGGAAGAAACAATCATAGAATCATAGAATAGTAGAGTTGGAAGAGACCTTATGGGCCATCTAGTCCAACCCCCCGCTAAGAAGCAGGAAATCGCATTCAAAGCACCCCCGACATATGGCCATCCAGCCTCTGCTTAAAAGCCTCCAAAGGCTCCACAGCCTGGGGGAGAGAGTTCCACTGTCGAACAGCTCTCACAGTGAGGAAGTTCTTCCTGATGTTCAGATGGAATCTCCTTTCCTGTAGTTTGAAGCCATTGTTCCGTGTCCTAGTCACCAGGGCAGCAGAAAACAAGCTTGCTCCCTCTTCCCTATGACTTCCCCTCACATATTTATACATGGCTATCATGTCTCCTTTTGCAGGCTAAACATGCCCAGCTCTTTAAGCCGCTCCTCATAGGGCTTGTTCTCCAGACCCTTAATCATTTTAGTCACCCTCCTCTGGACGCTTTCCAGCTTGTCAACATCTCCCTTCAACTGCGGTGCTCAAAATTGGACACAGTATTCCAGGTGTGGTCTGACCAAGGCAGAATAGAGTGGGAGCATGACTTCCCTAGATCTAGATGCTATACCCCTATTTATGCAGGCCAGAATCCCGTTGGCTTTTTTAGCTGCCACATCACATTGTTGGCTCATGTTTAACTTGTTGTCCATGAGGACTCCAAGATCGTTTTCACACGTACTGCTGTCAAGCCAGGCGTCCCCCATTCTGTATCTTTGCATTCCATTTTTTCTGCCGAAGTGAAGTATCTCCCTGTTGAACTTCATTTTGTTAGTTTCGGCCCATCTCTCTAGTCTATCAAGATCGTTTTGAATTTTGCTCCTGTCTTCTGGAGTATTAGCTATCCCTCCCAGTTTGGTGTCATCTGCAAACTTGATAATCGTGCCTTCTAACCCTTCGTCTAAGTCGTTAATAAAGATGTTGAACAGAACTGGGCCCAGGACGGAGCCCTGCGGCACTCCACTTGTCACTTCTTTCCATGATGAAGATGACGCATTGGTGAGCACCCTTTGGGTTCATTCGCTTAGCCAATTACAGATCCATCTAACCGTAGTTTTGTCTAGCCTACATTTTACTAGTTTGTTTGCCAGAAGGTCGTGGGGGACTTTGTCGAAGGCCTTACTGAAATCCAGGTAGGCTACATCCACAGCATTCCCTGTATCGACCCAACTCGTAACTCTATCGAAAAAAGAGATCAGATTAGTCTGGCATGACTTGTTTTTGGTAAATCTGTGTTGACTATTAGCAATGGCCGCATTTGTTTCTAAGTGTTCGCAGACCACTTCCTTAATGATCTTTTCCAGAATCTTGCCTGGTATCGACGTGGGGCTAACCGGACGGTAATTGTTTGGGTCATTCTTTTTTCCTTCTTGAAGATAGGGACCACATTCGCCCTCCTCCAATCTGCTGGGACTTCTCCCGTTCTCCGAGAACTCTCAAAGATAATTGCCAGTGGTTCTGAAATAACTTCCGCTAGTTCCTTCAATACTCTTGGATGTAGCTGATCTGGACCTGGGGACTTGAATTCGTTTAGAGTGGCCAGGTGTTCCTGGACAACTTGTTTCCCTATATGGGGTTGGATTTTTCCCAATCCTTCGTCTATTCCATGTTGCTGAGGTTGAAGATGGCTTTCTTTTTGTGAGAAGATGGAGGCAAAGAAGGCATTAAGTAGTTCTGCCTTTTCCCTGTCCCTTGTAACCATCACCACATCTTCTCCTTCCAGTGGCCCTATCGCTTCCTTGTTCTTCCTTTTTCTACCAACGTAAGCAAAAAAGCCTTTTTTGTTGTTTTTAGTGTCCCTGGCAAGCCAGAGCTCATTTTGCGCTTTAGCCTTGCGAACCTTTTCCCTACAGGAGTTGGCTATACGTTTGAACTCTTCTTTGGTGATTTCTCCCCTTTTCCACTTCTTGTGCATGTCACTTTTGAGTCTTAGCTCGGTTAGAAGTTCTTTGGACATCCATTCTGGTTTCTTTGCACTTGACTTATTTTTCTTCTTTGTTGGCATTGTTTGCATTTGCGTCTTGAGTATTTCACTTTTTAAAAACTCCCATCCATCCTTAACTCTCTTATCTTTTAATATTGCCGTCCATGGAATGCCGCTCAGTAATTCCTTAATTTTTTGGAAGTCAGCTCTCTTAAAGTCCAGAATGCGTGTTTGACTTGTCTTAGTTTCAGCCTTCCTTTGTATTGCAAACTGCAGGAGCACATGTTCACTTGCCCCTAAGGATCCAACCACTTTGACTGTATTGATCAGGTCTTCCACATTTGTTAAGATTAGATCAAGAGTAGCTGATCCCCTTGTTGTCTCTTCTACCTTCTGGACCATAAAATTGTCTGCAAGGCAAGTGAGGAATTTATTGGACTTTGTACTCTTGGCCGAGTTTATTTTCCAGCAGATATCAGGATAGCTGAAATCGCCTATGACTACTATATCTCTTCTTTGTGCCTGTTTGGTCAGCTGTTGACAGAAGGCTTCATCAAGTCCTTCATCCTGACTCGGAGGTCTGTAGTAGACACCCACGACAAGATCTTTTTGAGTTCCCTTGATTCTTATCCAGATGCTTTCAAGCTGGTTTCCCGGATTACAGTCTTGCATTTCTTCTGCAACGTAACTGTTTTTGACATATAAAGCTACCCCCCTCTTCTCCCCTTTGTTCTATTTCTGTGAAAGAGGTTATAGCCCTCAATGGCTAAATTCCAGTGATGGGAGTCATCCCACCAGGTTTCAGTGATGCCTATGACATTGTATGTGTGGTGCTGTGCTAAGAGTTGGAGTTCATCTTGCTTATTTCCCATGCTCTGTGAATTAGTGTAAAGACATGTAAAGACCTCCCCTCGAGCTGTTTTTTTGGGATTATTGTGCTCTCTCTACTTGGTCCTTGTTGTGTTTGTGCAGCCTTCTGTTTAGCCTTTTGGTGGTTCCCTGTGGTCGTGGGTAATATAGTGTTCAGCAGGCTGTTGTTCCCCTCCCCCAGTGGATCTAGTTTAAAGTGTGCTTGATGAGGTTTGTGAGTCTGTGTGCAAAAAGATGTTTTCCTACTTGTGTGAGATGCACCCCATCACTTGCTAGTAGGCCATCCTCCTGGAAGAGTAGGCCATGGTCGAGGAAGCCAAAACGCTCCTCCTGGCACCATTTTCTGAGCCAGTTATTGACCTGTACTATTTTTCTGGCCCTTGTAGAGCTGTGTCCTACAACGGGGAAGAGAGATGAAAAGATCACATGTACATTACACAGTTTTAGCTTTGTTCCTAGAGCTCGAAAATTGTTTGTGATCTTTTGAAAAGTATGCCTAGCGGTGTCATTAGTTCCTACATGAATCAACATAAGGTGGGGAGGGTGATGGGGCTTTAGGAGCCTGCTGAGCCTCTGAGTGATATGGTGTATTTTTGCACCCGGGAGGCAACATATTTCTCGAGCCATCCCATCCGGTCTGTAAATGATGGCTTCCGTTCCTCTAAGGAGGGAGTCACCTACTACCAAGACCTGTTTCCTTTGAGGATTGACAGGGTCGCTTTTGTGCAAGACAGTGTGTAAGTCCCCTGAAGAGTGTTCCAGTTGAAGTGAATCGTGTAGGTGTAAAGTGTTGTCCTCCTCCTCGACATCCCCAGTGCATTCATCAATGATAATCCATTGAGATGCGTCCAAGAGCCCACCACTCTCCCAAGGGTGTTCCTGTTGTGCCTGGTGTACGATTGGGAAATGGTAATCAAAGCACTTAGGACAGAAGGCTGTCTAGTTTCTGCTTAAAAACCTCCAGAGAAGGAGACTCTACCACACTCCAAAGCTTCATATTCCATTGCCAAGGAATTCTTACTGTCATAATGTTCTTCCTAATATTTAGGTGGAATCTTATTTCTTGCAGTTCTTTTAATTCTTTGGCACTCTTGAATGGTTTCCACTGTTTCTTACAGAGAGTAGAAATATGCAGAAGTGATGCATTGTGAAGAACTATGATTGGAATAAAAGAAACTATTCCACAAGGAGGAATATACCAAGTAACAGGATTATTATAAGACCTTTTAATGATGATATTAAAAATATATTTCATTATTGTCAATACATAATACTAAATTTAATAGTTATTTGTTCTCCTCTGTCAGCATCAGCAGATGGTTAACTTCATTAATCAATTCCACTACTTTATCCTTTCCTTCAACTGTCATCTCGTACCAGCAGCAATTCCACTGGAATATAGAAAAAGCATGGGATAAAAATACTTTATTTAATAATTACTATATCCATAAGTATCAAAAGCTCTACCACTATCTGCTGCACAGAGATGAGGAAATAGGTATATAACTATTTATCACTTCACAGGTAAAAAATGAATTATTTAAATCTCTTATATCATAAATGTCATATTAGGCTTTTTTCTTTCACATATTGGTGTTTTCTTGCTTTGATGTACATTAGCTGTGCAGATTGCCTCATTCAAAAGAAGTATAAAGAATAAAAAAATACTAGGAAATTATATTGACATCTTATATTTGATATAAATCGAAAGAACATACAACTTTTCTTCACCCAAAAGGGATTTCATTAATTTGTTTATGATGTTCCCAGACTGGGTTGGAAGGGGCGGGGGGGGGGGGGGTCACACACTCTTATATTAGATAAGAAATTATGTTTAGCTGCTTGCTGCATGTTTTATCATGGTGCAGTTTGTCCATCTGATTTACAGTCAACATCACTGAAGAGACCACCTTAAATAAATTGGTTTTTTTTCTAGGTTATAGACATATATCTTTTTACTATAATCATATTCATTGAAGCTCAAATCCCCCACTTGTTCCAATAAGTTTCTAAACTGAATTTAGAACACAAAAACAAACAATTTGAAGGAGGAAAGACTGTTCTAGAACCATTTCACAAAGTTTATTGTTACAAATGAAAAACAACAAAAAGTAGATACATTTAAAATGAAGCTGCTTAGATTGTATTGTTTGGGGCTGAACTTCACTCTTTGGAAAGAACCCTCATAATGCCCAACCACCTCTACAAGCAAGAAAACACATGCTCAAACCCACATAGAATGATTGGGATGCCTTGAAAATTGGATAACTATTTTCCGTGGAAATAAAGAGAGATAGGCATGCTGGAAGCAGAAGCAAATATTTCCATTTTGAAAATAAAAAACTCTATTCTGAATTCAGAACTGTTTTTATTCTGCTCCTAGTAATCATAGGGACTCCTCCAGGTAAAGTCTATTATCACTGCATCACTTGTTGAACACTACTTGAGACTCTGCAAATATTTCTCCCATTACATCTAGGACAATATGAACACTACACGACTTTAAGGATTTTACCTTTCTTTTCCCCACATACTTTTTCAACTGCTTGCCCCAGCTTTAGCGATTCCAAAGGTCTGGAGAAATATTTGTAAATTTATAGACATTCCAATAAAGATATTGTAATATTAATTAAATAATTTCTCTTCTGATCAACATGGCTTTGTATCCCATGTAAAGCATCTCAGCAAGCTGGTATTTCCCAGTGCTCTAACTGGCACTTGTTCAGTTCTGTTCAGATTAATTGGCTGAACCTAACAAGAGGAAGAGAGTGGAGCATGCAGAAAGCTCCACTCTTTTCTGTGCATTCAAGATTCAGGCTTAAAGTCAGAAGAACAAATCACCTAGATGGCTTTCTAGTTGTGTGTGAAAGCATAAACTTTCACACACAAACAAATTCAGTGTAATTTACTTAGCTGGTCAAGCTGGAAAATACATTTGCTTTGCCATAACCAAAATTCTAATTTTTTTTCTTCCTTTCATAGAAAAAATGAAAATGACTTTTATGGTAGCTGCTCCCACTCATACATTTTTCAAATGCTCACCATGTGAATATAGCTATAATAACACAGATATATAACTAAGAATGTAAAGAGATGCCTCACATGTTCAGAACTGCTACAGCCACCACATTCCAGTTAGAACAGAAGTGGAAAAATTGATGAGTGAATTCAGATAAGAGTATTTTCTCTGCTTGGCATATGAAAATTATCTTTGTATTGATTGTACTGCAGATATGTAAAGAATATGTTCTAAATATTTTCATCCCAGAGAAAAAAATGAATGTTTCAACACTTCAGTCATCTTACTGGAAGGGGTGGGGGTGGGGGGGAAGGTGAGAGGGAATAGCAATGGGAAACTATTTGGAATAATATATTAAGTACAGAAATATCTATACTTTTCCCATGCATTAAATGTGTTTTTACCGAAATAAATGTGTTTATCTCTGGCATAAGCTATATATATATATATATATATATATATATATATATATATATAAAGCTTTGCCCAGACACGTGTTGCTGCGGCTTATGGGAATCATTTGTTGGCCAGGTGGAATAGCAGTGAATTGCCTTGCAGCCTCAAAGCCTGGTCGTTTTCTGGATTAGCTGGAGTAGCACCCTCAATCAAAGATCCACTTTGAAGCCTGGCTACTTCCTTTGTAGGGGAATCCTTGTTTGGCTAGCTTGAACTGCACTGAATAGTTGTCACGCCCAAGGCAACGGAGCACTAAGAACCGACACACGGAGGCCAAAAACTATCTAATATCTTTATTAAGGAAATATATAAGAGTAATAAAAACAAGTAGGAAATGTAGTCCAGTAAAAGACCTTTCAGGGAAGGTCAAATATAGTCCAAAATTATATTGTCCAATATTTTATATTAGAGTCCAAAGTTATAATCCCAAACCGAAACACACTCTATTTACAAGCAATAGAGTGGGGAAACGTCCAAAGATCTTTCCAAAGTTCAAAGTAAGTCCTCGGCAAGAACTGGGAACAAGGCTTGATACTAGAAACAAGGTCCAAGGCTGGAAGCAAGGCAAGATAGTTCTTGAATACTTGGCTAGGCAAGGCAAGGTGAGGCAAGGAAACTGGAGTTGCAGACTTTGCGAAGTCCACACTTGGCTGGAAACACGAAATCACTCCTGAAGCTGATCTGTTGACTCCGCACGGAACCCTCCGTGTCGGGCACTTTTAACTAAGTCCCATTTCCCTGCAAAGCAGGTGTCCAGAGCTTCCTTTCCCAAGGGAAAGGGAAGCGAAACACATCTCCCTCCAGATGCGTTCCTCCCTAGAATTTCCCAGGGGAACATAGCTAATTAACGTCTTGTTTAGCTGCTAATCTCAAGCTTCTCCGAAACTGCTCTTTTTCACCCCGACTCGCAGCATAGGACTGTTTCCTAGCAAAAGGAGGGGAGGCAGTGGGAAAGGCCTGCTCAAGGTCTTCCTTAATGGGCTCTTGGGTAGAATCATCAACAACAGGCATCTGGAAAAATTCCATCTTTTGCTGAGCTGGCAAAAAACCCATGTTTTCGTCCTCATCTACCATGATGGCGCTGGGATCAGAACTCCAAGGCCCATGAGACATCACAATAGTCTTGCAGCTTAAAAGCCTGGCCGCTTTCTACATAGGGCATATGTTTGTAGATATTAAATAAAAGTTTGGACTTTAGACTACAGATGTCTTTGAGTCTGACGTTGAAGAGGAATTGGTGAGACAGCCGGTTCACCAATTCGGCAGGGTGCTGGTGTGCAGATGATCGATGGAGTTTGAAGAAACCCACCCAGCACGCACCCTGACCTCCTGGCTCTGCTGCATAATCCCATGCTGTCAGAAGTTGTCCCTCCTGTCTGTTGAGGAGGTGAGGCAGGAGCAGCAGGCATCGATAGTTCCCTGAGGACATTTGGAGGAGAGCTGGGAGCCATGGCTGGCGAGGCCAGGCGGGAGCTATGAGGATCGCCGACACCGCAGTCAGTTGCAACCTTTCCAGCACCTTCAATATGAGAGGAATTAGAGGGAATATGTAGAGGCATTCTACCGACCAGTCCAGAAGGAAAGTGTCTCTGAGGCATCCTGTGGCTGTCTCTGGCGGTAGTCTCGCCCCGTACCGAGGGAGTTGAGTGTTCTGCAAGGATGCTAAGAGGTCGATCATTGGCCATCCCCAATTGCTGAAGATTAAGTGGACGATCGTCGAGTTGAGTTTCCACTTGTGGGAAGACTTTGTCATTCTGCGCAAGGTGTCTGCGAGATTGTTTTGCTCACCCGGGAGGTGTAGGGCTATGAGGGACACCTTGTGGTCTATGCACCAGAGCCAGAGATGGGTGGAAAGAAACTAGTTTCGCCCTGTTTGTTGATGTAATACATGGCTACCATGTTGTCCATTTGGACCTGGACTGTCTTGTGGGCAATAAGGTGGGCAAAGGCCCTGAGAGCTTTGTATATGGCAAGGAGTTTGAGAAAATGTATGTGGTGGGTTTTTTCTTGAGGAGACCATAGGTCCTGAACTGTGAGGTCAGCTAAGTGAGCTCCCCAGGCGAATTTTGAGGAGTCGGTTGTTATGGTGACAAACTGTGGGGGAGAGTGAAAGGGTAGGCCCTTGCAGACATTTGAGTGGATCGTCCATCAGATTGGGGACCAACGGACGTGTTCCGGTACCGTGAAGTAGATCAAGTTCGGGTGTTGGGCCAGTTTGAAGACATTTGGAGGGGTCTGAGATGTAGTCTGGCAAATGGAGTAACAAGAACTGTGGAAGCCATGTGGCCAAGGAGCACCTGGATCGATTGGGCCCGTACCCTTCGACTGGATTTGCAGGCGGTGATCTCATGTTGGAGGGCCAGAAAGCTGTCTGGTGGTAGGGACGCCGTTTGTGATACGGAGTTGAAGAGGGTGCCTATGAACTTTATCTTTTTTGATGGGGTGAGAGCTGATTTCTCTGAGTTGAGCTGAAGGCCCAGGGAGTCCAGCAATTGGAGAGTGAGGGCCACATGATGCTCCAGCATGGCAGGGTTGGAGGCGACAAGAAGCCAATCATCCAGATATGGGAAGACAACAATTCCCTGTTTTCTGAGGTGGCCTGCAACCACCGCTATGACCTTGGTAAAAACCTTCGGTGCCATCACCAAGCCAAACAAATCAACAGTGAATTCGTATGTTTGGTCAAGGATTTTGAAGGAAAGGAAACGTCTGTGGGGCCCTCGGACCAAAACGTGGAAATAAGCATCTCAGAGATCAATGGATGCAAAGTAGTCTCCGTGTTGCAGCAGTGGGAGAATAGAGGACACGGTGACCATCTGAAACTTTGTGGACCGGATGAAAGAGTACAGAGCCCTGAGATCTAGAATCAGGTGGAGGCCTCCCCCTCTCTTCAGAATGGTAAAATACCTGGAGAAGAAATCGTGAGCATCCTGCTCTGAAGGAGAAGGTTGAATGGCTTCCTTTGAGAGAAGTGTCTTTACTTGCTTGAGGACTTCGGATGATGGCTCGGTAAGCAAGACATGCCCTGTTGGAGGCAACCCTTTGAACTCTAATGCCTAGCTATCTTTGACAATCCGAAGACCCCAGGCATCTGAGGTGATACTCTGCCAAGTATTTGCGAAGGAGGACAGATGGTCATCATATTGAGGGTTTTGCAGGTGATGTGGGGTCCAGGTTGAGAGACAATGAGGAGTGGTGAAGGCGGCATTGGTAGGCGAGGCGGAGGCGGTATCAAGGAGCACACCGTCAAACCCAGCATCAGGCCTAGTTGTTATTGGAAGGAATGCGACCTCTGTGTTTGGGAAGCTCTTGGTGGTGTTTTAGACCTGGGATAAATCTTTTCCCAACTTCTAGGTCACTTCTTGTTGCAAGAAAAGTCACTTTTAGGTCTGAAATAACCTAAGGAATAGGCAAAACATGACTCCATGTGTGAGGCATCTGAGACATAAAATCTATTTGGAATAGTGAGGCCCTCCAAGACCCTAGAAGAACCTAGGTGAATTGCCTAATTTTGAGTAGTTGCACACATTTGGCCCAGGCATTAGAAATATTGTTAACTTACTGTGCAAAAATTATATGAAACAGTACTCAGGCTAATACAGAGATTTTTTTTTAAAAAAATAATAATGTTAATTGACAGGAAAATAAAAATATATTAAAATGGATTTTTTGTTTCTCACTCAGGCCTGATAGCTTCTCCACACCAGAAAAGATTCCCCTGTAAGTTTAGTAACTACTTTTAAAAGGTTTTAATTGATTCCTTTTAAACAAGGATATTATATCTATATGCACGAAACCACATAGACAAAAATGACTAATTCACAAATTGAATCTGAAACCACCAGGGAGATTCATCCAACACTTCTAAAGACATCCACAAGTTACAGCATAAAAAATGCATGTTGGCAACGGTGCTTGATCCATGTCTCAAGGGCAGAATTGTAATGATACTTTCCACATTTTATAACTAGAAGTGAAGTGCTAGAGGCCATATTGTCTGCCTTAATCTCTTTTTCCCAAGCATTTTTGTGCAGTTCAATGATTCTCAGAAAAACAGATGGCTTCAGGGATGTATTCATGTTCCAGAATAGACCAGTGAAACAGTGACAGGAAAAGTGACTTTATGGCAAGAAAAAGATTAAACCAGAAAACAAAATAATATTGTAATTTAACATAGTTCTTCTGTGTATTCTAGTAATTTGTCAGACTAAAGGATGTCAAGTACTGACAAGTCAATAATCTGCAATATTTGCTTTGCAAGACCCTTTCATGTGATAATGGTAACAGCATGTATAAGCAAACATATTTTTACATTGCGATCTTTTAAAAAACTCCATTTACTTTGAATATTTCAATTCACTTTAATATGTGAAGAAATGTCTGCCTTACACTCCAGTTGGTTGGAAAACTGAGTTACTTGCCTCAGGCAGCTCATAATATGAGGTAGAGCCATGTTAATCTCAGAACTTTGGTTACTCAGTATCTCCTGGAAAAAAGTCATTTCCTTTCCTCCTAGCTGCTGGAGGAGTCTGGCTAGAAAAGATGGATGGTTTTTCACATCTTCAAGAAATTGTCCTTGCCTGAAGGCTTCTCATTCTCACTGGAGTGGGCAGAGAGCCCAGAACTCTTTGCTCATGCAAGTAATAAGAGTGGCATCTTATTTCACATGCAGGGATAGCATTTCCCTGTTTAATAGGGTTTTTCCTATAAACATTATCAATTTAATAATTCAATTATTTCTACAAAGCAATTAACCATGACTTGGTTGCCCTCCCTCCCCATGACAAATTGGCCAAGTCTGACAGAAGGCATCAGCCATGTATTTGTACTGTGACATTTTAGGTCCCTATCTTTCTCGGAGACCTATTGGTGAGCAACTTAGTACTGCCAGGTAAAATGCCAGGTAGATGAGGGAATTTCTGCAGGTCTTGCTTGGTATTCAATTGTTACATTCTAGAATTTCCTTTTCCTGCATTGTGCTAATAAAACTAATAGAGTCAATGATTGGTTTTTGACTTGCGTTGTGCAAATTCACCAGAACATGGAAAAATATTTTGGGGACAACACAACCATTAAAGATGCTGGAATCATGTACTATATTTCCCCTAGTAAATCAAGTGAGCAAGGACACTGGTGATATTTCCAGTAATATCACCAATGACTGGTTAGTATTTCCACTCTTTTATTTTCTGGAATAAAAATAACAACAACAGTAATAATAATTTCTCCCTATAGGTACTCAAGGTGGCTAACAATATCAATGAGATAAGGGCACTGCTAGTACACATGATTTTACCTATTGTGCTATTCACTTTAAATATATTATATGCGTGTGTATATTGGTGAAGTGTGTTAAAGCACTGAGCTGCTGAACTTGCAGACCAAAAGGTCCCAGGTTCAAATCCCGGGAGCGGAGTGAGTGCCCGCTGTTGCTCCAGCTTCTGCCAACCTAGCAGTTCGAAAACATGCCAATGTGAGTAGATCAATAGGTACCGCTCTGGCGGGAAGGTAACGGCGTTCCATGCAGTCATGCCGGCCACATGACCTTGGAGGTGTCGACAGACAACGCCGGCTCTTCGGCTTAGAAATGGAGATGAGCACCAAACCCCAGAGTCAGACATGACTGGACTTTACATCAGGGGAAAACCTTTACCTATATATGTTACACACACACCTATATGTAAACTGCTCAGAAAAGTTATGTTTAACTACTTTTTTTTTTTGAGAAATGGGGCAAAATTAGATTTTGCCAACCCTGATAGAAGACCCTTTCATCTAATTCCAGATCTAAAAACAGAAAGAATGAGAAACTGTCCTCCTTTTTAATAGGAATTATTTTTAAATAAAAAAATGTTACCCCAACATCACTATGGGGAAAGAGTCAGATCTGACCATTCACCAGGGGTTTTAGAGAGATTTGAAAGCAATTGTATCTTTAACTAGTACATATGTATTATCTGAAAATACACAAGCACATATACCTTTGCACTACCTTTGCCTTCTGCCCAGTCCTGCTAGGCTTAAGGAAACTTTGATAAGATCTAGAGGAACCATGGTGCCCTAAGATGGGTGACAACAATGAAAAAATTTAGAACTGGTAACACGAGAAATCTACTGAAACATTATTGTCTCCATCAACTTCCCCTGGAAGCCTTAGACCAACATGTTTTGCTGCTTCAGGCAGAGTTGCAAGTTACACCATTTCTCTTAGCTCACCCAGGTTAAGGTATGTATTACCCAAAGCAAGGCAATTAGGAAGAAAAGTTTACAAGTGGTTGTCATTCTTACTTGCAGCAAAAACACAGTAGCCATTTGAAAAGTAGTATTTTTCTTGACTCACTGCATTGGATTGGTGTTTATGCACTTCATATATTATTATGGGATAATCTAATATAGCCTATATAATTATGAAATGCAGTGATGGGAAAAATAGGTCTGGACTGCCTCAGGAAATCTTGGGTTGGCAATGGAAAGCACATCTAAATTCCTTTCAATTGTTAAAATTGTCAGGGGGACGTTGGGGTGAGACTCTGGTTGCCATGCAGAGTGGGTTCCAAAAATCATCATCCTTGTCTCACCGATCCCTCCTTCTCCAGGCTGCCTTTTCATGCGGAGAATCAGCACTGGTCAACAAAACACCAGCAGTCGAAGGTTCAGTTGAAATCCAACAGTACTATATCTTTATTTACATAGCTATATACAGTTGCAGTCATTTACAATAAGTCCCAGACACATGGCAGTGTCTCATCTGCTACGGAGCAAAACATTCTCCATCCATCTTCTGAGAACGCTCATGCCGAACACAGAACACTCCCCTGCATTCCACAGATCATGTAGGAAGTCCCAGTCAATCAGACTTGACCCCATTGGTCCTGTGTTACATCAATCAAAGCAGGTTCTTATTAACTCCTCCGCTTCTGAAACTCATACAGAAAAACATTCCTAACAGCCTAGATTGATTTTAACATTTCACACAATTCACAATACCCTGACAAAAATATCATACAGTTCATCACTATAGGAAAAAATATTAGAAAAAACATTGGGATTTAAATGATGTGACCCATACATTCACCAATAATAATAATAATAATAATAATAATAATAATAATAATAATAATAATAATAATAATAATTGTGTGGTTTTCTGGCATTGTATATTTTTGCCGCTTCTGTGACTGTTCATTTGTATTTTGATTCCGTAGCTCACTTGTCGATGGATGTCCAGAATCAGCAGCATCCACCACAGTCCTTTTTATCCTGGGCGACGACCGAGCCAGTATAGACTTCGTTTTGCTAATGGGTTAGGTGCTCTTAGTTCCACTCCTCAGTTGAGGCCTCTCTGGCTTGGTTGGACCTGCCAGTAGTTACACTACCGCCAGCACAGCCCTCAGTCATCATTGGAGTGGTTAAGCCCCCACCACCACGTCAAGGTGGCACCTAAACTGTTTGTTGGAAATGAAAGCTATGGACTTGTCAACATCAGAAGAGGAATTTTCCAGGGAGATTCATTGTTCCCTCTGCTTTTCATTATTGCCATGATCCCTCTTGTCAACAGTCTTACAAAAAACAAATCTCGGCTATCAAACATCTAAGAAATCTTGCAAAATTTCACATCTGATGTACATGGATGACCTGAAGCTTTATGGGAAAACGGAAACTGAAATCCAGTCTCTGACCAACACTGTCCGAATTTGTAGCACTGATATGAGCATGGAGTTTGGTTTGGACAAATGTTCGATAGTAGCATTGAAGAAGAGAAAAATCATTGAAAGTGAGGGCATAAATATGCTTAATGGTCAAACAATAAAGTGTCACCAGCCAGAGGCCTATAAATATCTGGGCATATTACAGCTGGACAACATCAAGCATGAACATGTGAAAACTGTGGTCAGCAAAGAATACACACAAAGGGTCAGAAAAATTCTCAAAAGCAAGCTCAATGGAGGCAACAACATCAAGGCCATAAACACCTGGGCCATACCTGTCATAAGATATACTGCTGGCATCATAAACTGGACAGAGGTGGAACTGGACAATTTGGACAGAAAAACAAGAAAACTCATGACCATCCATCATTCACTGCACCCTCGCAGTGATGTTGGATACAGGCGGAACTGGACAATTTGGACAGAAAAACAAGAAAACCCATGACCATTCATCTTTCACTGCACCCTCACAGTGATGTTGACCGATGCTAACACAACCATATCAATTAAAAACGAAGTACAATTTTCAGATTGCATGGCGGGGCAGGTTGTGCAAGATGGGAATACGACCATGGTGGCATAAAGTGCTAGTAAAACCAGTAAGAGCACCAGGAATTGTGTACAAGTCTAAACTAAAATCCCTTTTTTTACAATTTTATTCCTTCACTGTCTAGATTAGAAATGCCATTACAGGTGGATTTAGATATGCTATTAATGGGAGTAATAGGTGATACCAGAATTAAAGCAAAAGAACAAGAATTATTCAAAAGTATGATTTGGACAGGACAAGCAGTAATTGCATGGATAGATATCTATATGATCAGGTCCAAATTCAAATTATAACAAGCATAATTATAACAAGCATACTTTATTTCATTTATTATTTCAATAAATGAAATAAAGAACAAATGGATGCCAAATATAGAATGGGCTTAAAAAGGGAAAGCCAACACAAGCATCTTACAGAAATTAATAAAACTGTGCATATGGTTAAAGATAATAATGTAGAATAAATATGTGGTCGGAGGGAGGGATGAGGGGTGGGCAACATGGGTGGCTTTAATATAAAAAATAGTTAAATGTTAATTTTTAAAGGATGTATATAAGAAGACTTCTGTCAACAACCTACTGAATGAAAGTGGAATGATCATACAACATATGTACAACTGCTAAGGCTATTATGTATAACACATAGATATTTGGTAGAACTATACAAAATGAAATAAAAATATATTGTCTCAAACAATATTATATTTTCATTTGCAGTTGCCTCTTCATGTTATAAAATTATAAATTTGTTTGTCCATTTCTGAAACCAAGGTGTTGCAGTTTTGTAACAGCCTAATATTTAAACATGGAATGGGAAAAATCATGCTCCTATGGCAGTTATTTTGGTCTCCGATACAAAACCAGACTCCCCTGGACTGTCTATTTTCTGTCCAAGAAGAGGGTAAATTGTTTGGCCTAGAAGCCTCTGGGAATAGAGATTATGACTGCCCTTGGCTCTGTTTAACATCAAAAAACTAGTTTAAATAAAAGCAAAAAACAAAACAAAAACAGAAATGGATTTCCAGATGCATTTGATTCAGACATAAGACCTCATCTCAAAAGGGTAAGGAAATGCCATTAATCATGGTAAATCCATGCAGTCCCAGCGAGGGGCATGGAGAACCTGTTGGTCCATGCCCCCTCATTGCCTGATTACCTGGAACCCCATCCCATGTTGGGAAGAGTTACCACCCAGCTTCCCCCTGTTGATCCAAAGGTAACATGGGAAGCTTCCTGTGTTACCATGGCAGTGTACGCCTCTTGCTCTCCTCTTTCGTCTCAGAGCCCGGCTGGAAATACACATGTGTCATGTAATGGGCTTCGTGTTGAATGTGGGTAGCAAGCAGCATACGATGGGCAAATCAGCCCATCTGATGAGGTGGTTGGTTTTGTGTAATTTTTTGAGATTTTCTGTGCATCCCCAAAAGGGATACGGGGCAGAAAGCTGTGCCCCCAAAAAATCAGTTTGAGCTTATTATTAATAGGTTGATTCACACAGTCACATCCAAGTAAGTGAGCCTCTGGTGGCTCAATGGTTTGAACCCTTGTACCAGTAGGAGCAGGGGTAGCCCCCGTCTGTCAGCTCTAGCTCCTTATGTAGGGACATGAAAGAAGCCTCCCAGAAAATTTTAAAACATCAAACATCCGGGTGTCCCCTGACCAATTCTCTCACACCAGAAGTGACTTGCAGTTTCTCAAGTCACTCCTGACATGAAAAAAAAATCCAACTAAGTAAGTACAATATTCTTCTGATGACTTCTATTAGTCATTGCAGAACCTTCTTCCCATTTACCTGGACTGAATATTTAGACAAACAAAACAAAATCATTCTGTTCAAATTCTGTGCAAGAAATTGGAATATAGAGACCTTGAATAAAAAATGAAACATGAAGAATTATGCTAGCTGATGAAATTAAATAGGTTTTGGATCTAAAACATAAACAGATTTTTAAAGAATATAACATACTAATCAATGAAATGCTCAGAAGAAATGATAGAATATAGTGTGGATTATCCATATACATTGTTTGGAAAATATCAAGAAAAGATTGTTTTAGGAGAAATGTAAATGTTAGTCAATCTGGTAAGAAATAGAGACTTCTACATATGCAAGGAATTCCTTTTGGTTGAGAAGAAACCAAAAATTTGGCTGATTGTATGCTTTGAGAAAATATTGCTATTCTTTCTGTGAGCACTTCTCCATGTGATGTAAATATAACTCATTTTCACTGCTGCAGATGGCACCGAGTCAGTCAGAAGAACCTTGCATAATGCAGACAATACTGAGTTTTCTCATTTAAAAAACAACAACAACCTGGAAAACTTCCCAGATTATACATCTGTCTCTAAGTTACACTTTACAAAATGGGGCCAAACAGAAATGACATGCAGATGATTAATATCCACACCAGTTGCAACTGATCTTCCTTAGCTTTCTCCTCCAATCATTGCAACTAAACTAAACTACAAGGTTCAACAACTATTTAAGCTATCACATTTGAAAAGGAATTATCAAAGAATGGTGAAACAACAGCTAGATATTGAAAGCATCTAGTTATTGATTGAAACACATGTTGTCTATGTACATACACATACAGTATGCAATTACACATTTATGGTGACATATTGAGGATGAATGACTTATTTTATTCTGCTGCTCCTTGGTAAGATAATAAATATACTCTATGATTTATTCATATCTATCACAACAATACTGTTTATGATTTTTGCTATCTAAAAGTACCACAGAAAACACATTGCTATGCTATTGTCCTATTTCAGTTATAGAATTTGTCTTAAGTATGGTGGAAAATAAATTCAAGGTAGTTTTTATTGGTCTTCATTATAACGATAATCTCCTTTCAACCCATTTATTTAATTTTTATACATAGGATTCATACTTGTATATTTTGGCTCACATTAATAAATCATTTCAACCTTTCTCAAAATATTAGCACAAAGAAGCCAAAATCAATTTGTTTGATCACATTCCATGATGGAACTCCTCTTCAGTTCTAATCCTAGGGTTCCTGTCACTCAGGTTGCCCTTCTACCCTCAGGACCCTTTCCTTGATCTGATATTCCGACCGCAAGGCAATTTCTGTACAGGACATGTGGCTAGGTTGATCAGTGGGTTCAATGTGGTAAAGGGTGACCAGTCTTTCTTGTAAATTATTAAATTAAAAACATAGAGATGTAGAAAATAAAAACAGTAAAGATTTATTATATTACAAATATATTAAACATGTAACCTAAGATGGTTCCACATATAATATCAAGCAATATCTCAGTTTCAGACAAAGGAATACTTCTTAATTCTTTCCAGATTCTCACCTCCCAAAACTCTACTCAAATATTATTATTTTTTCTTTTCCTAACCACTTTATCTCTCTTTCTGACTGCACTGTGCATTCATGGTATGCAATATGTAAACAACCTGCAACCAAACTGCATTAAATGATCAGTGTAGATGTGTCCTAGGTTATAACTTTTTTCCTTACTGGCCCACTCTCACAGTAGTCCATGAAATGTGATTGACTGGCACCACCTGGGCTTTCCCACCTACATACTTCATACATACTATAACTATGGATATTCATTTGTAGAGGGATGAGTAGCCCCCACCCACAGATCTCCAGTCCATTCATCCAAAGCTTTCTATAGGCATATACCATGTCTATATTCACAGTACTACTAGAGATATTGCATATTTCAAGCAATCTTTGAACAGTCTATGAATAAATAAATATGTGACACCTCAGACAGGGAGAAACCATGTTTCTACATACCGTGTTTTCCTGAAAATAAGACAGTGTCTTATATTAATTTTTGCTCCCAAAGATGCTCTAGGTCTTATTTTCAGGGGATGTCTTATTTTTCCATGAAAAAGAATTCACATTTATTGTTGAACAAAAAAAATGAACATTTATTATATACTGTACAGTAGTTGTCATCATAAACCAGCATAACCAGATAAACTGTGAATCCTATCAAGAATTTCTTGTTATTACCAATATTTCCATGTACAACTATCTATGGTACATACATTTACTGATCCTGCATGCTCTGGTGTTCTGTTTGGTGGACATGCTTCCAAACAAAAACTTTGCTAGGTCTTACTCTCGGGGGAGGCCTTATATTTAGCAATTCAGCAAAACCTCTAGTAGGTCTTATTTTATGGGGATGTCTTATTTTAGGGGGAAAAGGGTATTAAGCCTTTACTATATTGCATGAATGCAACATTACTGAACATCTTAGGGCAGTTCCAGTCAGGGGAAAAGACCGGTCTGAGGCTGTCAAGGACAGAACGCCACAAGATTCAAAGTAACAGAGTTTATTAGATTACAGAACTCAAAAATGCCCGTAAAACACAAGGGCCAGGCAGTTTTTGCCTTTAGGAGCAAAAAGGGGCAAAAGTAAATGTTCAAAAGATAAACCGGATTAAACCGGAGTTTAATCCGGGTAAAAACAAACTGCTTACTTCAGCCTGGGTATAAACGAAACGAAAGCCAAGGAACAAAAGATACAAAGAATGCAACTAATTGGCAGCAGATTCCTCTCTGCTGCCAACACTGTGCTTAGAGTAACTTGCGTCGCTCCCCCACACACACAGCAGACAGGATCTCCAACACGAGTAAATCAGCCAAGGATTGTAGCAGTTGAGTAGACCAGTTCCGTTCCGTAGATCAAAGCCAGAAGCAGACGTTTGTAGTTTTTCCAAGTCCAAGAAGGGGAGAAGACAAGCCGTGGTCAGTTCAGTCCGAGTTCTCAAAGCAGGAGATGGCGTCCGTCAAGAAGACGACGGAAGGTCAAGCTAATAAGAGTAAGCACAGGTTTGCACAAACAAATGCCCACACAATCCCTCCCGCCGTCTGACCCTGGATTCCAATCAACTTACGTCACAGCACAGGAAAGCACACAAGTCTTCAGGGAAGCGTCCCACACACACACGGATCCCAAGCGTTTGCCCAGATTACCTTGCCCAACGCAATTTGCAATTGCTCTCAAGCCCCATTTTATGCCAGTTACAAATCTTCATCACTGTCAGCTGTCCTCGTTAACCCGGGCGTTTCCTCATCACTTTCCTCGTCAGAGCTGGAACACCTCTGACTACGCCCAACAGCATCTCCAGCTGTGGATCCCGTCCCATCCCTCCAGCTAAACCATGGGTCTAATCCTGAAGGTCCCCATTCATCTTCTGTCCCATCATGGCCAGTGGCACCCACTTCCTCCCTTACCCGAGTCCAATCCATCTCATCCTCCTCTGAGCTAACCAGCCCCTCCTCCATTCTCTCCGTAAACCCTTCGAAAGACTCCTCGTCAGATGGTGCTGCAAATATGTCTCGCAGTCTTTTTCTCTCTCGCTCCTCGAGAGTATCTGACTCTCGAGGAGTCTTACGCCCACGTCTGTCAGTAACAGAGCCATGAGGCTCAATCATAACACTATCCCCTCTCACAAAGGCCTCCTCCCCCGATGGCGGAGAAGTGGCAGTGATACCCTCCGCTATAGCACCACGACGACTAGAGGTATCAAGTTTCAACAGCGAACGATGAAAGACTGGATGGACCTTTAAACTAGACGGTAAACGCAAACGAAACGCAACAGAAGAAATCTTTTTAACGATAGGAAAGGGACCCAAATACCGAGGCGCAAACTTTCCCCCAGCCTGTTTAATATGTTTGGAAGATAACCACACCAAATCCCCTTCTTCCAACTCCTCCCCTGCCTGCCTGTGGCGGTCAGCCTGAGTCTTCTGCGTTGCCTTAGCTTCCAACAGTAAGCGACGGGCAACATCATGCAATGCAGCCATTTCCGAAGAGCGGTACACAGGGTCCGAAGAGACCACATTGGTCGACGGCGCCACACCTCCCCGTGGGTGAAAACCATAAGTTAGCTCAAATGGCGTATGCTGACTAGACGTGTGCACCGCATTGTTGTAAGCAAATTCCGCCACCGGTAACCACTTTACCCAAGCCGTGGGTTGATCTAAACAAAAACAACGCAGATACTGCTCTAAGAGCCCATTAACCCGTTCCGACTGTCCATCCGTTTGCGGATGGAAAGCTGAAGACACGTTTAACTTAGTCCCCAAACACTCATGGAAGTGTTTCCAAAAGCGTGACACAAATTGCGGAGCCCTATCTGAAATAATCACCTCGGGTGCTCCGTGCAAACGATAGATGTGCTTTGTAAATAGTAAGGCCAACGTAGGGGCCGCCGGAATGGTTGAACAAGGAATAAAATGAGCCAGTTTACTAAATAAATCCACCACCACCCAAATACAAGTATAACCCCCAGACTTAGGCAAATCTGAAATAAAATCCATGGAAATGATTTGCCATGGCCTCTCCGGAACAGGTAAAGACGATAACAACCCTCTAGGGCGCCCAACAGGCGTCTTACTCTGCTGACAAACGGCGCAGCTGTCACAAAAGCGCAGAATGTCTTGCCGCATCTTTGGCCACCAGTAGCTCCTGGTGATAAGCTGTACGGTCTTGAACCTGCCAAAGTGCCCAGCCATGGGTTCGTCATGGTGGGCTCTAATCACCTCCAACCTGAGGGTCCCTACTGGTACGTAAACCTGCCCCCTACGCACCAATACCCCGTCTTGATCCTGGAGATGCGGCAGTATGGTACGGTTACCTGCAGAGAGCAGCATCAGTTGCTCCTGAGTCCACACATCATCCTTCTGAGCCTCAAGGATCTGGTCATGTAACCCAAGCTCATTATCTACAACACACAGAGAGGCAGTAGGCAAGATGGTCTGACATACTACCTGCTCATTGGTCTTAAATTCCGGCTTGCGGGATAAAGCATCGGCCCGCAAGTTTGCCTTCCCCTCCACGAACTGCACCTTGAAGTTAAACCTGGAGAAAAACAAAGCCCAGCGGATTTGACGCTGGTTTAACTTCTTTGCTGTTTGCAAGTGCTCTAAGTTCTTGTGATCAGATCTGACCACGATCTGGTGCCGTGCCCCTTCAAGCCAGTGCCGCCACACCTCAAACGCCACCTTAATCGCCAACAACTCCTTCTCCCATATGGTATAGTTCTGCTCGAAGGGTGTTAGTTGCCGCGAGTAAAATCCACAGGGACGCAAGGTCCCTGAGGAATCCTTCTGAGACAATACAGCCCCCAACGCGTAGCTAGAAGCGTCCGCTTCTACCACGAACGGTCTGTCAACATCAGGATGGGTTAGTATGTTGTCCGATTGAAAACTAGACTTTAGTTGTAGAAACGCCTCGTGAGCTTCCCGCCCCCACACAAATGGCTGTTTCTTGCGCAGAAGCTGCGTCAAAGGTACCGTGAGCTTTGCAAAATTCGGAATAAACTCCCGGTAGTAATTAGCGAAACCCAAGAACCTTTGTACATCCTTCTTAGTCTTCAGCTCCTGCCATGAGTTGACGGCGTCAACCTTATGTGGGTCCATTTTAAGTTCCCTACCTGACACTACATGACCTAGGAACTCCACTTCAGGCACATGAAAGACGCACTTGGAAGCCTTGGCGAAAAGCCCATTAGCCCGCAGTCGGTGCAGAACCTGCTTGACATGTTGACGATGTTCTTTCTCGTCCTTAGAAAAAATCAAGATATCATCCAAATAAATCACTAAAAATTGATCAATTAGGTCCCTGAACACATCGTTCATGAACCTCTGGAATACCGCAGGAGCATTACAAAGCCCAAAAGGCATGACTCGGAACTCGTGGCATCCGAAACACGTGTTAAATGCCGTCTTCCATTCGTCCCCTTCCCGTATACGGATTAAGTTATAGGCCCCCCGCAGGTCAAGCTTGGTAAAGACCTTAGCCCCTTGCACCCTTGATAACAGTTCCGAGATTAAAGGGAGCGGGTACCTATCCCGAATGGTGTATTTGTTTAGGATCCGATAGTCACAGACCAGCCTAAGTTCCCCAGTCTTTTTGGCTACAAAGAATACTGGTGCCGCAGTTGGAGAACTAGATGGGCGAATAAACCCCTTGGCTAAATTTTCATCTAGAAACTCCCGCAAAGCTTGCCTTTCCGGTACAGTCAAGGCATACAGCCTCCCTGCTGGCAGTTTCGCACCTTCTGCCAACTTGATGGCGCAATCATATGGCCTGTGCGGTGGTAATTTGTCCGCTTCTCTTTTACAAAATACATCAGAGAACTCCCCATACTCAGCAGGCACTCCCTCCATATCAGAATGAGTAACATTTAGAGTGCAACAATCCTGCCTCTTTAAGATCACTTTACGTGTTGCCCAATCTACTTGTGGGTTTACTACAGCTAGCCAATCCATCCCCAGGATCACATCATATCTAGGCAAGCTCGTAATATCCCACACAAACGTTCCCGTTACTCCCTGCACCTCCCACGTTACTGCTGAGGTTTCATGGTTAACCACCCCAGTCTCCAGCAGTCTCCCATCTGCTCCTTCCACCCACACGTCGCATGCCTTGCGCACTCTAGGAATGCCATGCTTCTTAGCAAACTCAATATCTACATAGGAGACCGTAGCCCCTGAGTCCAGCAGTGCCAAAGTAGAAACAAGTTCCCTTCCCCCAACAGATAATGTAATGGGTACGAAAACATGCTTCCTCCCCTCAGTTGACTGCTTGAGGAGCCCTAGTGCGTTGGACTCACGTCGCACTAGGGCTGGCCTTTTCCCGAAAGCTGGGAAGGTTTCACATTACAATTTTTGGCAAAATGCCCAGCATTCCCACAGTACAAACACAAGCCCAGCTGCCTCCTACGGCTCTTTTCCTCTGTAGACAGCTTTTTAAAGACCCCAAGCTCCATGGGCTCTTCCCCCATCACCACAGGTGCCCTGGTTACATGCATGGGTGGCGCACACATTGCTTTTGAGTGTTTACGAGCCTCGAACCTTGCGTCTAAACGCAGCACCTTAGCTACTAAGGCGTCCCAGCTTTCAGCCGGCTCCAAGCGTGCTAATTCATCCTGGAGCATATCACTTAACCCGGCAGTAAATAAAAGCATGAATGCATTTTCCCCCCAATCCAGCTGGTGGCGATACAGGTTAAACTTATTTAAGTAATCCAAAACAGTCCCCTTTCCCTGTTTCAACCGATACAGAGCCCACCCAGCGTTCTCCGTGCGGAGAGGATCCCCAAAAGTATCAGTTAACAACTTTTTGAAATTATTCAAATTGTCCTTGACTGGGTCATTTCCCAAAATTAAATTAGTGGCCCATTGTCCTGCGGGACCGGTCAACAAACTCAAAATAAAGGCCACCTTGCTAGTGTCTGTAGGAAAAGCATGAGCACTGAGCTGAGAAAAATAAAGCTCCACTTGTGCCAAAAAGGTTGGCAACTTGCACCTGGTTCCGTCAAAGCGTTCAGGAGTCAAAACATGTCCTTTCACAGCCTGAGCTGTTTGGCTAACGGTAAAAGCCGTTTGCAATTGGTCTACTTTGGCCCGTAACTCATCCATCGTCTTCCTGACGGGTTTATTGCTGCAATAAACTTTTTATGGGCGTTGGGCAATCTGTCAAGGACAGAACGCCACAAGATTCAAAGTAACAGAGTTTATTAGATTACAGAACTCAAAAATGCCCGTAAAACACAAGGGCCAGGCAGTTTTTGCCTTTAGGAGCAAAAAGGGGCAAAAGTAAATGTTCAAAAGATAAACCGGATTAAACCGGAGTTTAATCCGGGTAAAAACAAACTGCTTACTTCAGCCTGGGTATAAACGAAACGAAAGCCAAGGAACAAAAGATACAAAGAATGCAACTAATTGGCAGCAGATTCCTCTCTGCTGCCAACACTGTGCTTAGAGTAACTTGCGTCGCTCCCCCACACACACAGCAGACAGGATCTCCAACACGAGTAAATCAGCCAAGGATTGTAGCAGTTGAGTAGACCAGTTCCGTTCCGTAGATCAAAGCCAGAAGCAGACGTTTGTAGTTTTTCCAAGTCCAAGAAGGGGAGAAGACAAGCCGTGGTCAGTTCAGTCCGAGTTCTCAAAGCAGGAGATGGCGTCCGTCAAGAAGACGACGGAAGGTCAAGCTAATAAGAGTAAGCACAGGTTTGCACAAACAAATGCCCACACAATCCCTCCCGCCGTCTGACCCTGGATTCCAATCAACTTACGTCACAGCACAGGAAAGCACACAAGTCTTCAGGGAAGCGTCCCACACACACACGGATCCCAAGCGTTTGCCCAGATTACCTTGCCCAACGCAATTTGCAATTGCTCTCAAGCCCCATTTTATGCCAGTTACAAATCTTCATCACTGTCAGCTGTCCTCGTTAACCCGGGCGTTTCCTCATCACTTTCCTCGTCAGAGCTGGAACACCTCTGACTACGCCCAACAGCATCTCCAGCTGTGGATCCCGTCCCATCCCTCCAGCTAAACCATGGGTCTAATCCTGAAGGTCCCCATTCATCTTCTGTCCCATCATGGCCAGTGGCACCCACTTCCTCCCTTACCCGAGTCCAATCCATCTCATCCTCCTCTGAGCTAACCAGCCCCTCCTCCATTCTCTCCGTAAACCCTTCGAAAGACTCCTCGTCAGATGGTGCTGCAAATATGTCTCGCAGTCTTTTTCTCTCTCGCTCCTCGAGAGTATCTGACTCTCGAGGAGTCTTACGCCCACGTCTGTCAGTAACAGAGCCATGAGGCTCAATCATAACAGAGGCTGGACTTCTGTCCCCACATTGGGAAAAAAACCTGCATTTTCCTGTGTGTAGGGGTGTCCAGATGCCCTGCCGGACACAAACAAAACCCCCCCAGAAAGGCCTTAAAAAAAGAAAACAACTTACCTGGCCATCATTAGGTCTTGTAGCACACTTCCTGAAATATACCAGTTACATGCAAGGAGTTTGAAGTGATTTGCCCCCCTTACTTCCTCATGCATAATTTGTACATTCCAGGAAGTGTGCTGTGAGGCCTAATGGCAGCTGGGTAAGTTATTTTCTCTTTTTAAGGCTTTTCTGGGGAGCTTAGGAAAGAAGGTGGGGCCATCTCGCATCTCTGGGCTGCAGGAGCCCAGAGGATGTGAGATAGGTTCATGGACAGGCCCCAGGGAAGTTCCAGGACCCACAGCCCATTAGATCCAGCTCTTTCACAAAGGCACAGGTCTAATGGGGCATCTAATTAATTAGAGACAAAGCAGGTTTTCCTGCTTTGTCCTGAAGGATTTCATTTTTACATGAAGCATCGTTTGGATGCCCCACATAATAATGCAGGAGGGCGCACATTTTTGGTACTATCTGGATGTGCCCTTAGATACTGCATTTGAGTTAAGTTTTACTCCTTCTTAACGGCCCAATAGATAATTCACTTCTTCTGATCTGAAGCCTTTCTACCTGTCAGTTTCAAAACTTATCTTCCCACATTTCTGGCCCTGCAATGCTGAAATACTTTATTGGGCAAGCATTACTTCTGTTGCAAGGAAGAGACCAGTTTGTATCGCATGCAGATGATAAATGGGACAGCTGTAGGAAAGGTGAGGTATCTTTGAAAAATCTAAGTAGCAGTACTTCTTTGTTGGTTGTATTGCTACCTATGGAGGTTTGTCTTATTAACTGCCACATTCCAGCTATGGCACTCAGTGTTGGCCAAGCCAGACATAGCAAGGAAAAATACCTTCCCTGTAGTTAATACATTTTCACTACAATAGTAGGTTGCTCTGAGAAATATGTGCCTCTGAACTTACACTTGTAAATTATGCCTATGCTTCTCTCCTGCAATCACAAAGCAAAGCATTATAGCTTGCAACATACAAGAAGTGATAAAAGCTCCTTATAGGACAAACAGGGATCTTTTGCCACTTTAACAAGACAATAACCTAGTTACTAAACAGGACAAAGGACACCTTGGGGTAAAGTGCATCTCCTGTCATGCTTCTAGCCTAAATGAAGTGTGAGCCATGGTTTTCAGTGTGGTTGTAGGTTGCCAGCTAGCTGAGGCACACACTATACATTCAGATGATTCTGTGTTAATATTGTTTTTTTAGCTATCCACTTGACAGAGATGCTCCTGACTAGACTACTCTATTTTCTTGGCAGTAACAAAAGCATTTTTGGAACAGACAGATGGTGTAAATGTGAAAAAGAATCTAGAACCACAAATGGCCAGGGTCCTGAACATGTTTCATAGGTTTTCAGTATTTTACATTCATGCCGCAATTAAGGAGTGACCATGGTTAAAGAAAGCAATGGCAACCAGTGCTGACTTGTCTTCAAAACACTCCTCCCTATTGTTCTGCCATTCTGAATTATTGTTGATTAATTGCTCCATTTCTTGTAGTAATATAGTCTTCCTCCATCACTACAGTGGCACAAAAGGCACAAAAAGTATAGATATTCTACATTGCTTCAAAATTAATTATTTATAATTATATAGAGAGTACAAAACCCTATGCAGTTTAATAATCTAAGTATTTAACAATTCTAGAGACCAGAATTTAAAGCTATGGAAACCCATGAGTGATCCGGAATAACGTAATTCCTCATCTTCAGTGGATGGGAAAGGTAAACCCCTCTGAACAAATCAACACTTCTATATGAAAATACCTTCAAATATTAAGACAGATTCAGTACGGAATCAACAAATTAGTTTGGATGGGAAAGAACTGAACCACACACTTCAAGCCAAATGTAATGAGACTTGTCACAGACAGCAAACCAATGTTAAAAAGTTACTTACGCCTGTCGGTCCCGATACATCTTGTTGACTTTTTCCCATTGGTAAGTGAGCTGTGTCAGCTTATCCTGTATTCTTACAGCTTCTGCAGGCGTGGCACTTTTCAAAACTGCTGTCTTCTTATTGCGAATAATTTCAATCTGACCTGAGTATCTTCCTAGGCTGTCTTTAATTTTCTGTAATGCCATATTAAATAACAATAACAAAATAATAAATAAAGAGAATGTCAAGGACAGCTGAAAAGTAGCACTAATCCTAAAAATGTAATAAACTTAACAAAGAATGCTAACCCGAAGCAGAATGAACAAAGCACTGTGTGCTGTGGGTAGGAACCACAAATGTAAAGCATGCTCTTGTTTTTAACAATAAGTTAAAATACCTTAGACATCCCATTGAAAAAATGGCCAAACACAACTTTTCTTTATATTTTAGTTTTTCTTTTTTAAAAAATTATTAGTACAAAAACATTGTATGCAAAACATTTGTGCAAAAACTAAAAACATTTTTAAAAGTCCCCAAATATGAAAAATAATTGAAACATGTACCCAAAACCTCACACCTTTTTCCAGTGGGGATGCATTAAAAAAACACTTTTGAACCAAAAGTAAGCAAAAGGTTTACTATTCTAGCTGGAATGTCCTATAGATGTGGTTAACAGAGTTATTATCATGTGAACAAAATAGAAAAAAAATCTTACTGAAGAAGAAGAAAATGTAAAACTGAGGGAGGGATGAACGAACTTTGAGCATGGCCAAGCTATTATGATATAAAACCATTTTTTGTATAAATTGATAGGTATGGAAATAAAACTTGTGGCTAGATGACCAAATTTTGAAACTGTTTTAGATGCCATCAGATATTTTGTAACGGACTAAAAAAAAATGACTCTTTTTTTCATTTCTAGTATCAGAGAGGGGAGGATGAAAGAAGCCTATTAGCAGATGAAGCAACAACAGCTTTTAGGACTAGGACCCATTATATCATTTCTAAAAAGTCAAATCAAAGCAGTAGAATTTTCAATGGCCATTTCTTTTTGCTGCCTAAATTTGCTTCTCTCTGACACCTAAGGTAAACAGTCTACTAATTCAGCTTTTAGGCAATTATGTGTGAAGTAGCTACCAAATAGTTTATTCCTGACAAATCAAGTTGTAAAATGACTTCAATCACATAGTTTGTACAGACTGGGCATAATTGGGTTTTGCTCAGCTAAAGGCAAGAACTATTTTAAACTTCACCATTTTGCGTTGTTTGTGAATGCAGGTTTCTTAAATCTTCCTAGCCTTATTTGATAGAATCCAGATGTGCACTTCTTTGACAAAAATGCAAATATATTTTTGGAAAACAAAATATGTACAGGATGAGGTATTGTCCTGGTATGAATACCAAATCTGTAATCATATTTCATTTTTTATACTGATATCATAAATGGGAGAAGCACAGCTTGTAGCATTCATGAATGGCAGGAAAAGATTCACGTCTTAATCACAGTCTTAAACATGTACTAGAATTATGAATCATAATATTTGTTACAACTTTCATAAATCCTGCACATTTAAAGAGGATTATGAATGCATTCTTGCTGCGAGAATGAAAGGTTTAAAGTGATTAAAGGAACATCTAGCAAAAACTGAAATGGTGAGAATTCCTATGAAGAACTGCTGGATTTACATGTATAATCTTTGAGGATAAGGATATTCAAAATTATAGCCAAGGGAAGAAAAGGGATTATTATTTTTGCCCAGAATGGACACCTTCAGAGGAGGTCTTCATTTGCCTACAAATATTATATTGTATCAAATAATCATTCTTACAGAAACAAACATATATTTGCATTCCTGGATCTACTTATTTATGGCAAAGTGAACTTTTGTTCTAGAATTGTTGGATTTGGATCTAGGAAATCCTAGCTCAATTGCTTGCTTAGCTCTCAAAACCTTTTCGGTGATCTTCAGCAAATTATTGTTAAAGGGAAAGAATTTGGGGGTATAAGCCACTATCTTTATGAATATTCTATCTCACAATTTTGTTGAAAAGATATAACAGACAGCAAACCTTTGAGACTCACGTTAAACTCTTATATTATTTTTTCTAAGATTTAAACAAAACTGCCCAACTATTGTTTCTTCTCAGTACCAAGGTCAGAGCAGGGGGCTTATTTTTTTTAATAAAGTTGAATATTTATCTATCTCTTAAATGTTATTAGTTGCTGTTCAGGAACACATTCTCTGGGCAGTATCCAAGATAGGAACAAATTAAAAATCACAGCAAGAAGTGATGAACAAGATAAATATAGAATCAAACAATCAAATAAGAGAGAATCAAGAAACCACAAATTTTAAAATTGTCTAGTTAAAGCTATAACCAAAGATAAACCTGATAAAATAACTACAGTGCAAATTTGATATTTGTGTGTAAAATATACTCCCTTTCTCCCACAAAGGGACCCAAGGCAGCTCACAATATTTAATTCTTAATGACGTGGAAGCATCAAGGAAAGTAAAATGGAAAAAATGCATGCCCCTTGGGCTTGTAACTATGATCCTTTGTCAGTTAAGCTGACAGCACTTCCACTGTTTCCTATTCTAAGCAACTGTGAGCACAGAGTTCTTACAGTTATTTATGTATAGGGGGGGGGGGGGGGGAACCCAGACATGGGAATCCCATTTAGTCTTGTTTTCTTTCAACCAAGAACCAATTAACCTATACATGATTACTACAGGACAAATGGTTTGAAGACTACAGATGCTGTCAATAGCAAGTCAATAACTTTCTGCAGCTGGAAAACCGTATATGTAATTGTAATATAATGTTGATTTTCCCTAATATGTGTGTACAGAAATGTATGACAAACTGTAAATGTTGAAAAGTAAATTGAATAGCTGTATATTAGAATGTGTGCACATGTATGGATATGATTATACTACATAAAGAGACATGATACATTTATGTGATAATGTAAAGGTAAATACTTACTACACTAGTATAGAATCATAGAATCATAGAATAGTAGAGTTGGAAGAGACCACATGGGCCATCTAGTCCAACCCCCTGCTAAGAAGCAGGAAATCGCATTCAAAGCACCCCCGACAGATGGCCATCCAGCCTCTGCTTAAAAGCCTCCAAGGAAGGAGCCTCCACCACGGCCCCGGGGAGAGAGTTCCACTGTCGAACAGCCCTCACAGTGAGGAAGTTCTTCCTGATGTTCAGGTGGAATCTCCTTTCCTGTAGTTTGAAGCCATTGTTCCGTGTCCTAGTCTGCAGGGCAGCAGAAAACAAGCTTGCTCCCTCCTCCCTATGACTTCCCTTCACATATTTGTACATGGCTATTATGTCTCCTCTCAGCCTTCTCTTCTGCAGGCTAAACATGCCCAGCTCTTTAAGCCGCTCCTCATAGGGCTTGTTCTCCAGACCCTTAATCATTTTAGTCGCCCTCCTCTGGACGCTTTCCAGCTTGTCAACATCTCCCTTTAACTGTGGTGCCCAAAATTGGACACAGTATTCCAGGTGTGGTCTGACCAAGGCAGAATAGAGGGGGAGCATAACTTCCCTGGATCTAGACGCTATTCCCCTATTGATGCAGGCCAGAATCCCATTGGCTTTTTTAGCAGCCGCATCACATTGTTGGCTCATGTTTAACTTGTTGTCCACGAGGACTCCAAGGTCTTTTTCGCACACACTGCTGTCAAGCCAGGCGTCCCTCATTCTGTATCTTTGATTTCCATTTTTTCTGCCGAAGTGAAGTATCTTGCATTTGTCCCTGTTGAACTTCATTTTGTTAGTTTTGGCCCATCTCTCTAGTCTGTCAAGATCGTTTTGAATTCTGCTCCTGTCTTCTGGAGTGTTAGCTATCCCTCCCAGTTTTGTGTCGTCTGCAAACTTGATGATCGTGCCTTCTAACCCTTCGTCTAAGTCGTTAATAAAGATGTTGAACAGAACCGGGCCCAGGACGGAGCCCTGCGGCACTCCACTTGTCACTTCTTTCCATGATGAAGACGACGCATTGGTGAGCACCCTTTGGGTTCGTTCGCTTAGCCAATTACAGATCCACCTAACCGTAGTTTTGTCTAGCCCACATTTTACTAGTTTGTTTGCCAGAAGGTCGTGGGGGACTTTGTCGAAGGCCTTACTGAAATCCAGGTAGGCTACATCCACAGCATTCCCTGTATCGACCCAACTCGTAACTCTATCGAAAAAAGAGATCAGATTAGTCTGGCATGACTTGTTTTTGGTAAATCCGTGTTGACTATTAGCAATGACCGCATTTGTTTCTAAGTGTTCGCAGACCACTTCCTTAATGATCTTTTCCAGAATTTTGCCTGGTATTGATGTGAGGCTGACCGGACGGTAATTGTTTGGGTCGTTCTTTTTTCCCTTCTTGAAGATAGGGACCACATTCGCCCTCCTCCAATCTGCTGGGACTTCTCCCGTTCTCCAAGAACTCTCGAAGATAATTGCCAGTGGTTCTGAAATAACTTCCGCTAGTTCCTTCAGTACTCTTGGGTGTAGCTGATCTGGCCCTGGGGACTTGAATTCGTTTAGAGAGGCCAAGTGTTCCTGGACAACTTGTTTCCCTATTTGGGGTTGGATTTCCCCCAATCCTTCGTCCATTCCGTGTTGCTGAGGTTGAAGATGGCTTTTTTTTTCCTGAGAAGACCGAGGCAAGGAAGGCATTAAGTAGTTCTGCCTTTTCCCTGTCCCCTGTCACCATCACCCCATCTTCTCCTTGCAATGGCCCTATCGCCTCCTTTTTCTTCCTTTTTCTACCAACGTAAGCAAAAAAGCCTTTTTTGTTGTTTTTTATGTCCCTGGCAAGCCTGAGCTCATTTTGCGCTTTAGCCTTGCGAACCTTTTCCCTACAGGTGTTGGCTATACGTTTGAATTCTTCTTTGGTGATTTCTCCCCTTTTCCACTTCTTGTGCATGTCACTTTTGAGCTTTAGCTCAGTTAGAAGTTCTTTGGACATCCATTCTGGCTTCTTTGCACTTGTCTTATTTTTCTTCTTTGTTAGCACTGTTTGCATTTGCGCCTTGAGTATTTCACTTTTGAAAAACTCTCATCCATCCTTAACTCCCTTGTTTTTTAATATCGGCGTCCATGGAATGCCGCTCAGTAATTCCTTCATTTTTTGGAAGTCAGCTCTCTTAAAGTCCAGAATGCGTGTTTGACTTGTCTTAGTTTCAGCATTCCTTTGTATTGCAAACTGCAGGAGCACATGGTCACTTGCCCCTAAGGATCCAACCACTTCAACTGTATTGATCAGGTCTTCCACATTTGTTAAGATTAGATCAAGAGTTGCTGATCCCCTTGTTGCCTCTTCTACCTTCTGGACCATAAAATTATCTGCAAGGCAAGTGAGGAATTTGTTGGACTTTGTACTCTTGGCTGAGTTTGTTTTCCAGCAGAAATCGGGATAATTGAAATCGCCCATGACTACTATATCTCTTCTTTGTGCCTGTTTGGTCAGCTGTTGACAGAAGGCTTCATCAAGTCCTTCATCCTGACTCGGAGGTCTGTAGTAGACACCCACGACAAGATCTTTTTGAGTCCCGGTTCCCTTGATTCTTATCCAGATGCTTTCAAGCTGGTTTCCCGGATTACAGTCTTGCATTTCTTCTGCAACGTAACTGTTTTTGACATATAAAGCTACTCCCCCTCCTCTCCCCTTTGTTCTATTTCTGTGAAAGAGGTTATAGCCCTCAATGGTTAAATTCCAGTGATGGCAGTCATCCCACCAGGTTTCAGTGATGCCTATGACATCGTATGTGTGGTGCTGTGCTAGGAGTTGGAGTTCGTCTTGCTTATTTCCCATGCTCTGAGCATTAGTGTAAAGACATGTAAGCCCCTGTGACCTCCCCTCGAACTGTTTATTTGGGATTATTGTGTTCTAGTAAAAGCATAAGGTATAGAATCATTATGTATATACCAGTGAATATATACCTTATGTGCAGCTGAGAATATATACAATTTTTGAGACCAATTTTGTAATATTCCACTGACCAGGTGAAAAATATTTTCTGAAGTACACTGAAAAAAAGTATTTTATGACTTATTTCAATAAGAATGGAATTTCTAACACCAAGTTGCCATGAGCCCTAATGTAAACCTACAAAAATAATCAGGAATAATAATGTCTTTATTTTTATGACATAGTTTATCTAAAATAAGTGTAATCTATTGCAGATAGTAGTTTCTAAAAACTATAGCTGTAGCTATTTGGATAGTTCAAGTATCGTTTGAAACTGCTATTCTAGGGAATGCTAGTCAGGAAACATTAAAGCTAAATACTGTTAGAAACTGGCTATACTTTTAATCTATGCAGATATTAAGTATTTGCAGAACATAATTAACTTAGCCATTGTTTTTCAAGCAAAGAAAGAATACCTTTAAATGTCAAATTGCATCATTTCAAAAAACAATACACTGTATTGCCTAAGCCTTCTAGGTTTTGTTTGTTTGTTTGTTTGTTAAAGGCTTCAATTAAACATCTATTATTTAGATTAAAAGCAAGAGTAAACTAGATAGATATTCAGTCAGGTTTCTGCCTAGTACTGTCTTGTAATTTGATTCCTGCTAATTTTCCTGGGGTTAAAAACCAACCACAATTTAATTTTAAACCTTCTCTAACCAGCAGCTATACAATTTATGCACCATGTTTCTATTTTTATTCCAGCATAATGACAATGATAAATGATTTTACCAGATGATAAATATTCATTAATTACAAAATTCAGATCAAAACTATATCCCTTCCTCAAGCATATGAATTTTGAAGATCTATTTGGGTGCAGTGAGAGATTTATTTGGGAAGTAGATGGAATCATGCTTACAACTGAATGACTTGACTTTTTAATTGTTTGTCGAAATTTAATTTATGGCAATAGTAACTTGTAACAATGTTAATCAATATCATTAGAATTGGTGACAGCTACAAAAATATAAATACATGTGGATGACCAAGTGATTAGTTATGTATATAAATAACTCTGAGATGAACAAATATATAATGTCAAAGAGTAGTGATAGGAATCTATATATCTGTTACTAATATCTTTGCTGCAGTACTGCTCCTTGGACCAACAGAACTGCCAAGATGGAAAATGCGTAAGAAAATATTGGTAGCAACATTGCTTATTGGTAGCAATTCTCACAATTCTTTTTTCATGAAGAAACCACATAAAGGGGTTCTTAAGAATAGCAACAACAAGGTCATGTTAAATAATTTAGAATGTGGTCTACTTTGACTGAGCCTGCTGTCAAGGACAGAACGCCACAAGATTCAAAGTAACAGAGTTTATTAGATTACAGAACTCAAAAATGCCCGTAAAAACACAAGGGCCAGGCAATTTTTGCCTTTAGGAGCAAAAAGGGGACAAAAGTAAATGTTCAAAAGATAAACCGGATTAAACCGGAGTTTAATCCGGGTAAAAAACAAACTGCTTGCTTCAGCCTAGGTATTAACAGAACGAAAGCCAAGGAACAAAAGATACAAAGAATGCAACTAATTGGCAGCAGATTCCTCTCTGCTGCCAACACTGTGCTTAGAGTAACTTGCGTCGCTCCCACACACACACAGTAGACAGGATCTCCAACACGAGCAAATCAGCCAAGGATTGTAGAAGTAGAGTAGACCAGTTCCGTTCCGTAGATCAAAGCCAGAAGCAGACGTTTGTAGTTTTTCCAAGTCCAAGAAGGGGGGAAGACAAGCCGTGGTCAGTTCAGTCCGGGTTCTCAAAGCAGGAGATGGCGTCCGTCAGAAAGACGACGGAAGGTCAAGGTCTCAGCACAGGAAAGTACACAAGTCTTCAGGGAAGCGTCCCACACACACACGGATCCCAAGCGTTTGCCCAGATTACCTTGCCCGACGCAATTTGCAATTGCTCCCAAGCCCCATTTTATGCCAGTTACAAATCTTCATCACTGTCAGCTGTCCTCCTTAACCCGGGCGTTTCCTCATCACTTTCCTCGTCAGAGCTGGAACACCTCTGACTACGCCCAACAGCATCTCCAGCTGTGGATCCCGTCCCATCCCTCCAGCTAAGCCATGGGTCTAATCCTGAAGGTCCCCATTCATCTTCTGTCCCATCATGACCAGTGGCACCCAATTCCTCCCTCACCCGAGTCCAATCCATCTCATCCTCCTCTGAGCTAACCAGCCCCTCCTCCATTCTCTCCGTAAACCCTTCGAAAGATTCTTCGTCAGATGGTGCTGCAAATATGTCTCGCAGTCTTTTTCTCTCTCGCTCCTCGAGAGTATCTGACTCTCGAGGAGTCTTACGCCCACGTCTGTCAGTAACAGAGCCATGAGGCTCAATCATAACACTATCCCCTCTCACAAAGGCCTCCTCCCCCGATGGCGGAGAAGTGGCAGTGATACCCTCCGCTATAGCACCACGACGACTAGAGGTATCAAGTTTCAACAGCGAACGATGAAAGACTGGATGGACCTTTAAACTAGACGGTAAACGCAAACGAAACGCAACGGAAGAAATCTTTTTAACGATAGGAAAGGGACCCAAATACCGAGGCGCAAACTTTCCCCCAGCCTGTTTAATATGTTTGGAAGATAACCACACCAAATCCCCTTCTTCCAACTCCTCCCCTGCCTGCCTGTGGCGGTCAGCCTGAGTCTTCTGCGTTGCCTTAGCTTCCAACAGTAAGCGACGGGCAACATCATGCAGTGCAGCCATTTCCGAAGAGCGGTACACAGGGTCCGAAGAGACCACATTGGTCGACGGCGCCACACCTCCCCGTGGGTGAAAACCATAAGTTAGCTCAAATGGCGTATGCTGACTAGACGTGTGCACCGCATTGTTGTAAGCAAATTCCGCCACCGGTAACCACTTCACCCAAGCCGTGGGTTGATCTAAACAAAAACAACGCAGATATTGCTCTAAGAGCCCATTAACCCGTTCCGACTGTCCATCCGTTTGCGGATGGAAAGCTGAAGACACGTTTAACTTAGTCCCCAAACACTCATGGAAATGTTTCCAAAAGCGTGACACAAATTGCGGAGCCCTATCTGAAATAATCACCTCGGGTGCTCCGTGCAAACGATAGATGTGCTTAGTAAATAGTAAGGCCAACGTAGGGGCCGCCGGAATGGTTGAACAAGGAATAAAATGAGCCAGTTTACTAAATAAATCCACCACCACCCAAATACAAGTATAACCCCCAGACTTAGGCAAATCTGAAATAAAATCCATGGAAATGATTTGCCATGGCCTGTCCGGAACAGGTAAAGACGACAACAACCCTCTAGGGCGCCCAACAGGCGTCTTACTCTGCTGGCAAACGGCGCAGCTGTCGCAAAAGCGCAGAATGTCTTGCCGCATCTTTGGCCACCAATAGCTCCTGGTAATGAGTTGCACGGTCTTGAATCTGCCAAAGTGCCCAGCCATGGGTTCGTCATGGTGGGCTCTAATCACCTCCAACCTGAGGGCCCCCACTGGTACGTAGACCTGTCCCCTGCGTACCAATACTCCGTCTTGATCTTGTAGATGCGGCAGTATGGTACGGTTACCTGCTGAGAGCAGCATCAGTTGCTCCTGTGTCCACACATCATCCCTCTGAGCCTCAAGGATCTGGTCATGTAACCCGAGCTCATTATCTACAACACACAGAGAGGCAGTAGGCAAGATGGTCTGACATACAACCTGCTCATTGGTCTTAAACTCCGGCTTGCGGGATAAAGCATCGGCCCGCAAGTTTGCCTTCCCCTCTACGAACTGCACCTTGAAGTTAAACCTGGAGAAAAACAAAGCCCATCGGATTTGACGCTGGTTTAACTTCTTTGCTGTTTGCAAGTGCTCTAAGTTCTTGTGATCAGATCTGACCACGATCTGGTGCCGTGCCCCTTCAAGCCAGTGCCGCCACACCTCAAACGCCACCTTAATCGCCAACAACTCCTTCTCCCATATGGTATAGTTCTGCTCGAAGGGTGTTAGTTGCCGCGAGTAAAATCCACAGGGACGCAAGGTCCCTGAGGAATCCTTCTGAGACAATACAGCCCCCAACGCGTAGCTAGAAGCGTCCGCTTCTACCACGAACGGTTTGTCAACATCAGGATGGGTTAGTATGTTGTCCGATTGAAAACTAGACTTAAGTTGTAGAAACGCCTCGTGAGCTTCCCGCCCCCACACAAATGGCTGTTTCTTGCGCAGAAGCTGCGTCAAAGGTACCGTGAGCTTTGCAAAATTCGGAATAAACTCCCGGTAGTAATTAGCAAAACCTAAGAACCTTTGTACATCCTTCTTAGTCTTCAGCTCCTGCCATGAGTTGACGGCGTCAACCTTATGTGGGTCCATTTTAAGTTCCCTACCTGACACTACATGACCTAGGAACTCCACTTCAGGTACATGAAAGACGCACTTGGAAGCTTTGGCGAAAAGCCCATTAGCCCGCAGTCGGTGCAGAACCTGCTTGACATGTTGACGATGTTCTTTCTCGTCCTTAGAAAAAATCAAGATATCATCCAAATAAATCACTAAAAATTGGTCAATTAGGTCCCTGAACACATCGTTCATGAACCTCTGGAAGACCGCAGGAGCATTACAAAGCCCAAAAGGCATGACTCGGAACTCGTGGCATCCGAAACACGTGTTAAATGCCGTCTTCCATTCATCCCCTTCCCGTATACGGATTAGGTTATAGGCCCCCCGCAGGTCAAGCTTGGTAAAGACCTTAGCCCCTTGCACCCTTGATAACAGTTCCGAGATTAAAGGGAGCGGGTACCTATCCCGAATGGTGTATTTGTTTAGGATCCGATAGTCGCAGACCAGCCTAAGTTCCCCAGTCTTCTTGGCTACAAAGAATACTGGTGCCGCAGTTGGAGAACTAGATGGGCGAATAAACCCCTTGGCTAAATTTTCATCTAGAAACTCCCGCAAAGCTTGCCTTTCCGGTACAGTCAAGGCATACAGCCTCCCTGCTGGCAGTTTCGCACCTTCTGCCAACTTGATGGCGCAATCATATGGCCTGTGCGGTGGTAATTTGTCCGCTTCTCTTTTACAAAATACATCAGAGAACTCCCCATACTCAGCAGGCACTCCCTCCATATCAGCATGAGTAACGTTTAGAGTGCAACAATCCTGCCTCTTTAAGATCACTTTACGTGTTGCCCAATCCACTTGTGGGTTTACTACAGCTAGCCAATCCATCCCCAGGATCACATCATATCTAGGCAAGCTCGTAATATCCCACACAAACGTTCCCGTTACTCCCTGCACCTCCCACGTTACTGCTGAGGTTTCCTGGTTAACCACCCCAGTCTCCAGCAGTCTCCCATCTGCTCCTTCCACCCACACGTCGCATGCCTTGCGCACTTTAGGAATGCCATGCTTCTTAGCAAACTCAATATCTACATAAGAGACTGTAGCTCCTGAGTCCAGCAGTGCCAGAGTAGAAACAAGTTCCCTTCCCCCAACAGATAATGTAATGGGTACGAAAACATGCTTCCTCCCCTCAGTTGACTGCTTGAGGAGCCCTAGTGCGTTGGACTCACGTCGCACTAGGGCTGGCCTTTTCCCGAAAGCTGGGAAGGTTTCACATTACAATTTTTGGCAAAATGCCCAGCATTCCCACAGTACAAACACAAGCCCAGCTGCCTCCTACGGCTCTTTTCCTCTGTAGACAGCTTTTTAAAGACCCCAAGCTCCATGGGCTCTTCCCCCATCACCACAGGTGCCCTGGTTACATGCATGGGTGGCGCACACATTGCTTTTGAGTGTTTACGAGCCTCGAACCTTGCGTCTAAACGCAGCACCTTAGCTACTAAGGCGTCCCAGCTTTCAGCCGGCTCCAAGCGTGCTAATTCATCCTGGAGCATATCACTTAACCCGGCAGTAAATAAAAGCATGAATGCATTTTCCCCCCAATCCAGCTGGTGGCGATACAGGTTAAACTTATTTAAGTAATCCAAAACAGTCCCCTTTCCCTGTTTCAACCGATACAGAGCCCACCCAGCGTTCTCCGTGCGGAGAGGATCCCCAAAAGTATCAGTTAACAACTTTTTGAAATTATTCAAATTGTCCTTGACTGGGTCATTTCCCAAAATTAAATTAGTGGCCCATTGTCCTGCGGGACCGGTCAACAAACTCAAAATAAAAGCCACCTTGCTAGTGTCAGTAGGAAAAGCATGAGCACTGAGCTGAGAAAAATAAAGCTCCACTTGTGCCAAAAAGGTTGGCAACTTGCACCTGGTTCCGTCAAAGCGTTCAGGAGTCAAAACATGTCCTTTCACAGCAAAAGCTGTTTGGCTTACGGTAAAGGCCGTTTGCAATTGGTCTACTTTGGCTCTTAACTCATCCATCGTCTTCCTGACGGGTTTATTGCTGCAATAAACTTTTTATGGGCGTCGGGCAATCTGTCAAGGACAGAACGCCACAAGATTCAAAGTAACAGAGTTTATTAGATTACAGAACTCAAAAATGCCCGTAAAAACACAAGGGCCAGGCAATTTTTGCCTTTAGGAGCAAAAAGGGGACAAAAGTAAATGTTCAAAAGATAAACCGGATTAAACCGGAGTTTAATCCGGGTAAAAAACAAACTGCTTGCTTCAGCCTAGGTATTAACAGAACGAAAGCCAAGGAACAAAAGATACAAAGAATGCAACTAATTGGCAGCAGATTCCTCTCTGCTGCCAACACTGTGCTTAGAGTAACTTGCGTCGCTCCCACACACACACAGTAGACAGGATCTCCAACACGAGCAAATCAGCCAAGGATTGTAGAAGTAGAGTAGACCAGTTCCGTTCCGTAGATCAAAGCCAGAAGCAGACGTTTGTAGTTTTTCCAAGTCCAAGAAGGGGGGAAGACAAGCCGTGGTCAGTTCAGTCCGGGTTCTCAAAGCAGGAGATGGCGTCCGTCAGAAAGACGACGGAAGGTCAAGGTCTCAGCACAGGAAAGTACACAAGTCTTCAGGGAAGCGTCCCACACACACACGGATCCCAAGCGTTTGCCCAGATTACCTTGCCCGACGCAATTTGCAATTGCTCCCAAGCCCCATTTTATGCCAGTTACAAATCTTCATCACTGTCAGCTGTCCTCCTTAACCCGGGCGTTTCCTCATCACTTTCCTCGTCAGAGCTGGAACACCTCTGACTACGCCCAACAGCATCTCCAGCTGTGGATCCCGTCCCATCCCTCCAGCTAAGCCATGGGTCTAATCCTGAAGGTCCCCATTCATCTTCTGTCCCATCATGACCAGTGGCACCCAATTCCTCCCTCACCCGAGTCCAATCCATCTCATCCTCCTCTGAGCTAACCAGCCCCTCCTCCATTCTCTCCGTAAACCCTTCGAAAGATTCTTCGTCAGATGGTGCTGCAAATATGTCTCGCAGTCTTTTTCTCTCTCGCTCCTCGAGAGTATCTGACTCTCGAGGAGTCTTACGCCCACGTCTGTCAGTAACAGAGCCATGAGGCTCAATCATAACACCTGCAGAGGCAAAGGAACTACATAATTTCTACTGACCAGGAAACCAATACCCATCAAGGTACAGCACCTTGGTCATGATAGGAACATCCCATCTTCTGGCCATACTGATTCAACAATATCCCATTCCTTTCATATTGTGCATAAAGACAGGGCATCTGTAGATTAGGACTGATATCTTTTTAGTCTGCACAGTAATTAGAAAACTGTAAGACCTTTTTTATGTTAAATCATAATGACTACTGTATCTAGGAAATTCAGGATTTAGGGTTTTTTTAAACTCTGAGAGGTTCTTGAATCTAAAAAAGCAACTTTGCAAAGCATTGTTGTTACCACAAACAGTGGTTTAGAATTCCTTTTGTGTTTCTAGTAGTTTTAATTCATTGCTAGAGGCTATTGTTAAAAATGTCAAAATGCTCAAGGTACTTTTAAATAATAAAAAAGAATGTTAATTCAATTTTGTTTCCTCTGTATTTTGAGCAAGCACATAATGATTTACAGTTTTCCCAATTTAGTACCCGTCAGGTATGCTGGTTTGCAAGTGCGAGTATTCCCAGATAACACATCAGTTCCCCAATGAAATCTATCCAGGACTGCTAACTCTAGCAAAAAAAGTCTCAATTTTGGTTAACGTATCAAATCTTTCAGTATGGACAAGACTTAAAATGTTCCTTCATTCAAAGGGAGAGGGGGAAGCCAGCATTTTATCATAATGTCATCTTGAAAGAGATTGTGCATTGGTGACTGCTGCAGGGAGAACACACTGATGATGAATGAAATGATGCAAAAGGGATTACCATTTCAATGAATACTTTGTTCATTTGCTCCTAAATTGCCATTTTTGCACTGAAACTATCCATCTATAACAATCTGGCTTGGCTCTAAGCTTACCAAGGTGGTTGCATGTACTATAAAGCATTACATTCAAATTATTAAAGCAGTTGGATTTTTACCTTGAGGCACTCTTCTTGTCTGACAAGATCCTCACAGTCCCGTTCTTGCAGACTGGGAGCATTAAGGAAGTCTTCTACTTCAGACAAAGCTTGTAGAAGCCGAAGAATCTCTGCCAGGTATGCAGAAGGCACATAAGAGGTTTCCATAGTCATACCTTCAGTCATCACAACGGTTGTCTCTTCAAAAACAGTTTGCTAGTACAGATATACAAAAAAGGTCTTCTTTAGTTTATAAAAAGCAAACAATTCTTGATTAAAAATACATGCTCTTTGAACAGACCCCTTCTTCAAATTTCATATTAAAAGTGCAATTTGTCTACCAATTCATTTGAATATATGACTGGTAGAACTCTCTGTAGCAGCATTTATTTTCTTTTGCATAAATATCCTAAGTTTGGATTAAAGTTTGGGCATTATAATGGCTAAACAGAACTATGATACATTCAAGACAATACTAAACTGTTTTTGAATATTCTGTGGATTTTTCCTAGCAGAATATTCATTTATGCCTAGACACAAATAAATTAGAGGAGAAATCAATACATTCAGGGATTTTTTTTTTGAAAAGTAACATAGAGATGCCCTCAGGATGTCTGCATATTTTCCGATATCAGGGCCTTGACAATATGTGCCAAAATTCAACTTTGGTTTGTCGCTTGTGAATTGTTTGTGTGTTTACCAAATATCATTGTGATATTTCCTTGACTTTAACAAATTGACTGAACTTTATGTTTACATATTAACCACACATTAAAGGTTTGTTCATGCAATACATAATTCAAAGTTTGACAGGATGGGGATGCATTTACGTAGACAAACACCAAGCTGTGGATATTTGAGACTGAATGGAAGAGCTTGCAAAGTTTATTTTTCATCAGCAATTATACAAAAATGGCAACCATACAAACCAATCCCATTAATGATGATAATGATGATGATAATGATAATAATAATAATAATAATAATCTTTATTTATATTTTGCCCCATCTCGCGGGGGGACTTAGCTGTTTAACTGCTAGTTGTCTGTATTTTATATACATTGAAAATGATAATTTAATTAATTCAAGGAGTATAATTCAGAAAATCTACTCTTACAGCAACAAATTTTATTAGCATTTAGCAAATAATTGTCCAGCTTTTTGTACCAAGGAACAATTGTGACACAAATGTATTTGCTCTAAAATCTGAAACAAAATCTGGTGACATAGATCCCATCTACACTGCAGTGTAATGCAGTTTCATGGCATTGGACTGCATTATATGCGTCTACATTGCCATATAATGCAGTTCAATGTAGTTAAACTTCATTATGAAACTACATTATATGACAGTGTAGATGGGGCCATATACAGACTGCCATTCTATATTTTGCATGGAAATCTATACTAGGTGGAGTCATACATTTATACTTACTTATCATATACTATATTTATTCTACAACCTCTGAAGCCCCCACTGCTTAGTCATTCCATGACTCATAGGAAGTGAGCAGAACTGGAGAAGTCATCCTATGTGCCTATAGCCAGATGCGAAATGGTTATCATACAAAGCAGGAACAGTTATCTTGTGTATATCTGAGGCCCCTTCCAAACAGCTGTATAAAATCCCACATTTTCTTCTTTGAACTGGAATATAGGGCAGTATGGGCTGTTAAGAGTCAGACGCCAGCCAATATAAACAACTCAGTTTATTGCAAAAACAACACAAAGGAGCCTAAGAAACAATCAAAAGAGGCTCAAAAACACTTTCTCTTCAGTGTGAGATGATAATGTCCAAAAAGAACTCAGGATATAATCTGGATTATCCTGGGAGATAATCCAGATTAAAACTTAGTTGAAAAAGATGGAAACTCACTCCACCTGCTGGTAGGAGCTAAACAAACACGGGAAAGCTACCAGCAGTTACCCACAGTTACCAACAGCCACACAATGCCCCAAAACATAGTTAAAGCTAAACCGCGTTGTAAAGAAGTAGTCACAGCCACCACATCCGGTCCGCGTCATTAGGGAGAGTCACAGGCATCGAGTTCCAGTCCAAGTCCTCAGGGAGAAGCCAGAGTCACCGAATTCCAGTCCAAATCGTCAGGTAGAAGTAAGAGTCACCGAATTCCAGTCCAAGGTAAACACAGAGAGCCAAAGCGACTGAGGCAAGCCGGCAGATCCCAAAGCAGTCTTCCAAACACATCTTCTGAAACAGAGATCCCGAAAAGTGCCCAACAAAACACCTTGCCAATTGCAAAGTTACATTAGCAACAAACTTACTTTTATCTACAAGTCCTCCTCTGAACTTGAGCCAGCCAACGCCCCATCCACAGCTGGTTGCTGCAAATCTTCATCAGAGCTGGAATCGCCCAATGCCCCACCTTCAGCTGCAGCCCTTCTATGATCTCTCCAGCCAGACCACCTATCCAAACCCATTACTCCCCAGGACCCATCTGTATCCTCTCTGTGTCATCCCTCAAATGTACCACTGCTTGTGGTTCCTCAAGAATCTTCCGGATCTCCTGAACCTTAGTCCAATCCATCTCCTCACTCCCAGAGTCTGACATCCCATCCTCCTGACTTCCAGCCCCACAATCCTCTTCAAAACCCTCAAAGGTATCATCATCAGTGGGTTCCATAAGTATTTCCCGGATTCTTTTCCTCTGTTGCTCTTCATCAGAGTCTTGCTCACGAGTCGTCTTCCTGCCTCTTCTAACACAACTAGTAGTATCTCTACTTGAATACTCCACAACGTGGACTCAGATAACCCAGTTCAAAGAAGATATTGTGGGATTCTCTACTTTGATATTTTGCGTTATAAGGCTGTGTGAAAGGACCCTTAAAAGTACTTTCACTTTTGTCACCATATCCATTGCCCATATACATGTAGGGTGGCTTCCAAAGGCCTGTCCTAGAACTCCCATCTCATTAGTGGTTGGCACTTGTGTCTCTAATGTCTTTGAAAAGAAGGGCAAACAGCAGGGCAAGCCTTAGATTATGATGATAACTTTTTTTTTGTATGCCGCATCCCTCTCCCCGAAGGGACTCGGAGCAGCTCACACAAGGACAAGCCCAATCAACATCATAAACATCATCAAATATACAATTTAAAAATCACATACATCATAGTTAAAAACAGAGTAATAAAACTGAAGTTTAAATTAACTTAAAATTATAAAACATAAGATATAAAAACAATCTTAATCAATGATTAGGATACTGTTGTGACTGCGCCTTCGGGGATTATGGTTGATGGGGATGGAATTCGAAGAGGAAGAAAAAACCCTCGTGATGAGGGTTCACTGGAGGAGTTGCGCAGGAAGCGACTTAGAGAGCTATATGGGGGATCTTCTGAGGAAGATTCAGATGGGGAGATGGATGCTGAGGAACAGGTGGTGGCTGGGGAAGCGGGCACTGAATGGGCACAGCCACCGGAGATGTCTGGGGATTTGGGGTCTATGGATACTTCTGAACCTGGGGTTTCTGCAGGAGCTGATCCCAATTGGGATGCTTGGAGAAGGGAGGATGGTTCTTTAAGTGTTCATGGGGCTAAGTGTGGGCAGGATGATTGGGACTCCGACAAATTGCTAGGTACTCCAGATCCACGAGCTCTAGCTGTGTGGAGCTCAGACTCTGAGTAGATTTGGGACACCTGGTGTTTGGGTGTGAGTGTTTGGTCACCCAGGAGGAAGGGGAATAAAATGGGAATGTTTGGCCACTGCACTTTGCGTGTGGCAAGGTGTTGCTGAGGCGCCATTGGGATCTCTGTGTTTCCATGAAGACTGGACTTGGACTATGATTTGAATCTGCTGTTATCACCTAGCTTGGCTCTCGCTGTGTCTTATTGTGGACCTGTTTTGGATGACTGCACCCTCTTCAGACCTTGGATCGGAATTTGACCTTGCTACTGCCTTCGCCCTGTGATTGATGACTACTATCGGCTTTTGACTCCTGGCTTGCTCTTTGGACACCGCTGTTATCTCCTGACCTGACCTTGGAATCCCGGACGACGTCTTTTCACCATCCTTTTGGAGCCTTCGGCTTTATCCACATTGTGGAAGCAGTCTACTGCATTCTTAGTTTGTTTATTTGTTTCCTGACCAATTTGGTGTTTTCTTTTGGGAACTGTTCCTTTGAAAACTACAGAGCCGGCTGGCAGGGCTTGGACTCAGAAAGTGCAGTTTGCACTAAGTTTGTTTAGCTTTGTTTTTACCTGCTTGTGTTGCTGAATTATATTTTTGTTTGAACTGCTCTTGAAGCACTGATAGTGAAGTGTTTCAAGGTTTTTTCTGTGTTAACATTACTTTTTGGCTTATCTGCTGAATAAACTCTATTTTTGTTCGCTAATTGGCGTCTGACTCTTGACAGATACTTTATAATAAACGCTCAATGGTTTAAGAACTGGAATTTTGAGTCTTCTCTCTTTTAAACAAATGTTGTTCAATATTTCACAATGTGGTAGTACCAAGCTATATAAATACAGCTTTCTCTTGAAGAAAATGCAGGTAAGCTGTCTTGAGAAATATAGAAACTCTGTATTCTTGCATCCAAGTAGTATGTCCAAACCTGATCCAATCTATGCCACAGCCAAAATCCATTGAGAATCCTTTTTGGTCCTTTATCAGTGGCTTTACTGGAATGCTTGAAGTCCTATTGGCTGTTTCACAGGAATACACCCAATGAATTGTGAATAGGGGCAAAACATTTTAGTGATACACTTAGGCCTAATCACACTGTTAGTTGCCTAATGTAGATTCATTTAATATATGGAAACTTGGCAAATCAAGACTTGCATTGATTCAATCAGTCCGCTCTAGCTGGGTCTAACATTTGAATTAATGTTTTACCAATGCTTAAAAGAAAACACTGGCCCTGATTCACAGTTATTCACTAACCATGTTCCGCTGAAATCAACATAGAGGTTTTTAATTTGCTGAAAGTGAGGACTACACTTTTTGGAACTTAATCTACATTGCATATTTTAATTTTATAAAAAAATAGAGATTGTTAGAATTGAATTGGCAATGCTATACTTTAAATGCAATTATAGTAACATTAAAATACATAAACATTAAAAATATTAAGATATTTGCAGATTTTGTGAAATTAAAATGATGCTGGAAAAATAAAGTATTATTTTGAAACATAACAAAATATCAAAAAGGCAAGGAACTTCCCTTTATAATATACTGGAATGCCATACATCATGGCTAATGAGTAAGTCAGATTAGCTAAATTTGGGAGTAGAATGCCAACATGTTAGAGGCTGCAAGCATCAGAAACACCCTTATCTATGCAGAATGAAAGGCAGCAAATAATCAAAAAGGAGATGGGAAAAAAGATCTGAATTAATGTTAAGTAATTTACAATTCCAGGTAATATCAGATCTTCTCTTTGAAATGAGATGCTTCGATAACAGATTTTTTTTCTTTGAACAAGTTTCTTGTCAACTGTAAAATTGTACTGGCTGCAGGCTTGGATTTCCATAGTATATTATTCTTATTGAAGTAAACTCATTTCTGGAACAACTTTGTGAGATTAATGATATAGACAAAACAGATGGTGGTTTTCACATGTCATCTTAATAACATCACAATAAGGGCAGGATTCCCCCTCCCTCTTCTAATTGCTCATCAAGGCCTTAGATTTGATAATGAGCATTGAATACTTTTACTTGTAGGTCTTTAATTAATTAATTCCAGTATGGCATTCATCACAAAAAACATAAATATAAACATAGAAATTTGAGAATAGAAGTGAGTCTATCTTTACTTCCATTATTTCAGATAAAACTGCTTTAAGATCATATTAATTTATTTCACCAAATGTTTGCTAGTTTTGTATAATTCTCTTTAAGCAAAATGACAATCATAATTTTAAATCTGGGATAGATGCAATGGCAAATGGAAGAATGTTTTTATCACTGGATTCTGTGGAGCCAATCTTCCTGTTTAGAAATTTAGGGCCTTTCCAGACAGGTCCTATATCTCAGGATCTGATCTCAGGTTTTCTGCTTTAAACTGGATGATAAGTGTCCACACTGCCAGATAATCTGGGATAATCAGAAAACCTGGGATCAGATCCTGGGATATACTGCAGAGCCGGCCCTAGGTATTTTTCAAGTGTAGGCGAAGAGAATTTTGCCCCTCCCCCAAAACTAATCACTGAAAAATAAAAGCGTTCGATAAGCGGAAATGTATGATAATAAGGAGAGATTAAGGAAAAGCCTATTAAACATCAAATTACATTAAGATTTTACAAATTAAGCACTAAAACATGTTTTACAACAAATCAACAGAAAAAGCAGTTCAATACCTTGCGGAGGGAGGCCGCAGGAGACAGGAGTTACCTCGATGGCGCCCCCAACAAGATGGTGCCACAGGCAACTGCCTAATTTGCCTGGTGGTTGAACCGCCTCTGGATATAGGGCCTGTCTGGAAGGGCCCATATTGTAATGTAATGATTAGAAATATATTGTAATGTTACAAATATGAAATGAACAGAAATGTATATGATGGACTATAGGAATGTACGAATCTATGCACAAATGTAATTGTAATTGCTATAATTTATCTGCATAACCAAATAAAATTGTATACATTAAAAATGTTAAAAGTATGTATGCCACCCAATTATCTGAACTCTAAACTTTGGCTTAGTTTGCAAGATGCTTAGCATCTGTATATTGAATACGGGTAGTTACATCAGATAATGAGAAAGGCGACACCATCAAAATGAATTCCTAAAGAATAACAATATTTGGGTATCTGAAAAAAATAAGATTTGCATAAAACTAAAATTATGGAGCATTTCTTCTGCGCTACATGAATCCTCCTCAGAAAAAAAAAATGTTTATGTAGTTTGGGGAAGCTCCTGGATTCATTGTCATTAGACGCCTAAGGACCCTTCTACACTGCCATATAAAATCCAGATTATCTGCTCTGAAATAGATTATTTGATGGTGTAGACTCATATAAGCCAGTTCAAAACAGATAATGTGGATTTGATAATCTGGTTTATATGGCAATGTAAAAGGAGCCTCAGTGATGTGTAGCACCTTTAAGCAACTTTGGCTAGTATACCAAATTCACTCTAGGCAAGAATTGTCTGCCCATGATAATCCATGTATTCATAATCCCATGCTTATTTTGCTGTAATGCACAGAGATGCGGGGTGGGGGAGGACAGGACACATGTCATTTGTATGAAATTTTCCTTCATGTTGAATGAGACTTTTGAAGCAACCATAGTGATGTTGAAGCACTGGTTAACTAATTACTGGGCCAGTTTCACAAAATAGGCTTTAGCCTTGAAATCCTGGGGCAAGATTACATGGTAGACTGTCTTCTCAATACACACAATTTCTAAAACAATAAGAAGTGGTTTTGCTGGGTGTATTCTCTGGCATCTATCTGATAACAGTCCTGTGATGATGCCCATATTTTGAAAGTCCATTTCACTGGTACAAATGAGGTACATTTGTGTTATGCAACTGTTAAATCCATGTTTCATTACTGCTTGTTGTCCTTTTTTTTAACTGGTTGTGTTTCAAGTTTTTGGTTTTTAATGTTTTGGAATATTTAGATATGCTGTACTCCAGTGAGCTATGGTTGGCTCATAGTTCATAGCTCATGATATTCATGTCTAAATGAAAAAAGAGTCTAAATAGAACAGACTATAGAATGATAAGAGACATCCCACCTTGTCCCAAATATGCAGAGATGACTGTGGTGAAATAACAGTGTACCTTTGTCCCACATAATTATGGGAGGTAGGAGTATACTTTCACCCAACTTTCCCCCCACAAAAGCTCAAGGAATGAGAAAATATTTAAGGCAGAGAGGTTTTTTTGTTTTTTGTTTTTTACAATTGGGAATAGTTATATAAAACTCTAAACACCTGATGCCTAACAGCAGAAACATTTATTTGGTTGTAAGAAAATGAGAGGTCACTTTTTAGCAGTAGCAAAGCACACCATACATCAATTATCTATATCTTCATTTTATATATTTATGTATTTCAATGAAGATAAAAGGACATTGTGTTGTGCTTGTTTCACATTTTCTCTCCATCAGCCATTGCCTAAATGCTGTGACCTTCAGTAGCCGTTCTCCACTGGGAAAGGCAATTTTGACTGCAGCTCTAGACTACCACATAGCAGATTATGATACTCCTGCCACATTCTAATAAACTATTTAAGGCATTGGTCTGATGGTAACTGTTTATAATTTTAGTTGAAGCAATATATTTGCTTTAATTTCCATCAAAGAGAATAAGAAAATAAGAGTACAGGTGGTCGCCAAATTACAAACAAGATATGTTCTGTGGGTTTGTTTTTAAGTTAAATTTGTTTGCAAGTCGGAACAGGTACATTTTTTGAGTGTAACTCCAGGTATATACACACATGCACACACATACTTTGGATTGCATAGGAAAGGGTTAACACTCTCTGGTGCTTGTTCCACTGTCTGTGACTCTGTTCAGAAGATTTCAGCTCACTTTCTGTCTCTGCAAGAATTAGATTTTGGGGAAAAAAATGGCTTGTTGTGGAAACAAGGATAAAGCTTCAGTGGAGACACCCCCCCCCCCCCATGATAACGCTTTCAGGAGTGAATTTCCCTTCCTGGGGGAAATTCTAAACCCTGTTCTTAACTATGAGTCATTTGTAAGTTGGATGTTTGTAACTTGGGGACTGTCTATAGTTTCTTTCATACATTCACTTTCCTTTCTTTGAAATAAAGCAAAATACATTGTGAAATGTAACATAATATAGAGCCAAAGGCACTGTACCATGAATACTTAGAAACCAAGTACAATGACTTTAACAAAGAAAAAAAATCAGTAGTTTGTTCTAAGATAAGCATTGTGCCTGTCTACATCACACACACAAAACCCCCCAAAACAAAAAAAAGACCCCAAACCCAGCTGTAACTCAGATTATCCTGCCCGGGACCTGTCCCAAATTCGCCCTTTTAGTCCTAATATATTACACTCAAATTGTATTGCTCACCACACCACAAATGCTTAGGTTGGCTCTTTTTCTGGCTCTGGTAATGGTGGTGTGCCCCTTTACTTCCCAGACAGCTGGAAAGCCTTTAGGGCTGTTCTGGACCTGCTACTGCTACAAAGGTCACCAACACCAGCCCTTTGTGGCTCACTATTACCATCCTGTGACTTGAACAAGGAAGGCATGGTAGCAGCAGCTGCAGCAGCTACGGGTGAAACAAGAGCTAGCCTAAGTAAAGTGGAGGAGCATCATCCTACGCTCACTTATTTGTGAGTATATCATCCTTCCACCAGCTCTGAGCACAAATTCTGGTATTCATACAATTTAAAGGGATCTGCATACACTGTGAATAGCAAGTATTGGACATGTAAACAAAAATATTGATACTTCCCACCCCAGCAAACCCCCCCAAAAAAACCTTGGAAACTTAATCAGTGGCTGACGCTGGATGAGAGACTCCCCCCTGGGCACACAGAAGACTGGGCAACTTGGAAGGTGCTGAACAGACTGCTGTAGGCAGTAGGGGTTTTTTGCTGCTTAAAAGTTGCAAAAACTTTTTTCACTTTTTTAACACAGTTTATTCAAAGACAGTGTGTATATGTCTTTCCCTCTTTGGTTTGAAGTCACTAACTCTAACAAAGACCCAAACAATATGTGACATTTCTTTTTTACAGCTCTGTGGGAAGCCCATTCTGTTAATTGTTCATCTTTTCTATTCACCAACACATCTTTGTTAAGCAAACTGCACTGCAGTCAGTTAAAAGCGATTTTGAAGGCTATATTATATTGAATAAAATGTGAAAATTGCATGGAACATTGCCCAAATAACGTATTCAATCATGAAAATGAAAATAATACAGAGTAGGAAAATAATCTTTGTGACCTTGAGCTGAATTAATAGATACATTTTTAGGGGAGAAATCTTAATACAGCTTTAAAAAGCTTTGTTGTTGTTAGATGTTCAAAAGTTACAAACTTAAATTCTGTTTATTGCTATAAGTCTCACTGGCATAGAACACCACTTTGCATGTTCATACACACTCCAGATCAAGCAATTAAAATCCTTCATTTGGCAGAGCAATGCAAAGCATTTGTATCTAAATGGAATGGCTGAAAGGTAACAGAATTCATCAGTTTCTTTCCTGTGGCTTAATAATATATCACATTTGAAAGAGGATAGACAAAATGTGTGGCATGATTTCCAGCAGAGATGACTTCATCACTCAAGACACCTGTTTGGATGCTCAATTTCCTTATATTCACTGCACACCTGTGTTTATGGAAAGTCAATGTGAAGATTCGGTTATTTGCTACATCAATATGTAAATATACATGTTATATTTCAGCTATTAAACAAATAGCTGAATTTGTTTTTCAGCTACAATTTCACCAATAGTAACATCTCAGTGCTAAAAGCAAACAATGCTTGGTTAGAAGACTCCACCCTCTTCCTGCCTATAATTTAAATTAAGTAACAATTAAGTAAAATGTATGCAGTGTTACTGCATGATACTTTTCAGAACATATGCTCATAAGGTTTCTTGAACTGTATATTCAAAGGCAGGACAAACATAAAGCCTAATTAATTCTACTGTGAAAAATTTGAATGGGAGTAGGTAAAACCCAAAGCCCATTAGCTTACTTTAAGAATACTATTTTTCCACATTTCCATTTGTATACATTTTAAATAATAATTACAATACAAAATGTCTACTTTTAACATCAAGTTTCAAATGGGTTTTCTTTTTCCTATGTATCTAAAAAATGCTAATTATTAAAGTCATCAATATCTAGAGATTTCCCTGCAGCACTTGAGTAATAATCTCAGTACCTTAAGAATAATACAATAGTTTGTAAAGCTATTGTTGAATTAGTACAGGACTGTGTAAGCTCTATGCAAAGCATACACAGTGAAACCTCTACTTAAGAGCATCCAGACTTAAGAGCATGTTGATTTAAGAGCTGTTGCTTGGCCCGGATTTCACTTTGACATAAGAGCAGCATTTGAGCTAAGAGCTAGCAGCAGAGGAAGCGTTAGGGCCAGAGTGAACGCTAGTGTGAGAGTACAAGACTTTACTGCTTCAGAGAAGCAGCCTCCATGCCTCATGCCTTGTGCTCTTATCCGCTTTGGGAAATTGCTGTCTGCTTTACTCTTGTCTGCTTTGAGAAACTCTGGTTAGTTGATTTTGTGTGGTTTTTATTCCTGGTAAGTTTGGCTTCATGAAGAAAGGGGGGGGAGGGAGGGAGGGAGGGAGGCTGAATGAGCACAGTATAAAGAAAATGATGCTTCTGCTTCTTCACTTTGTGCTTTGTGCTTCTTTGCCACAACTTTGTGCTGCCACCATTTTAAAGTTCATCTTTTTATTGTTGAATGTGAATGTGCATTTATACATTATTTGTACTTTTCTTATGTAAAAACATGCAACAAAAAGACAGGGGGGTTGGGGGGCCGGAAAGGAGTAATAGCATTTCAGTGGGAAAATTTGAGATAAGAATATTTTCGAGTTAAGAGCTCAGTCACAGAACAAATTAAACTCTTAAGGTAGCACTGTATATGGTAATAACAGCAAGTTTCCTTCCACCTTATGAAGGTGCTAACAAAAAGTTATATAAAAATGAAAGTGCAGAAATTAACACAAGTCTTTTAATTACGACCAGTCCCCAACACCCAATTCAGTGTTCCATCCATGCTTGTATTCAATTTTGAGAAGAGGTACGGTGTTTCAAGACATCATTGCACTTAAGCAATGATATCTAAATTTGTGTTGTTTTGAAGATATCTGTGCTATCAGCTTTCCACTTTAGATGAGTGTAACCTAAGCAAAGATATGCCTAATTCAAAATCTAGTTTTGTTATCTTCCTTCTGATTGAAGTAGGGGGAAATAGTTGTTTATTTGTATGAGGATTTTTCTTTTGAAGTTCTGGTACACCAGCATCACATCAATGGTGGCTGCTATAATGGTTATACAGCAAGTCCATGTGTTTGGGAGTGCAAGTATTTGGTTATGCTTTATTATCTTCTGTACCTCTTTGAGCTTTTTGGAAGGGAGTACACAGTCTGAATAGAAAAAGTGAGTTAAATTTTGCCTGGTATTAAGATACTCAATTCTGCTCCCCCTTCTTAAAATACAAATCTTGTATCATTTAGAGAAAGAGGCTGAGAAGATTATCTTCTGATGATAAACTTCATGACAGTTTTTTTCGTGTCAGGAGCAACTGGAGTTGCTTCTGGAGTGAGAGAATTGGCCGTCTGCAAGGATGTTGCCCAGGGGATGCTCGGATGTTTTTGATGTTTTACCATCCTTGTGGGAGTCTTCTCTCATGTCCCTGCATGGAGCTGGAGCTGATACAGGGAGCTCATCCAAACTCTCCCCGGGTGGGATTCAAACCTGGCAGCTTTCAGGTCAGCAACCCAACCTTCAAGTCACAAGGCTTTTATCCCCTTGGCCACCAGAGGATTGATAGTTACACTTACTTTTATTGATTTCTTGTTTTTCTCTGATTTGTTGGTTGCCAGGGGATTTTCTATGTAAAGGTTATGATTTTTTTTCCTGTAAATAAACTAGCTTCTGATTCAATAAAACTATGAAATGGACCTTTCATAAAGCCATAACAAATTTTCATCACTTCATTTATGCATGGTAGAGCCTCACCACATTCCTGTAATGAGTGTTGCATTGCTTTAATCTTACAAATGGAACACTGACTTGGAGATTAATTGAAATAGAACTCAAATTCTATACAAATTATAAATCACTTTTTTATCTTTCTAAAAGATATAGACATAACCCAGTTTTAAGATTTGTGGGTCCTTGCTATCAGGACCCTTGGGAAATTGTACAAAATTCTATTGTACAAGTACAACAAATATGGAAAGACGTTACACTTGGTATAGGCAAGAAACCCAGTTGGTGTAAATACATTGAACCCAACACTGGAGACTTGGGTTGAAATCTCTGCTCAGCCATGGAAACTCACTTGGAGAAGTCACACTCTTTCAGCCTTAGAGGAAGGCAAAGACAAACCCCCTCTGAAAAAAATCTTGCCAAAAACACTCTGTGAGAAGAGTCACTTTAGGGTCACCATAAGCACAAATTAACTTGAAGGAACACAACGTGAACAAGCAAGAAACTGCACTGAACACAACAACTCAGTTTGGAATTTCAATAGATTTGACATGAGAACATGACTTTTGCAGGAGAAATTGAATAGGAAGAGGCAATAATATTTTTATTGCTCCAGGAATGAGGAACTGAATTTTGCTCCCTAGAGGAAAAATGCTTTGTTTACCATTCTAAAATATGCCATAATCCTTTCAACCACACTTTTGACTTTTTCTCAAGGTGAAAGGTGCACACATATACACACTTAATGGTTTATTATAGGATGTATCCTTCATTTTGTTCTGTTCTCCTGTCTTTAGCTATAAAATATATGCTGCATCTATGACACACCAATATGTCATCTTTTGCATTTTAGCTTTGTCTTATTTTGTATACCCTCAAATCTGTTTTGATGAGGTGGTCTTGTTCAGGCCCCAAATCCATACACCGACAAACCAGATTTCATACTTTATTTGAAAGTACAATTTCATGTAAGGCAGATTTGACAACACAAAACCTCTGCCTAAACAGTGTGAGGAGCTTCTGGCACAACATGTTCTTAAAGTGAATGTTTGAACTGCATGTGTTTTCAGAGAGAGAGAGAGAGATTGATTCTTCTGAGGAATGTCTTATTAAGTAGAGCAGAGGTGCATTTACATAGTAGAGAAGAAGAAAAATCTCCAATCTGTTCCTTAGGGTTAATCAATTGCACATTCTAAAGAAATAAAGTTTAATTAAATTTTGCATGGGATGGTGGGTTGAAAATAAATATTTCTCAGTCACACATGTTTATTGAACATAATAAATGTATGGCGGTTTTGAATCAGCAATGTTATGGAAGAAATGACACAAGAAAATCAAGATATGATTTTGTCAATGCTGAAATATTTCTAATGTTTTCACCTGGTATTTTAATCTATGGGAATCATCCAGAGCACATCATGTAGTACAAGGATTATACTGCATTGTAAAATAACGTGTTACCCCCTTGCTGACCAGATATTTTGTTTTAGACTGGGATCTTTCATTGTTAGTAGGGTTTTGTTAGTAGCAGTATTTGCAAACAGACATGTTTGCCAGGAACAACTCACAATTTTTGCATAGTTGAGTCTTCGAAACTGAGCAAATTTGCTCTCAATATCTCGCCAGCGCTTGCTGAGCTGTATCAGGGTTGGTTCCACTGCTTTTGCAGCCCCATTCTTAGACAAGCGATCAGCTTGCCTCTGTACCGCATTCAGCTCTTCCTTCTTCTTCTCCAATTCTCGATCAATTTCCTATTGAGCAAAATCAATACAGGGCCCAGGACAATTAGCTAACTAGATAATCAATGCCCATGAATTTACAAAATACTTTTACCCCTTTTGATTTTATTGTTACAAAAAAGATGCTTATTTTGTTTGTATGTGTACATGGAGACAAAAGAAACATAGGTAATTCTAGGGCCTTCTAACCGATTTATTTTTTAAATGTAACTAGAATATGCTGTAAAGATGATGGATTTATTGACTATCTAATTTACTTTCTAATTCTCTTTAGAACAGTGTGATAGGCAACTAGAAAGACCACTGTAATGTACAGGAATTGCATATTAAACATCCATTGTGATTGTCAGTTGCACAACTATAGACTGTTTAAAAAAATATGTAGATAACTCAACAGAAAATGAAGCAAAAGAAGACGGTACAAAATAAACGAGGCAATTCTTTGACAACATGTAAGTAAATCTTTAGAATGTTGATAATGATTTATGAGTATGTTCTGATGAAAATGAATGTGCTAACATGACAAAGAGTTCATCCATATACCGATAAGTCATTTGCTCATCTGGAATAAAGATACAGAATTAATTAATTTACTTCCAGAAAACAGATTATATTTCTTAAAGACAGTATACTTAATATACACGAAAACATATTTTATTTCTATATGTCGTGTATCATACTAACTATAACATTAACAAAGAACAAGTATTTATTTAAACAAGTGCTATCTAAATTGTTTAAACAAACACACCAAATAATGAGCAACTGCTATTCTATGTGCCAATATAGTTGTACAAACAGAGACATAAACACACATATTAGCATATTTACATTACAAAACTAATGCAACATCTTTTTTTTAAAAAAATGCCATTACCTTTAGCTTCTGTTCATCTTGCGGGTCTGGCAGAGTTGCTATTTTTTTCTCAATGTCATCCAGCCACTTCATAAGGTCATCTGCCTGCCTCTTATACTGATACCACTGATGAGAAATCTCCAAAGCTTTTTTCCTTCTTTGAGACCTCAGATCCTGTTCACAGTGCAGACATTATTAGACTTGCAAAAAGGGGGTAATGGTATAAATGGTGGTACATATGCAGGTGTTAATATTCAGAAGCAAAGGGTAAAACACAATAGAGTAAAAAAAAACCCTAATAATTATTTAAGAATTTGACTATATCAGATTTATTTCATATTCTAAAAAGCCTAAATAAATTCAGATTCTTGAATATCTTAACATTCAAAATGTTTGTATAATATGGTTTAAGTTAGGAGTATGAAGAAAGCAGAAAATGTATAAAGTGGTAAATATTCTTTATATGAGGAAAGTATCTTGTGGAATGATTGATCTGTTCTTGAGCTATTTACTATAAAATTTATGGAGTGGAAGTGTTCTGTGTTCTAAGAAGTTGTGGAATATATTTGGACAGTATAGAAAAACAGTAAGAAGAAGAATTTTCATAACACTTCATAATAATATGGTAGGCACTAAGCAGCAGCAATAGCAAACTACATTTCAGCATAATTAAATAAAATTAAGTGTAAACATATTAAGTTATAGAGTGTGAAGTTAGAAGGGGTTAAAATAATTAGAAAAACAAGGCTTTGGGTATTATCTTTGGCTCTTGGGGCACCATCTATGACTTTGCACTAAGGTCAGATGCGTACTACCAAATTAATATGGTAAATGTTCTGTTCTTTGTTAGTGTATTAAAGCTACCATGTTTCCCCGAAAATAGGACAGTGTCTTATATTAATTTTTGCTCCCAAAGATGCGCTAGGTCTTATTTTCAGGGGATGTCTTATTTTTCCATGAAGAAAAATTCACATTTATTGTTGAACAAAAAAATGAACATTATATACTGTGCAGTTGTTGTCATCACAAACCAGCATAACCAGACAAACTGTGAATCCTATCAAGAATTTCTTATTACTACCAATATTTCCATGTACAACACTCTATGATACGTAAATTTACCGATCCTGCATGCTCTGATGTTCTGTTCATTGGGCATGCTTCCAAACAAAAACTTTGCTAGGTCTTACTTTCGGGGGAGGCCTTATATTTAGCAATTCAGCAAAACCTCTACTAGGTCTTATTTTCTGGGGATGTCTTATTTTAGGGGAAACAGGGTATGACCCCTGTTAGACATTTTTTTTTATTAGACATTATTTGACTACTTGAGTTGACTTAAATCTCAGTTATGCTTTGGGAACCCTCAAAGCCAATTTGATATTATACATATACATACATATATATATGTGTGTGTGTGTGTGTGTGTGTGTGTGTGTGTGTGTGTAAAGATAAAGGTTTTCCCTGACATTACGTCTAGTCGTGTTTGACTCTGGGGGATGGTGCTCATCTCCATTTCTAAGTTGAAGAGCCGGTGTCTGTAGACATCTCCAAGGTCATTTGACTGGCATGATTACATGGAGTGCTATTACCTTCTTGCCGGAGCAATACCTATTGATCTATTCACATTTTCATGTTTTCGAACTGCTAAGTTGGCAGAAGATGGGCTAACAGCAAAGCTCACCCCGCTCCCCAGATTCGAATCGCCGACCTTTCAGTCAGCAAGTTCAGCAGCTCAGTGGTTTAACCTGCTGTGCCAACAAAGACGCAGCAGGTTATATATGTTTCTCATTCACTGATATTTTATAACAAGTTTTGTTTCTGCAATCTAACATAATAAAGAAAAAATTATCTGTTCTTCTCCATAGTGTAAAAGGGGAAAGTAACAAGACCAATACATGCATCCATATTTGTTAAGAAATGAAATAGTGCTACTTCATCTAAAGATTTTTTTTTTAAAAAATAACATATTTCTTTCTACATCAAGTTAATTACTGATACATCTGTGCAATAGATGTATTGCTACTTAAAAACAATAGTTAATTTTTACACCCCAGTTCCTAGAAAGGTACTTGAAGCCACAGCAATGTGATCTTAGGGCAGTATAAAAGCATTGTGATAATCACAAACCAACTATTACAATTGCTCTTTCGTCCACTTTCTCCTTCACAATATATTTTTTAAAATGTCAGAAGAGAGGATCAATTTAGGATTCTTGGAATGCTCCTCATCTATAAGTAACATGCAAGGGGGGGGGGGAGGCTGAGACCCATGTTTTTATAAATTATATCCTCTACCTTGAGAGCATTATGCTTGGTCTGCAACAGCTGTTGTTTAGTTTTTATTTCTTCTTTTCCCCTTTCATCTGTGATTGTTCGGTGAAGCACATCTCCTCGGTGAAGCAGTTCTTTCACAGTAACCTCATCATCCTCACTCTTTTATTTTTACAAAAAGAACAAGCATGAATTTAATCAACATTTTTGTCAGATAATAAGAGACAATTGCTTTTGTTCTTTTTATTCTCCTTTAATTATTATTATTATTATTATTATTATTATTTTAAAAAGATTTTGTTTTCCCTTTGCAACAGGAGAGGGCAGAAGGTAGATCTACCATCAGATCTCTAGATAATTGCAGCACAATTCCAAATGTTTCTATCTCTCAATATTTCAATATAAGCAGGTCAAACTGTAAGAAAACAAACTATATGTACTGTGTTAATAGTTTCCTCTTGACCTTAGAAATCTCTTCTTGGGAAATAAGACCTGTGATAGGTTGCTGTTGACTAGATCCTTCACAAGTTGCTCTGGTTCATTGTTCTTCTATTGTGTTAGGATCACCGGTTTCTACTAACTCAGTCATAATCCATTACCTATTATTTATAATTAGATAATAAATAAAGCTGTTATTTCAATTCTTTTTGCTCAAGAACAGCTAGAGTAAACCCTAATGTATCCTAGCAGATAGTCAGTGACTGGGGAAATATGATTGACTTCAAAATGGGAATTCAGATCCTTGCTTGTTTCATTTTTTCACATGACAATGAAGATCCACAAAATTGTTCTCTTCATCTGTGACACATACTGTTACGCCAGTATGGATTACTGTTTTTGTGTTTAGCAGAATCTCTTGTACATGTCACCAGCAGGATGCTATCTCTTATAATCTAAAATTCAATACTGCATAGAGAATCAAGATCAGGGAGAAAGGAAGCAAGGACAAACAAAAGAGGAATATTATTTCAAATAATTTTGCATGCCGTTGAGTATTTTAAAGGAGTATCTATCTTAGCCTCAATATTACTAAACTGACTCTAAAGGGTAAATGTGCTTCTGAATCAATGGTTTAGACTCCAAAGGTCTCCCTTCATATAGCAAAAGTTACAATGGACAGAAGCAGTGGCAGTAGCAGAGTAGGTGATCTTGAAATGATTAACTTGAAGCCTTCACTGGCAGCTAGAGAAAGAGACTGAATGGCTGGTGTAAGAAAAGTAGAAGGTGTTATTATGCTTCAGAAAGCAGTGATGTGTCAAGACAGGAACTAGAACGGAATGACACTTCTTGGAACAACATTTCCCAATGTCTGGCTCCTTGTCAGCACGAACATTACAAAAATGTGGGTAGTGATGAATTGGAAGATATTGGAAATTTCAATAAAATTGTAACAAATAGGAGTGTAAGTGACAAGAAATACTAGAGCAATTTCATGGAGCAACACAACCCAAAAGCATAAATGCTATGATCAATAAACTACATATGAATAGAAGACATACAAACATGAGATGCATCTGTGTGAGCAGAGATTACTCCATGTTTTAAACTGGTATTTTAATTATTTTATATAACAAAAAGGGTCAACACAGGAGGAAAAAATCTGAAAATTTGCCACGGTTTTGAAACACACTTTCTATATATTTATTTTAACAAACGATGCAAGCTGTCAGATTTTTAGTAAATGCTAACTCCTTCAAATTATGAGACTATTTAGAAGTAGAAAACAGAGAGGATTTAAACATGCCAAAGAGGACCCATCAACTTGTCCTCTGTGTTGTTATACTGATTCCCCATCCCTCCCTGTAATCCACATTAATTAACAACAAGTGCATAATTTAAGAATGTGTTTTAGACACAAATATAATTAGACCTGTTCCCCTATATCAAAAATGAAATCTGAAACATCTGGGGTCAAAACCAAGGTAATTTTTAAAGTGTTTGAACTGTGTGCAATGTGTTCTCTAGATTCTTGGCCTCTATATTTATTATTTCCACCACACCACAGATCATCAAGCCCCACATTAATAAATGGCAGTAATGTGAATATCAGTATCCTGAAGTATGTACGTTCACGTTGTTGTCATTTAACAATATGGGACATAATTATCTGTTGATTTTTTGTATCTGCACAGGTTCCAAGAAACAAACCCTCACAGATAGCATGGGTCCACTGTGCATATATGTATGCATCTGCATGTGTCAAAGAGAATGTTACAGAGTAGGGGGAAAACAATGTGTATTTATCAAATTTGGGCCAACAGGAGGGGGGGGGCTCCTGCCATGGCCAAATCAAACATCAATGTTAGGCTTGTGGACTATGACAAATGGATTTCAGGGGTGGGGGAGACTGCCCATACTATCCTAATATACACCTGCAATTTATATGAAGGGGAGGCATCATGCCTCCATTTGAGATGTTGCTGGGAGGCATCAGCCTTAGACAGCATACCAATGAATCACACACTAATACCTAGAAATCCGAATGAATTCCAAGTGTGATCCAAAATCTTCATTATAACCTATCTTTCTGCTTGTTTATGATAATTTCCCAAGAAAGAAAAAAGTATCATTTACTTTATAAAAGTTAACTTTGAAACATATTACTACAACACTATGATATCAATGCTATAAATAATAACTGTATTACTACAGTTTTATAACAGCTTAATGGTATTATATATGTAAATGTCTAAAGAGTCAAATGCAAACACAGACGATCTAATTTCTGCTCCTCTATTCATTCCATTTCCACCCCAGTTCACTCATACTTCCATCATGACCAATTTACCATATCTTTATTGAAGTCTTCCTCTTTCAGATTCACCCCCTGCTGAATTTCAGCCTCCAGTGGTCCAAGCAATTTTTGTATATCGAAGTTAAACTGGTCCAATTCCTTCAAAGGAACGAGTGGCTTTGAAAAAGTTTAAAAAATAGGAAAGGTAAAGGGGAATAGAAGACTGTTAATTTTATATCACATACAGACATAAACAAAAATGACATACAGTAGAGTCTCACTTATCCAACATAAACAGGCCGGCAGAACGTTGGATAAGCGAAAATGTTGGATAATAAGGAGCGATTAAGGAAAAGCCTATTAAACATCAAATTAAGTTATGATTTTACAAATTAAGCACCAAAACATCAATGTTTTACAACAAATCAACAGAAAAAGCAGTTCAATACACGGTATCGTTATGTAGTAATTTACTGTATTTACGAATTTAGCACCAAAACATCGCCGTGTATTGAAAACATTGACTCCAAAACATTGGCTACTAACAAATTGATTAAAAATAAAAATAGAATTGCATAAAATGAATGTACAGTAACAACATTGTCGGAAATTAAATCCATAAAAAGTTCAGTCTTTGCTGCCTAGAGAAACAGGTGTGGATCCGAGCGGGAGGCAAACAGCGTTGGATAATCCAGAATGTTGGATGAGCGAATTTTGGATAAACGAGACTCTTCTGTATTAACTTTGCCCCCAACTGTTAAATTAAATACATGCACAGTTTTTGTATTTTACGAAATAGCTTATATGTAACAGATCCAGTGGTACTATCTTACTTACTCAAACCTTATTCATGGTTCTTTCCTAGTTTCTTTTATGTTCAGGGGAAATTTCATCAATTATTGCAGGGCAAGTTATAAAAAAGACAAATAATATTTAAACTTTATAAATTTTATAAAAAAAAGATAAAAGCCAGAATTATACTGTATGTCAATCAATATCAGCCTATTTACTGTTTTTTCAACCTCTGTGCCAGCAAAGCAAATACACTTAATGAATGTGTTTTTGAGTGGGAATGGTGACATTTAGATGTGCATGAAAACAATTTTAAATCTTCCTTCTCAACAGTGGGTTAAACAAACAGAAATTTGTCAAGCATTCTGAAGCAATCCTACCAAAATGACAGCTTTCCACCATTTTTTCATAAGGTATTTTTCTTTCAATGCCAAACCACAGTTTCAATATTCCAAAATGTTACATATTTTGTATAACAGTACATTAGACCCACACTAGTTATACATAAAGTTCATTTCTCTTTGTGTGTATGTGCACTTAAAGCTAGGTAGGGATTTAGAAAGCTTTAGAAGCAGAGCTAGTAATTGATTTATGTAAATTTTAACACTTATAATACTGCCTTCAGTTTATAATCTTGCAGTGACTACTTATGATACGCAATAATAAAGATTCTCTCTATTTTCTTCTGGACACCACATAGGGAAAATTAATATATAAGCCCTTACTTCCAATTTAATTTAAGGTCTTAAATGCATTCTAAGACCTAGATAAAAATCATCAAACTATTACACAGTAAACTTTCTTTTTGGTAAACTTTGCTGATACTGAGTTGATGAGATGCATTTTAATCATTCATAAACAAACTAACAAAAAGAGATAAAAGCTACTTTTCAGCTACCTGATATTAGGCCTACTTCAAAGAATTTCAGATGTTAGTCATAAACCTACTCAATGTGATAGCAACAGCCAACCTACTATTCAAATGTATTAGAGATGAATCTGGTTCACACAAATACGTACAATACTCATAATATTAATTCAAAATTCAGTTGAATGATAGATTCGTCAGTTTCAAATGCACCTAAAGGTCATGTAAATTTGTTGGGAAGGGAGGAATTATCCCCAAAGCTTCAGTTAATATGCCAGTGGCTAAGACCTTTGGGGAACTGCACTGAAAACATTCTGAGTCAAAGGATGCCAGTGATCTATTCAGTTTTCCACCCATCAGTCTAATTAAATTTTAAATAGGTAGGATTTCAACTTATTTTATTGGAGCTAGACTCCTTTCTTTGTAATCCTGGAAATATGTTTCTGAGATTTGGGTCTCTCTAGAACAGAATGGTATATGGTATCGAAAACAGCAACATGAAAGCAATATCACTGGAGAAAAGATGATTCCTCCTTGACTTTGCTCACATAGTCACATAGATCCAAGCAATAATATTATGCAAACAGAAAAGAAGGATATTGTTGATTACCATTTACAGAATAAATTGTTCTAAAATAACAAGATTAGTTAGTTCTGTGGAATGGAAATGGTTCCCTATAAATATGCATAATGAAAAGCAAGTATGTTTTGATGAACACATTGTCATGTATCCCACTGAAAATCTGATCAAAAGAGCCAGGACACAAAAAAGACTGCAGATTAAGGAGGGGAGCAGCAGAAATTATGGACCTCCACTCATTTGCAATGAGAAGTTTCTTTAGCTCATGGAATCTAATTTCTATTTAAAACATAAAAAAGTATAGAAATTATAGAATTTATTTAAATCTGGCTTGGTAGCTCGGGGAATCAGAAGATTATTACAAATATTGAGGGATCTTTAGCCTAAAGAAGGGAAGAATGAGGTATGATATAACCACCATCTTCAAATCTTTGAACTGCCTCACAAGCGCGGCTGGTGGGAACGAGGGACAGGGCCTTCTCGGTGGTGGCTCCCCGGCTGTGGAACACCCTCCCCAGAGATATACGGCAAGCCCCAACCCTTTTGAGTTTTAGAAAAGCCTTAAAAACATGGCTATGTGCCCAGGCTTTTAACGAATAAATGATAAAGACAACCCAGATTGTTATATGGATAAAGTTGGAGGATATTGGACGAACGGATTTTAAGCATATGTTTTATGTTTTATATGTTATACTGTATTTAATTGGTTGTAATATATTTTTATATGTTGTTGTTTTTAATGATGTATCAGCATCGAATTGTTGCCAATTGTACGCCGCCCTGAGTCCCTCCGGGTGAGAAGGGCGGGATAGAAATATTTGAAATAAATAAATAAATAAATAAATAAATAATGATGGATTGAATTTGTTTCTAGTGCTCCAAAGTATAGGACCCAATCCAATGGATTCAAATTACAAGAAAGGAATTTCCAACTAAACACAAAGAAAGGCGTTAGGAAAAGTAGGACTGGCCTATCTAAGAAGATGGTAAATTCTCATTCACAGGCTATCTCTAAAGTGGTATATGGCAGGAAATCCGAAGACCCAAAGACCTCAACGGCGGAACAGGCGGAGGATAACATGGCACATGTTGCAACGGCTGTGAAGGCAGAAGAAGGTTGCAACAGACTGAGAAGCCACTCTCGTTGTGTTAATCACACCACTGCTGGGACCTCAATCTGTGAAGACTGTGTGTTGACCGGCCGTGCACCAACCTCCACACATTAAAAAAAAATCACACACAGGCGTCTTCCAAAAAATGGAGGACCATCATCCTTGAACTACGAGGGATCACCTAACGAATGATAATGAAAGATGGCAGGAAATGAGTAATACCAACTTTTATGATTCTGTGATAGTACACAGGTCCTCCAAATTCCAAAATACACCTTATACCAAAATCCAGACATTTGGCAAAGGAAATTTTTAGCCATCATCCATCCTATACCAATCCTGTATGTTCAAATCTTCTGCTTATTGGATTGATTGGTAGGACATAGGAAGACTGGAAGGAAAAGTAACAACTATTTGTTCCTTCCCTGTGCTATCCTATCTGAATAACAGGATTTGGTATATTACAGAAGAAGCACATTTGTACTTCCAAATGCAGTGTCCCATAATGTAGGTAGTATTCAGCTTTTAGCCTACCAATCAGACAGTTAATCAACTACCAAGGCATTAATATGAGAGAATCTTAGGATGATGCAGGTATCTATAGCGGCAGGCAGGTGGGTGATGCAGGCAAGTAAATCTTTATCAGAATGATCCAATTAGCTTGGGACATCCTGATAACCACCAACCCCATGTTCTAAATTTCAGTCAAGAAATGCCACAGGAATAAATAGGCATTTCAAAACATGGGAAATATTAATGAGGCTAGGGATAGAATGGTTGCTTACCTGTAATCGTGTTTCTTCGAGTGGTGATCTGTGAAATCCACACATATGGTAGTAAATACAGCTCATTGCGCAGCAGCTCGGAACCTATAGCAAGCGCTCTCCCTTTAAGGATATGGCCCCACCCTTCCTCCCCTGAGGATACATAAGGAACAGGTGGGGAGATAGCCCCAGTTACTCTGCCCTGTAGAGGCAGAGTCGCTGAGGCATGACAGTCAGCGGGGAGGATGGGTGGGGATATGCAGATTTCACAGATCACCACTCAAAGAAACATGGTTACAAGTAAGCAACCATTCCTTCTCCTCCATGGTGTCTGTGAAATCGCACATATGATAGACTGACAAGCTACGTACCTTGGCTGGTACATCATGCCCCCACTGAAAAGAGGACCGCACATCCAAATGCAGCTTGTCACTTGGAAAGGACATCAAGCTTGTAGTGGGCAGCAAACATCAGGGGGGTAGCCCAGGTTGCTGCCTTACAGACGTCTTCGAGTAGTACACCACTCATGTAGGCCACTGATGATGCTGTAGCCCTCATGGAGTAGCCCTTAATGGTGGCTGGAGGATCTTTCCCTGCCATCTGGTAAGCGAAACATATCGTAGCCTTATTCCAGGCTGAGAGTCGCTGGGAGGAGACAGGAAGGCCTGTCTGTCCTGTACTGTAAGAAAAGTCTTGGAGACTTCCTGATGGATGCCGTCCACTCCAAATAGAAAGCGAGAGCTTTCGCACATCAAGTGAATGAAGAGCACGCTCTAAATCCATGGAGCGATTAGGGAAAAAAGCAGGTAAGACAATGTCCTGAGACATATGAAAAAGCATAGGCACTTAGGGAAGAAAACTGATGTCAGTGTGTAAGGTAACTTTAACTGCATGGAATCTTATGTAGGATTTGTCTGCTCAAAGAGTGCACAACTCGCCCGCCCTGCGGTCTTATGTAATCGCAACCAAAAATGCTGTCTTCCATGACAGATAAACTAATTCAGTGGAGTGTGGAGGCTCAAATGGTGGTTGCTGCAGAGCCGAGAGGACAAGGTCCAGCTGCCATGCTTGTGGCGGAGGCCTGACTTGCGGGCTGATGTTTCTGTAGCCCTGCAAGAAAAGTTGGACAAGTGGATCTCGAAAGCAGGATGGAAAATTGACTCTCTTCCGATAAGCTGAGATGGCTGCCAAATAACATTTTATGGAGGAGTAGGCCAGCCCATCTGCCACAAGAGATGCCAGGAAGTCCAAGAGCAGAGGTATCGGGGCGGACAGGGGATCCGCATCGCATTGCTGGACAAAGGTGGTAAAGCGTTTCCACTTGGTGGCATACGAGGACTTGGTGGAGTCTCAATGGGCCACATCCAAAATGGCAGTTACAGCTGTTGATAGTTGGGGGGCCTGATGCACCATGCGGTCAGCCGCAACTGGTGAAGGTCTGGATGGAGCATTTGTCCCGAGTGGGACGACAGGAGGTCTGATCTGCTGCTCAGCCGGCTGAACTGGTTGTCAGACAAGGAGAGGAGAAGAGCAAACCATGGCTGGCCACCACAGGGCGACAAGGATGCAGTCTGTGTTGTCTGCATGTATCTTTGCCACTACCCTGGTCAGGAGAGGGATTGGTGGAAACATGAGGAGGAGAGGGCCATGCTACGTATACTGGAAGGTGTCTCCTTGGCAAAATCCTCGCAGAAGCCTGGCGCAATAGAGGTCGCATTTCGCATTCTCCAGCATTGTGAACACGTTGATGGTGGGATGTCCCCATCTGCGAAACAGGCGGGAGGTCTTGTTGGGGTGTAGTGACCAGTCGTGATTTACAGGCAGAAGCCAGCTGAGCTGGTCGGCTAGAGTGTTTTCCTCTCCGGGCAGAAATATAGCTGTCAGGGAGATATTTCTGAGAATGCACCACTCCCATATGTCCAGGGTGAGATGAAGGAGCGAGTGGGAGCGAGTGCCTCCCTGTTTGCTAATATACCAGGCCACAGTGGTATTGTCTGTCAGGACCTGGACCACTTGGCCCATCAGAGAGGGTTCGAAGGCCTTAAGTGCTTTGAACACTGCCAACATCTCTAGCCAGTTGATGTGGTTGGTGGCCTCCTGTGGCGACCCTGTGTGATGAGTGACTTGGAGTGAGCACACGGGCTGTGCAAGTAGGCGTCGGTTGTGAGCTGCGCCATTGGCTGATGTGGTTGGAAGGCCATGCCGGTGCACACATTGGAGTGGTGGAGCCACCAGTGAAGAGATGCTCTGACATGTCTCGGGACACTGAAGAATTTGTGAGGGTTGTGTCGCAGTGGATGGAAGACCTGTAGAAACCAGGATTGAAGTGGTCTCAGCTTGAGACGTACCAATAGAGTGACGAATGTCATGGAGGCCATATGGCCGAGTAGTGATTGTACATGGCTGGCCTGCACCCTTCGGTTGTATAGGGTGTAGAGCAGCTTGGAATAAAGAGCCTGGTAGCGGTCTTCTAGAACAGGGGTCCCCAAACTTTTTAAACAGGGGGCCAGTTCACAATCCTTCAGACCGTTGGAGGGCCGGACTATAGTTAGCCACCGAGCAATAATAATTAATAATTAATAATAATAGCAATAATAATAAAAAGAGGGTTGGAAGAGACCCTTTGGGCCATTGAGTCCAATCCCCTTCTGCCTTTGTGCACCGAAAACACAAGCAAAGCACCCCTGACAGATGGCCACCCAGCCTCAATGTTAATAATAATAATAATAATAATAATAATAATAATAATAATAATAAGAGTTGGAAGAGACCTCTTGGGCCAGAGTCCAACCCCCTTCTACCTCTGTGCACCAAAAGCACAAGCAAAGCACCCCTGACAGATGGCCACCCAGCCTTAATGTTAATAATAATAATAATAATAATAATAATAATAATAATAATAATAATAATAATAATAATAATAATAATAATGGTTGTAAGAGAAGAAGAGACCCCTTGGGTCATTTAGCCCAACCCCCTTATGACCTTGTGCCATGGGGGCCAGATAAATGGCTTTGATGGGCCGCATCCGGCCCCCGGGCCTTAGTTTGGGGACCCCTGTTCTAGAAGGTAGGCTCTGGAGACTCTCGAGTCCAGCATTGCTCCGATGAACCGAACACACTGCATGGGCTGCAGGTGCAACTTCATCTGGTTTACGACGAGTCCCAGGTCCTTGAGGAGAAACAATGTCATACTTATATTCTCTAGAAGCTGCTCACGAGTATGAACGACCAAAAGCCAATCATCAATGTAGGGGTACACCGTGATTCCCAGGAACCGAAGGTGTGCTGCCACCACTACCCCATACATTTCGTGAACACCTGTGGTGCAGTCGAGATCCCGAAAGGAAGCGGCAGCAGGCTTGGGAGTCTTCTGCTTGTTCCGTTTGTCCTTGGAGCGACTCCTGCTTCCAGAAGGCAAGTGCAGGGATTTCGAACGGCAGCGTTTGCGTGGCGCTGCCTTGAACCCTGAAGCTGTGGAGGCTGCAGAAGGGGTGAGAGGCGTGGTTTGTAATGGTGCCGGCGATTCAGAGGATGCTTGGTGTCCAGGAGAAGCAGCGGGAAGAAGGGCTTTCTCATACAGAAGTGCCTTCAGCCAAGCTTGGCAGTTTTTCCTGGCCTGGGGAGTAAAACCTTTACAAACATCACAAGTTTGAGTAGAATGAGCTTCTCCCAAACAAAGGAGGCATTTAGCATGGCCATCTGAGTCTGCTAACTTTCCCCCACAGGAGCTGCACTTCTTAAAGGGTGCAGAAGACATACTGGCCTGAGAGTTGTCTAGCAAGTCCGAGTTATGGCCACAAGCAAACAAGAATACTCGCCAGTCCAGGTCAAATCCAAAGGTGAGTTTGTAGGGAGTCCAAAAGAGTTGTCGATAAACAGTCCTAGTCTTCGCCAATGAAACAAACTAATTTGTGAAGAGAGCTGCTTAGTTCCTAACTCTGCCTTTACAGGGCGGAGTAACTGGGGCTATCTCTCCACCTGTTCCGTATGTATCCTCAGGGGAGGAAGGGTGGGACTATAGCCTTAAAGAGAGCTTGCTATAGGTTCCGAGCTGCTGCGCATGTGCAGAAATTACTACCATATGCGCAATTTTACAGACACCACGAAGGAGAAATAGTTATATCTTTATACAGGAAATGTATGGGAATCATAAAGAAGGAGAATGAAGATATTATGGAATATATGAATGAATTCAAAATGAATTTATCCAGATGTCAAGAGATACCCATGCCTGATTTTTTTTAAAGAGAGTGTGATGCCTCATGGGCCTTGTAGTCCTGTGCCTAGTGTCATTGTGACAGATGAGGATGAAAACATGGGGTTTTCTCCGGATCAACAGCCAGAGCCAGAGTTTTTCCAGCTGCCTGAAGTTCTTGTCCAAGAACCAATTAAAACTTACCTTGACCAACGCTCACCTCCCTTTGCTAGAAAGCAATCTTTCTCGGCGGATAGGGGAGCGAGAGAGAGAATTCGGAGGAGTGCCCGCATTGCTGCCAAGCAAGACTGATTAGTCATGTTTCCCCTGGGAAAATCCAGGGAGTCTTACACCTGCAAGCTGGGTTTTCATTCCCTGTTCTCTAGGGAAAGAGAATGTTGGACGCCCATTTGGCGGGAAACGAGACCCAGATAAAAGTATCAAACTCTGTTGATTCTTTGCGGAGACAACAGCTCAGCTTCGAGAGTGAATTCCATGTTTCCAGCCTAGTGCAGACTTTGCCAAGTATGCAATCCAGTTTCCTTGCCTCGCTTATCCAAGTATCCAAGTATTGCCTTGCATTATTCTCAGCCACGGATTATGCTCCTTGAATCAAGTTTTGGACTGCCTGCCTTGTTTTGAACCACGGACCTTGTTTCCCAGATTCAAGCCTTGTTCTCAGCTTCCCTGCAGATTCACCTTGTGCCTTGAAAGACTTTGGACTATTCCTCACACTATTGCTTGGCATTAGTGTGTGTTTCGGTTGGATTTTACCTTTGAACTCTAATATCATTTATTGGACAAACTATTTCTGGACTATTTTAGGCCTTCTTTGAAAGGTCTGTTTCTGGACTATATTCTCTACTTGTTTTTATCCTCTTTATATATTTCCTTAATAAAGATATTAGATAGTTTTATTGGCCTCCGTGTTGGGTTCTTGGTGCTCCGCTGCCCTGGTGCATGACAGAGAGCAATTCAAAATTTTTAAGAAATAGTGAATTTCTAGTGTTGATAAATTGACATGTACTATATAAGACAAACATACAATTAACTTATCTCCATCAGTTTCATTTTTCAGGCCATTATCTCATGGAAATATGATTTTTTAAAAGTTTTTAAGGGGTGAAGAATGAAGCCATGTAGGCAGGGTAAAGGCAGTTTTTAAGGGATGATGAGTAAAGCTATATCCATGTTAGCTTTTCACAGGAAAATTAGGGGAAAACATTATTGTTACAGCTAGAAATATTAAGATTATGTCTGAAACATACTGAGTAAAAATCATCATGGCTTTTGCCAAAGGAAGCAACATTTCATCTTGATTTTAGAATTCCCAATGTCTACAAATTTGCTTGCACTTACAAAAATCCTTGGCTAATTGTTCTTTCATTTTATGCAATAAAATAAATGGTATTGTCAAGGTCAGATGCCAGCCAATGGATGGAAATACAGTTTATTGCATAAACAACTCAAAACAGCTCATAAAACAAACACAGGAGCTTGCAACACTTAAACTTCAGTGTGAAAAAGACATTAAAACTGAAAAAACTCCAAAAAAACCAAAACGGAGTATAATCCGGATTATCCAGAGATATAATCCGGATTAAAACAAAACCACTTAGATTCAGCTCAAAATAGCAGGATGACTTGAAGAAGCCAAAACAAACTGCGGACCAAATTCCCAAGGGTCCAAAATAAACAGAATCCCAACTGGGTTACAAAATAGAGTCTTAAGGATCAAAACAATGTCCCAAACCGGGCCAAAGTTTGCCGCCGGAAACAACGCAAACAAACCGGTTCCAGAAACAAAGTAACAAAGGACAAAGAGTTACTGTGGGGTCAGAAGCCAAGCCAGTGGCTAGTAACGGAGCATAACTGCAGAACCAGGAGTCAAACTGAAATTGGGAGCAGAGCATTACTTCAGGGTCAGGAACAAAGCCAACGGTTGGTAATGGAGAGTAACTGCAGAACCAGGAGTCAAACTGGAATTGGGAGCAGAGCGTTACTTCAGGGTCAGGAATGAAGCCAACGGTCGGTAACGGAGAGTAGTTACAGGGTTGAGAACGAAGCCAAGCCGGAATAGGGAGCGAAGAGTAATGCCAAAACGATGTCCAGTCCAAGGTCCAAGATGAGAAGTCGTCACAGCAAAGTCCTCGTCAATGGGTCGACACAAGTAGCCAAAACGATGGAGGTGAAGTCGGTTGCACAGTCCCAAGCCAGTCTTCAGGAACACGAACACAAAACCCAATGGCGCCCAACAACCACCTTGCCACACGCAAGGGCCCAATGGCCAAATGCCCTCAATTTATTTACAACTTGTCTTCAGAACTCGAGCCGGGCACTGCTCTTCCCACAGGTTGCTCCTATTCCTCATCCGAGCTGGAACCGTCCTGCCAATGCCCAGACCTACCCGCAGCTGTGGAACTATCCCCACTCCTCCAATTAGACCACCTTGGGTCTGATCCTGAAGGACCCCATGTTTCCTCAGTGTCCCCATTACCAGTGAGCCCAGTCTCCCCATCACAACCCTCTGGAGCACATGTCCAGTCCATGTCATCCTCTTCTGCCCGTACCACATCCCCAATGTCCATTTCAAGCCCATCCTCCCCTTCAAAACCCTCAAATGAATCCTCATCTGTTGATTCCTAAAATATCTCTCTAATCCTCTTTCTCTGTAACTCCTCAAATGAGTCTTGCTCCCGAGGAGTCTTTCTTCTCTTCCAGCTACTATCAGTAGTATCGTTGACCCCAGAAGGCTCATTCACAATAAGTATAGTGGCTAAGTACTGTAAGTAAAAAACAAGAAGCAACAAGAATTATGTAGTGGGTTCACCACAATACTCTACCTTGGAAACAGGGTTATCGAACTTATTAAAAAAAATATTGAGTCAGGGGAAATCAATTAGGCAAATTTACATAAAAATATCCAAGTTGCTGAAAACCTGAAAATACCTGAGTACCCAGAAATATGCAAGCTGGGCAAATGGGACAAAAGAATAACAAATGTGATTCAGTGTAAGGAAGTGTAAAGTCATGCACATTTGAGAATACAGATGGAATTTACCAATACAGATATAGTCTGAGCTTGCTGTTACTAACCAGGAAAGTGCTATTGGGATTGAATGGCTTAGGAACAATGATGATAATTTTCCATTATGGTAATAACGGAGCAAACCTCATCAGGGACAATTTAAAAAGGACTAATATGAAAGGACAGGAAGTATAAGCCCCACTTGGAGCCTCAAAGGTAAAGTCTGAGGTGGGGGGGGGGGGATTTGGCCTACCCCATGAATAGTCTTGGCCAATGGTGAGAGGCTGCCTTTTCCCTGTCATGTGACAAGGGCAGCAGAACTCTATATAAGCGTGGCTGCTCCTTGTATTTGCCTCTTTCTTTTGGTATGAGCTGTTAAATAATTAAATAGATAAGTAAAAAACTGGCCCTTTGTCTGGTCTTTTTATTTCATGAAGGGGAGAGGTTGGGACACAATGTAATTATTTTAATCTATAGCACACAAATGGTGGTGTCCAGCTGATAGGCCTGTCAATGAATAAAGCAATTTCTGGAAGGAAAGCAGCAGGACACTATTCTTATATAAAGCCTACTGGTTTTGTTTTCTGAAAGGCTGTGTAAGGGTAGTTTCTAGGCTAACCACTTTTTCTTCGATTATACTCATAGCATTCTCTCTCACACTTTTTATTGCTGTACAACTGACTATGGTCCAATTGATGACCTGAAGGCCCTGGTATTCATTGCACGATTGGTCGAAAAAGCATGAGATCCAGCATAACTACACTAGTAGCTATGGTACACTATTTATGGCACACAAAACATTGTCCCAGAGTTACAAACATCTGACTTACAAATGACTCATAGTTAAGAATGGGGGTGAGACAACAGGCAGTGAGAGAAATCTATTCCTTGGAAAGGAAATTCATTCTTGGACAAGTTATCACTGATCCTTTTTTCCACAACAAGCCATTTTTTTCAAATTTCAAGGGGACAGAAAGTGAAGTGGAATCTTCTGTACAGGGGCTCAGACAGCAAAATAAACCCCACAGGGCTGTACTCTTAATCCTTCTCTATGCTATCCAGTGTGTGTGTGTGTGTGTGTGTGTGTGTGTATATGTGGGTGTGTATACTAGCTGTGCCCAGCCACGCGTTGCTGTGGCAAAGTATGGTGGCATGGGAAATAAAGTATTGAGGAATTGGTGGTAGTTAAGGTAAAGGGCAAAGGTGTGGAGTCCAGATAATCCAGTTAAAGCAGATAATATAATATTATATGGGTTATATAACTGTGTGGAAGGGCCTTGAGTCTACACTGCCATCTAATCCAGTTAAAATCTGATAATCTGTATTTTATAGGCCCTCTAATTAGGACTTTATTTTTCTTTTCTTTTTATTGTATCAACCTAGAGGCGTGGATGATGGGTTGTGTTGTCAGTTTTTGAGGTTGTGGGGTGTTTAGTTTTGTTGTTTTGGCGGTCGCCAGGATTCCATCACTCTTTTTTATATATAGATATGTGTGTGTGTGTGTGTGTGTGTGTATGGCTGGAGTTCCACTTAAAATGTACCTGTTCTGACTAATGAACAAATTCAGCTTAACAACAAACCTACAGAACCTATCTTGTTCATAATTTGGGAATTGCCTGTATATTTTTACACATGTAAGTTCCACTAAGTTCAATATCTCTGGCTTCTACAGGAAAGGATACAGAGCTCCAGCTTTGGAAGAATGAAAGGAAGATACCAGATAAGAAAATGAATGTCTTATCTTCATTCTTTTCCATCTTTTTCTAGTGTCTTGCCAATTCCTTTCCAATCTGCTTCCTTTTGCTCTGAAGTCCAGTCTGCTATACCTCATAATGATCTCTCAGAACCTGTTCCCTTTGCCTTCCTTTGGCTTAGTTGACTAAATGTAAAACTATGATTGATCTTTGTCATTAGCAGGTCAGTGGTTTTATTATGTTTAAGTATCAGTATAATGTAGATGAAAACCCTTGATGTAGGAAGTATGAGTCCTTGATAAAGAAATTCTACTCTGTATTTACTGTCATTTTAAGATAAAGTTTTATCTGAGGGCAAAGTAGTTCAAGATTAAATCAACAAATGACTTTAAATTAAAGAAACACATTGGATAAAATAGCATCCATTCTTTCAAGTAAATGAGCCTTTCTAGTCATTACCAGCTTTAAGCAACAAGGCTTTCTCTCAGTATAGACGTTTAGTACCTGAGGCACAAAATATTAGTAGCAACTTCACAAACAGATTAGAACAAACATATTGGATAACTGAATTTGAATTTATAATATCCATAAACTGCGGCCTCCAGCAACCATCCTCTTTCCTAATGGTAAGGCTATCTCTGGGGATGTAATTAGAACTCTCATACTTTATTTACAAAATAATATGTTGAGCATGTATGAAAAGTAAGTTAAAATACTGTATGCAAGCCAAAGGTCTAAGCCAGGGGTCCCTAAACTAAGGCCCGGGGGCCAGATGCGGCCCTCCAAGGTAATTTACCTGGCCCTCGCCCTCATTTATAATATAATATTTTTATATCAGTTTTAATAATATAATATATTGTATATGCATATAATATTGATAATAATATTATCATTTTATACATAGAATCATAGAATCATAGAATAGTAGAGTTGGAAGAGACCACATGGGCCATCTAGTCCAACCCCCTGCTAAGAAGCAGGAAATCGCATTCAAAGCACCCCCGACAGATGGCCATCCAGCCTCTGCTTAAAAGCCTCCAAGGAAGGACCCTCCACCACGGCCCCGGGGAGAGAGTTCCACTGTCGAACAGCTCTCACAGTGAGGAAGTTCTTCCTGATGTTCAGGTGGAATCTCCTTTCCTGTAGTTTGAAGCCATTGTTCCGTGTTCCGTACAATACAATACTAACAATAATATCATATAATAATATTAATTATATGTTATATATTACATATAATATTACAGTATAGTGGTATAGTTCAATATAGTATAATGCTAATATTGTGCTATGCTAATAATATAATATTATTGTATGTACATACAGCTGCTCTGAGTTCCCTTCGGGGTGAGAAGGGTGGGATATAAATGTAGTAAATAAATGTAGTAAATGAATAAATAAATAATTTTGGACTTAGGCTCGCCCAAAGTCTGAAATGACTTGAAGACACACAACAACAACAACAACAACAACAACAACAACAACAACCCTAATTAACCTGACTATCTCATTGGCCAGAAGCAGGCCCACACTTCCTATTGAAATCCTGATAGGTTTATGTTGGTTAAAATTATTTTCATTTTGAAATATTGTATTGTTATTTCATTGTTATTGTCATTGTTTTGCACTGCAAATAAGATATGTGCAGTGTGCATAGGAATTTGTTTGAGTTTTTTTCCCAAATGATAATTCGGCCCCTCAACAGTCTGAAGGATTGTGGACCGGCCCTCTGCTTGAGGACCCCTGGTCTAAGCAGTATTTTGTTAATTTTTGTACTAATGTAGGTAATGCATTTTGAAAGTTTGCCACAATGTATTGTAAAAAGCGTTCACTAGTCAGAAATTTTACTGATTTTTCAGACCTGTGGTTGCTTTACTTAATTTTTGAAATAGCCCATCCTGCCCACATTAAAATTAGAGTATGTGTTAAATCTTTGACTTGAACATAAATTAAAGATTGTTGATTGAATAAATCAAATGAATAAGCAGATTTTGTGTCTTCTTCTGTAGCTACATAACCCTTGTATCCATTAGAAGACCTTGTATCCATTTCCTTGTACAGTAGAGTCTCATTTATCTAAAATTCGCTTATCCGGTGTTCTGGTTTATCCAACACAGTCTGCCTTTTAGTAGTCAATGTTTTTGTAGTCAATGTTTTCAATACATTGTGATATTTTGGTGCTAAATTCGTAAATGAGGTAATTACTACATAGCATTACTGCGTATTGAACTACTTTTTCTGTCAAATTTGTTGTATAACATGATGTTTTGGTGCTTAATTTGTAAAATCATAACCTAATTTGATGTTTAATAGGCTTTTCCTTAATCGCTCCTTATTATCCAACATATTCGCTTATCCAACATTCTGCCGGCCCGTTTATGTTGGATAAGTGAGACTCTGTCACACTCTGTCTTCTGTCACAAAAAAACACCGTGTCAAATCATCTTAAAAATCAGTGATGAAAAAACTAGATTTATGGATTTAAGTCCAGCCTTCCCCACATCCCATGACCACCACAACCCCCCCCCCCGCCAAAAAACAAAACAAAACAAAAACAGTGGCTATAAAAATACTTTAGCAGGCATAAACATACTGGGGACCACCAGCACTCATGCAATTTGCTGAGTATTCACAATGTTTGGATGGGAACAGTAATCATTTTATTAATTTTACACCTTTAAAACATATTATTAATTTCTATAACAACTCACTATAATGATTTCCAAGAATAAATCAGTCAATAAATCTTTATTATAATCTATAACTAACATTTTTTTTTTAAGTAAACAAAAAAATAATTACAATGAATGGGCAAGACAAGGAATAAAAAAATAGAGTTTCCAAGTTGGGGCTGAGGCTGGCTAATGGTTTCTGCCTGAAGAAAAGTACACAGAGGAGCACAACATTTAGCAACATTTCAAAGTAGTCGCTTAAGCACCAGGGCAAAAGTTGCAAATTCCATTTTACCCCCATAGTCATGATAGTACTCTGATTTAAATGTAATAAAATGAGAAATTTTTAGAGTACTTCTTTTTAAAATTGTGTTGGCAAAAAATCTTTTTAGGTGCTTGTGCTTCAGCACAGCTGGGATATAGAAGCAGTTTGCAAGTATGGAGAGGCAGGGTAGAGTTGTATAGTTTCACAATTGAAGTAATACTGTAAGACACATAGTACTGTCAGTCCCACCAACAAAAAAGAACTTTATTCATATATATAACAAAGTACTTGCAATTCCAAGATGCACCACCATAAATTCACAGAATTGTAAGAGACCACAAGGGTCATCCATTCCAACCCCCTGCCATTCAGGAAAAGAACAATCAAAGCAACTTTAGAGATGTTAATTCAGGAGGGGGGGTGCATCTTAGAACTAAAGAAATACTGTATCTGAAAAGGGTGGGGTCAGAAGCAATTAAGTCCTGTGTCCAAAATTATATAGCTGCACCTTGTTAAAAATAGTATCCTAGAAGGAGAGTGCATGCTAGTTTCCTTGTGTGTTCCCTTTGTAGTTTTTGGATTATAGAATGATATCCATGACTATAGAGGTAGATCTCCTTCCCTAACACCCACTAGATTGTTTGATTGTTTTCACTTTGTGGAAACAAATAGAGGCAACTTTTAAAAAGAGTGTGTGTAAATACTCTACAAATGGAGACAACATTTGAAGTGGACTGTAGTCTACAAAACCTTATGCCAAAACATAATATGTAGACTTTTTTCATCATTGTAGTAACAGTCGTAGAAGCAGCAGTTGTTTTCAAGACATTTCATTTTCTACTTGCTAGCTCTCCCTTTAGAAAACCTGCTCTAAGTATGTTAGTACACTTTATTCAGCATGCGTAGGTAGTGCTGCACAAGGGAATTTCTTCCTACCTTTTCACTTTTAATTCTTTCTGATATGGCAGTAAATCGTTGGTTGAGCTCTGTCAATTTAGGCTCTATTACTTTCCTGCAGTGATCTCCACGGTTTTTCATCAAGTCTACTGCCTGGTCACGGACAGAGTCCACCTTTGGACGCATATCATTCAGTTCAGTCTTTAAGCGCTACAGTCCATGAGTAAGAGACAGGGCTTGAAGTTAGTAATATAGGCAGAAAGGAAGAAAAAAGAGAGAAAGAGAGTGTGCAAAAGAATAAGGAGGAAAACCATAAAGCAAACTTCAAACAAATCTCTATGTCTGAGCAGTTCTCAACAGTCAATGACTAGTTTTCTTTTTTAAAAATCTGGTTGCTAGAGACAATAAAACACAAGATAAATATGCATTTAAATAAGCAAGGTGGACACATATCCATAACATTATTATTTCTGACTCCTCAAAACTTCTTTATATAAGAAGCAGAATTGTTAGAATACTGAAAACTGGTATGATTTAATATATGACATTTAATATGAAACTAGCACATAACATAATGTTGGATCAAAACATATTTCTTGCAACATTATAGCAATAATCCTTATTGTCCTAAAATGACCATTCATTCTTTGCTATTAAGAAACAATGTATCTTAAAAATACTCTTGAAGTAATAAAATCACAAATGTCTTGAGGAATGATGCTAGTGGTGACACTTTCCCCAAGAGGAAGACTGTGGTGGTAAAGGAGTAAACAGATCCTATTATTTCTCTCATGGATATTGATTCCATGGTATTCTGCCATCACATAACCAGGATTGTGCATCAAGAAGACTTAGTAGATCCAATAAAGTGAAAAATGTATCCAGATGTATGCATATATGTGTAATATACTGTTACATATACTGTTAAATTTAAACAATTATCTATTAACACTTCAAATCCATACAAACAAAAGGAATGGTGGGACCGGGCTGTGGCACAGGCTGGAAAGCAAGCCAGCTGCAGCAAATCAACAAATCACTCTGACCAAGAGGTCATGAGTTCGAGGCCAGCCCGGTGTCTGCGTCTTGTCTCTGTCTCTGTTCTATGTCATGGCATTGAATGTTTGCCTTTATGTGTGTAATGTGATCCGCCCTGAGTCCCCTTCAGGGTGAGAAGGGCGGAATATAAATGCTGTAAATACATAAATAAATAAATGGTGAATAATTTTTTTTTTATTTTAGATGCAGGATTTTATACAGAAAGATGTCATTGTTGATATGTTCCTGAAAATGTCAGTACACTGACAAATCACTGTCCTTGAACTTTTGCTCCATTACTTGGTAGGACTACTAAAGAATACTTTTCAAAAGGTAGGAACCTGGTTAGGAACTAGTCCCCATTTTGTTAAAATGCTTTGAAATTATGCTAGCATTTCCCCCTGTAGTCCCCATCCCGTGTTTTAGAGCACTTTGTTTTAATACCATGTTCTATGATGTAAAGGAAAAGGAACTGAATTTTGCATCAATTTGGTTTGTTCAATTATTTCAAAACCTAGAGTATTTCAAGTTTAACCTCAAAAACAATTATAATAGATGTCTTCTGAATTTCTCTGTAATACAGGTTGAGCATTCCTTATCTGAAATTCCAAATTCCAAAATATTGTGCATACACATGCCCAGAAATTTTAGTCAGAGAATCAGCCCAAAATTACCTGAGTCAACTTATCCACAGGTCAATGTAAGTGCTCTACCTTAATTTTTTAAAAAAAACTTTACTGAGTAAAGTGATGAAAGACAGAGCTTAGTCCTTACTGGGAGAACCTAAAAGAAGCACCAACGCTTCCCCCTCTATATGGAAAGACCTATCAGCGAACCACAAAAGATTCTCTCAACTAATACATAAGTATAAAAGGTTCATTAAAATATGAAATGGTGGCTGAAGTAGAAACATCTCTGTTCTCCTATAGTTTGATGTTCACAAACAATGTTAATATAGTTTATCTCTTTCTAGCCAATATTGACTAACAAAAACTATAACAGAGATAAAGATGAAAAAAATTGTTAGTGGAAAGGAACTAGCTCTTTTTGCCAGGTCATCTGCTTTTCCTAGAATAGCTACTGAAGGAGACTGTAATTGGATCTGAACCCACCAGGATCAAGAGAGTTTATGAGGGAAAGCTGTGTGAGAAAAAATATTCTCTGTATGAAAGAGAGAGGACAGAAACTTGAAGAAGAATCTCTCGGAAGGGATGAAGAGCTATGCTGTGAGGACAAAATATAATATCTTTAGAAAAGCAAGCATCTTGCTGTGAACAAAAGAACACTTTGAAAGGACAATTGCGTATTGCATGCCACATTTGAAGGAAGTGCCTCATATATTGGCAGGTTCTGTTTAATTTTTATAAAAATGTTTTTCATTTTTTTTCACATACATTTTTATCCCTTCCTATAATATGATATTACACATCTCTCTTTAGATGATAAACCACTTCCACCAGGATTATATCAAATTCTAATACAATGTTGTCCAGCAAAATCATTGCTTGCAGAGCTAAAATCTTTGAAGTGACATGAATATGTAATATATAACAATTCTCAGAAGAAAAGATATTTGATAAAAGGAGCAAACTGATAAAAATAATGCTTGTGTTCCATTTTTAAACAGATGTAAACAGTATTCAGGAGACGGGCTCAAAATAAGTGTTCTACTCACCATGAAATCTTAAGGCTTAAAATAACATTTTTCCTTATTAAGCTCATTTACTTTTATTCTAATTAATTTATTCTAATTAAGCAATTGAAAAGCTGAATAGCTTGCAAAAAGAAAAACAATGTTACCATTTCAAACAGATTTTTCCTATAGAGCACAAACCCTAGATATACATTACCTGTTGGGTTTGGATAATGAAAGATTTTGAGAAAATTGCATTTGTTACCTTAAGAGTTTCTTCCCTTTGTTCAGGTCTTTGGATCTCAGATTCATCCAAAAATATTTCTGTCCGATACATCCAAGTAGTAATGTTAGCAACATTCTGATCAAAAGTTTCCATACTTTTCTGATATGTCTGCATGTAGAAAAGAAAGCAGATCATGTTATTTTGAAAAGTATTGACCATGACAAAAAAAGGATAATGACATTAGTAATATTGGCCAGGCTCAAATAACTAGTTTCACATTAACTCAAGAGAGCTTCAGATTTTCAAAGAGTAGACCAAAGTGGTGAAATTTATGTGACCCTCTATATCAGACTTGCATAACCTGTGGCCCTCCAGATATTTGGGACTGCCAGCTCCCAGAAGCCCTGACCAGTTAGTCCAGTGGTCAGGAATTCTGGGAGCTGAAGTCCAAAACACCTGGAGGGTCACAGGTTGTACAGGTCTGAACTAGATGTTGCTGAACCGAAACACCTAATCAGAATTCATCATCATTAGTAAATCATTTCAAGGTCCAGTTCAACAGTATATTGAGAGGTGCAGGATTTCCATCTCTGTCATAAATGCTACTATGTAGAATACTTCCATATTTGCTCTTTAAAAACATAAGATAAGAAAACTGAAATAATCTCAACTGTAAAGTATTATAATAATATGAACAATGTTGCTGTCTATAAAACAAATTAAAAATTAGTGCAAGTAAAGTTGCATTTTGCTATAGCAAAAAAAGCAGATACAAATCTATAAACCTGGGGATTTGACCATTTGATCCTTTAGAAGTTTCAGGCAGACTATGAAATTGATGAAAAGTTAAAATAGTCATGGAAATAGCCATGAAAATATATGTTGTGTATCTATCCATTGTGTACAAGTCTTACAAATAACATATGAAAAACACACTTTTGAAATCCTGAAAGAATCCTGTGTGAAACATTTATTTTTGTCTATAGTTGTTATCACAATTGAGATGGACTATTGTAGCTGTAAGGATCAAACAGCTGTTGTATAGTTAAATCATATGTAAAATGAAATTGGTCATAGTACTTGCTCAGTTATTTATATACATTACATTGCTTAAGACACAAAATTACAACCTTCCATCAGCTTGTTTTTCTTTTCATTCAGCTCACTTTCCTATTATCTATTTACCTCTAGATCTAGGAGGTGTGGGCCACCAATGTGTCTAATAAGTCTGACATTTCCAACAGCTTGTCAAATTATTGGCTGGTCTCTAGTTCATTATTAATAAATGCATGGAGCTATAGTAATTGCCACATGGCAATAATTGGCAACTTATAGTATGTGTGTGTTCATTCCAAGACTTCTAAAAGGAGCTTTGCTGTATCTGACCCTAAAGAATGGCAACCTATCTTGCAGGAGATAGTCCAGAGCAGTGATGTGAATGTTATGAACAGTGAACTTTAAATTCAAGTTCACCCATGGTTTTAGTTAAGGTGTGCTGTCTCCAGCTCTACATCTTTGGATATGAGTTGATTCTGACTGACTAGGGAATTTTGATGACTGGCTAGAAAATTGATCATGGACTTCTAACAGCTATCTCAGTCAAAACATAGACCTATGTAGCAAACTGCAACATAAGACTATTTTCATGTTAAAAAACATTAGGAAACAGATCACCTATAAAAAGTCAAATATAAAAATGCCTTTATAGCAAACCATGGTTCTTGTTAGTGTATTTCAAAAAGTATATGGATAAAGTGCAGAAAACACATACACAAAAAGTTCCAATAATTATAATTAACCCTCTAGTGAGTGAAGCATTTGATGTCTGGAATTTTCCTGAATGTTTTTGAAAACCTTTAAAACCTGGAGTTACTTTGAATCTGTTAATGCTTACATTGTGTGTAAGTTTAAGATTGGGAAACAGCGAGGTGAAATTAAAACAAATCATTGTATCACAAAGATGCCAAGTACCAATACACTCCATTCAAATTTTAAAAAATGAATTGTGTTGGGCTGTTTTTGGAGTTTTCATTCATCAGGGAGATAGGAAGCAAGTAAGCAAGTAATAATAATAAGTAATTCTTACCAACAACAAATTAAGCCATTCCTCAGCTCGTGAAGTTACTGCTATCCAATTACTGCTCAGAAGGCTGAGTTTATCATCCACTAAACTTTCTTTCCCTTTTAGCACCCCTTTCAGGCCTTCTCCCAAATCAGTGATGTTCTTCAGCTGAAGTTGTCGTTTCTCAATCTCATGTTGTGTTGCCTATGGAAAGCAGATGCAGGACAATAAATATGAGAAAAAATGAAACTTTCTTAAATATTTGTTGTAAAACAGCACTGTTATATACAGAAAGGAAAAAAAAGTTGAGACTCCCCTGCCCAGTTTATGTTCAGTTAAGAGAAATAGAGACCAATTTAAATTTATCTATTATACTAAACTAGAGGAGGTCAATGCTTCTTTAATAAAGCCCAAGATTTTAGAATGTATTATGTAATATTAGCATAAATTTACCTATTTCATCAATTCACTGTGAAATCTGGGTTGTTTCCAAATGCCCCAAACCAAACTGAATTGAATTGAATTGAATCGACAGATGAGAATTGACAGGTGATTTAGGGAGTCAAGGAAAAAGTATAAGATCTGTTCAGAGGTTATATCTAAGTCTGTAAACCTTACACTTCATGCCCTGAACTAATTCCATACGTCTGGTTATTATCACACTAATTTAATTCCCACTGACTCTTTTTCAATATGAAAAATGGAGACACTAAAGGTCCTACCCAGTATAAGCTACCTTCTTACCTCATGTTACTATACAGACATCTGGACTAAATCAAATTGTTAAATACAATGAGAACAATATCACAGAATTAGTAAGATTTACTAATATGTTGATCTACAGTGTTCCAACTAATTTAGTGTTGTTAGGACTAACAACTGGATTTAGACCTCTATAGTAAAACTACCTCTGTGTATTCCTTGTATAAGGCATCCCTATGAAAGTCATAGGATCCATACGTTGACAAGCTACACACATGCACGCACACACTCAGATATTCTTTTCATCAGCATTCGGGGAGTCTTGTGAACCAGAATAAGAATGTCTATCAACTATTATTCTATCAACTTCAGAAAGATATTTTCTTCCTGAATTCATTAAGACATACTTTACAAAAATCTGAGAATTTCTGATTTAGCTTCTCAAATTTGGTTAAATTGGACAGTAAATCAATACTTTCTTTTTACTAACTTTCTCTTATCAGCTGCATCCATGAGTAAATCATGTTTTGGTTTGTTGGCATGAGCAGTGTGTTAAATCAGAAAATATCTCTAAACTTTGAAATGTTAATGACATTTGTCTTCTTGAATTTTTGAAACAGGTTGCTATCTTTTTATTCTGGGACTAAGAAATAACAACAAACCCTTTACAATACAGGTGGCCTTATCAGAAAATCTCCCATATTAAATATACAACTTCTGGAGCGCTGAGGTTATTGTTTAAACATTAATGAGATTCAATTAAAGACGTGCTTGTTTATTTAAGCTGCAGTTGTGGTATAAATATCTGATAATATAGTATACCACTTTAACTTTTTTGTATACATAACTAGCTTGGGGCCCCAGCGGTGCCTGGGTTATTAGTAGAGGGCATTGAGTTGTTTTGGGATGTGAGGAAATATCACTTAAGTTTGGTCCAGATTCGTCGTCGGCTGGGTCCAGTGCTGTCTGGATAAGTGTGAACTACAACTTCCAGATTCCCAGGACAATAACCCCCAAAGCAGGCCTGTATGCACAATTGGCCATGTCAGCAGGAGTCAGTACATTCTGGATGCAGGTGAACTATAACTCCTAAAATCAAAGTCCATTCCCCTAAACCCCTGCAGTATGTTTAGTTGGTCATGGGGCTTCTCTGTGGCAAGTATGATCCAGATCCGTTGTCAGCTGGGTTCAGTGCTGTCTGTATAAGGGTGAACTACAACTCCCAGAGCCTAAGGTCAATCACCCTGAAACCCTGCCTGTATGCAGAGTTGGGCATGATGAGGCAGTGTGCCAAGTTTGGTCCAGATCCGAAATCGGCTGGGTTCAGTGCTGTCTGTATAAAAGTGAACTATAACTCCCAGAGGCAAAGGTCAACCACCCCGAAACCCTGCCTGTATGCACAGTTGGGCATGATGAGGCAGTCTGCCAAGTTTGGTCCAGATCCGAAGTCAGCAGGGTTCAGTGCTGTCTGTATAAGGGTGAACTACAACTCCCAGAGGCAAAGATCAGTCACCCCAAAACCCTGCCTGTATGCATAGTTGGGCATGATGGGGCTGTGTGTCAAGTTTGGTCCAGATCCGAAGTCGGCTGGGTTAATGTTGTCTGTATAAGGGTGAACTACAACTCCCAGAGCAAGAAGTGAGCAAAGCTACTTGATCCATCCTCCCCCAATGTGCCCAAGGATGGAAAGGGGTTCATGGGGGTTCTGTCTGCCAAGTTTGGTCAAGTTCCGTCACTGGTGGGCTTGGCAGTGGCCTGTGGAAGTCGTAGTGATTGAAAGTACTACAAATCCCACCATCCATGGTCCATAGTCCCGCAAACGGCATCAGGACTTTAAGTGCGTCATGGGGGTTAAGTGTGCCAAGTTTGGTCCATGTCAGTGATTCCTGGCAGTCACAGTGGCCTGTGATAGTGGCGGCCAATCAGAAAGCTGGCACATACACCGCCCGCCCGCCACATACACCGCCTGCCGCATACAAACATTGACTTTTATTATATATATAGATGTGCACAGGGATAGACCAATAGTCTGGCAGAACTATAATTCATGATTGGCAAGTAATTATTTGAACTATTGGCTTTTCAGGTTTATTCTAACTATTATAAGCACTTGTTCTCAAAATGTAAATGCAAACCTATTAATAACAAAAATACTTTTTGAATTTCACTAGTCAAAAAAGAAACCAATTGAAATAATAAGTTATTTAAAATAAATGTATAAGAATAAAACATCTGAATATTTATGGATGCTTCACACAGGAGTTTCTACAATGTACATACAGTAGAGTCTCACTTATCCAACATAAACGGGCTGGCAGAATGCTGGATAAGCGAATATGTTGGATAATAAGGAGGCATTAAGGAAAAGCCTATTAAACATCAAATTAGGTTATGATTTTACAAATGAAGCACCAAAACATCATGTTAGACAACAAATTTGGCAGAAAAAGAAGTTCAATATGCAGTAATGCTATGTAGTAATTAGTGTATTTATGAATTTAGCACCAAAATATCACGATATAGTGAAAACATTGACTACAAAAATGTGTTGGATAATCCAGAACGTTGGATAAGTGAGACTCTATTGTACTTACATTGAAGGTATGAAAGAAGTCAGTAGATGTATGTATTTATATTAGAAGCCACCAAAAAGGGGAGAACAGGAACATTAGAGGAACATCTGCCTATGTCCATATAGATCAAAGGTGTAAAACCTGTGACCCTCCAGATGTTTGGACCAACAACTCCCAGAAGCCCTTGCCAGCTTGCCCAATGGCTCAGAATTTTGGGAGCTGAAGTCCAAAACAGCAGCAGGGCCACAAGTTTGATACCACTGATATATGAATGTATAATAACAAAGGTGTCTACTAGAGAAATCTCAGGAGCTGTTGAAGAATGCTTTTGTCCTTAGACATCTGGCGACTTGGACATAGCAAGACACACCTCTGTCACCAATTACTCCCTGTCTGCATGAATATGCCAGGGAGTGGCACAGGAATTCAGTGAGGCACTGCGTCAACTGTATTTCTTCCAGATTTCAAAGGTGTCCAAGGTGCTACTTACATTTTATTTCAAACTTGAAAGATTTCTAGGTCCTACTTTGGGCATACGATTCAACATCTTAAAGGTTCAGAATAAAATCCACAGCACACATGGAAACACCAGATACTACTGATGAAATGTCAGCAACTTTTATGGGCTAACACCTAATAATATATAAAGCTGATATAAAATGATAGAGTGCTTCGATGCTTTCACTGAGTCAAAAGTTATGAGGTACATGGCTACCAAGACTCCACTAAATTTACCATTTATGTCTCAAAAAAGATATTCCTTGAAGGACAACATAAGGACACATCCAAGAAAGTATATAAAAGGATAAATGGTATTACTGTTTGTTTTAAAATACGTATATCTTTCTTCAGCCTAGCCACATACCTTATAAGAACTTTTAAAAATATGATATGGCACTTCAAACCTATCCTGCTTTATAGCTTAAGGTTAAAACATTACATTTTGGGCTCAAACTTTTTTTTGGTCAGGCTGTATTTCACCAACCATTAAATTGTGTGAATAGTAAAGGACACTACCAAAACTATTTATAGCTTAAATTATATGTTGTTTACTGTTTGGGGAGGAAAGGCATTGTTGTGACAGTAAGATAACTCCAAGAACACGTATGTGAATTTACAAGGGAGGAAAATATATATTATTACCTTGCTCCAGGCGACTTCAGCATCTAAATTGATAGGCATTCCTTCTACTGCTGATCTCTTTGTCAGTTCTGAATCTGTCACTGCCAGCCATTCTGTCAGAGCACTCATTTCCTTTCTCATTTTACGAGATAATTTCAAACATTTCTCTAGTTCTTGCTTTTTTTCAGTTACCTGCATATAAAAAAAAAATTGGGAGGGGGTATTTTAAGAGACCAAGCATCCTGATGTTCCAAACTGTGTGACACATGACATACACATTTCTGACCAAAACAATCTGTTGGTTCTACATGATTGTGGAGTCTATCTATCCTTTGTTTTATATTTCCAATTACTCAAATTAATTCTAAGTCCTAAACCTCTAGCTACCTCAACTAGAGGTTTTGTGCATCTTAAAATATTAGCATGGTTCATTAAACATTTGTCACCATGTGTGATAGACTATCATGATCTGCATTCTGTTTTCTACACATCTTTAAATATTCTGCTGCTGTGTTTCTCTACCCTTACCAAGTACCAAATAATACCAAAGAAAAGTACCAAATAATACCAAACAAACACACAAAACATATATGACGCAGGAAGCTACAGATATTCCAGTAACACAACTCTACCTGATGAAGAAAATACCCCCTTATAGTGAAAGAAGGTCACTGTTTATGCCAATAAAAACTGTTTATCTATGTATTTTATTGTATGTATTTTATGTTCATATATTTTGACTTTGCTGTACTCTGCCTTGAGTTATTAGGAGAGATGGGTGGGTAACAAATAAAATGTATAATAATAATAATAATAATAATAATAATAATAATAATAATAATAATAATAATAATAATCGGACAAACGGAAAAGCAGGTGCACAAAAGACCAGTTATTGATTGACAAATGATTCTGGAGAACTGTAAGAGCCAAAAAGCTAATCTTCACATGATGTAGATTGACTACAAAAAGTCCTTTGACTCACTCCCACACAGCTGGATCTTCAAGTGCCTGGTCGCCATCGGGATTTGTAAAAACGTTGGCACCTTCATTGAAAACATGATGGAGCACTAGAAAACTGAACTGTTTGTTGGAAATGAAAGCTATGGACTTGTCAACATCAGAAGAGTAATTTTCCAGGGAGACTCATTGTCCCCTCTGCTTTTCATTATTGCCATGATCCCTCTGTCAACAATCTTACAAAAAACAAATCTCGGCTATTAAACATCTAAAAAATCTCACAAAATTTCGCATCTGATGTACATGGATGACCTGAAGCTGTATGGGAAAACGGAAACTGAAATCCAGTCTCTGACCAACACTGTCCGAATTTTTAGCACTGATATGAGCATGGAATTTGGTTTGGACAAATGTTCGACAGTGGCATTGAAGAAGGGTAAAATCATTGAAAGTGAGGGCATAAATATGTCCAATGGCCAAACAATAAAGTGTCATCAGCCAGAGGCCTATAAATATCTGGGCATATTACAGCTGGACAACATCAAGCATGAACATGTGAAAACTGTGGTCAGCAAAGAATACACACAAAGGGTCAGAAAAATTCTTAAAAGCAAGCTCAATTGAGGCAACACCATCAAGGCCATAAACACCTGGGCCATACCTGTCATAAGATATACTGCTGGCATTATAAACTGGACACAGATGGAACTGGACAATTTGGACAATTTGGAAAAACAAGAAAACTCATGACCATTCATCATTCACTGCACCCCCGCAGTGATGTTGACCGGCTATATCTGCCTAGAAGATCAGGGGGCAGAGGACTCTTACAAGTAAAACAAGCAGTCAAACAAGAAGAACATGTCCTGGCAGAATATGTAAAGCAAAGTGAAGAACCTGCTTTGATTGAAGTCAAAAATCAGAAACTCCTCAAATCACAGCAGACAAAAAACCAGTACAAGAAAGCCACACTACAAACTTGAGCTGACAGCTGGCACAACAAAACATTGCATGGAAAGTTCCTTGACAAAATTGAAGGAAAAGCTGGTAAGAAGACCTGGCTATGGCTCACGAATGGGACACTGAAGAAGGAGACAGAAGGCCTGATCCTTGCAGCCCAGGAGCAAGCCATCAGAACAAATGCAATTAAGACCAAGATCGAAAAACAGCTGATGACCCAAAATGCAGACTCTGCAAGGAAACCGATGAAACCATTGATCATATCCTCAGCTGCTGTAAGAAAATCGCACAGACAGACTACAAACAGAGGCACAACTATGTGGCCCAAATGATTCATTGGAACTTATGCCTCAAGTACCACCTCCCTGCAGTAAAGAACTGGTGGGATCACAAACCTGCAAAGGTTGTGGAAAATGAACACGCAAAGATACTGTGGGACTTCCGAATCCAGACTGACAAAGTTCTGGAACACAACACACCAGACATCACAGTTGTGGAAAAGAAAAAGGTTTGGATCATTGATGTTGCCATCCCAGGTGACAGTCGCATTGACGAAAAACAACAGGAAAAACTTAGCTGCTATCAGGACCTCAAGATTGAACTTTAAAGACTCTGGCAGAAACCAGTGCAGGTGGTCCTGATGGTGATGGGCACACTGGGTGCCGTGCCAAAAGATCTCAGCTGGCATTTGGAAACAATAGACATTGACAAAATTACGATCTGCCAACTGTAAAAGGCCACCCTACTGGGATCTGCATGCATCATCCGAAAATACATCACACAGTCCTAGACACTTGGGAAGTGTTCGACTTGTGATTTTGTGATATGAAATCCAGCATGTCTATCTTGTTTGTTGTGTCATACAATAAAATAATAATAATAATAATAATAATAATAATAATAATAATAATAATAATATCATCTATGTGCACTCTAAAGCTGGGAGGGTTAGAATTGGCAGCAGAAAGGCCCTCCTCACCCCAAGACGGAACAAGGCTTAACATGGTTTTGCCCTGTATTAGCCAAAATTGGAGAATGCTGTGGAGCGTCTCTGAAGTTCCATACCAGCCCCCTACTTTGGAGTCACTTAAACAGTTGGGCCAATTCTGAATTGGAACTAGTCCTGCTGTTCACACAGTCATTCCATTTTCCATAGGCTCCACCACACAGGACAGGGGGATGGTTCTGTCACCATTGTTGTGGCAGCTATGGAGAGCCAAAAGGCTCTTGGCCATCCTGGGGTGCCATTGCTGAGGTTTGCAAAAGGCAGCTGCTGACTAGGAGAGGGGGGGGGGAGAGATCACCCCTCCCCTTTGTTTTTCTTTTGCGAATACTGCAAAAATATTGCGATATATATTCTTGATAGTCAAATTTACCTATGTTCACATTTTCAAAAAAATCTGCACATTAGAAAAGTAAAGTTCCAAGCTCTGAATTTAGCAGCATAATCAAATGTTATGTTTCTATTTTAAAGAAGAAATTTTACAAGGTTTGATGCTCTCAAGTGAAGAGCGTACAAGATTGCTGGTATAATTCATCTTGGTTCTTTTTGCAGCAAACAGTCTTATTGTTAATTGAATTCCTTACTAACTTTATTCCTCCAATTCTAATTTCTGAATTGGCTGAGTGGACATATGGATGGAAAGGGTGTAAAAAGGTAATGCATTACAGAATTATAGAAAGCATGATCACATAGGCACAATTTTAACTTCAAGTTTTCAACAAAACAGCATTAAAATAACTCTAATAATGGTTGTATACAATGTTATTAAAATATAGGAAACACTGCCACCTTAAGGTATTTCTTTTTTACACAGCTGTACCAATTGCCCTGTTTTCTTGATACATTTCCCAATATTTGAACTGAATTAAACAATATATGGAATAGAATGTGTCTGTCTACTTTTTCCCTGTCATGCAAACTTAGTGTAGAGTCAGAATGAAGGAATGTTTATTGTTTTAATGCTTTTTTCTTTGCCAGTATCTTTATCACATCAGAATGACCTTCCTGGAAGGAGTTTAAGAGTTACAAGATTCTAATATAATCCCTATATCATTCCTATCATAGCTGACAAGGCGTTTGGGAGTGTTTCTGAGCCAAAACAAAACAGAGATAAACTGCTTTCTCTGCTTGTCACTTTTTTCTAATATGCTACTTCCAGTGATTGATTTATGTTTTTGAAATGAGAAAATACAACCCCCTCTGAATTCCATATAAGACACCACTTGAGAGATGGTATGGGAACACTGCTTTCTAATGATGTTAATGTTTAATATTCTATTGTTGGAATCATTGGTAAGGCACACACGTCAATAATTACTACTAAAATAAAAAAATCAAATGCTTGATTTTAAAATAGCAATATGAATCCTTGTTTGTTTCATTCTTAATACACTGATATATTCTTGATTCACCTATGATTTAATGAGCTATTTATGTTATTATGTCTGCAAGACATTTTTGCGCCAACTGCATAAATTGGAGAAGACTATAACAGCTTGCACAGTATTCTGAGGTTTTTTTTTTTTCAAATTGAAAACATTGGATGAATTCTTTGTATCTTTCTAATCAATTAAGCTGCCCTATCCTTTATTTCTCATTTTCTCTGTATGTCTGTTTTGCTACACCAATGTGAACAATTGTCTTTCTATTACAGAAACCTTGATTTTAAAACAGAAAACCTTGTATTTCTGTTTCTCAACCTGGAAGGAAGACTTCTTAGAAAGGAGAGTAGCAGTTTCTTGATAAACTGTCTCAAAAGGACAAGAATAAATTCCTTGTTGAAAATAAGAAATTGGTAAAATAGTCTTCACAGGTTCCCATTCTATGTTGTAGTCATAATGGATAGAGCTTTGGCACACATTTAAAAATATTGCTCAGCCTGGAGACCCATGGGTGCTTCTGAGGGCCCTTCCACACAGTTGCTATATTCCAGGAACTGATCCCAGAATATCTGCTTATCCCAGGTTTTCTGGCAGTGCATATAATCAATTTCAAACCAGATAACCTGGGATCAGATCCTGGGCTATAAGGACTGTGTAGAAAGGACCACCAGCTGACACACAAACTCCTTCACACTATTATTGTAAGGATGATGCATGATGAATGTAATACTCAGGGAAAAGAATACACATGATTGAATCAAAAGTTGGATAAATGTGTCCAGAACTGGGTAAAGCCAAGAAAGACCAGAGCTGGGGAACGGAACAATTTTTGACATTTGATCAGGTGGTAAAATATGATTAATGCTGCTGCAGTTGCAACCATGTTTTTATGCAGCAAGACACTAACATGATTACTTCTTTGAAATAATAATAAGCCACTTTTAATTATTTTTGCAAGTCTACCTTTTTCATACTTTCCCTGCCTTGCTGCAATTGCACAAAACACACACACATTCTTAGTCTTATTTTAGAAAATTGATCTGGTGCTTTAAATATTCTAACAATTGCCATCAAAAATATAGACACAAACATTCTGATGAACATTCTCTATATATTTAACTCCAGTCCATATAAAACTAAGAAAACTAACTAAGAAAAAAACACTAGTCCACATCAGTCATATCACCTTCAAAATGTAAGATCTTATGTGAAGATTAACCTTTGAGGTATCATTGCACAGTGAATCAGTAGATATGAGTCACAGTTAACATATATTTCATGCTAAATGTTTTCCCCATTACACTTCAATTAAATGCGAATAAGAAATTAAGGGGAAAGTTAAAAAAAAACCAGTTACAAGTTATTTCAAAGAGATAGGATGTATTTCTGACAAGATCTGAACTTAGATGAAGCAAAATAGTTTAGTTACATTTCCTGAATATTTAATTGCTTTTCTGAATAGTTACCTAATGGAAGTCATGCATTTTCTCAATAGAAAAGCAAACACAAATAAGACTAATTTTAAAAAGGAAAGGAAACTGCTCTTAAGATGAACAGATGCTTTTCACTTTACAAATAAGACACCACAATTAATTTTGCATTAAAATGGGAAACTTACCTTGGCCCCCAAATCATTATACTGAAATTTCAAAGCTGTGAGCCTTTCATCCAGTTCTTTAGGATTCTCTGTTTGCTGTTTCTGTACAATCTGGCGGCCAGTTTTTATTACTGTTTCCACTTCTGATTTCACTTCACTAAGAGTTTTATACAGTTTCTAGCCCACACACATATAAAAAAGAGAGAATTGTTTCTTAATATACTTGTAGGAGGAAATGAAGATGATAGATTCTTTGCACAAATGGCATGTCGTGTGAACTACTGCAATGACAACACTCACCATACAATGATCCAGCTGTGACTGTACGGCCTCCTGCTCCACACTCCTCATCTCCAACTTTGGCACTTGCATATTTACCTCATCCAAAATTCTTTTACATTCCTGTAAGCGCTGCTCAAAATTTGCTGGCTTTTGAAACAAACGAAACTTCATGAAAACATCTTGTAATTTTTTCTAAGAAAAAATATGAGAAAGGAAAAAGATTAGACACAGTATGCAGATTAAATTTATCTGCTGTGGTATTCTGATGAGTGAATGACAGTTATACATAATTATAACTTTCTGAAGACTTAGAATGGAGCATATTTCAGTCTTAGTTTTGTATCCTTTGAGTATTCTTGGATTCTCCTGATCCAGGACATGGAGGTAAACCCCTAAGTTTGCAAGGAAAAGGGAATGTCTGATAGAGATCTATTAGGTGTAAGGTGTGTCCATACTGCTCTTAGCATGTCTCCCTTTACCAGTTATAGCTGCATATAAAAATGCTGATGACATGGTAGTTTTTTTTTTAATTGCATATTTCAAATGTGAAGCCTTATCATTTGGTGCACCTCTAGAGCAGGATTTCTGCAAAATTCTGTAGCTTAGTGGTTCTCAATCTTTGGTCCTCCAGTTGTTCTGGACTTAACTCCCAGAAATCTGTTAGGAAATGTTGGAGTTGAAGGTCCAAACACCTGGAGGACCAAAGGTTGAGAACCACTGCATAATTGATTGGAGATAGGAGTAGATGAGAATTTGATTTTTGTTTATTTCTGTTAGGAATGTGGAAGTGTTGCCATTTTGGGGATCAGACTAACTTTCAGTAATGTTTGCCATATGCTATCAGAGTGGTTGTTCAAAGGGGGAACATCTCTCTGGATCACTGAGCTGGTTTCACAAAACAGAAAGGAGAACATATATTGGTTTGTTTGTGACAAAGTAATATCAATGCAAATGAATCCAACAACATAACTCATTTCGAATTTTTTAGACTGAAAAACACATTTAGCTTCTGAAATCTCAATAACTGAACAAATCTTCTTTTCTCCTCTGCCTCATTCTAAACCAATTAAATATGCTGTAAACTAAGCCAAAAGAAATAATAAGCAAAGGGAAACACTTTTTGAGATACAGGATACCAACATGTTATCAATGATTGGTTCCTTTATGTGTGCATATTATAAAGAAAGGATTTATACTGAATATGTAAAATAAAGTGAAATGTACAAACCTGTGCAATATCTATTTGGGAGACTATCCTTTTGGTAGCATCTTTTCCTCGGTTCCGTTTTTTCATTTCATCCAAGCTAATCTCATGGCTTGTCAACTCTGATTGAATTTTCTGTTGGAACAAAGGCAATGTGCTTGAAATCAAAGAAGATTATTTTTACTAGAAAATATACATGAGATGTCATATCAAAGCTCTGTAATATTTCCCCTCCTTTTCCATGTGGTTTTTTTTGCCTTCCATAAACTGTTGGGGACTTAGACAATTGGCCTGTGGAGGGGTCTTAACTAGATGGCCACTTGGCAGGTAGTGGGAGGAATTAAGTTCTTTAGCCCATTTGGCTTGGTGCTGGGGATTCATTCTGGGCCTGTTTTGGGGCAGTACCTTCTTCTTAAGTCACGTGACTTGGGAGACGGATCCTTAGGTTGATATTCCAGTTGTGAACTAGCAATGAGAACAACCCAGTTCTGGGTCTCTGAAGTTTAGGTGTGAAGATAAAATGTTTACACACAGGAGGGATATCTAATTTTTATCTGTCTTCTCTATACTTTGATGATTAGATTGAAACAAATAGGTTATTAATGTGAATGCACAGTGTGACTATATTACTGATGTGGAATACCAAAAATCTTACTTTGAATCTACTTAAGTAACTTGTCAATTACCTTTGTGCCATTTTGGTTTATTTTACAAAATGTATTTTTCATTCGAAATGTTTATCTGCAGAATCCTTTGAAAAACACAATTGAACAAAACTTATCAGAGAAGGTCAGACTTAATATAAGATAGATATCCAATGTGTTAAGCCCTTATGTAACATCTCATAGTCAGAATTTTAAATTTGTCTTGTTCAAGAAATATCCAATCAATATCAACATATTTGACATTAACAAAGGGATAAGTAAAAAAGAGAATCAGCACCTGAGAAAATGGACAGAAATTGACAGTTCGATTGAATCCAGTTAATTAAAATGTAACAAGGAAAAGAGGGCAAGCTATGTGATTGTAAATTGGGATGTATCCACAGAATGACATTATATTGACTATGTAAACTAGAACATGATGTAACTGTTTCATCACTCCAGTAATTTTACTTTTGACTTGGCTGTATTATCCAAATGCTTATTAAAATTGTGAAGGGACTTAATAATATGAAATCATTGTGATATTTCACCTTGTGATCTATTCAATTGGGCATGGCTACAAATTGGAGTCTCTTTATGATGATGATAATAATAATGATGATAATAATAATAACAACAACTTTATTTTTATACCCCGCCTCTATCTCCCCAAAGGGGACTCAGGGCGGCTTACATGGGGCCAAGCCCGAATAAAAACAATAGCAATATAAAACACAACAATAGACAAAGAACATGCACAATTATAAAAAATTAAACATTAGCCAATAAAAACAAATGACAAGAACTAATAAAAACATGGATTAAAACGGAGAGGTTGTAAAAGTAGACTGGGTAAGGTGTACCATATAAATATTGTAAACACAAGGTGACTGATAAAGTGCTGCAAATTTTTGGAAGTGCAAATTGGGATGGGAATAGACCCTGTGTCTATATCAAGTTGACATAGGTAAAAAGTGCAAACCGGTACAAGAATGGTCACAGATACAGATTGCTATGGGGATGAGCAATCTTTATCTAAAGGCCTGAGTAAAGAGCCAGGTTTTCAAGCTCAAACTATCAATCAGAAATCTGAGGCATAACTAGGGAAAGGAACTTGAAATAATATAATATACATGAAATAGTACCACATTCAATATCTAACATGTCTAAAAAGGAGAAACTGCTGCCTGAAGCCATGGATATCAAGTTTCAGTTTCTAGAATGAATGCATGATTACTGATTGATAGGATGAATGTCACCAATATTTCCTAAACAGCTAGACAGTGATTGGGGTCTTCTGTTTCAGCAACACTATTATAAGCATTGAAGGCCCCCACCCACAAATGCCTTAATTCCCAATATCATATTAACAGTGGTTTGTAACAATTGCAGAGAAACAGAAATCTCAGATATTACTTTCCTACACACAAGGGTGTAAAGGAGGGTGCATATACACACACAAACCTAGATGATAGAAGGGAGAAGAGTTTCTCGATGCTTCTACAGGTATGTATCTGTTCACAATCCCTGACTCCTAAGCCAAAACCTAACTTTTGGACTGAAAAGCTTACACTGAGCTGAAACAGTGTGTTAACACAGTCCAAGTAATTTGTTATCAAATTATTTAAATTAAAATTATATACTATCTTAATATCTCCCACATCCATTGTCATCTGAATCATCCATACAAAGTTAATATTAGCCATTTCATCACTCAAGTACACTTCCTCTTCTATAATTCATATAGTTTTAGAGAAGAGGAAGTCTTCTTTCTGTTGTTACAATGCTTAAGAAATTTATTCATACATGAGAGTAATTCTCTGCTGACAGCACTATACTGTCTTAAAGTTGTAAATGATTACCATCCAAAGTTAGATAACACAGCAACACCCATTATTATTTCAATTATTCACAAAAACTGGACCAGAAATAAATCAAAATAAAGATTCCAGCATTTTATGATTATTAGAGTTTATGACATTGCCATAATGAAAAAAAAAAATAAACCAACAAGAAACATAAAGGTTTGAAAAAAGAACCTTAATAGACTTTGATCAAGGCTACTGTGGTATATGGAGATGGAAAAGCATGAAAAAACTGTTCCAGTAATTAATGTACTTTTGAGACAATATTCTTTAATATTAAAAGTGTTATTGCAAAACTAGCTGTAAAACTACCTGAAGTTTTCTGAGCAGAGCCACACAAATTAACTGACAATCATAAATGCATGCCTATTTGTATTCCATAGGCTTCACCCTCCTCAACTGTAGCCATAGTTATGAATTTTCAGACTTCTGTTCTTGAAAGTTTTCTTTGCTATCATTAAAATCTGTACTTTTTTATCAATAGAAAAGCATTTTAGTTCAATTATTTTTTAAATTCAGAAAATGAATGAAATCTATAGAGTTTATAAATGTCTCTCAAATATTAAGCAGAAATTGTTATGATTGAGCCTCATGGCTCTGTTACTGACAGACGTGGGCGTAAGACTCCTCGGGAGTCAGATACTCTCGAGGAGCGAGAGAGAAAAAGACTGCGAGACATATTTGCAGCACCATCTGACGAAGAATCTTTCGAAGGGTTTACGGAGAGAATGGAGGAGGGGCTGGTTAGCTCAGAGGAGGATGAGATGGATTGGACTCGGGTAAGGGAGGAATTGGGGGCCACTGGCCATGATGGGGCAGAAGATGAATGGGGACCTTCAGGATTAGACCCATGGCTTAGCTGGAGGGATGGGACGGGATCCACAGCTGGAGATGCTGTTGGGCGTAGTCAGAGGTGTTCCAGCTCTGACGAGGAAAGTGATGAGGAAACGCCCGGGTTAAGGAGGACAGCTGACAGTGATGAAGATTTGTAACTGGCATAAAATGGGGCTTGGGAGCAATTGCAAATTGCGTCAGGCAAGGTAATCTGGGCAAACGCTTGGGATCCGTGTGTGTGTGGGACGCTTCCCTGAAGACTTGTGTACTTTCCTGTGCTGAGACGTAAGTTGATTGGAATCCAGGGTCAGACGGCGGGAGGGATTGTGTGGGCATTTGTTTGTGCAAACCTGTGCTTACTCTTATTAGCTTGACCTTCCGTCGTCTTTCTGACGGACGCCATCTCCTGCTTTGAGAACCCGGACTGAACTGACCACGGCTTGTCTTCCCCCCTTCTTGGACTTGGAAAAACTACAAACGTCTGCTTCTGGCTTTGATCTACGGAACGGAACTGGTCTACTCTACTCCTACAATCCTTGGCTGAATTGCTCGTGTTGGAGATCCTGTCTACTGTGTGTGTGTGGGAGCGACGCAAGTTACTCTAAGCACAGTGCTGGCAGCAGAGAGGAATCTGCTGCCAATTAGTTGCATTCTTTGTATCTTTTGTTCCTTGGCTTTCGTTCTGTTAATACCTAGGCTGAAGCAAGCAGTTTGTTTTTACCCGGATTAAACTCCGGTTTAATCCGGTTTATTTTTTGAACATTTACTTTTGTCCCTTTTTGCGCTTAAAGGCAAAAACTGCCTGGCCCTTGTGTTTTTACGGGCATTTTTGAGTTCTGTAATCTAATAAACTCTGTTACTTTGAATCTTGTGGCGTTCTGTCCTTGACAGATTGCCTGACGCCCATAAAAAGTTTATTGCAGCAATAAACCCGTCAGGAAGACGATGGATGAGTTAAGAGCCAAAGTAGACCAATTGCAAACGGCCTTTACCGTAAGCCAAACAGCTTTTGCTGTGAAAGGACATGTTTTGACTCCTGAACGCTTTGACGGAACCAGGTGCAAGTTGCCAACCTTTTTGGCACAAGTGGAGCTTTATTTTTCTCAGCTCAGTGCTCATGCTTTTCCTACTGACACTAGTAAGGTGGCTTTTATTTTGAGTTTGTTGACCGGTTCCGCAGGACAATGGGCCACTAATTTAATTTTGGGAAATGACCCAGTCAAGGACAATTTGAATAATTTCAAAAAGTTGTTAACTGATACTTTTGGGGATCCTCTCCGCACGGAGAACGCTGGGTGGGCCCTGTATCGGTTGAAACAGGGAAAGGGGACTGTTTTGGATTACTTAAATAAGTTTAACCTGTATCGCCACCAGCTGGATTGGGGGGAAAATGCATTCATGCTTTTATTTACTGCCGGGTTAAGTGATATGCTCCAGGATGAATTAGCACGCTTGGAGCCGGCTGAAAGCTGGGACGCCTTAGTAGCTAAGGTGCTGCGTTTAGACGCAAGGTTCGAGGCTCGTAAACACTCAAAAGCAATGTGTGCGCCACCCATGCATGTAACCAGGGCACCTGTGGTGATGGGGGAAGAGCCCATGGAGCTTGGGGTCTTTAAAAAACTGTCTACAGAGGAAAAGAGCCGTAGGAGGCAGCTGGGCTTGTGTTTGTACTGTGGGAATGCTGGGCATTTTGCCAAAAATTGTAATGTGAAACCTTCCCAGCTTTCGGGAAAAGGCCAGCCCTAGTGCGACGTGAGTCCAACGCACTAGGGCTCCTCAAGCAGTCAACTGAGGGGAGGAAGCATGTTTTCGTACCCATTACATTATCTGTTGGGGGAAGGGAACTTGTTTCTACTCTGGCACTGCTGGACTCAGGAGCTACGGTCTCCTATGTAGATATTGAGTTTGCTAAGAAGCATGGCATTCCTAGAGTGTGCAAGGCATGCGACGTGTGGGTGGAGGGAGCAGATGGGAGACTGCTGGAGACTGGGGTGGTTAACCAGGAAACCTCAGCAGTAACGTGGGAGGTGCAGGGAGTAACGGGAACGTTTGTGTGGGATATTACGAGCTTGCCTCGATATGATGTGATCCTGGGGATGGATTGGCTAGCTGTAGTAAACCCACAAGTGGATTGGGCAACACGTAAAGTGATCTTAAAGAGGCAGGATTGTTGCACTCTAAACGTTACTCATGCTGATATGGAGGGAGTGCCTGCTGAGTATGGGGAGTTCTCTGATGTATTTTGTAAAAGAGAAGCGGACAAATTACCACCGCACAGGCCATATGATTGCGCCATCAAGTTGGCAGAAGGTGCGAAACTGCCAGCAGGGAGGCTGTATGCCTTGACTGTACCGGAAAGGCAAGCTTTGCGGGAGTTTTTAGATGAAAATTTAGCCAAGGGGTTTATTCGCCCATCTAGTTCTCCAACTGCGGCACCAGTATTCTTTGTAGCCAAAAAGACTGGGGAACTTAGGCTGGTCTGCGACTATCGGATCCTAAACAAATACACCATTCGGGATAGGTACCCGCTCCCTTTAATCTCGGAACTGTTATCAAGGGTGCAAGGGGCTAAGGTCTTTACCAAGCTTGACCTGCGGGGGGCCTATAACTTAATCCGTATACGGGAAGGGGATGAATGGAAGACGGCATTTAACACGTGTTTCGGATGCCACGAGTTCCGAGTCATGCCTTTTGGGCTTTGTAATGCTCCTGCGGTCTTCCAGAGGTTCATGAACGATGTGTTCAGGGACCTAATTGACCAATTTTTAGTGATTTATTTGGATGATATCTTGATTTTTTCTAAGGACGAGAAAGAACATCGTCAACATGTCAAGCAGGTTCTGCACCGACTGCGGGCTAATGGGCTTTTCGCCAAGGCTTCCAAATGCGTCTTTCATGTGCCTGAAGTGGAGTTCCTAGGTCATGTAGTGTCAGGTAGGGAACTTAAAATGGACCCACATAAGGTTGACGCCGTCAACTCATGGCAGGAGCTGAAAACTAAGAAGGATGTACAAAGGTTCTTAGGTTTCGCTAATTACTACCGGGAGTTTATTCCGAATTTTGCAAAGCTCACGGTACCTTTGACGCAGCTTCTGCGCAAGAAACAGCCATTTGTGTGGGGGCGGGAAGCTCACGAGGCGTTTCTACAACTTAAGTCTAGTTTTCAATCGGACAACATACTAACCCATCCTGATGTTGACAAACCGTTCGTGGTAGAAGCGGACGCTTCTAGCTACGCGTTGGGGGCTGTATTGTCTCAGAAGGATTCCTCAGGGACCTTGCGTCCCTGTGGATTTTACTCGCGGCAACTAACACCCTTCGAGCAGAACTATACCATATGGGAGAAGGAGTTGTTGGCGATTAAGGTGGCGTTTGAGGTGTGGCGGCACTGGCTTGAAGGGGCACGGCACCAGATCGTGGTCAGATCTGATCACAAGAATTTAGAGCACTTGCAAACAGCAAAGAAGTTAAACCAGCGTCAAATCCGATGGGCTTTGTTTTTCTCCAGGTTTAACTTCAAGGTGCAGTTCGTAGAGGGGAAGGCAAACTTGCGGGCCGATGCTTTATCCCGCAAGCCGGAGTTTAAGACCAATGAGCAGGTTGTATGTCAGACCATCTTGCCTACTGCCTCTCTGTGTGTTGTAGATAATGAGCTCGGGTTACATGACCAGATCCTTGAGGCTCAGAGGGATGATGTGTGGACACAGGAGCAACTGATGCTGCTCTCAGCAGGTAACCGTACCATACTGCCGCATCTACAAGATCAAGACGGAGTATTGGTACGCAGGGGGCAGGTCTACGTACCAGTGGGGGCCCTCAGGTTGGAGGTGATTAGAGCCCACCATGACGAACCCATGGCTGGGCACTTTGGCAGATTCAAGACCGTGCAGCTCATTACCAGGAGCTATTGGTGGCCAAAGATGCGGCAAGATATTCTGCGCTTTTGTGACAGCTGCGCCGTTTGCCAGCAGAGTAAGACGCCTGTTGGGCGCCCTAGAGGGTTGTTGTCGTCTTTACCTGTTCCGGACAGGCCATGGCAAATCATTTCCATGGATTTCATTTCAGATTTGCCTAAGTCTGGGGGTTATACTTGTATTTGGGTGGTGGTGGATTTATTTAGTAAACTGGCTCATTTTATTCCTTGTTCAACCATTCCGGCGGCCCCTACGTTGGCCCTACTATTTACTAAGCACATCTATCGTTTGCACGGAGCACCCGAGGTGATTATTTCAGATAGGGCTCCGCAATTTGTGTCACGCTTTTGGAAACATTTCCATGAGTGCTTGGGGACTAAGTTAAACGTTTCTTCAGCCTTTCATCCGCAAACGGATGGACAGTCGGAACGGGTTAATGGGCTCTTAGAGCAATACCTGCGTTGTTTTTGTTTAGATCAACCCACGGCTTGGGTGAAGTGGCTACCGGTGGCGGAATTTGCTTACAACAATGCGGTGCACACATCTAGTCAGCATACGCCGTTTGAGCTAACTTATGGTTTTCACCCACGGGGAGGTGTGGCGCCGTCGACCAATGTGGTCTCTTCGGACCCTGTGTACCGCTCTACGGAAATGGCTGCATTGCATGATGTTGCCCGTCGCTTACTGTTGGAAGCTAAGGCAACGCAGAAGACTCAGGCTGACCGCCACAGGCAGGCAGGGGAGGAGTTGGAAGAAGGGGATTTGGTGTGGTTATCTTCCAAACATATTAAACAGGCTGGGGGAAAGTTTGCGCCTCGGTATTTGGGTCCCTTTCCTATCGTTAAAAAGATTTCTTCCGTTGCGTTTCGTTTGCGTTTACCGTCTAGTTTAAAGGTCCATCCAGTCTTTCATCGTTCGCTGTTGAAACTTGATACCTCTAGTCGTCGTGGTGCTATAGCGGAGGGTATCACTGCCACTTCTCCGCCATCGGGGGAGGAGGCCTTTGTGAGAGGGGATAGTGTTATGATTGAGCCTCATGGCTCTGTTACTGACAGACGTGGGCGTAAGACTCCTCGGGAGTCAGATACTCTCGAGGAGCGAGAGAGAAAAAGACTGCGAGACATATTTGCAGCACCATCTGACGAAGAATCTTTCGAAGGGTTTACGGAGAGAATGGAGGAGGGGCTGGTTAGCTCAGAGGAGGATGAGATGGATTGGACTCGGGTAAGGGAGGAATTGGGGGCCACTGGCCATGATGGGGCAGAAGATGAATGGGGACCTTCAGGATTAGACCCATGGCTTAGCTGGAGGGATGGGACGGGATCCACAGCTGGAGATGCTGTTGGGCGTAGTCAGAGGTGTTCCAGCTCTGACGAGGAAAGTGATGAGGAAACGCCCGGGTTAAGGAGGACAGCTGACAGTGATGAAGATTTGTAACTGGCATAAAATGGGGCTTGGGAGCAATTGCAAATTGCGTCAGGCAAGGTAATCTGGGCAAACGCTTGGGATCCGTGTGTGTGTGGGACGCTTCCCTGAAGACTTGTGTACTTTCCTGTGCTGAGACGTAAGTTGATTGGAATCCAGGGTCAGACGGCGGGAGGGATTGTGTGGGCATTTGTTTGTGCAAACCTGTGCTTACTCTTATTAGCTTGACCTTCCGTCGTCTTTCTGACGGACGCCATCTCCTGCTTTGAGAACCCGGACTGAACTGACCACGGCTTGTCTTCCCCCCTTCTTGGACTTGGAAAAACTACAAACGTCTGCTTCTGGCTTTGATCTACGGAACGGAACTGGTCTACTCTACTTCTACAATCCTTGGCTGAATTGCTCGTGTTGGAGATCCTGTCTACTGTGTGTGTGTGGGAGCGACGCAAGTTACTCTAAGCACAGTGCTGGCAGCAGAGAGGAATCTGCTGCCAATTAGTTGCATTCTTTGTATCTTTTGTTCCTTGGCTTTCGTTCTGTTAATACCTAGGCTGAAGCAAGCAGTTTGTTTTTACCCGGATTAAACTCCGGTTTAATCCGGTTTATTTTTTGAACATTTACTTTTGTCCCTTTTTGCGCTTAAAGGCAAAAACTGCCTGGCCCTTGTGTTTTTACGGGCATTTTTGAGTTCTGTAATCTAATAAACTCTGTTACTTTGAATCTTGTGGCGTTCTGTCCTTGACAGAAATTGTCTATCCATTATTTTCTTTTATATGTGATTACGAGTGTGTGGCAATTCATCTAATTAAAACAGAGTATTGTGATTATGTAATTCATTAGAGGGTTCATGAAGTACATAATGAGCTTTACTAAGAAGTGAACTATAAGTACTAGACATGATTGATGATAAAAAAAGACACTGTAGACAGTAGACACTTAAAGTATTCATTTTGTTACTTTAGTGTTGTAGCTCAGACTTCATCAACAGGCAATGGCTTTAATTTAGTATGATAAAATTATTTTTACAACATTAGTATAGATAAAACTATAAATCATGAATTACTGAAAAATACATACTCTTCTTTAAAGGCAATATTACTACATATGGGATCAGTTTGATATTCTACTTATTATGTCTGCAAGAAATGGGTTGCAAATTATGCTGCCTAACTGGGCCAATATTCTAGAACTGATCTTCAGTGGTTAAAAAACTCCATAAAATAAACACAATATAATTAAAAATGTTATGAATGATAAAATTGTAAGATGTTTAAGCCAGTAAGATTCACCTGTGCTTCTTGGGGTACTTGTCCTGCATCAATTCTGTCTGCAATAAAACCTGTTAACTGCCGATCAATGAAGGTAAGAGACTCTTGAATTAATTGAAGAGTTTTGTCAATCTCTTGGGCAGAGTGAATACTATGTTCAAGAACCTTTTGTCTTCTCACAGCCTAAAAAGGAACAGAAAACAGAGATATTAGACACTGAAATGTTTAAAAGTCCCACTCAAAAACACAAAACATGGTAGAAATTCCTGCTGGTACACAACCACCTTTTTGTAAGATAAATTTCTTCTCTTTTTGCCAGCCATTTTGCTTTTTTAAAACCAAAGAGAAATTTCAAATATTTAAACAAATCCTAAAGAGCCAAAACAAATAATAAAGAATTCTATGGTGAGTAGAAGGCTGCTTCAAAATTAAGCACAAACATTTGCCTTCGACACTTTCTTCGTTCTGATGCTTCTGGCACCCCCTAATCTCATTATATCTCTCAAGTGATTTCCTTTCTTCAGAACAGAATAACCATCATCACAAGCTGTTTTAAGATAATCCATAATCCATTGCAACAAGTGAGAAGGATAAAAGTGAGAGGGATAAAAGCTCTGTTTATAAAACAAATTAGAACATAGGATATAAATAGTGCCTCTGAGCATAGTTTAAAGAGTAGTAGAGCATAGCTTAAGAAGCCAAAGTAATTAGGTTTTTATGTTTTAATGTTTAGGTTTATGTTTCCCCTTATCTATAATTTTTTCTTCACAGTTAGGACCTTTCTAACATTCGCTAAGTGTTACAAAATGGAGCAATGTAGGACCGAGACTTTTCTAATATTGCCACACAGTATGTTCTGTCATTATAAGCCTACTATATGATACAATGTCTTAAATTCCATTTTAAGGACATCACTCACTGTATATGTTATACCAGCCTGGAGGTATTTCGAAAGTGATTTCATGTCACCTGGATCTTCCCTTTATAAAGATCAATATGCCCAGTTGCAGCATTGCATTCCTGGTTCATGTTCAGTTTATGATCAACAATAATCCCAAAGCCATTTTCACATATAGTACTGCTGAGCACATGCATTTCCCATTCTATACCTGTGGATTTGTGTTTGTGGTCAAAATGTAGAATTTTGCACTTATCTCTATTGAAATACATTGCATTAACATCTGTCCAGTTTTTCAGTTTATCTACATCCTTTTGGTCCATGGCAGTTAAATTTATTCCGAATTGTATGAAATTACAGTGTAGATGTACCCATTCTCATACAGTGATGTCAAGTGATTATATAAATTGAGGGTAATAAAAATCTGATTGTACAGTGTAGATTTACTGGTGACAAAACAGAAGATAACATTGTTGAAAGGTTCTTAAGCTATTATTGTAGTTGCATTCTTTAGAAAGACAGCTGGTGAATGGAATACATTTCTTCAATTCCAAAGAAAACCAGCATTATTCTGAGGAAATTTGATACATAAATTTTGGATTATAAAATAATAAATTTTATATTTTATAGCTTTAGGTTGCAGGTTGTTAACTGCTTACGCTTGCATTCATTTCTAATCTTTTACTAACAAGAAGTGCCTTCAATTGTTCTTATTTATTAAAAATCAGTTTTTAAAATCAACTGAGGTATTAATTCCTTTCTCTGAAATCAGTATGAGAAATAGTGAGAAGATCAAAATAAATAGAAGGAATTTACTGTGTTTCTATCTCTACTGAGAAAAGATAACAGGCAGGATAAATATAAAAATGAAGGCAGAATAAGTAAGCTGAAGAAGAGGGACAGTACACATCTTCTGCCTTTTGATTTACCATATACCCAACAAACGCTAGGTTGTTGTAACAAAGATTCACTGGATCTAAAAATGCTGCTGCTTAATGTCAACTCTGTAACTGCTAAGGATTACATAATCCAGGATTTAATCCTCTAGGAACATATTAACTTGGCCTTCATTAATAGAAAGCAGGTGGGAGGAGGAAGAAAGGGATTAGTGAGAAAAAAAGGATTTGGTGAAAGAGAGTAGGTATAATCACAGAGTTACATCATATATCTATTTACTTGAGCTATACTGTCTAGAAAATATCTTGTGAAGTCTGACCAAAACAGAATAGTTATCTAGTACTCTAGATGGTGTCTGATCAAAGCAGAATAGTTCCACTCTATTCTGCTTGGGTCAGATTTCATCTGAAATACTGTATCCAGTTATAGGCACCACAATTCAAGAAGGATATTGACAAGCTGGAACATCGCCAGAGAACAGCGACCAAAATGATCAAAGGTTTGTAATCCAAGCCCTATGAGGAATGGCAGAGGGAGCTGAGTATGTTTAGCCTGCAAAAGAGAAAGTTGACAGGACAAGATAGGCATGTTTAAATATTTGAAAGGATGTAACATTGAGGAGGTGGCAGGCATGTTTTCTGTTGCTCTGGAGACTAGGACATAAAGCAAAGGATACAAATTACAGGAAAGAGGATTCTAGCCATTTTTTGTCTTGGACCAGTTTTAATGAGTTCCCCATTCCTTCAGGTTTAGCCTATTTAAAACTATACATTATGGATATGTCTATGAAAGGGGAATTGTTTCATACTCTCCTTTCCACCTATCAATTTAATCCAACCCAGAAAATACAAGAATCAGGGTGAATCTTGCAATTTGTGCCATTCTATTTTAGTAATATAGCAGAAAAAGGAGCCATAAAATGGATTCTGAGATATATGATCTATAATTAATCTGTGGCATCCTAACTCCTCCTTTGGGATCATGTGCACCAGCTCAAGCAGGAGACAGTTGGACACAGCACTATGAGAACCCCAATTCTGTATAATCCACCACAGGATACAGTCATAGAATTATGGAGAGTTGGAAGAGATTACAAGGTCTGTGTTTCTGCCATGCAGGAACACAGAATCAAAGCCCCCCCCCCCCCCCAAGCCTCTGCTTACAAACCTCCAGAGGAGGAGATTTCACTATGCCCCAAGGAAGCATATTTCATTGCTTAACAGCTCTTGCCGTCACAAAGTTATCCCTAATTTTCAGCTGGAAAGGAACTTTAGGGATAACAGATCTACTTGCTGTTTCTACTTTTAGAATCACCAGTAGGAGCACCATCTTTCTTCCTGTCTTGGAGGTTTCCGCTGAAATTTCTGGTCAGTTATGGGTTGACATCTCAGCTAGAACTGAATCAAGTTGCTCCTCATATTTCTTTGCTTATTCCCAGGCACAACTTACTTAAATAGGCTTTATATAGGTCAAACAAAGTGCCCCCTGTTTAACCCAATTTTTTGTGTCTGGTCTCATTATTTCATGGTTGGAAATCAAATTGCCTAACCCATTTCTAGCTGAAATCACTAAAACTCAGAGCTCTAGGTTTGCATGGCATCATTATTTTCTTAAACCACCCAGAACATGGAATTTAGTCTGAAATCTTGCTACATCATTCTCTTTGTTTTAGCTCAGAAGGGCTTCATTAGTTTTTCTTCCTCTTTTCATTGCTACTCTACCTTTCATGATTATCTCATGAAACTTTAGAAGATCTGGAGAAAGTAATCTCTGACATTCCTATATCTACTTTTTTAATTGAGTATGTCTCTGCACATTGGGCAGCTCCCTCTATCCACTCCTTACTTCTGTAGTTTTTATATGTATGAAAGTTCATGGGCATTATCACACATTTTGACACGCCTCTCACTTGTAACATTGTCTTATGATAGATAGATTCAATAGCCCTACTACTAAGGTTACATGATCTGCTATAAGGTGTACATACAGAAAATATTATCTGGAAATTTTTACTTCTGATCTGGGAACATTCAGATGTTACTGGATAGGGAACCTTTAGTTTATGGATCATGAACTATTTTGTATAGCCATTCATACTTACTATAAATTTTCTAGAAATATTCTAAGCTGAAGATGAGGTACTGAAAGAATATCTTATGCCTTATCATGGTCTTAAGTGAGTTTAAAATGTGCCCCAAAATCAAATATTTCCACTGAAGCTTCACACTGCAAGCTGTTCTCCGTAATTATTCAGTGTAATCTAGAAATCTAGACATTGCTATAGTAATGGTTGTACCTCTTGAGAAACAAGTGACTTCATCACACACACAAAATCAGAATTTCTACACATTTAAGAAATTGCAACCCACTGTGCCCTTCACACGACACAAACTTCAGATGTGGGGTGAGGTTTTTTGCCTTTTCTAAAGTGTTGGTTTTTCCAACAATTCCTGAGTTGATTAGCAAGTGATTTATTTTTAAAATTCTCTGCATAGAGATGGACTAAATGGCCAATATTCCAATGTGGTGTTAATCACTGTTGCCCACTTTTATTGCCCGCTTGTAAATAAAACAATGATGATGACGCAGTGTGTGGGAGCGGCCAAAATGCCAATTTCCCTAGAGTCCCAATGCAGAGACTTGGGGAAAGGGCTAATTTAAAACCACTTCCTACAATCACCAATGCAACGGCTCTAGGAAAGATGACAGTTAATCCAAAACCACTTCCTACGATTGCCAATGCAAAGGCTCTGGGAAAGATGAATGTTAATTTAAAACCACTTCCTACTATCTGGAGTGATGTCAAGGGTCTTGAGTGCAAACAATCCCAGTGCCAACTTAAGAAAGATGCTTTTGTTTAAGTCTAAGGGGTTTGAAGGTAGGGCTGCCTTAAATGATGCCTGTTTTTAAAAGTGTGCTGGTATACTTGAAGTGGGAAATGTCATCACCTGCCCATATGATGAAAATTTAACAGGTGATTGAGTTAGAAGTTGGAGGAGGCGATCTTAGTATGATAGGAGTGAGTACATTTTTTGTCTTCTTACAAAACAGAACACCATGAAATTCCACCATCCCTCCCTCACTTTCTCTCGTTTTCTCCAGCTCAATGTGATGAAGTCCAAGATCTAGGATAGAGGCATTTGTTGCCTCTGAAGGCCTCTTGGGATACTAAAAATGTCAAAGAACCTCCTGGAATCCCAGCAGTGGTCAGAAGATTTTTGAAAAATGCTTCTCAAAAATGGGTTAAGCTGTGCAGGGCTTGCAGCTTCATTAGGAGGTGAACTCCATCATTTTCTCTATACATGATAATGTGGTCATGGGAATGTTAAGGAACCAATGACTTCAAGAACAGCTATAGAGGTCACATGTTGCCCCAAGAACACATTTGTAATTTTCACAAATTTGTCGTGAGTTTTGAAGGTTTCATTAAATAATGGCACCTATTATATTGTAGACTTTGTTCTAAGCAATCTATATATTATTGCACCTATACCTAAAAGAGTTAGGGACTAAGAAACAGTGTTAAAAATAGTAGGTTGTCATCTATCGTAACTTTCAAGCACTAAATGTCAAGAAAAAGAATGAGCCATTTCATATAGTTTGACTTTTTAAAACTAACATTTTATCATTTTCTTCTTTATTGAATGTTTCCTACATAACAATTTTAGTGACATAACTTTTCATTTTTTCTGACATGCCTGGGGATCTTAGGCCTGTAAGACAATATTATACATGACATTTAATTCAAAAACCACTGTTCATTTCTCCTCTTCAAATTCCAAGAGGGAAGCATATAATGCTTACCTACATCTTGAATGAAAGGAAAACAATCTCTGTATATTATTTGAGAATAGCATAATATATCCTGTTAGATGATGCATCAGGTAGGTGGGATCATAAGATCAAGGAAACTGGCAGTCTTGCTAACTGTTGTGTTCAAAAGTTACAGCATATAATGCCAGAAAATTTGGTCAATTAAGTCAATTAAGTGTCACAAACTTCAGTGAGCTTCAAAATCCTAAAATTTCTATACTGTAGGTGAAAAATCATTTCACTAAAATTGTTCTATAGGAAACATTCAATAAAGATGATACTGTATATCCACATATAAAGAATTCACATCAGTGAAAATATATGCTTAAAATAGCCCTTTATCTCTATCTTTTTTTTTTAATGAAAATCAATTATATAGGAACTCTCTCAAGATCAGACCATGAAATATGTGGATATGTTTATCATATTCTCCCCATACAAAAGTGCTTTGTAGGATTGATACCATTTACCACAAATACAACAAAGGAATCTGGGAAATCTGGAAGGTAACTGTCAAGAGAGAGATCCACCTCCTATATTAGACTCAGGAGGTAAAAAGGAAGGGAATAGAAAGAGAGATGTGTTAGCAAGTATAATAATAATAACAACAATAACAACAACAATAATAATACTGCTGGCATTATAAATTGGACACAGGCGGAACTGGACAATTTGGACAGAAAAACAAGAAAACTCATGACCATTCATCATTCACTGCACCCTCGCAGTGATGTTGACCGGCTATATCTGCCTAGAAGATCAGGGGGTAGAGGACTCTTACAAGTAAAACAAGGAGTCAAAGAAGAAGAACATGCCCTGGCAGAATATGTAAAGCAAAGTGAAGAACCTGTTTTGATTGAAGCCAAAAATCAGAAACTCCTCAAAGCACAGCAGACAAAAAAAAAAAAAAAAAAAAAAAACAATACAAGAAAACCACACTACAAACTAGAGCTGACAGCTGGCATGACAAAACATTGCATGGAAAGTTCCTTGACAAAATTGAAGGAAAATCTGACAATGAGAAGACCTGGCTATGGCTCACAAATGGGACCCTGAAGAAGGAGACAGAAGGCCTGATCCTTGCAGCCCAGGAGCAAGCCATCAGGACAAATGCAATTAAGGCCAAGATCGAAAAATCAACTGATGACCCAAAATGCAGACTGCGCAAGGAATCCGATGAAACCATTGATCATATCCTCAGCTGCTGTAAGAAAATCACACGGACAGACTACAAACAGAGGCACAACTATGTGGTCCAAATGATTCATTGGAACTTATGCCTCAAGTACCACCTCCCTGCAGTAAAGAACTGGTGGGATCACACACTTGCAAAAGTATTGGAAAATGAGCATGCAAAGATACTGTGGGACATCCGAATCCAGACTGACAAAGTTCTGGAACACAACACACCAGACATCACAGTTGTGGAAAAGAAAAAGGTTTGGATCATTGATGTTGCCATCCCAGGTGACAGTCACATTGACGAAAAACAACAGGAAAAACTCAGCCGCTATCAGGACCTCAAGATTGAACTTCAAAGACTCTGGCAGAAACCAGTGCAGGTGGTCCCGGTGGTGATGGGCACATTGAGTGCCGTGCCAAAAGATCTCAGCCGGCATTTGGAAACAATAGACATTGACAAAATTATGATCTGCCAACTTCAAAAGGCCACTCTACTGGGATCTGTGCGCATCATCCAAAAATACATCACACAGTCCTAGACACTTGGGAAGTGTTCGACTTGTGATTTTATAAAACGAAATCCAGCATATCTATCTTGTTTGCTGTGTCATACAATAAAATAATAATAATAATAGTAATAATAATTTATTTATTTATTTCTTATCCACCTCTCCTTGTGGCTCAAGGCTTAACAGAATAGTTAAAAAAATAAACATTGTAAAAATACCAAAAATACACGTTAAAATTTATTTTTATAAATGATACATATTAAAACATATTTTATAAAATAATATTAAAATAAACAAAATAGAGATTAAACAAAGGACATGTGTTTAGAATTCATGCTTAAAAACTGGCTGGGTAGGCCTGCCAGAAGAAATAGACCTTTAGATTGTTTTAAAATTCTAACAGCTCATCTAGCTGTTGGAGCTCTTCCAGCAGGTCATTCCACATTCTTGGAATGTTGGCAGTTGCCAGTTGGGTTCTTGCTGTTTGGAGAAACCGCCCCACAGAGAATCTAAGTGTTTGGGGCAGACTGGATGGGAGAAGGTGATCCTTTAGGTTATTTGGACCCAAATCACCTTTTATTTTGTCTCGAAACTAATTGGCAGCAAGTTGAGTGACTGTAGGGTAGGTGTAATATGCTCATTCTTAGTTGTGCCTGTAGCCAATCTGACTGCTGTATTTTAGTTTCCCAACTTCATACAAAAGTAGCCCAATATAAAACACATTGCAAATGTCCAACCTTGAGGTTACCAGTGCATGCATTACCATCTTAAGATCTTCCAAATCTAGGAAGGGTCACTGCAAGGGTCCACTTCATAAACAGGCAGGGGGCAATCCTTCTTTCAGGATCCCAGCCACTGCCAGCTATAAACTCTTGAGTCTGTACGTGTGCATGTACGATATGATGTGTCACTGAGGGGAAATATGTGAGACAAATCTTCTGCCGATACTAAGTCGAGCAATTCACCACTCAGAAGCACTTTCTTTATTTAAAACAGAATTATTTATTTATGGTTTCTTTAGTCCAAAAATCGTAACTGGTTGCAATAGTTTACTTCTTCAGTTTCACTTATATACAATATAAACCATATCTTTCATTCTTCAACATTAACAACTTGACTGAAACTTTGTCTCTACCATATTCCTTTTCCTCAGCTCTTCCTCACTAGAAACCCCAGATCTCACTGAACAATAGTCACTTTTTCCTTCAGTATTCCAACTGAAGTCCCAAACTTGAACTTGGATCCTTTTCCCTCTAGCTCACCCGGCTAGAGACTACCATAACTGAACCTCAGACACACACATCTTTTCTCTAGTTTCCCCCACTAGAAACATCAACATAACTGAACTTTTAAAAAAAAAACATCTCCTCCTTTTCTCCTCCAGCTAGCTCCGCCCCTTTCACTAGCTTAGAAATTGTTACATTTCTACTGAAGCAGCTACGTTACCATGGTGACACGTGGCCAATCATCAGTAGCTAACTTCTGCCCACTTTTATCTCTAAATCAACATTAAATAACATAGGCAAAAATTATCAATGAAATAAGGCTTTCCGTTACAGTCACAATCAGCGTATCAGCTAAAGCTGACTGTCACATCTACCTGGGCTGACATTTGGAGAGACAGGTCCAGGAGCACTCCCAAGATGTGAAAACAGTCTTCCAAGGGGAGTGCAATCCCAACTAGAACTGGTTGACACATTTCCATCCCCAAATTAAGATCTTTAATGGCAAGCACCTCTGTTTTGTCTGGGTTCAGTTTCCATTTTTTCCCCTCATCCAGCCTATTATCTCCTCCAGGCATTTGTTCGAAGGAGACATGCTATCGTTAGTTGAGGCTGTGTTTGAAGTCATGGAGAGCATATATTTGGATATCATCAGCATACTGATAACACTCCACCCCGTGACTTTCCCAGCGGTTTCATGTAAATATTAAAAAACATTAGGCATAGAATAGCCCCATGTGGGATGCTATATAACAACTCCTTTTTTTTTTAAGAGCAACTATCTCAAAGCATCACCATCTGGAACCTGCCTGAGAGGAACAACCGGAACCACTGCAACACAGTCCCTCTGATTCTCAGCCCTTCCAGGCATTCTAGAAGGATACCATGGTCAATAGTACTGATACCCACTGAGAGACCTAGAAGCACCAACAGGGAAATACTCCCCCCATCTGTGTTAAGACAGAGATCATCCACTAAGGTGAGCATAGCCATCTCAACTTCATATCCTGCTATGTAGCTGGTTTGAAATGTGTCAAGGAAATATGTGTCATCCAAGGCTGCCTGGAGTTGGAGGGCATCTGCCTTCTCAATAACCTTGCCTTATAAAGGAAGGTTAAACACTGGTCTGTAATTACTATGTCCAGGTGATCCAGAGAGGGCTTTTTCAGCAGTGGTCTAACTATTGCTTCTTTTAAACAGGATGGAAAATTCCCCTCCCTGAGAGATGTATTTGAGATCAAATTGCATCTTCTTTCTAGACAACCAGCGAAGAGACAGGGATCAAGAAGGAAGGTTGTCCTCCTTACTTGCCCTAGCAGCTTTTCCACATTAGCAGTACTCACCAATTAAAACTGATCCAGTATAATCCTGCTCACAGAGTTGCTGGACACTTCATTGTTAGCCTCTGCTCCAATGACAGTGTCTAAGTCAGCTCTTATGTGAGAGATATTTTATCTGCAAAATGGTTGTTAAAAGCATCACAGTGAGCTACTGAAGGTTATAGCAATGAGATTGGAGGGGAGGGTACCTGAGTTAAGCCTTACACTTCTCTGAACAGCTCAGCTGGACGTGAATCTGCAGACACAATGCATGCAGAGAAGAATGTTTTCTTCGCTGCACGTATTTGCCACCACATAGGAGCAAAGGTCCCCTCTTTACTGTGTTTTGTTGCATAAAAGTCAAGTTTCCCATCCCCTGCACTCTAGTCATAGTCCTTCCTGTTTCGTTTCCCTGATTTTTACCAGGTCAGAGAGGATGTTTGGGAGCAATTGTGTCAGATTTTTATTCCATTTATTGAGCAGAAATTCAATAGTATTGTTGGTGATACCAGCCATAGAACCCTCTAGGGCCTCCTGGAATCTCAAAGGATCCATTAGCTTTCAAGGGTGGGCCATTTTGAAAGGTCTTCCACCCCTGTAGAGGTAGGTTGTAGCTATGATACTAGCTGTGGTACATGATAGCACCATTACTGCAAACTCTCATATGGACACTTTTCTAAAAACAAGTTGCCATTTCTATATTGTATTTTATTTTTTAAAGGGTGTGTACTTTTGCCATGTGCACTGTTGCCTTGCTCCACCAATCCTATCCAAACCTCATACACTGCAAAGTTGCTGGTTTTTACTTGCATTATTATCACCTTTCATATCTCTGCAACATATTGTTTTGTAAGGTAACTTTAGGTTTTGAAAAGCTATCATTTGTGCTAAATGCAGGGTTTAAAAGAAAATGTGAGGGAAAAGACATTATTTCTTAAAATGTACCTCCTGCCGCAGCTCTTCCCACCGAGTATTGAATTTCTCCAGTTTCTCATTGATCACTTCATCCAAAACTCCACCATCAGTTAAAGTCTGTGCCATCTCACGAATTTGATTGCAGTTATCTTCTGGGTGTTGCATTAGTGTTTCCAGAGACTGAAACATCCATAAACTGTATTATTTGTTTTTGCCATTCCTCTTAAACTAAACATTCAAAGTTCTCATTAAAATAAAAAAAAATCTAAAAAGAAACAAGAATTGGAGGAAGAAATCATACACTCCGTATTACCACATTTTAATGGGTGTATTCATTGAAATATAACTAGAAATACATCAGAAAAGTCAAATGTTCACCTTCAGCCCAATAAAAAGTGTAGCTAAAATGTATGTTGTGTTGGGAAACAAAAGGAACTCAAAATAAGCTTCCGGAAATTATTGGTGATTTGCTAATTCCCTTTTAATGTTTTTCTCAACTGACCTAAAGGTTGATAGCTGAGCTAGCTCTGAGTCTTTTTGTATAGCAACAATGAATAAAAGGGGCAAAATATATATCTAATGGGCAGTCATTCTTATATTGACAGATGGCTTTTCTTTGGTAGTTGTGGAGACTTTAGGGCTTTAATGACATCTCTGTAACTGGATGGCAGTAACACAAGAAAGTAAAGGAGACCTTGCTGAAAGGTAAAGAATGCAATACTGTGCATTATTGTTTCAGAAGAAGTCCCACTGGGTTTATTTTTTTAATAATAGACAGGCATAGGGAAAATTGTTTGAAGGGGGTGCCTTCACCTTCCTGTGAGGCTGAGTGAGTGAGACATGCCCAAGTGTGTGTGTGAGTTACAATGGCCAAGCAGGAACTTGAACCGTGTTCTCCAGAGTAGTCGTTCAACACTGTAGACCTCTTCATATGGGGCCTTTTTGCCCTGTTTTGCCACTTTTAATCACAGCAAAGATGGGCCTGCCATGCACCATCAGACAATGCATGGCAGACCCCACTCACATTCCTTCCAAAGTGGAGAAGTACTGAAAGGTGCTTTTTCCTCCACTACGGGGTGGAAAGTGTAGTGTGGGTACACTTTCCCACACTTTCCTCCCCTTTTTGCTGTGTGATGGCAGAAAGGGTGGCGGGACAATGCTGCCTTTTCTGCCACCTGATGAATGGAGGAGGGAGGGTGCACCAGGCACCACAAGCTGCCCCACGTACTTTCCCTTTTGCCGGTGATTGCAAGCCTATAGACATTATACAGGTCTATAGTTTGAACCCATTGCATCATGCCACTGATGGAAATCTATCCATCTGCAGAATCAAGATAGAATTCTTCCACTCTCCACTAGATCCTCAGTGGAAAGCCCGCTGAAGTATTGGAGCAGCAGAGAAAGGAATAAAGAACTGCTACAATAGCAGAAATAATAGCAGAAATCCGCTAATGGGTGTCCACTGGCAAAATACTGGACAAGGCTGTAGGTTACTTAACACTAAATAATATCAATACTTACATCTAGTGCTTTTGAGATCTCTTCCGTGCCATCTTGAATATTTTCTGTTGCCTTAAGTTTTGATTCCACCTCGTTCAGCCACTTATTTTCAACATCTAAATACAATAGTAGTTCACGCCAACATGCCCATACCTCCTGAGGAATGAGTTTTAAAATAATATGTATATTTATCAGTACTTCAATATACGAAAATCTGCTTTGTTTTACTTAATTTGAAAGGGTTTTGTGTGGAGGCAAATAATTCAATTATAGCAACCCCCTCCCCCAACTTCATATTTACCGCTACTGTTTAAATAAGAACTCTCTGATAAACAGTTATCGCAAAGTTCATATTCCTAAGATTGTGTGGAGCATATTAAGATATGTGATATCTCCTGATAAAGCTGAAATTGACAAAAATGTAAAAGTACGCATTCCTAAGTGTTACTAACTATCAGCTTTTCTGATACTTTTTGAACTGGTATAGTTTATCTGGAGAAATAACTAACCTCTAGTGTTTTGCACTTCCCATTTAGCCTGCTGCAGAGCCGCTGGTAGTTCTTAGTTAGAACATCAAGTTCTTTTTTTAAGGCCTCATGAGCTGCAGGTGGAGCCCTTGCTATAAAATTGTTCACGGACTCTGTAAGCAGCTTAACTTTCACCTCCTTTTGCATGGCTTCCTCTTTTGCTCTCTGTAAAGAGAAGAAAAAAGATGATGATTCCTGAAATTTAAAGCGGTGAATTAAGATAAATAAATAGTAACTTCACAATGTTTGAAAATAATGTAATTGATTATCTAAGTTATCAAGGATCATAAGCAATCAGGTGAAATCTCACCACGGCATTGACACATTGCAAATACTCCTGTAGCTATGATTAGCAATATCAGAACAGTATGCTTTTCTCAGTCTCTCAATTTTATGAGATATGACTGCTAATATGGAATAGATACAGACTAAGGTTATGCCCTGAGATATTTCTATGGGTCTCAGCAAGGGTGTTTTTACAGAAAAAGCTGCAAAGAAGTGGACTACTTCTCAAGATTTTTAGGAATTTAATCAAGAACAATCCAGAATAAGAATCATAGAATCATAGAGTTGGAAGAGACAACATGGGCCATCTAGTCCAACCCCCTGACATGCAGGAAAAGCACAATCAAAGTACCTCTGACACATGGCCATTCAGACTCTGTTTAAATACATCGAAACAAGGAGCTTCCACTACACTCCAAGGCAGTGAGTTCTGCTGTTGAACAGCTCTCACAGTCAGAAGGTTCTTCCTAATGTTCAATGGGACTCTTGTTTCTATTGCTCCAAGTTCTAGTCTCCAGTGCAGTAGAAAACAAGCCTACTCCCTCTTCCTGATAACATCCTTTCATTTCACATATTTATACATGGATAACATGTCTTCTTTCAACCTTCTCTTCTGTAGGCTAAACATACGCAACAATTTAAAACATGGCATGGTCTCCAGACCTTTGATCATTTTAGTGGCCCTCCTTTGGATTCCTTCCAGCTTGTCAATATCTCTCTTAAACTGTGATGCCCAAAATTGGCCATAGTATTCCAGGTGAGGTTTGACCAAAACAGAAAAGTGGGGTACCATGATTTCCTTGATCTAAACACTATAATCCTTTTGATGCAGCCCAAAATCCCATTGGCTTTTTTAGCTGCTGCATCACACTGTTGGCTTATGTTTAGCTTGTTGTCCACTAATACTCCATTTTTTTTTCACATGGACTGTATGGACTTTCATAAATTAAGTCAAATGAAGAACTATCAAGGCTTACAATTTTCAATTGTATTTTTATAGATAAATATTTGTAAGATTTAAAATGGACAGAAAATATATGGTTTTGAATAGAGTGAAACTTAACTTGAAAACCATATCTGTGACGATGATGAGCATTTGATTGATATGTTTGTTAAAAATTGAAATGGATGAGGAACAAGTTAAAGATTGTATGACAAAATGGGCTCAGAATTTTGGATGTATAGTGGGTACTTGGGATCTGCTGGGGTTTGATTCCAGAATATTAAATTTGATATTAAATTCCAATGATGCTCAAGACCTATCATATACATTTCATAGTAAAATTGTGTCCCTTACATTAAATGGCAAGATCAAGGTTTGCTTTTGGGGATTTTTAAAGCTATTTTCAAGTTGTGGGTTGAATCTTTGGATGCAAAATCAATGGATATGAAGTACCAGCTGTAATTTACAAATAGAGCAATAAAAAATGTGGTCAAAAGAACTGAAATTTACATTTTGTTATCAATCTAATAATAATTTTAATAAAATGGTTTGTCGTTGGTATTTTTCTTCAGAGGGCTTGGCCAAAATATATTTGGTTTCAAATACCGTATATACTCGAAAATAAACCGAGTTTTTCAACCTTTTTTTAAGCTGAAAAAGCCTCCCTCGGCTTATAATGGGGTCAAGGCTGGCAACAGAGCCTGCAGGCTATTGCTTGCAATATATAATATATTTCTCTCTTACTTTCCCTTATCAGTGTGTTTTCTTTTACAAAGCCTCCCTCGCTCTTAATCAAGGGAATGTTTTGAAAAGAGAAAGACGCTCTTGTCAGCGTGGATGGTTCAGGATGCGTGCTGGGTGGGTTTTTCCAAACTCCATCAATCATCTTCTCCAGCACCCTGATGAATTGGTTACAATCATCTGCCTCACCAATTCCTATTCAATGTCAGACTCAAACACATCCGTAGTCTGACATCCAAACATTTATTTCAATATCTATAATACATATTTACAAAGCATAGCAAAAGCCATCGCTCTGAGCTGGCATTCTTCTATAGACTCTCGCCTCAGCAAGCACCAGCTCAACACACACAGAGATAAGAAACACATTCCTCAGTTCGAAGGAAGTTCCGACCTCCAAAGGCCGGAAATCATGCCTGATAGGTCATAGCAGGCTGTCAGTCAAAACTAGCCTGCTGTTAACTGTTTCATTACTGAAACACACACTCTTGCCTAACAGCAGAAACACTTGATTTACATTTCATACACATACAACCATAATCCAACAGCTCTTGCAAGTCAGGAAGAAGAAAAATATATATTCATTAATTTTATGAAAGCATTTTCCCCTGTAATATTTGTTAAACTCTCCTACAGATATATAGGCATTAACCCCTTGCAAGCTTTTGCAATCCTTATGTACCTATATATCTCTATCTATCTATCTATCTATCTATCTATCTATCTATCTATCTATCTATCTATCTACATTAATTTTATATATGAATTTTCCCCTCATATGTTTGCAGGTCTTTGAAAATCCTATATACATATAGATCCATGTACCTGTATATCTGTAGCCATACATATACATTATTTTTATATATGAATTTACCCTCATATGTTTGCAAGTCTCTGCAAATCCTATATAGATATAATTATCTACATAAAGAGAGATGTCTGGATAGATATGAATATATTCTACCTATGTCTGCATAGATATGAATATATTCTACCTTGCAAATATTACAGGGGGAAAATGAACACACAAATATATATATAGACATATCTAGATAGGTGTGTGTGTATGGCTTGCAAATATTGTAGGGGAAATGCACACACACACACACACACACACACACACACACACAGAGAGAGGATTTGCAAACATTTCAGGGGGAAATGCATATGTGAAATTAGTATCTATAATTATAGATCTATATCTAGCTCTGCATTGTTTATATAAGCATTGAATGTTTGCCTGTTACTATGTTGGCAGCTGGCCAGAGTCCCCATGGGGAGATAGGGTGGGATCCAAATGAACTTTATTATTATTATTATTATTATTATTATTATTATTATTATTATTGATACCATATTGTTTTTGTTGCCCCTACTTTTCCACTTATAGAGCTAGTTTATTGTTTTTCTTTGAAATACGGTAAATATTCAAAAACATTTAACCTACTGATGACTTGATTAATGAAATTTTATTGGTATCTATTTTTATTTTGAAATTTACCAGTTGCTGCTGCATTTTCCACCCTCGGCTTATACTCGAGTCAATAAATTATACCAGTTTTTTTGTGGTAAAATTAGATGCCTCAGTTTATATTTGGGTCAGCTTATATTTGAGCATATACGATATATGTTTGAAATGAGAAAATCAGATTGGAACCTTCTACAAGAAGTAGTGGACGTATGGAAAGGCTAAAATTTATTTCACCAAATACATTATTTGATGCAGGGAATTTTGACCATTAATATCTAAATGAAACTGAAATTGTTTTTACTGGGTCTGATGGATGTCCAATTGGAGTAGAAATATGGAAAATGATGACACCAAACCATGGCAGCAACATTAGTTTATGCACAGAAATCGAAAAATAATGCCATTGCAATGAATGGTGACTGACTGTGAAACTATTTGACCTAGATAAAATGGACAAATTATCAACATTAATTTAAGAGAAGGCAGTGGTGTCATATTTAAAAGACTGAGAAGCTTTGATTGGTTTTTTTGAAGAAAAATAATACTATTATGTTAATGGTAGGTTTGGCTAAATTGAAGAAATATATAATTGAATTGAATAAGTATAACTATAATTGAATAAGTTATTCTACACAGAATATATATGCAACCATTTTTAGGTTGTATACGTATTTATTATTATTTTCTTTTTGTTTGTACATTTTTTCTTTTCTTTTTCAGTTTTATTGTATTAAAATTATTTAATAAAATATTTTAAATAAACAAAAGAAGAGAACTTTATATAAAGTTTTAAAAGAATCAATTTGTATTGTTACCTTTAATTCTTCAACAGCTTTCTGTAATTCATCTGGTGATTTATATTCAAAATCCCGCTCAAGATATTCTTCTTCTGCTTGTGTAATCCATTCATGCATCTCTGACAAATCCTTCCGAAGACTAACAGTCTTATCCAAACCACTCTTCAGGGCTGTCTTTTTAGCATAGGCCTTTAAAAAGTTGAACAGTTAAAACTGAAACACTAGCTCAGATGTTATGTGAATGGAAACACTTTGCATTAAAAAATCATATTTCCTGAAAGAGTTCTTTTGTTAAACAAAAGAATGAAAAATAAAGTAATATGTGTTGTCGAAGGCTTTCATGGCTGGGATCACAGGGTTGTTGTATGTTTTCCGGGCTGTATGGCCATGTTCTGGAACATGGCCATACAGCCTGGAAAACATACAACAACCCAAGAAAGTAATACTTTCAGTCTTATTTTTGTAACCTACAGTTCAAAAAACATTTACAATAAAACTGCCTTGGAGGTCAAAATGTACCAAGGGACATCTGTGAGAAGGCATTTTTTAAATGTCATTTCTCAGGAATCCAGTAATGGTCTATACACAGATGTTAATGCTAGAACTCAGGGTAGAGACAGCAAGTCCCAGGAGTTGTCAAGTCTGCTAACTCCCCCATAGCATAATACAAGCTTGTTGCTTCTCACATAGCAAGTTTTGACACAATAACCAAATCTGATACCCTTGAACCATGCCCATTACAATCCTGGCACTTTCTTAACTGGGCAGTTTCACTGAGACAGGCTGCCTACCACCAGGAACTGTGCAATTCCAGAAGTCACTGTGCCAATGCAAACAGCAGGCCTGGCAGAAACTCCTGGAGAAATGACAAGGTTCTATGCCCTAGACTAGGAAGTTTCATTCTTCAGAGTTACTAACTAGAAATGAGTATAGTCTGACAGAACAATAAAATATGAGGCTTTAGTTCAACAGTAATTGTCATTGTAGGTACTGTCATAGTAAACCTTTCCTCGATGTTTCTTTCTGTATGCTTCATGGGCTCTCAGCACCAACTTGACTATGATACTAAACTTGAGATTCAATATTAAGAGTTTTCAAAAACTCAGCCCAATTTTATGCCTTTTATTTCTTTAAAAATTGCACTTTGTATATCTCAGAATTAAATGGTACAAACAGCAGTACAAAAAGATGCCAAGTACTCACATTCATATGCAGGAAGATATCATATAAAACACAATTTATTTACAAACAGCCTGATTTAAACTTACCATGTTTCTCTAGGTTGCCAGCTCTGCACTCTAATTCAGTACCATATGATGAGTTTAACTTTTATGGTATTCTCTTATTAAGATATTCAGATTTTATTGTCCAATTTTCATTACAGGTTTGGTTCCCCCCCCCCCCCCCCCCCCCGCCGCCAATATAATTGCTTTTCTACTGTCTGTGGCTACCTTGGAGACATCTAAAGCTTGTAACTGGCAGATGCTTTTAACTGAAAGTTGTTATAATTTGTTGTTCCAGGCTATTTAACTTTAAATCATAATGATGCTTTAGTGTCCATTTTTTCAGATGTATGATACTAAAATATTGAAAGCTGATGTAGACAAATTATTAATTAGGTACAGCTAATTTAGTAATTTAGTTGTGCACCTTGGAAGACAGTACTTTTGCAAAATAATTATTTGTACTTATAATTCATATAATCTTATTGAATTACCACATTCAGCTTGATATTGTGTGCCTTTTTATATCTTATCTATCTATCTGTCTGTCTATCTGTCTGTCTATCTATCTATCTGTCTATCTATCTACTTATCTAATAAAAGTGTATGTGAGCGGCAATGCATGTTTGTGGCTGATTTCTTACTGGCTCCCACTTCCAGAGACCAGTGTCACTGTGGGAGTTGCAGTTCACCCCACATCTAGAGAGCACTGTGAACCTAACTGATGACGGATCTGGACCAAACTTGGCACACAGAACCCCATGACCAACAGAAGTCCTGAATCCTGAAGGGTGTCAGGATTCAGGACTTGAATGAGGATGATGGAGAAGAAGGCTTCCCCCCCCCCCCCCAGCATCCAGATTCAGGGCCAATGCTGAGCAGCTGCTTGAACAACCTGACATCTTGGAGCTCATTACTGCTGAGCAGGAGCTGGGCCTTTATGATATAGAAGCATCTGAGTCTAGACAGGATCAGGCTGAATAACAGGGACTGGCACGCCCTGCCTGGCTTCAGCTGAGGATCGATGCCATTCAGCTGTGAAGGACCAAGCGACTGACTTAAAAGAGGGCCTCACAGCAGTAAGGGCTTTCAGTGGCAGCATAAATATTTGGTGTTTGCAGCAGCCCTTTACTGGAAGCAATTATCTTATATTAGAACTACAGCCAATATCTTGTTGAAGACGATGTTCATATCTTGGACCTCAGGCTATGCATTGTGGATCTTGTCTTGGACGTTTGGTGATTCTATCTGGTGTTGATCTCATGGAAATGGATATTGGACTATTCTATTACTTTGACCCATTTTGGACTAATTACTGTGTTGACTTTTGGGACTGCCTTTCTCTAAGTCTTTGGAGAATGGCTGTGCCTCCTACCAAGGGGTTTGGTGGGGGGGACTGAGGCAGCATGGTGAGAGTTGTAGTTCACCTTACATCTGGAGAGCACACTGAACCCCACCGATGATGAATCTGGACCAAACCTGGCACATAAACACCCCATGAATGACAGAACATACTGAAAGGGTTTGGGGGGGGACTGACTTGGCATGGTGGGAGTTGTAGTTCATCCCGCATCTAGAGAGCACTGTGATTCCCACCATCAATTGATTTTGACCAAAGTTTGTACACATACCTAACCTGACCAACTTTAAGTGCTGGTGGGGTTTGAGGGGGATTAACTTGGAATTACATGAGTTGTAGTCCATCCACATCTTTATACATTTTCTTAATGTGACCATTCATAAAATCCCAAAACAACGACTTTTACAAATAAAGTGTTACAAATTACCAAAGGTCAAACCCTGCCATTGCTGGGTACCTAAGTTAGTGGTAAATAAAAATAGTAAAATGGGAAGTTGTTATTGTCTCCACCTCTCACATTCAGCAGTTATGCACAGATTGGGGAAAACTATGCTAATGAGACATCTGGAATTTCTTTTTAAAAAAATCATTCACAGCAAGAGAGAGAGTACCTGTTGGCAAATGTGATCCCACTGAGCATTAAGTTCTTTCAGTTCCGTCTGCAGTTTTGATGCAAACTCTGGCTCTGCTTCATTCTTCATTTTCTTTCCAATCTCATTAACACTGTTCAAACTGGGCTGGATTGTCTGGATATCATTCACAAGTGCCTGAAGGAGAAGAAATAATACGAATTCCATTGCAATCCTTACACATATATAGCTCTCAATTAGATAAATTAAAAACAAAGTGTGTTTTCTAACGAACAAGCTTTGCAATAAAACTATATGTTTAACAATATAAGCTTAATGAAGAAAACGGATTATATCACAGTATTAAAAATAAAAATTGTGACATGCCCTGCCCAAATTACCGGGGCAGAGAATTTGTGGCGATGAGTGCTCCCCCCCCCCATCATTTACTGCAGGGCTCACCTTCCCAAAGAGCTTTGCATTGCACACACTGCTCGGATGCCCCTTTGAGTAGCCAATCAGGGGCAGGCATCCCCTCTTGCTCTCTGATTGGCTGAGTGAGGCGGACTGGTGGGAAGACTGCTTCCCTATAGTCTGCTTTTCAACTATATTTAAGTCAGTGTCTTTTTCCAGCCAACTCACTTCAGGCATTCCAGAAGTTTGTTGTTTAAACATGAAAGGGGTGAAATGCCCTAGCCCTGCTATCTAGATCATCAGTTTGTCCATGTGAAAAAGCTTGTCTGTTGCAGCTATCAAATTGGGGTTCCAAGCATTCAACCCCTTCTGCGGAAGTTGCACTCTTCGTCTAAGGAGAAAACCCCAAAACAAACTGTCTTTTAGTAAAGAAAGATTTATAAGAAAATATATACAAACGTAACAGTCCTTGGCTTTTATCAGCAGCTTTCAACTGGCGAAACAAAAATGTTATCTTCAAGCTTTCTTCAGCTCCACTTCAACAGCTTTCCAACAGCAACACCATCATCGTCACCAGCATCCTCATCTTCACATTCACATCCACTTTCACATTCACTAACTCAAGATTTACTCAGTCTCTATTAATAGCCCTCAGTCTTTAGCAGGTGTCTTGATTGCTGCTGGTCATACAGGGATAGGACATTATTCTTACAAACACTTATCCATTTTCACATAAGAAATGACCTAAATAATATAAAACTCTGACATAGAAAAGCTGACACGTGCAATAATTTACCATATTTCTTCCATTGTAATGTCATCAATTGTAAGACACAACCTAATTTCAGTATCGCCACCAAAAATATATGATACACCTGTGATTCTAAGACACACCCAAATTTTAGAGGTGTTTTAGAGGTGTTCATGTAAGAAAAAGTGCATCTTAGAACTGAAGAAATACAATAGACTTCCTCACTGGAAAAGGACTTTAATGTTGATGTGAATGAGGGCTGGGCAATTGTATCTTAGGGGACTGCATTTTGTTCATCTAGGAATTTTTTAGGGTCCCCAGGTCACACTTGAAAACAGAGTTTGCTTTGTACCTAGGAGGTAATATTAGCCATATTTTGGGAGAGCACTTCACATTGGAAGATTATGCAGTGAATAATTGAAAATGTAAACGCAATAAATTAATCTAGGATTTACTTGGTGTGATCTGGTTTGGGGGCCTTTACTGCTAATGATTTCACGAGGTTTTGTTACTAATGCCACTTCCTGCCTCTCCCTCTTTGATTTCCCTTCTACTAATAGTAGCCATGTTCAAGAAGCAGAGCACAAACATTTGTTTGTAATGTTTGATTCATAACTGCACACATGGAGCTGATTTCAACTATAAAAAGGACTCTTTTAAACCTAAATGATAATTCTAGAAGTTATCCTGCTCTGCACATATTCAGGAGTATGGGAGTTCCTCCAAAAGCTGTCCTTTTTTATTAAAAAGGCTATAGGCAAATCATAGAATCATATACAGACAAAAGCAAGCCCTAACAACTGATACCACTGATCTGTTCACTCAGCCATTAATAATCACTTTGCAATCACTGAACTGGATTTTCATTATTTCTCCTGACTCTCTAACTCTCATCTAGCATGCCTCAAGATCCTTTCAGGTCTTTAAAAAGGGATGTGCACTGGATTTGGATACATCCCGAGTGCTGAGTTGAATAACACCCCTTCATATTGATTACAATGCTTCCTGAATGAAACTGGCTTCCTTCTGAAACAACCAAAATGAAAATTCATTTTGCATAGTGCATTGTATACAGACACTTAATGGTATTGGTTGAATATCTGGAGTTCCGAAATACTTGAAAAACCAAAATAGTTTGCATGGGTGGCTGAGATTGTTATGGTTTTGCTTCTGATGTACGCAAACTTTGTTTCTTGCAAAAAATTATTCAAACTATTGTGTATAATGCTACCTTCTAGTTATGTGCATATGAACTTAAATGAAATATTGTGTTGACCTGAGTCCCATCTCTAAAGTATCCCATTTTGAATATGCAAGTATTCCAAAATCTGGAGGGAAAATACAGAGCACTTCTAGTTCCAAGCATTTTAGTAAGGGATGATCAACCTGTATCTTTTATATATTTTGTTTCAGTGTAGGTGATATTAGTGGAAGAGACAGAAGGAACAGGTAAGGACAAAATATTGATAGTTGTTCCATCTCTTAATGTAAGGAATGTTTAATCAATAGTTTTCTAATCATTGTTGAATATGGGAGAGATTGTGACTCAAATAATACTACCAGTTCATCCTTCTTTCTTCTTGTTGTCTTCATTAAAATGTATAAAAGAAAGTTTAGGAATCAATGAAGTAGTGATTTTTGGATGTGGTTTCCTTTAGCTGACTTTAATCTCCTGTGATTTAATTGTTTCTCCTTCCCTTTCTAGTTTCTGATTGAATTTTCCTCCTCCTAGTTTCTGATTATTTCTCTTTCCTTCTTCCTGCCATAAAAAACCAAACAATCCTTTCCCAGTATTTCTTTCCCACTGCTGTGTTTGTGTAATCCCTGTGTTAATTGCTTGCTGTGGCTTCTCTAAGCCTCTCTTTCTTATTTCTATTCTTCCCCAAGTAAATCTTTCTATTATGCCTTTTTACTGGAGTAAAATCACTGTAAAACTTTGCCATGTCTATTGCCATCTAATTTCATGTGTGTCCTTCTCTTAGATAAAGGCAATGCAGTTCCTAAATGTATGGAATATTTTCATTCAGTTCCTATTCCTTCAGTTTGTGTGTGTGTGTGTGTGTGTGTGTGTGTGTGTGTTTGTGTTGATGACATTATAATCACTACTACCTGATAGGTTTCTTTTCTTGCTTTTACATTTTTAAAGGTTTCTACTTCAAATTTGAACTTCCGTTTCTTATTACCTCTACATTGAGACACAAAATCTTCTGCGTATCAATGTTGAAATCTTACACAGATTCTTCTATATTGCCATATTTTTATTGCCTTTGTTCAGTTATGACCTCATCAGACACAGTCTTCTTTGCATCTTCTCGCCTTTTCTCTACATTTCTGAAACAGAGTCCCATGGAGTCTATCATGTGATGCAGGGCAACTTCTGACGGGCCTCTGTGGGGCAGCATGGAGAAATGAAGCCCAGAGTACCTTTAGAGGAGCCAACCTCCTTCCAGGAAGAAGGGCACCATCAAACTTCTACTAACAGATGGCCAGCCAGCCTCTAAACTAATTAGTATGCTTCCCCTGTTGAGTTGGAAGGGACTCCCAAGGGCCATCCATTTAGGGATTTCTTCCGAGCCCAGCCCAGCCCAGCCCAGCATTTTACTTACTAGAAGTATCAGTCAGTCCTCCTCTGTGCAGATTCAACAATTTATTGGAACTCTGGCTGGCTGCTGCTATGAACGAACAAATCTCTCCCCTAACCTGATTGGGGCTTTCTGATGCTAAGCAGAAATTACCTTTTCTGATGGGAACTACAGAGACGTACATGTGTTATGACAGGGATTCTTCCTTCTTCCAATTTGAATGCTGAGGTAGAAATCTGAGACTTGAGTCCAAACATGATTTTCAGTAACATTATACTAAGTTTCTGAGCTTTAGCCCAAACTAAAGCAGACCCAATGAAATACTGCAACTTTAAGAAGTGATAACTAATAGTTTCCATTTATTTAAATTGGTATGTTCTAGTCAGGACTAATGCTGAATTTAGACATTTAAACCTCAGAGGGGAATATTTCACAGGACTTATGCAACAAACAAGTACACTCTTTATACCTGAAAAATTTGAAGAGTAAAATAGTTAGATTATAAATTGAAAACTCATGATGATTACGAACTCTGCTGGGATAGTTGGAATAGTCTCTAAATCCTGTGACAGAAACATCAATACTTGGTGATGTCTTAAGCTTCTGTGGTAACTCTTGCAGAACTTGTAAGCTTTGTGAGAAAAATAAAGTGCACAGAGCTTACATATTCATCTATGATTTATAAAATACTTCTTTGAAACAGATTATGTTCAGAGCCAGAAATATAAACAGAATCATTATAGAATTTTCAATGCCAGACAATTTGAAGCAAAGTTGAAACTAATTCCTTACATCTGTAGTATCCTAGTCTATTACATTTTTGGTTGATTAGTCAAATTGTTTCTTCCGGGTCTTAAGATTCAGCCCATTTTTTACAGGCAGCTCAATTAAATAAGTAAAACCATGCCAAAGCAGGATAAACCCCAAATACATGCATAAAGATTGCACTGGAAAAATACAGAAATATAATACAAAAAGAAAAGGGCAATGGATTGTTACAACAGGAAGAATTGATTATCACCACAAAACTAAAATATGAATGGAAGGACAACCAGATCCCATCTGATCTTGGAAGCTTAGCAGAGTCACCTCTGGTTAGTATTTGGAAAGGAAATTACTAATGAATAACAATTATGTATAAAATCATTGGCAGGGTAATTACCAATGAATACCAGTTATATACAATATAGTTAGGAGAAATTAACTGATAAAACGTCTCTGCATATTTCTTGCCTATAGAAACGCTTTGAGATTCAAGAGGTCATTATATTTTGATAGGGGATGTGAAGGCATGCATATACACACATACTAGAGACGTGCGATCGATAAAAATGTTTCTAAAGTCATTACAAAATGGTAGCAATTGCACTTCATTTCTAAATTGTTTCTAAAGTGTACTTGGTGAAAATTTCACTACTATAATGAGAGTAACAAAATTTCTTTATTTTGTTATAATAATTGTGCAAATGGTGAAACTTTAGGGGCTCCTTTCTCCCTCATTTCTACAGCTATTGGAGCAGAACTTGCTACAATGGTAGAAAACGTTTACCACTCTTAGCCCACCAAATTTCAAAACATTTTGCTTATCCATGGATGTTTAGGGAATTTTCAATTTTTTTATAATTTTAAAAAAAAAAACCTACAAGAGCTATTTCCTTAAATTTTCTATACAATGACACAAGGTAACAGGGATAATTTCCCTCAACTTTCAGAAATATTCATAATACATCTACTGAATTTAGGGATTTTTTAAAAAAAAGTTTTGACAAAAACCTTTTTAAAATGCCACAACATTGAATATCTCTCATATTAACCAGTAGAAGAAACCAACATTAACCAATGCTACATTTTCATAGAATCCTAGAACTGGTGGAGACCCCCAAGGGCCATCTAGTCCAACTCCCTTTTTCCAGACAGAAGGGCACCACCAAAACTCTCCTGGCAGGTGGCCATCCAGCTTCTAAATTAAGTAATGCTTACTGGCAAGGATGCCCTTAGCCAAGAATCTCCTGAGCTAGTGAATCACCAGCTCTGGACATACACTATATACAATACATATATACAAGACATATATACATACATATATATACATATATATATATAAATATATACATACAAGACATACAATACACCCACACTGGACAGTATGTTGGATTACTTGAAATCTCTATGTGAGAAAAAGCATCTTCTCCTGAAAGCTGGCTCCAGTTTAGGTATCTGGTTGGCCACCCTGCCCTGAAAGGAATAAATCAGTCTCTTAAAGAAGGAAAGGGGAGGGAGGGGGAAGGAGAAGACTCACAGGATGCCCAGGGATCTGGGATGGAGTGGTTGGCAGTGAGACAAGATGGTGACTCTGTCTGCAATATTAATAGACTCCAACAGCTTGCTTGCTTTATAAACTTGCTTTATTAATCAAATTAGGCTGAGACAGTGAGACACTGACATGATGGAGGCTCTGTCAGCAATATTAGTATACTCCAACAGCTAATAAACTTGCTTTATTATTCAAATTAGGCTCTACAATATTAATAGATTCCAAAGGAAAACTCAAAATTTCAATGTAAAATGTAAAAAAAAAAATCAGTTGGCTGGCAGCAGCAACAGCAGGTACTTCCCCAGCACCCAGACTGTAGGGCAGCCAGGGCAGCTTGCTATTTTTAAAACTGAACTAAATTAAAAATAAAAATAATTTCAAAGTGCTAGCCAGTAGCCCCTTTGCGAAAGAGCCTCCAGCCAGACAGCAGAACTCAAGCCCCAGCACGTGCAACCCCTGAGCCCACTCTTTTCCTCCTTTCTTTCTTCATCCAAGCCCGGGCTGTGGCGCAAGCTGGTGAGCAGCCAGCTGCAGCCAGCTGAGACCAATCACTCTGACCAAGAGGTCATGAGTTCGAGGCCAGCTCGGAGCCTGCGTTTGTCTTTGTCTTTGTTCTATGTCAAGGCATTAAATGTTTGCCTTATATGTGTAATGTGATCCACCTTGCGTCCCCTTCGGGGTGAGAAGGGCGGAATATAAATACTGTAAATTTTCACTTTACTCCTATTTCTCTTCTGCCTGCCTTCTTCAACATGTCTTCTCTGAATGCTATCTTACTTCTGTATGCTCTCCTGCCTGCCCCAGCTTTCACGGCCCTCTTCTCTCAATCCCTTCCAGAGCACGAATGGAGCCTGCTCCAGTGTGCTGTGGAATTTAAAGGCAAAATGGCAGCTGCTCCACCTCTGCCTCCTTTTTCTGTCAGTCCTGAGATATTTGAGTATCATATTCCAGCTTCAGGAAGATCTGCAAAATTAGAATTTTCAATTAATCCAAAGAATGAATAAAGAATCCAACAATACCTATAATTCTTGAAATGTATACAAGCACATAAAAATGAAGTACAAAAAATAGACTGAGAATTGTTATAAACTCATTCTGGATAAGGCTTATTCCTGTTATTTGCTGGAATATACTTTACACATGAAATATAACACAGTTATGACTTACTGTACACTGTTCTAGCTGTTTTTCCAGTGCTTCTGAATCCCCAAGGGCGGGCCATTCTTCTTTTAGAAAAACATCCACTTCAGCCATCCATTTCTTCAGGGTTTTAGAGTCATTCTGGTTTTTGAAAAAGCACAGCATTGTACTACATGAAGCAATTACTAGTGACAAAATATTTCAGTTTGGCAATATCAGTTAAGAGAAAGACTAATTTTAAGATTTGCAATGTATTTTAAAATGCAAAAAGAAAAATATATTCTTATTTTTCATCAGTTGTTCTACTTGCTATTTTTTACTTTCATCTCATCAAAGTAATAGTTTCCCCATGTTTATCTTAAAACCTTCTCAAATTTAACAAAGTATTTTATATGTCCTATGTTGCATTGATAGGTGCCACTAGACTCTGTGTAGGTTATGTGTTTACATTTTCGTACCTGTAGTGAGTTGGTAGATAAGTTACTGACTACTACACATGTTTTTTTTTGTTTACAGATTATGTTTCCTCAAATCTTTGACCAGGAAAATGTGATGAGAATACTGGAAAGATATGAAACTTTTAGTAATGTAAATAATCCTGCCTATTTGCAAGTGTACTAATAAGCCATAAGAAATGATAACAAGAAAACATTCTGCTATCTATCAGCAGCTAAATGTAGCTTATCAGTATTGAGTCTTTTTGCTCTTATCTTTGCAATAAATATGGGTAATATAGAAAGAAGAAAGGTGCAGCTCACCTGGAACTGTTGTAACTTGGGTATAAATTCCTCCAGCTTTTGGCAGTTCTCCACTAGCTGAGAAGATAGCTTCTTCCATCGGCCAAGGACCCCCTCAATTTCTGATCGATACTTCTGGCAGACCTTGGCAGGAGCTTTCCTAGACATCTGTTCTACAGTTGTGCTTAAATAGTTGAGTCCATTTTGTTGTTCCTGTAATGAGGCTTGTAAATCCTGAAATATAAAATATTAATAGGACACAGTACTGTTTTTTAAACAGTGTTCAGCATTTTGAAAATTGTCAGTATAGGTCAGCATTTTTATACTACCAAGTATTTATTGATAATTCATAACATGCTCTTAGTATTTACCTTTAACTCCCTGAGTCTCTGCTCCATTATTTCCAATTCTGTGACTGTAACTTTAGGTGTGGACAATTTGGCTTCTGACTTCTGTATCCACAAGAGGAGAGTGTTCATTGTTTCTTTGTAGTGCTCAGGTGGCAAACTATCAAAAGCTGCATGGGAGATAAGAAAAGTGAAGAAAATAGAATTTCATTTCTGCAAATCAAATTTTGGTGAATTTTATCTCTTCTTTGGTGGTGTTGAAGACATCTTTCTATGCCTCCCCCAAAAAAGAATGAGACGCTTTACTCATGAGGAAAAGCCATATCCTTTTTGGCAGTATCCTTTGCTACTTTCCAAAGAAATAGAATTCTTCCATAATTGAGGGAGACAGGGAGGGCTGGAAGGGACTAGTATACAATGATGACCATTCATATCATGTGACTGCAGCAAGAGAAATTTTCCACAAAAAAAGAGAAACCCTAAAAGCATGCTGGAACATGACATACAAGACATAAATTGAACACTAAAACAATAACAAAATACAATTAGGAGCACTTTAGAAATTAAAAATATTATATGCTGAAATGAAAAGCAGTATTTAAAAAAACAAGTGAGTATTGTATCACAGCTTTATTTTGAATTATAAACTATCATACCAATAAAAATGGTTTGTTCTCACATCTTCATTATTACTGTTATTGTTGTTGTTGTTGTTGTTATTATTATTATTATTATTTCTTACGCGCCTCTCCTCATGGCTTGAGGCGGGTTACATTACTAAAACACACATACTGTAACATACACATATGAAAACACATTTCTGCAAAACACATATCAAAATACACAGAGCAAAGATTAAACATAAAATGCAAGTGAAAAAATTGTGATCACAACTGACTGGGTAGGCCTGCCGAAAGAGATTGGTCTTCAAATGTGTCTTCAATTCTGACAGCTGATCTAGCTGTTAGAGCTCTTCCAGCAGGTCGTTCCACAGCCTTGGGGTGGCCAATAAAGAAGCCTCTGGGCGACAGTTGCCAGTTGAGTTCTGGTGGGCTGAATTAGCCACTCCCCAGAGGACCTCAGTGTTCAGGGCAGATTGTTACAGAGAAGGCAAATGTTTAGGAATATTGCAATCCTTTTAATGCTGTTGCTAAAACTCACAATATCCTTTTTATGGCTCATGTCATTGTACTCATTGTTCTCTTTAGGACATCTGTTAAATGTTTAGATTAGAACATTAGCATAGTAGAAAAACACAAGTACCATTTTATTGAACTGCCCCCATTAGATGGCATTACAGATGCATTTAAATAGGTAACATCTGTGGAGGCACTAGGGTATAACATAAAACCCATTCTGATAAACTGGAGTTCTGCTATTGACTTCAGTGGAATGTATTTTGCATGTAAGCAAAGTTGATGCCTTCTGTCTCCAGTGATAGTTTTAACAGAAGGCAACAAGGCAGCTAAAAAAATATCAAAAGAACTTGGAAATGATACATTGGAAATAATTACTTTCTGACATTTGGTAATATAACTTTAATGATAAAAATCGTGATCACAGTGTATACATGGAACACTGATCTGCAAATGTGTTTATTCTGAATTACTGACTTTTCTCAGAATGCTCTCAATTATATTTATCAGATTCCTTTGAGTTCTCAGGAGCTTTTGGTATTTTCCTGATTGTCACTCAGTCACTTTTACAATAGCAATACTTCAGTTTATAGTCAAAGATTGGCAATCCCTCCAATTGATAACATCTCCCAGAAACTTTGAAGTGCAACATCTCAAGGAGACATTATATTAATTCTTAAATAGCCACATAACATCACTGAGTGGGGTTTCAGAGGGAAAATGGCCAGATGTGTTCCATATGCATGCAGCTCTGTTCCATAATGGCATGCAGCTCTTTTTGTTTATTATGTATGAATTAAGACAGGCAAACTTAGAATCACACTTTGGGTTTTAAAAGGAGGAGGATGACAACGACAATAACAACAACAACAATATTCACTTCAAGCAACGAGGAGAGGTGGGTAAGAAATACAATTATTATAGTGTGTTCACTTCAGCAGCACACATACTAAAATTGGAACAATACAGAGAAGATTAGCAGGCATACAATTATTATTGTTGATGGTGATGCTTCTTTATAATAACCTTTCCCCCAAAGGGAAGGACATGAAACATATATAGCCAGAAAAAGAGCAATAAAATAAAATACTATAAATATATCATATTTACTAAAGTTTGGTATACCATTGATTTTAATGCTCAATTTCCAAAAGCCTGATGGGGGAAACATTGCTGGCAAATGTAATGTCCCTGTTGGACACTTTGCAGCATCCCTGCTTTCCTGGCCAGCCAGTCAGCTGATGGAACTCAATGGCAACACCCCCAACAGTCCAACCTCTGGGTTTCCTGGTGCACACACCCACATCCCTCTGCTTTGCCCATCACCAAGCTGATTCTGGACACCTGCAGCCCAAAAGCACAATCACTTTGGAAAGTTTGGAAGGCTCTCGTCCTTTCCCTCCTTTTTTCCCTCTTGGGAGGGTCCTTTCCTGGCACCAGTCTTGGAAGAGGAGGGAAGGGGGATGGAGAGGAAAAAGGAGAGGAAGGCTGCATTCTCCTTGGAGCAGAACTTTCCAAATTCTCCGAAGGAATGCTGAATGAGCCTGAGCCTCCACCTCATCCTCCCCCCCCCCCCCCCACACACACACACACTTTCCCACGCCTCATTCCTGGGAAGAGGAGTTGCACAGAAGAGCTGCTCTGTATCCTTTTGAAGACTTTGGAAGGCTCTGCTCCAAAGAGAAGGCAGTCTTTACTCTCTTTCTTCCTCTCACCCTTCTCCTTTTTCTCCTCCTTGCAATTACTCTTCCCAGGCTTGAGGTGAAAGTAAGAGGGGGTGAGGGAGGGGGAGACTCAGGCTTATTCTTATTCTTCTTGCCTCCCCCCTTTCAGCCTAAGGGAGGCATTGTTGGCTCTCTGCTCTCCTCCCAATGTTGGACCTGCTTTCTTAGGCTCATTACCAACAAGGAGCTCAACAAGTTGGCTCCTAATTATCCTGTGTATTAAAGATGTGAATTAAACCCAAGTAAATACAGTATGTAAGACTAACTTCCCATTGGCTGCTTCCCAGCCCAGCAATCTCAGGCACAACTCTACAGCTTAATCTGGTGAATTAATGAGGAAGATTTTCAATCACTTCAGCCAACTGGAGGTTCAAAATCCATTCCATAGATGTGGGCCCATGTCTTGATTGGCTCCCAGCCTTGATAGAGCTGTGTATGTTGGTGAGGTAGGCAATAAATGCCTCCCTAGTACATACCATGCTAGCCAAGTTGCCAGGTATTGAGGGAAATTAGAGTGCAGGGTCCTAAATACAAGAGCCAAATATTTGAAATTGTCCCAGTTCCAAACTTAGTAACCAGTGAAGGTACCAAATAAATTGAAGTTAAATATGATGGGAGAAACTGTGACTGAATATTTGCCCGGTCCAGGAATTATTTATTTATTTATTACAACATTTATATCCTACCCTTCTCACCTGAGAGGGGACTCAGGGCGGCTTACAATAAACACATAAAAATTATACAATACACTATAAATCAGATTTAAAATTATTAACTTACATCAACATTCATAAAAACATTCTAAAATACAAATGGACATGTTCAAGTTCAAAAGACTGGGTCTGTCAATTGAGTTCTGGCGTACATAATAATAATTGGCGCTGCTGATTCTTATTCGAAAGCCTGGCCCCACAACCAAGTTTTAACCTTCCTACGGAAGGATAGGAGGGAGGGAGCCTGCCTGACATCACTGGGGAGGGCGTTCCATAGGCGGGGAGCCACTACTGAAAAAGCCCTGTCTCTTATCCCTGCCAGCCGCACCTGTGAGGCTGACGCGACCGTGAGCAGGGCCTCATCTGATGATCTTAAGCTTTGAGATGGGTCGTAGCGGGAGACACTTTCGGACAGATAAGCTAGGCCGGAACCGTTTAGAGCTTTATAGGCTAAAGCCACCACATTGAATTGTGCTCAGTAGCTAATCGGCATCCAGTGGAGCTGGCGTAACAGAGGAGTAGTACGCTCCCTGAACACCGCTCCAATTATTAACCTGGCAGCCTCCCGTTGGACTAATTGAAGCTTCCGAACAGTCTTCAAAGGCAGTCCCATAGAGTGCGTTGCAGTAGTCTAAACAGGATGTAACAAGAGCGTGGACCACCGTGGCCAAGTCCGGCTTCCCAAGGTACGGTCGCAGCTGGCGCACGAGTTTTAACTGTGCGAAGGCTCACCTGGCCACCACTGAGACCTGGGGCTCCAGGCTCAACGATGAGTCTAGGATCACCCCCAGACTGTGCACCTGCGACTTCAGGGAGAGTGTGACCCCATCCAGCACAGGCTGTACCCCAGTACCCTGATCGGCCTTCTGACTGACCAGGAGGATCTCTGTCTTGTCTGGATTCAATTTCAATTTGTTGGCCCTCATCCAGTCCGACACAGCAGCCAAGCACCAGTTCAGGACCTGAACAGCCTCCTTAGTGACAGGTGGGAAGGAGTGACAGAGCTGGACATCATCTGCATTCAGATGACACCGGACCCCAAAATTCCCGATGATCTCTCCCAGTGGCTTCATGTAGATGTTAAACAACATGGGAGACAATACAGAGCCCTGCGGGACCCCACAAGTCAACATTTGTGGGGCCGAGCAGATGTCTCCCAATGACACCATCTGGGAATGACCCGCCATGAATGAGTGGAGCCACTGCAAAACAGTACCTCCAAGCCCCATCCCCGTGAGGCATCCCAGGATACCATGATCGGTGGTATCGAAGGCCGCTGAGAGGTACAGCCAGTTCCCGGCGAAGATCGTCAACTAAGGCTGTCTCGGTACCATGCCCCGGCTTAAAGCCAGACTGTGCCGGATCCAGAAAATCACTGGAGCTGCGAGGCAACCACATGTTCCAAGACCTTGCCCAAATAGGGGAGATTGGAGATAGGCCAAAAGTTTCCAAATTGAGTGGGATCCAGTGATGGCTTTTTCAACCGCGGCTTGATCACAGTCATTTTTAGGCTCGCTGGAAACTTGCCCTTCCAAAGGGAGGCATTCACCACCACCTTCACCCACTCGGCCAAAACCCCTCTGGCTCCTCTCACCAGCCAGGATGGGCAGGGGTCCTGGATGCATGTGGTCAGTCTCACCTCTCGAAGGATCTTGTCCACATCCTTGAGCTCAACCAATTGAAATGGATCCAACAAAACTGGACAAGCAGGTGTGCTCGATACATCCTCAGAGACTGCCGTTAACATGGTGTCAAAGTCGGAACGGATCAGAGCGACTTTGTCCGCAAAGAACCGAGCAAATGCTTCACAACGGGCTGCCAAGTTATCAGGGCTCCAACCCTCTGATAACATGGAACAGCAGCACCGGACGGTTCTGTGTGGACACAATGTTGGCTTTAAGGTGCACTCTACTTGCGGCTTTGATTACCGTGGCATATGCCCTAAGATAGGAGCCTAGCCGTGTTCGGTCTGACTCATTATACTCTGATCGCCACACGCACTCTAGTTCCCTCTTCTTTCGCTTCATTGCTGCCAGCTCCTCAGTAAACCAAGGAGCTGGTTTCGCTTGGTTACTTGAGAGGGGACGCTCCGGAGCGATCGTGTCTATTGCCCTAGTCATCTCTCCATTCCAGAGAGAGACTAGAGCATCAACAGGATCACCTGCCAAGGAGGTGGGAAATTCCCCAAGAGCCGTCAGGAATCCTTCTGGATCCATAATCTCCTAGGGCGGACCATTTTAATGGGTCCACCACCCCTGCTGAGGTTGGGGGGCGTGGTAAGTCTAAACCTGATCAGGTGATGGTCGGTTCATGGCAAAGGAGTGATGGTGAGCTCCTCCACACCACCACCTTACTCCCATCCCTGACAGAAGACCAGGTCTAATGTGTGCCCTGCACTGTGGGTGGGACCAGATACCAATTGGGACAGCCCCATGGTTGCCATGGCGGCCATGAAGTCCTGAGCCGCACCTTTAAGGTTAGTCTCAGCATGGACATTGAAGTCCCCCAGCACTATGAGCTGCTGGGACTCCAACGCCAGGCCCAAGACCACCTCAGCTAGCTCAGGCAGGGAGACTGTAGTGCAGCGGGGTGGTCGGTACACTAACAGAATCCCTAATCTGTCCCGGTCTCCCACCATCAGGTGGACATATTCAAACCTGGTCGACTGCGGGATGGGGCACCTGGTCAGGGGGATGGAATCCTTATAGACCACTACGACCCCACCTCCCCTCCCTCCAGATCTCAGCTGGTGCTGTACGGAGTAACCTGGTGGGCAGAGCTGGGTGAGATTAACTCCTCCCATCTCATCCAGTCAAGTCTCCGTAATACACGTGTAATATATTGATACTTTATCAATACTAAATATGTCTATAGTCTGTCTTGGAGCCATTGCTGTCATCAGAAGTGATGCAGATGACAAAAAAGAGAAGGAAATCAAAGAAGGCCTTCTTGGCATCTGCATTCCAACTGTGGAATGCCCATCCCTCGAAGTCCCAATTGATGCCAACAATGCTTTCTTTCTGGTGCCAAGTGATGCCATGGTATTTTAATTGAAACTTTGGGGCTTATTTTATTTGCCCATGCACGTTGCTTTTAAGTGTTACAGCCTTTTAAATTCTTTCAACTAGTTTTCTGTAATATGGTTTTATCCTGTTTAGTTATTATATTATTTTAATTTGAAATTGTCTTCACTGTTTTATCTGTATGCTGATTGATATTAACAACAAAGGATAGGAGATAGATATATCTAGGTATATTTAGGCATATATAGATATATTAAAAAGGAAGGAAGGAGTGCAGCCATAATAGATTCAGTTTTATTTATCATGGAAACAAGAGTTGGAATAAAGTGAACCAGATTTGAAATTGAATTATGACAGATGCCTTTTCATTTTTAGCATTTTTGGCATTTAGCCTTTTAGCATTCAATTATTACTAATCTAGAAGAATCAAATTATTACTACATTGTTATTTCTTTCACTTACTCTTTGTAAATATGCTTCCAATGAGAAGTGATCCAGAATAATAATGTAATAGAGAATCAGTGAACTACATAAGTGTATTAAGTGGTGGCCAATGTTGCTTGGTGAGAGAAAGGCAAGATGCAATTTTTAAAAAATAAACATTGTTTTAGGTCTGTCACTGTGTATCAGTTTAAGGTCATCAGGTGTAGTTTACAACTTGAATTAAACCTAACTTAAAATTTGGAAAGGAGGAAGGTTTAAATCTTCTATGCTTTAAACACATTCAGCTCTCTTTCGCTTCAGAATCATTAGGAAAATTAATTCAAACCTATTAAATAAAACTTAAAACCGTTTGTTGGATTCTATCTGAAAACACACATGAGAGCTGCCTTTAAAAATGAGGTATTTAAAGGAAGGTTTGAATGTGTTACTTGTTCGGTAGAAAGGAAGCACAATTGATAGAAGAGAATGCTTCATGATATTTACTTCATAGTTAAAGTGACAAATTATGCATTTCTGCCCATAGCCATTTACAATCTTTCCTCAAGTGGAAACCATGCATTTCAAGAATGATTTAAACCCCCATTTCATTTCTTTGAAAGAAAATCCAAAGCTAGGAATAATGTCATCTCTGAAAATTATCCCTGACAACACTGTTAATGTCTTGAAAACAGCAGGAGTGGGACAAGAGGGAAAACAAAAAAGTGCATGTGTTTATGGTTCAAGGATATTTTTCCTTATACCTTTGTATGTATGTACGTAACTTAGTTTTGTTCAAAGTCACCTTCCATGGTCCCAGGCTGCTAAAGCTGAAAGGGATATAAATCTGAGAACCAATTCAATCACTTATAAACTGTTTCATTTGGGAACTGGCTGAGAAAAGTATCCCAATGGAAGGAAAACCGCCTCCCTTCATCTACTGGAGAGAGACAATTTACTTGAGCATGCATGCCACTGAACACACATGTACACATTACTGTAACTTGTATATTTTGGGCTATTCCATGCCAAATGTCACTTCCTTCATTTTTGAAATTATGGCTAGTTTTTGAAAACATTTTTGTGACATCCTAAAATTAACAAATCTCTTGGGACATTATTTTTTTTATAAGTTCAGCAGATACATGAAACTTGGGCTTCAGTTATCAGAAGAATGTATATGAAGAATAAGGCTACCCTGAGAAAAATGGCATGAAAGGCACCAAGAAAATTATCTGGATAATTCTATGTAAAGATTACATGTATGTACATGAATCCTTCAAAACAGCATTTATAACAAATAATGCATCTTCAATTTCTTTTTTTTGGGGGGGGGGGGGGGCATTATGGAACTGCAGACATACGTCTTAAATCAAACTCTGTTCAATTTGTGCTACACTTTTTCTTTGTACAAGAACACTGAATTCTTTTCCATTAGACTATTGCCTTTTTTTTTAGTGAATAAGATTTATGTACATATATACTTTTATATAAGCATAAGTTTGGATCAGACTTCTAGATCACATTTTATGTTGTATATAGATATCTCACAGATGTCACAAGTGAAATTGCCACAAATGAAATTTAACAAATAAAGAATTGTAATTCATGCAAAGTGCTAATTCAACCAGTCACTTCAATAGGATGAAGATCAGCAACCTAGAACTTCAAATAAGGAAAACAATTGCTAACAGAAACTGCTGAAAGCTTTATCAAAAACTACCAAAGACTATATAAATTGATATATGGAGTGGAAATTAAAATTTAAAAACTTTGATTTCCTTTTAATAATATTACTACAAGCAACAATTAGATTTATGTCTAATTTATGTCAATGGCACACCAATGATGTTGGTGGCATTCTGTTATGATTAAGAATACAAAATTCCAGACATCCGAAGTAGCAGACAGTAGCATCCATCAATGCTTATGTCATAATAACATTAGCATTATTTACACTCCCAGAAATGACTGGGGGTGTGAAGAATGTTTGCAGGTTTTGTCATCTTTGTCAAAACACTGCCAACGACTATAAAACTTAAATGGTAAGACCAATGTTTTTCCTGCCAGTAACAATTTAAAAGAAAAGGAAGAAGCATTAAATATATTCTTTATATAAAAACTGAATTCTGGCCATAATGTTTTTTGCACAAAAAACCTCTCTTTGAAAATCTGATCAAATTAACCATCAAAGGGGGGAAAGGAAAATCTATAAAAACCTTAAAAACTTGCTCAGTGGAGAGAAAATCTCTTCATGTTTTGTTTTGTTAAAAGAAAACAAGGAAAATTTACATCCCTACATAGGACTTTAGAGTCAGCAGGTGGCCATAATTAAAAATGTATAATTAAAAATGATACTTACTTGTTTGTAGATGTTTTTCTCTAGCTTTCACATCATCATAAACTTGATTAAAATGGTTGGTAAAAGCAACAAGATCTGCTTCCAGAAACATTGGTCCTTGCTGTTTCTCTTTCAGCGCTTTGCTTTGAACTTTTAGTTTTTCTATCTGAGGCTGAAGTCTTTTAAATCGGGCAACTTCATCCTAAATATTAGGAGTTTTAAAAGTCAGAATGTAGTAAAAATGAGAGCAAAAGAGAGGGAGAAGAAAGTGTTTTCAGACACCAATACATAGGATGCCAACTTTTTTCAGACACCAATAATACATAGGATGCCAACTTTCCAATGTCAGCATCCCTACACATCTTTCATAACCCCTTTCTTTGGTAAAAGTTGTATGTGTCATTGGAATATCCAGTGTTGGATTTAGGACAAATGAGGCCCTGTGCCAGTTAAGTTAGGAGGCCCCTTCCTTGGGTCCTGAAGGAGGGAGGCTCAGTAGGCTGACACTCCCTGCTTTGTGGCACACTCCCATAGATTGTCAACTCTATCATTATGTCTAGAATCACTACAAAACAGAACACCTTCAAATTTAGAATTGTACTACCGTGTTTCCCCGAAAATAAGACAGTGTCTTATATTAATTTTTGCTCCCAAATATGTGCTAGGTCTTATTTTCAGGGGATGTCTTATTTTTCCATGAAGAAGAATTCACATTTATTGTTGAACAAAAAAATGAACATTTATTATATACTGTACCGTAGTTGTCATCACAAACCAGCATAACCAGACAAACTATGAATCCTATCAAGAATTTCTTGTTATAACCATTATTTCCATGTACAACTGGTATGTATATTTACCAATCCTGCATGCTCTGGTGTTCTGTTTTGCAGGCGCTGGGCATGCTTCCAAACAAAAACTTTGCTAGGTCTTACTTTCGGGGGAGGTTTTATATTTAGCAATTCAGCAAAACTTCTACTAGGTCTTATTTTTCGGGGATGTCTTATTTTCGGGGAAACAGGGTACATAAGCAACATCCATTGTAAAAAATGTTTTTGGGCAGGAAGATCCCCCCCCCCCCCGCCGGCCAACGATGCCTTGTACTTAAACACACCTAGACACAGCAGTATATCTGGCACTGGGAATGACTTATTTGGAGACATTGACATTGACTAGCACAGCAACACTCAAGAAGGACCCTGTGCTGATACATACTCTTGGTTTTGCTTGCTGAACTCACTGACTACCTTAAAGCAGGCTATCACAGTTAACACCTGTTTCATAGTAAGACACTGAATGAATTATCTTTGCAATAACTTCTAGCACAGGGTACATGTTTACTTCTTGTATACTGCTTTTCATTCAGTGAATTTGGTTTTAATACAGATTATACGAAAGGGCATAAGCACATGAAACTGAACCTCAGAGGGCAGAATACACAGTAGTATTTAATTAAAAATATATTTATGATCTTCCATCCATCATGGAAGCCATTGGATCTATTCTTGGATCTTCCATTATCTGCCCAAACCATTTTGGTTTGATCACCTGCATCTCTTACTAGGCAATGGGTTATACGTATGCTAACCTCAAAAACCCCTTAACAAATTTATCCCAATTCAACTATTTTTGATGAAGTGGTTTGAATCTTATGACATAAATGCAGCAATTCTACAAGTTTAACAAACAAACAAAAAGCAAGAAACCACTTTGCAAAAGAAAACTGAAATTTTGGGAGGAGGGGGTATAAAAAAACACCCAGGACATGTAATTTTCTGCTTCTTTAGCACTCTTTTATTTAATTAATAACCTAATTTTAGAATTTGTGATCAAATTTAAACTTAAGTTTATTAAAGTTGTGTCTTTTTGTTAGGAAATCTCTAACTTACTTGATTTTAGTTAGGTTACTACATTACAAGTATGTATTCAGTCACCAAGGATGGGGACAATGATGGAGTCATGTGAAGGGACAGCTCTGGTACATCTGAGTCCCCAGGTTTTCCTTATGATAGTGGCATCACAATAGAAGAGGAAATGTCAAATAGATTGTTCATTAGGGTGAATGAATTGGACTGCAATGGAGCAAACCTAATCCAGAAAAAAGCAACCCATATACCACCAAGTTCTGAAGGCACCGTGGTCTCAAAATTCCAGAATCTGTTTGAGTAGGTTTGTTTGCTTTCTTCATGCAAAGAAACATACATGTGCAATTTTCAACCATGTACACATTCTTTGTATGTGTGTGTGCTTAGGTACTTTATTATATAAACAGAAATTTAAAAATTATAACTAGCAACACCATCCTTTTGAATTGAGACAACCTATACACAATATTTCATATAACAAGCCAGTTACTTTCCTCAAAAACAGAATCCTTGAAGCTCCTACATGTGAATTTGTTCCTGGTGTGTTGAGAGTAATTTGGCTGTTCACCTTGTTACTTTCTTTAAAAGGTGTTTTGAGAGGAACATTTTCCTTGGGAATGCCAATGTACACATTTTGATGCATTCATTTTGTACCATTTGTTTGTATTGGACTAAGTTGTGTTTGGTTGCATGTTTCAATGTCTACAATTATAGTATAGATTTACAAGGCAAAATAATTGCTCTTCCACTGCCAAACTTGGAAGTAAGTACAAAATTATTTTGGGCAGGGAAATGTAGACCCAATACATTTATCTTCCATCTCAATGAAGCATATTGCTACAACAGATCAGGACAGGATTTCTAACCTTGCACTTATCTAGCTGTGTTTTCACTGCATCAGGATTTGCTGCTGGTGTCGGTTGTGCTTTTAGCCAATTTTCAGCAGTAATTACTGTCTGTTCCAATTGATGCAGCTGGGAGTAAAATGCAATGATATTATTTTGGTGCTCCAGCCATGCCAGTCTTTCACTCAGTAACTGACAGAACTCAACCCAGCGATTGTTCAACTGCTCTGAGGCTTGCTTGATGTTGTCAGCATTAAGTCCCTCTAGAAAGAAAGAAAGGAAACAGGAAAGGTTTAATACATTTATTTTTAGGCCACAGCAGATTTAAAAATGGAGATGGAATTAAACAACCTATTACTCTATCAGATCTTTCACAAAACTAGCCAGTGATTTATTACCAGCTAAATGATCCTGAACATACAGATGTTGTGCATTAGTGGAGAGAGGATCTTAATGCCCTGTAAAAATCTAGCAAAGTATTATTGTCAAGATGAACTTCACTTCAAAAAAAAAGAAGTTTAAAAAGAGAATGTAAGATTAATGAAATCAATTGGGTGAAATGGAAAGTTCCATATGAAAAAGGGAGGTTTTTTCCCTCCCCTCTCGACTAAAAATAATGTCTTATCGCATTTAGCAGAAAAATATGCTTAATATCCAAACATTACATGTATTATGTCTTTTCATTTATACATTCATACACTTAAGCACCCAGATAATTGAGATGCAATTTGTTAATCTACATGCTCACGAATGACAAACAAAAAAGGGTCAGAGAAAAGACACTGAGCAAGAAGCATACAGAACAAAGAGCCTTCACAAGCTGCTTCAGATCACAGGACGCCAGAGCTGAAGAGGACGGTCAACAGCATATCACAGAGTAAGGACTAGTACAACAACAACTTTCTGCAGGCATTAATTAAATCTAGTCATTAAGAGTGTGGATGGCAATTTGGAGAAGGAGGATCTGAGAAATGTATTTCCAACAATGTCAGCATGCTCAATGATAATACAAAACATTTTTTTTAAATATACAGTTATAATTTTTTCAAAGAAGGAATGAGGAAAGAAATCAACAGACTATCAAAAGAGAATCTGCAAAAGAGTGCTTGGTTCATAGAACTTAAATTCTAGAAATGTATCCTGAAGCAGAGCTTGACAAAATTACTTTTAAAAAAGTATAGCTAGCAGACCTCCCACCCAGCATGTCAGCTGGGAACTGTAGTACAAAAAAAAGCCCCTTTCCCAAGCTTTGTTCAATCAAGACTGGCTCTTGTAAGCATGATCTTTGTTTTTTCTGTATTGTTTTTCAAATAAATTATGAGCTTAATCCCTGTCTTCTAAATATTTTTTTTTGTTTTCCTCCATGAAGCTTAAACCTTCTCAAATCTCTCTTCTGCAGAGAACATTAAGGATACAATCCACAACACAAGAATAAGTCCCACTGAATGCAGGGTGAAGTACTTTTAAATAGATTGCATTAGCCAACTCTCTAATCATAATGTGTGTAACAGTTGTTTAAATATCGCAGTGTGCAAGTGTTTTATTTAAGCTAATTTTCCTCAACACAGTGGTGTAATTTCATGATTTATTGCAACTGGTATTACATGATATAACAGAGATCCATATTGCTTTCTATTAACCACTAGTCCTTCCTGATAAAAAAGCTTGGGAAAAGTGTCATCATCAGCATTAAGGAAAAGGATGACTCTCGCCATCAACACTAGGAGTAATGAATAATACAATTCTCATTCTGTAGTAATGTATTATAATTTCAAGGTTAATGGCTCATAAATAGCTTCACATTTTATATTCAGAACAACCTATTATATTGTCAGAGAATAAATACATTGTCCCCAAAGAACACAGAGATCAGTACCTGAAGTGCCTTCATTAATTTTATTACCTGTGTATTGTGAATAACAAATTGTGCTAAAATTATTATAATTGTTCAGCACCTTACATGCAATGTCTGCAGAACTGCCATTCAATAGGAAGTATTCTTGTTATTGTGTACATATTACATACTAATAATTTCTGACCCTAAGAAAAACCCATCAATGGGTTTTCTTGGCAGGATTTGTTCAGATTGCCTTTGCCATCCTCTGAGACTGAGAAAATGTGACTTGTCCAAGATCACCCACCAAATGGATATTTGAACACTGGCTTTTCTGTGTGATAAAAAATATGTTTATTATTAGATATAGTTTCAATGAAGAAAATATGTTCTAGCTTTAGATTTACAAAAATTGTTGAATTATAACTTAACAATGAATCATGATGCCTAATTTAAGCCTTATCGTGTGCTGCATATTATGCATTTATACAAAATGGGATGTTGTAGTACTTTAAAAACTAACTGAAAGAACAAAGTTGGTAGCATAAGCTGTTGTATTTTATCTATTTCCTCAGATGCATGAAGAGAAGAACCTAAGAACAGATAGCTATGAGCAGATGTATGGGTGAATAGCAACTGAAATGCAAACGTTTTGGGATAGTGATGAGGTTACAAGTTCAGTATTAGCAGCATTATTGAGGCACAAAGACAGAAGGGAAGATGTTGCCTGAAGGCAAGATGAGTAGTCATATGAATGGCGGAGGAAACTATTGCAATGCAGTGTAATGCTATCTGGGACCCAAAAATACAGTGTAATAAACTAACTATGAGCACTCCTTAGGTTCTCCATGCGTCTGAAAAAGTAGACTTAGGGACCATCTATAGAGGCATAATGGCACAAACTCACTCTGAGTTTGCTCCTGATTACCTCCTTGACATTTCTCCACTTCTGGTGAGCATCATAACCTAGACCAGGTTAGCTGAGTTTAGCCCCACATTAGAAGAAGTTGGAAGATATGTGGGACTTTGCATAAAATAATGTGGACAGCAGGATCCAATCTGATCCAGACCTGTTTCCTGTCCAGATGGGAAACAGACAGATCACGTCTGTGTCACTATGATCACTACTTTCAGAGGGTCACCTCAAGATGACATCAGCAGAGGTGCCCATGCAACTAGGAAGAAGGTAGAGAGATTGCTCCTCTTCTTCCTAATCACATGGGCCCCTCTGCTGATTTCAGCACAGGGCACCTGTAACAGTCAAATGGAGCTGTCTGGCCATATGGGAACTGCAAGATAAAAATTGGTAGCTAGATGATGCAGTTCTCAACCTGGCTGAATTGTGTAGACACTGAGCTGCTACCATCGGGGATTCATGTGGCTACCTCTGGAGGCAGTCCAGAGCATTTCTCCTCTGAACTGGCCCCAGATTGACTAGGCAGCCTTCACTCACTTTGAGCCTATGAAAGGCTATGCTGCCAACTTTGCTCTCTCAGGGCTTCTCTATACTGTCCATTTACAGCAGTCTGGAACTGGTTTGGAAGGAACCAGTTTTTCTGTGTGGGTGATTAGCCCCTCTTGGAGGGGGGGGGTGTCAATTAACTAGCCACACATGTCCTTGGGGCATTTTTCTGTAGCACCTGTTCTGGATTCTATCATGTGCTTCAGCAGGAGCAGGTGTTTACATTATGATTCAAATTCTGAAGCCAACATCTCCCTGCAATCTGGGATATATTGGGATCTGCTACAGTGAATTAAAACATTTATCTTAGATTTTTCTGTGACTTTTTGTTATGTGCTGTAACCCCTGTAATCCATGTTGCAGAGTGCATTTGTAGCATTGATTTTGTAGCTGCTGCAGTTTCAAGTAATCTCAAAACTGTAATAAATGGTCACTGTTGAAGGGGTCTCAGTCTCTAAAGTACTACAAGATCCCTTTGCATACTGACTATTAGGGGTGTGCATTTTTTTTATTAGTCCTTGTAATTCGGGTCAAATACGTTAAATTTGTACTTACAAGGTGATATCCGATACATGGGCATGGCCAGTGCTAAAAATTTAAGAATCAAAACTTACCCCCTCCTTTTTTGTTTTCGTTTTGTAAATCTTGGAAGGTTCTCAAAGTTGGTTTTAGATTCAGTGTAAGGAAACAAAGCAAAGAAAAGCCAAAAAGCTTGCCTTAATGCCTTTCCTTCACTCCATAAATTAATGGAGTCTCGATAGTAGTAGCAGAGGCAAAAGGGAAGCAGCATTTTCTGGGAGCAGCACAGAACTCTGACAAATGTAATTTTGGATGGGAGGATCCCTATGCCAGATAATTCAAAAGGCGTTGCCCTAAACTACATTTCCCAGAATGCAGTGCACTGCTCAGCAACAGAAAGATTTGCCCCTCCATAGCCAGTCAAAGTTCCAATAAATTATGATTTTTGTTCCTGGGTTATAAATGTCATTTCCTAAATTTTTTTCTATCATAAAAACATGGTGAAAGTTCATTAAACTGCAAAAACTTTGGCTTTGCACAAGGGACATCGTGTTATAGCGCATTGTACTATCCAGTCCACCAATTTAACATCGACATACACCCATTTGATGCAAAAACTAAGTTCTCAGCATTGAAGCACTACTTTGAAAGTAAAGACTACACAATTAAGCAGGAAACAATAATTTCAATTTTTCTTTATTGTTAAAAATATGTTATTTATACAAAATTTTAAAATTCCCCAAAAATCCATGGATACGTGAAACATTCTGAAATTTGGTGGGCTAAGAGTGATAAAGGTGTTCTATCATTGTAGCACTGCAATATCTATAAAAATGAGAAAGGAGCCCCTGAAATTTTCCCTAATTATAGTAATTATGCATAATTACTATAGTGAAATAGTAACGAAATGTCCTTACTCTTGTTATAGTAACGAATTTTTCACTAGGTATACTTCATGAACACTTCACAAATGAAATGCCAATGCCCCCCGGTTTTGTAATGACTTTTGAACAATTTTTATGGATCGTACATCCCTACTGACTATTATCCCACACTGAACATTTATTTAAATGGAACAGGTGGCTCAGTGTGTCAAAGCACTGAGCTGCTGAACTTGCAGACCAAAAGGTCACAGGTTCGAATCTGGGGAGCGGAATGAGCGCCCGCTGTTAGCTCCAGCTTCTGCCAACCTAGCAGTTTGAAAACATGCAAATGTGAGTAGATCAATAAGTACCGCTCCGGCGGGAAGGTAACAGTACTCCATGCAGTCATGCCGGTCAAATGACGTTGGAGGTGTCTACAGACAACGCTGGCTCTTTGACTTAGAAATGGAGATGAGCACCAACCCTTAGAGTTAGACACGACTAGACTTAATGTCAGGGGAAACCTTTACCTTTACTAATTAATAATTATAATGTTGTTTTTAATAATATAGTTTTAAGTCTTGTTCACTGAATTTCCTTTTAAGCTTGCTTATAATTTGCATTATGGGACACCATACTAATCTATATATATAAAAATGTAATGTGCCATTTTACTATGGAGTAAACAACAAAACCAAACCAAACCACACCAAGTTTGGCCACAAAAGACATAGTCATCCAGTCTATGTCTTTCAAACAATAATAAAATCCAAATTAGAGGAAGAGGAAGAACTGTTTTTTCCTCTTGCTGCCAGTTGGAAGGGTAGGCTCTGCCCACTTCATCTCCTAGCAACCCACTCAGCCAGAATGGTGCCCAGGGCCTCTTCACTCAGGCCTCTTCCACACTGCCTATAAAATACAGATTATCTGATTTAAACTGGATTATATGGCAGTGTTGACTCAAGGCCCTTCCACACTCCTATATAACCCAGAATGCCAAGGCAGGATAATCCACAGTATCTCCTTTGAACTGGATTATCTTCAGTCCACACTGCCATATAATCCATTTCAGTGTGGATTTTATACAACTGTGCAGAAGGGGCTTCATATAATCCAGTTCTAAGCAGATAAAATAAGATTATAAATATAATATATAATAATTGCTGTGGTATAATAATACAGAACAATATAATCTCTAAAATCAGGACAGTAAATAAAGAGCAACACTCTGAAAATGGGAATTCCAGAAAGGACACAACCAGGGCCAGCTAACACCTCCCAACAAAGAATTTGCCCAGGTAGGAAGCAGCCAGGCTTTGAAGCTGCAAGGCCATTAAATGCTAATCAAGGTGGCTAATTGCAGCATTCCTCCTTGCCACACCAAGACTATTCATTGCTGTTCAACCTGGCCAACCAAGATTTCCCCTAGATAGAAAACCCCCAGGCTTTGAAACCACAAAACTACTCCATCCCATTCAACCTGGCCAATGAAGGATGCCCCTATGTAGAAAGCGGCCAGGCTTTGAAGCAGCGAGGCTATTCAGTGTAATTCTAGCAGGCCAAAAATTATTTCCCTAGAATGCAATTACCCAGCCCTCCAAGCAGCAAGCCTATTCCATTGTATTCCAGCTCACCAAAAAAGGATTCACATAAGAAGAAAATGGCCAGGCTTTGAGGCTGCAAGGCTATTTCTGGTTATTCCACCTAGCCAACAAATAATTTCCATAAGCCACAGCAATGCGTGGCTGGGCACAGCTAGTGTATATATAAGTAAATACTTTCCAAGCATCAGGAACAATTCTGGGAAAAGACATCAATCCATGGAATGATACATGATCTGAATGCAGAAAATTCTAGGATTAAGCCGTGGCATTGATATTTAGAAAAATCAAGAAGTATTGAGATACTCTGTTTGAGACCCTAGAGAGACACTGTCATTTGAAACAGAAAATATTGAGCTTGACAGAAAAATAGTATAAAACAGCTTCCTTTGTTTCTAAGATTTCCTACAACTATTTATTTTCCTTTAATTTCAGAATGTTCAAATACAAAAATCAAGGCAACAACTACTGTCTGGTCATCAGAACCACCACATATGCCAGGCAGAAGGTTTCTGTCACTTTCAAAAGTAAATAAAAATTGCTTAAATTCTTTGTTTATTTTATCTGCTCAAATCCCATCAGAGCAAAGTGAATTTTATCTCTACTGATTATTAGATTTCTGTTCATGTGTAGAGAAAGAAAAAGTATATTTTTTTCAAAATAAAAATATTATACCTGTATTTTAAAACATGCTACAGACTACAATCAGAAGATATTATATTATTCATTAATCTTCTTAAAACTGATCATATTGACAAGAATCTTTCAGCCTGTAATTCTGTACACATGTATGCTTTTTTGTTCCACTGACTGCAAGATAGCTTCAAAAAACAGATATATAGGTCATACCTGTAATAGTTACTGTCTAAAACTAAGTTAAATACTTAGTTTTACTATATGAAGACAACTGAAATGAAACAACACACAAAGAAACAGATAAAGAAAGGAGAAAATATCTAAAGTAATCTAAGCAAACAGAAGACTCTTGAAATACTATGTGAGGGCATTTTACAATGAATGGGTAGCTAAATGCACATAACAGACGGGTGTAAAAAACTTGGTAATAATAGAGGCAGATAGAATGGATATAGAAATATCAAACAAGAATGCAGAAAATTTCAAGAAAAACAAGAAAAGCTTGAATGGAAATATGCAGGTCAGTATAACAAACAAAGCAGTAAAAAGTGGTGAAAATTGAAAATTAGCCTGAAACAAATTATACAATTTTCCAAACTGTTTTCAAAATGTTAAAATTCACTTTGAAAGCATCAGGTTAAAAAGTGAAACTGCAAACTGAATGAATATTTGAAGATCAAGAACAGCTTGTTAATAGTCTGGGTACTATTGGGAACACTGGATTTTGAACTATGCGTTAGCTATGCATAGTGCTAAATTTCAAATCTGTCCCCTATTCTAATTAAAAGATAACATACCAAAATGCAAACTTTAATGTACTATTCTTTCACAAAGCGTTCTGCTAATATAATTCATGTGATAATATGAAACTATGTTTATAAAATCCCTAAGAAGATTATCTGAATCAACCACCATGTAATTACCATTCACCATCTGTTCCACCAGGGCCTCAGCTGATCTACTAGCGTCTTGAAGTTTCCTGTGCTTTTCAGGCTTTTCTCGCTCTATGGCCTGCAATATAATAGCAACAGTAGAATATTTCACATGAAAGAGTTTCAAAATAACTAACTTGCCAAACAATTAGCTAGCCCTTATGATTTGCACAGGTGTTTTTTAAAAAAAATCAAAGGTTGCATGTCTATTGATGCATTACCAGTGAATCATAAATATCAGGATGCTATGACCCTGAAGGTAAGCAGGGGAAAATCTTATAGTGCAAGCCAATGAGCAAATTGCTCATGGTACAAATCTGCTATGATGGCTTTCCTCTTCAGTACTTGTATTTATTATCTGTTCACTGCACTGGGAATAACTAACTGCTGTGTGTTAGTGGTAACCAGTGTGTCTAGCAGGAGGTGGCAAAGCAAGAAGCCTCCAGTCCAGGGTAGACAGGGAACCACCAGCAACTTACTTTGTCTTCGAGAAGAGATAACTCCTGAGGCTCCATCTACACCAGCCAAGACAATCTGGAGTATCTGGTTCCAAAATCTGCCCCAGACACAGCACAAGAGTGCACAGAAACAGTTTTGGAGTCCAGATGGATGAATGGGCTGTTAGGACATTGGGGTGCCACTGCTGTTTTACTGGCCAAAAACAGCTCTCTGACAGAGCCGTGCTGACATAGTCATTTATGTTGAAGTCTCAAGAGGACACCTAGCCAAGTGATCAGCAGAGGCAATGTTGCCAGCAAAGAAGGTAGTGGAAAGGGAGCTCTGCTGGGAAGCTTCTTGGAGATGCCTTTGACTAAAGACATAGTAGTGGATATTTTTGATGTTTGGACACTTAATCACCCTTGCCCAGATTGACTTTGGAAGCTCCATTGTAACTTACAATAATCCTTTTGCCAGATTAATTGCTCGAAACAGTGCTTCTGTTGTAAAACTGACTGTAAGTCATGTGCACTGATCGCAGAAATGCAAGGTGAGTTTGTTTTATTTGGCTCATGTAGACATAGCCTAAATTTTGAGCAAAAGGACTACTAGATTGTGTGTTGTTATGTTTACTGAGGTTTATACACATGGCAAAAAGCAGCCCAAAACTGCTTCTATCCCCCCATTGTTTATTGGTTAAATGACTAACCACCACCCTTACCACAAGTTTTGCCTGGCATGATTTCTGACTATGTTTCCTTTGGGTCAAGACTCTGACCATCACTTTCTCCATGCTTCCTCTCGCCTCATAGTTTTTTCTCAGAGGCAAGTTATTTAAAGGAAAAAGGGTTGTTCGCAACTACTGTTAAGTGCTAATGTGTAGCTGGTGTAGCTTGCAAATCAAACACTAGGAAGAGCCATATTGCTTCTCTCTGTGAACACAGCTGTTTCCAAGGGGTACTGTACTGTCTCAGTAACTGAACCCTGATCAATCATAATAAAATCAATAATCGGTTTATAGTATATATTTTTATGTTTTAATACTTACAAGTGATGAACTTATCAAAGGTGTATGAAAAATTACTTGTATAATCCAGAGTACTGCTTTACCCACCCAGGTATAAAATGTTACTCTTATACATTAAAATTATAAATTAATAAAAATATTAAAAAGTTTAATGAACAAGAATCTTCCACACAACCTCACAGCTACGTATTATTACAAGAGTCAGGATAGGTTAGGTCTCCCATTGCTTTTTCCCCCACCAATAGCTGTGTTGAAAAGACATTTTCAAAAGTTGTGCTAGCATTCTGCGGCAGGGATGAAGAGCTGAGCTATTTAACTGTTCCATCTACTTTTATCAGCCTAAGTCCCTTTATGCTACCTTACAATCTTACTTGTCTTATGAAATATAGAGCAGAAGTTCCTCAAGACCAGATGTTTCAGCTAGCATGATAAGGAACAACAGGAGTTGTCCAAAATATCTGAATATTTTCCAGTTGTAGATATAGATAATGGAATCTGCAGATGCAGAATCTGTGGCTACAGAGGGCAGATTGTACATCTCGCCTCTATTTCTATTGAAAATTTGGTGGTTTCAACAGGTTTTTGGAAATGACTAATCTGAAGCCCTAGATGCCACTTTAGCCATTAAATGGAAACTTGGGGTATAAATTGGCTTTTGGAAGCGATTATTCTGTAATCCCTAGATGCCACCCTGGCCACTACATAACTCCTGTCCTGCACTTTACCTGCTCCTTTGATTTTGTTATGGTGTTTACTTTTATTAGTTCTACCTGATAGCTATACAGGAGGTTTAAGTGGTGTAATCCTGGCCTAGGTTCCTTGCTATTAGTCACATTTCACCTCTGGCTTATGCCTATTTTTACCACGTGAGTCCTACTCTGGCCCATATTGCCATCTAGTTCAATTTATATTTTATACCCATTGGCTGTAGAATCACCCAAGGGAACGATTGCATTTGCTTTTATTAAGGTATTATATTGTTTTAAAATGTTGGAATTTTAAATATGTTTTGTTAATTGCTGTTATATTGGTTTCTTGTATTTTGTATGATGTATTGTATTGAATGTTTTTATTATGTGTAAACAGCTTTGAGTCCCCACAGGAGATAGAGCGGTATATAAATAAAGTTTGTTGTTGTTGGTATTCTATTCTCATGAAGGGTGCAGAAATAAAGCTTTGTCATCTAGATTTTGTTTCCAAATATGGTCACACAGAGATAATGGGTATTCCCATTATGAATCACCATCATTTGAGGGTTCAAAGGTTTGTGGCCTGTGAAGTTGTGACTTCTATTTAACTTTCATGGCTATCAGTTACTGATAGAGCTATCTCTTATTCATGTGGGATGCCAACTTAAGAGCAATGGAAAGCACATACTGAGTCATAAATGTTGATGACATTCACTTTTACATGCTTATTTTGCTACACTATTGGTATCTAGGAGAGGGTGACCACCCATTAAGTCCTGCAAATCCCTTGAGGATTCTCCCAATACAAACTCAACATTGTCTAACAATTATTGGTGTATAACAAAATACAGTTTATGCTTGAATAATTCAGATGCCAGAGCAAGTTGTTCTGGAAATAAAATTGAAATGAGTGCGTTTATGAGTATTTGCCTACATTGACTCTTTCTCTGAGGTCTGACAAGTTCCCTTCTTTTCTATATATTGCAAAGTCAGGACTCTGGAGTACTGCTTCTGAGCGTGTCATCCAACTGTGAAGTTCTGTTGTATCAGCATCAAACCTAGAATCAAATGGGGGAAAATTAGTTACTAATTTTAAAAAATTATAAGGAATACAGGTATTAAACAGAGGTAGCAGTTAAAAGTGAAAAAGCTTTTAAAACAATGCTACAAAGAAGTTTATTGATTGATTATTTTTTTTATTTACTGTATTTATATACTGCTTCTCTCACCCCTGGAGGGACTCAAAACGGTTTACAATATTTTTCTTGAACAAAACTTTATTTCCAAAAATTTTACATAGCTTTTGCATATACATACCAATTTCCTATCATACATGGGGCACTCCAGATGCTTTGGAGACCAAGTTTGTGCCCCTCGGGGTCACACACAGCAATTCAGAATGTCAGTCTGGAAGTGGTTTCTGGTTAACTTCTGGGGTTTTCTTTTCTTTTTTTATTTTATGGAGGAGCATATTGAGGACATTTTAGAGGTCCAGGGGACCTCTAAAATGAAAATGGTAAAATTTTTACTTGTGGAAACCTCTAAGATCAGCAAAGCATCTTCCATTCACACACACACACACACACACACACTCACACACACAATAAGAGAGCAGGCTCTAGGGAAATTGGCTCATGTTCTGGGGTTCAAACTGAAATCCTAAATTGGAATTTGAAGTAAAATAGAAGCAAAACAGGGAAGGGCCGACTTGGAAAATATATTTGGTTGTGCTCTAAATCCCAGTGGTCCAATATAAGTTAGAGAGGAGAAGCTGACTCAAAAGGGAAAAAAGTGGGATTGTCATATCTCATTGGAGTATAACGGTAGAAACTTCATCATTTAACAGCGTGTGTTTCCAAAACTGTAATAAAGTGTCAAACCAAACATTCTAAAAGATGAGCTTCTTAGAAGCAAAGAATGAATCCCAAATGATGAAAAAACTAGAAAACAGGGTTCAAATTTCTAAGGTGACAAAATCTTCGATGCAAGGAAGAAAAAGAAATAAATCAAGAAATGGACATAAGATTCCTGAGGTTAAAAAATGCCAGGAAAACATGAGAGGCATTTTGAGGGTAGGGCTAGTAAAGAGACGTTCAGGAAGCTGCCCCTAAGATAGGTTTATAAATTCTCAACTACCCTTAAAATGGATTAAGGCCAGCCTTGCCCTGACTAATGTTTCCCGCTCATTGATCGAAGGCTGTCACTGCAATTGTTTTTAACTAAAATTGCTGTGTTTTATCTATGATGTATTTTTGTTACATTTATTGTTTTGTATTTGTATTTGTACTCTTTGTAAACCGCCCTGAGTCCCTCTGGGGAGATAGAGCAGTATATAAAAAAATTATTATTATTATTATTATTATTATTATTATTATTATTATTATTATTATTATTATTATTATTGTTGTTGACACAATGACATAGTCTGACACAGCAAACAAGATAGATATGCTGGATTTCGTATCACAAGTCGAACACTTCCCAAGCGTTTAGGACTTTGCGATGTATTTTCGGATGATGCGCGCAGATCCCAGTAGGGTGGCCTTTTGCAGTGGGCAGATCGTAATTTTGTCAATGTCTATTGTTTCCAAATGCCGGCTGAGATCTTTTGGCATGCCACCCAGTGTGCCCATTACCACCGGGCCCACCTGTACTGGTTTCTGCCAGAGTCTTTGAAGTTTAATCTTGAGGTCCTGATAGCAGCTGAGTTTTTCCTGTTGTTTTTCATCAATTCGACTGTCATCTGGTATGGCAACATCAATAATCCAAACCTTTTTTTTTCCCCACAACTGTGATGTCTGGTGTGTTGTGTTCCAGAACTTTGTCAGTCTGGATTCGAAAGTCCCATAGTATCTTTGCATGTTCATTTTCCATTGCCTTTGCAGGTTTGTGATCCCACCAGTTTTTTACTGCTGGGAGGTGGTACTTGAGGCATAAGTTCCAGTGAATCATTTGGGCCACATAGTTGTGCCTCTGTTTGTAGTCAGTCTATGCGATTTTCTTACAGCAGCTGAGGATATGATCAATGGTTTCATCAGCTTCCTTGCACAGTCTGCATTTTGGGTCATCAGCTGATTTTCGATCTTGGCCTTAATTGCATTTGTTCTGATGGCTTGCTCCTGGGCTGCAAGAATCAGGCCTTCTGTCTCCTTCAGTGTCCCATTAGTGAGCCATAGCCAGGTCTTCTCCTTATCAGCTTTTCCTTCAATTTTGTCAAGGAACTTTCCATGCAATGTTTTGTTGTGCCAGCTTTCAGCTCTAGTTTGTAGTGTGGTTTTCTTGTACGGACTTTTTGTCTGCTGTGCTTTGAGGAGTTTCTGATTTTTGACCTTAATCAAAGCAGGTTCTTCACTTTGCTTTACATATTCTGCCAGGGCATGTTCTTCTTCTTTGACTGCTTGTTTTACTTGCAAGAGTCCTCTGCCACCAGATCTTCTAGGCAGATATAGCCGGTCAACATCACTGCGAGGGTGCAGTGAATGATGAATGGTCACGAGTTTTCTTGTTTTTCTGTCCAAATTGTCCAGTTTCACCTGTGTCCAGTTTATGATGCCAGCAGTATATCTTATGATAGGTATGGCCCAGGTGTTTACGGCCTTGATGGTGGTGATGATGGTGATGATGATTATTATTATTATTATTGACCTAATTTAAATTCTATGGTTTAAGGGAAATCTTCATATAAATAGAGTGATTTATATAAATAATGAATTTACCTGGGCAGCATCAAGTATACCTCCATGGTATGGAATAAGTGGCTTTCCATGAAAACATTTCTCACTGGTTCAAATTAAATGGATCATTTTGGGGCTTCATGGTTTAAATATGTAGAATATTAATCAATATTGTATTTTTCCAGTATAATTCATTATGTAATCTCATATTACTGTATAAATGTTTTTCTACCTCTAAAATTTGCAGATATCTATCAAAACTAAGAAATGATTTTCTGGGCAGTTTTCAAAGGTTGCTGGGAAAATGTATGGAAATGCTGATGATGCACTTAATGTTGAAAAACTTAGCAGAAGAATGAGAAATTATATGAAATAACCTAGCTCATACTTTCAAATAAAAGTAATTAGCAACAGGCTATTGTGTTACTTTTAATTGAGAAACATGTGCCAAAAACTGAATTCTCCATTATTATCCTGATTTATTTTTAAGAGGAGATACCTATAGAATAATTACATTGACCTGTGAATAAGTTGACCCAGGGTTGTTAGATCAATTTTATGACTAATATTTATCTATTTATAGATGAGTATATACGTTAAATTGCTCCCAGCACTGTAAAAACTTCAGTTAGGGGCGGGATAAGCTCCCGGCTGTCAGCCCTAGCTTCTGCTTACCCAGCTGTTCGAAAGCATGTAATGCAAGTAGATCAATAGATATTGTCTCAGCTGGGAGGTAAAAGGGCACTCCATGCAGACATGCTGACAACAATCGGAAAAGTCTATAGACAATAGCCTCCTCGGCATGGAAAATGGAACAAGAGCATCTCCCCATGGCCTGAGTTGAGCATCACTTCTGTGTATTATATGTCTTTGTTACTATGTAAAAAGGCACTGAATATTTGCCTTATACAGTAGAGCCTCACTTATCCAACACTTACTTATCCAACATTCTGGATTATTCAATGCATTTTTGTAGTCAATGTTTTTAATACATCATGATATTTTGGTGCTAAATTCATAAATACGGTAATTACTATATAGCATTACTGCGTATTGAACTACTTTTTCTGTCAAATTTGTTGTATAACATGATATTTTGGTGCCTAATTGGTAAAATCATGACCTAATTTGATGTTTAATAGGCTTTTCCTTAATCCCTCCTTATTATCCAACATATTTGCTTATCCAACATTCTGCCAGCCCGTTTATGTTGGATAAGTGAGACTCTACTGTATATGTAAACTGTAATCCATTCTGAGTCCCTCCGGGGAGATAAAGTGGAATATAAATAAAGTGCATCATCATCATCATCATCATCATCATCATCATCATCATCATCATTACAGCAGAGTTACCTCACTTCCTTGCTCTTGTTGGTTGGCAACTTTCAACTAAATACATGATAGAAATATAATTCTTTCTATATAAACATTGCCGAATTTGGAATGCTTTTCCTTCTAAAACTATCATTTCAACATACCTCTTCTAGTCTGATTTGGAACGTTAAACAGGGCTCAGCCTAGTTAGTATTTCAATTGGAGGCCACCAGGGAATATCAGGGATTTCTAGATGAGACTAGAAAAAACTTCTGCATGAAACCAAGGAGAGCTAAAGCAAAGTTGACAAAACTGGATTAGATTGACCAGTGGTCTGAATCTGGATTAAGCTTACTCCTGTATTCCTTAGCACAAAAGTATCAAGTGTGGATGGTTTGTTACTTTACTCATCTTTTGTCTCTTTATGGTTTTTATTTTCTTCTCTTCCATTTTCTATTTCTTATGTACCTTTATGTTCTTTCTCTCTTTTTTTTGCTACAGCCTCCTAGGAATAATCCTCTCAAAAATATGTTGCCATAGGCCACCCCCTCTATTTCACAGAAGAGAAAACCTCCACTAGGGTGAGGCTATGCATCATAGAAGAAAATCACAGTCTATGGCCCTGGAAAAAATATTGCTATATTAGGAAACCAGTTTCTAAATATTACTGAATTTTACAGCTTTAATCTGTTCCAGCAATCTACAATTCATGAATTGGATATGGTTGTCAGTGGTTATAATCTTCTACTGGAGTGTGCCCAACCCAAACTGTCAGTACTTGGCAGTCTGCGACTGTTTATTGTTTTATTTTGAGCCAAATGATGCTATTAGAAGAGGGCAAATGTTGTTATAGAATTTTAATGACAGTTCAACTGTGAGAATTCAATACATCCTAAGTAAATCTTTGACATTCATCTTAATATTTAACATTTGAGTTTGGCTGTTGTTAGACTAGCTGTATGTTTTTAGGAGTGAGATTTACTTGAAATTCACTAAATGTGGAGACACTAGATGGAGCACCTATCCTGCTTTAATGTGCCTTTCCTTTCACAGAAGGAACACAGCTAGCCACTCAGATAATTTTCTGACAAATTGAATTCTTATATTGCCAGATATTATTACCTATACTAATTGGTTTTATATACTGTACAAAGGAGTATGGGGCACTAAATTGTTTTCTAGAATGTCAATAAATTGTATTGTTTATAAGTACTTTGCAGATTGTAAAGAATTAAAAAATATGGAGATTAAGTGTCCAGTGTCTTAGATAATGGTGCATATATGCTGACTTGCAGTATGGATGGGCAATTTTTGAAACAGAATCAGCTTTCTGAATGTCCGACAAATGGCAATTCTGCATTTCCCAGTACTGTATATTGTTAAATACTTAAGTAACATTAAGCATTGGCCAGAACTGGAGCAGCTATTAAGAAATCAGAACGACAGTGTGAAAACAGTCTGTCAGAACCAATAGGGAAATGGCATTTCATGGGAAAAGACTGAGTGATCTTGTCATCAAAACTCATTGGACACTGACATTCCTTCCCCAGCCAAAAACATAACCAGAAATTCTGTCTGCCTGTAACACTGAAGCCTAAGGATCACACATTGATTTTAAATAGATTTGTTTCATGAATTTCATTCCTAACACTCAGGTAAGATTACTAATTAGAAAAAAAAAGATGGCAATGCTTGGTAAAATCAAAGGTGGTAGGAAAAATCTTTAGACTTTATTGAATAGACTCAATAAAGGAAGCCATGCTCTGAGTTGGAAGACCTTAACTGAGTTGTTAATAAAAGGCCATTTTGTAGGTTTCTCATTCATAGGGTCATCATAAGTTGAAGAGTGGCAGCAATTAAGAATAACAAACAGCAAGAGAGCTCATTGTCTTTTATATCAGAAACACAAACCACTAGGACAACCAAGAGGCAAGGATTTTTAAAGGGTTCAGAGAGATCTCTGGCATCACAACAGGTCCATTATTGCCAATAGTATTGGAGGGTTCTTTTTACACAAGTGGTCTGAAGAGCAAGATCAGGAAAAGAAGACCACATCCTTTCATCACAATGGGCTGAGGTAAACTGGTTCAGAGAGCACAATGTAGTGGTTTCAGCATTAGACAAAGAAACTGGAATACCAGGGTTCAAATTCCAGCTCAGCCAAAGAAACCCAGTGGGTAACCTCGGGAAAGTCTAAAGAAATTCTGTCAAGAAAACCCTGATATAACTGTGCCTTAGTATTGTCGTGTATTCAAAATGACTTGCAAAGGATCATTACCTTGACATGGTGCTGGGGCTTGCGCACCTCGATGATGCCATGAGCTAAACCATGAAGGGCTACCCATGACAGGAAGTTCATGGCAGAGAGGTCAGACTAAATACAATCCCTGGGGAAGGTAATGGCCACCCACTCCAGCATTCTTGCCATGAAAACTAAATGGATCAGTACAACCAGAGACATGTCGGTATACCATCAGAAGATAGGACTCCCTGGTCGGAAGATGGTCAAAATGCTACTGGGGAGGAAGAGAAGACTAGTCCAACTAGCCCCAGATGTGATGACGCAGTTAGCTCAAAACTGAAAGGAAGGTTAACGGCCGATGGTGCTGGAAGTGAATGACAAATCTGATGTTCTAAAGATCAACATACTATAGGAACCTAGAATATAAGATCTATGAGCCAGGGCAAACTGGACGTGGTTTTGGTGAGATGTCAAGATTAAAGATAGACATTCTGGAAATGAGTAAACTGAAATGGACTGGAATGGGCCATTTCACAACAGATGACCACCAGATCTACTACTGTGGACAAGAGGAACACCAAAGAAATTGAGTAGCCTTCATAGTTAATAACAAAGTTGCTAAAGCAGTGCTTGGATACCACCCAAAAAACGATAGAATAATCTCAATTCGAGTTCAAAGCAAGCCGTTTAACATCACTGTGATCCAAATATATGCCCCAACCACAGCTGCTGAAGAAGCAGAATAAGATCAGTTCTATGAGGATCTGCAGCACCTACTGGATAATACACCAAAAAGAGACATTATTTTCATTACAGGAGATTGGCATGCTAAAATGGGCAGTCAAATGACAACCGGATTCACAGGCAAGCATGGTTTTGGACAACAAAATGAAGCAGGACACAGGCTGATAGAATTTTGCCAGGAAAACTCATGTTGTGCATAACAAACACTCTCTTCCAGCAACCTAAAAGACAGCTTTATACATGGACTTCACCAGATGGTCAACACTGAAATCAGATTGACTACATCCTTTGCAGCCAAAGGTGGCAGACATCCATCCAGTCGGTGAAAACAAGACCTGGAGCTGACTGTAGTTTAGATCATGGACTTATTGCACAATTTAGAATCAGACTAAAGAGAATGGGGAAAATACACAGACCAATTAGATATGATCTCACAAATATTCCTAGTGAAAATGCAATGGAGGTGAATAATAGATTTCAGGGACTAGATTTAATAAATAGAGTCCCAGAAGAACTATGGACAGAAGTTCACAACATTGTTCAGGAGGCGGGGCGGCAACAAAGTACGTCCCAAAGAAAAAGAAAACCAAAAAGGCAAGATGGTTGTCTGCTGAGACACTGGAAGTAGCCCAAGAAAGAAGGAAAGTGAAAGGAAACAGTGATAGGGGGAGATATGCCCAACTAAATGCACAATTCCAGAAGAGATAAGGAATTATTTTTAAACAAGCAATGCATGGAAGTGAAAGAAGACAATAGAATAGGAAGGACAAGAGACCTTTTCCAGAAAATCAGAAACATTGGAGGTAAATTTCAGGCAAAAATGGGCATGATCAAAAACAAAGATGGCAAAGACCTAACAGAAGCTGAAGAGATGAAGAAAAGTTGGTGAGAGTATACAGAAGATCTGTATAGGAAGGATAATAATATAGAGGATAGCTTTGACGGTGTGGTGAGTGAATTAGAACCAGAAATCCTGAGGAGTGAGGTTGAATGAGCCTTAAGAAGCATTGCTAATTTATTTATTTATTTATTGTATCACTTCTACCCCGCCCTTCTCTCCCATTAGGGGACTCAGGGCGGCTTACAATATAAACATACACATCAAAAACAGTTTTCATCAAATTTAAAAATCCATCAAGATTAAAAATTAGAATAAAATTAAAAATATACATCAAAATATACATAGTTATACATTTAAATATACATTTAAGGCGCTTTCCATGTCCAGGTGGGGTCATATATTCATATCTCATTTTTGCTGCTACTCATGCTCAAATGCCTGGTCCCATAACCACATTTGTTCTCTTTTGGAAAAACAGGAGGAGGGAGCCTGCCTGACTTCAATGGGGAGGGCGTTCCATAGGCGGGGAGCCACTACTGAAAAGGCCCTATCTCTCGTCCCCACCAGCCGCACCTGTGAGGCTGACGGGACCGCGAGCAGGGCCTCACCTGACGATCTTAAGCTTCGAGGTGGGTTGTAGCGGGAGACACGTTCAGACAGATAAGCTGGGCCAGAACCGTTTAGAGCTTTATAGGCTAAAGCCAGCACCTTGAATTGTTCTCAGTAGCTAATCGGCAGCTAGTGGAGCTGGCGTAACAGAGAAGTGGTACACTCCCTGTACGCTGCTCCAGTTATTAACCTGGCAGCCTCCCATTGGACTAATTGAAGCTTCCGAACAGTCTTCAAAGGCAGCCCCACGTAGAGTGCTCTTGTTACATCTAAACGAGTAGTCTAAATGAGATGTAACAAGAGCATGGCCCACCGTGGCCAAGTCCAGCTTCCCAAGGTACGGTCGCAGCTGGCTTACAAGTTTTAATTGTGCGAAGGCTCCCCTAGCCACCGCTGAGACCTGGGGCTCCAGGCTCAACGATGAGTCTAGGATCACCCCCAGACTGTGCACCTGCGCCTTCAGGGGGAGTGTGACCCCATCCAGCGCAGGCTGTAACCCTATACCCTGTTCGGCCTTCCAACTGACCAGGAGGACCTCTGTCTTGTCTGGATTCAATTTCAATTTGTTGGCCCTCATCGAGCCCGACACAGCGGCCAAGAACTGGTTCCAGACCTAGACAGCCTCCTTAGTGACAGGTGGGAAGGAGTGACAGAGCTGGACATCATCTGGGTACAGATGACACCGGACCCCAAAACTCCTGATGATCTCTCCCAGTGGCTTCATGTAGATGTTAAACAACATGGGAGACAAGACAGAGCCCTGCGGGACCCCAAAAGTCAACAGTTGTGGGGCTGAGCAGGCGTCCCCCAATGACACCATCTGGGACTGACCCTCCAGGAATGAATGGAGCCACTGCAGAACAGTACCTCCAAGTCCCATTCCCGCTAGGCGTCCCAGAAGGATACCGTGATCGACGGTATCGAAGGCTGCTGAGAGGTCCAGCAGAACCAGCAGGGACACACTCCCCCTGTCCAGTTCCCGGCGAAGATCATCAACTAAGGTGACCAAGGCTGTCTCGGTACCATGCCCCGGCCTAAAGCCAGACTGTGCCAGATCCAGAAAATCTGTGTCAACCAAGAATCCCTGGAGCTGCAAAGCAACCACATGTTCCAAGACCTTGCCCAAATAGGGGAGATTGGAAATAGGCTGAAAGTTTCTAAATTGAGTGGGATCCAGTGATGGCTTTTTCAACAGCGGCTTGATCACAGCCATTTTTAGGCTCGCTGGAAACTTGCCCTCCTGAAGGGAGGCATTCACCACCATCTTCACCCATTCGGCCAAACCCCCTATGGCTTCTCTCACCAGCCAGGATGGGCAGGGGTCCAGGATGCATGTGGTCGGTCTCGCCTCTCGAAGGATCTTGTCCACATCCTCGAGCTCAACCAATTGAAATGAATCCAACAAAACTGGACAAGCAGGTGCACCCGTTACATCCTCAGAGACTGCCATTAATATGGTGTCAAGGTCGGAATGGATCAGAGCAACTAATAACAAGGCAGCAGGAGATGACAGGATCCCAGCTGAGTTATTTAAAATCTTGAAAGATGATGCTGTCAAGGTGATGCATGCCATATGCCAGCAAATATGGAAAACACAAGAATGGCCATCAGATTGGAAAAAATCAATTTATATCCCCATACCCAAAAAGGGAAATGCCAAAGAATGCTCAAACTTCCGTACAGTGGCACGTATTTCCCATGCCAGTAAGGTAATGCTCAAGATCCTGCAAGGCAGACTCCAGCAATACATGGAGTGAGAGTTACCAGATGTCTAAGCTGGGTTTAGAAAAGGCAGAGGAATGAGAGACCAAATTGCCAATGTCCACTGGATAATGGAGGAAGACAGTGAGTTTCAGAAAAACATCTATTTCTGCTTTATTGACTATTCTAAAGCCTTTGACTGTATGGATCATAAGAAATTGTGGCATGTGCTTGGTGGTATGGGGGTCCCAAGTCACCTTGTCTGTCTCCTGAGAAATCTGTATAAAGACCAAGTAGCCACAGTAAGAACAGACCACGGAACAACAGACTAGTTCAAGATTGGGAAAGGAGTACAGCAGTGCTGTATACTTTCACCCTACCAATTCAACTTGTATGCAGAACACATCATGCAACGTGCGGGGCTTGACGAATCCAAGGCTGGATTAGGTATGCAGATGATACCACTTTGATGGCTGAAAGTGAGGAGGAGCTGAGGAGCCTTATCACCAAGGTGAAAGAAGAAAGTGCAAAAGCTGGGTTGCAGTTAAACATCAAGAAAACCAAGATTATGACAACCAGACTGATTGATAACTAACAAATAGAGGGAGAAAACATGGAGGCAGTGACAGACTATGTATTTCTAGGTGCGAAGATCACTGCAGATGCAGACTGCAGCCAGGAAATCAGAAGACGTCTACTTCTTGGGAGGAGAGCAATGGCCAACTTCGATAAAATAGTGAAAAGCAGTGACATCACACTGGCAATGAAGGTCCACATAGTTAAAGCAATGGTATTCCCCATAGTAACCTATGGATGCGAGAGCTGGACCATAAGAAAGGATGAGCGAAGGAAGATAGGAAAATCTTGAGAGTGCCTTGGACCGCAAGAAGATCCAACCAGTCCATCCTCCAGGAAATAATGCCCGGCTGCTCACTGGAGGGAAGGATATTAGAGGCAAAGCTGAAGTATTTTGGTCACATCATGAGAAGATAGGAAAGCTTGGAAAAGATCATGATGTTGGGGAAAATGGAAGGAAAAAGGAAGAGAGGCCGACCAAGGGCAAGATGGATGGACGGTATCCTTGAAGTGACTGGCTTGACCTTGAAGGAGCTGAGGGTGGTGGCGGCCAACAGGGAACTCTGGCGTGGACTGGTCCTTGAGGTCACGAAGAGTCGGAAATGACTGAGTGAATGAAGAAGAAAAAGAAATGACTTGAAGGCATGCAACAACATAAATTGGTTGTCAGATCGTGAGATTTCCTATACTTGCTGTTTAGGGACGTCCAGAAGAGAATAAGATCAAATGGAATCCAAAGCATAAGTGAAAATAATGGCAGCTCTTGGATATGTAGCTTTCTTTGAAACTCTAATACTGTCAGACCCGAGGCAGCAGGGCACCAAGAACCATACACGGAGGCCAATCTCTATCTAATATCTTTATTAAGTAAATATATAAAAGCAATAAAAACAAGTGAAGAATATAGTTCAGAGGCAGACCTTTCAAATAAGGTCAAATATAGTCCAAAAATATATTGTCCAATAAATGATATTAGAGTTCAAAGTTTTAATCCAAAACCGAAACACACACTATTGCCAAGCAATAGTGTGGGGAAATGCCAGAGTCTTAGGAGTCCAAGGTAGCTTGACAACAAGGCTGGATACAATCTTGATTCTTTAACAAGGTCCGTGACTAGGAACAAGGCAACAATGATTCTTGGAACAAGATCCGTGGATAAAACAAGGCAAGGCAAATCTTGAATACTTGATCCGGGAAGCAAGGAACTGGGGTTACGAAGTCCACACACGATCTTACTCCTGAAGCTGCTCTGTTGACTCCGCAAAAATTCTCCCGTGTCAGGCACCTATATTGGGGTCTCGTTTTCCCGCCAACAACCTCTTTCCCTAGAGAACGAGAAGCGAAACCCAACTTTGTCCAGATGCAAGACTCCTTAGAATTTCCCAAGGGAAGCAGGTCTAATCAGCCTGTTGTTTGGCTGCAATCCGTAAACTCCTGCGATTCTGTTCCCTCACTCCTCTGTCTGCAGCATAGGACTCTCTCCTAGGGAACGGAGGAGAGGAATGCCCAAGGTCTGTTTTACTGAGTTCTTGGGTACAAACATCAACATCCGACAGGTGAAAAGATTCCGGCTCTTGTTGAACCAGCGAAAACCCCATGTTTTCGTCTTCATCTGCCACGATGGCACTAGGAACAGGACTACAAGGCCCATGAGGCATCACAAATACACATTCTACATTCTGTTTGCAACACGTTTGTAGATGGTATTTACAGGGGAGGCTTTATCCACTTCCAAAATCAGCACATTCCTCCATGAAAGTTTTCCTGTGAATGCATTACTGAGAAACACTGACAGCAGAATATGAAATTCACTTTGCATTCAGCTGATGATGTTTTCTGTCATGTCCAGAGCTGTTCTTAGCTGTGGAAGCTTTTGTAGCAAAAGATAGGTCCTTGGATATAAGTAGTATTGCTGTGCAAAGCCCTGTAAATTATGGATATTTTGTACTGGATGTTACAGAAAAATGAGTTTAAGAAAAGCAAAACCATATTAGCTTTACTAGTTGTGAAACTTCATGACAAAATTGACACAGTGGACCATAGTATTTGGCTTTAATAATCAGGATGCCAGCAGAGCAGTCTAATTGCTCTAATTGTTCCAGTACTAGGATTCAAACACAGCCTGCTGTGAGCTCATGCAAGTTAAGCTTCTCTAAAAAGCCTTCTCCCCATCATCCAGCATTTATGAACTACCATGACTGGCATATTGTGAATATAAATTTTCAGATATATTGTATCATTATCTAACATAGTAATTTCACTCTGGGTCAGCTTGGCACTTGTTCTACACTGCTATTTTTTCCTTTCATTCAGGAAAAACTCACTAACCTTTCTAAAGGAAGGATTCATACTGTCTACTGTTCTTTTACTTTTTTCCCTATATACTTTAGCTAGCTTACTGAGATAGATGTTCTTCACTTCAGCAGGGAAGAATGATGTAACACCTACTGCCTTTCACCTTGTAATCCTAGGAATTACTTAATTTGACAATGTATTACTGACCCTTTGTAACATCAGTTTGAAGAAAGTGTTGGGAGAAATACAATATTAAAATAATGAAAATTCTCAAAAGTAAATGGAAGAAACATTTGAGCTTATCACACAAGGCAGGCAAATCAGCAGGGCAACAGTATCCTAGCTTTGAAGTTATCATACAACATTGCTCCTTTTCTGCTGCTCTTTCAGTGGAAGCCATTTTTTTTTAAAAAGGGGGGAATAATTCATGGATTACTTATGTTGATAAAAGAAACATTTTCCAGGCCAGTTATCATTGGGAGAATGGTGGGTGATAAATCCAAGGCAAAGAAGCTGTTGTCCTGAAGTATTTGCAATTTCCCTGTCTCATATGATTAAACTCTTATGTGTTGGTTAGGAAATGTGGGATTAGATGGTCCTGCACATGTTTCTGGAGAAGAATTCCCAGTAGACCTAACCAGAACAAAGAGATATAATGGTAGCCGTATTCCAGAAATATCTGGAAGGCCATCTTGTCTTATGATTACAAAATCCCAGTTATCATTTCAACATGCTCATTTTTATTGGAATCAAAGTCCAAAAAATCCAATCAGCTTATTTTTGTTATTTTACTATTAATACTAATTCATCTTTCACCCATTATAAAATTAAATAGGCTCTCAAATATATAAAGTATACAATTGGTTCTCATGGTAGTCAACCAGGTACCTGTGTGATGCTTAAAGATGCACTCTGAACATGAATATAACAGCATCCACCTATTCCCTTAGCATAGGCAATCTGCAATTGTTTTTAAATACAATTTTTTGAGAAAAAAGTTTCTTTTCCTTGATCTCACCTTTTCCTAATTTCTGAATCAACAACAATTTGCCTCTTCTTCTGTGGTGGAGGTGGCGGGAGCTCCTCTTTAGCATGCTTAACCAGGATTTTTTCTCTTGTAGTCACCATAGTTACAGTTTCCATTACTGTTGTCTGTGTTAGAGATGTCTGACTGGTAGCAACAGCCTGTGAAATCTGTGAAAAGTATTGAACAGAGGTCACACATTGCTTGAAAGACTTTTAATAAAGACTGTTTGGAGTGCCAATAGAAAATAATGAGAAACTGCTCTTGCTTGTTCACAGTTTGACCTTCAGAACAAAACAACACTGTATTGAACTGAAGCCAAATTGTTTTATCAGACTCATACTAGATGAATAAGACATATGAAAAAGTCAATATCAAAATCAGGACCTAACCTAAATAGATTGTATTTGGGGGGACTTTATATTTCAAGTCAACCAAAGAGCAGAAAACTCTGATATTCCATTTGTTGAAATAAAGTACTGTAAAGAATGAACACACACACACAGATTCTTTACTTCACAAGTTTTCAACACCAGTAGAGAAGTTTCATATTATTCAGATATCTAGCTGAAAATGACCCTGTCACATATTCACAATGTTACAAGTCAGACGCCAGCCAATATAAACAACTCAGTTTATTGCAAAAACAACACAAAAGAGCCTAAGAAACAACCAAAAGGAGGCTCAAAACACTTTCGCTTCAGTGTGAGGTAACAATGTCAAAAAGAACTCAAAACAACCCAAACTTGGGATATAATGTGGATTATCCTGGGAAATAATCCAGATTAAAACAAACTTAGTTGAAAAGGCTGGAAACTCGCTCCACCTGCTGGTTGGAGCTAAACAAACACATGAAAGCTACCAGCAATAGCCCACAGTGACCAACGGCCATACAATGCCCCAAAACATTGCTAAAGCAAAACCACGTTGTAAAGGAGAAGTCACAGCTGCCACATCCGGTCCGTGTCATCAGGGAGAAGTCACAGTCACCGAATTCCAGTCCAGGTCATCAGGAATAAGTCACAATCACCGAATTCCAGTCCAAGGTAAACACAAAGAGCCAAAGCGACGGAGGCAAGCCGGCAGCTAATGCATAAAACCAACACAAGATAATCCAGCGCAAACCCACACAATGCCAGCCCCTGTTGCCACTAAAAACCCAGGTTAACACATCCCAAAGCAGTCTTCCAAACACGTCTTCTGAAACAGAGATCCTGAAAAGTGCCCAACAAAACACCTTGCTGATTGCAAAGTTACATTAGCAACAAACTTACTTTATCTACAAATCCTCCTCTGAACTTGAGCCAGCCAACGCCCCATCCACAGCTGGTTGCTGCAAATCCTCATCAGAGCTGGAGTCACCCAATGCCCCACCTCCAGTTGCAGCCCTTCTATGATCTCTCCAGCCAGACCACCTTCTATCCAAGCCCATAACTCCCCAGGATCCATCTGTATCTTCTCCGTGCCATCCCTCAAATGTACCACTGCTTGTGGGCTCCTCAAGAATCTCCTGGATTTCCTGAACCTTAGTCCAATCCATCATCTCACTCCCAGAGTCTGACATCCCATCCTCCTGACTCCCAGTCCCACAATCCCCTTCAAAGCCCTCAAAGGTATCATCATCAGAGGGCTCCATAAGTATTTCCCAGATTCTCTTTCTTTGTTGCTCCTCATCAGAGTCTTGCTCATGAGCAGTTTTCCTGCCTCTTCTAATACAACTAGTAGGATCTCTACTTGAAGACTCCATCACAACACACAAGCAATTAATTAATTGTTTGTGTGTTTTAAAATGACCTTTACTCATTTGTTTTAATGATGAAGTTACTATTTATGCAAGTCAAAGGAAAACAGCAGTCTCCATGCTATAGATTATTTCTTTTTTCCCTCAAGAAGAGGGCAACATTATCTTGCCTTCAAGAACAAAGCAAATGAGATAAGCTTCAAAAGAAGAGTATAGGAATACTCATTCCACAGCCCTCATGCTTTTGTGGTCTCAGAAGAGATGATGAAAATGATGATGATGAAAATGATGATGATGATGATGATGATGGTGATTTTTTCTTTATCTTAGGAGAGACTTCAGAAACTGCAAGTCGCTTTTGGTATGAGAGAATTGGCCATCTGCAAGGATGTTGCCCAGGGAATGCCCAGATATTTGATGTTTTACTATCCTGTGGGAGGCTTCTCTCATGTCCCCGTATGGGAAGGTGGAACTGACAGAGAGAGCTCATCCCGCTCTCCGGATTCGAACCGCTGACCTTTTGGTTAGCAGTCCTGCCAGCACAAGGGTTTAATTTGTTGCACCATCAGGGGCTCTCAATAATAATAATAATAATAATAATAATAATAATAATAATAATAATAACAACAACAACAACAAGCTAAAGGGCCTCATCATTTTAGCCATGTTATGTGATCATTTAGTGCTCTAGTTATTTTAGTTCATGTGAAGTTCTGTTTCTATTTAAAACTAAATAACAGATCATGCTATATGGCAAAAAAGAGATAATATAAGGGGATGAACACGACTTCATTCTTCAAATACTCTGCTACTTACTAAGCATCCAAAATGTCAGTCAAAATGACTGAAGACTATATGGCATGTATTTCAGAACAATAAAAAGATAATTTAGCCAACATAAAGAGAAATGTATGCTAGATTACATTTCTCTTTTTGTTGGCTGAAAAGCAAAGTCAACTATTAATTTCAATATGTCATTTGTCTTCTTAGTGAAAGATATTGCTGAGACAGAGAATGGTTGAGAATATAAATCTTCTATGAAAAGTATACAAAATGGAAAATCACCCATGATTCAACTCAGATTGGCTAGAGATTATAAACCAAAGTTTTTAAGGGTTCTGCTCCCCTCTGATTCATCATTCCCTAGCCATGAAAAGCATTTTACAGTCCTGAGATACATAGATTTGGAATACAAATTTGGAGTTTTAAAAAGTTCTACCTTCAGCAATTTGGAATTTTAAAAGGTTTGCACCTGAGTTTGCACTAATTGTGTTCAAGAAAACTGTAGCACCACAAAGCTGTAAAAAGACAGTCAACTGCCTACTTTAGTGAACTCGAGGGAAAACACCAAGCCATACAAAATGACTGCTTTGCTGCAAAAAGATTAGCTTTTCGAGCCAAAGCAAAGTGATTCCCTGCCGGATAACCAGACTATATGCTTGATATGAAAATGAAAAACAATGTTCCCTTAAGTAATGAAAGATGTATGCTTGCCAAAACATATGCTTTTCCTATATCTATATCTTACATTCAAGCATTCTTTGTATGGTAACGGTCAATGAGAAGTAAATGTAGGCTTAATTTGCAATTCTAACCACTGAAGTTTGCATCTCTGTGTACAAAAGGATGAAATGCAAAGAATCTCAGCTCCATTAATGTTGAGTTTGACACTCAGAAGCTAGAATGTGATGTTCTTGTGTGTAACTTAGTGATCTAGAGGAGAAATCTCCTCATTGGTAGTTTGGGAAACTTGAAAAAGCCCTTTATCTCCCTCCCCCCTGATTATTTAAAAAGTATCACTATCTCAACTGCAAAGACAATCCAGACCAAACAGGCAGTGAGCTTGATCACTAGACCACAGCTCTTAAGCTTTTTCAACTTGTGACCCCTTTTACCCAAGAAATATTTATGTGACCACAAATATATAAAGGTCAGAGGGAGGGGGAGGAGAGAGACATATATGCATGCAACACATGGAAGAGAAAAAGGAAAGGAGAGGGATGTGCTCAAGGGAGAGAGAGAGATAGGAAAGCAGAAACAGATATATGTGCAGGCTGTGTTCCTACCTAAGGACATATGCCGCGGCAATAGATGCTGCAAAGAATGCTTTCTTCGCAGCTAATATTGCGTCTGCAAAAAACCGTCCAGCGGAGCTGTTTCGAGTTGTTAGAGGTTTGTTAAATCCCATCTCGTAAGACGGGATCCCTGACAGCTCGGCAGCCCGCTGTGAAGCATTTGCTCGGTTTTTTGCGGACAAAGTTTCTCTGATCCGCTCTGGCTTTGACACCATATTAACGGCAGTCTCCGGGGATGTAACACGAGCATCTGCTTGTCTCATTTTGATGGATTCTTTTCAATTGGTTGAGCTCAAGGATGTGGACAAGGTGCTTGGAGAGGTGAGGGCTACCACATGCATCCTAGACCCCTGCCCATCCTGGCTGGTGAGAGAAGCCAGAGGGGGATTGGCCGAGTGGGTGAAGGTGGTGGTGAATGCCTCCCTTCGGGATGGCATATTTCCAGTGAGCCTTAAATTGGCTGTGATCAAACCGCGGTTGAAGAAGCCATCACTGGACCCCACTCAATTGGATAGCTATTGGCCTATTTCCAATCTCCCCTTTCTGGGCAAGGTTGTGGAACGTGTGGTGGCCACGCAACTCCAGGCATTCTTGGTTGACACTGATTTTCTAGATCCAGCACAGTCTGGTTTCAGGCCGGGGCATGGTACCGAGACAGCCTTGGTCGCCTTAGTCGATGATCTACACCGCGAGCTGGACAGGGGGAGTGTGTCCCTGCTGGTTCTGCTGGACCTCTCAGCGGCCTTCGATACCGTCAATCACGGTATCCTTCTGGGGCGCCTTGCGAGGATGGGGCTTGGAGGTACTGTTCTGCAGTGGCTCCGGTCCTTCCTGGAGGGTCGATCCCAGATGGTGTCATTGGGGGACAACTGCTCGGCCCCACAACCATTGACTTGTGGGGTCCCGCAGGGTTCAATACTGTCCCCCATGTTGTTCAACATATACATGAAGCCACTGGGAGAGATCATCCGGAGTTTCGGGGTCCGGTGTCATCTGTACGCAGATGATGTCCAGCTCTGTCACTCCTTTCCACCTGTCACTAAGGAGGCTGTTCAGGTCCTGAACCGGTGTCTGGCCGCTGTGTCGGACTGGATGAGGGCTAACAAATTGAAATTGAATCCAGACAAGACAGAGGTCCTCCTGGTCAGTTGTAAGGCTGAACAGGGTATAGGGTTACAGGCTGTGTTGGACGGGGTCGCACTCCCCCTGAAGACACAGGTTTGCAGTCTGGGGGTTCTCCTGGATTCACCGCTGAGTCTGGAACCCCAGGTCGTCTCAGCGGTGGCCAGGGGAGCCTTCGCACAACTCAGACTTGTGTGCCAGCTGCGCCCGTATCTTGGGAAGTCTGACTTGGCCACGGTGGTCCACGCTCTGGTCACATCCCGGTTGGATTACTGCAACGCGCTCTACGTGGGGCTGCCTTTGAAGACGGCCCGGAAGCTCCAACTAGTACAACGGGCGGCAGCCAGATTGTTAACTGGGCGACATACAGGGAGCATACTACTCCCTTGTTAAGCCAGCTCCACTGGTTGCCGATATGCTACCGAGCCCAATTCAAAGTGCTGGTCTTGGCCTACAAAGCCCTAAACGGTTCTGGTCCAATTTACCTGTCCGAACGTATCTTCCCCTATGAGCCCACGAGAACCTTAAGATCATCTGGAGAGGCCCTGCTCTCGGTCCCACCTGCCTCACAGGCACGGCTGGTGGGGACGAGAGACAGGGCCTTCTCGGTGGTGGCTCCCCGGCTGTGGAACTCCCTCCCCAGTGACATTCAGCAGGCCCCATCCCTTTTGGGGTTCAGAAAAAAACTGAAGACCTGGCTATGTATGCAGGCATTCGAAGAATAAGCATGTGTTGGCTTCAACGCGGTCTGAATTACGGCTCTTGCATAAGGTCTGGTACATAAGGAATGGCACGGGCACTTTGCATTGTTTTAAACTTTATATATTGTATTTTATGACTGTTTTAACTGTTTTAATGTTTTAGTTCATTGTATATCAGTGTAACGGCATCAATTGCCAATTGTAAGCCGCCCTGAGTCCCCCCGGGTGAGAAGGGCAGGGTATAAATGATTGAAATAAATAAATAAATAATAAAACATACAAAGTTTTGGAAGTTTTGGAAAGTTTTGAATTTTTTTGCTTCAAAATTCGGAAATGATTTTAGAAATGAAGTGCCAGCGCCTCCTACTTTTGAAGTGAGTATTGAACCACTCTTTTCATGGATTGCTCATGCCTAGTAGGCCTATAGCAAACAAAAATGTTGTATGTGAGAAATGCTCAGCCACTAAAACTGGTTCATTGTCCTTAAGATCTCACACATTCTCTGAAGAAACAGCTGATCATAGATTTCTCATCTGCTGAACATCTGCTGATAGTGCATTTTTTTTCTATACACCGATGCCAAATTGGAGATAAGTTGTCAGGCAAAAATATCACAACACTAATGTATCTAATTAAATTTATCATTTAATACAGTTATTTAAATTAACTATCACTAAAACCATAAAATTAATATTAGCTCATTTGAATTCTCGTTCTAGGAGACAGATAGGGCAGAAATTTTTTTTGACAAATCTATTATTTATTGGGCTTGTATCAGAGATGCCTATCTCATTTTCGGTTGTTAATAACCACTGAGCAGTAATCTTAGTAGTATTAAATACGAGGGATAATTTAATAAGTTTAATCGCAACACGTAACATTGCTGTGTCCCTTGCTCAATGTTCAGCTATGGAAATATCATATTTACTTGATTCTAATGCTCACCTTTTTTGACTAAATTACCTTCCCAAAATTAAATTTGTGTAATATGATAAATAATTTTTTGCATTTCCGAGTTTTGAAAATTGAGGTGCACATTAGATTCAATGGTGCATTAGACTTAAGGAAACGAAGGTATTTCAGAAAGTCTCAGTTCCAAGAATGGAAGCTTCTTTTGTTTGAGCTAGCACAGTGTAGTTGTTTGAGTGTTGAACTATGACACAAGAGGACTGGATTCAAATCTCCTCTTAGCCATGAAAACCCACAGGGCAATCCTGAGTAAACCACATTTTCTCAACCTCAGAGAAAGGAATAGGCAACTCCCTCTGAACAAATCCTTCCAAGGAAACCTCAATATAGGCTCACTTTAGGGTCATCATAAGTCAAAAGTGACTTGAAGGCACACAACAAATACATCAATTTAAACAGCAGTCATCCACACTAAACTCAATGGGATTTCCTTTTGGTTATACATATTTAATATTGTGTTGCAATAGCTATTGCAGTTTTCTTTGTACTATACTGCACAGCGATGTTTTAGGAAACAACTGAGAGGGCATTTATCTCAGTGAAAACCACAGAATTGGTTCTAAATTTAACAAACTACATAACAATTATTACTCATTTCTTATAATTGAATCCCCTGTGAAGTGTAAATGACCATTTTCACTACATTTTGCCAAATTGATTACTAACTGCCCACTGCAACCATGATTCCCTCCCTTTCATTTATATCATGTTCATTAGTCCACCTCCCAATGTATTCAATAAATGCCAGCTAAATTAGAAGGAATACTAAAGAAGACTGAATGAAAGATTCAGTGTTTGGCTAGAAGCAGAGGAGTTGTTGAGTACAGGTGTACCAGTTCATTACTACATTTTACAAATATGATTTAATTATGAAATCCAATTACAAGCTGTGCAATCGCACAATTTAGAAGAGAATAATAAATGACAAGGTCCTATGCATGGTATAAATAAATTATGTTGCATTCAGTGGGGATTATTCCCAAATATTTTGGTCATTCTCACTAGATAGCCAAGCATTTGGAAAACTGGTGGCACAGAGCCAGCAAATCTTTCCAACTGTCAATGGCACAAAAAGTTTCCCCTTTCCACACTGCTAGTGTGCCTTCTAGCCTTTCTGTCTTTCAATTATGCCACCTTTTTCCTTTAAGTAAATAACTTTTACTGCTTGATGAAAGATCCAACTGTTTTTGTAACCTTTAGAATGAACACTTTGAGATCACAAGCTCTCATGGAATCATAGAATGGTAGAGTTGGAAGAGACCTCATGGGCCATCCAGTCCAACCAAGAAGCACCTCTCCATTAGTTTCTTTAACAAGAAACATTAGTGTATACATTCATGCAAATAAATTATCACAATCAGCACTGCAAAATTAATGCAGTTTAACGCCACATTAATTTCCATGGCTAATGCTATAGAATACTGGGTAGTGTAGTTTGGTCAGGCATTATCACACTTGGGCAGGGAAGGCTAAGACCTTGTACAATTCTCATGAATGCATGGCATTAAACCATGACAGTTAAAGTGGTGTCAATCAGCATTCTATAGTGTAGATGCATCCCCTATTGTCAATTTACATCAATTTTGTCATTCTGTTATGTCAGAAAAACAAAAAAAAGAACTTCACTTGAGTGAAGGGTAAAGGTATTTAGAGTACTACACACAGTACCTGAAAGATTGGAGATGCAAAATAGATAACACTGTAGGCACAACATGACCAATTACAATTCACACATGTTTTTTATAGCCTAGAGAAGAATGTCATGTCTTTAAGAAAAACAGACTGAAAAAGACTTGAAACTGCACCAATTGCATTTTAGTCATTTCACAGGCATATGATTTGACTGTCATTTGTTGACAGGGTAAATGGCTATGACAAACCTGCTTAGAACTGCTCTCCAGTTTCTCTGCCAAAGTTTCCCAACGCTGAGCCACATTTTCTAGCCATCCTTCCAGCTTTTGGGAGAGAGTTTTACTTTTTACAGCTGAAAGGAGGTCTTGGCTGAGTGACTTCAAATGATCCATAGTCTGTGTTTTGATTTCCAGTTCTCCTTTCAAGATCTGTTACAATGGATACAGTAAATCAAAATGAAAACAAAAACAAAATAAATAAAAACATAAATAAAGTAACTGTAGCAAAGTAACTGCATTTTAAATGAGGACCTCTTTTAAATGAGGACGGGCTATGCCATTGCACCAACAATCACTGGTGAAAGGAAATGTGTGCAGGGCAGCATTTGATGCCCTGTGTGCCCTCTCTCCTCCCCTCATCACACAGGGGGGACAGGTCAAGGTTGGCACCCTTTCCCTCCCCCCATAAGATGGCAGAAAGGGTGGCAACTCACATTGCCCCACTGCCCTTTCCTCCATCTTACGGGGAAATGGGGAGGAAAGTGTGAGTAGCTCCGTTGGAGCTACCCAAAATACACTTTCCTCCAAGTAGTCATGAAGAAAGTGCCTTTTGGCGCTTCCTCCGACTTTGGGAGGAAAGTGGGCGGGACCTGCCATGAGTCGTGTGATGGCGAATGGCAGGCCCCGTACTTGTCATGAAGCAAAGTGGCAAATGGGGCATAAATACCCTGTGAGAAGAGGAAGTAAGAGATATCAAACACAAACACATAGAAACAATATAACAAATCAAAACCAACTGTGCAGTGATGGTACACAGATGATACAAATGCCTGGACTGCAACACAGTGGCCATTGGTCTAGGGCAGTAGTTCTCAAACTGTGCTTCTCCAGGTGTTTTGGACTTCAGCTCCCAGAAATCCTAGCCAGTTTACCAGCTGTTAGGAATTGTGAAAGCTGGAGTCCAAAACATCTGGAGGAGCACAGTTTGGGAACCATTGGTCTAGAGTCTCCTAAAATACCCTTTTCAGATAAATTACAACTTGGAGTGACCAACTATGAATGATTTGCAATGGGAGAATATTTTAGCATACAGAATAATGTTGCTAGAATAATAGATTATAACACCACATACTTTTATGAGACTGATAAAAGAGGCTTCTGTGCCACTAATATTAAAAAATAAGTTAATGTAAGCACCCTGCTAATCTACATTCGAAGTAGAAAACTGTAAAGCAGCTTTTCCTACATGACCTTTAAACTAATTGGGTCTCAAAAGAGATTTGAAAGACAAATGAAACAAACTTTTAAATGTTAATGTGGAATAAAGCATGTGTTATCATTTTCCCCACTCTGCTCTTATATATATATAAGGAAGGAACTACTGTTTTACCCCCTTTTCTTTCCATGTAGTTTATCTCTCTGGTATCCAATTTTCTGTTAAAAATTAAGCCAAACTACTTCATTAATTGAGAAATGCCTGTATTGACACATGTTTCCCCTTTTATGACATAAAGTAGTTTTGAAACTAAAAATTCTATTTTCCAGATAAAATACAATTATTTTTCCAATATGACGAAACTATTGGTGCAAATTAAACAACCATAGATGAACAAAAACATTTTGAACTTTCTAAAGACCACTTTAAAACCTCCAAAATCATCCAGGGATTTTTTTTCTTTTTTCCACGACCCTCTACTTTTCTTATGATTTTTATTTTGCTGGCCAGACTTACAGAGTCTTGTTCTTTTTTAGCATGCTGGGGATATCTGTGAGGTCATCTAATCTGTATTTCCTTTTCTCTAAGTTTTTCTCTTCAGAAATATTAAACTAGGGATTGGGGGGGGGGGGGAGGGAGGAGTTGCTGACCTCCTGTTCTAAGCAGTCAGATAGAGTAGGACCACCTACAGTAACATTTCATTTTTCCCCAGCTCAAGATTTATTACATTATTCACAGCAGACACATTGCTTCAACCTGACACCTGTGTTTCTCCATTGATCCTGATAAAAAAACCTTCCAGCCAGAGACAAAAAGAAAAATTAAGTGAATAAAAAGATTTTGTAAAAAAGTGTGTCTTTTCCTTTAATATTCAGTTTGTGCTTGGAACCTTTAGCTGTTAGACACAATACAGGATCAATGGATTTCAGCTTGTCTGTGTAGAATTTTTTTTAATAAAAAACCTCTTTTTGTAGATAATCATGTGTTGTGCATTTCAAAGTCCTAGTAGATCCCAGTTTTGATACAGTTGATTAGTAAGTTTTATTTTAAAAAATCTGGGTATTCAATTACTTGGTCCAAGAGTGAGACAAGATGAACTCCAGTATTTACATTTTGCCCAAATTCTGTTACTTATTTAGGTATAATTATTACCAGGGATTTATCTCAGATGATCAAAGGGAACTGAGGAAATAAATTGCACAAGATTTGGACAGATGGTTGACTGTAAAGATGAGACCATATGATTAAGTAAACAAGATAAAAAGAAATATTATTTCTAGAATGGTCAACGTTAATTGTGGAATTATTCCATTTATACGTTGCAAGGTTTTTTTTCAAAAAGTGCTGTAGAGTAAATGTATTTTTAAGAGATTTTAGGTAAGGGAGGGAGCTCATCTCCTTGATTTTTTTTTTAAAAAAAGAATGCAAATGCTCACCAAAGAAGGGGGAGCCTTCCAGAGCTTATTACATACTATCACACATGCCTGTTATCTTTTATTAATTTCTGGAAATGTCCACTTAATGCAGTAATTCATCATAATGCCCTGCTCAATTTCACATCTACTCCTATCAGTTAAATGGTAATATGTTTCTTGGAAATAAAATAATGACAAATGGAACAAGATTTTTCATATCCTTTTGACTGCTAAAATATTGACACTTCATGACTGTAAAGGTAGTCTTTTTACTACCTGTGATTCAATGGATAGATGATTTAACAACATTTGAAAGAATGATGTGTAGACAAAATTAACAAATGGGCGTATATTAGGATATTTGATCAGTTTTTATAGAGACTTGCACCTTTTTGTTTTTATATTCCTGCTTTTGTTATACTGGATTTCTTTTGAATGTTTTTTTAAAGCAAAAATTAAAAATGACCTTTTGTCAGAAGCTCTATATATCTATATCTATATCTATATCTACATCTATATCTATATCTATATATAAGCCTTATTTTGGTAAAATCTCTCAAGAAGGAAAGCTACAGACTTCAAAAAGTCGTAAATAAGGCTCCAATGGTTTAGGAATTCCAAATCAGTGGCAATTATTTATTTATTTATTTACAGTATTTATATTCTGCCCTTCTCACCCCAAAGGGGACTCAGGGCAGATCACAATGTACATATATATGGCAAACATTCAATGCCATTAGACAAACAACAAACAGATAGACAGACACAGAGGCTATTTAACTCCCCAGCTTCTGGCTTTTGTGAGGGTATGCTCGGTTCCGGCCACAGGAGGAGCTACTGCTTCATCATCCACTGTGACGATGACTCCTTTTTGATGGAGTACTTCCTCATCTGGTGTTGTAAATCAGTTAAATTAGCCTCCCCACATAAGTGGTCCCTAAATTTTCTACTTGACAGATGCAACTGTCTTTTGGGTTGCTTAGGTCAACAACGAGCAGGGCTATTTATTATTTTAATTGTCAGGTGTTCACTCCGACACGGGCTGGCCTTGAACTCATGACCTCTTGGTCATAGTGATTTACTGCAGTTGGTTACTAACCAGCCTGTGCCACTCTTGAATGAGAGTGCTATATATCTTTCACACTTGTGCATAATTCCTAATAAAGTCTTATATAAGAGATGGGATGGGAAATTTACATTTTCACCATTTTCACCAACTGAAATTTAATGGCAGATAGTGGCTTCCATAGCGGTAGTGTGATCAAACTATTGTCGGTTTTAGTCCATAATTTAAAACAACTATCTAGTAGGCATGGGCGAATTCCTTGGAATTGTTGTTAATCATAATAAAATCGTATCTATTTTGGGTTCTGAATGGGGTTCCGAGGTGGTTTGGCAATTAGGAATTAACCTTCCAAATCAAAGCATTGGAGCCCATTTATTTAATGATCTCGGAAAACCTTTGGATATATGAGAAAGCGTTTTTAATTCAACCAAACTTTGTTTGCAGGGAAGAGCATTTTCCCTCCTGGCTGGGGCTAGCCACGGGCTTAATGGCAGCTCCATGGAAAGCAACCAAGTCCTGAGCATTTTCCCTCCTGGCTGGGGCTAGCCGTGGGCATAATGGCAGCCCCATAGAAAGCAACCAAGTCCTGAGCATTTTCCCTCCTGGCTGGGGCTAGCAGCCGCCAGTTTTGAGATAGCATGGTGTTGTGTAGTGGTTTGAGAGCAGGACTGCGATTGCAGCTTAATTCCCCATTCAGCCATGGAAACCCACTGGGTGATCTTGGGCAAGTCACATGTTCTCAGCCCCAGAAGACCCAATGAAACAGGAAAAACACTTTCAAACCAGGAACAGATTTTTGTTATTATTAAAAATGTTTTTTTATAAAAACTTTGGAAATTTACCAAAACTCTGAGGATAAGTCAAATGTTCTTAGATTTGGTTAGCTAACAGTGGTAAATGTGTTCTACCACTGTAGCTAGTTTCATTAGGATAGCTCAAAAAATGAGGGAGAAAGAAGCCCCTCAAGTTTCCCCATTGACAATAATGTTTTCTTTTCATGCACATGCGCATCTGCCATTAACAAGGTACATACGAAGATTCAGAAGTTTCAGAAAGTTTTGCTTCAAAATTCAGAAATAACTTTAGAAACAAAGCACCAGTGCTTCCTACTTTCGAAGAGAGTTTAGAACCATTTTTTCCCCTGGATCACACATGCCTACTATCTAAAATACTAAAATGCTATATTTAAAATAGACTCGGCATCTTTGACCATTCTGTAAAAATTAATACTAATTTTAAGCATCACCTATCACTAGTCAGATTAGTAAATTTAATTGTACAAAATATATTGAATCAGGATTTTCCACCTCTGTTGGAGATAATATTCAAGTAAAGGAAAGAATGCTGCATACAAATCCATGAATATGAATGGGAGACAAAGTAATGCATGGTGATAATACCACAAATTCTTTCCAGATACTATATTGGAGATGAATGATGTTGTGCTTCTGCAGCTTTGGACACTGGTGCTGCAAGCTTTCATCTTGTTGTTGGCTGATAAAAGGTAACAAATAATGGCAGAATGCATTTTGCAGGTGCCATCAACATGTTCTACTGAAATTGATGCTGAGTCTTCCTTTTTTCCTCTATTTGTTCTAATAAAATCCAAGCATATCACTTCAGATCTTGAGCACATGCCTGAGAATTATGATGAGCTACAGAAGAACTAAAATTTTACTTCTGAAACAATTTGATAAATCACTACAGACAGGGAAAATTGGCTTTATATGTTCTGGATGGGATAACTATAAAGGAAAAGTTGTTCCTTGTCAGTCATAAAGTAGATCAGTGAATAGGGCTCTAGCCTGTACTGGATGGGATTAGATTCCCCTTGAAATATCAGGTTCAGAGCTAGGTCTACTGTCTTACTCAGATTTGAGCCTGGATGCCCAGGTGTGCCAGCTGTTCCTGTTTCATGAGAAGTCAAATTGCATTACAGTGAAACATGCCTTGATTACATCCCATTTAGATTATTGAAGCAAACTACACGGTACTGCTTTTGGAAACTGTTCAGAAACTTTGTCAAGTCCAAAACACTGTGGCCAGACTGCTGCCCAGGGCTATTACTAAAATCAGATAATTGTTTTCTTGAAACAGCCTCGCTTACTATCAGTCTGTTTTTGGGCAGAATTCAAAGTGCTGTTTATGAAATTTAAAGGACTATACTTCCCTATTGAAACCAACCTGGATTTCACATCATCATAAGGCTGTGGAGTGATAGGTTGGCCTCCTCTCTCTTGTCGTTCCATCCGCCAGCAAAAACCCTATATGCTGAAGGTTTAGCTGGAAATAGCAGCCCAGAAGGCTAGTAGGCTATAGAGGGCCACAAAAAATCGCAAAGAAGTCTTGGGTCCATCTACACTGTAGAATTAATGCAGTTTGATACCTTGTTAACTGACATGATTAAATACCATGGAATCATGGGAGTTGTGGTATGGTGAGGAACCAGCATGCGTTGGCAGAAAAGAATAAATACTTTGTAAAACTTCAACTCCTATGGCTTCATAGTATTTAATCACATCAGTTAGGGTAATGTTGAACTGCTTTAATTCTACAGTGTAGAAACAGCCCTTGTGAGGCTTGCAATATCATGAGACTTTGTACAAGATCTGCAGAGATTACACAATGAAATCATGTGATGACTGTGATTTCTGGGGTTTTTTTTTGCTGATCAACACTTGGCACAATGTTCTTCCCTCCACAATGGCATAATGGCGAGATTAAGGTCTCATTCTTATTACTGATTTTATTATATCACTTCTAATCATATTAGGGAAACCCCGCATACTCCAGTACATTTTGGCACTCTCCTGTGCCACAAAGCAGCTGCGTTCTGGTGCAAAGGGCAGTGGCAGAAGCTCCAACAAGCACAGTAGATAGAGTGATGTCCCTGAAGAGCTGTGGGGCCAGACAATTCTATCTTCCAGTTAGGGGAGGTTGTCCATTTTTAAACAAAGCCAAAATTTGGTGTTTCAGTTGGGTTGTGGTTATATTTAGGATTTCTAGTTGATGAAAGGAGTAATATAACATAATGCCAAAGCATGTAATATTAGACTTTAAAAATTCATTCAAGCTGCTTAGAACGGAAATGTAATTCATTGTAATCAATGCAAGATGGCAATGTAACTTATTGGATTAATGAATTAATTAAATTTGTTTAAAAAGAAATAGAGAATGACCTCTTTGGTTGTCATTGTTTTGCTACTGACTTCCACTAAGCACACTTGCCATCTTTAATTTTCTTCATGTCAAAAAGTTACTTTAAAGGGTAGGAGTTGTTAGAAGGTATCTTCCAAATAAGAGAGAAGCAAAGCAGGGAGGAAATAATCAGATTTTCAAATAGGTCCATGACCCCCAAAAGTTGAAGGGGCACTGATTCGACACTACTGCATTTCAGAGCACCTTACAGGGTCTTGCCATGCTTTTTGAGGTGCTTTTCATTCTACGTGTGCTTTTTAAAAGTTCTTCTACATGGCTATGATAAATAAATTGCTCTCCAGCAGAACTGTGCCACACTGAAAGAAGAATACTTGAAATTTTAGAATAGAGATAATTTAGTCAGATGAATGCTAGTTAAACTGTATAACCTTTATTAAGCATTTTAGAATACAGTCTAAAAATCTGGAATGTAAGTCAAAGTCAAAGATTCACAGGTGCAAAGAATGCCATCTGGCCTCTTTCTTTTATTAAAATTCGCTTTACAGAGATAAGGTTTTTCAAATGCTATGTCTGTGTTTGCCCTTTTCACTTTCATGAGACTAGTGCTGATCTATAGCTTTGAGAACTGATGTGGATGTGTGTGTATTTTTGCCTATGGAAATTTACTCAGGTCATAGGTTTGGGCACAATTTATTGAGAACAACGTATGCTTAAGGTTATGCTGACAGATGGTCACAGTTTTTGATCTCCAATTGTGACATATTTTAATGAACATTAAAAATGTAGTCACTGTGTGAGTCAGCAGGGACGTTTAACAGTGATTTTAAACCAGCTGCCATGTACCTGTTAATTAGTTTGAGCAATAAAAGGGAAAATCCTTAAAATATATAATCTTTCTGATTTAGTCATAGAAAATTCTCTTCTAAAGGTCTGATTATAATGATAATTATGAAAAAACTATAATAATTTCAGAGAATTATTCACAATAATATTTTGTATTCCCATATTATAATTCCAGACCAACAACTGTAACAAAAAAAGATTCATAGAGTGCCTCTCAAATGTATATGGCACAAATTTCAGTATCTGTTTGGGCAAGAGTAGAATGACACATAGATCTGACTATGAGAGTCAAAACAACTTTTAAAAATCCACCACTGTTTAGTCAGTATTGCACAGCCAAGATAATCTTCCAACATCTTTTAGGGCCTTGATAAATATTTATTTATTATTTCATTTTTTTCTTGATATAACTTCTGCTTAGGCAACTTCTACAGTACTGGACACTACCTAAATTGCTCATGTTTGCTTGATCCCATTGTAACTGGGATAAGATCATCTAATGATATCTTCCTTGATCAAGAAAAGCAAAATCAAAAAAATCTGGAACTCACACACACCAGTCCCCTCTATAAGAAGCCTCAGCATAATTCAATTCTTATTACCTGGCTGCTCTTTATATGTGGTTTCTTTTTCTTTTCTAAAAAAACCCTTTTTGGAACCCAAGAAAAAGCAACAATGGGCGGCTATGCTCTTCTACAACTCCTATCAATCCTAGCCAGCATAGTCATTGATGAGGGATTATATGGGTAATAATTTTTTTTGGATGGCACAGTTGCTCACCTCTGCCCTAGTGAATTAAGTGCACAATCACAGAAATTATAACTGGTTCATATATAGGAAAATTCTATGAGCCTTTATGGGAGCTTTTCTCAAAGTCCTTCAGTTAAAGACATAAGTTTAACTGGAGAGGTCCATCAGAAAAATGCTTATATTGTTGTTGTGGACCTAAGGACAACTTGTACAAGTTATTACAGGCAGCATACAAATTCAAAATAAATGCATACACAGTATTAATGAATGACAAGCCCATTGTAAGGCTTATTTTTACATAGGGCCTAAATCATTGCTAATTCCAATTAGAATAGAGCCATTGAGTTTGTTAGATTTACATATGTAATTCATGATTCGACAATTGATTCAACAGGTCTGCTCAAGCTGGAACTAACAGGGTTCCAGTCATAATGAACAAATGCTATGTCTCAGCAAAAGAATCTTACTGACACCTATGTTGCATGTTCGTTTTTCCCTAAAACAGCAACATTTTGTGTCCTATTCAAAGAATCTCATCAGAGACTGCAAATAAATAGCTATTTCTAAATTAATGGGCTGCAGCAAGAAATATTTTGATAGTATTATTGTATAGGAAGGTCTCAGTTTTTCACAAAGAATTGACATAGTAAGCATCTATAATTCATGATCCATAATTCATAAATATCCAACAATCCAAACATGCCTTTTATTTTGAAGGATTTTCCTTTAAACTTAGTCTATTTGAGGTCTGTGTCAAAATGTACATAATTATTTGAGACACATAAACTAACAGACACATAAACTAACGCAAAAGGTAGTACATAATATAAAAAACCTACTGCCAACTTTTGCAGATTTTCCAACATTTCATTTTGATCTTTGAAATCAGTGGTATGGATTTTGTTGACTGCATCCTCTTTCTCTGTAAGCCATGAATCAAAAAGACCCTAAAATGAGGAAACAATTCAATAAAGTCACAAATAAAGAATTTTGGAGCAAACAAATGGATACAGTAAACCATTCTCACCTGTTCTTCAGTAAATTGCAACCATTTCCGGAGAACATTTTGAAGAAGAAACCAGCGATCTTCTGTCCATCTGCAAATTGTCGCCCACCGGTTTCCTAAATGCTTTAAAAAAAACAAAATGAAGCAGTGAATAATTGTTAATAGGCATTAAATACTTCTGGGGGGAAAGTGAGCTGCAATCTTTCCAAAAACACTTGAATACCATCAAACTATTTTGCAAAAGAGCCTGAAGTAATTATCATTATTGCTACTGAACTACAATGATAAAGTAATAAAATTATAAACAGCAGCAAATTCAATATTCAAGATATTAATATGTAATATTCAGTATTCACATTTTACAATGTCAAAAGCCCAAATTTATTTTTAAATTAACTAATAACTTCCTGCCAGCTTATTGCATCTATCTTATCAGTTCATTATCAAAGTTGCACTTTGCTACTCTGCTGTTGAGTACGCATGCCCATTATGGAATGCATCTCACCATGTGACTCTTAAGGGAGCATGGCGCATTATCACAGGATGTCTACGCCCAACATCACTGTTTAGCCAGTGTTGCACCACCTGATATCTGCTGGGAAGTAGCAGCCAGCATTGAAAGGACCAAGATATTGACATCTCTAGCCCATCCTCTGTTCAGATATCAGCCAGCATGCCACTGACTTAAATCAAGTGATAGCTTCCTAAGATCTACAGAGATGCTTGCAGCAACACCTAGCATGTGAGAGTCCAAAAGTGGCAGGTAAAAAACCAGAACCTCAATCAGTGGCTGAAAGATTGGGTAACTTGGAAGGCACTGAATTGACTGTGCTCTGGAATCAAGAGATGCAGAGCTATCCTTAAGAAATTGGGCTATAAAGTGGAGTCCACGATATGCGAGTGTGGAAAAGAGCAAACCACAGACCACTTACTCCAATGCAATCTGAGCCCTCCCACATGCACAATGGAGGACCTTGTTACAGCAACATCAGAGGCATTTGAAGTGGCCAACTTCTGGTAAAAAAAACTGTGGTTTTTTTAATACATGATAACTGTATTCTCAATTTGCTTCTGATATGATAAAAAACTATCTTTCTGGAGCTCACCTTAATTTTTAAAAAAATTCTGAAATAGAAGCCATTTGTAGAAGAAAATTATTTAAGCAATACAACTCACTGAAGCATATTCTGGTCACTTTAAAAAAGAAATACAGTCCAGTGAGCTGTTTTTATAGTCGTAAAATCCATCACAATTAGTTAGAGCTTTATGTACACGGATATCTAGTTTACCCAGAGGGCTTATAAACAACACTCATGTAATAATCAGCCTTTGGTTGCTATTAGTAGTCATTTATTCTACAATATGCTATAGCCAGAAGAACCATATTTCAACTCATGTGCATGGTTTTCTTTCTGTTCACTTTCTGACAGTGGAGGGCAGCACAATACATGGAAAAGAACATTGCTGTCATTTTCTTGTTGCTCTATGGTGCTGAACAAAGGCAATTACTTGTATGTTTGATTGGGCCATAAAAGGTCTAATACCTCTGACAAACTTATCACTTTACATTATCTTTATGCCAAATATTTTGCAGCAGACTAAATTTATATCTTCAGTTATCAGTGAACAAGTACACACATGAATCATATAAAAATAAAACAAGTACAGGAAACCCAGGAGCCCCGGTGGCGAGGTGCGTTAAAGCAATGAGCTGGAGACCGAAAGGTCCCAGGTTCAAATCCCGGGAGCGGAATGAGCACCCGCTGTTAGCCCCAACTCCTGCCAACCTAGCAGTTCGAAAACATGCCAATGTGAGTAGATCAATAGGTACCGCTCCGGCGGGAAGGTAACGGCGCTCCATGCAGTCATGCCGGCCACATGACCTTGGAGGTGTCTATGGATAACGCCGGCTCTTCGGCTTAGAAATGGAGATGAGCACCAACCCCCAGAGTCAGACATGACTGGACTTAACGTCAGGGGAAAACCTTTTTAACTTACAGGAAACCCAGGTAATGTATGTATTTGGCATGTATAGAAGTGGCATGCACTGCTTCCCATTTTAGTACTACTGTTCTATTTAATTATTCTTACTTTTTAGAACAAATGTATGTTTATGCATTGTACTTCCCTCAAAAAAGGTGTTTGAGGTTTTTAAATTCTTGAATCAATCCCACTTTTTAAAATGGGCAAAAAAAATCCTTTGTTCATAACGTTTGCAGTAAGAGCTCCACAGTTCTGCTTACAAGCCCTGTGATCTATCTTTAGAACTGTTCTCCATAAATCTAGCAGCCAGCGCCAAGTCAAATGATACAAGGTCACTCAGACTTGCACTTGCTTTGATATGATATTTCCCAATTTGCATGCTGGAAGAAGCTTCACATGCTACACTGAGTCAAAACAAGATGAAAAAAATATATTTGAAAATTAGCATGACTTCAAAGAGAATTACACTGCTCTGAGACTCACATATCAACAGTCTGACAAGATGCAAATGCTGAAGCAACCAGAACAATTGAATAACTATAGTGATAGGGAATTCCAGCTGTGGGTGGCAATTGTTAATAGATGGTTACAGAACAATTAAAGATAGCCATAAGCTGAAGGTGCAGGAACTGTTTTGCATAGTCAAATATATTTTATTTTTTTAAAAGGACAGCATGACACTGTTTAGTACTTGATGAATGGTGGAGATGTGACTTCTCCTTGGAGTACCATCCATTTGAACAGTATTTTTCTGTTCAAATGCCAATTGTAGAGGGTTGTGTCCCATATATCTACCTACAGCACAGAAATTGCATTGTTCACTGGGATAGCCTATATTCTATATATTGTGTATATCCATGAAAATTTAAGATTTTCTGGCTCAGTTGATTTCTGAATAGAAAAATAGCAATATACAGTATATGGGAATGGTATTTTAAATGTGCATCATAAGCATAGCAAATGAGTATTTTGATCTAATTCCAAAATCAAGATGTAAAATTCTATTATGACAGAATTGTTTCCTTTGAGATAGATATGCCAGTGTAATAGTTACCTGCAGTTGTTGTTCTAATGCAACTGTAGCTTTGTCTCCACTAGCTTCATCCACTACAACAACCATGTGAGTGAGTGAATTAACTTTGACTTGTTCCTGCTCTAAGTCTTCTTGAAGGGCCTATAATAAAAGAGACAAAGAAAAAAAAAACATTCACTTAAAATCTCTTTGCTAATAAGCACAAGGGCACCTCGCTCTCCTCTTCAATGAAGTGATCTTAATACAGAAACTGAAGAAAACATGTGGTACTCATTCTGAACATAACTGGCAGGAACATTACACAACATGTATAAACTTGCTTAAGAGTCACAATACTTAGAAGATACACATGAAACTTTCAGAAACTCTGTGGAATATCTCAAAGTGACACAATTTTTATTCAAGAGTCCTGAACAGTGGTTTGTTGAATACATGAATGCAGAACACTATGGATATGGATGTGTTAAAAAAATTAACCCAAAAAGGAGCCCTTATTTTGCTGTACTGGTGTACGAGGATACCCAGCTCCCACCATTTCACAGAGCCTCAGGCTCTTGCTAGCACTTATTTTAGTTCATTCATCATATAAGGAATGCCTGTGACAAATAGGAGCCTACAGGCTTTAGGGGTGCCCTGTGAGATTTGGGAGCCACAAAAAGAAGTTATGGAGATGGCTGCCACCTGTTTTCGCTACTGCTAAGATTACAATCATAACAGAGTCTGGTAAAAGGTACACAATTATAGCTTCATTTTCTTTATAGTATGACTATGTACCTGCTCATTATTTGTTACTTGTGTACATTATAGCACTTTTGTGTCTTTTTGTTCTGCTTTATGTCTACAGCAACGTTAGAGGTCAAATAATTACATGATGCAAAAAACTTTTAACAGAACATACTAAAGCCTGATGCAGTTTGAGCCAGGCTGCTACAAACTTGGGGTTTTTTGTCCCTTAAAATTCATAATTCTAGTAGTAATAAATAGCTAGTCTGTATTGATTTCTTCAGAGCTCCCTTTAACACATTTTCTCCAACTGGGACCTGAACATTTAGTCTTCCCACAGCTTAGACCTTTAATCAAGTACAAACCACAAAAGAATGTCAGAAAGGTTTAAAATGAGGGGGGGGGGGTTACTAGAAGGCTTTAAAAAAAAGGTAATTTCAGGAAAAGATTGGTTTGGGGCCTTTGCCTTCTACTTCAGGGGCTAACATTTGCACCTAGAAACCAAACTTTTATTCATCCATCCCATTAAAAATGATGACTCTCATCACATTGGAGGTGAGTGTTAGATCCCAGCCAGCCAGGGCACCAAGGCCTGCAGTGTTTCAGGACTTGCACTTTGACACAGATAATGCTGAGGATTTTACTGACATTACACCCTCCATGGAGGGGCCTTTACAGCTGCAGGTGCCCGAAGATATTGACTCTGGAGACTTGCTAATTGGAGAAGATTCTTCTATTCCTCCCTCGCAGATAGAGTCAGATGTTGAAGAGACGCCTGGGAACGGGGTTTTCAATCGTAGAGATTTTGTAACTGGAGAAAGAAGTACAAAACAAGAAATCCACTGGAGCCAAAGACTGGCAAATAGATGGGATAATGGTTAGCTTTCCCTTGGGAAAGTTTTGGGAGTTTGTACTCCCTAAATTCTGAACAGTCCAGAATCTGTTAAAAGTGTTTTGCTCAGTAGATTTCCTTGCAGTGTCAACGTTGCTTTCTTGGAGAGAGGTTTCTCCGTCTCCAGCTCCTGTTCCCAAGACAAGTGTTCCAGTTCCAGTCGGGCCATGCCTGCCGCGACTCTCGAGTAGACCTTGACTTTCTGTTTCAAATTTGCCTCAGCTTTGACAACCTTGCTGCCTTGATCGTTACAAAGTATTTCCAGAGGATTGAACTCTGTTTCCTGACAGCCTTGTTTCCCTGTTTCAACTCATGGACTTTGATTTCTTGGGAGAGTTATCAAGCTCTCATTGTGGATTATAATATCAGGCCTTTCCCTTCACCCATTAGGAACCATCATTGACTTTCTAAAAAGAACTATTCCTTACTCAGACTCTATACCTAATTTCCTTTGGATTTATAATTGTTTTAATAAAGATATAGTGTATTATATTGGCTCTTGGTTGGCTTTCGAGTGCTCACGCTGCCTTGGGGTGCAACAGTGAGGGTTTTTCATCATATACAGGAATTATGGGAGAACTCTTTTACACACATTGTGTTGAAGACATCTTCACTATTTCCTCATTGTAGATTGGTTCAACTTAAATAAAGGTGAGTCCTTTTTGAAATCTAACTTTTGTGACTTCATAATGAGAAATATAGATTAATGGGAAAAGTTAGTAATCTAAGTATCTAAGAAGTAGCTGTCCATAGCACAACTGGAGGAAATGGTTGTGGTTGTTTCTCCTTTCCAACTGTTCTCTGTTTCTCCTCTATTAGGTTGCAATATAGCTGTCATCTTGCTTCATAAAGGAAGTATCTTCCCACTCTTATTAGTTAAAATATTTATAAGACTGAATCAGAACAGAACTAAAATGAAAAAATAACAGGACAAAAATAGTAAATCAATGCATAATCAAATAATGAAGTCTGGCAGAAGCATTAAAAATCCCTCTTTCTCGCAGCAGATTATTACAGGTGTAATGCATCAAAGGAATGCAAAATATGCAAGAAAAAATACAACTGTTCCAACATAACTATTTTATTTAAGCTATTTTATTTTGGATACAGAAATGGGATAGAATTCATTTTTACTAAGATTCCTCACACTTTCCACACCATGGATGGTGATTGGGATGTAAACATATCATATATGCTAAAGAGCGTCATTACATTAATCACACTGGAATGTAATATATCATATTTGAATGTGTAGAAAAAGATATAATTGTTATTAGTTTTGTACTAATGAAGTAAAAGCAACCACAAAATGTTGTACTAGAAAAAGAACTAAACTTTACGAGAAAATAACTTAATATCAGATAGCTAATAATTATATCTGGTTTATAACCAGACAGATAGCACATGTCCAATCAGATATTTATTCAATAACTCTTGAATTCATATGAACATTTGCTTGTTTGCATGTTAAAAAGGTGACTCAGAAGACACAACAAAATTTAGGATAAGTTAATTTCCACAAGTGGTAAGTTATTACATAAATAGCAAGATGTTTGCTAGTTGTTAGTGAAGAATAGATATTCAAAACAAAATTAAGAATATAATCAAGGATATCAATGTCATGCTAAACTGTAGCATCAAAACACTAACAATTTAATATAGCTAGTATCTACTTAAAACTGCTAGAAATGGTACATTAAAATTGAATTAATTTAAAGAAAATATATTTAAGAACTCTTTTAATGGATCTCCACTATGATAGTATTCCAGCCATAGTATCACCACTATGTAAGTCCTTTCTCATTATTAGTTTTAATAATTTGCTTTATATAATAAAATGAAATACAGAGTTATTTCTGGAACAGGTGTTAAAATACTGGGTAGGTCTAAGTAGTTGCTCACAGTTCTGACAATAATGATCAAAAACTTTTCTGCTTTACAAATTGAAGCCAATTTTGAGTCCCCTCAGGGAGATAGGGCAGGCTAGAAATAAAGTGTTATTATATTATTATATAAATTGAGACTAGAAAGTATACATGTGTGAGCTTTTGGGTACTTTAGTCTCTGTCAGGGCAGATAACTATCAAGGTTAGAAGATGCACAGGCCTTCCAAGGGATTTTGTAGGCTTGCATCCCCTCTGCTGTACTCTGCAAATTTATGAAAACCAATTTCTAGTTTAAAAAAAACAACAAAATGTGCCCCATATCTTCTAGGGCTAAGGATGCAATTTTGCCATATCTTTACACCTTGTAGGTTTTTTCAGATCTAGAGGTGGCATTTTTCACTTGGATTGGATGAAGAACTATCCCGGCTCATAGAGATTGTCCTTCGTGTCCCTAAGGGTAGAAAAACCATTTCAGACCATTGGTTTTCTTTTGTTTGGTAAAAATGTTTGATACTTGGAATGACTACATGTGGTCTACAGGCCAACCTGGTTTAGTACTAGATACCAAAATGGTAAAATTTTGAAAAAAATGTCTGGAAATTTGACGTTTAAGTTGTTTCATAGATAATATCTTGAGGGCAATGCAATCAAAGCTTGTGCAAAGAAATCAAATACAGTTGGCTTATTATATGGAAGTTTCAAGATGCTACAACTACATCATTTATCTTTTTTATCTACTATTAAAGACATGTGAGGTAGCAGGTTTCAAAATATCTTGTAGTATCCTGGTGGTGTCATTTTTTCCTAAAAATAGTAAAGACATACAACAACCCCAAAATGTATATTGTCAGGATGTCAAGACTAATGTGGGATTGCTGGCCTTTATAGTGAACCATCTGACAGATTCCAGTTTATTTAACTGAGCAATCACTATTTTAGTGGCCTCTTTTTTCTATCTGGGTTAACAAAGAGAAATAAAAACATTAGGAACTGAGCCAAGTGTAACATTTGACAGATGAGTCAAATAAGGCAGACTAAAAGTATCCATTAATGCAACATTTACTTTCAAGGACAAAAAATTAATCATCCTTTCCAGGGAAGAAATAAAAGGTTACAAAACACATCAAGGGAAAGTGAAGGGAACAAATTATGGTGATAGGGAAAATAACAGAACCAAAGTGAAATAAGCATTTTTATTTTCTTCTTTCTACTACATGCTTCCTATTAATAAAAAAAAAATCAGGGATCCAGGCTGTTTCCTATCAATTTGCATGCTGTTCCAAAGGCAATTTCTGAATAAACTTTTCTCACTAAAAGTACAAATTATGATCAGAAAATTCCAAAAGATATACAGAAAAAAACCTTACTACATCATTTAAGCTAGCAACATGTCTTTTCTTTTCATGTCAGGAAACTGCAAGTTGCTTCTAGTATGAGAGAATTGACTGTTTACAAGGACATTGCCCAGGGGATGCCTAGATGTTTGACCATCCTTGTGGGGGGCTTCTCTCATGCCCCCACACAGAGCTGGAGCTGACAGAGGGAGGACATCCGTGCTCTCCCTAGGTTGGATTTGAACCAGCAACCTTCAGGTCAGCAACCCAAACTTCAAGTCATCTGTCCTGCCGGCACAAGGGTTTAACCCACTGCACCACGAGGAGCTCCATAGCAACATGTCTGCCCTTCTATCAGGCCCTTCATTGAAGCTCCTGAAGCCGCCCCTTCGGGCACAGTCCTTCCTGGGCGCACTCGAAGCGGCGCCGGTAGTGGTGGGCAGTGGCAGCAGCGGTGGCGACCATTGGGTCGCTCGCCATGGAAGAAGGAAGTATTTTGTAATCTCGCGAGGTCTCACGGAAATCTCGCGAGATGTCGCGAGAATACAAAATAATTGCTTGTTCCATGGTGAGCGACCCAATGGTCGCCACCGCCGCCTGCTGCGTTTGGAGTGGGGGGGCACAGTTTGGGGTGGGGGGCACAGTTTTGGGTGGGGGGCGCACGGCCCTAGGTTGGCTTACATCCTGAAAAAACCTAGGGCTGCTCCTGCCTTCTATGTATGCAGAACATGCATACTGGATGGCTTACTGGATGGTCTTTTGTTTTTGTGTCCAGGGAGGAGTGATTCAAATGTTTTCAAAGTGTGAGTTAAAACCAAAAAAGTTTTGTGGGGTTTTTAATAGAAATTTTCTAAAAAAAAAAAATAGTAACTTTTTTGAAGCTTCTGTACTTTTTGGATGAAAATGTATCGCTATAAAAAAGTTGGATTTTAAAAAAATGTGAAAATGAACATTTTTCACAGAAAAGAACTGTGTATTGTGCCAAAACTGGATGTTCCCCTAGAAAAAAAATTATGCAGACTAATTTTTCACAGAAAAATCTTCAACTCCCCCCAAAATTGTGGTAGTTTACCATTTTGTCTACAACTTCACTTTGATAAGGCATCCTTTGAGGAAAAAGCATGAGCCAGCAGTGCAATGCTACATCAAAGAATTTGAATGTCATTTTAGGCTCCATTAATAGAAGCAGTTTCCAAGTTCAGCAATAGTCCCATATTTTTTGTATTGGTCAGGCTTCATTTGAAGTATTACATTCCCTTCTGGGACTGTTCTTTGTTATTCCAGAGGGTAGGGTTAGTTCTAATAAAGTTTTAGGCGAATAGCTTTCAACCAGAAAAAGAACTTCTTGACAGTAAAAGCAGTTTGGAAATGGAACCAATTGGGTTGTTGTATGTCTTTCGGGCTGTGTGGCCATGTTCCAGAAGTATTCTCTCCTGACGTTTCACCCACATCTATGGCAGGCATCCTCAGAGGCTGTGTGTTCCATGCCACACAGCCTCTGAGGATGCCTGCCATAGATGTGGGTGAAACGTCAGGAGAGAATACTTCTGGAACATGGCCACACAGCCCGAAAGACATACAACAATCCTGTGATCCTGGCCATGAAAGCCTTCGACAACACAAGGGAACCAATTGCCTAGAAGGTGAGATCTCCTTCTTTGGATATCTTCAAAAAGCTTAGGCAGCTAGCTGCTGGGAATTTTTTAAATTGGAAAACCTGTATTGAGCAATTCAACTCCATGGTCTCTGACTGAGGCCCCATCAACTCTATGATTGTATGAATCATAAAGTTGATATTAACTATACATAAAACATATATTTAAAATTACTTAAGCCTGGAATCAGTGTATATGAGAAGTGATTACTTTTGAAGATTAAATGAAACCTTCATGAAAGCAAAAACTTAACTTTAATCATAATTAAATGTTTAATTCTGTCTCTTGACTGAACAATAGAGTGAAACATTTTTTAAATGTTCCAAATGTTTTTCAATTCAAAATAAGAGTAGAAGGCAACAATTCTACCAAACAGGTTGGGTTAGTGCAGATATACAATCACACACAGAAAATCCTTTCATCAGATTTTATTTCTTCTCTGCCTACTAACTGAAATTAAAATGTTGGCTTTCATAAAATATGGTAGAATTGGAAGCCTAAAGTTCATTTATGCAATCACAATGCAGTAGCTCCAATTTGTCTGCTTTTTATCAGTCTGATTGAACATGACATGATGTATCAAAAGCTATTCTGGGATGCTAGAAAATGAGAAAGTGGGATTGATTTTATGCCTTCTCTGCTATGGAAGTTGCATGGTCCTTTTTAGTTTTTGATGGTGAATGCAGTGTTTTATTAGCAGCAGTAGATGTTCAAGCAAGATGGATTCAGTGAGCCAGTATGATGTAATAGTTTGCATGTTGGACTAAGACTCTAGGAGACAAAGGCTGAAATCCCCATTAATCCATAAGAAGTCTAAGTGATCTTGGGCAACCCATTTTCCCAGTCTAAGGCTTCTTCCATCCAGCTAAATAAAATCCAACATTATCAGCTTTGAACTGGAATATATGGCAGTGTGGACTAACCCAGTTCAAAGCAGATATTGTAGGATTTGATATTCTGGGATACAAGGCTGTGTGGAAGGGCCCTTAAAGCAAGACAATTACAAGTTGTCCTCTGGTTTTTTGCTAATGGATGAAGAAGAGCTAGGACGTTTTAATTTTTATCAACCACAGAATAATCTAGCCAGTATGGCCAGTGGTTGACAGCCATATGTTGAAGAGGAATTCCAACTCTCTATCCATTTTGAATGCATGAGACTTTATTTGCCATTATTAGTGTTTGTCATGTTGTCTGACATAGATATTATAAATGGAAAAAATGATACATGGAAGAAAAGTGAAGCTAACTTTTCATCTCCCTCTGCATTTCAGATAACTAACGATCCAGCCAGTAGAGACAAATAGGAAGAGTATCTCTGTGTGATTTGGAAATATTTTTTACACCAAGAAAGTCTAATAGGAACAACAGAAAATCTAGACAGATGAATCTGGAAAAAAAAATCATACGTTGTTGTATTATATTGTAATATATTGTTTGGAGTCAAACACTGCAGATCACACAATCATTTTATGATTTCCATTTGATTTTAATTAATCATGAAATACAGGCTGCATTGAGTTGCTGTGAGTTTTCTGGGCAGTATGGCTATGTTCCAGAAGCATTCTCTCCTGATGTCACAGCAAACCCAGTGATTCTGGCCATGAAAGTCTTCAACATACAGGCTGCATTGTTTGGAATTTTTGTTTTGTTTTGTTTATAATGTATACCCATCTTTACATTAAGGCTCATTCTGTGATAACAAAATCCAAACCAGAAAATATGTCCTTTCAGATGCTGGACTGAACTCCCATCAGTCCTATTTTAAATAGCAAACACTCAGGGGGTAAAGTCATACAAACTCAAGAGAGAAATAGATTGGATATAACTCCAAATGTGAAGGTTGTAGATTACAGAAGATCACATTGATTATGACAAAACATACACTAGAGGTGTGCAAGGTGCAACATGTGTACCATATGCAGCTTCCTAGGATCTCAAATAACTCTCTATGAGGCAAATTGCCCTTCATCATGTTCAAGAACAGTCAAATATTTCCTGTTTGTAAAACAGAAAACCTTTTTTGGCTTAAAAATAGACCATGAACAATTATTACACAGTTTCCTAAGTCCCTAAGGTACTACTGAGCTGGGGAGTTGTTCTGCCCTCTGAAGTCTGGGAGAAGGTAAAAAATGGCTTTTCAGTACTCAAAAGTTTTCCACCATGATTAAATTAGAATTTGCCGTGTTTCTGCAATGCAATATATATATAACAATGTTATGTTCTTCCTGCTTATCTGTCTCCCCGGTCTGTTCATTCACTATTGAAGTTGAAACATCCAGTGGGCAGTGGTGTACACAGACACAAGCTGGAGGAGACTGAATGAGTCTTGATATGGTCTTGATATTTTACTTCAAATGGACAGGTAGAATTGTGCCAGAAACATTCTATTCATATTTTATTGCATAATAGTCACCACTGCATATTAGTTGCACCTCCATTTCTATAGGTGCCAAAACTGTATTTTTGTTTTCCTCACATAATAGCCACACCTCCATTTAGGGCTGATTTTCCCTTCCTTTCTCCTTTCTCTGAAGGCAAGGCAATTTAAAAGCTATAAAATTGAGGTCTCTGAAGTTTCACTCTCCTCTCTCTTTCTTCTGAGGCAAGGTAGTATACAAAAGCTGGAATAAAAGAGGAAGGAGAGAAGATCCGAGTTCCAAAGACCTCCATTTCAGGTTTTTAAAATTGCCTTGCCTCAGAGGAAAGCGAAAGGAGGGAAGAATGAGGCTTCAGAGACCTCAATTTTATAGTTTTTAAACAGCTTTGAACAGCCCCAATTGGCTGTGCAGTTATTTTTTAAAAAAAGACTGGATCCTCCTCTTCCTCCTTCTCCCCTTTCACAGGAGAAACAAAGGCAGTCTTTTTCAAGCTTAATAGTCTCACCTTTTTATGACAAAAGTGGTAGAAGTAAGACTACTGTGTGATTAAATATGATTAAATTTGATATAGTTTTCCTTACTGATTTTATATAGAATCCTGGTCCTATCTGCACATATTGCCAAGAGCAATATGTGGAAATCAGAAAACAGATTTTGGTGGATGTTTTTATTCTTCATGTATAACTGGAGCTTTCCTAAAGATCTTCATGCATAAAAATAAAACTTATTGAACACAACAAACCCAAGTCTTATTCAATTCTTTTATTCATTATGTGCTGGCTCCTTGTTTTTATAATTAAATTCATTTTTCAGAAAACCTCCACATCTTTTCCAATACAAAACCAGGCACTCAGTTTGCCTACTTTACAGTGCTCGGGGGTGCATGCTCAGAGTCCCAGCACTGCTAATGAGATTAGAAATCCCAATTATAATAACTAATAGTATCGATTTGCTACTAGAGTACTCTAGAAGGAAAGCACAAGATAGCAAAAGAAAGAAACCAGGGAATAATAAAATCTGAAATGTTATTATTGTATTTTGAAGTAAATAGCAGATTGCAATTCCCTTTTCCCTTACCATCCCAGTCTAATTCTTATTCTGTGAATAATCACTGTGTGAAAGCGGGTGGGGAAGAAGCTGATGCCACTCCTAGTTTTATTAAATAGGAAATGTAAAATTTCTGTATTGTACTCTTTGCCCACTCCAAATTTACATATATTAAATTAATAATAAATATTCAAGAGAAGTATTTATTTATATAGTCCTTGGAAACGAATGGACTCAAAACAGACTATACTTTACCTTATGTTCTTCCACCTGCCGCTTTAAATCCTCAAGATCTGGCCCCAAAGGTTCTGACTCTATTTTTTCTGTTCTTTCCTCTGTTTTAGTTAACCAGTCAGATAGTTGGCTTAGCTGCTGATTTTGTAAATCCATTAGAATGCGATGCAAGCTAGAGACAAGAAGAAAAAACTCCAGTGATTTAAAAATCAGGCATATATAGAATTACCAGTAGATACACCAGTCTTTTGTGCATGACAGGCTACAAATTTATGTTAATCATGATTGACCATATATTGTCCAGGAAAAGTTTTGCAAATAAAGAAAATGCAGAGCAGTTTGAGCTGGCTGACCCATCAGATTCCAGTGAATGATTTTCCTGTAGTTCTTAACTTTCCTGCAAATTCTCTTCCTTCCCTTTGATTGTTACATAGAAGATGAAACCAACTCTTTATTTACTTCCTCCTTCCCATTATGGAAAACTTTAAATACTTAAACCATGCAAATAAATTTTTGTCGGCATTTTTTTAGTAAAGACCCAACTTCAACCAAAACTGTGATCCTGTTTCGTTTGTTCCCTTTGGCATCATTTGTGGGGACTACATCACCTGTTTTTCACACATTCCTTTGATGAAATAAAACTAGAGCTATAAATATTTTCATATTTTGTTCATATATGAGAGAGTGAGAAGTTTTCTCGGAACCTAGCAAGATTCCTAGATATTTCTATTGCAAATTTTCAATAACTCATATTAGCATTTAAGGACTTTTTGCAAAACCTTTGTTTCCACTAAAATCAGTATTTTGTACAGAAAATATTTTTCCTTTAACAATTGAGGGCAGAGTGACAAGCAAGACTATGCTTTTGCACAAAAACCACAAACAAAAAAGAAGAATGAGACGACTGCTTTTTGGTCTCATGGAAAGATGATAAATCTTGCTGCAGTTGACTTTTTCCTTCCAATGGCAATGACACAAGATACCTTTTCCTATTGAGATAATGAAAAATTGAATTCTTTAAACAACTTTAATTATGATTATTTTGAAGTCTGCTCAGCTAGATAAACAAAACAGTCTTCTACACTGTTGGTTCCCAAACTTTAGTCCTCCAGGTGTTTTGGACTTCAGCTCCCACAATTCCTAAATGCTGGTAAACTGACTAGAATTTCTGGGAGTTGAAGTCCAAAACAACTGGAGAACGAAAGATTGGGGACCACTGTTCTACTCAGATTTGTACTGAGATTAGAGGATTTGCATGTAAAATTGGCTCTTGGTATCTGCTGGGGCTTGGGTCCAGGGTCCCTATAGATACAAAAACTGTGGATGCTCAAGTTCCATTATATACAATAGCATAGCAAAATTGTGGATCTTATCTATAATGGCAAAGTCAATATTTGTGTTTTGGTTTTTAAAACGTTTTCAAGTATGGGTAATTGAATATATGGGTGCAGAATCTGTGGATATGAAGAGCAAGCTATATATGCACTATGTTCTTTGTGGAAAGCAATATCCAATAACTCCTTTTCAAGGCCACAGCTGCAGTATGGGCAGAAGTAGTTCTTTTATCCCATGGTGCTCAAGACTCATCAAGAACAAGGCTGACTTGGGGAAACTGCATCCAACTATAACAAGTCGTTGGAGTGCAGCAAAAAGAGCAACTGAGAACTACCAGAGCATTGTAAGTTTTGGACAGCATTTTCATTACAATTTTGAGTTAAATTTTTATCATGTTCTGATTTTTAATTTATCATATAATAAATAGCAGTAGGATTCAGGCATAAAGGCAAATATGTCAAAATGTAGAGGAATATATATATATATATATATATATATATATATATTCAAAACCGATGAACCATGCCTTTCAGCAGCTCATATTATTTGAAATTGTTAATTATCATTATGAGTAAAGGGCAGTGATTGAAGTAAGCTTGTTAAAAACAAAGGGTAGATCATGCCTTGGCATTTCTGCAACAATTTTTTAAAGTTTGAAAAAAGATTTTATAGTCTGTATTTCTTTCTTCTAAAACCTGGAGATACCCCAGAGCTGTTTTATTTAAAATAGATGTGTTTTATTCAAAGCAGATCTGATTTGGCTAAATTGGGATCAGACTCCAGCATGCTGGTTCAACATACTGCACTACATTATTTCTCCTGTTAGTCAAATGATACCTACTTCTCGTCTCTGCCTTTTTTTAATAACCTATATAATTGTCCCTCTTATTTGACTTTTACTGGTTGCTTCTGTTCTAAACCACCAGGGAATTGAAACTGTCTATCAGAGTCAACAATGAAAAGCTATTCAAGATGTAATTAACAGACCATTCATCAGTCATCTTGTTGACATGCTAAACTAGATATAACACAAGGAAGAATATGGAAATTGTACTTATAATTAAAATCCCAATCAACACTTTATCATAATGAACAGGACATTGCCAACAGTGCATTAAGGCTTCTAAAAACACTACTAATCAGGTCTTAAAATATGATTGAAAAACACTGAATACATGATAATGTCTGTCAATAATGTCACCTGGGTGGTGTATAAAAGCTAACAAACTGGCAGCTTTTAAAAAAAATCCAATGTTGAAGCAAAGCTTGTAATTTTAAAAAACCTAACTAGTTGCCCAAATTGGTTCCCAAATTATTTGATGTAAATTGTATTTATACTTCAATTTTTAAAATTCAAGTGTTTTCTTTTCTTTTATAAGAGTAAGGGAATAATTACTCCATGGTTCCTTAAAAATAATCACAAATGTACAAACCTGAAAATGCTTTAACTGCATATTCAGACTTCCACCACTCCTCAGTGTAATGACATACAAGAAAATGCACAGCAGGTTTTTTTTTTTTTAAGGCCAGCTCTGCCCTAGAAGATAATCGCTAAAGAGCTCTTCTATATGTGGGAATGGAATGGAGTGGGGTGGAGATATGCTGAAGCAATTACACAAAAAGACACATAACAAAGCATGAACAGAATACAGTCAGCCTTATACATCCACTATGGTTAGGGGGACAAGACTGAAAAAGTGGAAAAACTGCAATAAAATACTTTTTTTAAAAATCTGAGAGAGCACTTCTGTAGGAATCTCTAGGTCTTCCAGTGTGACTATATGGTCAATACTCACTGAACAGCCTAAACATTTCTAGACACCATATTGATCAAATCTGTGAATAATCAAATCTGCAAATGTGGTTGACTGCAAAGGTTTTGCATGTCTACACAAAAAACAGTAAAAGGCATCCCAATACAGAATTCAATTTTAGCAATATGTATTTAGGGTTAAAAGAATGAATTATCAAATGGGAGTAAAAACAGTGAATTAGTCAGCATAGACAGGAAGTTCAAAAAACTTCCAAATCCACTCATTTGCATGGATCAGCAGTGATAATGGTAAAAGTCCACGCATCAGCACAACACCTATTTGCAGGTACTGTCTCCTGTTTCATTTCACAACTGATATTCCTAAAAAAAAAGTACCCGGCATAGTAGAGATATAAACATCTGTAATGCAAAAGGAAACATTAGGATATTATGTCAAAATTATCAACCTTCATGAGATTTCTTTGCCCTACATGAGACCAGCAGTTTTGAATTTTGTGTTGTTTGGGTAGTTGGTTAAAGACATAAAGATGTAATTATTCACTGTTTGTTCTTAAAGATATCAAGGAGTCAGCTCCATAACTTTCTTCCTGCTGTGAGATAGTCTTTCAAAACCATGCCGTTTTTGAAGGCTATTCGCCATTCAAGATGTATTCTGTGCAGAGCTGAGAGAGATCCCACTGCCCCTGTCTCATCCAACCAAGCCTCTGTGATACAAACAGGGCCGGCCGGAGATATTTTTTGATGTGAAGCGGGGGTGCTGAAAAGCGCCCCCGCCACCGGCGCTCTGGCCCCGCCCAGCGTGCCCTGGCCCCGCCTCCCACGCAGCGTGGGAGGCGGGGCCAGGGCACGCTGGGCGGGGGGGCAGGGCCAGAGCTGGCCCCGCCTCCCACGCTACCCCCGCTCGCCCGTCTGGCCATTTCTAGCAGGCCAGAGTTCAGCGGAGGTCCCTCCAGGCCGCGATTGCGTGGGAGGCAGGGCCAAGGCACGCTGGGCGGGGGGGGGGAGCGGCGTCAGAGCTGGCCCCGCCTCCCACGCTACTCCCGCTCGCCCGTCTGGCCTTTTCTAGCAGGCCAGACTGCAGCGGTGGTCCCTGCAGGCCGCGATTGCGGCCTGCAGGGACCTCCGCTGCAGTCTGGCCAGCTAGAAAAGGCCAGACGGGCCAGGGCGCACTGGGCAGGAGGCGGGGCACCGTCAGGGCGGTGCCCCGCCTCCCGCCCAGCCTGACGGCGCCCCCCCGGGCCTGCGCCCGAGGCGGCGGCGTCAGGTGCCTCAATAGTGGGGCCGGCCCTGGATACAAACCAGGTCAGCATGTTCATCCAGAATCAAATCCTGAATGGCAGTCGTTTTTCCATTTACTGACTTTTCTACACAGAGCATAATATTTCAGTGAATTCTACTTCTCACTGACTGAATCCTACTATTTATTACAATTTATTTATTACAACATTTATATCCCACCCTTCTCACCCAACAGGGGACTATTGAACTGTTGAAGATCCACTGAGTCAGTGGTTTTTCCCTGTCTATTTCTTGGTACTCAACCACATCCTGCACATCTTGCACATCCTACACAAATAGTCCTCAACAAGGAGACAGACAGACAGCTTAGTTAGCTGGCAAGAAAAGCCCTTCCTCCATTCTCTCCTCTTATTTTTGTTGATTAAAGTGATACTTCTCAGGGACATGCCTTTTTATTCAAAGTTTCCAGACTGCAGGCCAAGCCCCTGAGTCCTCCATTTTGTTCTTCTCCTGTGAGCATGTACAGAGATAAGATAACTCCAGAGAGCCAGATAGTTAGGCAGCTAGGCCCAAACTTTCTTATACAGGCAGTCCCTGAGTTACGAATAAGATAGGTTCTGTAGGTTTGTTCTTAAGTTGAATTTGTATGTTAGTCAGAACAGATGTATTTTAAGTGTAACTTCAGATATATATATATATATATATATATATATATATATATATATATATACATACATACACACACACACACACACACACACATATATATATATATATACACACACACACACACTAGCTTGGGGACCCAGCAGTGCCCGGGTCATTTGAGAAAGGCATCATTTGCCTGTGTGCCAAGTGTTAGGTGGGTTTAGTTGTTGCAGGAAACTATAACTCCCATATGCAAGTGCCATCATTCATGGTCCTCCCCCCCCCCCAAACACTGCCAGGCTGTAAAGTAGGTCATGGGGACTCTGTGTGTCAAGTTTGGTCTTGATCAGAAATTGGTGGGGGTCACAGTGGTTTCAGGAAGTGAGTGAAGATACTGCAAGTTCCATCATCCATGGTCCAAACTCTTCCAAAACATACCAGGATGTAGAATGGGTCGTGAGGGCTCTGTGTGGCGAATTTGGTCCTTATTCATCATTGGTGGGAGTTGCATTTCCCTTCCAAGGGCCAGATTTCTATTTTCTGTTGTCTCACCCTGTTCTTAACTATGAGCTGTTTGTAAGCCTGATGTTTGTAACTCAGGGACTGCTTGTATAGAAATGTAGTTCTTTCAGTAAAGTCTTTAATAAAATTCAAAACTTGACCCTGCTCCTGTAATTGCTGAAGTTCATTCCCTCTACTGCCAGCTCAAGAAGCTTCTGACCTGACAAATCTGCTGTTATTGCTGTTGTTGCTAATTTTTAAATGCTTTTTTTTTTCCTTTTTGAAATTACCCAACAGCATTAACCCACTGAATGACTGATTTAGTGGATCTGATCTCACTGGACATAACCAGTAATAATCAGACCTTACTGTCTATATTTCACTGAAATATATGTAACATACTTGACTGACAATAGTACAATATTCTTTCCTGCTAAAAATATAACCTTTCTTCCATTCCAATGTAGATAGCTAAGCCTGCTTCTTAGAAAAACTCTATTTTTTATCTATAAGATGCCTAGAGTCTTCCCAGAAGGCCAAACCTTGATGTATTTCTGATTAAAAAATATATAACATTTCCTAAATTTGGTAACCATAATACATTACTGGGGAATTCAGAGCTGCAGCAAGTTGCAGGATATTGCTCCCCATATATAAAAAAAATGAACTCCAATTAAAAAATCCCTCTTTCTTCTTACATTTCTAGTTTTACAATAACTTTAAACCTCAGTTGAACATTTAGAAATGCTCCTTAGATATTTACAATAAAGAAAAGACTATCATAACAAGAAATTGTAAACATAGCAAACATACATGTTATAGGTGTTAACTATTTTCATTACCCCCCTCTCTGCATCATAATAAATCTGGAACATAAAATAAAACGTCATTTGGGAAAACAGAACTGTTTTTGAGTTGGGGCCAAAGTCTCAAATTTCATCCCCCATCCAGTCAGTTGTGAAAGACTGGGAATTGCTTTGAAAATATCAGGGTTCCCTTTGTTTGTTTTGTAAAAAATCTGGTAACAAAAGAAATATTCTCACTCTGTAAACAAAGAGAATACCAAAATAAAAATGTCAACAATTTTCAGCATAAATATTAAATATTTCAGACCAGTGAATGTATGAAATCCACCAGTGATTTCTGTGCCTTCAACTGTTTTGAAATATTTTCTGCGACATAAAACCTCCACATTTCTTGAATACAAAAGATAAGATGATCTTTATGATGGGATGTGTTGGCCAGTATTCTGTAACTGCTATCTACAGCACATACATTGTGCCAGTAATTGCCTGTCTCTTTTAAACAATATGGGAAGGGAAGATACGTGTTTTAGATATGGGCTTTTATAGTAACTGAAATGTGAGAAGCCTTGCCTATTTTATTAATAAAAAAGTGGCTTATAGTCAGGTAGCAAGGCAGTCCATTTTCTTCTTGAGCACTTGTGGTTGATGGTAGACATTGTCTAAGAAAGATATTAATTTGTTTGAACTGATCTGCTAGGAAAGGAAGAAATGTTACCTTCCACAGAAATACACTGTTGGGCATTGCTTTTTATTTGTTTTGATTGGCCTTTGACAACTATCAAAGGTTATTCTTCAACTTCTGTATTAATCAAAATGAGGTACAGTAGAGTCTCGCTTATCCGACTTCCGTTTAACCGACATTCCGTATTATCCGTCGCCATCTTGTGGCGGATTGGAAACATTGCACCCTTTGCCTTCATTCAATACATGGTGAGAGTCCCATGCAAAAAAAACAGGGAGGAGGAGGAAAGCACATCTCCGGAGGGAAGGGAGGTGAATCGCCCCATTAGAGGCCATTTGTATGCAAGGGAGGGAGGAGGGGAAAAAGGAAACACAATGGCTCTCCTCTCTCTGCTCTTGGTGCATACAGAGCCTTGGAAACATCTCTCCAGCTCAGCCTAGTTCCCAAATCAGTGTGAGAAAAGAGTTCCTGATTCGAAGGAAGGAATGGAGGGGAGAGAAGCCAAGGCAACATGCTGGGCTTCCTGCACATACACACTTTGCTCCAGATCCTCTCTCCCTCTCCCTTCTCCCTTCCTTTTCACCCCCACGCACTCCCTTTTCCTCCTCCTCCTCCTCCTCCTCCTCCTCCTCCTCCTCCTCCCGCTTTTACTTCTGACAGCCTTACAGCAACTTGCACTTCTGGCCTTTTTTTCTCAAGAGGCTATCCAGTCCAGCCCCATTCTGCTAGGCTGGAAGACACAAGCCAAGCCTTCCCAACACAGACCACCAGCTCCAGGTGAGATTCTGGAGACAGTTGGCCAATATCAGTGTTCAGCAAACTTTGGTTTTCCAATGTTGCCATTCCTTTATGCTCAATGTGGGATTCTACAGTACATCAGTAGAATCTACAGTATATCAGTGTGTTCCCAACTTTGATCTTCCAGGTGTTTTCAATTTCAAAAAATGATGTTTTGGTGCTTAATTTGTAAAACCATAATGTAATTTGATGTTCAATAGGTTTTCCCTTAATCCCTCCTTATTATCCAACATTTTCATTTATCCAACGTTCTGCCAGCCCGTTTATGTTGGATAAGTGAGACTCTACTGTATATGAAGCCCCTTCTTTCAAACATTCAATCAGTAGTTCAACACAAGTTAACTGTGCTGGTAAAGTGGATGGAGTCTTATGTGCTGGAATGTCACATTACTGTTTACTATCTCTCTTAACATTTTCTTAAGCAATTTCAGCCAATTATGGTAACCAGACAAACCATAGTTTATTTTTTAGTCTTCAGTGGCCCCAAATAAAAAGAAGCCCATTCAATTAGATCCTCAATGTTTAAAATGCATGATTTTATACTGCAAAATATAGGATATGACAGTGGTTCAATTATAACATGATATATTCATTGTATTGGGGGCAAGAAACATTATGGCAGCCCAGAAGGTTAGAGCTTTAACACCCAGCATTCCTGCTTTGCCTACCTTCTGGGCCTCAGTATAAGAACTTCTGCTTGGGACCATTCTAGCCAACAGATTGGCCATGGCTCCTTTATAAATGCAGCCAGGACAACTCAGGGCCCCTTCACACATCCATATGACCCAGAATATCACAGCAGATAATCCGCAATATCTGCTTTGAACTGAGTCCACATTGCCATACAATCCAGTTCAATGTAGATTTTATACAGTTGTGCGGAAGGGGCCTCAGCCTTCAACTTCCACCTGAAGAAAGCTGGGGAAGTGTGGGTGAAATTTGGGGAAATTGTGAGTTGTAAAAGCTATTTTAAGAGTATATTATATTTTAATCTGTTTTTAACATACTGTTCTGCTATTTAGTTTTTTTAACTTTTGTATTGCACTTTTAAAATTTTGGCTAAAGTTTGGGATTGTTAGCTGCCTTGAGTCCCCATGGGGAGAAAGGCAGTGTATAAAATAGATACTGTTCTTCATCTACATTTTAATGTATTTCTCTTGCTACTGATTTTACAGAGGCTTTAATTCCGAAATATAATTTCTGAAATATAATTTTCAGGACAGTTATACAATCTTTCTTGTAGTTTTTTCTCACAGTTTCCCACTGCAACATATATATTTCTTTTAAAAAAAACCCACAGTATTTAATAGGTCATGTCAAAATATTTTAAAGCCTATGTAATTTATTTTCAACTGATTAACCAATGTATTGATGCATTTAATAATAATGTAATAGTAATAATAATAATAATAATAATAATAATAATAATGACTTGTTTTATTGTTGATTGGTTATTTTACTGTTATGTTTTTATATTGTTTGTGACCTGGGCTTGGCCCCATGTAAGCCGACCCGAGTCCTTTCGCGGAGATGGGGCGGGGTATAAAAATAAAATTATTATTATTATTATTATTATTATTATTATTACAACAACAATAACAACAAAAACTTTATTTCTAGACAGTCCTCTTTCCCAGAGAGTCTCAGGGTGGTTTACATACAGAAAAAGGCAAACATTCAATGCCCAAAATAATACAAACACATTAAAACTCAAAATATTACACAATAATAACAATAAACTTATAGCAAACTAATTAAAACAGTATAAAATAATCCAATACACATAACACTAATAACATGAATTAACATTCAAACTACACCATGTAAGACAATTAAAATACATTAGAAATGGCTATCATAGGTGTTCACTTAAAATATGTCATAGCCGCCATGAGGTGAAATACGTTAGCCAACAATCTGATGGAATTAATTTAAAATGCCCTAGTCCTCCTCTCCATATGCTAAAGTGCATAAGTGCATCTTCAAGAGTTTTTTTTTAAAGGAGAGGAGGGAGGGAGTTCCAGAGACAGGGAGTGATCACAGAGAAGGACCCCTCTTTCGTTCCCACCAGCTGTACTTGAGACGGGACCAAAAGCAGGAACCCCTCCAATATAATAGTATCTCCTGCAACCACAAACTATAATTAGCACATTTACTAGTATCACTGAATATAAAGAACAAAGATAGCAAGTCGAAGAATGGCTAACAATGCAGTTGTCCCACACTAGCTTAAAAATAAACACATGAGGCAGAACATGGGGAGGGGGAACAGTTTTACAAATCTATTCTGTCCAGTGCATCTGTGCACTGACATTGTAGCAAGGGAAGAGAAAGAGAATTGATGGTAGAATCGAGGCAATTCTGGGCTGATTTGGGGGGATAGACAAATTTCAGATCCAGCTAAACCTCTATACATATTCTTTATCATCTCTTTTCTGGACTTTCCTCTGGCACGATGTGTCTTTTGCAAAAAGCTAGTTATGCACAACGTCTTAAACTATTCTAGTTCACCAACACAAAGGGATCAGAATTGTGTCTTTGCAGCTTCTGGTCTCACCCACTAACGAATCTCATCACCTATAATTTACTGGTTTTTCCATTCTTTCCTTGGAGATCATGCAAACTGTATAGGATTCAGGGAAGTAAAATTCTGCCATGCCATTTATTATTGAACCCATTATCACTGCACAACAACACCACAACCTTCAACCAGCACAATAGTAAGGTTTAGACACAACTTTGATTAAAGTATTGCTGTATGAAAGAATAAAAGCAAAATATTAAACATAATTTTCTCTCTGATAACACTATGCAACATGATTTTTGTTCCTAGGTTATAAATACCATTTCCTAATTCTTTCTATCATAAAAACATGGGAAAAGTTTATTAAACTGCAAACACTTAGTTTTTGTGGGACATCCTGCACCACATTTTGCTATAGTTTTTTAATGACTATCTCATAGAGTCTCAGCCAATTAAACATAGTTTGTGGCAGCCACAAAAACAAAGTTTCTGGAGTATAACAACTATTTTCAAAGTAAGTACCACACAATTAAACAAGAAATAACACTTTCAAACCAGGAACAGACTTTTTTAATTTTGTTACATGGTGTTATTGTTATATTTCACTGCCTTTCAGTGACATGTTGCCCAGACAGAGGGACAGGCACACTCCTACAAGCATTGTATTTTTCAGTGGCAGCAGATGTACCCCCTGACATGTCTTTAATAGATAGTAGTAAGAATGTCACTATTAAAAATATACAGTAAACTCTAAAGAGTGAAAATGCAAAAATAGTGAAGTATAAATAGGTAAATAAATAAAAGTGCAACCAGTACCAGGAAGCAGTCTCAGAGCAGCAACAGAGATGGTGGCAAGGTGTGATGACCAGGCACACATTCTTCCTGTGCCTTTTCTGCTCTTTCATTCCAAAGTAGTAGCTAGCATGTTCCCATCAGGATGCAGCAGGAAGAATGTGTGCTGGGCACTTGAGGTTTGCCACCTCCATTGGCCGTGCACATGGGAATCAATCACAGGAAATTGTGGTATCCTGTGTAAATCAGCGTCTGTTTCAGTTTTTGAAACAAAAGGATATAAGCATCACAGATGGAGTAGGAAAAGTGTGTGCTTGGCAACCAGGCCTTGCTATTGACTCAGTTGCTGCTCTACGCCATAGGGACTTGTGTCTTTGTCCTTTCTTTTCCCACCTTCAGAGAGCATTCTAGCCACCTGCTTTGCAAATCCAAGAATGTGTGCCTCATACCTGAGCTTTGCTGCTGTTACACTGCTGCTGTGGCCTGGTTACACTTAATCTGTATATAATTCACTCTATGAGCAGCTGCCATGCCAGCAGAGAGAGGCTGTTCTAGTTCAAGCTTGGAAATGCCTGACAGATTTTTGCTTCTAGGATGAGGGAGCAGGCTGTAGCTTTTTGACATTTGTTTCAGCTTTCATGATGATATTTCTACAATGTATGTCTGTAGAAAGTCTTCAGAAATCCTAAGTAATCCTACTCTTGTAGCACACTTCTTCTAATCAGAATAATTATAGTTTATTCAAGTAGAAGAAAATAATACAAAATGTCATTGTATGCTGTCCTGGAGTATTTATATTTTCAAGGACAAAATTGATTATCCTGACACTGGACATACTGCTAGGGAACTGTTTAAAACAACATATGCCTACAGGAGGAAATAAAATCCTAGGCATGCATATATATCGAGCAATTTCAAACCTCCAATTTCTAGACAAGGTTCTGGAGTGAGTGGTGGCCTCTCAATTCCAGGGATTCTTGGAAGACACCAATTATCTTGACCCATTCCAGTCTGGCTTTAGGCCTGGTCATGGTATTCAGATGACTTGGTGGATGACCTCTGTAGAGAACTTGAAAGGGGGAGTGTGTCCCTGTTGATTCTCTTAGACATCTCAGTGACTTTCGATACCATCGATCATTTTATCCTTCTGGGACGGCTCTCGGGAATGGGGATTGGGGGCACTGCACTACAGTGGCTCCACTCCTTCCTGGAGGGCTGCACCCAGATGGTGAAGCTTGGGGATACCTGCTAGGACCCCTGGCCTTTGACCTGTGGGGTCCCACAAGGTTCTATTCTTTCCCCCATGCTTTTTAATGTCTATATGAAGCTGCTGGGCGAGGTCATCCAGGGTTTTGGAGTTCGGTGACAGTCAACTCCACTACTCCTTTCCACCTACCTCCAAGGAAGGCCCTCGGATCCTAGACCAGTGTCTGGCCGCTCTGATTGGTTGGATGAGGGCCAACAAGTTGAAGCTTAATCTTCATAAGACAGAGGTCCTCCAAGTCAGTCGTTCGACCGATGGGGGCATAGGGTGGCTACCTGTGCTTGACAGGGTCACATTCCCCCTGAAGGCACAGGTCTGCAGTTTGGGGATCCTTCTGGATTCATCTCTGTCACTTGATGCTCAGGTGTCAGTGGTGGCTGGATGGACCTTTGCACAACTAAAACAAGTGCACCAACTGCGACCGTACCTCGAGAAGTCTGACTTGACCTTGGTTGTGCATGCTCTAGTTACCTAAAAGATGGATTACTGTAACACACTCTATGTGGGGCTGCCTTTGAAAATGGTCCAGAAATTGGCAGAAGTTACCATTATCCTGGTTGGGCAGAGTAACAATAATTAAGATGATGGTACTCCCAAAAATGCTCTTTTATTTAAGAACATACCCATCATCAAAGGGACCAAAATTTTTAACATATGGAAAAGGGATATTATGAAATTTGTTTGGTGAGGGAAAAAAGCCAAGATTGCTTACAAGAATCTAATTGACACCAAAGAGAGAGGGCGACTGAATTTACCAGACCTAAGAACTTATTATGAAGCTACCTGCATGAGTTGGCTCAAAGACTGGATACAATTCAAGAATCCCAATTTACTTAACCTAGAAGGATATGGATTATGATTTGGATGGCATGCATACCTATGGTATGAAGGAGAGAGGCTAAATAAGGCTTTTAAAAACATATAATTAGAGGAAGCCTAATAGATATCTGGAATAGGTACAAGTTAGCTATGGAACCGAAAACACCTTTGTGGTTGAGACCATTAGAAACTATTATGAGACCCTCCACGAAGGATGACGTAAGAACTTACGGGAAATTACTTACCAGAACTAAGGGCCAATGGGCATTGAGGGGAAAAGATGAACTGGGTATCAAAGACTGATTTCGTTATCACCAATTATATGAAAGATTTTAAAAGGATGAAAAGAAGGGATTTGCTTCAAATAAATCAGAACTGGAAACTATACTAGACAAAGGGAAAAAAGGTTTAATAGCCAGACTTTATAAATATACAGTGTGCCCTCACTTTTCATGGGGGTTATGTCGTGACACAGCCACACACATAAAGGAAAGTTCTTAAATGTTTATTAAATGATATTTTAAACTCAGAAACATTTAACTGCAGTGTTCCTCTTCAAAAGTAAACGTCTTAGTTCAAAAGGAGTCAAAAGCAAGAACAAAAGGATAAACCGGATTATCTGGCTTGATAATCCCCAGCAAATGTAACAGGAACGTTACCAAAACTGACGCCACTCAATGCTGTGGCGCAAAGGGCTGGAAAAGAGCAAAACGCTCCCAAAAGGCAGCAAGCAAAATTGTAGTTGAAGCCAGGACGAGTTTCAAAGACCAAAGGGAGAAAACTGGAGACGCCAAGTCAGGAGCAAGCACAGACGGAGGTCAGGAGCTGGACCGGGTTCAAAAGCCAGAAAAGCCAAAGTATGAGCGCCAAAGCAGGGACGCCAAAGCAAACGCTGAATTGGAAACGCTGGAGCAGAAACGGCAAGGCAAACGCCAAACTGGAAGCGCTGGAGCAGAAACGCCAAGGCAAACGCGAAACTGGAAGTGCTGGAGCAGAAACGCCAAGACAAATGCCAAACTGGAAACGCTGGATCAGAAATGCCAAGGCAAATGCCAAACTGGAAGCACCAGAGCAGGAAAACCAATGCAAACGCCAAACTGGAAACGCCGGAGCAGGAACGCTAAAGCAAACGCCAGACCGGAAATGTCGGAGCAGAAATGCCAAAGCAAACGCCAAACCAAAAACGCCGGAGCAGGAATACCAAAGCAAACTGGAAACGCCAAACTGGAAACGTCGTTGTCAGGAGCCGGACAGGAGTCAGAAGCCAGGAACACCGAAGCAGGATTCAATCCAGATTATTAGAAAGCTGTATAGCCAGGACCCAAGGAGAACAGGCAGCGACAAAGCAATGTCCCCAAAATGACACCTTGCCTTCTGCAAGGCAATAGTTCTCCAAACTTTACTTTTAACTTACTCGTCAGAGTCTGATGCTGATAAGACCTCCGCCCTTTCCTCATCAATCACAGCTGATCTTGATCTTGTTAGTGGACCTTGCCTCCCATCCCTCCAGCCCCTCCATCTCTGTTCAAGACTTAGATCTCCCCATGTCCCAGAAGTATGAGAGGCTTGCCAATCCCCTGATGCAGCCCCATGGGCTGGCTCATCATCCACATTTACTTGAGTCCAGTCAGCACTCTCCATCTCACTCCCAGACCCATCATTCCCAGAGAATCCCTCAAAAGTCTCCTCATCCGTGGGAACAGTGAGTATATCCTGGATCTTTTTCCTTTCTCTTTCCTCATCCGACTCCTGCTCTCGAGTAGACCTTTTAGTTCCTCTACTCTCTGCGAAATAATCATCTAGTATGGACTCCTCATCACTAGAAAACCCATAAAAGTCTCATCCTCTGAAGGAGCCATAAGTATTTCCCGGACCCGCTTTACTTGTTGTTCTTCATCAAGCACCTGCTCTCTATTAGCCCTTTTTCTCCTTCTACCCGTTTCACCCATAGAACCATTACTGCCCGTTGGCCCAACTACAACAGGTTAGGTTCCAGGCCTGCCCGCGAAAAGTGAAAAAACCGCGAAGTAGCGGCACTCTATTTATTTCAATAAATATAGCCCCCCTCCCTCCCTCCCTCTTTTCCTCTTTTAATGTACTATACTGTCTTCCTTGTTGTTCCTGAGGTGATGAGGCGCAGGCAGGGCCTACTGGCGCTGCCTGCAGGTGGCTGAGGAGGAAGCGTGGGCTGGGTCATGTGCCTCAAACTGAGTCCTTTTGTGCCTGTGAGGGGAGAGCGGGCTGGATGGGAAAATCCGTGAAACAGCGAATCCGCGGAACCCGAACCGCGGATTAGTGAGGGAGCACTGTATTCTATGTTACAATGTGGAAGATAATCAAGTAAAAACCTCCATGATTTCATGGGCAAAAGATCCAGGAAGAAACATAGACTTTGATAATTGGGAGAACCTGTGGAAAAACGGCTTTAAATTTACAGTGGCGGCCTCAATAAGAGACAATTTATATAAAATGTTTTATAGATGCTGCACAACCCAGCTCTCCTAGCCAAAATAGACAAATCACAATCGGGATGCTATTGGAGGCGTAAAACACAGAAAGGGACCTTCTTTCATGTATGGTGGTCTTGTGAATTGGTGCAAGTCTATTGGAAAAAAATTATAAAAGAAACAAATAAAATGATTCACAACAAAGTAAAAAAAAATCCAGGGATGTGCCTTTTAGGGTTATTCAGTGATGAACTACTGAAGCCAGAAAGAGAAATCTGCCTGTACAGTTTTGCGGCTGCACTCATAATGATTGCCAGTGACTGGAAAGGTGAAAAAACATTAAGTATTAAAATTTGGAAGGATAAATTGAGGGATTATGCACAGATGGCCAAGATTTCTAGCAATCTGAAACATGAAAGTCATGAAGTTTTTGAAAGAAATTGGAAGCTGGCCTTAGCATATCTGATGGGGGAATCTAAGTGATAAAAACAAGTGGAATTTATTGATCCAGAAGCACAGAGGGTTAAACAAATTTATGTATAAACTCTACATTGTTCAGTGTCGGGAGTCAAGGTGGTGGGTCATACTGGGGGTGGGTTGAGGGGTAATTGTATTGTGGGTGATGGGTTGTCTATGTATTTGTATGTGTATATGTTTATAATGCATATTGTGGGTGTTTTACAACTTTTAAAAATAAAAATATTTTAAAAAAAACAGTCGGCAGCTACGTTACTAACTGGAGCTGCTTACAGGGAGTGGTCAACCTCCCTGTTTAAGCAGCTTCACTGGCTGCCGATAATATTCCAGGCCCAATTCAAGGTGCAGGTTATTACCTATAAAGCTCTAAACAGTTTGGGATCTGCCTATCTTCGTGACCACGTCATCCCCTATGAACCTACACGATCTCTAAGATCCTCTGGGGAGGTCCTCCTCTCGCTTCCACCTTCCTCACAATTACGTTTGGTGAGGATGAGAGAGAGGACCTTCTTGGCTGTGGCCCCCCAACTCTGGAACTCCCTCCCCAGGGAAATTAGGTTGGCTCCTTCTCTATCCTCCTTAAGGAAACAACTGAAGACTTGGATGTTTTGGTTGGCCTTTGGTGAGACAGTCACTGAATGACCAGCCTCAGATGGCATTATAATTCTTTCCTGAATTTTATTAGGTCCCCATCATCTATGTATTTTAACTTACTATGTTATTCTTACATAGCTGCTGTAGTTCCTACACCGATGTAGTCAACAGGACTGTACCTGGTGGTTGATTGATTTCATCAAGTCAAGAAAGAGATGTTGTAGGGAGAAATTAGAAGCATGACATCTGGGACTGTGAAAATATATTAAGAGCATAAAATAACCTCAATGTAAAATACTTAAAATACATATCAGAATCCAAAAAACTTGAAAAGAAGAGGAAGACAATGTAATCTAGTTGTCCTGCATGCTTTATATAATAGAGATCACGTGAAGCTATTTGATTTCAGCTAAATTGTGAGCATGAGATTTGGGCTGATTAATGTAGGCGGAGGAGGAGAAACTTATTAGGAAAGGAACAGGAAAATAAGATACTCAACACTATAATATTTCTATATAAAATTTTACTGTGGCTCTTATTGTCTTGTCTTTAAAAATAGGAGCAGGGAAGGGATGGATTACAGAGCTGTAAACAGTACAAAAAGCAAAATCAGTTGATTTTATTCCTTATTTTCTCCTCTGCCAACCTCTCTCTGAGAAAACAAATTAATGGAAATGATTACCATATCTGGGACTTTTTAATACAGAAAAGAATATTAATAAAGGCCAACGATAATACAGAGTCATACACCTTGCACAAAATGTTTCCTTTCCATCTCTTCTTTTCTCCCACAAAGTCCTTTCAACAGATCCAAGGGGGGGGGGGGGGGAAATTGCGTTGGCTTGCAACAGATTTCGGACAGGCAAAACAAAAGAAAAACCTCTTCATGTAATGCCCAAAACTTAACGAATGGTCTCAGAGAAAAGAAACCCCACAAAGTTTTGGTAATTAGTAAATCAACGCTTACCTAAAATTCCCAACTCAATTCTATTAGTTAGGACTAGTAGATTAATTGTTTTACATAATTAGTTGTGACAAGTAGTAGTCATAAAGTTATAGTAGAATTTTGAAGGCACAAACTGGATTTAAAGTGGATCAATGCTCTAGTATGATGAGCTTCTGCTCTTCAAAGCAGAAGAAACTTCCCCCCACTGCGCAGCTGGGGGAGGGAAGGGGATTTGCCCCCTCCCAACGAAGGAGAGACTTCTGGAAGGGGGCGGGGCTTCTAGGAAGCTGCCCACCTCTTAGATCACTCACTTTTGGAGCTTCGACGTGAGAGGATCCAAAAGTGGGAGCTCCTGTCCCTTGGTGCCGAGGTCCAGGAAGAGAACGTCGAGGGAGAGTTATTCCTTTTTCATCTGTTTATACTACTGCTTGAGGTCTGTATGGGAAGGGAGAGAGGCTGAGGCAGGGGAGCCAGGGTTGGCCTTGGCTGCTGCTTTGCTTCTCCCTCGACGTCATTGTGCCTGGTAATTTTAAGAATTTGTTTAGAAATTAATTTGCTTCCCCAGTTCTATGTGGGTTTGGGCAGAGGAGGGTGTGTTCGGGGCCCGCGCGCCTCTTCTCCGTTCCTCCCTTCTTTCTTTGCATGGTCCCGAGCCTATTATTAGAGTGAAGGTGTAGGCGGGGGCTTTACTTTTGGGAGATATGGGGATGATGTTCCTTTTTTCCATGTTTAAGTTGGCTTTATTTTATTGTGTAATTTTGTTTTGATGGTATGAATGATGAATTGGCTGTTTGGGTCGCGTTTTGATTTGGCGTTTTTGAATGGAAGCTATGTGGTAGGGTCGCCATTTTATTACTAGTTTTATGTAGAGGTGTTGCTGGGCAGATTTGGTGTGTTTGTGGCACGAATTCGTCCCTGTTGCTGGGCAGATTGCCATAGCCGTTAGTGTCGGTTCTTTGAATTTCGCGCTCTTTTTGCCTTATAGTTTGCCGCGTTTTTTCTTTGGGCAGCCATGTTGGTCGCCATGTTGAGTGAGGGCTGGTCAGCCATTTTACTTGTGGGCATGGGCAAGTGTTTGTTGCGGCAGCCATATTTGTTAAGGGAATTAGGCTGGAAAGGACGGGCAGCCATTTTTGTAGCTGGCATATTAAATAGAACAATGGTGGCCATTTTGTTGGTCGGTCGGCCATCTTTGTTAAGGGAATGGCAGCCATTTTAGGCGCTTCATGGCAGCCATTTTGCGGAACATTTTTTAATGGATTTTAATGGCGGTGGCCATTTTTAATTTGGGCATACTCACATTGCATTGGTTTAATGCTATGACAATTGATGGTATTGACTGATTAGTTTTAAAAATACAAATGGATTATTGGTAATTGATTAGATGGTTCAATTTAATTCATTGATAATGTATGGAGATTAATTAATTAATATGTATTTATGGTGGCTGATTAATTAATGAATTGATATTGGGGTTAATTATTTAATATATTTAGTTAATTTTCATGGGGTAATTTAATTTAATATGCTATTGAGGACAATAAATTATTGAGATCCTCTACATAAATTGTGGTATTAACTTATTGAATTAATTTTAATATTATGTATATATAGTAGGTGCATATCAGTGTGTGGTATTGTATGCCTTAATTAAATGGATGCTTAGTTGCTTTTGATTTAAGAAATATTAGGCGCTTCGGGTCCCTTGGCTCGGATAGGGTAGGGAGTTGGCTCATTCTAGTTTCCTGCCACCCCCCCCCCCCCATTTATTTTCTACTGAACTTTCTTCCTCAATATTGACTTTTCGTGGTCTTACTGAACTTCTTATTTTGCAGTATGCCACCGAAGAAGAATGTCGGGGGGCCTAAGGGCAAGGGTCCTGCGAATAAGATTCCAGCAAAGCGCCCGCCTCCACCAAGTGGTCCTGCAACCGAGGATGAAGACTCAGCACAGTTGTTGAGAGTGTTGGTCGCCCGCATTGAGGCACTGGAAAGAGAGAAAGCAGCGGCTGCTGCTGCGGAGGCGCAGAAGGCTGGTGGGGGCAGTAACACCGGGCTAATTAAGTCCTTATTTTCCCGTATTTCTGCCTTAGAAGGGGAAAGGAGTGCCGCGGTGCCTGTCACTGATGCGAGCCTGGTTACATCTACGCCGGTGGCCGCAGAAGCTGTTCCATCTACTTCGGCGGCAGCAGCTGAGATGAGAAGTGCCGTATCCGCTTTAGGTAAAGGGGACACACACCTTCCCCTGGGGAGTGGCAGACTCTCAAGATCTTATCACAACCCAAGCATCTGACGAGCCTGTTCCATCTACCAGCGGCACGCAATTAGCTATCGTGGCTCCGGTGGTTGAGGCACCAAGCGTGGTGGTAGCCTCTTTGGATTCGACACCTACTATTGAGAATTCTTTGTGTTTTTGGGGCACGGCTGATTGGCCTTTGCCGGCCCCCGATAGCCTTAGTGCTACAGCTTTAGGCTCGCATTTGGCTCAAAAGACAATTGATAAAATTTTAAAGAATGAATACATAGACATTTTTACCCTGTATTTCAGGGAACTTGATAAGAAAGACAAAGATGATTTAGATGATGAAAGAAAGGAAATTATGAAAAAACGCAAAGTGGACCAGAATTGGGGCAATTGGTTCTCTTGCTTTTTAATTCACGGAGGGGTTCTAGTGAAGGCTTACCCTTCCAGAGCCCATTCTCTTTTTCAGTACATGAACATTATCAATTCGGCTTATGTAAATTTTACAGGTGGCGCTTGGCTCTTGTATGACAAGCGCTTTAGGCTTCGTGCGGCTCACTCTCCAACTTTGCGCTGGGATTTGATTGACCATCAGCTGTGGTTGGAGGTTCTAACTCCGGCACGTCCTGTTGCGGGTGAGAAGGCCGACAGTGGGCACACAATTCAAAATTCTCGAGCTGGGCAGTCCTTTCGTCAGCATCCATATTCCCAGTATCAGCAACCACAGCAATCTCAACAACGCTTGCTATGCTGGGAATATTCTTCGCAGGGAGTTTGTTCCCGAAGGGGTTGCAAGTTCCAGCACGTTTGTGCCATCTGTTCAGGGCAACATTCTTCCAAATTTTGCAGTAAGGGAAAACCTGGTAAGGGTGGGGGAAAGGGTAACCACGATCCCAAGAGAGGTTTCGGCTCAGGTGGGTTTTCCAAAGGGGCCCAGCCCAATTAATCTAGTTCAGTTAGATTTGTGGTTATCCAGTTATCCCAATTTAGGCGCAGCTAGTTATCTGCGTGCTGGGTTTTTTGAGGGTTTTAGGATTCCTGCAATGGGACAGAGAGCTCCTTTCAGGGCACCGAATCTGAAATCTGTTATTGGCATGGAGGACGTTGTCCTTGCTAAAATCAATAAGGAAGTTGCAGAGGGTAGGGTTCTTGGCCCATTTAGGTCACCTCCCACTCCTAGGTTAAGGGTTTCGCCATTAGGGATTGTTCTAAAGAAGGCACCGGGGGAGTTTCGACTCATTCACCACCTTTCCTATCCCAGGGGAAGGTCAGTGAATGACGCGATTCCTGATGATTTTTGTACAGTCCACTATACTTCTTTTGATTCGGCGGTTAGGAAAGTTAGATCTAGGGGGCCGGCGGCAGAATTGGCAAAGTGTGACATCAAGTCTGCTTTCCGGCTACTGCCTGTACATCCGCTGGACTTTGAGCTGTTGGGTTTTCAGTTCAACGGGTTGTACTATATGGATAGGGCTCTTCCCATGGGCTGTTCAGTTTCCTGTGCTGCTTTTGAGTCCTTTAGCACCTTTTTGGAGTGGGCCCTTAAATCAAAATCGGGTTTATCGGGGGTTGTGCACTACCTGGATGATTTTTTATTTATAGGGATGTCTGGTTCTGGAGAATGCGAATTTCTTCTGCATTCTTTTCAGGAACTGGCCGATCAGTTAGGGGTTCCCTTAGCCCCCGAAAAAACAGAGGGCCCGGCTACTAAATTGACCTTTTTGGGGATTGAGCTTGATACAGTGCAGCAAGCCTCCAGTTTACCTAGGGAGAAAGTTTTTAATCTAGTAGATAGGATTCGAGCTTTTGTTACCCGTAACAAGGCCACATTGCGGGAGTTTCAGGAGCTTATTGGGCATTTAAATTTTGCATGCAGAGTTATAGCTCCTGGGCGTGCTTTTTTGCGCAGACTCTGCGATGCTATTTCTGGGGTTAGACTTCCGCACTATCATGTGCGGATTAAACGTGGGATCAAAGCTGATTTGGACATTTGGTTACAATTTTTAAATCAATATAATGGGATTTCTTTTTGGAGACAGGATCTTTTGTTGAAGGATGCTCTTCAGATAGCTTCTGATGCTTCTGGAGCCATCGGCTTTGGTGTATTTTTTAATGGGCATTGGTGTGCCGAGCTTTGGCCCAGGGAGTGGCACACCAAGGGTATAACGTCCAATTTAACATTTTTGGAGTTTTTTTCCAATTTTGGTGGCTGTCACGCTGTGGGCTGATCAAATGACAAATTCCACCGTTCATTTTTGGTGTGATAACCAGGCTACGGTGCAGGTTATCAATTCTTTAACATCTAAGTCAGTCAGACTGATGGAGGCTTTGAGGTTTTTTACACTCCACTGTCTAAAGTATAATATACTGTTTAAAGCTTTTCATATTGCAGGGACAGATAATTCTCTCACTGATGCTCTGTCCCGTATGCAGATGGATCGCTTCAGGCAGCTTGCCCCCAGCGCAGATTTGCACCCCCAGAACATGCCGGTCCATCTTTGGAAAATTGGGAACAGTCCATAGTCCGGGGAATGAAGTTGGCTTTGGCCACGACTTACAGAAAATCTTACGTCAGAGCAGGAGTTTCATGAGTTTAAAAAGTTGTATGCCATAAGTTCTGTTTCACCGATTCCATATGAACACGTCGCACAGTTTGGTGTTTTTCTGGAAAGGAAGGGGTTGGCCCCTCAAACTATTTGTGCTAAATTGTCTGCCCTGGCTTATTGGCTTAAGGCTCAGGGCTTTCCAGATGTTACAGCCAATTTTAGGCTTCGCAAATGGCTGGATGGTTTGTCGCGGGAGCAGGTTAGGCCACGTGACTGCTGTCAGCCATTGACACCTGAAATTCTCAAAGGCTTAAAGCAAATTTGGCCCAAAATTTGTGAATCTCATTACGAAGCTTTGCTATTGCAGGCAGCGGCTCTCACCGCTTTCTTTGGGGCTCTTCGTATTAGTGAGCTGGTCGCCTTTTCAAAGGCTGATCAATCTAGAAGGGCCTTGCAATTTTCGGACCTGCGGCTCCAGCAGGACAAATTGGAATTGTTTATCAGGACTTCTAAAACGGATCAAAAAGGGAAGGGTTCCATTATCAAATTGGGATGCTGTAGCGATTTGGAATTATGCCCAGTTGCAGCTTTGTCATCTTTTGTGTCCTGCAGAGGAACGTCAGCTGGTTTTCTTTTTTGTCATCGGGATGGAGCACCGTTGACAAAATACCAGTTCTGGGCCTTGACTTCTAAGGCCTTAGGAATGTTGGGTATCAAAGATCAGAAATTTGGTACTCATTCCTTTAGAATTGGGGCTGCTTCCACTGCTGCTGTTATGGGCTACTCTATAGACAAAATTAAGATGTTGGGAAGATGGAAATCTGGTGCTTACCGTGCGTATGTGCGTCATATATCAAATTAGTTATATGGCTTTTTGTTTTTCAGAACCCACCCTGTTGGCGAGTAGACGACGCGTCCTGATTTGCGGGCACAGTTATGTGCACTGGGCAGAGCGACAGGCGCGCAGAGGTCCCTACGGCCAGCATCTCGGCCTCGCTTCCTTGGCTTTTGTTGAATGGAGGGGAAGAAGAGGTCTGCGGTGGGAGGGTTTGCTCCCTTTGTTGTTTGGGTCAGGGGTCCGTTTTCCACCTGACCTTATTGTTATGCATTTGGGAGGCAACGATTTGGGGCTGCTTAAAGGCAGGGCCCTTTTTCTCCAGGTTTTAAATGACATGCACAAGATCCAGGAGGTGTGGCCTCATACCGGATTGGCATGGTCAGCAATTATTCCTAGGCCACGTTGGCCCTATGGGGACGGTAAAAAATTGGACAAAGCAAGGAAACGGGTCAATAGGGCCCTGCGGAAGGTTTTGGAAAATGGCATGGGTTACTATATCCCTCATGACACCATTAGATTCAATGATTCGACGATGTATCGGACTGATGGGATCCATCTGTCCGAACTGGGCAACCAAATTTTCTTAGCGGATCTGCAGAAAGGAATTAGGGAAATTCTTTCGAATTTGGTGGGGGTCAGGAGCTAAATAGACATTTGCTCCTGAACTGTGGCGGAATGCTTAGGGGAATCTCTTATTTTGGTGTGCACCACAAGGCACCTCTGTTTTGGTGTTGGCCAGAGGCGTGAATCCTCGCTTAGGGTTTTTACAGCCCCGGCGAGGGTGAACGATTATGGCCTTGGAATGGGAGACTTTGACCTCATTTGTTTCGGAGGCAAAACTTTCCAACACATTCCCCTTTAGGTCATCCAGGTTTAGATAGACTGGGGACCTGGTGTTTCACCCTAAATTCAGTCTTAATGGATGGTCGGGTATGACCACTAATATCAGCTTATGCCTTACCAAATTCTTAGATGGCTAAGGATTTTTGGCCCTAGTTCCAAATTAAAGTTAAATAGGTAACTATCAATAAAGTTGCCCAGTTTTAAACCCAAGCTTACTTGTCTTGTCTCGTTATTTCGGAGGGTTGGAGGGCAAAAGAGTGATACAGTTAATTTCCTTGACCTGGATATTATGCTCTTGTATTGCAACCGGAAATTTATTTGTTTTTTTCCCCTGCTTCTTGGCAGAGAGTTGGACTGAATGGCCCGTGAGGTCTCTTCCAACTCTATGATTCTATGCTGCAATAATTTACAGATTAGTTGGCCTTAATAAAGAAGTTATGCAAAAGTACTAGTTCCTCAGATTTAGAAAAAAATAAATTCTGAGTTATTTTTTTATTTATTTATTGGTCATGATGTGAGGTCTCATAAACCTGACATGCTTTATGGACTCAGAATACCTTAATCCAAACTATCCTTTTATGACCTGTTTAAGGGGAACAAGTGTAAACTAACTGGAACTTGAAATGCTCAATGGGTTGCTTTTACAAAATAAAAGATATTCCAACCCATGTTCTAGGACAATATGTGTCTCTTTTCTTAGTACATAACTATGGCTACACACTATGCACACTGGCTGTATATTTCATCAACTCTTGGAATTCAGAAAGGTCTTAAACAGAGTATCTTTGATTTGAAATCTTAAAATTAGTATGACTTTCATTAAAACAACACACAAATGAAATGTTTCCTTAGCAAAAGGTAAGAAAAGGATCAGTAAACTGTAGCTTTCAAGCTGAGAAGAAAGTAGCACACCCACTTCAAATGATACAATCAACCTTAATTATACTCCAATCCAGTTGCTTTTTAAAAGAAACTAACATATAAATGAGTAATTTTCAGGGCTTCCACAAGAGCTGCATTAATGTAGCTGTACCACAAAGGATAATAATATGCCATAAATTTCCTAACAATTTAAAGCATTTAATGGTGACTTATCATTTCAGTATTCTAGCCTGATTTCTGATTTCCTTGCAATACACTGTATTAAAGTGGACAAAGTTAAATTGCACTAAATATGAGCTTAATCATCATTTTGGTGCCCAAGGTTAAATGTTGTCCCCAGAATTTACCATTCTTATCAAATTATGGATGCAACATACATCTCATTTATATATTATTACACTATAAGAATGTAAAAGTAGTAGTAGAAAAAAGGAATGGAAAGAACAAGCCAGTTTAAGGCATATCCAAAAAATTATTCAAGTTTTCACTGACTATTATAAAATTGGACATTTGGAAAAATAAACCTTTCACATCTGCTTTAAATCATATATGAGTGGAAATCGCAACTCTTCACCTCTCCAAAGATTTCTTTAATTTAAGAAACATGAAACATAATGTATTACCTATAATGCCTTCCAAAGATGAATCCATTTTCTTCACCCCTTGTTCCTTCTCTACTGGCATGGCAAACTGTTATAGCCTATAAAAATGTATACATGACCTACCAAGACAAGTCATACAGTGTAATTTGGAAGTTTTTTTAATCTATTAAGACATTTCTACCTTTAGGGAAAGGCCATAGGTTAATGTTACTGTACATGCTTTGTATCTGAACAGTTCCTGTTGTAGTAGAGCATGTAAGTAATGTTGCAAGCAGTAGTATGAGTACCAGAAGGGGGAAAAGGGCTACTCGTGAGCAGGAGTCAGAAGAAGAACAGCAAAGGAAACGGATCTGGGATATACTTATGACACCTACTAATGATGAAGACACATTTGAAGGATTTTCAAGTGGTGGGGAGTCAATGAGCGAGGAAGGATATATGGTGGATGGGAATAGAGGCACAAAGAGGGTTACTCGGGAGCAGGAATCAGATGAAGAACAGGAGAGGAAGAAGATCCGGGATATACTTACTGCTCCCACAGATGATGATTAATTTATGGGTTTCTCTGGGAATGATGGGTCTGGGAGTGATGAGGATGGGGAGGACACAGTGGATTGGACTAAGGTACAAGAGGTAAGGGATGTATGTGCAGAGCTAACCTCTAGTGACACGTTTGTGGGGTTTTCGGGACATGAGGGTTGGCAAACGGGAGATACATCTGAATCATGGGGAAGCCTAAGTCTTGACAAGAGATGGAGGAACTGGAGGGATGGAAACAGGGGTTCATGTGTGAAGACAAGGACAGCTATAAGAGATGATGATGGGGTGGAGGCCAGCTCATCATCGGATGATGATGTGTAAGATAAAAGTAGGCTCTGAAATGGGGAACCTTGGCAGAAGGCAAAGTGTCAGTTACCTTATTGTATCGTGTGTATTTGTCGCTGCCTGTTCTCGTGTTGGGTTTTGGGTCTGGGTTCTGCAGCCTGGGGTTCATGTAACCTGTGGATCTTTGACTTGGACTGACTACTCGTGAGTGTGGCTTTCTCCTTTCCTGGATTGTGGACTGACTTGATGACGACACTGTTTGACAGACTTGGAAACGACATTTCTTTGGGCTTTTTTGGCGACGACTTTTGGACTTTGGCTGGCTTTGGCAACTCCTTGCAGTTAACTTTTTGGGTGCAACGCTGCTTGTTGGAACTGTTTGTGTACAGCGCTGCTTGTTTGCTGGTTACTTTGACTGCTTTTTAATCCGGTTTTTCCTCCTGTTTAACCCGGATTATTTTCCATTTGCTTTTTGGAGCCCAGATTGGGTAAATTCTTTGAGTTTTGGCCAGAGACACTGAAGCTAAGTGTCTCTGAGCTTTTATTTGTTTTTGCAATAAACCTTTTGTTGGACTAAATAGTGTGTGTGGCTCTTTAAGGCCTCTGTGTCATGACAGTTCCAGCATCAACCCTGATATCTCCTAGTGCAGCTGGGAAAAATGTCTTCCTGAATCTTGCAGGTAGTCCATCTAATGAATACATTGGGCTAGACCCACAGACTGAATAGAAGGCGGCAGATGTTCCATAGTCACCTTTATAATATTATTCTGAAATGGTCCCATGGATGACTAGTTTTGAAAATTATTTCAAATTATTTACCTCATGGCTGCTGTGCTCAAGCCCTAGTTGGCTATGCTATGTATTAATAAAAGGTGAGACATAGTATAACATAAAGACAACCCCCAGATTATTTTTACTGTTAATTATTAGTGTTTCTTTAAAAAGATTAACTATCTACATCTATTCATAAATAATGCTGTTTAATTAGTAACATTGCAAGCCCAACTCTTCTTCTCAGTTATGTGATGAACTAGTACACATATTTCTTCTAACAAAGAAAGCTCATCTACATAGGTCAGATTTACACTAACCAATATTATGAGGCTGATACTACTCTGGATAGTCCCTGGGTATGAGCCACACAATCATCCCTCCCAGCTGCTGCAGAGACAGGAAATGCCCCAATGCCAGTACAGTGCTCCCTCGCTAATTTGCAGTTTGGGTTCTGCAGATTCGCTGTTTCACGGATTTCTCCATCCGGCCCGCCCTCCCCTCACAGGCACAAAAGGACTCAGTTTGAGGCACGTGACCCAGCCTGCGCTTCCTCCTCAGCCGCCTGCAGGCAGCGCCAGTAGGCCCTGCCTGTGCCTCATCGCCTCAGGAATGACAAGAAATACAGTAAAGTACGTTAAAAGAGAAAAAGAGGGAGGGAGAGAGGGGGGCTATATTTATTGAAATAAAAAGAGTGCTGCTACTTCACGGTTTTTCACTTTTCGTGGGCAGGCCTGGAACCTAACCCCCACGAAAAGTGAGGGCACACTGTACTGCCAAATGCAGTCCTGTCTGTCCACTCTCTGTGTCATGGTGATTTCTTAATATAGCAGGGATCTTATTTTCTATTTAGGCAGAAGAAACTTTAAGCACTAACTTACAGAAAGCTTGCTCTATTCTGTTCCTATTCTTTTGCAATCAGTTCTAATGCTTATGAAATTCCAGTAAAAAAATGAGAGGGGGGATATGTAAGAACATTTGTCCCAAGCATCATAATGCAATAAATATTTTGCATGGGAACCCTTGGCAAGTTACATTTCAATCTCAGAGAAAAACAAAGGAGAAACTTCTGATCAAATCTTGTCAAGAAAACCCTGTGACAGATCTGTCTTAGGATTGTCATAAATCGGAAATGACTTGAAGGCTAACAACAACAACAACAACAACAACAACAACACAAAATTGCTTGCTCAAATACATATTTACTCACTTGTTCTGTTTCTCCATACTTGTAACCCTGAGATTTTCCCATCGTGAATTAAGAAGATTCATTTGTTCTTGTATTTCATTTTCTTCATCTTCTGAAAGCTTTCCAGTTGACAGAAGTTGGCTGCCTACTTGCAAAACATCACCAACGCGTCCTTGGTGAGCTGTTAACTCCATCATGAAGCCCTTCAAAAATTATTTTTTAAAAAAGATTGTCACTAGAGAATGGCAGTAGAACCTACTTTTTAGTTTCCATTAAAACTTTACAACTTTTACTGAATAAAATATTTAAAAGCAATTGCAGTACTTTAATTCAAACATTTGACAAGGGAACACAACACAATGTGTTAAATAAATAGACCAAAAATACCAGGCAAATTTCAAGCTTTTGACCTTTATCCACTATTCAAAAATAAGAACAACAATGAACAGATGGTGAAGTGTTTTTGCAATCTGTGTTGTTTACACATACCTCATGGGTGTGAAACTGTTCTTTAACTTCTTCTACATCCGTGGATATATCTCCTTGTGCTTGAAGTGAATCTTCAGCAGAGAGAAGCCATGAGAGTACTTCTTCTAATGCAGTTTGGTAACTTTCCAGATCTACTTCTGAATCCATAGGTGAAGTAGCAAACAGCTTCTCTTCATGGCTTCCCAAGTGCTGCTAAAACATATGGAAATAATAATTTTTGGCTTTCTGCAATATGCAATTAGATTTTATTCCTAGCTTAGTAAATGAAATTCAGTGATGTTAATTTTACATAATAGTTTCATCAAAATCATTATGAATGAGTTGATCTAGAACAGTATACAGACTATCCTGTGATAACTTACTAAACAAAAGGGCTGGAAAAAGTAGTGTTAAATACAAAATACGAAAGAGTCATTCTTCATGCAGATTACAATAAAATGCAATTTAAACTCTATACAAAGATCTTATTTTCATGGATTATGTAAAACTTTATTCCTCACTTTTTGGATCCAATTATCTTTTCCAAGCAATTGCATTATGTACATACTAACAAAGTACATCCCAAAGAAAAAGAAAACCAAGAAGGCAAAATGGTTGTCTGCTGAGACACTGGAAGTAGCCCAAGAAAGAAGGAAGGTGAAAGGAAACAGCGATAGGGGAAGATACGCCCAATTAAATGCACAATTCCAGAGGTTAGCCAGGAGAGACAAGGAACTATTTTTGAACAAGCAATGCATGGAAGTGGAAGAAGACAATAGAATAGGAAGGACAAGAGACCTCTTCCAGAAAATCAGAAACATCGGAGGCAAATTTCAGGCAAAAATGGGCATGATCAAAAACAAAGATGGCAAAGACCTAACAGAAGCTGAAGAAATCAAGAAAAGGTGGCGAGAATATACAGAAGATCTGTATAGGAGGGATAAAAATATAGAAGATAGCTTTGATGGTGCGGTGAATGAATTAGAACCAGACATCCTGAAGAGTGAGGTTGAATGGGCCTTAAGAAGCATTTCTAACAACAAGGCAGCAGGAAACGATGGGATCCCAGCTGAACTGTTAAAAATCTTGAAAGAAGATGCTATCAAGGTGATGCATGCCATATGCCAGCAAATATGGAAAACACAAGAATGGCCATCAGATTGGAAAAATCAATTTACATCCCCATACCCAAAAAGGGAAACGCCAAAGAATGCTCAAACTTCCATACAGTGGCACTTATTTCCCATGCCAGTAAGGTTATGCTCAAGATCCTGCAAGGCAGACTCCAGCAATACATGGAGCGAGAGCTGCCAGATGTCCAAGCTGGGTTCAGAAAAGGCAGAGGAACCAGAGACCAAATTGCCAATATCCGCTGGATAATGGAGGAAGCCAGGGAGTTTCAGAAAAACATCTACTTCTGCTTTATTGACTACTCTAAAGCCTTCAACTGTGTGGACCATAACAAACTGTGGCATGTCCTTGGTGGTATGGGGATCCCAAGTCACCTTGTCTGTCTCCTGAGAAATCTGTATAAAGACCAAGTAGCCACAGTCAGAACAGACCACGGAACAACAGACTGGTTCAAGATTGGGAAAGGAGTGCGGCAGGGCTGTATACTATCGCCCTACCTATTCAACTTGTACGCAGAACACATCATGCGACATGCAGGGCTTGACGAATCCAAGGCTGGAGTTAAAATTTCTGGAAGAAACATTAACAACCTTAGGTATGCAGATGATACCACTCTGATGGCTGAAAGTGAGGAAGAGCTGAGGAGCTTTATCACCAAGGTGAAAGAAGAAAGTGCAAAAGCCGGGCTGCAGTTAAATGTCAAGAAAACCAAAATCATGGCAACCAGACCGATTGGCAACTGGCAAATAGAGGGAGAAAATGTGGAGACAGTGACAGACTTTATATTTCTAGGTGCGAAGATCACCGCAGACACAGACTGCAGCCAGGAAATCAGAAGACGTTTACTTCTTGGGAGGAGAGCAATGGCCAACCTCGATAAAATACTGAAAAGCAGAGACATCACACTGGCAACAAAGGTCCGCATAATCAAAGCCATTGTATTCCCCATAGTAACCTATGGATGCGAGAGCTGGACCATAAGGAAGGCTGAGCGAAGGAAGATAGACGCTTTTGAACTCTGGTGCTGGAGGAAAATCCTGAGAGTGCCTTGGACCGCAAGAAGATCCAACCAGTCCATCCTCCAGGAAATAATGCCTGACTGTTCACTGGAGGGAAGGATATTAGAGGCAAAGCTGAAGTATTTTGGTCACATCATGAGAAGACAGGAAAGCTTGGAGAAGAGCATGATGCTGGGGAAAATGGAAGGAAAAAGGAAGAGAGGCCGACCAAGGGCGAGATGGATGGACGGTATCCTTGAAGTGACTGGCTCGACCTTGAAGGAACTGAGGATGGTGACGGCCGACAGGGAGCTCTGGCGTGGACTGGTCCATGAGGTCACGAAGAGTCAAAAACGACTGAACGACTGAGACGACGACGACATACTAACAAAGCTGCACAAAGAATATAAAATAACTAAGTATGTGCATGTATGCATACAGATCAATGGATGGCAATGATTCACTCCTACGCATTGTAGTGACAATTTACTGAGCTATCAATATTTTAGAGGCGGTTTGCAGCAAATGAGTTAAGTTTTAAACGGCAGAAAGACTCTGCTCTAAGAACTACATGGCTACATTCTTTTCTTAAGCCTAATATCTTGTTATATTACCTCCTTTCTTTGAGATGAATATGTCAGTTCTTGAACATGAGAAACACTTGGTAATACTTGAGGAAAGTAATACCTCAGTTGGATCCCACAAGTTACAGAAAGATATTAGAGCATAGTGAACAATCCCTCCACAATCTCCCCATCCTTCTTTGAAGTTCCTGAACTTCCTATCCCACACATATATGTAAAACAAGGAGAATTCCTATATAGGAATAGCAGGTAAATGGCTAGCAGGTTGGTAAAATTTACCACTAGTGAGTTATCCAAAGCAATTGCTATTGGTCTGCTGAGTAAAAGTTGTTAAAAGGCCCATATTGCCTTGTATAACATTGTCATTTCCAAAATGTTTATGTGGACTTCTGCATTTCACTGAGACCATTAGCCATTAACAGTGAGAGAGTTGATATGCCCACCAATTAGGTGTGGAGACATCTCTTGTTAAAGTAAAAGTTGGTTGATGAATATTGAAGGAGATTCCTTTATGGTAGTTGCACAGAGTTGTCCTCACAGAGAAAGACTGTCTGATATCTTGTGGTGATTGTAACTGCATATGCTAGAGGGGAACATTCTCAAGGACCATCACTGGAGGGGCTTCATGCAAAGATGTACCAATGGAACGATGTGTAGTTGACATCATGTCCTAAGAACACCTGGTTCATGGATTATGTGCAAGGCTTTTGGATAAATGGATTTATACACTTTATCTGTCTTAAGTTTTGTATATTGCTTCATGTGTTTTATAATGCCTAATTGTTTTTATTGCTTGATATTTTTACCCTATTGTATTGTTCTTATATTGGCATTGAATCTTGCCAGATCTGTGAGCTGCCTTGAGTCCCCTTGGGTGAGAAAGGCAGGATAGAAATGACATATATCTATGTATATAATAAAAGTGAATATTTATATGTGGCAGCTTTCTGATTGGCCGGGCGGTGTATGTGCCAGCGTTCTGATTGGCCAGGCGGAGTATGTGCCAGCTTTCTGATTGGCCGGGTGGAGTATGTGCCAGCTTTCTGATTGGCCACCACTTTCACAGGCCACTGGGACCACCAGGAAGGACGGACCTGGACCAAACTTGGCACACACAACTCCTATGACCCATTCTTTGTCCTGGTGCTGTTTGGGGGGAATGAACCCGCTGACAACGGATCTGGAACAAATAGACCCAACATGGCCAACTGTGCATACTGATAATAAAAAATCTTTGGGTGCTAGGAATTACAGTTCACTCACACATTCACAGCATTCTGAATCCAACTAATGATGGAAATTAATTATGCTTTAATGCTTCCTTTTAAACAATGGTTGCAGGTATGTTTATGAAAACTTCTACTCCCTCACCTCACCCCCCTTCAGCGCTTCTACTGACATGTCTTGGTCTTTTCAGGCTGCTCTGCCCTGTTAGCCCCCAAAGCCCCAATCCTGGCCTCCTGTCATCCTTAAAGAACAATGGGTTCCCCTAAAACTGTGGAGACTAAAATCCACTGCTTGTGGTAATATGAAAATAACCAAATAAACTCAATGTATATATTACAATAACATATATCCAAACCATGGTCAATGTAGCTAATCCATTGGTCAGGTGATGATGATATCATTATTGGTTCAATAATCTTTTACCTACGGGTAATGCCTACTCTGTTACAAAAAACATTTATATGAATTAGTGTTATTTAGCCCTTTTGGATGTTCTGTTTGCAGGGTAAACATCACGGAAAAAGAAAGGGATTTTCTTACAACCCCGTATCCTCGCATTCTGGTCCTATACATACTTCCAAAAATTCACAAGGACGTTACGCCACCTGTAGGCCAGCCAATTGTTTCAGGGTCCGGCTCGGTTCTTGAACCATTATCTAAATTTGTTGATTATTTTCTACAGCCCTTTGTTAAACAAACATTATCATATGTTAAAGATACCAATGGATTAGCTACATTAACAATGGTTTGAGCCATTTCTATCCTATCCTATACTCGCCACAGAATAAAACTCCTTGCAGAGTACATGATTTAATGAAGACAAACTGTGAGTATCATAGCCTCCTTTGGGTTCACAGATTTTATATTCTTCTATATATGTTCTATTATTCATGTCATAATGTAATACTACCTTTAGCCACTATCTATGTCCCCTTAGGATCCACCTATTCAGAAAACTGATGGTGAATTTCTCACCTCAAAAGCTGAACCTTTGTTGATTATTGAAGTAAGTAAAGTGCCTGAATATACTTTTTTTGTAAACTTTTTCGTAAACTTTCTGTACAAATTATTTAATTGCATGTATATATTTATGATATGTATTATTTGTAGACCCAACCGCCTGACGAAGACTCCTGTGAGTCGAAACCGGTTGCAGGTTTGAGTCAAGTTATATGAGAACTGGAGTCTACTAATATGTAATAAAGAACAGGACATTTACTCACATGAAAAACTTGGCTCTATACTTCAAGAGAAGAACCGCTGGTTTCTACTTCTATGCGATTGGAACAGTCCTGTTTTTTGGATATATGTTATTGTAATATATACATTGAGTTTATTTGGTCATTTTCATATTACCACAAGCAGTGGATTTTGGTCTCCTGTCATCCTTCTCACACATACTTGCAGGCCAAACAGGCTGGCTCCACCCTGCTAGGCCCCAAAAGAGGATGCTATCTTCCCTCCTCAATATTGTTCCAAAGAAGGCAGCTTTTCCCTGGCTCATTGGGAAACAGTACTGTTCACAGCAGACTAAAGAGAAAATAATGAATATCTTTTTAATCTTTCCTTTTAAGGATGGTTTTGGGTCTCTTTATGAAAACCTTTACTCCCCCCCCCCTCAGTTTTCACTGAGGCAAAAAACTACCACCAACAGGCTTCAGCCTACTCAAACAACCACCAACAGGCTTCGGCCTACTCACTCTAACAGCCTTGACACATACAGTCCCCATGACCTATTATACATCCTGGCATTTTTTGGAGCGTGATGGACCATGGATGATGGACTTGCATATGAGAGTTGTAGTTCACCTGCACCCACAGAACCCTGCTGACCCTGGACCTAGACTAAACTTGGAACACAGGAAAACAATGCCTTTCTCAAATGACCTGGGCACCGCTGGGTCCCCAAGCTACTAAACAAATAAATATTGCATTCCATAAAGAGAGGCATCTGAACAATATGTTGTCCAGAAATCAGGCACAGCCTCCAGAGGAGTCAGCTATGCTTCCTATATACTGAAACATGTAAGTCAGTTCCAGTATTGATTTCCTGTGGTTTATAATAAAGATGAGCTCCATGAGGAAGGAAGGATCAGAATATATATTTATTTTGTTTATTTTATTATATTTATTTTATTTATTTACCATATTTGTAGCCCGCCTTTCTCAACCCCAAAGGAGACTCAAGGCGGTGTACTTGTCGAGTACATATAAAACACATATTCGAAATATTAAAATTTTACAAAATTAAAATTAAACAATAACATTACCTAGCAGTCAATTAAAATTACGCTGTCCATTCCATGATCGTTGCACAAATATACATGTATTATTGCACTACACTCTTAACCAAAGGCCTGATCCCAGAGCCAATGACTTCACTTTCAGTTTAGGACTTCACTTAAATAAGAGAGTCCTGGACTGAGGAAACAGCAATTAGTCATCATGTATGGAAATACCATATTTCCCCAGAAACATAGTTTTACTGTTTAAAGCCTTTCATTAAAAATTTGTTTCACCTTGAGACTAAACAAGAAGATATAGCATTGGAAAGCTTGGGAATCCAGGGTGAATAGAGATATTCTCTGTTGGGAGAAGGAGATACTTATGCGACAGTAAGCATCTTTCAGGTTGACTTTGGTGAGAGGGAGGATTGCAACCAATGTTACCATATGCCTTGGGAATAGCAACATACATGAATCAGAATTCCTAGATGCAATCTAAAATAGATTTGACTACATCATTTTTAATTCATGAAATTATTTAATCCCAAAATTGGGGGCATAAATTTGATTGTATAGTCTATGTGAAAAATGTTAAGTACACAGATGTATTCTTTAGTAAAAACCAGATAAAATGAGAGTCAGTATCCAGTGCCAGTAAACTAGAGTGGAAAATGAAGGTAAAAGCACTAGGTATGTGCAATCCAGAAAAAAAAATGGTTCTAAACTCTGTTCGAAAGTAGGGGGCACTGGTGCTTCATTTCTAAAATTATTTCTGAACTTTGAAGGCAAAAAGTTCAAAACTTTCCAAAACTTCCGAATATTCATATGTACTTCATTAATGGCGGACGTGCATGCACATGAAGAAAAACATTACTGTCAATGGGGAAACATGAAGGGGCTTCTCTCTGTCATTTTTTAGCTATCCTGATGAAACTTGCTACAGGGGTAGAACACATTTACCACTGTTAGCTCACTAAATTTCAGAACGTTTGACTTCTATCCAGATTTTTAGTGAATTTTCAAAGTTTTTTTTAATAAAAAAACCATTTTTAATAATAACAAAAATCTGTTCCTGGTTTTAAAATGTTATTTCCTGTTTCATTGGGTTGTCTTTACTTTGAAAGTCATCCAACCACTCCCAGCAGATGGCTATCAGCCTCTGAATAAGGAAATCTGTTCCTGGTTTGAAAGTGTTATTTCCTGTTTGATAGGGTTTCCTGGGGCTGAGAGTGTGTGACTTGCCCAAGATCATCCATGGCTGAGTGGGGAATCAAGCCACAACTGTAGTACAATTCTCAAATCTCTCTTCCCGCCTCCCTCTCCCTAAACTTCTCATACCTTCCAAGAAATAACAGATGAAAACATCCAAATTTGGTCAAGATGGTCAATGTTATTAATAAGGAAAGAGTAAGGACAAAAAGGGGTGGGGAATGTTAAGAGGAGAGAGGAACTGGGACATCTGGGAAATGTAGTTTTAAAGCAGGCATGCTCCTCCATTACTATTGGGGAAACCTCAGGGGCTGCTACCATGTTTCCCCTAAAATAAGACAGTGTCTTATATTATTTTTTACTCCCAAAGATGTGCTAGGTCTTATTTTCAAGGGATGTCTTATTTTTCCATGAAGAAGAATTCACATTTATTGTTGAACAAAAAAATAAACATTTATTCTATACTGTACAGTAGTTCTCATCACAAACCAACATAACCAAACCAGACAAACTGTGACTTCTGTCAAGAATTTCTTGTTACTACCATTATTTCCATATACGACTGGTATGTACATTTACCAATTCTGCATGCTATGGTGTTCTGTTTGGCAGGCACTGGGCATGCTTCCAAACACAGATTTTGCTCGGTCTTACTTTCGGGGGAGGCCTTATATTTAGCAATTCAGCAAAACCTCTACTAGGTCTTATTTTTGGGGATGTCTTAGTTTAGGGGAAACAGGGTATCACCCTTATTTTTAAAGCTATTGGGGTGAAACTTGCTACAATGGCAGAATATATTTATCACTCTTTACCTATCTAGTTTCATAATGTTTCACCCATCCACTGATATTTTGGGAATTTTCAAAGTTTTTTAAAGCAACATTTCTTTTTTTAAAAGACTACAAGAATGATGCCTCCACCTCCTTCTCCCTCCTCCGTCAGCCCTGATTGGCTGAGATGCTTGCCAGCATGTTTGGCTTCACCTCGCAGTGGGGTTTGGTCACAGCTACATCCGAAGACATCTGAGACATAAGAAATGAAGGCTCCTTTTGATTCAAATTCTTAATATCGGGAAGGCAGTGAGCAGGTGGGTCGGAACTTGCTTCAAAAATGCTTTAGATCCAAATTAGATCAGAATTTAACGAACATACGAACAATTCATACAAGCTTAAAAAGCACCATAGGAGAGGTTCATAAAAGGGGAAAAGGCAGACTAGGCTCTTAAACATGTTTTTAAAGTAGATTTTAAAGTATAATTGCTGTTAAACTATTATGTCAGGATTTTCAGACACAACTCTACAACAGACACTTCTCATTTTAGTGTCCTTATCAGAAAAGGGAGAGGGAGTATAAGAATGTCAGAAAGGGATTAACTGAAACTTATTTTTTTTCTTTTCATAGAAATCTATATAAATTTTTTTTCACATTCAGAAATAATAATGGTCAATCTCTAAGAGTTTATGTTTCCTACTTTTCAAAAATAAAACTAAAATGAGAAAAAAGTTGATCTAATACGAAAATCGAATTGATGAGGCGGGGATCAATGTACAAACAGAAAGATAAAAACAGAGCAGCAGAGCAGTGTCTTCCGAATTGCAACAAAATGCGGGGGGGGGGGGGGGGGGGTAGAGACTGCTTATAACCAAGGTGATATATACACCTGACAATTTGAGGCACATGAGCTGCAGGGCTCCTTCAATAAGAGGATTAATGACAATTGAGGAAGTGAATAATTGTTTATGTTCTGTATTGGTATGTCCTGTTTTCTTTCAAAAGCAAAAAGAGATAAGTGGGCTTCATTTTACTGACTTAATCCAAAGCTGGAGGTAGCAAAATCAAACTAATTCCAGAGATTCAGGAACAGCTAACTAACAGTTAGCTTTGCATTCAAATAATTTTAATAATCTAGTATGAAAAGCTTAATTTTAACTGCCAGTAAAGGATTGCCATTTCACAATTTGTATAAAGCCAGAGGAATTTAAAAAGACCTTTTCATTATCATTCAGCCAGGAAAACTGAAAGGGTTTTAAAACTCTACATTTAAATCTCTATTTTAAAGACTTTAAGAAGTCTATGAAAAAAAATCAGGCAGCTTGGCAATGGTTTCAGCTTTATGAGGCATAAAACCTAAACCTAGAGACTTACCTGTGTTTAACACTTATCTACCATTGCATTAAATTTAACATCCAAACGAAGAAAGACTTCTTATTTTTCATTTTTTGTAATAATTAAGGCCTGATTAATGGTTAGATGCTTTCTTGATTACATTTTTGAATGGGTTTTATACAGCTCCATGCTAATCAGCACTCTCCTTGTGTTATTCCCTAGACTTTTGTATTCAGAGGCATAAGGACTTTGAACCTAATCATAACGTCACCATCATCATGATTATCTGCAGATATACTAACTTTTTATAAATTTTTCTAATCCTCTTCTAAACCACTTACATTTGTAGCCATCACCATTTCCACTAAGCCAATTCAATAGTTTAATAATGAGCTATGTAAAGTTGTATTTCCTTCTAATCCTCCCACCATTCAGCTTCATGGGAAAATTTCTAAAGGTGTGCAAAATTCCATTTCGCAATACAGGATTCGCAATACGGAAACAGACAGCGCGGGGAAGAAGGGACAGCCGAAGGCTCAGCCGGAACAAACCACATGGTACCAGATCTTTCAGCTACATTTGGGAGATTCAGTTGCTCCGTAATTGACAAGAGCAGCTGCATGTGGGCTTTTTCCCTGTTAGCCTTGCAAAAACCAATTAGAAGAAGAAACTGGTCTATATATACCAGGGCGAGCTCCTCCATTTTTTTTTTGTGTCTTGTCATTTGAGAGAGAGAGAGATTGTGTGCTATCTAGCTCTGTGTTCTATCTCTCCCATCGTTGCTTAGGATTGCTTTTTGAGAATTCCAATCTTTTTCTTATGTATTACATCATAAAATTTTCTCATTTAATATCTTCCTTATAGCCCTTTCTTTTTAAAAATAATTTCGCTAGGGAGGAGGGGGTGGACATGCGTGGGGGGGGGGCTGTGAGTTTTAAAAGGGCGTTTTTGTGTGTTTGTTTAAATATTTTTACCTTTTGTTGCTTTAACTTGACAGCCCTACCTTCTGGCTTGTGTGTACTCCTGCACCAGTCCAACAGCCTTCCTCCTCGCCATATCTTAAAACAAACAAAAAAACTCTTTCTTCTTGTTAGTTCACCTCTTTGACTCTCTCCTATTTTTCTTGCGGTTTTGTATGCTGTGAAAACTCCTCCTCACACAAGAAGCCTGAGCCTATCCCCCCCCCCCAAATATATATATATTCAAAAATCACAACCCCCTTGTTACTCCTCTTTTCTGTCTTTTGCCCTATATTTATGCTTGTTTGTTTTTGCAAAAGTACTGCACACACACAAGCACTTCTCTTACACACACACACAAACAATATAAATATATAATGTATCATTATGTTAATGAGGCATGGCCATGGTTTGGGTGGTGCTGCTGGGTCAAGTGAACAATCTTTGAGGGGAGTAAAAGCCATTGGGAGTAGGAGAGGGAGACGTGGTACTGATGTATGCGATTCTCCTATGCCCACCAAAATTCAAAGCACATCTTTTTGGGGGGCTGCTGCTGCTGCTAAGCCTCCTGCTGTGGAGGATACCTCTGGGATGCCAATGCCCACTCCCAATATTCTCAGTGGGCAGCCAGGCTCAGAGGAGTCGCAAGCTGAATCTGGAGATCTCAGAAGAGGTGGTGAGACATTTTATTTGTAAAACTTTTAAAATCCTAAATATTTGTGTATGATTGGACCTTTCTGAAAGTTGGCAGGAATGATGCCTTGCTCCTGTTCTATCACTGTGGAGATATTCTGACACTGTGGTTTTTAAAAGACATTTTATTTGTAGAAACTAAAATTCCTAAAAATCAGTGGATGACCCAAACATTCTGAAACATGGGGGGGGGGGGCTTGCAGACATAAAAATGGCAGAAACAGGAGTCTTCGAAGTACCCCAGTGTTGCCAATGAGCCAAAGCTTCCTGGAATGTAAACTGAACTTCTGGCTGCTGGATTATGAAACAATATTTTTCCCTCCCGATTTTGGGAATTTCCCAGTAAGCAGAACAGGGGGGCAGCCAGAAATAGAATGAAAATTGTACTTTTTGTCATCTCACACACCCCTAGAAATTTCACATTCTAGTATTTCAGGAAAACAAAAAAAGCCTGTGACCTAAAAAAAGGCTGTGACCTAACATAATCCAAAGTGGATTCAGGAAAGGAGATGTGTGGCTTTCAAGAGTAGGGATAATACTCACTACAGCTGGGATATATCCCTGGAGTGCACATAGGGTTTGGGATATACAAACCAGAACCTCACATATCACCTCATTACACTGCAGTTTTTGGACCCTTTTTACACTTTGGGATGGGGACAGCTGAGGGCCATCAGACAACACTGGCTTGGCCCGGATCCCATGCCCTCAAAGTGGTGAGGAAGCATTGCAAGAGGTTGCAACTGGGTTTTGGGTCCTGCTGATGGAACTGCCCACCTTTTTGTTGCTTTTGGTGCATTTTTGGATGCCACCCTTTCTCCCATCTGATAGGAACAGGGCACCAATGCGCCTTGTCCCGTTGTCCCCGTCTGATGGAGGAAGAAGGGAGGGCACGCAGAGTGTCACAAGGCACCCCGTATTCCTGCCGTTTTGCCAGCAATTGAACATTTGAAGAGGTCCTTAGTCATCAGTTTAATTAAGAGAAACTATATTTGATACAAGATGTTTTATTTCCTTTAAGAACTCTAACAGGAAAATCAACAAAACAATATAGTATGAGTCTGACTCCAGGAGGAACAAGTAGTGTAGTAATCTGAAAAAAGAAAAGGTATTGCTGAACCTCTTGATGAAAAGAATTCTTGATCCCTGAAGCTCCTTGTTTTGTGTTCTAATTACACAAGTATATGTTGAATGTCTAGAGGAATTCAAATGAAAACTAATACAGTAAGGACAGGAAATGTTTTTCAATATCATTACTGTCTTTCAGGAAATCAAAAACTACATAGTTGCTAATCCACAACAGAGCAGTGGTGAGATAGTCTGTTCAAAACTATTAAAATTTGGCTTGAAAAGGTATTCTTCACTCACAAATTAATATTCCGTCACCCAAGAAATGCAATGAGAGCCAAGACTTGCTTGAGGATAAGAAAGTTAAATACAGCATTAGACTTAATAGTAGCAGAATAAATCCAGAAATTAATAAATCTGTAAAACTGCAATTTTGTTGTGAGCACATTGACATAAGACAGTCAATTGCACTTGCATCAATTTCAACTTTATTTCCAGTGACAATGTGAATATTAATCCATTTACTGTTAGTAATTTACTCTGTTATGAATTTTCAATAAAATAAGAGAGGCATTGCATTAAATGAAATTGAATGTATCCAAAATGCATAACTCTATTTGCTTAGAGAACAGGATTGGATTTAGATAGGACAGTTTTAATTTGTTCTATTAAAACTTCTATTGGTTTTAAGCACTTTTTCAAAGCAACGTTTATTGACTCTCTTATTATCTTGAAAGTGATAAAATACAACGGTTCAAATAAGAATCTCTTGCTTCATCCAAGAAATTGCTAGAATGGACAGCAGAAGAAAATGTGAAGTATTGTATGGTGAAATGGGCATCTAATATAGGATGCCAAATAAAAATGGAAAAATGGAATAGAATTTGGAATCATAAACTGCAATATACTAATGCCCATGACCTTAAAGAAATTGGTACAAAATGATGTACTAATGGCATATAACTCTGAACAAACTAGCAAAATATTATAAACACATTTGTAACAAATGCTGGAAATATGAAACCCAAGAGGAAAATTTCTATCATACGTGGTGGACCTATAGAAAAGCAAAGGAGTAGTAGAAATAAATACAGGATATAATACAGAAAATACTTAATATTGAAATACAATTAAAACTGGGACACTAATAGTGAAATCTTATTTAATTATTTGACTGCAGCAGCCAGAATTATATACGCAAGGAGTTGGAGAATAAAGGAAGTACCATCATCAGAACAATGGCTAATAAAAATAATGGATATTATGAATATGAAGAAACTAATTCAAATACTTACAAAAAATCAGGGAAAACCTAAGAAAGTAATGGATTGGCTACCTTTTAAAGAGTATATGCTACAAGAGCAAAGGAAAATGATAATATAGAACAAATTTGATAAAAAAAAGTTTGTCACACTGACAGAAAGCAGAAATGGAGAAGCAGTCAACAAGAAGGTTTTAATTGACAATTTAAATACCATAGTGAAGTTTTTTAACTTCCCCCTTTCCCAGTTCTTCTTCAACCCCCCTTCCTCCTTGTTCTATACTATCCATATACCCCTAAAACCTTTTCTTTTCTATATTCTTTCATTTTAGTAATATGTTAACATATATCTCTATAAAATTATTCATAAAAAAGAATCTCGTGCTTTGAAACAAACATCACAGTAAAGCTGATTGACTACCAACATTTTTTTAGGACATACTATTAGGGCAAGACAATGGTTGACAGTGGAACAAAACCAATTTAAATAAAGCTAAAATGCAGCAATGCATTCAAGAATGATGGATTTCAATCTGAGGAAGAATTGTGTCAACTTTTTCTAACATGTTTTTAAAAAATGTTTCAAAGCTTAAGCTTAAATTTAATCCTTTGTTACTTAGATGGCAAACTGTGCTTTGTTAATATTTTCTCAGTGCTGCAATGAATCTGAATGTGCTATAGAAAATATCTTAGGTTAAAAACAGTATATCCTTGTCTTGCAGTTGCAGTTTTGTGACATCAGAAACCATCTAAACTGCAGATGATTTATAACTGACTATTTCTTTATTTACAATACATTTGAAATACAGAGGGAGGTTGTTAAGAAGTATAAAGGCAGATTCATAAAGTCTATAACTTGGAAATATCCAACTACAGGGTGCTGCTCTTTTTTTAACTGTGTTGGTCAATTAGACCACCTTTTCTTAACTTGAGAGCTTCTAAAAATGTTGGGCCCCTATTATGCACAAACCATAATTGTATTATGGGCTATGTAGCTCCTTTGGGGAAAAAAATGCAGGTAGGCAGATGTTAAAAAGAGAAAAAGAATACTTAATGGTGTTGAATATGACAGTGCAAATTCTTTCACATCTTTTGAAAAATAGCAGCTTATACAATTAATTAAGCAGTATAAGTCAGTGTACAGGTGGTTCCTGAGTTACAAACATCCAACTTACAAACAACTCATACTTAAGAACAGGGATGAGATAACAGGAAGTGAGAGAAATCTAAGCAGGGAAATCAACTCCTGGAAGAGTTATCATGGGGAACAGTCTCAACTGAAGCTTTATCATCAATCTTTATATCCACAACAAGACTTTTTTCTCAAAATTTTTCTCAAAATTTAATTATCACAAAAACAGAAAGTGAGGTGAAATCTTTGGAACAGGGGTACATACAGCAAAAAACAAACAAAAAACACCACAAGAATGTTAGCCCTTCCCTATGCTATCCAAAGCATGCACATATATATGCATATCCGGAACGACACTTAAAAATGTACCTGTTCCACCTTACATACAATTTCAACTTAACAAATCTAGATTACCTATCTGGTTTGCAACTTAGGAACTGCCTGTATTAATAATAATAAAAAATGTAATGAAAATAAATTAATCTCCCCACTTCATTAACACTTGATGTTTTGAATTCTACTTTGAAGTGACATAGAATGGACAAATTAGCTAAAGAATAGCATATATTTATGAACACATCAACCCCAGATGTCAACTATACTCTGTTAATACATTGGATTTATTCCTACCACTGCCCAGCTATGGAAAAAGTAAGATGGCCAGTTCTCTTGAGTACAGTAAAGTCTTGATTATCCAACTTTTGCTCATCCGACACTCCGTATTATCCGACGCCACTAATACCCCCAAAAGCACACACAAACTGCCCCTGCCACTTCTGTGGGTCCAACACATCCACCATGCCACTGCCGCTGCCTTTGCTGCCAGGACCTGGCCCGGTGAGTAAGTGAGCGAGGGTGGACACATGAGTGAGCGAGCGAGGGAGGGCAGCAAAGGCAATGACAGTAGCAGAACCAGGAGCCTGACCTCCCCTTCCTGCCTCCTCTGGGACCCAGTTCCCTATCTCACTCATCCCGATGGCAAAGGCAGGATAAGCCAAGCCACCCTCACTCGCTTGCTCACTCCTTCCTCCTCTTTTCCTGACGACAGGCTTGATAAAGTGTAATAAGTGTAAGGAATCTGGGGAAGGGTCTGAATGTTATCAGCCTCAATGTTCCACAACTGTTGGGGCTTCCTAGCGGTTCCACGCTGGATGTTGGGATTTCTCCGGATTCTAAGGGAACATCTGCATGGTACAATTAGTGAAGTTGGACACCACTTTAACTGCTTTAGTTCAATATTGTGGGATCATGGGTGTTGTATTTTGAGGTCCCCACAGTCTAGCAGAGAAGGGTGAAGGCCTTGGAAAATGCTGAACTGTGTAGCTGTCAACCCGGCAGTTAAACTTCTTTTCATGGTCTCAGAAAGTATACATATGTCTTCTAATATTACAGTGGGCCCTTGATATCCGCTGGGGTTTGATTTCAGTTCTCTCGTACCAACATAGATGACTGCTCAAATCCCATTAGATACAGTGGCAGAATATCTGTATTTGTTGATTTGTTGTAACACATGATATTTTGGTGGTTAATTTGTAAGATCATAATGTAATTTGACGTTTAATAGGCTTGATCCCTCCCTATTATCCTACGTTTTCACTTATACAACATTCTTTTCCAACATTTTTGAGACCATAAATAGAATCCTTAATAGTGAAGAAAGACTTTAAGTCAACTAAAAGTTTGTGCTTTAGTGATGCAACCTACTCCAGCAAAACTCTTCTTCAATTATTATTATTCCAGTAAAAACTTTATATGAGTTATGCAACAATGGAGATATTACACACACACACACACATTTGTTTTTAAAAAGAAGAAATAATTATTACAATATTTTCAAAAAAATCATACTACATTAAAAGTAGCAACAACAATTTAAGAATAATTAATAAATGGTAACCTTTATTTAAAATAGCCTCCCCAGAGGAGTAAAACAAGGCATTGCTTACCCTCTACTGACTCTTCATGGAAACACTTTATGGGTCAATTTGCTTTGACGGTGTTTTAAAAGAATTGCTTCAATTGGCTTTATTAACTCATGGGTCAATGGTTGGGTTATTTGCTGATCTAATTGGTTCAATTGGCATTTACTTGGACATACTTGGTATATATTAGTCACTCCTTCGCAGACAACTGTTGGAAGTAGATCCTTGGAGACTGAGGATGTTACTGAGCACCCACGTAATCTTGTGGTAAAAGAGGATCCTCTGTATTTTCCATTTGGATCCTGGGATTTGGAGGTGGAGAAGAGAAAATACTGTAGGGCCGGACTTGGCTAGCTTTTTTCTTTGGGGCTTAGAAAAATTAGCATATACGGAAGGCACGGTGCAGCCAAAGTTTTTTTGGGTTGCCTCCAGGGTCTGTTCTCCCTTGACATCTGAAGAGGCTTCAGCTATACACCTGCCTCAGTATACACTGCACTATTCTCACTGACCGTCAGAGGCGGCCCTAGGTTTTTTTGCTATGTAAGCAAACCTAGCCCCCCCCCCAATTATGCCACCCCAACATACCTGCGGTGGCGGCAGCGGCACGCTCTCTAGCCACGGAATTACTAAGGCCTCCAGGAAGGCCTCACTTTCTCGCAAGATTTTGTGAAATCTGGCAGAAATCTCGCGATATTTTGTGAAATCTCACAAGAAGAGCAAGGACTTCCTCATTCTGTGGTGAGCGACCCGATGGTCGCCACCGCCGCCACCACCACTGCCGCTGCTGCCTAGAGAGCGCCCCACAAGGGCTGCGCCCCAAGCAGCGTCTTCAACAGCCCCTGCTGACCGCACATCAAAGTTATGAAGCACTTCTGACTGTTTGGGAGGGTCATGAGAAAATCAGTATAGTGGTGGACAAGTATCAAATAATCAACAACAGAGACTGTTTTTGGTGTGATGTAGCATCCCATAATGGGCATTAATAAGACATTGTTCTTGGCCATTCCTCTTTGCAACTGTTTTTATCTTATCTCAAAATTATTTTTGCTTCTTTCTAGCAGGTCCCAGAAGTTTGCTGGAAACCTCTCCACCATATCTTTCAGTTCAATATTAATAATTATACTGCTCTACAAACTTGTTTGAAAAAAATATATTTAGAGAACAAGCCAGAGATCCCATGCAATGTATACCAGTCAAATTGCTGTATATTGCATGGGGGAGGATATCATACGATATACATATAGAGAGGTTACATAATACATCAGCAGTGTCAAATAAGTAAACATATGTTGCCTCTGGAAAAAAAGTTTAATTTTATTCTTTTTAATCATTAGTATTTCATAGAATTTTAGATGATAGAGTATTCAGGACACTTTATGTGAGTAATATATACCTCTGTGTTTTTAACATATGCAGAAGTTTGGATAAACTTGAATATTTCAATGCAACATTTAAATTAAATGTAAATAAATAAACTGAATTCATTTGGGTGAATCAGAAAAGTGCTCAAGTATATGCTTTTTTCATTAAAAAGTGAACTACAACGATTTTGGATGGACTGATTACAAATGTAACACCCCATCCTGAGATGAAGATTTTACAATGACTCTAAAAAAACAACAGAGAAGTGTTAATAGTTAACAGCACTACAAAATAATTGTCAGCAGGGATGTGAAATCCTATTTAACCATCTTGATTTATTGCAGCAATATGCTATTTTGTTCTTTTTCTATGGTTGATTATTTTCTCTGGGGATTTCTATTACTTTTGATCTATCAAGCTGCCTCTTAAATAAGAATGAGTAGATGTTACAAGATAAGTAAGATTAACATGAAGCAATGATACTTACTAAATAAAACCCTCATAAAGAGAATGTGAGTAATTTGTACTATGGTTATTTAGTTTCTGATTATAGAAAAATGTTGATACTTCTACATCAAATATAGATGTCTTTTTAATCCAGACAAGATAGGTTTAAATCATAGGTGGCTGAATTCTGTAGTACAGACTGCAGGAGTATCAAAAAGAATCTTGTTGTACTCATACCAGTAGGTCAGTAAGACATTTACCAAAAATAATTTTTGCTAGAAAAGACAAATAATGAGAATATATAGATAACCTTTAATTATTTCATTCTCTTTTATATCATTCCTTCGTCCTGTTTTTTGTGCACTGTTTGATAATTTTTCACATTTCAAATTCTGGAAAGTGTCCTTACCCAAAAAGATGGAGGGAGCTGTATAAAATGCCATGGCTTGTAACAGGCCTGTAGCGAGGGGGGGGGGGAGGTTAGGGGTTCAACCCCCCCCCCCCGAAATTTTTCAGGTTATAAAAAAAACCTGGTTTACTAATGAATTTTAACTGGTTAACCAAATCCCCATGCTAAGTCTATGAGACACAAAACATTAAGAGTGCCTCCAGGCACTATTTCAAGCAGATATTGACAGGTTTGTAGCGGGGAGGGGTGTGTGCTAGGGGTTAAACCCCCCCCCCCCGAAATTTTCAAAACCCCTCCCGAATTTTTTTTCTGCCTACGGCCCTAGCTTGTAATAATAATTACTATTTTTGGCTGTGGCTCCTGCTAATAAAAATAAAAATTTAAAGCTCTTGAATAAGGGTGAAACCTGTCACAGTTGCTGTCAGTTTTTTCAACAGGATGTCTTAACATGTTAAAAATAATAAAATTAGTTGCTGTTCTTTACATCCCACACACTTATATATGACAGACAGAATATCAAGCTGTAGTATGAATTAAGACATGTCCTTTGTGTCTCTCCAAATTCTGTGTCACACATGTCACACATTTCTTCTGAAATTTGATGCTGTTTCAAAATGAGTTTGCATTACTGGGATGCTGTTTGAGAAACTCAAGTCAAAGTTCCTTGGTGTATGTAGAGTTTTTAGACTGAGGCCTAGACTTCCAGTTAGCTCATAGTTTGCTAATATTTGCATTAAATTATATTTGGAAACAAAAAATGTAATAAATAATTGTTATAATACTAGTCGAAGGCATTAAAATATTATTAAAAGGTAGATTTTTGCAGTTTATTTTTGCAGAGAAGAGTAAGACAAAAAGAAGAGAGAAATGATTGAGGCTAAAAAGAAAGCAAAGCAAACCCGAAGAGAGTATGGCTGCAAATTAAATTGGACAAAAGCAAATAAAAACCTCCGAAGTGCACATATTCTCCACAGCAAGCACAGGCATATTAGTAATAGAATATTCACATCAAACAGTAATGTTGACAGACCTGTGGAGGGAACATCTTCCCTTTTGGGTCAGGGGACATGACATAAGCAGCCTGTGTGTACGCATAGCTTTTGAAGCGAGGTTTAGATGGAGGTGAAGGGCTGCGCACATGGCCCTGTGCTACACTGACTTTGATCTAAGGAAAAGAAATTAGGAAGAAAAGCAGACATTCACTAATGAGTGTGTGGAATATAATGGATAGAAACTAATCTTTTCAAGGAAGGAGAGCAGTAATCCCTCAACATATAATGGCATAAAGCAGCCAAAATCTATGTAGAAAATAAGGAGTCACTTTCATTAACATGACACCCTTTCATGAGAGGTAGAAAGACTCCTTAAAGTGCCAGATAATTATTCCTAGCATGATATACCCAGTCAGCCTGTACTTCAATACACTTATAAAGTAGCAAGAACCTTCAAAGTAGAATAAAAGTGCTCAGCAGTCAGAAAGCAATAAGATCAACAAGTCTTAAACGTGATCAAATGTGCTATGAACATGTCAGTTTCTGAAACAGTGAAAGCTTTGGAAATTCCAGTAACAATTCATCCAATACAATTCTACAAATGGCTAATCTATCTAAGGCCAAATGGGTGAAAATAAAGATAAAATGTTTTGAAACTTTAAAATAGAAATCTATATTTGAGTTCAAATATTTTTTTTTTAGATATCCCATACAGAGCTGATAAATCTAGCTCTTTCTGGGTTATGTCTTAGGCCTTCAGTCGTGTGCTTGCTTACTGTATTTTTCTCAGTATGACAGTCCTTACACACTCAAACTATCCAAGAATGTCTAATCTACTTCATAGCTGTTGAGGCCAGTCTGTGTCAGAAGAAATATTTCATTCCATTTATTGTGTGGAGGTGTCTTAAGAAAGATCATTTATAAGCATACATCTATTAACAAATAGAAACTATGATATTGAAGGAAGAAATAATGTGAGAAGAACAGAGACAGTTTTCTATACCACACAAAAAGTGTCGTTCAATAGATTTAAACAAACATTTTATACCAGTCTGACAATATGCACATGAGAACTGAAACAACCAGATCAGGTAACCTTGTATAAGTAAAAAACAAACAAAGAAACAAACCCAAATCATTTTGAACCTTGGAGGTTTGTTTCAAAATGAAACTAAGTATGCTTTTTCTTTTACCAGTGCCTATTTTTTTAATGAACCCCACCTTGGTCTCCAGTGTTATAGATCTACATTTGTTTGTAATATGAAGAGAGTGGTTGGTAAGGCAGGCTAATCTGTTTTCCCTTTCTGTCTCTATTTTCCTTAAGCTATTATAACTTTTTTTTTAAAATTCCCTTTATTCTGTTGGTTTATTTGGTTTGACAGCATAAACTTTAATCATACCTCCATTGCGCTGTGTGTGTTTTTCTGAGAGGGATTGAGGCAAAGTTAGTTGGGGCTCCATCTCCCTCTCTACTGATTTTATTCCATTGTTTTATGGAACAGTAACAGTAACAGTTAATCTCTTTATATTTTTTTAATGGCAATGCTGGTGTGGTGTGGATTTAGTGTTCTACAAATACATCAAGAAAGTAGGAATCCCTTCTCAACTATGGAAACTCACTGGTTGGCATTCGGCAATTCAAACTCTCCCAGAAAAGAGCAATGGCAAACACTGTCTAAAAAAAACACTTGCCTATAATAACTCTTAATAAGTTCACCACAGGGTCACTACAAATTCAAAACCATTTAAAGACACACAGCAATCATTTTATTGTTTGCACAGTGCTAGGAACTTGTGCAGTGAAGACTACTCTCATCTCTTGGCTTCTATCTATCTTTTTTTTTTTTTTTACTCATTCTGCTTTCACCCACCTCTGATTTCATGATAATTTGATTTGAAGAATTAGTAATATTGGGGCTATCACTTTTGAGATGAAATATTGTTAGCGAATCTTATGCTTTCACCATAGACCTTTTCATATTGCCCAAATCAAGCATCCTAGGATGCTTCTAGACTGGGGATGACTTTTTTTTTTTTGCATTTGAGTTGTATTGTTATATGATTTGTTATTTTTTCCTCCTCCTGTATGTGCATGCTTAAATAAATAAGTTTTAGGTTGCACCCCTTAGGCAGAAACCTCTGTTTCTACATGTTTAATTGTAAAGGATCATTTGGTTGTATTAAAAATAGTGTGTGTGTGAAATGACGTTATGTGGCTTCCAGGGGAAGCCTGCCCCCAATCAGGGTGGAAGATTCTTCTACACTTTCCTGCAAACATAGGAGCCTTTCCGTGTTGTGTTGCCTCCAATGAAGCACACTTCTTCCCAGTTTGGATGATGCTTCTTCTGTGTGATGGGGGAAGCGTCGCCGCACTGGAGTCACCCCTTGCACCTGTTGTTTCAGCATGCTTGCTGGTAAAACAACATGGTGGGGGCTCCCCCATGTGATAAGGTCACACGTTTGTTCAGAGGAAAGTACAACTAAGAATATTTGTAAACCTTTACTATATTTAGTATTGCTTATGCAGTCCTGGGCACATGGATTAAGTAGAAAGTTCCTCAATTCATTTTCTTCCCTTTTGGGTTTTCAGTTTATATTTCCTTCCTCCCTACTTTTGCCATTTTACTTTTTACTCACAACTTGCTCTGAATAATCAGGTTCTTTGAGGGCTTTAATAAAGTTGTACCTTGAAGCCAAAAGATAAATCCACGCCTTCTCCATTTTTAATTGTTTCTTAACTTTTCAGAAGGAGGTCTTGTTGAGTTAAATTAATTTAAATTTAAGCATACATTCTACCACTGATTTTTCAGGTCACATTTTTGATAGGGAGTGGAAAGGCAGAGAGCTTGTAGTGATTCAGTTGCAGAGATGTTTTCTGCATCTTCTTAGAGGCACTTTAAACACATCTGATTACAAATTCTTAAAATTTGATTCACTGGTTGATGTTTCTAGGTGGGAGATGGAAGGGAGAGAGGGCAGATATGTAAATTGGAGTTTTCAGATATCTTCCAGATGTTATGTATCTTTGATGAACAATTTTATTATGGATTTTGTAATTTACCCCAGAAAAAAGTCCAGATTGAAGAGAAGTCAGTTTGAAACATCAAAGGGGCACTTTTGAAGGAGCCAGCACAATGTCTTCCTTTACACAATGATGACAAACTCCATTAGATTCTCCAGAAATTCCCTCATTGGCCTTGAAAAGCAATGGTTCAGGTAACTAAATGATCATTCAGAATTTTACTAATTAACTTATGTCAATCATTAATGTTGTGGAAATGACTTAATTTTCTTTTTTTTAATGTTTGACATTATCAAATTAACTTTAAATCTCAAAATTCAAGCTCTGATATATGCACCGTTTGTTTTATTTTATGCAAAAAGTTGTGTCTGTTCTACCACTGAGTAATAAATGCATTTCCAACTCTTTATGCTTTTTAAAAATATGATGAAAGACTAAAAAGGGGATGAACAGAGCAAAGTAGTTTAAAATGAAGCAGCCTTTTAGTAAATAATGTCTGAAACCCTTACTACAAGGGCTTTGCAACAAACAAATGTACATTTAATCTCACTTTTTCAGGTTGTTTCAGGTAAAGTAATGCACCGTGCTATTAAAGCATGCAGTACATAACGAGGTATGCAGGAAGCAGGCATTTCTGCATTTTAAAAAGCTCTTCTTATTTCATGCACAGCAGTTTAGAATACAACTCATGCAAATAAGACTAGTTAATTTAGTGCAGTCTCTTTCTTTTGAAGGCACAACTATGGGGTTTTACTTTTCTCTGGCCATCAAAATGACAATAAAATTCAACAAAAATGCACCTGTTGAGAAAAGCGCTGCTGATGTATCTGGATGTGCTCTTCTCTGATGTGCTTTAGTTGCCTTGGCAATGTTTCTACTTCCTGGATGGCTTCAAGAGTAACTTGCTGGGGCAGGACTTGGAAAAGTGATGTCACATACATCAAGATGGACTTTTTATCAGGATAAGCAGTTGCCACATCTGGAAAAAAAGATATTAAATACACACATCATTATACAGTTTGCAGGGCTTTGTGGAAAGTAAATTGTTTAATGACTAGTCAGTTGTCCCTTTAAACTCAACTGGGACTAATGAAAGTATGACAGTCAACTGCAGGTTTACATTTCAAAAATGAATACAAATGAAATAGATTAAAAGTTCTGGAGTAAGTACAAAATGGCAGTTCCTCTTAATTTCTTTATTTTTTCTGATTTATAATTCTTGCATTCAAATTCAGAATTGTGCAGTCAGGATAAAGGACTTCATAAATGGTAACCATACAAGAGAAACAAATTTGTAAAATAGTGAATTTCAATACATATTGAACACTTCAAAATGTTAATGATTGAAGTCGTTATATTATCCTGATATGAATACAGTAACTAGCCCTATAGCAGTGGTGGTGAACCTGGGGCATGCATGCCAGAAGGGGCTTGCTTGCCTGCTTGCCTGTGCCCCTGCTCACCGCTCTGACTCACCACCTCCCAAGTGGCCCAATCCCTTCTTAGGCAAGAAATACTCAAAGTTGGTTTTGCTACTTTCTTCTTCTAAAATAAAGTTTCCAGCACCTGACATTAATTGATATTCTGCCATTGAAGTACTAACCAAAGTTGACCCCGCTTAGTTTCCAAAGTCAGACAGAATCTGGTGTCTTTAGGACATTATAGTGGCTACCCATTCAAAAATAACAAAATCTGCATCTTCACCCTAATTAAGATACTGACCACACACACACACACACACACACACACACAAATGAAAAGGAAGAAAAAGACATAAAATCACCTCAACAAGATGCTTTACATTAAAAACTGATATCCTTCTTGTAAGTTTTTAAACAAAAGGCTAAAATGCAAATATAATCGATAGACAGACAGACAGACAGCTTGCTTGCTTGCTGGGACTTCAATCTTATGCAGACTCATATGGGGCTAAATTCAATGATGTCTACTGGAGATGTCTGATCGATGATTTTTTTTTTCAAAAGTCATACAAAATTAGGGGGCACTAGAGTTTCTTTCTGAAGTGTTTCTAAAGTATTGTTAGTAAAAAGTTTGTTACCATAACTGCTGCTGCTTAGTCATTTAGTCATCTCCTACTCTTCGTGACCTCATGGACCAGTCCACACTAGAGCTCCCTGTCGGCCGTCACCGCCCCCAGTTCCTTCAAGGTCAGGTCAGTCACTTCAAGGATACCATCCATCCATTGTGCCCTTGGTCGGCCTCCCTTCCTTTTTCCTTCCATTTTCCCCAGAATCATGATCTTTTCCAAGCTTTCCTGTCTCCTCATGATGTGGCCAAAATACTTCAACTTTGCCTCTAATATCCTTCCCTCCAGTGAGCAACCGGACATTATTTCCTGGAGGATGGACTGGTTGGACCTTCTTGCGGGCCAAGGCACTCTCAGGATTTTCCTCCAGCATCAGAGTTCAAAAGCGTCTATCTTCCTTCGCTCAGCCTTCCTTATGGTCCAGCTCTCACATCCATAGGTTACTATGGGGAATACAATTGCTTTGACTATGCGGACCTTTGTTGCCAGTGTGATGTCTCTGCTCTTCACTATTTTGTCAAGGTTGGCCATTGCTCTCCTACCAAGAAGTAAACGTCTTCTGATTTCCTGGCTACAGTCTGCATCTGCAGTGATGTTCGTGCCTAGAAATATAAAGTCTGTCACTGCCTCCACGTTTTCTCCCTCTATTTGCCAGTTATCAATAGGTGTAGTTGCCATGATCTTGGTTTTCTTGACGTTTAACTGCAACCCAGCTTTTGCACTTTCTTCTTTCACCTTGGTGATAAGGCTCCTCAGCTCTTCCTCAGCCATCAGAGTGGTATCATCTGCATACCTAAGGTTGTTAATGTTTCTTCCAGCAATTTTAACTCCAGCCTTGGATTCCTCAAGCCCCGCATGTCGCATAATGTGTTCTGCGTACAAGTTGAATAGGGAGGGTGAAAGTATGCAGCCCTGCTGTACTCCTTTCCCAATCTTGAACCAGTCTTTTGTTCCGTGATCTGTTCTTACTGTGGCTACTTGGTCTTTATACAGATTTCTCAGGAGACAGACACGGTAACTTGGTATCCCCATACCACCAAGAACATCCCATAGTTTATTATGATCCAAACAGTCGAAGGCTTTAGAATAGTCAATAAAGCAGAAGTAGATGTTTGTCTGAAACTCCCTGGCTTCCTCCATTATCCAGCGGATATTGACTATTTGGTCTCTGGTTCCTCTGCCTTTTCTAAACCCAGCTTGGACATCTGGCAACTCTCGCTCCATGTATTGCTGGAGTCTGCCTTGTAGGATCTTGAGCATTACCTTAGTGGCATGGGAAATAAGTGCCACTGTACAGAAGTTTGAGCATTCTTTGGCGTTTCCCTTTTTGGGTATGGGGATATAAATTGATTTTTTCCAATCTAATGGCCAATCTTGTGTTTTCCATATTTGCTGGCATATGGCATGCATCACCTTGACAGTATCACCTTCCAAGATTTTAAACAGCTTAGCTGGGATGCCGTTGTCTCCTGCTGCCTTGTTGTTAGCAATGCTTCTTAAGGTCCATTCAACCTCACTCCTCAGGGTGTCTAGTTCTAATTCACTCACCACACCGTCAAAGCTATCTTCTGTATTATTATCCTTCCTATACAGATCTTCTGTATATTCTCGCCACCTATTATTGATCTCTTCAGCTTCTGTTAGGTTCCTACCATCTTTCTTTTGATCATGCCCATTTTTGCCTGAAATTTGCCTCCGATGTTTCTGATTTTCTGGAAGAGATTTCTTGTCCTTCCTATCCTATTGTCTTCTTCCACTTCCATGCATTGCTTGTTCAAAAATAGTTCCTTGTCTCTCCTGGCTAACCTTTGGAATTGTGCATTTAATTGGGCATATCTCACCCTATCGCTGTTTCCTTTCGCCTTCCTTCTTTCTTGGGCTACTTCCAGTGTCTCAACAGACAACCATCTTGCCTTCTTGGTTTTCTTTTTCTTTGGGATATACTTTGTTGCTGCCTCATGAACAAGGTTGTGGACTTCTGTCCATAGTTCTTCTGGGTCTCTATTTATTAAATCTAGTCCCTGAAATCTATTCTTCACCTCCACTGCATATTCACTGGGAATATTTGTGAGATCATATCTAATTGGTCTGTGTATCTTCCCTATTCTCTTTAGACTGATTCTAAATTGTGCAATAAGAAGTTCATGATCTAAACTACAGTCAGCTCCAGGTCTTGTTTTCACCGACTGGATGGATGTCCGCCACCTTTGGCTGCAAAGGATGTAGTCAATCTGATTTCGGTGTTGACCATCTGGTGAAGTCCATGTGTAAAGCCGTCTTTTGGGTTGTTGGAAGAGAGCGTTTGTTATGCACATTGTGTTTTCCTGGCAAATTTCTATCAGCCTACATCCTGCTTAATTTTGTTACTTTTTCGTTATAGTAATTGTGCAAGTGGGGAAAGTTCACGGGCTCCTTTTCCCCTCATCTTTACAGCTATTGGGGTGAAACTTGCGACAATCGTAGAACACATTTACCATTTTTAGCCCATCAAGTTTTAGAATGTTTCAATTTTTTCATGGATTTTTGGTAAATTTTCAAATTTTTTATAAACAACATTTTGGAAAACAAAAACTACAAGAGCTATATCCTTGAATTTTCTATATAATGACAAAAGATAAAAGGGTATAATTCCTCCCAGAGTTAAGAAATATTCATACATCTACTGATTTTATTGATTTTTTTCCCAATTTTGACAATTTCTTTTTTTAAAAAAAAGTTGCAAAAGCTATCTCATTGAATGACTCTTTTATTAACCAATATAAGTTCCATTTGGGGATTTCTTCCCAGCCCAGCAAAAAGATTTACTTACTGGAAGTGTCAATCAGTCCTCCTCTCTGCAGATTCAACAGTTTTTGGAACTCTGGCTGGCTGCTGCTACACAGGGACAAATCTCTTCCCTATCTTGATTTAGGCTTTCTGATGCTGAGCACAATTCTGGGAAATGTAGTTTAAGGCAGAACCTTGTGAATTTTCTGGCTCCTTGCTTTCCCAAACTACATTTCCCAGAATTCTGAGCTTTCTCAGTCTCTTTTCCAGTGAACTCTGCTTTCTCCCTGCTGCTTCCTGCTCCTAATGGTGAGAGGCCATTAATTTTAAAAGGAATGGCAGCCTTTTTGGCTTTGCTTTGTTTGCTTGCACTGAACATGAAACTGACTTTGGGAGGCTTCTCAGGTTTACAAAATTCAAACGAAAAAGCATTAGGTAAGTTTCAATTCTTAATTTTTTGGCGCAGACCATGCCCACGTGTCAGATATCACCTTGTAAGTACAAATTTAATGAATTTGATCTTACTTATAACAACTAATGAAAAATTTGCACAGCCCTAATGTTTACTCATGAATATACAGCTACAGGAATGATCTGTGAGTGCATCCACTGTGGGCCCCATCACATGAGGGATGAAAATCAGAGGGGAAAACAGGGGGAACCATCTTCTTTAGCATTGATTTTCATGCCTTTCTGTGTTGTTTAAAAACAGATAATTGCTGTTTTCCTCATCATACATATTACTTTTACCATTTTAACAGCAATCACACCTTCCATTGGCCTTCATAAAATACAATGGTGACATCTGAAGACATTTACTATCACACCTTCAGGTACCTTTTCCCCACTGCCAAGCAAATTGAGGGGTCTGGAGTTGATAGCTACCCAACTCCAAAAACACCAGTTTCTAGATACTATAAAACTGGAATCTCATGGCAATCCATGGAAGTAGTCTTGCATCATTTGATGGCCTCCATTGGCCTCTGTTTTTAAAGTGATTAGAAACAGGGGAAGCCTGCATATAATGAGGTCATGTATATCTTCAGGGGAAAAATATTAATCCCAAGAAGTCTTCAAGATAAGTAAAATTTGGAAAAATGTAAGTTATGGAGCATTGTTTTAAAGCATGTTTTTATTGGCAGCCTTTAACTCATATACTCAGTGAAGTGAATCAAGATGTAAAGAGGTTGTTGCATAAGCATTTATCATAAAGGGCTAAAACATAAGCACTGGCAGAAAGCCATAATCTAAATAGCAATAAGATTTTATTATAATGCATCTACCCTAGCACAGCTAAGACCTGCAAGATCAGAGATTCAATGACATTTTGGTTCCCTCTTAAGTTATAACGGTGCAAAAACAGACACCACAGATTAATTTTCTATGCATATTTGTAGAGCAGATAAAGGTCATGTGGCATAACATGCCTAGGTCTCTTGTGTGTCTTAGACACTTCTCAGACAAAAAAGCTGGAAAGGACAGGAAGCAAATCATAACAGCATATGGTGCGGGAAGGCTGGTAAATGAAAATGATCTGAACTCGAGCCAACTTGCAATCAGTGATGCAGGTGAGCTGAGCTTTATGTAATGCAGATGGCCTCCTGCCACATATATAAGTACTAATGAATTACAGGTTTTCTGAATTTTAAACACCATGTTTGTTTGTTTTCTGGTAATTTGCAGTCAGGGCTAAAACAAGATATTTTTCATTCTAAGGTGATGGAAAGTAATAACACCCCTGCCCATTCAATTAAAGCTAAAGATTCAAAGACAGACACAGGTTACTTTGTCTTATGAGACATATACCTTTCATGACCTTTGACAGTAGAAACAAATAAATTAAATATCAAAACACCCCCTTTCTAACACTCATATCTTCTTCTTGCCCTGCTTTCTCTAATGTTATTGTGTCTCATCATTTGAGTTTGTTTAGGAATATTTTTTTATTTGCTTGGAGGCCTGCCAGGATGATGTACTCATTTAACAGAAAAATAAAACACTGCATCCAGAGACAGTTGAGTGCAGGGACCCCCAAAATTTACTCCCCCCCCCCCCGCAAACTTTAGACTTATGGTCACCTTTAGTCTGAAACAAAGACACACAACAACAATATTAATTAACTGGACTATCTCATCAGCCAAAAGCAGGTCCATATTTCCATTGAAAGTTTATGTTGCTTAAAATTGTTTTGAGGTGCTTTAGCCATATGCTTGGGTTCCTGGTCTAAAACTAAAATAAAAAATAAAAAATTAGCCTGGTGAATATCAGGGGCACACCTGGAAGTGAGATCTCTAATGAGTGCGACATGAAATCTATCAAATGGTTGAACAAAGAAACATGCAAGCAAAAAGGAACAGCTTATGCTATACCTAAACAAATTATGACACTTGTTAATCTATATTACTCACTTGTATTTTTCAGTGATTTGGGATCTATGGAATATAAAAATAATAACATTTCTAGAATCATAGACATAAAATGGAATGAGTGAAAAAGTTTTAAAATGGAATATGAAGTTATTCCTTCCAGTAAGAATTCTTATCTCAGATATCAGGCTGTGTAACATTTTATTAGCAAGATGCCTGTGGCACCTTTAATATTCCCCAGGGAAACACCATCCCCCCTCTGATGTTGAAAGAATTGTATTGCCTAAACACAAGAATCTTAAATCATCAAAGGTTTTCTTGGCTGCAATCACTGGGTTGCTGTGAGTTTTTTGGGCTGTATTGTTATAAAAATATGAAGTGCAGGTTTGATAAATGTGGATTTAATATTATGTATGGTTTGAATGAACTGCAAGGAAGATGAATTAATGTGAGCTAAATTTTGGAGACACCAGTGTAAAATATTAAGGTTTGCAATGAGTAACGACCTGCTTACTGAATTGTAATTAAATGTTGCTAATGATAACTGAAATAGTTGACCTCCCTGATAAGAACTGTGACAGTGATAAGAGAAATGTTTACATCTGTTTACATCTGTCAACATTTGCTGATTTGATAAACTTTGGGGACATCTATCATTCATTTACAATTTTGGGACAACATCAGCAAAATATTGCTATATAAGTGATCTTATGACAATGCCCAGTGGAGATGATGTATGGAAGTGACAGATTTGAAAGGAAGCAGTCTGATCACTTTTGGACTCCTTTTCTCAAGGGAAGAGGAAGGAGTACATTTTTGGAGTCATGATACATGTTGCAGGGAGTCAGTTCTGCTGTAGAGAAAACAGGATTCTGTTTCTTGGCATTGTTCTTAGGGAAAGAGAAATTTTGGCATTTTTGCGTTTTGGAATTTTGTGTTGGCAGGCTGCAGGGAAGCAGGGCCTGGCCTAAGCAGGTGCTTCTCCAAGGAGGGAGAAAAAGAATATGGTAAATCATTGGGTGCATGATATCAATAAAGTCTTTGAGAAATAAGCTTATGAGTTGCCAACAACAGGATGTTTCAGAGATTACACGCTAGACATGATGCCAGGTTCAGGCTCTTTCTTGAAAGTAAGACAGTTGCAGCCATCACTGGGCTCTAGCCTTGCTGCTAATTTATAGCCCTGAGTTTTCCAGCACAGCTGACCCTAGGGAGAGGTCTGATTGCTCAGGATTTTCTCTGCTGGCCTAGCTGACCTTCTTCTGCCTTCTTTCTCTCTTTGTTGTGCCAAAAAGTAGGGATCTCTGCCATATCTGTTATCTTTCCTCCCTTGTCTTCTTTCTCACTAGTTAACGTTAAATCCCCAAGTGCTGCTGCCTCTTCAACCACCTGTCCTCCTTCTTCCTCAGAATCAGAAGAGCAGTCCACAACACTGATTTTCTGTAAGAAAGTGAAAATGTGGCTTTTTGATCAGGCCTTTGGAGAACCTATGCAATAGCTAGATATAGAAATGTGCAATGACTATTGGAACGCCCCAGATTATTATTGTGGATAGAGTGGTTAATAATGATGGTACTGCTTTAAATGTTTTTAGATGTTTTAATATATTTTATAATGCTACTTAAAATGTTTAATTTAATTGTTCACTGTGTTGAGGCATTGAATGTGTTGTGAATGTGCCTTCGGAAACTGTGAATGATAGTGGTGGGATCAGGAGAGGAAGGAAAAACCCTCGCGAGGAGGGCTCGTTGGAGGATTTGTTTAGGAAAAGGGTCAGGGAGACTGATGGGGAGTCTTCTGAGGAGGATTCATGTGGGGATCCTGAGGTGGAAATGGATGCTGGGGAACAGGTGTTAACGGAGGAATTGGGCACGGACTGGGCACGGGCACCAGAGATGCTTGGGGACGGATCAGGGCCCATGGATACTGCTGATGCTGGGGAAGCTTGAGTGTCTTCAGAAGCAGATCCCACTTGGTCTGCTTGGAGGAGTGAGAGGGGGTCCACAGGTGTGGATAGAGTTGGGTGTGGGCAGGATGATTGGGACTCTGATGAGGAATTCAGAACATCTGACCCAAGGGCATTGGCTGTGTGGAGTTCTGATTCAGATTAAGAAGTTGAGACACCTGCTCTTTGGGCGGGGATAGTTTGGAAGCCCAGGGAGACCTGGATATATTGGGGTTGTTTGGCCATTATACCTTGTGTGTGGCAAGGTGTTGCTGGGTGCCATTGGGTTTCCTGTGTGTGTTACTGAAGACTGGACTGGGACTTTGCAACGGATGTAAGTTTAATCTGGGTTATTCTGCAATGGAGGGCTGGAATTGTGTGGGTTTTCCTGGACTGCACTGTTATTACTATTTTGTATTAGCTGCTGTTCGCCCTCGTTGCTTTGGCTCTCTGTGCCATTTTGTGTTGTGCATTTGCTTCTGCAGCAGCTTGGCGCTGCTAGATTATCCCGACTTCGGACTGGCTTGACAACGCTTTCCTGCTCTGCTCCTTTTAACTCTTGGTTTGGTGTATGTTCCAGCAGCGGTTGCTGCGAACTCGCCATTGTCTCAGTGTTTTGCTGGCTTTGCTGCTCTCAACTGGGAGTTCCCTAGCTCAGTTTGGGCGTTTGTTTGTTTTGCACTCCTCTTTGTACTTTTGAGTTTTGGGAAAGGTTTGTGGGCTTCAATACTACTTGCTTTAGTTCATGCCTCCATTTTTCAGCCCATTGTGAACTTTTGGGTCAAGTTCTAGAACTTTAAGTTTAACCCGGATTATATCTCTGGCTAATCCGGATTATTTGCCAGCTCTTGTTTTTTGGGGTTTTACCCGCTTGTTCTACTTAATAACACTGAAAGTTAAGTGTTTTAAGTCTTTTTAGTTTGTTGAGCTATTTTTGGGCTGTTGCTTTAATAACCTCTATTTTGCTCTCTAGTTGGCGTCTGACTTTTGACAGAATGGTTGCCTATGTCTAAAGTCATCTTGAGTCATCTCTGGTGTTGAGAAAAGCAGGGTAAAAATGTTATAAATAAATAAATTAATAGTTGTAAATAAATATATCTTCTGCATAACTGGTAATACACTCACTAGATATAACTGAAAGCAAATATATTCATTTTCAGAAAATAGTGATGATACATATATAATAAAGTAGAAAAATGTCTTCCATTGCATGTCAGGCTGCAATAAAAATGGCTGTAATGAGTTTAAACAAATTATGACAATTAGCTAATAAAATGTAATTAAAATAAAGGAGAAAAAAGATATCAGAAAAATAGAAAGGCAATCTGCTTTAATGTAGAGCTCCATTAAAAAACAAAGGGATAACGATGTTCTGCTAGAATGAAAGCTAAACAAAATAATACCAGCCCCTCAATTTTTATTGCTACCTGCATGATGTATTTATAATCAATGATGCATTTTATGTGTCTATTAGATTTGCATCATGGACATCAGCTGATGGATTTTTAAAACATTCAAATATTTTATTATAATGTGCTTCAATGCCACTTGGAAGTAAATTGTACTGAATTATTTGGGATTTTATTTAAAGTTGTATCTTATTGTTACTGGGAGAACTCCCCACTGTATTCAATAGAATAATTATCCTACAATGCTAGACAGCTCAAAATTGTAAGGTAACTAACTCTATATGCAATAATAGATATTAAATTCCACATATAGTGTTGTACAATATCATGAATGTGACTGATAGATGAAAAGATCCTTTAAATCTCAAAAATGTGATTTATAATAAGAATAAATAACATTGAAAAGATATGTTTCTTTCTGAAAATATATTACAAGATGAAGAAGAATTGTGAAATACAGTTTGAGTAGTCTTTATTTGAAATAGCTATAATTGGAGGTGTTTTGAATTTCATTTTGGGGTTGTTGTTTTTTATATTTTGGAATACCAGTGTACACATACATAATGAGATATGTTGGAGATGGTGCTCATGAAATTCATTTATAAACATAGTCTGAATGTATATTAGACATCATATTTTAAATGTAGACATGAAACATAGTTTGTGCACACTGAATCATCAGAATGCAAAGATCTATCCCAGTCAGCAATATGAACTATTTTGGATTTTGAATTCCTAATAAAGGATGCTGAACATATATTATAACCCAGGAAACTTGCATTAATAAATTAGAATAGATAAATATGAAATAAAAAAATATTCAATGACCTATACTACGACACTGCTTTTCATTGCCAATTAAAGTAGCTAATCAAGAGGATTACTTAAATTACAAAAAATGGCATTAAAATAGTTAATTACAAAGACTGCAGCAGTAGTTGGGATGAATAAGCATAAATCAGCTTTAAATTAGATTGGCAGAAAGTCTCTGCTGCTTCAGTGATATAGGCAATGCTACAATGTTAAAGAATTCCTAAATAAAATCTGCAAAAAATTTAATTTAAAATAAAATTGGTGTTTAAGCAGAAAAGGCATCTAAGGAAATATGAACTGTATCTTCTTTTAAAGTTTCCTGACATTTGGTGAACAATGTCTTTTTGAATGCAGCAATACCTGGCAACAGAATATGTGTGTTGCAAGTTTGTATGTATTTTACCACATGAAGCTCCAAAACTGGGTTCTGCTGTTGGAACCCATCTTGCTTGCAACTGGAGTAGGTGTGCCTAGCGTCCTCCTTATCACATCAAGTCTTTTTGAATGTGCTTTGAGAAAGCTCAAAGTGCATTGAATTTACTGCACCTGCAAGGACATAATTTGTCCCAATATATGCATCTCACCTTTCATACATACCCAACCCCCTTTTTAAATATAAAAATTGTGGGGCTCTAAGATTTCAGAGGTGCGAACTTCTGTCCAGATTTACAAAGAACTGAAACACTCTTCATAGGCATACTTAAAATATTAATTTAAAAGCAAAAGGTTTTTTTTTTTTTTTTGCAATTTAAAGACTTTTCCTATCGTGTTTAGTTTTTACTTTGAAAACTTTTGCAACCACATAGACAATGCATAAGTCAGAAGTACCTCAAAATATTATTGCCTTGTAAGAAAAGGAAATGTTTTTTAAAAGACCTCATCACATTAGACAATTTTCCCATTTCTAGACACTGTTAAATTGAAGTCCCTCGGTTCCCATCACATGACATAAGCCTACTTCCGGTGGTTGCCCGATGGTCCCTGGCATTTCCATTCAAAAAACGTGTTTTATTTGGAGCCAGCAATCTACCAGCTCCAGCCATCTGTACTTGCCTAGATGTAGGAAAAATCATGAATTTTTCCATGTGATGACAACTGGTTATTTTATTGTCAAAGGCTTTCATGGCCAGAATCACTGGGTTGTTGTGCATTTTCTGGGCTGAATGGCCATGTTCCAGAAGTATTATCTCCTGACGTTTCACCCACATCTATGGCAGGCATCTTCAGAGGTTGTGAGGTATATTGGAAAGTTGTGCACCCCAAGGCAGTGTGAGCACTGGAAACCAAACAGAGACCAATAATCTTATAATATCTTTATTAAAACAATTATAAATTCAGGAAAGAATAGGTGGAAAGGATGAGTGAGCAATAGTCCTTTATGATATGGTATGAATTAGTCCAAAGAGCTGAAGAGATATGTCCAATATTATTGTCCAAAGTCCAGAAAATGAAACACGCTCAAAACTGTTGGGAAGTTCTTGAGTGGGGAAACAACAAGAAAGCAGGAGTGAATAACAAGGTCCAAAGTCACTAGGAAATCTTTGATATCAAGGCAGGGAGAAGACTAAGCTAAAAGCAATCTGGATTCAGGAACAAGGCAAGGATGTGAATTTACTCCGGATTATATCGGGAGTCGCGGCTCGGCTTGGCAGCCAGGAACAGGAGACTTGGCTTGGTGAAATCAGGGAACTGGAATTGGTGAAGTGTTCTCAGAAGACGCTACATTGACACCACGAATTGTTCACAGTGTAAGACACTTTTGTGGAACTTAGATCTAATCACAGCGAAGTGAAACCAACTCCCCAAAGGTTCCCAAGGAAATTTCCTATCCATTATCCCCTCTAGATGCCCAACGTTGACTCCTTCGAAGCTCCTGTTTTTCTGATCTCTGGCGATGCAAAAACTCCCTTCTGTTAAAGGATACATTCCCTGGGGAACTCAGGACATCTGGTTCTACCACGGGAGTAATGTTTTCAGTATCTCTCCCAATTAAGGAAGCATCGGAGCTATCCACAGCTGGGGTCTGTAATTGGAAGGAGCTTGGAGAACTGGGCGAAAGGTCAGAATAAGCTTCACCCTGGTCAAAGTTCATTTCTGAATCAGGTTCAGAACCGAAAGGTGGCTGGGGTATAACAGAAAGCTATGCAAGGGATGTTTTTATATCTGTGGAAGGTCCAGGGTGGGAGAAAGAACTCTTGTCTGTTGGAGACCAGTGTGAATGTTGTAATTAATCACCTTGATTAGCATCAATGGCCTTGCCAGTTTCATGGTCTGGCTTCTTCCTGCCTGGAGGAATCCTTTGTTCGAAGATGTTAGCTGCCCCTGAATGATTCATGTTTGGAATTCCTCTGTTTTCAGAGTGTTGTTCTTTATTTACTGTTCTGATTTTAGAGTTTTTTTTTTAATATTGGTAGCCAGATTTTGTTCATTTTCATGTTTCCTTTTCCTTTCTGATGCAATTGTCCACATGCTTGGCTTCTCAGTGTAGTCTGACATGATAGCTGTTAGAGTGGTCCAGCTTTTCTGTGTTTTCAAATAATATACTTTGTCCAGGTCGGTTCATAAAGTGGTCTACTATGGCTGACTTCTCTGGTTGAGTTAGTATTCAGTGCCTTTCATGTTCCTTGATTTGTGTTTGAGCACTGCATTTGGTGGTCCCTACATAATTGTCTACATAAGTAGTTATTTTCACTGTGCCAAACCATTTTTATGATGTCAGTTGGAGGGCAAAAAGTAGGGGGTTCCAACTGTTAACCATAAATCTTCTCTCACCTCCATTACTCCCTCAGGTCTATCATTAATATCAGTCCTTACAGACTAAGGACCCCCCCCCCCCCCATTAAAAGAAATATTTTGCATTACGATATCTGGACACCCCCCCCCAATCTTGGTTAACAAATACAAGTTCCAAAAAAATGAAAAATAACTTGTTCTGTTTTTAAATTATGTTCTACTATGCCACTTTTTACTATTTCACTATTATGCCATTGTGTATTTATTTATTTATTTACAACATTTATATTCCGCCCTTCTCACCCCGAAGGGGACTCGGGGCGGATCACATTACACATATTAGGCAAACATTCAATGCCTTTTAACATAGGACAAAGACAAACAACAACATAGCTCCGAGCGGGCCTCGAACTTATGACCTCCTGGTCAGTGATTCATAGCAGTTAATTGCACTGGCTTGCTCTCCCGTCTGCACCACAGCCCCCGTATAAATGTATAAATGTGTTTTTATTTTGTTATAATTCTTACTTGTCAATGATGTGTGTTATGTATGCATTTTATTTTGTTCTTATTGTGATTACCAGGCTTGGCCCCATGTTAGCTGCCCCAAGTCCCTTTGGGGAGATGGAAGTGGGGTATAAAAATAAAGTTGTTGTTGTTGTTGTTGTTGTTGTCCCATTTTGGTAGTCAGTAGGCATGTCCGATCGATGAAAAAAATGTTTCAATTCTCGTTTCTAAAGTAGGGGGCGCTGGCCCCTCGATATAGAAACAATTTCCGATTTTTTCCCTCAAAAATTTTGGATATTTCCAAAAATTCATAATGTTTCTAAATGTTTCTAAAATGGCAGACGCGCATGCGCAATCACAAAAATAAAACTGCACCCGGGGGGGGACTTTTACAGGGCTTTCCTGCCCTCATTTCTTGAGGTATCCGGATCAAATTTGGTACAGTGGGAGAACACATTCAATCCTCCTAGCTCACCAAATTGCAGAATATATCCTGTATCCTCCGATTTTTGGAGAATTTTCATAGCTTTTATAATCTATTTTTTAATAATTGAAGAAACCTCTTCCTGGTTTGAAAGTTTTATTTCCTGTTAAATTGTGTTTTTTTCAATGTGAAAGTCCTTCTTCTACTTGTGTAACTTTGTTTCTGTGTCCGATTTTCCCTTTGTAATATTTTTAAGGAAAAAGGATACTGGAAAACAAAGCTATGTCTTGCTATGTGCTCCCGCAAGCCCCAAACTCAATGCCTTCATTAGGAAATGTACCAGTGACCAACCTGGCCAATGCTCTGGCAAGGTGTGTAACTAGAAATTCCCTTGTTATATTTTTAAGCAAGAAGGACACCGGAAATCAATGGTGTGTCTTGCTATGTGATCCCACAAGCCTCAAAGGCAATGCCTTCTTAATGAAATAGACTACTGATTCTGCAATGAAGGTATGCTGTGATCTAGCAAGAAATTGAAAGCTAGATAATTTTTTTAATATGGAAAAAAAAAACCCCTGGAATTCACAGCTCTATAGTTGAGTGCTACCCAAAATTAACACACTCAGTCACTCACAAGAGAAGGAACAAGCAACAAAAGCCTAACCCTTTCTCCAAACCAGATCAGATCGGACCCCTTCTCCCTCTTTCCCTCAAGACAGGCTTGCTTGCTCTCTGCTTCCACACCACCACCCTCTCCGCACAAAACCCATCCTAGAATGGCTCGCCTGGGCTGCACAACGGGCTTCATGCCAATCTTTCACGTGGACGCAGAGGACCCTAGCCCCCACCTTTGCATCCATCGTGGAAGCTTCTGATTGGCCGGGGAGTGGCAGCCATGTCAGGCTGCGCTAAGCTTCCATTCAAGATAGGTTGCAGAAACAAAATAATTTTAAAAAATATTTTTAAAAATGTATTTAAAAAATTTGGGGGGGGGGGGGGAATTTTAACGAAACATTAAGAGACAATTAGAGAATGGGCCAATGATGGTTCGAATTACATTGCCAGTTGCACCATGAGACAACGTCTCGGAATGCATTTCAAAAAGCGAGAACAATCCAAAATAATTCTGATATAAGAATCAAAATGATTTTTTGGACAACCCTAGTAGTCAGGCAGCCTGAACACGAGCTGTCGGCACAATGTCATCCTTATTTAGTTCTCTGCCTCTCTGAGGTATCATAATCTTGTTTTTGTGCAATGGGTGGGTCTTTTAAGGCAAAAAAAGGGTGGGGGAAGGAGGATGGGCGGGGACTCCACCAATGCATGTGATGGCAAATGAAGCAGTCGAATCTGGATTAGAACAAAAGTGATGGTTGAGAATTATCCATTTTATTTAAACATGGGCTAACACTGAACACTAATGAACACTGAACACTCAATCAACCTGCATTATTTGTCAAATGTGATGAGGTCCTAAGAGGGAAGTTTCATATTAAAGACATGGTGCAGACACAAAGCTGCACAGTTCCTTCAGTTCTAAAAGGAAAATTATCAGTGTTGATTTTTTCCTGCTTCTTAGCAGGGGGTTGGACTGGATGGCCCATGTGGTCTCTTCCAACTCTACTATTCTATGATTCTATGATTAGGAAAAAAGGGTTACCTTTTTTGCTTTGCATATGAAAGAATGATGACCCACAGCCTGCCCACAATAGATGTCATTGCCTCCAAAACTCTGTTAAATTGAGTTCACAGTAACACATGGCAGAAACTGCTTTCTTTAGAAAACTGATATGAGTTTAGGATGGCATCATGCAGTTGTAAGTTTTTTCATTCATTTCTATGGTGCCTCCAATGTGGCTAACAACCATATGTAAAATTACCCAGAATAATAACCATTTTTCTGATGCATGCTTCCATCTCAGATTAGTTCAATGCACAGATGCCCAACAGACACAGATAGAGATCAGAAACATAACAACTACCTACTCTAAGGTGAAAGGCTACATTAAGGTGAAGGCTAGTAAGAATAACACATTGTTTTTCTCCAAGTTTGGTATCATTTTTATAATCCTGAAGCTTCAGTATTCAGTGGCAGATTTTATAGTCAGGCATCTTTCTACATGCTACAGTAATGGAAAAATATCAAATGGGGAAAGGATAACTAGGGCCATTCTACAGGAAAAGAGGAGTGCCTTATTTCTTTAAAGACTATCAGTTTTATTTGGTATAAAATTAAATGGACTCTGAGGAAGTCCACAAAGGTCTATGCTAAACATAAAGGATTATCTTTATGCTGCCTTAGTATTCTTTATTCATTCAGCCAGAGGCAAATTAAGAAAAAAGGTAAAGAATCCACCAGAGTCTTACCACTTTATTATACAAGATAAATTCAGCATAGAATCATAGAATCATAGAATCATAGAATAGTAGAGTTGGAAGAGACCACATGGGCCATCCAGTCCAACCCCCTGCTAAGAAGCAGGAAATCGCATTCAAAGCACCCCCGACAGATGGCCATCCAGCCTCTGCTTAAAAGCCTCCAAAGAAGGAGCCTCCACCACGGCCCCGGGGAGAGAGTTCCACTGTCGAACAGCTCTCACAGTGAGGAAGTTCTTCCTGATGTTCAGGTGGAATCTCCTTTCCTGTAGTTTGAAGCCATTGTTCCGTGTCCTAGTCTGCAGGGCAGCAGAAAACAAGCTTGCTCCCTCCTCCCTATGACTTCCCTTCACGTATTTGTACATGGCTATCATGTCTCCTCTCAGCCTTCTCTTCTGCAGGCTAAACATGCCCAGCATGCTTACAGGATGCTTCCTCCTTGAAACCCACTGGATGCAATCACATAACGAACGACACTTTCTGGCAGGGCTCCATGGAGGATGCATCCTGACAGCATGGTAGGATGCTTCCCTCAGAACACAGGAGGCTTTCTGCATTCTGCAGAGAATAACAGGGCTAGCATGGGGGAAGCTGTGCGGCAACACTACCCCACGTGTGATGGGGAATGATTGCTGCAGGCAAAGTGGAGCACGAGGTGCCGGAATTGCCCTGCTACCCCGCCAATTTGCCACAGAGGCTGGTGAATCACCCTGTGGAACCTCATCAATGTGATGAAGTCCTTAAATGGAGTCACAAGTGGGAAACGACCAAACACATTTTCTCTATAGTAAGTAAAGTGAAGGGAGGAGAGGGGCTGGTGAACTTACCAATATTTGTGTGGATATTTATTTTCCACATTTCTTGACCTGACTTCAGACCGAATTCTCCTTTTTAAAAACACAAATCCATTTATTTCCAGATCTTCCTGAGAGGAGTTAATATGTTATCTATATTAACTACTCCTTTCCACCTAATGCCAAGGAAGCTGTCCTGGATGAGGGCAAACAAATTAAAACTTAATCCAGACAAGACAGTGTACTCCTGGTCAGTCAGAAGGCAGACCAGGGAATAGGGATTCAACCTGTGCTGGGTGGGGTTACACTCCCCATGAAGATAAAACGTAAAGGTTTCCCCTGACGTTAAGTCCAGTCATGTCTGACTATGGGGGTTGGTGCTCATCTCAATTTCTAAGCCAAAGAGCCGGCGTTGTCCATAGACACCTCCAAGGTCATGTGGCCAGCATGACTGCATGGAGCGCTGTTACCTTCCCGCCGGAGCGGTACCTATTGATCTACTCACATTGGCATGTTTTTGAACTGCTAGGTTGGCAGGAGCTGGAGCTAACAACGGGCGCTCAAGTCGCTCCCGGGATTTGAACCTGGGACCTTTCAGTCTGCAAGTTCAGCAGCTCAGCGCTTTAACGCATCTCGTCACCGGGGCTCCCCCCCCAATGAAGATACAGGTTTGCAATTTGGGGGTCCTCCTGGACTTGTCATTGAAGAGCTGCAACCAGGTTGCTCACTGTGGCTGGCTACAGGGAATGGACAACCCCCCTGTTGAGGCAGCTTTACTGTCTGTCAGTCTGTTTCCAGGTACAATATAAAGTGCTGGTTATGACATTTATACCCTAGACTAGTGGTTCCCAAGCTGTGGGTCCCCTGGTGTTTTGGCCTACAATTCCCAGAAATTCCAGCCAGTTTTCCAGCTGTTAGGATTTTGGGGAGTTGAAGGCCAAAACATCTGGGGACTTGCAGGTTGAGAACCACTGCCCTAGACGGTTCAGGTTGAGGCTATTTGACAATCTGTATCCCCTCATATAAACCTGCCTGGGCCCTAAGATCTTCAGGAGAGGCCCTTGTCTTGGTCCCGCCCCCATCTCAAGCATGATTGGCTGTCCCTCGACTCTGGAACTCCTTGCCCAGGGAAACCAAAATGGCCACCTCCCTGCTGTGCTTCCAGTGGCAGGCTAAAACCTTTTTGTTTAGACAGGCTTTTAAAGATGATAGTTTTTAAGATCAATTCTGGGGGTGCTGTGGTTTTTTTTAAACTTTAAATTTGTTTTAATTATTTTTAACTGGGAATTTTTGATACTTTTTATATTTAATCCTGTTTTAATGTTTGTATATTTTAAATTGTTATGCTGATGCTTTTATGTTAAGCCATCTTGAGTCCCCTTCAGGGGAGATAAAGTGGGGTATAAATAAATATAATAAATAAATATATGTTGTGTTCCATCCAAAAAATGAAAGAATCCTGTAAATTCAAGAAATTCTAGGGATAGCTGTATTTCAAGAAAATGTGTAATATCAAAGAATTTATAGTCTCAAAGGGATAATGTTTTATAAGGAAGGAATGTCACAATGTTAAAACAAATTTGCAAATATCATAGCTATCCTTACACAAAATCTGAAATGCAAGTTGACATGATTGTCACATGGTATATGATGATAATCATAGGCAGGTAAAAAAAAAAGCATATGTTTCATCATTAGTATGTGTTCATACCACAGACAACTTACACAGTCACAAAGGCAAACTTCCTAAATATAGCATTAATTATTCAACAATATATTTTCCAAGGTCACATGTAATACATCAGAGAGAGAAATTTCGTTTCTATGTACTAAGTGTCCTGCTTTAAACATCAGACCACATACTGGTAAAGTACTGAGCTTAGATAAAATTATTTATCTGCTAGGATTATTTGCTAGCTTTTCATTTTCTTTTTAATCAAACTGTCAAGAACTTTGAGAAAACATGCGATATTTTGAGATTGTCAGCTGTTTTTATATGGACAGATCAAAAGACAACCTGGCAAGATGGCACTACCTTGAGGAATCCTCCACCTTGTGTGACTGTGGAGCTGAACAAACAACTCCTCATATGTATGCTTGCCCACAATGCCCTGCCTCATGCACGGAGGAGGAGTTGTTTAAAGCTATGGACAATGTGATTGCTGTTGCCTGCTTTTGGTCCTAAACTATTTAGCTGTTTGTGATTCCTTTTATTTTATCACTTTTAAACTTATTTATTATGCAATGCTTTTGACACAAAATAAATAAATATATGAACTTCATTTTATTATATTTTAAAAATCTCTTCTCTACTTTCTAATGTTTAACATTTATAGTATGCCTATGCACACAAATGTGTCCAGCCTTTTATTTCTAAGCATTTCTCATGAATGTGGTGAACTGATACTTGGCAATGTCTGCCCCTCTCTCGTCATCACTGTGTCCCCAAAGCTTCCATTTTATCTCCTTTTGTAGATGTTTTATACAATAAAGCCCCTTCACAATACTTTCTTCTGAACAAAAAACATCACCTTACCATTCAGAATTCCAGACAATTTAAGTACTGAAAGAGTTGGTAAGTGACAGCAATTTTAAAAATCCTTTAGTAGTTAGAAGTGAAACTTTTAATTGATTAATCATTTTCTCTGAATAACAAAAATGGATCATCTACAAAGTTGCCCAGAATAAATTGGACAGTATATTCAAATAAAATATGTTTGTCTTAAATCTAACTACACATACATAAGAGAGCCAGTGGCTTGGATGTGGGACTAAGGTCTGGACCAGGATTCAAATCCCCACTCAACCAAGGAAACCTAATGATTGACTTTGAGCAAGTCTGACTCTCAGCTTCAGAGGTAAACCTCCTTTGAACAGATCTTGACAAGAAAACCAAAAACCAGAAATTACTAAAAGCCACACCATCAGGAGAACAACAAATGTATCTAAATTCATCTATAGTTAGTATTTTATAAAGAACACATTCTTTATTTAAGTTTGAGATTGTAAAAAATTCAAGAATAGTAAGAAATCAGTTCTTGCAACTTCATAAAAGATGGTATCACCATGGAACAAGGGACCATATTTATGTGTATGGCGACACCTATGGGCTGACATCTAATTCATACCAAAGAGCTTAAATGGTCCTGTATCCTGGCTTAGAGCTTGAAGAGGAACACCCGTGAGAATAAAACACTCATAGGAATGAGGTCAAAATATTTTATATGAGTATGTTGTTGTTGTTGCAGTGATGATGTGCCTTTAAGTCATTTCTGAGGTATGGTGTACACGTGTGTATTCATAGACACACAGACATATGCACAATTGTCATCTACATAGCCTCAGCACACATTACAGTATTTATGTTTCCCATTCAGGAACATCCAACTTCCATTCCCAGCCATCTCCACAGATAACTGTTTTCCTACCACTGTGAATAAGTAACAATTACATAAGAGAAGGAATATCATCCTTAGAGATGCAGTTCAACTGATCAGCTGCCAGGAAAAAGGGGATAAGTCTTTAGATTCATGGAAGGCTCACAGGCAGCCACAGGATTGTAAATGATAAGTCTCAATTTTAAATCTCTTTTTAAAGGACCATTTACTTCTCTCACCATATATATTCCACATCTTTATTATAATAATCCTAGCTTTTATGGTACAAGTAAAATATTTATCTTTGTAAAAATCCCAGTTAGTATGGTACAAGAAAAAGATTTTTATTGTATATTTTCAGACTTCGATTTAAGGCTAGTATTTGCCTGGGAGTTTGAAAGATTGAGTATCCTTAAAATGTCCTTGCACTTGTTAGTTTTCAGAATTGATTTTCTCCTGGACAAAATAATTACATGAACAGGTGATGCTTCCTCAAATAGGTCTCAAGCAAACAAAGCTAAGCATGAGTGCCATGCATGATTGTGGCACATGTCAGTATATCATCGGTTGGTGTGCATACCATATGATGAATACAGAAGGGTGGTTTTTTTCAATTACTACATCTGTTAATTAGTACAGAAAAGATCAATAAAGTTACATCTAAACACTTAGAGGACTTTTGGAGGTTATAGAGCGGAGAAAAATATATTTGCCCCATACATAGGCATTTAAATTATATGAGAAGCAGATGGCTGTAATAAAAATAACGAATGGGACTTCATAAAACAGCATATTAATTTTCAAAGTTGTTAATTGCTGTCAATTCAGCTTCATCTTATGCCAACCCAATACATGAGAGACCTCAGAGACACCCTCTCAATCAAGAGTCCTGCAAATTTAGAGCTGTGCCTTGTTTAATTGAGACTATTGACATGTAATGGTGCTTACCTTCAAGGCCTTACATGGTCCAGGGCCGATGTACCTGAGGGACCGCCTCACTCCCTACAAACCCCAGAGATCCCTCCGTTCTGAGGACCAAGACCTGCTGGAAGTCCCCAGTTTTAAGACCTTGCGTCTAACTGCAACTAGACGCAGAGCCTTTTCAGTAGTGGCGCCATCTCTGTGGAACACCTTGCCACCTGAAGTTCGTGCCTTGCGGGACTTGTTGGCCTTCCGCAGGGCATGTAAGACACACCTGTTTCGGCAGGCTTTTGAGTTCTGTTGCTGATGTTTTAAAAGGTGCTTTTAGGATGTTTTTAAGATGTTTTTTAAAAGGTGTTTTTAAAATGTTTTTTAAATTGTTGATTTTAGCCAGTTCTTGTAAGCCGCTCCGAGCCCTAGGGGAGTGGCGGCATATAAGTTTGAAAAATAAATAAATAAATAAATAAAGCAATCTCCCTTTTTTCCTATTGGCTCCTGTTTTACCAAAAATTATAGACCTTTCTCATGAATCATATTGTCTTATGATATGGCCAAAATATGATAGCTGTAATGTGGTCATTCTGGCTTCTAGAAAGGGATCATGCTTTATGTGCTCTGGGGCGCATTGATTTGTCCACAGTCTCATAGGTTTCAAGGTTGCCATGTTGAGGAAAAAAATATTAGATCAGATGAACTAATCTGACAAGTTAGCCATATCAATGAAGTCACTGCTGATTTTCTACCATTTTAAAATTATTTAAACTTTAGAAGAGTTGACATGTTAATCATGTCAAGTCTGCTCAGCAATTTATTAAAACAAATTATGATACTGTGTTTGTGTGTTTTCAACTCTTAAGTTTGTAAATACTTCATTACTTCAGTAATTGTTTCTGTTTAAATTGATGGAAGATACACCAATTATTTTTTTAAAATACAATAATTAAAAATCCAGTAAATATCACAAATATTCACAGCTACTAAGATAGGAAAATGTCCATTTTTGTTTGTATGTGTGTTGCATTGAAATTTGTTTTTTTCTTGTACACTAATCACTTCAATCAGGGTTTAAGTGGCAGAATGAGACTTATCCAACCCATTCTTCATCCTTATCTTCTAACAATCCGAAAAGTCAATCTTTAGACTCCAAGGATGTTGTGGAATGTTACATGATCTGGTGCAGGGGATTATCAATGAAAAGGAAGATTGGAGGAAAAAGCAAGATTTTTCAATTATGCATTGCTGCCGTGTTTTCCAAATAAATATTTGAGGATGCCACAAGCCATGGTTGAAACTCTGCAACCATGATGATGTTTTATTTTAGTTGTCGTCACCAGAAATTTAGCTGGAAGTTGACCATACAGTCACATTGGACAGCCTGGAGATTACAAGAGATGTTTTCTTCTCTTTTTAATTCATTTTCCCCGACTTTTGCAGAGGTCCTGTGCCCTTAAGCCAAGTGAATGTCGAGGACTGACTGTAGTAAGAATTAATATGTATGCTGGAATTATATCTATGTGATTTACCAGATGAAAAAGATTTAAATTTAGAAATGTTTTCTCTAATGTTTTATTAAATTTATTTATGTTCAATAACTTTTTCTCCATATGATAAAAATGAAAACATCAAGTGCAAAGCCACCTTTTCTTTGAATAAATAAATATTAAGACTAGAGTATCTCTTTCAGATTTCCACACCTCAACAAACTTCAAAATAGGTTTGATATGCTTAATGAGTTATTAACACATTTATGACATGTGTGAATGTGTGTGATATTTGCTTGACCACATCTATGAAATCACACATTATTAAAAAGCATTTACAGGTCCATCAGCGGCAATGGGGAAATTATGAGGCTGCTCTTTCCATCATCAGACTTAAGAAGCCCTCCTTCCTGGGATCCTTTATCTTTTCTCTTTCAAGGAGACCTGGATTTAAAGCAAGGGTTTAAGAAGAACCCCTTCCTGGTATCTTTTACCTTCTGTCTTTCAAGGAGATCTAGATTTAAGGCAAGGGCTTAAGAAAAGCCCCTTCCTGGGACCTTTTCCCTTCTGTCTTTCAGGGACACCTGGATTTAAGGCAAGGGCTTAAGAACCCCCCCCCCTTTTTCTGGGGTCCTTTCCCTTTCATCTTTCAAGGAGATCTGGGTTTAAGGCAAGCACTTAAGAAAACACACTTTCTGGGATCCATTCCCTTCTAGTGGCTGCCTCCCTTCCCGCACTCCACACATTGCTGAAAGAAACTGAAAGCAGCAGTTTCTCAGCAGCCACTTTTGTTGCAGCCAAAAACAACATGGCTGTGGAGCCCTTGCTATTACAGGGACCCAAATAAGCCAAATATCATTTTTAAAAGAGGATCTGGGCACAACCCTAGTAGAAAGTGTAACATGACTCATGCTACAGCTTTAAAACATATTTTTTAAAAATACTCTGTTTGGAACTCAGTTCCATTAAAAGTTATGTTTTGCTATTTTGGTATGCAAGTGGTTCATATATAACTCGCCAATGCAGTAACAGATCTTAGAGAGCTAATACTAAGAGTTGCTTCATTTTCTCATCACCATTTGCTTCAAGAGAGACGAGTTTCATTTCTTGTGCAATTTACAGAACTGATGCCTAACAATCTGCTCCCAGGGATTTCATTGGGGTGTTTCCCTTTAGCACTCAAAACAGTTTCCCCATTCCCTGACAGTCTTAATGCTACATGAAAATTGTAAATGTTTTTTGTTTTTGATTCACAAATTTAAATATGCTCTTGAGATTGATTAAGTGTAAAGTGTTGAATTAACTGATTATAGAAATAACTGACACTGAGTATTTATCATAATCTGGGTTTCATGTCAGCCCCAAAAATATATTTTCATTTGTACAATTAACCTTCCTCTAAATTTTGCAAGCAATCAAGCCACTAAATGTGTTTGAAAGGAGAGCAAAGGCCATTTCATAAAAGGAGAGGGGATATCAGTTCATTCTGTAGTATATTAACTGCTTCACTGGAGCAAAATAATTAATTTTTCTTCATTGTACCATTATCAGGAAACCTAAAAAACAACAAAAACAAACAGCTTTGCAATTGTTCAACACATTTAACTGTCATTCAGATGCACTCAGTGAATCTAGATAGTTTAATATTCTGTAAATGCTTGCTTTGAATTCCATAGTCAAAGCTGACAAATGTCCTTTTAGCCACTGTCAACTACATCAATTAACTGTAGAAACAATGTTATATCTACCTATTTAGCGACTACTATTACAATCAATTTACACAGCAATAGCAAAAAAATGAATCCCAAGAAATACTCGGTGCTTAACAAACAATTCATGTTCTAAAGGAAGAAATCAATGTGCCTTATACCTCAGCAAGCTATATGAAACTAGAACTTGTAAATAAATACACAAAAAGAGATATTAGGAAGACAAATATAGTATATGAAAAGTAGGTTTTTTATATTGCTTTGTTCAGATACTGGAAATACATAATCTACACTGGTATCCTCATTATATGGTCATTTTGGGGATATTTTGCCTGGAGTTTTCTGCTCCTTTTTGAAGTGCAGAATACTATATTGGTAAAAGTGCTCTTAAAGAGCTGGTCATATTTAGCCTGCAGAAGAGAAGGCTGAGAGGAGATATGATGGCCATGTATAAATATGTGAGGGGAAGTCATAGGGAGGATGGAACAAGCTTGTGTTCTGCTGCTCTGGAAATTAGGATGCGGAACAATGGCTTCAAACTACAGATAAAGAGATTCCATCTGAACATATTAAGAACTTCCTAACTATGAGAGCTGTTCGGCAGTGGAACTCTCTGCCCATGTGGCACAGGCTCCTTCTTTATTGGCACTTAAGCAGAAGCTGGGTGGCCTTCTGTCAAGGGTGTTTTGAATGCGATTTCCTGCTTCTTGGCAGGTGTTGGACTGGATGCCCCATGAATTCTCTTCCAACTATATAATTCTATGATTCTATGCTCTCTTCATTGGCTGTTTTACCCTGGAACCAATTTGAGCCATTCTATTCCAATTTGGAGCTTGCACAAATCCAGCTGAATCAGTTTGATGCACTTAGTTTTTTGACATTCAACCAAATCAGTTGCACAGCCCTAGAAATCTCAACTCAAGCTGCCTAATTACTTCCTTTAATCTAGCGCATTACTCAGTGCTTTTAGGCCAGGAGGATGAGACACTGTTTGGACTAGAAACACTCAGGATTATAAATGTTTGGCTCTATGCTCTGTGAGACCTGCCTCTTGACCTGAATGATAACACCACTTCAATTCTAATCCTAGATGTGGCTCAACAAACCAACACTCCAAAGCATAAGCTTATTTTATTGGAAGTGTTTGAGAAATACACATAATTTTACATTTGCATTCATTTCTCATGAATTTATGCAATATAATCCAAATTGCTCTCTTGAACTTTAGCATAAATAAGACTTTATATTCAAAATTTAAAAATACTTAAAATGTCACCCCCAAGCTCCCACAATTGTGCCACCTCATCATATGGGACTCATTGAAACAATTCAGCCAGAAGGTGTAAAATAATTTCTATGATTACAATGAACAGTCAGGACTCAGGGCGGCTTCCAAAGGCAATAAATCGCAAACATTCAATACCATGTGGAATAACACAATAAGACTACTACTTGAAAGGCACCTGGCTTCTCTTTAAATGAAGAATTGTATGAGACCTTGGGCTACCTTTAAAAAAGAAAGAAAGAAAGAAACTAATTTTATGCACTACAGAAATTCTCCCATACACATACTGATATTTATTATACATTGGCCATCAGCAAAGACTAATAATACCTTGTATAGTCCAATATTTCTGACCAAACAAAAGGCAATAGTAAAGTATAGAGTTATCTAGAATAAAAATGGTTATTCTTCACTCCTACAGACATCAGTTGCTACAGCACTCTTTTGTAGGATAAGAGAATACTGATGTAGGATTTGGGAAATTGCAACATTAATCATGAGTGAAGAGGCCATAGAAGAAAACAGGAAAATTCAGCCTGTAAGCACGAAGGGTTGGCTAATTTACTGTAATATGAGACTATACAGATTTATAGGCAGGTTATCAATGTTAATCCAAGGAAGCAGGGTTTGGTGTTTCTAGTAAATTAGGAAGATGATAAATAACCTTACTGGGGAACAAGGCAGAACTAACAAAATAAAATGAAACAAAACTTCATCCATGAATTTGTCCAATTCACTTGAAATTTGAATAAGCTGGTGGCCATAATTCATAGCTTTTCCTGGTGAGTTTAAGAAAGTGCTTTGTCATTTATCTGTCATGAATCTTTCAGCATTCAGGTTCATTAATGTGTTCTACTGGTAACACTTTGAGACCAAGGGACTCCCCTGCTCCCACATTTTACCTATTTTGTTTTATTGTATATAATTTCTATCATATGTCCCTCTCTGGCATACTTGCTTTCCTACAGAAACAATGGGTTTTTATAAGATGAAAGAATATGACTCCAAGATTTGAATCTGAAATTCATAGTGGCAGTTTACAATAAGCAGATACACAATATTAAATTACCCCCCCCTCCCCCCAGTGTATTTTCAACATTGATTAATGCTGTTTTATTTTGGGATAGAAAATATGAAAAATCAAGCACAGTGCATCCATGAAGCAGGAAAAAACTGAAAAGATTATATGAACTGCAATTTGCCCATGTATAAAAAGCAATTTATTCATTTGTGCTTAGCTTCATATAAGAACAAATTAAATAAATTTTGTGAAAATTAGATATATAACACCAGAGATGATATATGATACACAAACACACCATTTTCATCATCATCATCATCTTCATCATCATCATCATCATCATCATTTAATTACTTATTAATCGCCCTCCATCCAAGATACTCTAGGCGATTTACAAGATAAAATTGTAAAGGATAAAAATACACATACAAATATTGATAAAATTAACATAGATCAAAAGCTCTAGAAAAGATTCAATTTTAAGAACTATCATAACTCTCTGCCACAAAAAGATAAACATTAACTTCATGACCAATAATCCCAATGTTCAGGTGTATAAAAATGTAATATTTCAAAGGCAATGTCGTTTATAGCATTTTTATGTCACTGAGTTATGTGCAATGAGAGATGTTTTGATGCTTATAAAATAAATGGATTCAATAAATTGTGAATTCATAATTCCAAAAAACAGTGAAAATCTTGAAAAAATAAAATAGCAATAATGTCGACACCTTTAGAACATTTAAAATATCTACTCAGAAATGAAACCTACTGAATTCAATAGGATTTACTGGTTTAAAGTATTGTTGTCTTGCTCTTCAGATCAAAAGGCTCCCAAGTAGCTATATAAACCATTCATTATTATGCTCTAAGTCAATATAAAAAGCCACTTTATTGTATTATCTCTGGCAATAGTTTACTCTGATATCATTAAATATTTGAGGCATAAAGCTAATACACAATGAGAAAGAAACTGGAAGAGCAGGGAAGAAGTAACATAATTATAACTTGAACTATTTCATTTCAATTGCTGGAAGGCTTCAGGCAGAGCGCATCTCTGTTTAGCTACTCTCAAATCCCTTTTTTCCCTATGTTTCTATAATGCCTTTGGCTAGGCTGCTACTGGAATCAAAATAAATGTGTTGCCCGAGGAGCAAATGCAATTTATGTTCATATTTTGTTTCAAGTTAAATTTTGGTGGCAATCCCACCATCTAAAGAATGGATGAAAATACATTTTAAAAAGATTTTTGAAACATTGTAGAGCATTGCATCTTCTTTCAACTTGAAAAAATAAATATTTAAAGAATAGAAAAAAGAAACACATCCATTTTCAAATGTGCTAGAAGAGGCAAGAGCAAACTTTCTAACTTGAGGGCCACATGGCAGGCTGGAGCGGGTGGGTGGGCCAGGAGAGAGGGGGTTCTCCTCAAGTCCCCTCCCTGCCCTTTTCTGCCATTCTTCTCTTTTAGGGGCAGAAAGTGAAGGAAAGATGGGAAATGTTTGGATCCCAAAAGGGTTAGCCTTGGTCATAATGAGATGGTGGATGGGGAGAGAAAAAGTGTATTCATTAGATCCCGTATTGCCTACTTCTGATATAGAATCCAAGAATCCTAGAGCTGGAAGAGATCCCAAGGGCCATCCAGTCCAACCCCCTGCCATGCAAGAAGGCACAATCAAAGCACTCCCGATAGGCAGCCTCTGCAGAAACTCCTCCAGAAAAGGAGACTCCACCACACTCCCAGTCAGCCTATGCCACTCTCCAACAGCTCTTACTCTTAGGAAGTTCTTCCTAATATTTTCAGTCAAATCTCTTTTCCTGCCATTTGAAACCACTGGTCCCTAGAGCAGCAGAAAGTCAGCCCCCTCACTCAATGGGACACCCTTTAAAATTTTGAAACATGGTTCTCATGTTCCCTCTCTACCTCCTCTTCTCCAAGCTAAACATCCCCCAGGAGGAAGGAAAAAGAGGAAGAAGGGAGGGAGGGAGGGAGGAAGAAAGATGAAAGGAAGGGTGGAAGGGAATGGAGGGAGAGAGGGAAGAGGAGAGAAGGAAGGAAAGACAAAAAGGAAGGAAGGAAGGAAGGAAGGAAGGAAGGAGAATGAGAGCGGGAAGGAGGGAGAAAAGAGTGAAGGAAGGAAGGACAAAATGGTGGAAGGGAAGGAAGGGGGAATGGAGGAAGAAAGAGGGAGGTGAGGGAGGGAGGGAAGGAGGACGGAAAGGAGGAAGGAAAGAGAGAAGCAAGGAGGAATAGGATGGCGTGAGAGAGAAGGGGCTGAGAAAAACACCCAAGGGGCCTGTGTTTGCCCATACCTATGCTAGAAGAACAAAGTAAATTATCCAGTGTTGTGAGACCAAAAGGGAGATATTTTCCGCAATTCCTTCCTCTTTTTTATCTTCAATTTGCTCTGGAGGATTACAAAATCTTTGAGCACAGAGTACAGGTTAGCTTACGAGGACTTTTGGGAGTCAAAAGGCCAGTGACTATTCTGCAATTCAGATGCCTATCAATCTTTTAAACAGTATGTTTATTTGATATCTTTCTGGAACACACACACACAACAGAATCAACAAATTTAACTACTCTCATTCCTAACTAACTGGGTAGCTTTTTGTAAACTGCCTATACTTTCCGTATGTTGTGGACAACTAAGGCCACTTTGCTCAATAATTGACAATGCTAGCTGGCGTTGATAGGAGTTGTAGTAAAAAAACAGCTGGAGGATGCCTGTCCTGGTTTGTCTTTCAAGAACAGCCTTAAGACACTGTGGTAAGTAAATGAAAACCGCTTTACTTCAGCAAAAGTAAGGCCTTCGACAAAGTCCCCCACGACCTTCTGGCAAACAAACTAGTAAAATGTGGGCTAGACAAAACTACGGTTAGGTGGATCTGTAATTGGCTAAGCGAACGAACCCAAAGGGTGCTCACCAATGCGTCGTCTTCATCATGGAAAGAAGTGACAAGTGGAGTGCCGCAGGGCTCCGTCCTGGGCCCGGTTCTGTTCAACATCTTTATTAACGACTTAGACGAAGGGTTAGAAGGCACGATCATTAAGTTTGCAGACGACACAAAACTGGGAGGGATAGCTAACACTCCAGAAGACAGGAGCAGAATTCAAAACGATCTTGACAGACTAGAGAGATGGGCCGAAACTAACAAAATGAAGATCAACAGGGACAAATGCAAGATACTTCACTTCGGCAGAAAAAATGGAAATCAAAGATACAGAATGGGGGACGCCTGGCTTGACAGCAGTGTGTGCGAAAAAGACCTTGGAGTCCTTGTGGACAACAAGTTAAACATGAGCCAACAATGTGATGCGGCTGCTAAAAAAGCCAATGGGATTCTGGCCTGCATCAATAGGGGAATAGCATCTAGATCCAGGGAAGTTATGCTCCCCCTCTATTCTGCCTTGGTCAGACCACACCTGGAATACTGTGTCCAATTTTGGGCACCACAGTTGAAGGGAGATGTTGACAAGCTGGAAAGCGTCCAGAGGAGGGCGACTAAAATGATTAAGGGTCTGGAGAACAAGCCCTATGAGGAGCGGCTTAAAGAGCTGGGCATGTTTAGCCTGCAGAAGAGAAGGCTGAGAGGAGACATGATAGCCATGTACAAATACATGAAGGGAAGTCAAAGGGAGGAGGGAGCAAGCTTGTTTTCTGCTGCCCTGCAGACTAGGACACGGAACAATGGCTTCAAACTACAGGAAAGGAGATTCCACTTGAACATCAGGAAGAACTTCCTCACTGTGAGAGCTGTTCGACAGTGGAACTCTCTCCCCGGGGCCGTGGTGGAGTTCCTTCTTTGGAGGCTTTTAAGCAGAGGCTGGATGGCCATCTGTCGGGGGTGCTTTGAATGCGATTTCCTGCTTCTTAGCAGGGGGTTGGACTGGATGGCCCATGTGGTCTCTTCCAACTCTACTATTCTATGATTCTATGAAAACAAAGTACAGTACACTCAGTGAAATAATGCAAAAGAAAGTCAGGAAGTCTTACTTCAGACAAAGAAACATGCATAAATCCAGATATAGACTTGGAGCATGCACACAGAGAGTGAAGGCATTAGAGTCAGTTTGTTACCAGCAAGAGCTGGCTGTACCTGCTTTTATAGCCCTGGATCCCCACACAGCTTCTAGGGCAGTTCCTAATTATTCAGCTGCATTTCTGGCAGCTAATCTAGCCAAACGACATCTCTGCTCTGTTTCCTTCCACCTCTCCTGGAATGAGAGTACCAGCAAAGTCTCCTCCTCAGACTCCAACTTGCCCTCAGATTCATGAACACTTTCCTACTCCCATTCCTGTTCTGAAGAAGAAGAATCCCTGACAATGCCATATTGGGAAACTTTATTTTAAGGATTAAAATTAGATTATGCAAGTGTAAGCATGAAGTGGTTAAATAAACACTAAATAGTACGACTATTGAAATGATTACATGATTCTTGTGCATATGATATTGTAGAACCACAAAATTGGAAGGAACCACAAGGACCATCTAGCTTTACTCACTAACATGTAAGAACATACAACTAAAACACTTCTGAGAAAAATGATGCATCCACTTTAATCAGTGAAGAAGACTGCATCCTTGGAGAATAACCTCTTTATATGAATTACATGAAATCAAAATTATTTATGAATACTTAACAAATGGAATCCTTTATGCATATGAATGTATGTAAATATCTTCACAATTTTTCTTCCCACAGTACTACATCCTGTTTCAGTCAGATCTCACTTTATATTGACAAGCTGGAATGTGTCCAAAAGAGGACAAACCAACATGAGAGAAAGCCCAATGAGTAACAACAAAAGATGCTGTGTATTGGAGAAAATAAGATTGAGAAGTGACATGACAGCCATATTTAAATATGTCATGCCCCCACAGAGACTTTACTATTTTATCTAATTAAGCATCACTTATTTAGAAGGGGTTCAGTACTTTATTGTATAGTTTATGGAAAGGAACCATAGGTCGCTCTTTTCCTTTAAGACTCCCCCCTCCCCCCAAAGGTGGAGTCTCATAGGCGGACCCTGTAGCTTCTTGAAAGCCAGCCATTTGGAAGAAGGTGCTGAGAGGACCTAGGAAGCTGAACACATTGAATGTTAGAGGTTGGTGCTAGAAGTCGAAAAAACCCTGTATGGAAGCCAAAGCAAGAAAGGACACAGAAGGAAGGCAAAAAATAAGCAAAAACTACAGTTGAGTTAAGCCTCCAACTTTTCCTACAAGTTTTAATTGTTAGTCCTGGTGGGAGTTAGAATTTGACTTTTTATTACTCTATTAAATTCCTTGTTACTGTTCACCTGTGAAAACCCAACTTCGTTCCTGGTGAGATTATAGCATCTTCAAAAATTAGCTTGGGGACAAAACAGATATGTTGAAAATGAAGTGTGTTTGTCCAGAGACCACAAAATAAAATTACAAATGTGTAGAAAAGAGATTCCACCTGAGCATTAAGGAGGATTTATTTAATGTAAGAGCTGTTAGGACAGTCTCAGAGGGTGGTGGACTCTCCTTTAAGCAGATGACATAATCTAAATAAGTCAGTTCTCTTAGGTGCACATTTATGCATAGCAGGGGCCTCCAACTCTATGATTTATCTATTACTAAGCTTAATGCGACACATCCTATTTGTTTTAGTTGAATGCAATGCTGAAAAATACATGCATAATTTTGCTTATATGCAATTCAGGTACAGAGGTTTTGTCTAAACAACCAATCTTCTTCATTAATAAAATGTTTACACTAAAAAGCAACTACTGTCTGTATTTCAAGTAGAATATTATAGGAAGGAGATTAATATTTAAACATTTCCTTAATCACAATAGTAAATGGTATATTTTTAATATAGAAATTGCAATGGGGCCTTTAGGCCTATGTCACTATCACTTTGATAGTGGCTCAATTAGGTCGTGACATGTAGATGTGGAGATCAATACTATCTTAAATATAGAATAGTGCAGTACAATGAAGAAAAAATGAATTTTGAAGAAATTAAATAAAAATGGAAGTACAGTAGAGTCTCACTTATCCAACACTCACTTATCCAATGTTCTAGATTATCCAACGCATTTTTGTGGTCAATGTTTTCAATACATTGTGATGTTTTGGTGCTAAATTCATAAATAAAGTAATTACTACATAGCAGTACTGCGTATTGAACTACTTTTTCTGTCAAATTTGTTGTATAACATGATGTTTTGGTGCTTAATTTGTAAAATCATAAACTAATTTGATGTTTAATAGACTTTTCCTTAATCCCTCCTTATTATCCAACATATTTGCTTATCCAACATTCTGCTGGCCCATTTATGTTGGATAAGTGAGACTCTGCTGTATGTGGACTAGGTTGTGCATGTTTGTCCAAATATGATTAAATTTCCTCTTCAGTAGCTTTGAAAACAAGCCATTTTATGAAATACAGTAGAGTCTCACTTATCCAACATAAATGGGCCAGCAGAATGTTGGATAAGCAAATATGTTGGATTATTCTAGAAGATTGGGGTAGACCGAGTAAACAAAAGGAAAAAAGCATATGGCATGCACAAATATGTGACATGTTTTATGAACAGATGTGCTTGCTATTATTATATTAAATGGCAATCATTTCATTGAAAATTACATAATGACACTTTTCAAAACTATATTTTTCTATTAGTTGTGCTCTAATCATTTTCAAATAATGACATTAGTTCCTTTCATTACCTCATCCTGCCTGTATTAGACATGACTGGTAACATTCATTTGGTTGTTTTCATTACAATAGAGAATAATTATTCCAGTAAAAGTTTTCATCTTTCTTACACATTGTTCATTTTAAAAAGTCAAAATGCTGTTTTTTTCCTGTCAACATGACTGTATATTGTTGCTCAACCAGTTGCCAGACCATGCCATAGATTTCTACAACTGAGGAAGGTGTCCACTACTGCTGTCCACTCCCATGTCTTCCAAATGTCTGAAGGACTGATCATTTGGAAAATGGAAGCGGCTTCTTTTCTGCTCTTCCAGTAGATAGAACTTCAATCTATGGATTTTAATTTTAAGAAAAGCAGTTCTAGCTAAACATTAGGAAAGCCTTCTTCATAAGACTTGTTTGACAATGGAATAGATGGCATCAGAATGCAGTAAACTCTCCTATGTTGGAGGTTTTAAAACTGAATTTTGATGCCCACCTCTTGAGAATATTTTAGCTGTGGATTCCTGCACTGGCATGGGCTATGGTTGGCTGTTCCTTGGAGGTCTCTTGTATGGTTTAGTGATCCTACACCATTCACCAGCCTGCAAACACATGCATGCATTTTTGTGCACATTTTTAAAGTTTGTCAATTTCACAAAAATTCTAAGAAATGGAAATTGAGGCATACCACTGTATGTAACTCTGCAAGATTCCAGAGAAGAGAGAGTGGACCAGCTTGGTATGGTGGTAGTAGGGACAGGGAACAGTGTGCTTGTACACAAAGGTCTAAGAAAGCAGAACTGCAGGATCATGGCCTAAGAGTATAAATCCCGCAACTAAATGTCACCAACAACATTTTGAAATCTTATTTGCTTGCAGTTGTGGATAGAATGAAAATTTAAAACATTTCAAAAAGCAAGTGACTCTAAATTCTTATAAAGACTTGAACTGACAGCATTCTTTACAGTTTGGGACTCCTATGTATAATTTTTGGTGCATAAAACATTTCTTTTTGAGGGAGTACAAATTCTACAAAAAACTTGCCAACTACAACATTTTCTTCAGAGAAAATAATATTTCTACAAATTAATACCATTATCAGAACAGGAAAGCTTATTTCTTGTACAAAGAATACAGTTTTAATGCAAAAATGATATGGGCAATTTTTGCACACACACACACAAGTCCCAAACTGTGAATATCTTTGAAAACAAGTTTTCACTGACTTTCTTGTTATTAGGAAAAAGTTGCTGTAAGCAAAGATTTGATAGTCCACCTTATGAGATATTGAAACTGTAAAGGTCATAGTAACCAGGAAAACATCCAACTCATGAAGCATGAAATCCCAGACACATTCACATATTAAATATCAATGCCACATTTATTTGCATGCTTCTCTACCTTTTCATATGCTTTCATACTTTTAAGGAACAACTATTAACTAGTGTGATAATTTCTCAGTCAGTAGCTCATTTCAGTCAAGAAACTTTCAGCTGAAGTCGAATGAGGCTAGAATAGTAAAATATTGCATGTGAATCATTTGTAACACTAAATCAGACTCATAATTTAATGACAATAAGTATCTCCATTATCTACTGGTTGAGTTACTATCTTTAGGTCTTGTGCTGATTATAGTTTAGAAATAAGTCGCCCAGGTGATTTGTTTCACTCTCAGCAATTACAAATTGCAAATTGTTTATGAAGCACTTGCAGCTTTTTGTCACAGCAAAAAGAATTTTGGCCACCTGCTCCATCACTCTTCTGTCAGGCAGTAGATAACTGAGGTACCAGTTTAAGGTTTTCTTGGCTTCTTGGTTAGTAATGGGGATATTAACCTCAGTCTATCCAGAGCGGAATTGCATATAATAGTTGGGCCATTACCTTTGCTTGGAAAACCCTTATTGCAGCTGGGATATACTAGCCACCTTTTAGGTTAAAAAAAAAAGTGGGGTTATAGATTTACCACTAGATAGAGCATTTTGTATTGCCATTTTTGGTGACATCTCCAGGAACCTGACGCCTTAAAGGTAACCCCTTAATATTTAAATATTTGGAAACTTATTGTATTGGGTTATCTCTTATATAGCAGTTATGCCTAGCTCACTTAAGACAATACAATGGTCTATGGTTGACCTCCTTTTTTCTAAATCCTGCCTGTTCCTAACCTATTACTTTTTCTGAGTCCAGCGAGTCTAGGAGCCTGTTATATAAATGGCAAATGTAAAGTTTGCCCACGACAGAGAGTAAGCTAATGGCATGGTAATTTGCTGGATTGTTCATCCCCATTTTAAAATATTGGGATTTGTATAAATTTTGACCACAAATCCCCCTTGGGTAGAGAAAGGTGGGATATAAATAAGGTAAATAAATAAATAAATAAATAAATAAATAAGAAATCAGAAGATGGTCACTTTCCATACTAGGTACTGTGTTTAAGTTCTCTCTATATTTATATGTGTGATTTGCTACTAACATAATCTACCACACTGCTCCCACTTCCTGATATCTAGGTAAATTCCACACAGCTCTCAAATTTGGTGTCTCCATTTATTATTTTTAAGGCTGTGATAATTTCTTCAAAAGAAACCAACAGCAAACTGCACTGAAATCTATAATGAACACTTTCAAAAATGGAGTAATAAAGTAGCAGTAAAGAAGAAAACAAAAAGACTATGTAAAGAAAAAACAAAACAAAAGCTGTGTTACAGCTAAAGATTCATTTAAACACATTTTCTTATTCGATATTTATGAGCTGATTTCTTATTGCCCAATTGACCTGTTAGTAACTTAATTGTGTATAAAATACTTCATGGTAAGTAATAGAAATTGTAATGGATACATTAAGTTATGTAGAAAGTATTGCATTAACAAAATGCTAAAAATAAAGAGATCTTCATATTAGAAGCAGGAGAATCTCTAAAATTGCATATTAATTTGTAAAATGCATCATTAGATGATAATATTCCTTATCATAAAACAATTGAAAAGATGACATTAATGTGTACTAATATTTTGCCCAATGTTATTCCCATGAACACTAATGATGTGCCTTAGATATGCATATACTTTCTCACTCATTGGTTCTCCTGACTAGGTAGCTACTGAAAAGTGTGCTTAGTTGTGGTTGCTTGCAAATTTAGTGGGTTCTACTGAGGGGTTAACTGGTGAAAGTAGAGCATCCTCCTTCACACCACAATTTCTAGCATTCAGAGTGAGACACAAAAATGGTTTGCACCTAGAATTCTTGTACTTGTGTTTGCATTCTGTTGTGAATGAGCCTTCGGAGGCTGTGAATGATAGTGGTGGGATCAGGAGAGGAAGGAAAAACCCTCGCGAGGAGGGTTCGTTGGAGGATTTGCATAGGAAGAGGGTCTGGGAAATTAATGGGAAGGCTTCTGAGGAGGATTCCTGTGGGGATCTTGAAGTGGAAATGGATGCTGGGGAACAGGTGGAAACGGAGGAAGTGGGCACAGACTGGGCACGGGCACCGGAGGTGCTTGGGGAGGAATCGGGACCCATGGATGCTGCTGATGCTGGAGAGGCTTGGGTACCTTCAGAAGCAGATCCCATTTGGTCTGTTTGAAGGAATGAGGGTGGGGCCACAGGTGTGGATAGAGTTGGGTGTGGGCAAGATGATTGGAACTCTGATGAAGAATTTGGGACGCCTGATCCAAGGGCGTTGGCTGTGCGGAGTTCTGTTTCTGATTAAGAAGTTGGGACACCTGTTCCTTGGGCATTAGAGGTTTGGACGCCCAGGAAGACCTGGATAAATTGGGGATGTTTGGCCACTATACTGTGCATGTGGCAAGGTGTTGCTGGGCGCCATTGAGTTTCCTGTGCGTGTTACTGAAGACAGGACTGGGACTTTGCAACAGATGTAAGTTTGAGCCGGGTTATTTTGCAACGGAGGGCTGGAATTGTGTGGGTTTTCCTGGACTACACTGTTATTACTATTTTGCATTAGCTGCTGTTCGCCCTCATTGCTTTGGCTCTCTGTGCCATTCCATGTTGTGGATCTCCTTTTAATGACTTCAATCCCTGGACCTTGGACTGGAACTCGACTCGGCTCTTCCCTTTGCCCTTAAACGCTGCTTGGCATCACTCTCTATTCCATGGCTGCTTTCTGCTCCTGACTCCTGGCTTGTTTCCTGACCCTGACTCTGTCTCCTATCCTGACCTCGGACCGGCTTGACGACGCTTCTGTGCTCTGCTCCTTGGGCTCCTGGCTTGGCCTGTGCTCCTGTAGCGGTTTAACACTGTCTCCCCACTCCGACTTCGGACCGGCTTGACGACGCTTCTATGCTCTGCACCTTTAACTCCTGGCTTGGCGTTTTGCTCTGCAGCTGTTGCCGCTGGCCCGCCAGTGTCCTTCAGCTCTGCTTGCTTAGTTGCTCTCAGTTGAGAGCTTTTCTGCCCAGTTTGGGTTCAAAGTTGCTTTTGTACTTCTGGGCTTTAGGAGGTTTTTTGGGGCTTTGAAGCTGTTTACTTTACTTTGTATGTTCTTTCTAAGTCCGCTCTGAACTTTTGGGCTTATTTGAAGGACTTTAAGTTTAATATGGATTATATTCCTGATTAATCCGGATTATTCGCCAATTCACGTTTTTTGGCGTTTCTTTGTTTAGACTGCTTAATAACACTGAATGTTAAGTGTTTTAAGCCATTTGTAGGTTGTTGAATTGTTTTTTGGGATTTAACTGAATTAAACTCTGTTTTGCTCTCCATTGGCATCTGACTTTTGACACATTCACTTGGGAAGTTATCTTGCTCCTTTTCTTTGCATTTCTAAACTGTATTTTAAAATGTTCAAGAGAAGTCTTATGTTGCTACAATGTTAAAAATTGGGGGACTGAAAAAAATTCAAGGGGAGAAGAATTCTAATTGGGGCAATATCCTCATTTTTACCCATAGTTGAACTTCTGGTTCTACTCCATGGTGTCCATTAGCTACTACATCAAACATCACTTCAACTGTACCAAATTGTGTTTTTGACAAAATCTGGGGGTGTTAACATTAAAGGCAAAGAAAAATAGCAATCTAACAAACTTGCAATATTTCTTATTTTTAATTTTTAAAAATATATATTTAAAAGGATTGGGTAGCTGTAGAGACTCATGCTGGTTAGGAGACTGCCCACAAGACAGCCTATTTGCCCATGTCATCCTATTTATTTCAAAATTATATTGGGCCATCTTCTCCGCTCTCCCTTTCTTGGACTGTTTCTAACATCTACATAATGAATCATGATGGGCACAGACAAGAAGTTCCCCTACATTATGGGATGGGCTCTGTCACTTTCAATTGCCTAAATGGATTATAACTGTTTTAAAACGGGTGGGGTGGGATAACATCCATAGTCTAGCACCATGAGATGGTGACAAGCTACATCTTTCACTAACTAATTTTTTACCTTGATAACACACATATGTTCTCTTCACAGCACAGAAAGTTCACATGTATGGCCATTTGGTAAATGTCAGCTTGTATTCTATGAAGATGTATGAAGATACTACCGTGCGCTTATCTGTATAAGTAAGATTCCATACAGTCACTCACTGCATATTTGGATTACAATATTTCTTTTGTTTTTACTCTAATTACATGGAAAGCCTATAATTCCTGGCCTCCAGTCAGTCCTGCCATATAGAAAAGAGGGTTGTGTAAGCTCTGAAAGAAAATGTCCTGGAGCAATGCAATCAGCAGCATACAGCAGGATGGGACAGTATGACTTAACAGGATTGGTTATAAACAACTAGTTAAATTCAGGTCCTGGAGGACCTGAGAAAGCTTCTAAGAGAAGCAGTTGGAAATCAGTAAAAATTTCCAAGCCAGCTGCATTCTTACATTCCCAAGACAGGGTCAAGCCCTGTTTTTAAAGCCAAGTTACCACAAATGTAACAGACTTGGAACAAAGTCCTGGACTGCTGAATGGCCTTGGAATGGCCTTTCCTGCTTATTCTATTCAATGGTTCTATGAATGAGCATTCAATCATTACTAAAGCCATTCATACAATGCTAGACTCTATGTTTACAAAAATTCCTAAAGATTCCACCCACTTTCCATTTCCTGAAGAATGTATAGAATTGTTTCAGTTACTTGAAATAGCTTTTTGGATGGATCTTCAAATGTATTTCTGTCTTCTTGGATGGATACAATTATTGGGAATTGTGACATGTAATGTTAATTAAAACTTATAATTTTCTCCAGCTCTTTGATTAAACTTTTTTTAAAATTTTCTTCCTGCCCCTAAAACATTAAAAGTCAATAAGTGAAACTTTGAAAAGTTACTTTTTGTGGAATACACTTTTCAGAATTACTACCTGGCACTGAAACTTAGTGATATTAGCTACAGAGTTATAGGAGCCACAATTCCAAAAAGTATTTTTTCCAGAGGGACCCTGGCTAAGTTAACTATTAGCCTTCTTCAGGCTTAAGGGGTAAGGACAACAACTGATCCATGCAACAGCCATTGAACTGTCAACAAGTAAAACTGTGATGGCATAAAGTCAATGAGAGCAAGCACATTGACTTTTGCAGCAGAAAGACTCTGCTGAAAGCTCTGTTAGAAACAAGCAGAGACTGAAGCATTCAGAAGGTAATTGCATTTGATTTTTCCTTAATGTAAGACACCTTAAACATTCTTTTAGATTGAAAGACAAAACAGAAATCAATGAAAATAGATGCCTAATAAATTAAAAAAAATGATTTGAAAGACAGAAAGGTGTACTGCACAAGATCCAGTTTTGAACCGCATGAAAAAGTTTATATATACAGGTTTATATATACATGTACAGAGGCACAATGAATGACAATGAGGGCTTGATCAGACTTTTGAATCCATTTCAAGTATCGAACTGGAACAATCTTTGTCACATATAGACTTCTGACTCTCACCATATTGGCAACGGAAAAAGGGACTACATAGGATTTGAAAGGAACTTTCTGGGCCTTTTCTAATTAATTAAAAATTACTGTGCAATCTTTAAATATCATGAGGCATTATTAATTCCCCCTATTTTCTGCCTCCTCTCTTTACTCTCTTGGCCCCAAACTAGGGATCACTAAGTATTTTGATTGAAAACTTCTGGGCTGTGAAAAAAAAGCACTACATAGAATTGTCTATAGGCTCTGTGAAGGAACAACTCTCCCAGGCCTTCATCCTGCCTTGCTTCAAGGAAGATTGTGCATGCCCAGTATCCAAAGATGATACTGCAAGCTTCACACAGGTTTTAATTAAACCCATTAATTCATTTTTAAAACAAAATACCCTCCGGGCACACACATCAGGTTCCCCTCAGAAACCATGCCAAGTTTCAATCGCCTAAGTTGTACAGTCTTGGAGACATGCTGGAGACACACACATGCTTTATTAGTACAAGCAAAACAATAGTTAAAGTTTGAAATACCAGCAAAACATTCTGTATGGGGTTGCTTTTTGCGCAAAGAAATTACTTTCTCAAATCAGAGACGAAAAGGAAAAGCCTTAATAGGTAGAGGTAATGGTTTCCCCTTGACATTAAGTCTATTTGAGACTGACTCTGGTGGTGGTGCTCATCTCCATTTCTCAGCTGTAGGCTTATCTGTAGATGCCTTATGTGGCCTGCATGACTGCTACCTTTCTGCTGAAGCGATACCCATTGATCTATTCACATTTGCATGTTTTCAAACTGCTAGATTAGCAGAAGCTGGAGCTAACAATGGAAGCTCATTCCATCCTGCGGATTCATGTCGCTGACCTTCCAGTCAGCAAATTCTGCAGCTTAAGAATTTAATCTGTTGCACCACTGTGACCCCCTAATAAGACCTTAATACCTGGACATAAATTATTGAAATCAAACTGTACATTTTTTTAAAAAAAATCAAACCTTACCCCAAACCCTTTCATCAAAACAAATAAACTAGCAAAATTAATATAAAACAAAAGGATGAAGTTTTAGTATAAAAAGAATACCTGTCTGGAAACTGAAAATTTGACTCACAAATCCATATCACAGTTTTAAAAATGCACCTTCTATTAGAAACAATAACGGCAAATCCAAGCACCTTCAAAGAAGTGTATTATATGATCTTGTAAATAAGCCAGAATATACACTTTAAAATGTAAAAAAACAAAAAACAAAGTGAACTTCAGAACGTGTTGAAGATTTGAGAAGGCATTATTCTGTGTTGCTAAAGAACAGATTGAATTCTATAAAATTAAATTACAACCAATATATATGGTGTTACTTTGAAAATGGAAGTGGAAAACCTGGTGCCAGAAAAAAAAAAAAACGTTTTCCAGTAATGCTTGAAGGGAAAATAGCTGTTCCACTTACAAACAAAATCAGATTTGTACTAACCTTCAGGATCAAGCAGTTTCTCAATTCCCAGGTGTCGTTTGGCTATGTTGAAGGCATGGTCTAATCGCTGTATAGCTGACTGTTGGCGAACCACACTGTCCCAATCAAACAGATCTGGCCTGTAATGTAAAAGAAAGAAAGAAAAAATCAAGATTAATGGCACAATTATATTCCCACTCATGTTCACTTTTATATTATACATATAACAAAGGTGACTTGAGCTGATGGGAGTCATTGATACATGAATATATATATATATATATATATATTTGCTTAATACCAAATTAAACATTGAAACAAGGAATCCAACTGATGTAATTGAAATGCTGTGGACAAGTCTTAATTGTTTTATAGGCAGAGATCAAATTACATTTTAGATAAACATTCTAGCATCTTGTGCTATTAGTTACAATGTTTGAAATACAGTAGAGTCTCACTTATCCAATGTAAATGGGCCGGCAGAATGTTGGATAAGCAAATATGTTGGATAATAAGGAGGGATTAAGGAAAAGCTTATTACACATACGCAGTAATGCTATGTAGTAATTACTGTATTTACGAATTTAGCACCAAAATATCATGATGTATTGAAAACATTGACTACAAAAATGCGTTGGATAATCCAGAACGTAGGATAAACGAGTGTTGGATAAGTGAGACTCTACTGTATAAAAAAAATCTGTTAATTTGAGACGACTGTAATTTTAGCTAAGAGTTATCATTAGGAGAAGTAAATTTGTTTTCAAAGCTACTGAAGAGGAAATTTAATCATATTTGGACAAACATGCACAACCTAGTCCACATACAGCAGAGTCTCACTTATCCAACATAAATGAGCCGGCAGAACGTTGGATAAGCGAATATGTTGGATAATAAGGAGAGATTAAGGAGAAGCCTATTAAACATCAAATTAGGTTATGATTTTACAAATTAAGCACCAAAACATCATGTTATACAACACATTTGACAGAAAAAGTAGTTCAATATGCAGTAATGCTATGTAGTAATTACTGTATTTACGAAATTAGCACCAAAATATCACGATGTACTGAAAACATTGACTACAAAAATGCGGTGAATAATCCAGAACTTTGGATAAGCGAATGTTGGATAAGTGAGATTCTACTGTATAATGCAGTTTGACACCACATTAGCTGCCATGGCTCAATGCTGTGGAATCATAAGAGTTGTAGTTTTGCAAGGTCTTTATCTTTCTATGCCTAACAGTGTTGGTGCCTCACCACTATAACTCCCATAATAGTAGAACACTGGGCCATTGTGTTGAACTACATTAAGTCTACAATGTACCGTGTGTTTACCTTTCTCATCCAGTTCTATTCTGCTTGAGAAGTTACTCATAATTTTGCTAGCATCATTAACAGATAACAGAAAGAACTGTGATTGGGGAATGCATATGATTAGAAACTTCCCTACTTATCAATTCAAGTATCATTTGTCTGTAGATATTTCAAGAAAGCCATATAGAATAATTGGATAGCAGAGAAACTATTAATGTGTCAATGAACTGTAAACTATCTTTGAGTATCCTCTGGCAGAAAAAAGTAGGGTATAAATATTACTACTACGATGACTAATAATAATAATAATAATAATAATAATAATAATAATAATAATAATAACCATCTCCTCCCAACTATGAGCACCTCAGAAGGGAAGGAGCTTAGTCCAGTAACCGAAAAGAATCACCAACCCTTTCTGCCACGGTGAGAAAAAACCAAAGAGCTGTCACTATTTTTAATTTTTTTTAGTAGACATTACGAAAGGCCAGAAGTGGTTTCATGGGAGACAGAGGTAATGCATTGACTCAGTTTTTTGGTTCATTTTTTGAAGGAAAAAACCCACCAACCAACATATACATGACTATTATATTAATCTGCACAATAATCTTTCCCTTTGCCTGGTTTGAGGTACCACTATTTTCTCAAAAAGAGGGTACTGAATAATCTTCTATTCTTTTGTTCCTTATTCAGAAATTTCTTTCTCAAGGGAGCACTATCATCTGAAATTCATGCAACTGGCATTTACACTGCATTATACTGATGATATTGCCCACGGGTTTTAATGAATTGTATCATATTAAAACTCAGCATACTGAATTGGAGAGATGAATATCTTCTTACTCACATTTTCTTAGCTTTATGCCTGATACTTAGATTTCATTCTCCATCCTGAAGATAATAATATGAAGTTCTGTTTCAGTATTATTAATTATGGTTCTTTCTATTTCAGTGGGATCTTATCTTTGCAAAATAATGTGAGTGAAGGCTGGTCCATGGTAAAAAGCAAAATGAGTAGTTCCAGATGTAGTATTTAAATATGTATGAATAATAATATGCTGAAAGAAAAATATAATGTACATTAAGAATTTTTTTAAAAAAATGTTGATACTGTATTCAGAAGATAAAAATTACTTATTTTTCTGGAATTTATTGTGGGAAATTATAGAATCATAAGGAGATCAGGTTCAATCCTTGCTGTATATCCATTAAAAAGAACTAGAACCTAGTTCTAGAACCAAGCCAGTTGACACCAAGGGCCCACTGTACTATTGATGCCCATATTAGATTCAGGTCATTGTTAGAGATCTAGAGTGGATTTACAGGATTTATGTATGGAGTCTGCTGTAATTAATACTAATTAATACTGCAGTTAATACTAAACCATGGATTTTGACAATTAAAACAAAATGAGGAAAAGTCTATGTACAGGCAAGAACTTTATTTTATCAGGGCTTCTACATATTCAGATCCAAGCAAATGTGAGCAGAAACACACTATAAGTATAGAGTGATCACTCAATGAAAGAGGGCTGGTAATGAGCAGGAAGAGACACTGAGGGACCCCACTATACCCACACAAACAGCCCTCATACAAGCAATCTAAATAATTGCCTAAAGGTACCAAAACTCAGCAGAACCATGATTTTATATATAGTTAATACACGACTCAGCACTACTTTGAATTTGCAGCTGAATAAGATTGGTGGCAGATGGCACAGAATTAAAAACTACTGTGCCAGTAAACAGAAGCTTTAAAAGTGTCTACCTAAAGAAAATGAAGCATCACAAATCACTATGTTGGAATGAGACTGTTAAAACAACATCTATAGCACTGGCACTCCTTAAAATGTGTTTTGAGACTATTCCCATAGTTGTGCATCACCCATAAGGCCAATCATTAATGAACAAAATTTTCTGACTTAGGTAATGAGAGGATGAAATAGAAAACAAAGTGAAGTACCCAGAATTCTTCCAAACAGATTATAAAAGTAACTTAAAGTTATGGTTCTCATGCTGTTTTTTCCCCTTGAAGTTCTTGTAGAAACAGCTGCCTCATCTTTTCTTTTAAAATGAGAAATTTATCAGTAGTAATTTTCACACTACTTAAGGAAGCAATTATTTTGACTTTTAAGTCTCTGCTCTGAAAGTAAAAGCTTGGAGGACTGCATTCCAGTTCTAACCACAGAAATAATAGAAATGTTGCAACTATGTACTCAAATACTGGTATGTAAATGTGATTTTAATATTGAATGTAATTTTTTAATGTTTAACATGTATTAATTTTAATTTTATTTAATTTTAAGCTTAATGTTTTGTATGTGTTTTAAGGTATTAAATAATTGCCATATGCAATCCGCCTTGCGTCCCCTTCAGGATAGAGAAAAGCGGGGTATAAATAGGATAAATAAATAAATAAAATAAGCTGCCTAATGCTAGGGGTTTTTCTTGGGCTAAGCTTAAGGTCAGTGTGTCCAGTTTCAAGTACTTAATAAATTAAGGCTTGCTGTGTTGTTGCTATGAAGGTATGCATTTAAATCACCACCCTGTTATTAAGTGTCTTGCAAAGTATTAATTAATGCTTGTTGTTATTATGCACGGACACAAGGGTGGCTACTAAATGGCCCAGAACATCTCTCCACATTTTCTGAAGCAGCTTAAACAATACATTCAGCCCTCTGCCTATTATTTACATTTTTAAAGGATTATTTTGCAGTGGTTTGAGAGCAAGCATATTGCAAGGGCAGATGTAGTAGGGGAAGGCAAAAGTAAACAACTACTTTGCCATGGTACTGATATGCCACCTTGCTAATAAGGCTCTCAATTTCTTGGGTATCACGGCATTGATAGCTTTCTGTCAGAACCTTTGGCTGGAGTCAGGCCCATAGCCAGGATTTTGATTTGGGGGGGAGGGGCTGAGTCTGAGTGAGAGAGGATCTACCCTAGCAAACCTTTTGTATCGTTATCCCAATACCCCCATGCATATGGGATATATTGAGCATGGTGATCAGATCATGATATGAATAAACATAACAGTTTAAATAATAAATGTAAGTACTTCTCACGGACCACCCAGAGAATTTGGGGAAGGGGCTGAAGCCCCTCGAGCCCCCACCCCATCCCCCGAGCTACATGCCTGGCTGGAGTTAATATTTGGCTCTCCTCCTGTGCTTTCAAGTGATGCACATGAGAGAAAACAGATGCCTTCATTATACATAGAACATTATTATTGAACATGGCTGTGATTGCCCCATAAAGAAGAAATGTGGAAGTCTCAATAATGTCATTGAACAATGGCCAAAAAGATTGAGGATGCTTTACTTGTGGAATAAAGAACATCAAAAGAACACAGTTTTTATATTTGATTCCTTATCCTTATTGATTATCCATACTGAAATATTCAAACATTGAAGGAAAAAGGAATAGAGAGACTAGAACAATTATATGACAGAGAGGGAACGGTAAGAGAAAATAAAATTAAACAATGGCTTGGAGAAGAAAATTGGTTACAGATAAGAGCAATCTGTGCATATTGCAAAAAAAAAGAAAATATTAATATGGTTAAGAGAGAAGATAACGCCTTTGAAAAGATAATAAGAGAAAAGGGGGAAGGAAAGAAGGCACAGGCCAGCAAAATATATACAATGCTCATAGAGGCTGATGGATGTATAATACGGGATCTGAAAAGTATGTGGGAAACGGAGCTGCAAATCACAGAACAAGAGATGAGAAATGTGGTAGAGACAATAGGGATGAAAAGGAATACCAGAGTACGAGAAATGAGGAGGAAAATATTGCACAAATGGTATCGTACACCCTGCCAATTAGCATACTACTATAAAAAGGGGAGTAGTCAGTGCTGGCATGGATGTCATCAGAAAGGGCGGTTTATGCACATGATGTGGGAATGTGAACATGTACAATATTTTTGGCAGACTATACAAAATGAGTCAAATCAAATACTAGGAAATGAGTGGGTCATAACAAAGGAAATAGCGGTATTAGGGAAAAGAGAGGAAATGGGAAATAAAAGGGAAATAAAAGAAGCAATAATTGAATGTGCACAAGCAGTAATAGTATTAGGGTGGAAAGATAAATCAAAATGGACAGTAAATAAATGGTACCAATATATGGTGGAGCAAATGGAATTTGAAATTATGAATGTGAAACTAAATGTTGTAAAAACTAATGAAAATAGAACAAGAGAAATGGAAGAAAGATGGACAATGGTAAAGAACTATATCATGAATCAATCTGGAGATCAAGCCATAAGAAATAAGATACAAATGTTATATAGTATATAGGTTGGAAATGGATTAAGATAAAGATATAAAAATTGTCTCATAAAGAAACGAATATGTAAAAAGAAAACAATCCTCGTGTTGGTGGTGGGAATTGTAAATGTTTCGTATGTCTACGGTATGTATTTTTTGTGTTTTAAAAAATAAAAAATATTTTAAAAAAAGAACACAGAAGAAACTAGTAGTAGAATATCATGATTAATATAAATCTGGTTGGACATTCATGACACCTGAAAAAAGGGGGGGGGGGGAAGCTATGTATTATGATCTTGTGAAGTCAGTTACCAAAGATCTAAAGGTTGCTACAACCAGTGTTGGTTGAGGAAAGGCGGGAATATGGTGGTGCAGCTGGAATCCTGATTGTCATTCTCTCTGTGCTTACAATAAACGTTAAGAGATCTACACTCATGTTCAGTGGATATTAGCCATGCCACAATAGCATGTATTATCTATGTTTACAGGCAGAAAGCATCTTGTTGGCAACAGCTGGTAATGATCAATAGGAGATGGCTTACAAATCTTTCTTTTTACTCCAACTTTTGTTTTTACATTTTTAAGACATTTCTTGCTGGACACTGCTGGGGGGAAATTATTTTGACCTGGATGAGACAAAACAAGCAAACGTTGTTATTGAATTTTTAAAATACATGACCTACCTGTGACTGTGGATAAGTGCATTGAATGCCAAGCCATCGGACCAGCTATTGGTGAAATTAATAACATTGACCTGTGGATAGTTCTGAGTTGATTGACGAACCCAGCTCAACAAGATCTTTTCACTGTTTGTCTGCTGCAGTCCAGCCATGATGTTTTTCATTACATCTTTGACCTGTGTTAGAAGACAGAATTTCACCAGCAGCTCAGCTGATTTATCACAGGCAACTCATTTCCCTGCTCTAGTCAAGCCCAGCCTTTTTTCTAAAAAACAAAAACAAAAAAACCCCTTCATTTTAAGTGCCTAGATATTCAGCACAGTGAGCTGTGACATCATAAAATACCCATGAAAGGATGGAGAAGGAATACTATTTGTCTAGGAAAACAAGGTTTTAGTACAAAGAAAAAGAATTGCTGCTATTCTGTCTTTTCTTCCTCCTTTAGAGGAATATGCAAAAGAATGGTGCTTGGAGGTTAATCAAATCAAAAGGTCATTTTTAGACTAGAAAAATCCTTTCCTCTGAAAAATTGCTGAATTATGATACTATGAGAAGAAGTAAACCTAGAGTAGATGCCTGATGTTAATTTTATAATTAAATTGCTGTTTTAATTCTTAATCTGCATTCATGATAGATAATGAACACAATCAATAACTATGCTGCTTTTTGCAGAATGAGAAGAGGAACAACCCCTCGTGCTCTCCAAAAATCTGTTCCAGTGAGTTGTTTAAAGTTCTAGAACAGCATAGGAAGTAGATACAAGAAGGGAAAAGTTATGAATAGACCTAACTCATTCTGTTCATGAAATAGGGATAAATTCCAAAACTCATTCTGTTCATGAAATAGGGATGAAATCCAACCTGTTTAAAAATGTAAATATGCTTGTAGAAAATATCAGCTACTAGGATACTGTTTATAGTTTTACTTTTAAAGGTTATTCATATATACGAGAGTAGGTCAAAAGGTTTTGCCTCCATAAAAACATTATAAATGAACAAATAACAGCAGAAGGTGCTACAGATCATAGCCTGAACTATCCTCTATGCAAAACTACCATTCAACATAGTCACCATCCATGTGTTCACATTTGCGCCATCATTTAACCCAGGCATCAAAACCATTTTGGAAAAATTCAGGATTTTCCTTCGTGACCCATGATTTTAAAGCTGTTTTAACATCATTCAAGTCATTGAATCTGAAACCATGTAGGTTGTCTTTCAGAGGACCTCTGGTTTCTCTGTGTAGTCTGACATTGAATGACGTCTTTTGGTAATCAATGAAAGAAAGACAACCCAGAATGCGATATTTTCTGCTTTTTTTCCTGTTAGACTGCGTGGCTATGATCAAGGGTGGATCAGCCACATCTGAAGCCTGCTTGTTCTCTGTTGATTTCCACATCTTGAGATTTTTTTTGTAACAGGATCCTTGTGAGCAGTTTCTATAGTTGAAAGAGGAGTGTAATAGGATGATAGTTGCTAAGGTTTTCTGTGTCTCCTTTCTTCATTAGAAGTATGGTTTCAGACGTTGTCCAATCTTTAGGTAAGACGGCACTTTGCAAGAATTATGTAAAACATTCTGCAGTCACCTTTTGAAGATTATAACCTCCCACCTTTAGGTGTTCTATTCTCATTCCATCCTTTCCTGGGCATTTATCTGGATGCATTTTACTTATGGCCTCATCTCAATAATACTATTGGGATTTCTTCCATCTCAACATGTGGTTTGACTTCAACTATTTGCATTTTGGAATTATGTAAGTTATTATAGAAGTCTTCACATATCTGTTTCATTTCCAATTGATTTGTTATGTGCATTCTGTTTTTGTTTTATTTATTTATTTATTTATTTATTTATTTATTTATTTACAGCATTTATATTCCGCCCTTCTCACCCCGAAGGGGACTCAGGGCGGATCACATTACACATATAAGGCAAACATTCAATGCTTTTTAACATAGAACAAAGACAAACAAACATAGGCTCCGAGCGGGCCTCGAACTCATGACCTCCTGGTCAGAGTGATTCATTGCAGTGATTCATTGCAGTTGCTTTCCAGCCTGCGCCACAACCCGAGCTGTGCATTTGGTAGCTTTTTATTCATTTGCAGCTGCTTTTCCTCATTTAAAATACTTTTCTTGTTCTCTGCAGCCTACCTTAATCGCGTAATCCAATATTCGTCATAGTCTGCCTGAATTTTGTTGCAAAGTTGCTTTTACTCCTCCCCTTTTGCTTTGCCATCTGCTATTCACTGCGCTCTGACAGCTATTAAGTGTTTTGTGCCTTTTCGGATTCTACTAATCTTCATTGGAGGAATGGATTTGCTTGAAAGATCAATCGCCTTTTCAACTTTTCCCACAAACATCTCATAATTTTTGTTGACATCAGAGCTTAGGACTGAGAAATTTCTCAACCAATTTCTGAGAATATATAATACTATTGAAAAATTGTTGCTTGTTGTTAGCAAAAAGGATGAATTGTGGTTTTTATAAACATGCATTGCATTTAATTTTCACCTGAATTGCCCTCCCACAAGAAATGAGGAGATAAGAGAAGATAAAATAAAAGGTCAGAAAAGAGGCTACCATGTTTGGGTGATGGATGCACTGATGTTGGTGTAGAAAAGGGTATGGCGAAACAATGTCTTGCTCAAACCAAGAACCTCTCAAAGCTTGTATGATACCCTCCCTCTCTGCACATCTCATTGGGAAAACAAGCAAAAAGAAGGCTTCAGACACATTAATAAGGGGATTGCAGGAGAGAAAATACACACAACGGGCTGCTCTTGTATCCCTCGTGCTAATGAGAGGGGAGAGCAAACCACTTCCAGCTAATTGCTGTCTGAATGCACATGCCAAAGGATAGACTTTTTTTTAGGTCTCAAGGCACACTGAACTCAAAATTCACTTTTTCCCCCTCCACACTCTTAACCCATCGATGACATCCTATCAGTCTGATGAAATGGGATTCTGTTCTAGAGGATCCTTTCCCACAATATATTTACAGATTGAGCATCCTTTATCAGGAATTCAAAAATTCAAAAACCAAAAATGGCCCACATGGGCAGCTCAGATATTGGCACTTTTACTTTCAGATAGTTTATGGTATGCACATTTTGTTTCATGCATGGAATTCTTAAAAACATTGTATAAAATCACCTTCGGTTTATCTGTATAAAGTATATATGTTTGGACTTGGTTGCCATCTCAGAGATATCTCATTATACACCTATATGCAATTAAAGGCATTCCAAAATCTGAAAAAAGAAATCCAAAATCCAAAACACTTATGGTTCCAAGCATTTTGGATAGGGGATATTCAATTTGTATTAGGTTTTAGTGTTGTACAGGATTCTATCATATATATATATATATATATATATATATATATATATATATATATATATCCACCCCATTACTAAAACTAATAAAATTACTTTTTCCTTTTCAAATGACATAGTTATGTCATTTTTCGTTGGTTCTGAATAACACTTTTTAAAAGTTCAGTAAATGTTTTACCTGCCAGTGGAGGATTATACTCCAGATCAATCCAAGGGTTAGTTTATGATTTCCATCCACAATATCTGTGCTGCCAATATTCACCAGATCTACCTGTCAAAGCAAAGCAAAAATAATTAAATAAAAACAGTGTAAGTCAGTTCTAGTATTTTGTAGAATAATAAACAAAAATGTAAATGGGCAGAGACTCTTGAAAAATATATAAATAGAGCTGTGAAAAGCCAGTTTTATATATGACCAGCTGTGCCTGGCCATGCGTTGCTGTGGCGAAGTATGGTGATATGGGAAATAAAGTATTGAGGAACTGATGGTAGTTAAGGTAAAGGGTAAAAGTTTTCCCCTGACATTAAGTCCAGTCGTGTCTGACTCTGGGGGTTGGTGCTCATCTCCAGTTCTAAGCCGAAGAGCCGGCCTTGTCTGTAGACTCCTCCAAGATCATGTGGCATGACTGCATGGAGCGCCGGTACCTTCCCGCCGGAGCAGTACTTATTCATCTACTCTCATTTGCATGTTTTTGAACTTTAGGGTTGGCAGAAGCTGGGGCTAACAGTGGGGGCTCTCTCCGCTCCCCCAGTTCAAACCTGCAACCTTTCAGTCCAGAAGTTCAGCAGCTCAGCGCTTTAACACGCTGCGCCATAAGGGGATATTATTTCCTAAAGGTTGTGAATATACAATATTTCTGATTGTTTTTTTTTTTGTTTGTTGGAGGCAAGTATGAATGCTGCAATTATGCAAAATGATTAGCATGTAATGGCCTTGCAGGTTTAAAGCCTGGCTGTTTCCTCCCTGAGTGAATTTTTTGTTGGGAGATGTTAGCTGGCCCTGATTGTTTCCTGTCTGGAATTCCCTTGTTTTTAGAGTGGTGTTGTTTGCGATATTTTATGTGCTTCTGCTATCTGTGGCCCTCAGAAAACAGAGGATTTGCCAGACTTTGGTGATGGGAATACTTGGTTGGGAGGTGTTAGCTGGCCCTGATTGTTTCCTTTGTGGAATTCCCAATTTCTTTGCTTTCAGAGTGCTGCTGTTTATTTACTGTCCTGGTTTTAGAGATTATATTGTTCTGTATTATTCTACCACAGTAATTATTTCATATTATAGTAGAATCTCACTTATCCAACATTCGCTTATACAATGTTCTGGATTATCCAACGCAGTCTGCCTTTTAGTAGTCAATGTTTTTGTAGTCAGTGTTTTAAATTCATTGTGATATTTTGGTGGTAAATTTGTAAATACAGTAATTACTACATAGCATTACTGCGCATGGAACTACGCTTTCTGTCAAATTTGTTGTATAACATGATGTTCTGGTGCTTAATTTGTATAATGATTACCCAATTTGATGTTTAATCGGCTTTTCCTGAATCCCTTCTTATTATCCAACATATTCACTTATCCAATGTTCTGCCAGCCTGTTTATGTTGGATAAGTGAGACTCTACTGTATATTTATAATCCTATATTATCTGCTTAGAACTGGATTATATGAGGCCCCTTCTACACAGCTATATAAAATGCACACTGAAGTGAATTATCTGGCAGTGTGGACTCAAGATAATCCAGTTCAAAGCAGATAATATAAGATTATAAATGGGTAATATAGCTGTGTGGAAGGGCTTTGAGTCTACACTGCCATATAATCCAGTTAAAATCAGATAATCTGTATCTTATAGGCAGTGGGGAAGAGGCCTGAGGCCTAACTGTGCCTGTCCCCTGGGCTGAGTAGGTTGCTAGGAGACCAAGTGGGCAGAGTTTAGCCTTGTAACTGGCAGCAATTGGATAAAAACCAATTATTCCTCTCCCTCTAATTAGGACTTTATTTTTCTTTTCTTTTTGTTGTATGAACATAGAGGCATGGATGAGAGGTTGTGTTGCCAAGTTTAGTGTTTCTGGGATGTGTAGTTTTGTTGTTTTGTCCTAGGCCGACTTTTTAAAATCCTTTTATATATATAGAAGATATATAGCAAGACTATGTGGCTTTTATGTGCATATTGATCAATCAATTAGCTTTTAAAATTAAATAAACATCTAGAGTATATTTTATAAATAAGACACAATTGTTTAACAACAAGTAAACAGTGCAAAGTACAGTTAGTGCAGATACAATATTGTACAACAAAACAAACTTATGTTTAAATAGTTAAATGCTTTTCATTTATCAATGAAATGCCTTGGTAGGACAACAAATTCTTGTACACTGAGGTTCCCACATTAACAATCACATACGGTTCACAGTATACATTTTCTTAGACAAACATCTAGTAATGATAAGGTACACACTGAAAAGGTACAAGAAGAGAAAATAATACATTTTGAAAGCCAGTGGCTTCAGCACTAGTGAGTACAATAAACATTTCTTTATCATATCTCTACTCTCCTGTGGTTTTCTTAGATATTTCATGTCTATCATCAATCCAGGAGGAGGAAGATAAGGAAGCATGCAGGGAGAAATAAAATTGGACATAACTTTATTTGAACAACCGCCAGATTTGAGAGCTAACAAAAACATATCCATCTTAGACTTGTGAAGGCATTACACAAAATATCATAACCCATTTCATTTCCTTCATTTTCTTCTACAAGAAAAATTCATTCCTGAAGCCAGGTACACTTACATTTCAGGTGGATTATAACATAAATATGCTACCACCATTGAGAAATTACAATGGGTATTGGCCATGGTGAGTGGGATCAGAGACTACCTTCCTAGAATCATAGAATAGTAGAGTTGGAAGAGACCTCATGGGCCATCCATTCCAACCCCCTGCCTTGTCTGCTGCTTCCGCCAGTTGCAATGCTAGTCAATGATGAGTAAAATGCAGGCAGCTGTGCCACTGATCAGTTACTTGGCTGTAAAAAACTACTGGAGACTGAGCAGTGAAGTGGGGAATATAATTATAAAAGCTGAAGCAGTTATGGAAGAAATAGTTTGTGTGCTTTATTTGTCTATCTTGGAATAGGAGGTGTCAAGTTCAGAGTAGCAAGAGAGATTCAGCAACCCATCTAAGAGGTACAGATTTTTTTTTAATGGAGAAAAGATCAGAAACAGGCAGCTTTCCCTAAGGGTTTTGCTTCTATCCTCATAAAGCCTACCTTGCCTAGCTCTATCTTACATAGCAGTGTTGAAGAGCTGGCACAACCTCTGCAATGTAGTAGAAGGTGGGTGATGCTTTCCATTCCTGTAAAGACTCTACAGTCCAATCAGGAAGGATGTTAGCCCCAGAAATCTGACATATTATGGGAAAAAGCTAAAGATCCCTGTTGAGCTGTAGCAAGCTTAGGAAGCCAGGTATGTTTATCTTGGAGAACAGAAGGCCGAAAGGAGACATTGTAGACATATTTAAACATGTTAAAGGATGTCACATTGAGGGGAGAGGGACATTCTTGTTCCCCGCTGGTCTGGAGACTAGGCCATGAAGCAACAGATTCAAATTACAGGGGGGGGGGGGGGGAGATTCCAGCTAAACATTGGGATGAACTTTCTGACAGTAAGAGCTTATTTGCCAGTGAAATATGCTGCCTTGGAGTGTGGTGGAGTCTCCTTGTCTGCAGGTTTTCAAACAGAGGCTGATGATCATCTGTTGGGGGTGCTTTCGTTGTGTTTCCCGTATGGAAGTGATTTGCACTGGATGATTCTTGTGGTTTCTTCCAACTCTAGAATTCTATGATTCTAGCTTGTTTCCTAGGTCCTAATTCTGCAAAAACTTCCTTCACAGGTCTGACCATGTGGAGATTTGAATATGGGTGAGATACGATGCTACTTTGAACTACCCTGCTCTTAGTAATAGATGCTGGAAGCACTCCTCGTATAGTAGTCATGCAGAACAAAATCTAAAAATTCTCACCATGATTCTGTACCTATGAATGAAGAATAAACTCCCCCTCCCCTGCGTAGCTGGGGGAGGGAAGTGGCTTTGCCCCCTCTCACCGAAAGAGAGAGTTCTAGAAGGGGGTGGGGCTTCTAGGAAGCAGCCCGCCTCCTAAATCACTCACTTTCTGGACATTGAGGAGGAAGGAGTGAAAAGTGAGATCTCCAGTACTTCCTGGGGTGTGAGAGTCGTCGTGGGAGAAGAAGGCCTTTCCCTTGGAGCTTAGCAGTCTTATTGCTCCTGAACAGAGGTCTGTATGTGGTGAGGGGAAGGAACGGGGGCGGCAGGGCTGGATCCTGCTCTCTCTGGTCTTCTTTTTCGCCTGAGGTATTTTGTAAAGAAAATGCTTTCCTTACCTTCCTTCACACTGGCGGCCTGGAGAGGTGCAGAGAGAAGTGCGCGCTTCTGTTTGTGCCTCCACCCCGTTCCTTCCAGCCTGCCCGAGCCCATCGTTTTGAGAGGGGTGGAGGAGTGCGGCCTGGGTGGGTGCGCTTATGGCTCGCGCATGGATGGCGTGCTTTCCTCACCCCCTTTTTGCATGCTGGGCTTTGCTTGGAAGTGAGTGCGTAAGTCTGCCCTCTTTGCATGCTGTTCTCCTTGTTAGGTAATGCTTGGCCAATATTTTTTCCCTTTGTGCCTGTGAGACTTGGCTGGGCTTGGGTAGGTTTGCACACGTTTTGTGTGGCCAGCCACCGTCCCCTTTTGGGGCATAGTTTTGCGTTGGGTTTGCGCGTAGTATGTCCGACACCCCCGTTTACGGCTCGCTGTTTTGTTTTGGCCTTGGTGGATCCTGAAGGTTGTTTTCGGGGCTTTGAGGCCATGTTGGCCATTGCTGAATATGTGGCTGTTGGTGGGCCATTTTTGTCACGACCCAGGCTGCAGAGCACCAATAACCATACACCGAGGCCAGATTCTATCTAATATCTTTATTGAAGGAATATATAAAGTTAATAAAAGCAAGTGTATGAAATAGTCCAGGAATAGACCTTTCAGGAAAGGTCAAAATTAGTCCAAAGAAACAATGTCCAATATGAAATATTAAGGTCCAAAGTTGTAATCCAATAACCGAAACACTCACTTTGCCAGGCAAAGTGAGGGGAGATGACAAGGTCCTTTAGTCCATGGAACTTGAGCGAGGCTAGGGAGTAACTTGAAACAAGGCTTGATACAAGGCAACAAGGACGAGGAGCAAGAACAAGATCCGTGGAATACTTGGCAAAATCCGGAAAACAAGGCAAGGCAGAGTCCTGGAAAACAAGGCTGAGTCCTAGGAAGCAAGGCAAGGTCCGCGGAGGTAAACAAGGCTGGAACGGGAACGTAGGCTTGGAAACAGGAACGAAGGCTTAGAAGCGGAGTAGCGCTGTCCACACACAACCTACTCCAGTTGCTGACGAATTGACTCCGCAACATCCCTTTGTGGGTAAAACACCTAAATAGGGTCCCGTTTTCCCGCCAAAGAGCAGTTCTCTGGAGAACCAGAAACGAAAGCTATTCTCTGAGTCCAGATGCATGACTCCTTAAAGTTTCCCATGGAAAGCAGGCTTAATCAGCTGAATGCTTAGCAGCTATCCTAGCACTCCTGCGAGACGCCTGTTCGACTCCCCTCTGTTGTTTACAAAAATCATGGCGAGAAAACGGGGGAGATTTTGGCTCGGGGCTTGTTTGACAGACTTCTGGAAGACAAATCTCTTGCAGGTGCAAGGTTTCCAAATCTGGCTGGGAAAGTTCCAATTCTGGCTGGAACGGTGAAAAACCCAAGTTTTCCTCTTCATCTGGCACCACAGTGCCAGGAATGGGACTACATTGCCCATGGGTCATCACAATTTTGGGGTTGATTTTGGCGCTGTTTTTAATGTTCTTTTTGGCTGTTGCAGGGCAGATTTGGGTGTAGCAATGTTGGGGCGTGGCCTACGTTTTGATTGTGTGCTGGCAGTTAGGCTGGGCACCATTTTTATTAGCGCCGGCCATTTTGTTTTGCTTCATGTTGTTACCTGACTCGGCAGCCATATTGGGTGTGTAATGATTAGGCCATGCGGTTCAGGCCTGGTGGCCATTTTGGAGAGGCTTCACAGCCATTTTGTGTAACGCTTGGTAGCCATTTTGAGTAGGCCCAGTGGCCATCTTGAGAAGGTTGGGTGGCCATTTTGAGAAGGTCTGGTGGCCATTTTTGAGAAGGTCTGGCGGCCATTTTTGAGAAGGTCTGGCGGCCATTTTGTTTTAAGTTTCAGTGGCCATCTTTGTTTAGGCCCAGTAGCCATTTTGATGGGCCCGGCGGCCATTTTATCCAGGCTTGATGCATTTAATTACCATTTAACACAGAAGCTTCTGTTAAGCATTAAAATGGTATCAAATATGGGGTAGTTTATTAATTATCGGTTTTATTTTATATTTAATTGGTATTAATTTTTGGAATTAAAGGATTTATGGACTGGTTTCTTTTGGTTTTAACATTATGAATATATATATATATATATATATATATATATATATATATAATATTAATTAATCAATACTAACTAATAATAATAATGACAATACTACAATTTATAGTATTACTGCATTGTATGAAATGAATATATAATAATAATAATAATAATAATAATAATAATAATAATAACAACAACAAAGCTGCATTAGCAATAGCAGTGAGTTGATTATGACAAAGCTATGCTATTGGTTTTTGGTGGAAGAACTGTTTTTAGTATACGTAAGCATGGGATTCTAGTTCCTTGAGCTATCTTTCCAGGCCACAGGTCGCCTTTTTACAGTGCTTTGGTCTTAAAGATTTCTTTATTCTTACAGTATGGCACCAAAGAAGAATATTGGGGGGCCGAAAGACAAGGGCTCAGCCAAGAAAGCTCCTGCTAAACGCCCTCCCCCACCGAGTGCTCCTGCGGATGAAGAAAAAGATTCATCCCAGTTGTTGAAGGCTCTAGTTGCACATATTGATTTGCTTGAAAGAGAAAAGGCAGTGGCGGCTGCTAAGGAAGTTCAACGGCTGGCAGTAATACTATTTTAATAAAATCTTTGTGTTCCCGTATTTATGCCTTAGAGGAGGAGAGGCAGATCGGGATGCCTGCTGCAGATGAGCACTTGGCCACCTCGACTTCAGTCCTTACGGAAACCATTCCATCCAGCTCTGTGGTGGCAGGAGTACAGCCTGCAGCAGTGGAGGCGAGGCGCGTTGCCACTGCTTTTGGTAATGGGGATGCACACATTTTCCCCTGGGAAGTGGCTGATTCACAGGACTTCAATTCAATTCAAACACCTTCTAAGCCTGTCCCCTTCACCAGCAGCACACAATTAGCTATTTTGGCCCCTGTTGTCGGAACACCAAGCCTTATGGGATCATCGGTTGCTGCAATTCCCACTATGGAAAGCTCACTTTGTTTTTGGGGCACGGCTGATTGACCTTTGCCTGCCCCTGATAGCCTTAGTGTGACAGATTTAGGCTCTCATTTGGCCCAAAAGACTGTCGATAAAATTCTTAAAAACGAATACATTGACATTTTTACCCTGTATTTCAGGGAATTGGATAAGAAAGAAAAGGACAAATCGGATGATGAAAGGAAAGAAATTATTTAAAAACGTAAAGTGGACTAGAATTGGGGTAACTGGTTCTCTTGTTTTTTATTTATGATGGGGTTCTAGTGAAGGCATACCCTTCCAGATCCCACTCTCTTTTCCAGTACATGAATATTATTAATTTGGCCTATGTGAATTTTATGGGGGGCACTTGGCTCCTACATGATAAATGCTTTAGGCTTCGTGCTGCCCAATCTCCAACTTTGCGTTGGGATTTGATTGATCATCAACTTTGGTTGGAAGTTTTAACTCTGGCACACCCCATTTCAGGCGAGAAGGCCAACAGTGGGCATACAATACAAAACTACAGGGCTGGGCATTCCTTTCGCCAGCTGCAACATCAACAGCATCAGCAACCACAACAGCGCTTGTGGTGCTGGGAGTATTGTTCCCAGGGAGTTTTTTTCCCAGAAGGGATGTAAATTTCTGCATGTCTGTGCCATTTGTTCAGGGCAGCATGCAGCAAAAAATTGTACCAAAGGAAAACCCGGTAAGGGTGGTGGAGAGGATAACCACAATTTAAAGAGAGGTTTCGGTCCCGGTGGGTTTTCCAAAGGGGCCCAGCCCAATTAATCTAGTTCAGTTGGATTTGTGGTTATCTTGTTATCCTAATTTAGACACAGCTTGTTATTTGTGTAATGGGTTTTTTGATGGTTTTAGGATTCCTGCACTTGGCCCGAGAGCACCCTTTAGGGCCCCGAACTTGAAATCCATTATTGGCATGGAGGACGTTGGCCTTTCAAAAATTAATAAAGAAGTCACTGAGGGTAAGGTTCTTGGCCCATTTACTTCACCTCCCACACCAGGTTAAGAGTTTCGCCACTAGGGATTGTTCCAAAGAAGGCCCCTGGGGAGTATCACCTCATTCGCCATCTTTCCTATCCCAGGGGTAGATCGGTGAATGACGCGATTCCAGAGGATTTTTGTATGGTGCATTAGACTTCCTTTGATTCAGCGGTGAAGAAAGTTAGGGCTTGTGGGCCGGCAGCTGAGTTGGCAAAGTGTGGCATCAAGTCTGCTTTTCACCTTCTTCCAGTGCACCCGCTGGACTTTGAACTGTTAGGTTTTCAGTTCAATGGGCTGTACTATATGGACAGGGCTCTTCCGATGGGCTGTTCGGTTTCATGTGCTGCTTTTGAATCCTTTAGCACCTTTTTAGAATGGGCTCTTAAAACAAAATCAGGTCTATTGGGGGTGGTTCATTATTTGGATGATTTTTTATTCATAGGAAAGTGTGGGTTTGGGGAATGCGAATTTTTGCTGCATTCTTTTCAGGAATTGGCTGATCAATTAGGGGTCCCTTTGGCCTCAGAAAAACTGAGGGCCCTGCCACTAAATTGACCTTTTTGGGGATTGAGCTTGATATGGTTCAACAATCTTCTTGTTTGCCTCTGGAGAAGGTATCAAATTTAATAGATAGGATTCAATCCTTTGTTACCCGTAGTAAGGCCACATTACGTGAGTTTCAGGAAATTATTGGACATTTAAATTTTGCATGCAAAGTGGTGGTTCCTGGGCGCACCTTTTTGTGCAGACTCTGCGTTGCTCTTTCCGGTGCCAGACTCCCGCATCATCATGTGCAGATTTCCCGTGGGATTAAGACTGATTAGGACATATGGTTGCAATTTTTAAGTCAATTTAATGGGATTTCCTTTTGGAGACAAGACCTATTACTGAAGGATGCACTTCAGATAGCGTCTGATGCTTCTGGAGCCATTGGTTTCGGTGTATTTTTTAATGGGCATTGGTGTGCCAAGTTATGGCCTGAAAGTTGGCACATTAGGGGATAACCTCTGATTTAACATTCTTGGAGTTTTTCCCATTTTGGTAGGAGTAACGCTGTGGGCAGATCAATTGGCAAATTACACTCTTTATTTTTGGTGTGATAGCCAGGCCACTGTCCAGGTTATCAATTCATTGACTTCTAGGTCAGCCAGACTGATTGAGGTTTTGAGGTTTTTCACACTCCACTGTCTGAAGTATAACATTTTGTTTAGGGCTTTTTATATTGCGGGACAGATAATTCTCTTGCTGATGCTTTGTCCTGTATGCAGATGGAATGCTTCAGGCAGCTTGCCCCCAGCACAGATTTGCACCCTCAGAGCATGCCTGTTCATCTTTGGAAAATTGGGAACAGTCCATAGTTTGGGGAATGATGCTAGCCCTGGCTGTGAGTTCCAAAATTTTTCATCAGAGCCGTGCAGGAGTTCTCTGAGTTTCAGAAGTTGTATGTAAGAAGTTTGATTGCACTGGCTCTATATGAGCACATCACACAATTTGTTTTTTTCCTAGAAGAAGGGGTTGGCCCCTCAGACCATTTGGGCAATTTTATCTGCCCTTGCTTATTGGTGTAAGGCACAAGGCTTTCCCAATGTCACTGTAAAATTTTGCTTTTGCAAATGGTGGGAGTGCTTATTTAGAAAGCAAGCTATGCTATGAGATAAGCGGCAGCCATTGACCCATCTATTCTTTAAAGGTTTTTAAACAAATTTGGCTTCAGATTTGGAATCCCAATTCCAATATTTGTTAGTCTGGGTGGCAGTTTGCATAACCCCCCTTTTAGAGCCCTTTGAGTTAGTGACTTAGTTGCAGCTTTGAAGGAGGATCAATTTCGAGAAACACCTCAAATTCAGAGCTGCTGCTACGCTGATAATAGACCAATTTTGGCCTTGGCTTCCAAGGGGTAATAATTTTTGGGGATTTTGGTACCTATTTCTTTAGAAGCGGAGCCGCTTACACCCTGTTGTAATGAATTCTTCAGTGGGTAAAATTTAAGCCTTGAGGAAATAGAAGGCTGGAGCCTATCGGGCGTACGTACGTTATGTACCGTGCTAGTTACACTGATTTGTCTTTGCAGAACCCATTCTGTTGGCGAATAGACATTGCGTCCTGATTTGTGGGCACAGCTATGTACACTGAGCTGAGCGACAGGTGCACAGGGGTCCCTAAGGCCAACTTCTCAGCCTCGCTGCCATGGCCTTCGTGGAGTGGAGGGGAAGAGGAGGCCTTTGGTGCTGACAATGATTTGGGTCTGCTAATGGGCAGGGGACTGTTTTTTTACAAGTTTTTTGAATGGCATGAACAAGGTGAAGGAGTGCTTTCCCTCGAACATGCTTGTCATGGCTCTGTTTGTACAAGTTGATTGGCATGTACAAGGTAAAGGAGTGCGTTCCCTCTAAAACGCTTGTCATGGCCCTGTTTGTACAAGTTTGAATGACATACATAAGCTTTCGAAGGTGTAGCCTTGAACCGAACTTAGTCAGTGATTATTCTAGGCCACATTGGCCGCTTGCCGATGGCGAAAAGTTGGACAAGGCTCGGTAATGGGTCAACCAGGTCCTGAATAAAGTTTTGGCTGGTTGAATGGGTTATATATCCCAAAAGACACTTTAAGGTTCAACGATCTGAACCTATATCGGGCTGATGGTATCCATCTTTCCGAACTGGGCAACCAAATTTTCCTAGCTGAATTAGGGAAATTCTTGAGATTTTGGTGGTGGTTAGGAGCTAAATAGACATTTTCTCCTGATCTGTGGCAGAATGCTTAGGGGAATCTCTTATTTTGGTGTGTACCACAAGGCACTTCAGTTTTGGTGTTGGCCAGAGGTGTGAATCCTCACTTGGGTTTGTACAGGGTTTGTACAGCCTCGGCGAGGGTGAATGATTATGGCCTTGGAATGGGAGGTTTTGATCTCATTGGTTTCAGAGGCAAAACTCTCCACCGCATTCTCCTTCAAGTCATCCAGGTTAGGTTACGCTGGGAACCCGGTGTTTCGCCCTAAATTCAATTAAAAAAGGATGGTTGGGCAGGACCGCCTACATTGGCTTATGCCTCACCAAATTTATAGATGGCTATTGAGATTTTGGCCCTAGTTCCAAATTAAAAGTTAAATAGGTAACTATCAATAAAGTTGCCCAGTTTTAAACCCAAGTTTACTTATCTTGTCTCCTTATTCGGGGGGTTGGAGGGCAAAGGAATAGGGCAGATGGAAATTTGGGAGCTGTGTAATGGTCAGCACATTTCTGTGGCATGGAATTCCTTTATGTTCCTTCATTGGTCAACTAAAAATGACTGAAAGCTTTGATGCCTCGATCCCTAAAATAGGGGCAGATGGCATCATTGCCATTTCTACAAATGCACTGGCACATATTGTTTTAAACCAGTTGTTCTCAACCTGGGGTCCCCAGATGTTTTTGGTCTTCAACTCCCAGAAATCCTAACAATTAGTAAACTTGCTGAGATGAGAACCACTGTTTTAAACTGATACAAATTGAAACACAGTAGGTATTTGCCCAGGTTAATTTTGCAAAGGCTGGCTATTTCCCAGTTGAGTGAAAATACAGCATTGGAAAACGCTTCCGATGTTGCTGAATTACAGGTCCTATCCAATACAGACAATGATGAAGAATGTGGGAACTGTAGACTATAATGCTTGGAGGGTCCTATGATGCTTATGTCTATATTAAAAACGGGAAAGAGAGAGGAGTGACAATGACTGCAGTAACTGCCTCTATTCCCCTACAGTTCCTGTCTCCTTGTTTTGTAGTGCATCTTCCATGGTATTCTAGGGCTGCATTATACAATCACATAGCAGAATGAACATCTTTCATACTGTCGTCACCCTACTGGACGTCTTCTGCATACCAAATGTGAGTGAAGGGTGGAGGAGAAGCAATCAAAACTGTGTGAACCTCGGTTTGATATTTAAAAGCTCAAATTTCCTCCAACACCCCCCCCCCCCCCGCCCCCGGTTAGGAATAGATGCAACTTTTCTTGGAATCACAATGTTGACAAAACTGCATTTTTGCAACAGCCAAAACATTAACATATTTGCAAGATTCACAGCAGTAATAAAGCACACACACAAACAAAGCATGTGTTTTAAAATGCAAATGGTTGAGATTTGCATAATTAGAAATACATATGCAGAAACAAGGTTTCAGTGGGGATACGTTGAACAAATTATGCAAGTTGCATAAGTAAATATACAAATCAAGGGAAATCCATTAAAATATGTACAAACTGAACTGCAGGAAGAAAATGTAAAGCCCTAAATCCAAGCGTTAAACCCAATATGACCCATACTCGCTCTTATTGCTGAGAGACACCAACCCATTCACTTGCACAAACTTATCTTACTAGAAATTGATGTTTGTGACTTCACAGTCTTTCAAATACAGAGTACATCTACACTGTAGAATTAATGCAGTTTGACACCACTTTGATTGCAATGAATCAGTTCTATGGAATCCTGGTAGTAGTTTGGTGAGGTACCAACATTCTTTGGGAAATGAGACTAAAGACCTTGTAAAAATATAACTCCCAAAATTCCATAGCAATGCGCCATGGCAGTTAATGGAATGGCTAACTGCATTACTTTTGCAATGTAGATGAACCCTTTGTTTTTCTTTGGCTTCTGATACCTTGTAGGACTGTTACTGGTGTTATTTATTATGAAACATACTTCAGAACCAAGGTTTTTATTTTCAAACATTCTGGAAATGTTATGATTCCATGCAAATTATTACTTACATTGTTTTTCTGTAGGATTTGGAGAGCTTTATTGACGTTGTTCAAGGCATGAACTCTTGTGGAGCCCTTTTCTTTCCCCTAAACACAAACATGCATAGATAAAAGATAAAGGTTTTCCCCTGACGTTAAGTCCTGGTGCTCATCTCCATTTCTAAGCTGAAGAGCCGGCGTTGTCCGTAGACACCTCCAAGGTCATGTGGTTGGCATGACTGCATGGAGCGCCGTTACCTTCCCATCAGAGCGGTACCTATTGATCTACTCATATTTGCATGTTTTCGAACTGCTAGGTTGGCAGGAGCTGGGACTAACAGCGGGCGCTCATTCTGCTCCCGGGATTTGAACCTGGGACCTTTCGGTCTGCAAGTTCAGCAGCTCAGTGCTTTAACACACTGCGCCACCACCAGGGGCCCCACAAACATACATGGTGATTAGCAATAATGAAGAACTAGAAAGTATTGTGCATTAATATTTGAAACATCTGTCTTACTGACAGAATTGTATTTATAACAATAAAGAAATGCCTAGGGCATCAAAAATATCAATTCTGACTTATATTTCTTTATGATATTTTTCAGTGACCATATTGAATGAAGGCAACACTCAGAGAAATCCAAGTTGATTTTATTGTGATGCTTCTTTCCCTGGACCAATTTAAGAATGTTACCATAGCATCAAGCACACATTATATTCTATATGTAAATATTTCTAGGAGCTTGAATAAAATTAACAATTATATAAATATTCCATGTAAGAAAATTTAAGTGGAAGAAAAATAAAATAAAATAATAGCTGGTTTTGCAAGAAACTTCAATTAACATGTCTAATGCAAACTTGGTTGTACTGCTATCATTATTACCACCGTATCATTAACCTTATATGTGCTCCACTTTTTTTCAAAATTAAGCTGACACATTCAAAATAAAATAAAATAGTTAATATGCAAAAATCAGTGTTAAATATTAATTAAACTACCAGCAGTTTTTTAAAACTAAAGTATAATTGTTAAAATGATAAAGTGTAGTTCAAACAGTAAAACAGATTTCTTTAAGCTCTTATTGCCCATATATTTCCTTATAATTCCAACTCAGTATTGGAACCATATATTTCAATTGTTTTCAAATATATTTCAGTCATACAGGGACCAATCCAAAATGCAGGCTATTACCTATAAAGCTCTATACGGCTCAGATCTTGCCTATTTGTGCAACCGCATCCCTCGTATAAACCTGCTTCGGCCTTAAAATGGGCTGAAGAGACCCTCCTCTCAGTTCTGCCTCCCTCACAAGCGAGGTTGGTGGGGAAGAGGGAAAGAGCCTTTTCAGTGGTGACCCCCTGACTCTGGAATGCCCTCCCAAGGGAGATTAGACAGGCATCCACCCTCATGGCATTCAGGAGGTACTTGAAGACCTGGTTATTTAAACAGGCATTTGACAGTGATTAGTCAAACTCTAGGAAATGGATTTATGGTAGCAAGCACTTTTTAGTTTATAGGAACGATTGCGTTATATCTCAATGCTCATAATATTTATTGTTAATTTTTGTATTTGATTGTGTTGTATTTTGTGTTTTATGTTATTGATGCGTGTCCAATTTTCTGTATTTTATTGTATTGTACTTTTTGTATTATTTATGTTGCAAGCTACCTCGAGTCCCCTGAGGAGAGGGGGCGGGATATAGATAAACTATTATTATTATTATTTACAATTTTGACTCATTTAACCATACAGTCTTTAACTTTCTCATGTTTCAATTCTACATTCAGCAACATCTTAATTTCACAATCAAGTGCTAAAGAAAATGTTTATAAAATGATGTAGAAAAGATATTTGACTCCAACAAATTATCTAAGATATATAAAGGGCTGAAAATTATGTACTGGAAAAGTGAAGCATGTAGCTGTATTCTTTATCATATATGGCGGATGTGTGATAAAGCTAACCAACATCAGAAGCTGATATATAAATGTTGTTATAAGCCATTTTTAAAATAGGTATACAGTAGAGATCAAAAGGGTGTTGTGTGGTGTCCAGGATGTATGGCCATGTTCTAGTAGCATTTTTTCCTGACATTTTGCCTATATCTCTGGATAGCATCATCAGAGGAAAAATACTGTAATTTGAACAGAAAATATTCTTTTATTTATTTATTTATTTACAGCATTTATAAGTAAAAAAAACAACCTTGATGGGTTTAAATATATTATTGTTTCAAATATTAGGGTTTTTTCTATGTGTGTGTTTTTGATGCAAATCTACCCTTCAGTTCTTTATACAATTATATCAAATAATAAACAATAATGTTTCTTATTTCTCAGGTAAACAAGGTTTATTTATCCCTTATCTAGCTTGATCTGCTGTGAGGAATGTGCTATTTTTCAAAACAGCAAAAACAAACACCTGCAGCTACATCACATTCAAAATCACCAGCTTTTTGTAGGATGCTATAACTTAGTAAGATACCTTTGTAAGATAAAATTGGATTGGCTCTGCATCATACCAAGCCCTATACTTCTATTCTTATTTTCACAATCAGTCTAAATTCAATATCTTTCAAAACAGAAATGCTTGGGGGGGGGGGGGAATCCAGGAAAATTAATTTTACAACATGGTTTTCCACATTTGAAGTAAAATACAATCATCACAACTACATAAAACGTACATATCTGTGCTAAAATATCTGCACTAGGCAGAACATGCATATACATACAAGTTTTTGGCCTGTGAGACCTTCCAGAAGCTCCAGGAGCCTTCGTCCATCTTGAAAATCATTGAACAGCTCTTCTATAGGATGTGTACCAAACTAGGATGAAAAAAGAGAAGTTGATTCTGACAGAGAATTATCCATTGCATGTTAATGTTTCAATTATGTCATAACAATGTCCTTCAAATAAAAGGCTGTTTTCCAATATAATCATTATCTTTATTTTTTGTTTGAAAGCAATTGATTTTTTACTAAGATTTTGTACACTCCACCAGAGTGCTGCTGCTTCTAAATCCTGGTGTTTTAAGGGAATGAAAGAAGGAAGGCTATAATAATAACAACCTTTTGACCTTTGTTCTGCAGAGAGCACATATGAACCATTAATTTACTTATTTATTTGCCTGTACATTTATGTCTTGCTCCTAGTCTTCAAGCTCTTCAACTGATAAATGCAAGGATCAGATAGTTCATAGGTGTTCCCCTCCTACCATAAGACTAGAGGGTTAAGGAGTTGTACCATAATTTTTTTTCTGAGCCAAAGTTTCATAATCTGCGAGTTTTAAGAAATGAACTCAAAATCATGAACACAGCAAAATGTATCTACTGCATTCAAAGTGATTGTTGTATGTCTTCAATTCACTTATGACTTATGACCTTATCACATGAGCAAGGTGAAGCATCCCATTTGCTTAGTTTCGCCACCGAACAGAAGGACAGTGGGATGAATTTGTCACCCATGTGCTGCTCCCTCACGGTGATACTTCCCCCATCACATGTGGGAAGCATAGCCCAAGCATTGAGGATACATGCTGGCTCATTGGAGCCAGCACAGCACGGGCAGGTTCCTGTGTTAGGAGGAAAGCATTGTAGAATGCTTCCTCTCCAGTTGTGGGTGGGATTTCCACCAGAAGTCCAGCGATGTTGTGGGTTAGGCAGCATGCTCATCCATCACTGGACCAGAAGGGAAGCATCCTAAGATGCTTCCCAAACCCCATCTCATAAGTTCCCTTGATATAATTTGTTCAAAGTGGGTTTGCCCTTGCCTTCCTCTGAGACAAAGCGAGTGTGACTTGCCCGGGTTCACCTGGTGGATTTCCATGACTAAGTGTCTTAGTCTAACCCAGTGTCTTAGTCTAACACTCAAACAATTTACACCAAACTTATTTTGCTAACAATATGCTTGTAATGGCCAGCACTGAGGTGATATAACAATGTGTTTGTTTCCAAACAGTGTGACAAAGATGCCCAAGAGATGGAATTTATGTGCTAGCCTCAAGGGATAGAGACTAGGCAGCTTTGTAAATAGGCACCAGCATGTCAAAATGCTGCACATGAGAAGAGTGGGTTATTCAGACTATTCAAGATTTGACTGGCTCTTCTCATACCCCTGCAATGTCTAATGTGACCCCTCTTCCACCCTCATTACAATGTGAGCTTGTTTAGTTGTTTAGAAGTTAGGTAGGGTTTTCTCCTCTTTTACATGGAGGTTTTGCCGACTATATACTGTATTTGAAGGACTTTTCTGGGATGGCATTACCATTTGGCAGATAATAAAGTGAGAATTTAAGGGTTTAGTGTTCACCTTAGCACTGGATTCTTATTGCCTCCATTTTTGTGTAGGGCATGACTCTGAAACAGCTTCTTTAGGTCATGCAACTTAGCAGGAAATGGGAAAGATGATACCCTTAAGGCAAACTTTAATATTTTGGTCATACTTGAAAGTTTTGCATCTTGAATGGGAGTGCCTAAATTTTACTTTCCAGTAAACGGCCAGCTGGGGATCAACCCAAATGTTTAGAGTGTTCTCAGGGCATAGATGCTTCCTCCAAAGGAAGATTGTGCAGGTGAACTTGAGATAGATACAGATCTCACTCTTGCTCCTTTTAGCTACAAATAAATAAATAGGGTATAGACTAAATAAAGCGGCCCTTATTTCAAACCAAACTTCATGTTGGGTCTCATTCTTCATCGATAGCTGCTTTTAAAAAAGATGGAAAGTGTGGAGTTAAGATTCAATGTGCTTTACAGCTTAAATTGTACCCTGCGAAGCTTTTTAAAAATAAAAGTACCATATGTGTAAATGTGTTTAGGTGCTAGAAGTTATCCTTTCTTTTCCTTCAAAGTGTTGAAAGCAAACAGACATTGATGTTTGTACAGAGAAATTAGTGACAGAGGAGTTCTAGAGAGCATGCTTGCCCTTTTGTTTCATCTGTTTCATCTCCTTTTTTTCTTTTTGCTTATCTGTGTACTGAAACCTTTTGCTTTCTGCCTGAAGAGGTCACTTCTCCCTCCTACAAAATATTTCTTAGTCTTTTATGGTCATTTATCTAGCAAGAAAGTATTCATGTGCCTTTTGTCTCAGGATGGCTGACAGCAACATATGAGAGCCAGCTTTAAGTACTCTTAGATAAAATACAATTTCTTGTATTTTGGTATATCTCATTTTCAATCTAAAATGGATTTCCTAAAAATAAAATGCAAGGTTTTGGTTTTTTTAACATTACAATCAGGAGAGACATCAGTATGGACCTTATCAGATGGCAGTATTGAGAAGCATCATTAAGTTAAAATAGGAATCGGGAGTTGATTGTACCTTCCAGTCCTCCTTTGTTCATTTTCATTCATTCTACTCTCATCAGACTTTTAGTGCTTCCCCATAGGCTATCTTCCTCATCACACATAGGCAATAAGTCTCCGCCCCCAGCTTTTTTCTTCTTCTTCAAGCAAATCTGCCAGAATCTGTGCAGTAGTTCTGCATCTAAATCCATTGGACCTGTGAGACTGGGATGCTGTTTTAAACCATTGCTTTCCATGGGATCCAATTGTTCTGCAACTAAACTCATTAGACCTTTGAGACAGGGATGGTGTTTTAAAATGTTGCTTTCAATGGGATGCAATAGTTCTGCACCCAAACCCATTGGAACCATGAGACAGTGGTGCTATTTTAAACTGCTTCTTCCCATAGTGGTTTAACCACTTCTTCCCATGCATTTCTATAAACAGGGATGACAGTGCTCTGCTAAGTACAATATTTAATTAGAACAAACCAGAGAAAACTGAATTTTCTCTGTTCTACAATGTCTCTATTACATTCTATCTGTCATTAATAGTTTTAATAAGAAATTTGTGAAGGGAAGGAGTTATTATGCACTTCTGTAAAGAGGAATGACAGCTCACTGTTAAGGACCGCCCATCAGAACACCCCTTTTCACCATGGCAAGCTCCAAAATGGAATGGAGAGTGTCACAGAAACTCATCACATGTTGTTTTGAACCAAAATAATAGGTCCTTAGTGCTATTTTGGCTAAATTCATGCTTTATCCTCATGATTACAGGTCTGCCCGATTTCATCGTTGCTCTGTAGTTCTTTTATGGGGGGGGGGGGAAGGGGGGTGTAGGAGTAATTACTGGAAGTTGCCTGATGGCAGCCTTGACACTCAGTAAATTTATGGTGACTGCCCGTAAAATGGAGGAAGGGGGAAGCTGTAAGTGTGATGAGATGGTAGGTCTCTCCTGATTTCTACCACAAGCTCATGTTGCATTGGCTCCGCTCAATATAGGTACTAAACATCCATTTATTTGGGTTGTTGTATGTCTTTCAGGCTGTGTGGCCATGTTCCAGAAGTATTCTCTCCTGACGTTTCGCCCACATCTATGGCAGGCATCCTCAGAGGTTGTGAGGTATGGATAAACTAAGTAAGGAAAGGAAAGAATATATATATCTGTGTAGAGTCCAGGGTGTGGCAAGAGTCCTTTGTCACTGGCTTTACATTAATGCTGGCTTCCCAGTGACAAAGGACTCTTGCCACACCCTGGACTCTACACAGATATATATATTCTTTCCTTTCCTTACTTAGTTTATCCATACCTCACAACCTCTTTGATACCTGCCATAGATGTGGGCGAAACGTCAGGAGAGAATACTTCTGTAACATGGCCACACAGCCTGAAAGACATACAACAACCCTGTGATCCCGGCCATGAAAGCCTTCGACAACACATCCATTTATTTATTTATTTGTGACATTTCTATCCCACCTTTCTGTACCCCGAATGGGACTCAAGGTGGGCTGACAAATGCTGGTCCTCCTTTAACTCTTGTTGACAGCAGCTCTCAGCATTTTTCAACGTTGATCATGCAATGTTGGTCTGCTAAGATTTTTAGTCCAACAGCAAGCAGGTCATAATTTGCTCACTCCTCCTTTTACGCTTTTAAAACTTATAAAACATATGACTGAAACTAATCCCATACAAAGATACAACAATATATGATTTGTTAACTTCAGAGGATGAATAAAAACACTGTACCAAAGCTCAGCAGGCTATTCTAATTACAATAGTGTTACAAGTAAATCATTTTAAAACATTATTTTGAGGCACTTGAAAGACAATCTTCTATTAATCATCAACTAAGTATTATGGAAGGTTCCCTGTGCTGCTGTCACACTTTCTAACCTGAGGAAGAGTTTGCTATTTGTCTGGCAGTGAGGTAATTAAGTCACCTTTCGGAAACAGATTGAATGTCTTCAGTAGATCGACAGTGCAATAAGTCTTTAGAACAAAGGATTTAAGAGATGGCAAGAAAGATGTCGTATTGTCAAGGTCATTGGAAAAGTGTGTATTAAGACAGGAGAATGAATTAATGCATTGAAATGCCACTTGGATTAGGAGGCACATATTATATCAGTTTTACTTTCAAGTGCCTTCAATAAAATAAATATAAAAACAAAACAATGCAAGTTATTCAAGCTGGGTCAGATCTTTCTACATCAGCATTCTGTTTCCATACTGGCCAATTGGTTGGTGCAAGCTCAAGGGCTCCAGAAGCTGGGACACGAAGGTAATAAACACAAACAACCAATCACTAATGACAGTTTTATGAATTAAATTATATTTTCTTACATTTATAACACAATTATATATTTCTAGTGTCCCTTGTAACAAAAATAGAAAATAATTTTGTATAATACAAATGACACTCAATAGCAGCTTCAATGATATGTTGCCCGTTTCATTGTAATGTATCTCTGGGAACATTTGAAAATACTCAGCTCCCTGTAGTTCTCTACCTAAAAGTTGTAATAGTACGTATAAGCAGCACAGGTGTCCAATTCTGTTGATATTGGAAAGTAATGACAAGCACGATCTCACCCATGTTGCTGCAAAGGCCTTTAGGGTCTCAACAGCTTGTAACAATAACAGTCCCAGTATCCAAACATACAGTGACTGAGATCCTGTAACACATATGTAGCCATGGCGTCATGGCTTAGTTTCCCCCCCCCCCCAAATCTGATCAAGAATACCCATCTTAAAATCCATCCAGCCACAAGCTGAGGGGTTGCAGCAAAATGTTGCATGGATCCTTCCTCCTGTTGGTTTTTTTTTTTTTTTTTGCAATACAGCTGGCAAATAGGAGTGGGCTAGATCCATCATCCTGCTCACCACCACCACAGACCTCCACCTCTCAATGTGGATAGCTGAGTTTTAAGTAGGGTTTCAGGGCAGAGGTATTTACAAATGTCACAGTAGTATCATGATTGTAAATGTGACTGGGTTACAAGGATGCTACTCAAAATGCCAAGAATAAATAACTATCTTTGGTTAAACAGATGTTCCATCCTTGAAGAAGTGAGAAACCACAAAAGATTGAAACAGACATAATGTAGTGGTAAAAAATAAAATTCAAATGATTGAAGAAATTGATGTGCAAAACATAAGTCAAATATATGAAATATATGCATCTGAAATCACACAAATTTAAAGAGAACACTGAGCCTTCAATATTCCATTGCAATAAGGTAAATACTGCAGAATACAACTTCGTTTCTCCTGAATAAAGGTCAAATTGGAGATATTTTTGTTGCATTTAGTAGTGTGGCTGATGGCTGCTATTACTAATCTTTACATGTTACAAGAGAAACCCAAAAAATTCCCCCAAAAGCTTTTCAAAGAAGAAAAATAGCTGAAAAGATGCAACGAACAAGGGAGATAAGATGTCTGATAAAGCTGTAATTAAACCTTCAGCTGTTCTGCACACTGCAGGAAATGTGAGCCTAGAGAACACTAGCTAAATTGTTATACCTCTCCAGGAAGGGTACAAATAATACCACTGACAAGCAATAAATATGGCTTTCCCCAGTAATTCTAGTGTCAATTCTAGTGTCAAGACTATATAGAAAGACAAATCATTTGATATTGTGTAGATGTTGCATTTAAAGTCTTTTGAACATATGCTATGTTAGGAGTCATTTGGTTTCAACTCTACATCAGATATTGGTTCCCTGGGGCCACTTTGGTAAAAGGGAAGACGGTTACATTGATTGTATCCCAGCTTCTCACCTGATAACACAAGTGAGAACACAAAGACAATCTGCTAGTTAACATATAACCATCCCAAATTCAGGCAATTTGTTGCTAATAGTTTCTGGGTCATAAGATTCTTCTTTTTGTGCCACCAACGCAATCCACCTTCATTAGAAGCAGACTGCTGGACTTCCAGACTGTCTAATGGCTTCTCTTTCAATGTATGAATTTGACTGTATATTTTGTTGTCTTATGGATTCCTTTTCAATGAATGTATTTATCCGTCCTCAGACCTAATTCTCTGAATTACAATAAGATTACTATAAATAATTGACATTATGGTTAATCCAAACTAGAGTGCACTCAATGAATTTGTTACTGAATGATAAATAAATAGATGCATGGGTACTGATTCTATGGGTCTGCTGTAACTGGGAATAACAATAGGAAGCAGGCTATAAAGTCCCAAAATATGTCACACATATTTCCATGCCATGACAAAAGAATATGCCACAACCTGATTTGAAGAAAGGAATGCAGGTAGGATTGGGAGAAACAATGTCAAAATGGGAGAGAGTTCTCTCAAACTGTGCATAGGACAGTTCTCTATTCAGAGATAAGAACTCAGCCATGTGAACCATCTTGGCCATCTCCACATTCCAGTGATCAATCAGGTTTTGAAAGGATAGCCAGTTTGCTAATGGGAAGAGGGCATCTACACAGGCCACATACCTTGGAGTTAATCAGGAGATGGATACTCTGGATCAGTCCTGGGGGAGTCATCACAGTCAGCCACCGAGCTGCCTCAGGAACTGGCAGGTATCTGCACTGCATGATACTAGCTAGCCCAGCAGTGAAAAAGGAGTCCAATGGCCTAGTGGTACTCAACCTGGTTCAGAACCACTGGACAAACACGTTGGCCACCCCACTCATTTTCTTAGCTTAGCTGCAACTAGCATAGTGATTCTCAAACTGTGGGTCCCCAGATGTTTTATACTTCAATTCCTAGAAAGCCCAACAGCTGGTAAACTGGTTGGGATTTCTGGGAGTTGTAGGTCAAAACACCTAGGGACCCACAAGTTGAGAACCACTGAACTAGCAGCTGTGAAACTGCTGGTGATTATCACTCATTGAATGCTGGCTAGAGCTCCAGAGTGATGTGAGAGGGTGGGGAGAAATCAATCATTTTGGTGGTCCAGCCAACAGCACTACATATGAAAAATGATGACCACTAGCGATTTGTGCTTAGTGGTCACTGCTAAGCTGAAGATGTGGGAGATTTGGTAAGTGCCATTTCCTGTCCCCAGGCAGCCTGATCCTGGGGAAAGCAGGATGGCTATGTAAAAAGCCACAGCTAACTGTTCAGCTAAGCATCCCCTGACACTGTTTAACATGGGACAAGCCCATGTTAAGAGGCCTTGGTGGATGTTAATCTGCTCTGTGCATCATGTGGATGTCATGGAGTTCATTCAAACCCATGTTCCTTTATTTGGCTTATGCAGATTTTCTCAGAATTAGGATGGGCTAATTAGTTCTTTATGCAGACCATCTTAACAAACTTCCTGCCCCCTTGAAGGTCTGGAGGGAAACAGAACCTGAATCCACATGCAGGGTTAAAGTAGAAGGTTACATATGAAAACTCATGTAGTGGGGAAGTTTCCTGCAGGAAGAAAAAAGGAAGCTGAACTTTGAAATTTTTACATATTTTCAGCTTATCAAGGAGGCATTTTCATTAAAGGTTCACTGACAGTGAAAACTGGAATTTATAGAACAATAATGACATTAATTTTGTTGAACTGAGCAGAGCTTTTAAGTCAGTTTTAATAAAAGAAGGATTGCATATATATCCGGGTATATGGTCTTACTTCATTACATTTATTACTTCTAGTGTTTAATTTTTCTAAACTCTGACGACAAATGTTCTCCGCCATTACTACATTGTTCTATATACTTCAAAATAATTTTGTGTAGATAAAAGATATAAAACTTACAGATGCATTATATTTTTCACAGGACCAAATATACTTGCCAACAGTATTATAGGCTAATAGTTGCGTTCACACATACATACTTTAATAATTCAAAAACTGTTTTGAAGAAGCTATTTAGCATATATTCTTGGAGTGAGATAGCACATACAGTTAATTTTCCTACATGAGCTCTTTTAAATTGGCCACATTTTTTCTGGTAAAGATGGGATTTTTACAATAATTGCTTTTAGTGCTTCTTCTTATTCCACAACTTGAAAATGTCTTCTGGCAACTAAACTGCTGCATTTAACAGAATTGTACTGATAACAAGTCCATATTTGGAGTGTAACATTCAGGAGCTTTTCTAAATTTCAAGTAAAGACTGAAAAAAATATTGTTTTAATTTGCATTTTGGGATGTGGAGTTAAATGTATGCAAAGTAAGTCATGAAGATAAAAGTGGAGGATGGCATTAATCATGACACATTTGCGATTCCTTTTTTTTAAGGAACAGAATGATGCCTCTAATGAAAATGGGATATTTTAATAAAATAACATTGATGCAAAGACAATTTTGGTGAGATAAGTTTTGGTAAAAATAGAGATATAACTGAATTATTTAATGGATTAATAGATAAAGATAAATAGATGAATATATAGATAGAAGACAACTCCTCCTCCTCTTCCACCTGTTTCTGCATATACATACATAGTGTGATACCTTCCAGGTAAGTCTTGTTAAATCAATGTATGTTTCACATAACATAAAAGCAACTCTATACTTTTTAAGGAATTCTGTGTATAAAATGAAGTTTGTGTACATTGAACCATCAGAAAGCAAGGTATCATTATCTCAGCCACACATATAGGCCCCCGCCACACAGTTGTATAAAACACATTATCCACTTTGAAATGGGTTATATGGCAGTGTGGACTCAGATAACCCAGTTCAAAGAAGATATTATGGGATTTTCTGCTTTGATATTCTGGGTCCTACGGCCCATATGCAATTTTGGATTTGGGAATTTTAAGTAACAGTTGCTCAACTTGGGTATTGTCCTATTAACCTAAATATAAAGCAATCGTAATGTTACATAAACATAAGACTAAAATAATAACTTTTGTTTAATTCACAATGATAAAAAAACACAAAGAGTTGGCAAATGATGCATTTCAAATGGCACTTCTGATATCAGAAGTGAAGGCTCTGGCAGATTTGACATTGCTTCTTGATATCTCTGAGGCAAGTTGCATAGATTCCTAGACTCGGTGTAGGACCCCCACCCCACCTGCCCCCCATGCTAGGCCTAGATCTACTAGGAAAATACAGTTGGCCTTCCATATTAATAGATTCAGCTATTCATAGTTTGAAAACAATTTCTTTTTTAAAAAAACCCAAAGCAAACCTTGACTTTGTCATTTTGTGTAAGGGATGATAATTTATTGGACCAAGGTCCTCAACTAAGGCCCACAGGCCGGATGTGGACCTCCAATGTCATTCACCCAGCCTGCACCCTAAACTTTAGACTTAGGGTCACCCTAAGTCTGACGTGACTTGAAGGCACACAACAACAACAATCCTAATTAATGTGGCTATCTCATCAGCCAAAAGCAGGCCCACAGTTCCCATTGAAATACTGGTAAGTGTGATGACCCATGGGCCTTGTAGTCCTGCTCAGGACATTGTAATTCCTGATGAAGATGAAAACTTGGGTTTTTTACCTTCCCAGTCTGAACTGGATTCCTCTCAGCCAGATCTTTCCCAGGCAGATCTGGGAACCTTGCACCTGCAAGAAAGTTGTCTCCCAGAAGTATGTCAAACAAGCCCAGAGCCTACTTCTCCCGTATTCTTGCGCCGGGAGTTTTGTAAACAACAGAGAAGTTTGGATTCAGCTTCGCGCAGGAGTGCGAGGATTGCAGCTAAGAATGTGGCCAATTAAGACTGCTTCTCGTGAGAATCTTTGGGGAGTCTCACATCTGGTCTCAGAGTTAGCTTTCGGTTCTGATTCCCAGAGAACTGCTTCGGCGGGAAAGCTAGACTCTATTTAGGTGTTTTACCCGCGTAGTAACTTCGCGGAGTCAATTCGTCAGCCTTCGGAGCGAGTTGTGTCTGGACAGCGCGCTCCGATTCAAGCCTCGCTCCTGCTCAAGCCTTGCCTTGCTATCCAGCCTTCGCCTTGCTTCCCAGCCTTGTTTATCTACGGACTTTGCCTTGTTTCCCAGGATCAATCCTTGCCTTGTTCCACGGATTTATCAAGTTATTCCACGGACCTTGTTCTTGTTCTTAGTTACCTTGTTCCACGTTCAAGCCTTGTTTCAAGTATCAAGTTATTTCCTAGCCTCGCTCAAGTTTCATGGACTAAAGGACCTTGTCATCTCCCCTCACTTTGTTTGGCAAAGTGAGTGTTTCGGTTATTGGATTACAACTTTGGACCTTAATATTTCTTATTGGACATTGCTTTTTTGGACTAATTCTGACCTTTCCTGAAAGGTCTAATTCTGAACTATTTTCTACATTTGTTTTTATTAACTTTATATATTCCTTCAATAAAGATATTAGATAGATTCTGGCCTCTGTGTATGGTTATTGGTGCTCTGCAGCCTGGGTCGTGACAGTTTGACTCCGCCACCCTAAGCACCAATTAACCTCGGCCAGAATGTCTACCGGAGTCGTACCTGGGCCGAGCGGCCAGCCGATTACCTACACCATCGACAAGGAAGAGGTGGACCGAATCCGTGATAAGCTCAATGCACAGGATGGAGAAATAAGGGGTTTGAAGGAACGCGGAGTTCGTCTTCCGGCCATGGCGTTGCCAACCAAGTTTACTGGAGAAGCTTCTAAGGTTCATGTCTTCCGTCGCCAATGTCAAGCTTATCTGGAGGCCCGTGCTGCCGAGTTTCCCCAAGAAGACATCAAAGTGGCATGGGTTTACAGTCTTCTAGACGGGCCAGCGGCCAGCTGGGCGACGGCACTGTTCGACCAAGCCTCTCCACACCTAAGATCAGCGCAACACTTCTTGGACCACCTCAAGGAGACTTGGGGAATCGAGGACAATTTGGAGGCAGCCGGTCACAAACTCCGTCGCCTTTTCCAAGGAGACAGACCTATGTCTCAGTATATAGCCGAGTTCCGAGTGCTGGCCCACAACACCGGCTGGAACGATGTAGCCCTCAGGGGACAATTCCGGGAGGGTCTCAACATTGAAATGCTGGAAGAAATCTCCAAGGTGGATCCTCCCCAGACCCTCGAGGCACTCATTGATCAATGTTTACGGGCTGAAGTCATGATTGCCAACAGGAAACAGTGGGTTCGAGGCCAGGGCAGTAGAGCCGGGGCAAAACCCCCCGCTCCCGCCAGCGTTCAGCCACGTCCGGTGTGGAGACCCCCACCGCCAACCCCATACCCCAGAGGAGGCGAGGAGGTGCCGATGCAGTTGGGCAATGTGCGTCCCAGACTAGATGCCGCCGAGAAGGCCCGTCGTCAACGCTTAAACCTCTGCTGGTACTGCGGGAACGGGGGCCACTTCGCCAGAGAGTGCCCAGCCAAAGGGAAGCCTGCCGCCCGTCTTGCGGCGGCGTCCTCCACGGAGACGAAGGCGTCTGAGCCGACTGGCACACAGCCGGCGGGGGAAGCCAACGACCGGGTGTAGAGAGGCTCGCCAACCCGGTCAAAAAATCCATCCAAGAGCCGCCAACCGGGGTCCTGTTCCTTCTCGTGGTCACATTATGGTCAGCAAAAAGGGGACCCGTCATGATCCACGCCATGATAGACTCTGGAGCTACCAACAATTTCATCGATAGAGAGTATGCCGACTCTCTGGGATTACAATATCATGATTTCAAGAATGCCCGTGTGGTGCAAGCCATAGACGGCCGTCCCCTCAAGACGGGCCCCGTAAGTCAGTGGTCGGAACCCACCAGGATGTGGATAAGGGAACATATGGAAGAGATTTCCTTCTTTGTTACCGAGGTTCCCCATTTCCCTGTGATTTTGGGAATTCCATGGCTGACTCTCCACGACCCTAACATCTCCTGGTCCAACAGAGAACTGCAGTTTGCTTCACCGTATTGCCAAAACCATTGCCTCGTAGCCAAGGTATGCCATGCCACAGACACCGAGCCCATCATCACCTTGCCAAAGAAGTACTCCGAGTATTGGGATGTATTCAATGAGAAAGAAGCCGAAAAATTACCCCCACATAGACCTTATGACTGTGCCATTGACTTGGTGGAGGGGGCCCCGATCCCGCGAGGGCATCTCTACTCCCTGACTGAACCAGAGCAAGAAGCTCTCAGGGAATTCCTAGAGACAAACCTTCGCAAGGGATTCATCAGACCCTCTCAATCCCCAGCCGCCTCCCCAGTGATGTTTGTGAAGAAGAAGTCAGGGGAACTACGCTTGGTGGTGGACTACAGAGCATTGAACAATATCACCAAGCGGAACAGCTATCCCCTGCCCTTAATCTCGGATCTACTGGATCGGCTTCGAGGAGCCAAGGTTTACACCAAGCTGGATCTTCGGGGGGCTTACAACTTAGTTCGCATCAGGGAAGGGGACGAGTGGAAGACCGCCTTCCAGACCAAATTCGGATTATTTGAGTCCCGAGTTATGAATTTCGGTTTATGCGGAGCCCCCGCAACGTTCCAGCATTTTGTCAATGACATTTTTCAGGACTATCTAGACAGGTTCTTGATAATCTACCTGGACGATTTTTTGGTGTTTTCCAGATCACAATCAGAACATGAGAACCACGTCAAAATGGTGTTACAACGATTGCGGGATCATGGACTTTATGCCAAGCTGGAAAAATGCGCTTTTGATCTACAAGAGGTAGATTTCCTTGGTTACCGCATCTCGCCTCTAGGGCTTTCCATGGATCCAGCCAAAGTTTCAGCAGTATTGGAATGGCGGGCGCCAACTAACAAGAAAGAGGTGCAGCGTTTCTTGGGGTTCGCGAACTACTACCGCAAGTTCATTCCAGATTTTGCCCGCTGGTCCGACCCCATCACTAGCTGCATCCGTGGAAAGCAGCCTTTCCGCTGGACTGATCAAGCAGAGAAAGGGTTCCAGCAACTAAAGAAACTATTCACCTCCCAGCCAATTCTACAGCACCCAAATCCTGGAACCCCTTTTGTGGTGCAAGCGGACGCCTCTGATGTGGCAATTGGGGCTGTACTCTTACAACCGGTGGGAGATCACCTCCACCCCTGTGCCTTTTATTCTCGTCAACTAACCACACCAGAGAGGAATTACACCATTTGGGAAAAAGAACTACTGGCCATAAAGGCAGCCTTTGAAACTTGGAGACATTGGCTAGAAGGGGCCAAATTTCCCATTGAAGTCCACACTGATCATCGTAATCTAGAACATCTAAGAACTGCCCGCAAACTAAATCAGAGGCAGCAACGTTGGGCTTTATTCTTTGAACGTTTCAACTTCCAGATCCATTATGTGACCCCAGCCCAAACCAAGCAAGCAGACGCCCTGTCACGTAAACCGGAATACGCTGCAGGACGCAAGGAGACCTTTGAATCCCAACTGCTACAACCTGAGAACTTTGCCACGCTCACGGTGGGGAACACCAAATCCATTCCCATTGGTTCAACTTCCCCTACTCCAGGACCCATCTGTGCTCAAGAAATCAGGGCTAGTCAGCAAGCAGATGCCTGGGCGCAGGACCAACTTCGCCAAGGTCTGCATTTTCCCTTTTCGCTTAAAGATGGGCTGCTCTGCTATAGAAATCATGTTTATATCCCACCCGGACCGGGCAGGGAAAAAGCGCTTCGTCTGTGTCATGACTGCAAACCAGCAGGACACTTCGGACTATTTAAAACTATGCATTTGATCCTAAGGGATTTTTGGTGGCCCAAGATCCGCAAGGATGTGGAAAAATATGTCAACACCTGCCCAGTATGCCAGCGCTCCAAGATACGAAGGGAGAAGCCCTCAGGGCTTTTACACCCCCTTCCTACCCCATCTCGCCCATGGGAAATAATTTCCGCGGATTTCATCACTGACCTACCACCTTCCTGTGGATTCACCACGATCCTAGTGGTGGTGGACGTATTCACCAAGTTAGCCCATTTCATTCCCTGCGAAGGCCTCCCCACGGCCAAGGAAACTGCGGATCTATTTCTTCAACATGTTTTCAGACTACATGGATTGCCCAAGAGTTTAGTCACAGACCGTGGATCTCAATTCACCTCTCGTTTTTGGAAGGCACTACAAAAACTATTGGGCATAGACTCTCGCTTATCTTCAGCTCATCATCCCCAAACAGATGGGCAAACGGAGCGCACCAATGCCACTTTGGAGCAGTATCTTCGCTGTTATGTAAACTATCAACAGGACAATTGGGCTTCTCTGTTACCACTGTCTGAGTTTGCCTACAACAATGGAGTTCAAGCTTCTACAAAAGAAACGCCGTTCTTTGCAAACTACGGCTTCCATCCACGTTTCTTCCCCCCTGTCATTGAAACTTCAGAGGTTCCCGCAGCAGAGGATTGGCTGCAGGAACTCACAGCGGTGCAACAACTTTTGCTCCAGCAACTGGATCAAGCCAAGGAGGACTATAAACGCCACGCTGACAAACATCGCCAGCCGGGCCCCGAAATCAAGGTAGGAGATCGGGTTTTCCTGTCCACTCGCTTTCTGCCCTCCCACCGCCCTTGCCGGAAGTTAGATGCCCGTTTCATTGGTCCCTATCCAGTGGTGGCGCAATTAAACCCCGTGACTTTCAAACTCCAACTTCCGCGTTCAATGCGCATTCACCCAGTGTTTCACCGTTCCCTGCTCCTTCCGGCGGATGGTGTGCGACCTGATACAGACCAACCGGTCCCCCCTCCTGTTTTGATGAATGGGGAGGAGGAGTTCGAGGTTGAGGACATTTTGGATTCTCGCTTTCACCGCCGCCGCCTACAATATCTCATTGACTGGGTGGGTTTTGGCCCTGAGGAACGCTCTTGGGAAGACGCCTCCACAGTCCATGCTCCTGATCTAACCCGTCGCTTTCATCAGACCTATCCCACCAAACCACGACCTCGCGCCTCGGGGAGAGGGCCCCAGTTTGGGAGGGGCCTTGAGGAGGGGGATAGTGTGATGACCCATGGGCCTTGTAGTCCTGCTCAGGACATTGTAATTCCTGATGAAGATGAAAACTTGGGTTTTTTACCTTCCCAGTCTGAACTGGATTCCTCTCAGACAGATCTTTCCCAGGCAGATCTGGGAACCTTGCACCTGCAAGAAAGTTGTCTCCCAGAAGTATGTCAAACAAGCCCAGAGCCTACTTCTCCCGTATTCTTGCGCCGGGAGTTTTGTAAACAACAGAGAAGTTTGGATTCAGCTTCGCGCAGGAGTGCGAGGATTGCAGCTAAGAATGTGGCCAATTAAGACTGCTTCTCGTGAGAATCTTTGGGGAGTCTCACATCTGGTCTCAGAGTTAGCTTTCGGTTCTGATTCCCAGAGAACTGCTTCGGCGGGAAAGCTAGACTCTATTTAGGTGTTTTACCCGCGTAGTAACTTCGCGGAGTCAATTCGTCAGCCTTCGGAGCGAGTTGTGTCTGGACAGCGCGCTCCGATTCAAGCCTCGCTCCTGCTCAAGCCTTGCCTTGCTATCCAGCCTTCGCCTTGCTTCCCAGCCTTGTTTATCTACGGACTTTGCCTTGTTTCCCAGGATCAATCCTTGCCTTGTTCCACGGATTTATCAAGTTATTCCACGGACCTTGTTCTTGTTCTTAGTTACCTTGTTCCACGTTCAAGCCTTGTTTCAAGTATCAAGTTATTTCCTAGCCTCGCTCAAGTTTCATGGACTAAAGGACCTTGTCATCTCCCCTCACTTTGTTTGGCAAAGTGAGTGTTTCGGTTATTGGATTACAACTTTGGACCTTAATATTTCTTATTGGACATTGCTTTTTTGGACTAATTCTGACCTTTCCTGAAAGGTCTAATTCTGAACTATTTTCTACATTTGTTTTTATTAACTTTATATATTCCTTCAATAAAGATATTAGATAGATTCTGGCCTCTGTGTATGGTTATTGGTGCTCTGCAGCCTGGGTCGTGACAGTAAGTTTATATTGGTTAAATAGTTCTTCATTTTAATATTGTCCTTTCATTATTATTATTTTTGCACTACAAATAAGATATGTGCAGTATGCACAGGAATTCATTTGTGATTTTTTTTCAAACAATAGTCTCTCCCCCCCCCCCCCCACCAAACAGTCTGATGGACTGTGAACTGGCCTTCAGCTTAAAAACTTTGAGGGCCCTCCAAAGCCGGGGGGGGGGGGAGGAGCGAAAAGCACCGCACCACGAGGCCGAGGCGTGTGAAAACAACAGAAATGGCTCCGGCTCCCTCACCCTCCCACTGCCCCGTCAATGCTGGGAGGTGGGGAAAAAGCAGAGGAGCACTTGGTTTGGAGGTGGGGGTGCCAAAAATATTCCTTGCTTATACTTGAAAATTCCCTGGGGTCGGCCCTGGTCCCACTGTACATAGTTTGAAAGCTCAATATACCAGAAAATTTTGAAAATAAAAGTTCATCTCAAACCTAAAGCTTTCTTGTTGGTCTTGTTTGACCCTGGCAAACAGATGGAAAAGATTGTTTTAATTTGCATTTTATTCAGAACATGATGATGGAAGCAAGAATAATTTATGCCAAATACTGGAATATATGGAAGATCCCATCTGAGGATGAATGGATTAGTAAATTAGAAGAGATTGCAGATAGGGATAAATTAACTCGGTTTCTGAACAGTTTTCATGAGACTATAACCTACTTGCCTTCTGTTTGTTACTAAGAGCAGAGAAGGTGATGTCAGCAGACTTTGAAGATTAATTGACTATTTATTTTAAGAAAGAGACTGATTTATAAGGAAAGTGTGTTTTTTCCTTGTTTAAGTTGGAAAGAGTAGAAATCATGAACAAATTTAATATAAGAATATAAGACATGAAAATAATTAAAGCCTAAGGTGATATGCTATTTTCTTGACAAATGGGAAGACAATTTTCTAAGGTGGTGATTTAACATATGTATATAGTAGATGTAGCTGTGAATTAAAGGTGAGTATAGGTGGGTTCGTTTAGTAGTGGGTAGTTTTGTAATGGAGTGAGGGGTTAGGTTTATGTACATACAATTTATTTCTTTTATTTTCTTTCCTTTTTGCTTACTGATGTCATTAACGCTAAGACTAGGGCCCATTCATTGTGTTCCTCCAGCAATGATGGGATCAAACTTCCATCACTAGTTTTTTGAACTAGAAGAGTGTTATTATGTTAGGAAAGGATGCATCAGTGGTTCTTTTCCATTTAATGGGTGTAGAAAATAGAGAGAATATAACCATCAGACAGAATAATGTAAAGCCCTTAGATTAAATAATGTAGATTGTATGTAGTGATGTTTTCTGATGTATATAATGTAATAGTATAATACGTTTTCTTTTATTCTAGAAAAAATATTTTTAACTTTGTTTTTGTTTGTACATTGGTATATAGGTTTTGTATTAATTTGTCTAAATAAAAATTAATTTTTTAAAAATTATTTTTATTGAAATTACAGATAGACTAGACAGTGAAAGTGTGAGAACAATTATATTTATAGTAAAGAAGGGTGAAAGAAGTAAATAGAATCCGAAAAAGAGATAAGTAAATAAAGAGGGGCGAGAGAAGAGTAAAATAAAAATAAGAACAAAACTGATACACACACACACACACACACACACACACACACACATATATATATATATATATATGAAAAAAGAAGACAATATATATATGAAAAAAGGAACCCAAAAGTCAAAGAAACAAAAACACAAAAAACAAAATGAAACAAAAAAAAAACCAAAATGAACAAAAACAGAGTCCAACAAAAAAGATATATACAATGACTTCCATCTCATACACAGTTACTTTGAAAAATTTTTTGATTACTTTTTCTTGTTTCTTGTCTCATTAGTGTCAGCATCTTCTTACTCTCAATCCATGTTTAACCAAACTTCTGTTTAAATTAACAACTTCATTTGCTCTTCTCTCAAATAATTTTTTATCAAGTCCCAATTAGTTTGTTTTTTCGGTCTTCCAACATTGTTTTTTAATAAATAAATCAACTTATCCATGTTCATTATTTCCAACACCTTATTTAACCAACAATCTACCTCTGGGGTTTCTTTCTTTTTCCAGTATTTGGCATATGTCATTCTTGCTGCCGTAGTAAGATAGTTAAAGAGGATCTCTTTATTTTTTTCTTTTTCAATATTAAGCATTCCCAGAAGAAAGTATTTTGGGTCCAGATTTACTTTAATTTGCAACATCTTTTGGATTTTTTGGTGGATTACCTTCCAATAATTCTTTGCTTTTTTGCAGGTCCACCAACAGTGGAAAAAAGTTCCCACTTGGTCATCACATTTCCAACATTTGTTTGAGGTTTTTTTGTAATAATTTGATAATTTTTTGGGGGTCAAATACCATTGATAAAACATTTTGATCCAATTTTCTTTTAATTCAATTGCGTAGGTAATTTTTAACCTGGAATTCCAGGCTTTTTCCCATTCTTCTAAATAAATTTGCTTACCAAAATTTTGGGCCCATTTGGTCATATTTTCCTTTATAAATTCCGTGTCCATCTCCCATTCCAATAGTTTTGCATAAATTATGGATATTTGTTTTTTTTTCTAGTTTTATTATTTTGTCCCAGAAACTCTCTTTCTCTTCAAATCCCAGTTTTTTGTCTCTATTATAGTACTCTTTTAACTGTAAATATTGGAACCATCCCACATTGTGAAATTTATGGTTAATTTCTTCCTGACTTTTCAAAACATATGTCTGTGATGCCTCATGGGCCTTGTAGTCCTGCTCCCAGTGCCATCGTGGCTAATGAAGACGAAAACATGTGGTTTTCGCCGGTTCAGCAAGAGCCGGAATCTTTCCAGATGCCTGATGTTGATGTTTTTCCCCAAGAACCCATTAAAACAGACCTTGAGCAGCTCTCACCCCCTTTTGCTAGGAGACAGTCCTATACTGCAGACAGGGGAGTGAAAGAACAGGTTCGCAGGAGCTTGAGAATTGCAGCTAAACAAGACACTGATTAGCCATGTTTCCCCTGGGAAAATCTAGGGAGTCTCACATCTGGAGAAAGCTGGGTTTCATTTCCTGTTCTCTAGGGAAAGAGAACGCTGGACACCTGCTTGGCAGGGAAATGGGGCCCAGATATAGGTGCCTGGCACGGTAGGTTCCGTGCGGAGTCAACAGAGCAGCTTCAGGAGTGATTTCGTGTTTCCAGCCTTGTGTGGACTTCGCAAAGTCCGCAAATCCAGTTTCCTTGCCTTGCTTATTCAAGTATTCAAGAATTGCCTTGCCTCGTTCCTAGTCACGGACCTTGTTCCTAGAATCAAGTTTTGTTTCCAGCCTTGTTGTGGATTTTACCTTGGACCTTGAAAGACCCTGGACAATTCCCCTCACTATTGCTTGGCAATAGTGTGTGTTTCGGTTTATTGGATTTTATCTTTGGACTCTAATATCATTTATTGGACAAAATCTTTCTGGACTATATTTGACCTTATTTGAAAGGTCTGCTTCTGGACTATATTTTCTACTTGTTTTTATTATTCTTATATATTTTCTTAATAAAGATATTAGATAGATATTGGCCTCCGTGTCCAGTTCTTGGTGCTCCGTTGCCACGGGCGTGACAATGTCCCATTTTCTTTAGTTAAAATATCTTTATATCTGGGCCAGATTTCCCCTCCCATTTCTCTTCTTTGGCATGCTTCTAATGGGGAAATCCATAATGGGGTTTTCAAATATAATTTCCTTTTATACTTCTCCCAAATTCTGTGCTTTGTGTTGGATAACATGACTTAAAGATCATATTTCACTCATTCCTCCCGTTGCCTGTAATATTTGCAATATTTGCATGATAAAGAGATCAAAATATATTGAAACATGCTCACAATTATGTTCCATTTAGATTGGCCTAACAAAGGTGGTGCAGATCCCTCAGTGGCACAGTGGGTTAAACTGCTAAGCTTCTGAACTTGCTGACCAAAAGGTTGGTGGTTCAAATCTGGGAAATCGGGTGAGCTCCCACTACTAGCCCCAGCTTCTGCCAACCTAGCAGTTTGAAAACATGCAAATGTAGGTAGATCAATATCTAATGCTCTGGTGGGAAGCTAACAGTGCTCCATGCATCATGCCAGCCATATGACATTGGAGATGTCTACAGACAACACCGGCCCTTCGGCTTAGAAATGGAGATGAGCACCAACCCACAGAGTCGGACACAACAAGACTTAACGTTTTTACCTTTACCTTATCTTAACAAAGCTATTACCACAATACCAACTTCTAAATATAATAGGTGAAACTTTTATTTGTTTAGAGAAATGGTGGGGTGGGGGGAGTAAACATGCAATTTAGTATACAGTAGAGTTCCGGTTATCCGAGTTAAACGGGTGGGTCGCATCTTGGATAACTGGATCTCTTGGATAATAGGGAGGCCTGACCTAAGGAAATCCAGGGCACGTTGCTGTTTAGCAACGCGCTCCTCATTTTCCCAAAGTCTCAGTCAGGTCTTTACAGACGGGAGGAAACTCTTCCCTTCGGTAAAGGGCTGAGACTGGGGAAATGCGGAGAAATGCCTCTACATCTGCCCAGGCAAGCATCTTTACCAAAGGGAAGAGTTTTCTCTTCCCTACAGTTAAGGCACTCTCCTGGAGAAATGCGGGGAGCATTATCTCTGCATTTGCCCAGGCAAGTCCCTTTACCGAAGGGAAGAGTTTTCTCTTCCTTCTGGTTAACGCGCTCACCTGGGGAACTGCAGGAAGCATCACCTCCGCATTTGCCCAGGCAAGTGCCTTTACCAAAGGGAAGAGTTTTCTCTTCCTTCCAGTTAAGGCGCTCACCTGGGGAAATGCAGGGAGCATCACCTCCGCGTTTGCCCAGGCAAGCGCCTTTACCGAAGGGAAGAGTTTTCTCTTCCCTCCGGTTACGACACCGCCTGGGGAAATGCAGGGAGCATCGCCTCTGTTTTTGCCCAGGCAAGTGCCTTTACTGAAGGGAAGAGTTTTCTCTTCCTTCTGGTTAAGGCGCTCGCCTGGGGAAATGCGGGGAGCATCACCTCTGCGTTTGCCCAGGCAAGTGCCTTTACCGAAGGGAAGAGTTTTCTCTTCCTCCCGGTTAATGCGCTTACCTGAGGAAATGCAGGCTCGGCAAGACATCGCCCCCGGGAAGTGCCTTGCCATTGCTGCTAGGCAGCAGCGATCACGGGGTGCTTTCTCCTCCCTCTCCCTCTCCTTCTCTCAAACTCAAGAGAAGGAGAGGGAGAGGAAGGGGCACCCCAGCAGCACCTCGGATAATACAGAGCCTCAGTTAACCGGAGCTCGGTTAACAGGGGCTCTACTGTAATTATAATTCACCCATGTGAATATTGTATAGGATTCCTGAGATCAATCAAACATGATGACTTACCAGAGACCTAAGAAATTATTGTGAATCATCCTATATTTTTAGATTAAATGCATTAATTATTCCCTCTATGTCTCTCTTTAGTCCCTCTTTTTGATGTTATCCTTAATATGTAAATTGAAATATATGTTTCTGAAGTGAAATTAATTTTTTTCACCCTGAAATTAAAGCATAGCTAGCCACATGTATTCATATGCCTGTTACGATTCAATTAAGCCTCTTAAGTTGAAAGGTTAAACTGCTTCCTCTCTCTATAATTAAGAAATGTATTCAATCAAATGAATTCAATTTAATTAGATAATCTATCTTAACAGCATATCTTAACACCACTGTAATAGAAGAAAATGCTATTACAAATGATATTTTCTTAGCTCCAGTGTGCTCTGTTTTTAATAAGAAGGAAATTAGATTAAAAACAGACAATTTCTAAAAGATGATATTACGATGAGTTTGCTTGTCCTAATTACTATGAACAGGCTTGATCAATAATGGGTGGCCAGGGTTAAGAAATGAGCATTAATATCAATTGATGCCTAAGAATCTGTTTCTTTGTCTTTTGGGACAAAGTAGTATAGGAGTTTGAATCTTTTGACTCTCGAGATCTTGTTGCACTGCAGTCCCTGCCAGTGAAGTCAATTGTGAGGAATGCTTGGTCCCTGGCACATCTGAAAGACCACGAGATTATCAACACTGTGTTAGAAAAACAATCAGCGCAACTGCTTTTTTCAGTTTTGACACAAAATAAAAAGAGAAGTTATTTGCTTGAATTGATGAAAACTGAAGGGTCACAGTTACACTCTTTGGGACCTGATACAAGACCAATCTGCCCAAATCTGTTTTGCCAAAGGAAAAGTCATTATTATGGCACTTTATGCATTGCTTTGGTGATGTATTTGAAGTTTTATGTTATTACAAATTGGCCAGGGGTGGTGTGTTTGCGATTTTAATTTATTTACCAATTCAACAAATATAATCTTCTCTCATAAATTAGGATGCCAATTTCCAGTCAGCAGCATTTGTCTCGCTTACATTGTCAATACAAACAGACCAAGGATGCTGCGGTGTTTTTTCTTCTTCTTTCTATTACACACCACTCTATTGGTGTGAGCTTTGATACCTGCCCAAGCTTCCTATACTGAAAAAAAAACCCATGGGATTTGTTACTTCATGATGTTTCTTGCAGACATGGGACGTTAGGAAGAAAAAGGACTACTACAGAGATAACTATATATGTATGGACATGACTGCTTCTCTTACACACTTTGTAAATGGCTGCTGGTGGCACTCCTTTCTGTAGGGTGGTGAAATTGTTTTGGGTTTTATTAAATCTATTAAATCTTATGCTCAAAACAGATTCAGTAATTTGAGTAGTTCCTTTAAAACTCAAATTACATCCCAGAATAGAATTACTACTTCACTGAATTAGAAGCTACATTACTTCATAACTGAGATGAGAACTAGCGCTCCACCTATATGAATGCTATTAAGGAAATTATTTGCTATCAAGCATAAGAAATTAATTATAGCTACTGCATGGAAATCACTTGAAGAAACCTTGCAGTGTGAGTCACTGAATAGCAAGAGGGTAGCTGGAGATAGAAGAAGAAGGGATAGGTGAAGGCTGCCTATCACTTTTGAGGAAGCATCTTGAAAAGAAATCCATTCATACAGTGCTCCTAGTGATGTTACAGGATTAGGAGCCAACCTACAGATTTTCTAGGCATGGAAAATTTGTAATGAAATTGCTGAATAAAGTCCATTACAGATCAATCAATACAAATGAAATATTAAACATACACAGTTTGATATCTCTGTTTACTTGGCAAAGAAATTTATTTATCTCCTGTTTTACAAGCATGTTTACATACTATATTTCTTTTTCTTTCAGAACATAGTAAACAAATTCAGAAGTGTTGTTGGCATACCATAAAGAATAAACAAAAGAGATCAGGATGAATTCATAATCAATCTGAGTTGATTATGCATCATTATACAGTGGCATTCTGCCAGTGAATTACAGTATGAGGACAGCAAAATGATATATCAAAAGTGTCATAATTCAAATTTCATATTTTACCTATGTTAACTCATTGCAAGTGGAAAACAAGCCAATATTTGTATACTTGAAGTATCAGAGGTTATGTGTAGCTTATTTCATTTGATGAAATGTTTTCATTTTGTATTAACTCATTGCAGGCCAATCTCCTCATGTTTTCAAGCATTCGTGACACATACCCATTGGTTTGTATAAAAGTCTTTCAAGATAATTCAGTAATAGTAAAAATATGGGTGGGAAAATATACATTTTTAATAAGCTCTCATTAGATTTTATGAGAAATATTGCCCTTCAAAGGGATTAAAACCAACCCCTAAAGAGAAAAGAGGGAAATCCATAGCCAAATATTTTTTTCTGTGGTCTTTGTGCAAATTGTTTTGAGTGTGCAATTAACATACTTAAGCCATTGCACACTGCTCTTGAAAATGTCTTTCTTGTGACAACAGACTTCTTCTGTAATATCGTTCTCCAATCTACAATGGAAATATTTTTAGGGGAATTTCATTTACTTCATGACTACATCCACTACCAATCATATGCATCAGTGACTATTTTCTAGTTTTCATAACCAGATTTTCAGTCAATAAGTACTATGAAGTGGGATTTTTTGCTGTCTGCATTGCAGTTGCTTTCCTGTTTCTTAAAGTTCCTGAAATCCTTTATTTTAAATAAAGTTTCTAAGTAATGATTTGAGTATGACTGTTTTATGTCCCCTCTCACAATAGTTGCTTCTATAGAAAAAATAAATTTCCAGTGTTGATAGTCACCAATATGAACTGCTGAACCTAATATGTGAACTTTATGGGGGGAAAATGAACTTGAAGATGGGAATGATTAAGTCTGAAATAAAGCAGTCACTATTTTAACCAAAATGATACTTGGAATATTGTATACTGGTATTTTTCCTAAAATAAAAAAGGATACTACAGAGCTGACAAAGGTAGAGAAAACTGAAACAAAATAATAATAGGATGAGTTTCCAGATTGAGACGTGTATAACTCTGGTGGTGGTTTCCTGATTTAGAAAAAAATAGGCAAATAAAAAGGCAGATAGACGTTAATATGATCATACATAGTGTAGAGGATGTAGATGGAAACTTTTTTCCCTGTCTAGAACTTGGAGTCACTGGGAAGATGAAGAATATTTGCAAATTGTTTCCTTGACAAGAGAGATTGGCATGGTGTCAAGATACTGGTAACTTTAAACCCAGTTCCTCCTGAGAAACACACCTATCCATGCCTGTGGTAACAAATCAGCAAGGGTGAGTATCAGAACACTCCCCCCCACACACACACACAAGATCCCAGAGTATAAGACAGATGTGTAGTCTCCATCCCAAGAAGAATTGGGACTTAAAATTCCAATTCCTCTTGGATTTTTCCCCTGTCTGGAAGGATCCCTAGAATCCTTTCCCTCTGTGAAACAAAATAGATATAGAAAACAAACATAGAAAAATGATTATTCATAAAAAGACATCAACAACCAATTTTCAAGATATATATTTTGTACTGTATGTAATTTACACAGTATTTGTTTACAAATTTGAGAATATTCTTGAGACCAACAGAAAATATCTCACAAATCTTTCAGGCAAGGAAAAAAATAAGTTTCTCATTTTCTTATTCAAGTTAAAAGGAAAATAAACTCCCCCCCCCACACACACACACAGCTGGGGAGGGGAAGTGGCTTTGCCCCCTCCCACCAGAAGGGAGAGTTGCTGAAGGGGTGGGGATTCTAGGAAGTAGCCCGCCCTCTCATCACTCACTTTTTGAATGCCAACCTGCCCGCCCACCACTATCAGTATAACATGTTGGTCGTCTAGTGGGGCCGGGTAGGAATTTTTCCCTTCTTATGTTCTAGGAGGGGTTTTCACCTACCCTATACTGTGTATAGTGGCAGATTGGGGGTGTGTGGTCATTTAAATAGGGTTGTCATCGAAATCCATAGGGGAATTGCATCCTTCGGTGTACACCACCAGGCACCTCAGTTTTGGTGTAGGCGAGGGGAAATGATTATGGCCTAGGAATGGGAGACTATGACCTCAATCATCCTTGGGGCAGAACTTTCCACCACATTCCCCTTTAGATCATCCAGGTTTAGTTACGCTGGGGACCTGGTGTTTCACCCTAAATTCAGTAAAAGGGTAGGTCGGGAAGGACCACCAATATGGGCTTTATGCCTCACCAAATTCATAGATGACACTTGAGAGTTAGATTCAAGTTACAAATTAAAGAGTTAATTAGGTAACATTTAATGAAGTTGCCCAGTTTTAAACCCAAGCTTGTTGTGTTGGCTCTTTATTTCGGGGGGTTGGAGGGCAAAAGGATTCATGTCCTTTTAGGCCATCCAGTAAAGCTAGAAGAGTCATAGTTGGGAGTGTAATTATTCACTAAATTAATTCACAGAGGAAGAAATAAGTATGTTGAGAAATTTTCTTCCTACAGTGAGAAATAAAACAGTGTCCATAAAACAGTGTTTTCTGCATATGAAACAGCTTTTTCTGCACAGAAAATAATATTGTTGCATAGGAACACTACTTCTGTATGCAACCTTCCATTTCCTCTGCAGAAGTATGAATTAGTCTGTTTGAGAAACATTTTTCAAAACCATTTTAAAAATATTTTCTAGTATTATTTCCTTCCCTAGTGACTGCACATGTTAAATATTTGAACTAGCTGTTATACTACAAAAAGTGGCAAAGTTAACCAACCTAATGGGGTGTTTTTCAAAACAAACTGGATGATTTGGCTCTTTTGATTCTTTTGGCCAGTTGAACAGCACAGGTGCTGCACTCATTTTTTCGCCTGCAACAGACCATGGCTGCAAACCACGGCTACTTTCAGTTTCATTCAGCTACATGTGGCATGCAAGAGGCAGCCACACATCTGCCTGGAAGTTTCCCTGTGAGCCCTGCCTGTTCAGCCAATCAGAACAGAAGAAAGTAATGTGTTTTTTTAGCCAAGCTGGGTCTCCATTTTTTATTGCGAGCAGGCTTCTGAGAGAGACAAATCGTGCTCCTGTCTATTGATTATCTTAATTCTCAGTGTTGATCACAGCTTTGCATCACTTGCCTTGTTTTTTGACTCAAATAGGAATAAATAAGCATTTACTTTCTACACACTTAAAGAACTGCCACTGATGGTGCCCTTCACATGACACAAGCTTCATATGTGGGGTAGAGGTATCTTCTATCTTGCCATTTTTAAAGCCGCCATAAAATGAGAAGGTAATTTATTTCTTTTTTAAAAAAAAGAAGAAGCTAATACTCTTTCAGGTGGCGTGGCTCCCACTGAAATAAGTGTTAACTTGGGAGCCCCTGTGGCGAAGTGCGTTAAAGCACTGAGCTGGAGACTGAAAGGTCCCAGGTTCAAACCCCAGGAGCGGCGTGAGCGGCCGCTGTTAGCTCCAGCTCCTGCCAACCTAGCAGTTCGAAAACATGCCAATGTGAGTAGATCAATAGGTACTGCTCCGGCGGGAAGGAAACGGCACTCCATGCAGTCATGCCAGCCACATGACCGTGGAGGTGTCTATGGACAACGCCGGCTCTTCGGCTTAGAAATGGAGATGAGCACCAACCCCCAGAGTCAGACATGACTGGACTTAACGTCAGGGGAAAACCTTTACCCTACAGTTTCAGTAAAAGGGTGTTGAGGAGAAACGATCCCAGAGCAGATGGTGTTTTAAGTAGAATGCCTTAAACCCAGGTATTATCGAAGGATCTGAGGAGGAACAATCCCAGAAAAAAATTATTTCTTAAGACTGATGCCTTAAAAAGGATGGAAAGGGAAGTTCCCTATTGCTGCCAATGGACTGGTGTTTCCTGGAGCAAAAACAGATCTTTCAGCTGCTGGATCAAAAAATGGAATTTTGCCCACCTGAATTTGGGAGGCTTCCAAAAAACAGATCGGGGTGACACCGAAATCTGGACACCGAAAACAGCATAAGGTTTAGCTGAATTGCACACTCCTACAAACTAAATGAGCTTCAAGCCTGTGTCATTACCTGTCGGAAGAGCTTCGACTTAGATGAATCTGTTTTAGCAATGTTGTAACCCACTTCAAGCTATGAAGAGAGGCGGGAAAGAAATAAAAAAGTAATGGTGCTCCATGCAGTCATGCTGGCCACATGACCTTGGAGGTGTCTATGGACAACGCCGGCTCTTTGGCTTAGAAATAGAGATGAGCACCAACTCCCAGAGCTGGTTACGACTGGACTTAACGTCAGGGGAAACCTTTACCTTTTACTATTATTAAAGAAGGTTTCAGAAAATTTCTAGTGAACAGAACCCACAATTTATGAAGGCTTTGTGACAGCTCATGAAGACTTGTGAGATCTTGCCTTCATCATTAGATATCAAAACAAAAGGTGTGATGAGGCATCATTTGATAGCATTACTCATGAAGTATCTTATTCATATGTTGACTCTCTGAAATGTTGTAAAATATGAAAAAGATAGATGAGCGTCAGAAGGTACCAGGGAGAAAGAACAAAAAAAAAGTTTGAAAGAGAGTAGCAGAAGTCTATTTAATATCTGAATATACCAACATCAGCAAACTCTGCCCTATCTCGAGTAAAGGATTTTATAAAACAGATTAGTGCAAACTTCCACACCTGATCTTAGAAATAATTCCCATACCTGTGATTTTAAAAGCTACCAGTGTCCTCAACTGACTCCAAAAGGCCCCAGATCACTCATCAAATAACTAATTCTGTTGACAAAGTAAGATTCATCACAGTGATTTAAAATTAAAATAAGTCTCCTCGGAAATGGTTTTTTTTTTTTTAAATTACTATAAATACAATTTTGACGGGTGTCCGAAGAGCTTTCAATGATACCTCAAAAAGCTGGACTTGGCCAGTGGAATTTTAAAAACTTTTTTGAAACAGTGTACCTCCCTGTCACATTAAAGTTCCCTCACTCTTTCAGGTCAATATGTGTCAGAAAATATGGGGTCTCTGAGAAAAACAAATTCAAATATATGTTACTGTTTTAATGGAACAGTCCTGGATTATGATTTGGATTGTGTGATTTTAATTGATGTTTTAACTGCTTGGATTGTACTTGTTTATTTTATGGGCATATATATGTATGGCACTGAATTGCTGCCTGTCGTAAGGCTGCCCTCAGTCCCCTTTGGGGTGAGAAGGGCTGACAAATGTTTTTTATTTAAAACTAACAATATGCACATATGAAATGATAAAACTGATGTGCCAGCTGTGCCCCTTCCTAGAATCTGAGGACGTCAAGATGATAGCGTTTGCATTCGTAACTTCAATGCGCTGTACATTCAGTTACCTCTGTACCAAGTTCAGAAGCTCCAATTAGTTCAAAACATGGCAGCCAGATTGATTAGAGCAGTGGTTCCCAACCTGTGGGCCTAAAATAAGGTCCACAAGACATGCAGGGAAAATTAGATTATTTTCTAGATTATTAAATATTAAATATTAAAAATCTAGATTATTAAATATGGTTTTATGTGGGTGAGCAGATGGTGACTACTGGATGGCATATGTTCTGTATCAGAAACTAGAGCTGATGTGGTATTTCCAATTCAATTTTCTGAATCAGCACCCCAAATAACCAAACTGAATCTAAAGTTGACCATAAACTTATTTGTAACCCCTTTGGTACTAATGTTGGAGAGTGGTCCCGGGTAAAAGTGGTTCCCAGTCAAGTGGTCCCTGGTCAAAGTAGTCCATGGTCAAGTGGTTCCTGGTCAAGTGGTCCCTGATTAAAAAAAGTTGGGAACCACTGGGTTAGAGGGACATCTAGAAGTGAACATATTACACCCATATTAAAGTCACTCCACTGGTTGCCAATTATAATTAGTTTTTGGGCAAAATACAAAGTGTCGAGTTTGTTCTACATATTTTGGGTGCAAGTTACCTACAGGATCGTTTTCTCTTGCACAATTTGCCCTTTAGGACACTTAGGTCCTCTGGGGGATGCTTACTTCAACCAGCCAGAACTAGCAACTATCACCCATATGACCTTTTCAGTGATTGCCCCACAACTGTGGAATGACCTGCCAGAAGAGCTCTAACAGCTAAACAAACCATCAAAATTGAAGACCCAATTGAAGACCCAATTGAAGAACCATCTCTTCTGGCAGATCTACCGAGTTAACATTCAATCATGAGTTTTCATTTAAATTCTTTTGCTGCTATATGTTAATTCTGTACATGTGTTTGGTGTCTGTTTTTATCAGTATGTTTTTATCTTTCTGTTTTATTGTATATATTTTATATTCATATTTTTGACTTTATTATTCCCTGCTTTAAGCCATCAGGAGAGATGGGTAATAAATAAAAATCTATTATTATTATTATTATTATTATTATTATTATTATTATTATTATTATATAAGGAAAGAAAAACAACCAGAACCTAATAGAGACAACTTGAAAGTTACCCACAAATAACCGGTTTTCATTTTCATATGGTTCCCATTGTGGGGGCCATATTTATTGATCACTGCTTTTTTAATATATGTGAAATACAATCATTTACCTTTCCTCTTTCCCTTTTCTTTACTGTTCACATATGTTCAGTAACAGATTCTGAAGGCAGTTGTTGTTTACCTTGAATTACTTTTTTATAGAAATTATGGTACCAGAGGCAGAAATAATGTGAATTAGAGAAAGCCAACATTTTGGGAATGTATCATCTATCATTGGGTAGTACCCCATGGCATCTCTTCCATGTTCTTCATTTCCCCAGACAATTTTAGTTGCAGGGAAATAATAATGCTTTTCACTCTGATCACCAGCTTTAAATTCAATTAGACCTGCCACCAAATGAGCTTTTAAGAGATGACAGCACAAAAATGAATTTTAATGGCTTCTATTATTTTTAAAGTTTTTTATCTTGTGATGAAGTAACTGCGATTGTAGTGAAACACTAAATAACATCACTTTGAGCAGCTTCTTTGACTGCAGAATTGATTGAATTTCCTTTGATACAGATAGTTTAAAAGTATTTTAGAAGGAAAAAGAAGGACTTCAAGTCAGATATGTGGGTTCCCATTTTAAAGTCATGCTTTCTTTTTATCATTTGTAATTAGGTGTAATGTAATGTATAAGAAAAAATCAGTAGTGTTTAATGTCTCGACCAAGTATTGTATACTCTTTTGGGACAGGTTTTTAGTAATAGATTGCTGTGAATTCAAACGACTACTTCTTTACCCTCCCCTTTTCTGGTTCATAGACATTTTGGAACAACTGTGTCTCAAGAGAGTTTTTGGAAGCAGTAATTGACTGCCTTTGAATTCATTTCTCAGCCATTCCAAATTTGTGGTGTTCAAACTCATATGAAATAATTTGTGCAGCTTCTTAACATGAGTGAAATTGCTGGTAATTATTACGAACAATTCTTGCAACTTTCAAGACAGTATGATTAAAATCTGATGGTGAGGCCAAAAATAATCACATACACACATACTTTATTCTTGGATGATGGTAACATACAGGGCTCCTAGTCATAAGTGTGCCATACTTCATAGTTGTCAGACAAGGCAATCTCATTTTTAAAGACCTTGACATTAAGTCCCAAACTTGTAAAGCAAAGCACCTGTAAAAAGCAGCATAACACCACAGAGTGTCATAACTTCCCTGTGATATGTCTCAGATGTAAGCTTGCTGAGAGAAAAAAAACATATAAAATAGTAAGCAAGTCTTTCATCAAGAAAAAAATTGTAGTTTTTCTATATGCTGCATACTACACAAGTATGAGATTTTAGATCTGCTTTGAACTGGTGGAAACACACAATTTAAACAGTGTAATTTAAAAGATCGCTCTCAATGTGCAATATAAAGGTGAATGTGAAATAGTGAAGGAGATCATTTATAGAGAGAAAAAGGAGGAAACCATGTGCATGGTGTAGAACATTTGACGTTTGAATGTGAAGTTTGTAATTGGTTTTCTGTATCTCACTTTCTACATCATCTTACAACATGGGATTATCCAATCTTGTTTTCACATCAACAGCACAGAATATAAGATAGTTGATTAAATTTGGTACATGCAATCAATTTTCTGTATATAAATGTTATACTATATTTAAAAATCTTTCAATCTCTTAATGAGGGAAAATCTGTTTTTCAACATATATTTTAATTGAATTTCTATCAAAATGAGTCAACTGCTGTGGAGGCAAAATACAAAAAAGAACATGAATCTATATTTGTGATGATATTCTCAGCATATCATAAAAATATCCTTCATAGTCATGTTTTTCTATATACTGTATTGAACAGATACTAGGCCTGTGCGATCAATGAAAAAATATTTCAATACTCATTACGAAATTACGAGTATATTTCAATACTCGTTACAAAATCATTTCTAAAGTGTTTCCAAAATTGGACGGGGTCTTTATTGTAACTATAATGAATTAACTACTTTTCGTTAAGTAATTGCTCTAATAGGGAATCTTCAGGGGCTGCTTTCTCCCTCATTATTAGAGCTATCGGCATGAAACTTGCATGAGTATAGAACACCTTTACCCCTGTTAGCCCATCATGTTTCAGAACATTTTACTCATCTATGGATTTTTGGGGAATTTTCAAAGTTTTTACAAACAACATTTTTTAAAAACTACAAAAGCTATCTCCTTAAATATGCAATACAATGACACAAGATAACAGAGGATCATTCCCCCCAAGTTTCAGACATATTCATACATCTACCAATTTTGGGGATTTTTTAAGAAGAAGAAAAAGTCACAACAGCTATCTCACTGAATGTCTTTAACCAATAGAACTTCAATTTAGTGATTTCTTCTCAGCCCAGCACAGATTTCTTACTAGTACTGATTTATCAATCAGTCCTCCTCTTTGCAGATTGAACAATATTGGAACTCTGGTTGCTGCTAGGATGGAAGGGACAAATCTCTCTACTAAAGTAATTGGGACTTTCTGATGCTGGGGCAGAATTCTGGGAAATTTAATTTAGGGCAAGGCCTTTTGAATTCTCTTCCATAGGGCTCCTTGCCTTCCCAAACTACATTTCCCAGAATTCTGTGCTCTTTCTGTCTCTTTCCAAGCTCGTCCTACCCTGCTGCTTTCCTCTTTTCATGGCAAGAGACATCCTATCGCTTCTTAATTTAAAGAGGAATGGCAGCCTTTTTGGCAGCCTAATATCTGCCAAAAGTATACAAAACTTACAAATTAGATATGACTTATAATTTAAAAATGAAGATTTGCACATCCATGGCAGATACATATATTTCATGACACAAAGAAACAATCAGGTAATCAATATTATAGAACAAAGAAATTATTTCTACTTATTTCATTTCATGCTAATACCAATCCGTTTAGATTTTTTAATTGGCAGTCATGACTTAAAATGACTTTTAGCATGCCACATTTTTCACAAAATTTCACATTTTGTCCCAGTTTGGAAAACACAACTCTGATTAATCTGCTATGATCACACTTTTCAGCTTCTTTTAAACTATTCAGTTTCGTCCTACTCGGACTAGTCTCCCTCTGTCATCATCTTACTTCAACTGCTTTAAACTGAGTTCAAAGTACAAACATAGTTTGCACTCAACTTAGTGGGAGGACAGGTGATAGGAGAGAATTATAACAGAATCTTGTCCTTTTCAGGTAAAATCAATGTTCTACAGCCTCTCCAAGCTTCTGTGTTTTCTCTCATTAGTAATGTTTGCCATCATGATTTCACTCTGATGTTGTTTGGACACATACATCCTAGTTTGCATCTGTGAAATATTGGAAGACATCCTACTTAACATTACCAGAGTTAGAGATAATGATGCATATTATTTCCCCGTCCTTTGGAATGCTAATCTTAAAAAGTACTCTTCCCCCATCAGTACAAGACTTACTGGCTTAACTTGGAAACTGTCTGAAATTAAATTCAGAATTAATATAGAGCAGGCCCTCTACTTTTGCAGGTGTTAGGGATGGAGGATTCTTATGAAAGTGGGGAAAATTCAAAATTTTAAAATCCCAATTCTTTCTCTAAGGAAATTCTCTAGGGATCTCTCAGCATGACCCTGTGGTCTGTGCAGGATCCCCATGAAATAAACTGAGCAAACACCTTTCTAGAAAATTATTGCTTATCCAGAGTGACTTTATGGTCAGCTTTCTTAAAGTTGACAATAGAGTTGCCTTAGAAGACCTAAAAAACTCCTAAAGACAACACGTCAACCAAATCTGTATATAGTCAAAGCCACAAAAGTTAAACCGCAGATATGAACAACTGACTGTACAATTTGCCACTGTACATATATATCTTACCTCAAAAATATTCTCATTAAAATGCTATGTCAAATACATTCTAGGCTGGGCTGTAGCACAGCTGGTAAATCACCAGCAGTAATAAGATCTACCAACCAAAAGGTAGCCAGTTCAAAGCCCAGTCAGGGTGAGCGCTCAACCTCAAGCCCAGCTCACTGTTTACCTAAGCAGTTTATAAGCTGTAAGCAGAGAAATTAGGTACTGTAAATTGCTGGGGAGGTATTTCATGACACGCTAAATAACAAGACCAAAAATGCGGTGACTGAGAGGAAGCTGGAAGGAGGAAGTCGTGATGGTTCTTTGTCATACTGAAGCAACAGCCCCCCCTGTGACTGAATCTGAGCATGACCTCAACCTCCAAGGCACCAAAAAAGCCCTGGACTTCAAGACTTCATACCTCCTTCTATCTGTCTTATTCTGTTCTGTCCTGTCTCCAAAAGGCTTTGAATGTTTGCCATGTATGTGAACTGTGATCCACCCTGAGTCCCCTTGGGGAGATAAGGAAGAATATAAGTCTTCTTCTTCTTCTTCTTCTTCTTCTTCTTCTTCTTCTTCTTCTTCTTCTTCTTCTTCTTCTTCTTCCATTCTGTGAAATGTATGTATTGGGTATAATCTATGCACAAAACTTTGTACATAGGCACATTGGTAATTGTAAGCCATACAAAAGAAAAAAGTGACATAAAAACTCCAATATGAAAACTGCCCATTTGAACCCATCTAAACAATGTCTGGGAAAATAAAAACTTATTGAAAATCTATGTTCTGTAAGCAATAACAGGCAATTTTCGACACTCAACATTTAATGGGTTCTTCAGGGAATATCAAATGGGAAGAATTAAAAAAAATTCTAATATGTATAAATTTATTTCTATCCTTCATATCTGATCTGAAAGCATGCATAAGGGGAAAAGGAGCTGTCTTAAAAGCCTGCAGACATCAACTTCTCCTATTGACCTCAGGTATAAAGCAAAGCAGAACTTATACAAAGCACTAAGTTTTCAAGAGTAACACATACGTCTAACATGAGGAAGGCACTGAAGAGTAATATCATCAGCATTTTTCTTCTCAGTTTGAAATATCTTCTGGAGAAATTGACTTTCAATACTCAGTATCTGTTAAAAGATTTGAAGAATACCTTTGCAGGCAGTGGTAGGTCCAAGGAATTATATTGTAATATAAATTACTATTAGCTCTCCATATCCACAGATTCTGTATTCACTGATTTAACCATTCATGTCTTGAAAATATTCCCTGTCCCCTAAATAAATAAATAAATAAATAAATAAATAAATGTTCAAAGAGCAAATCTTGATTTTTCCATTTTTACAAAGGACATTATTGAATCATTATATATAATAGGACTTAAGCATCCACTGATTTTGTTATACCCAGGTGATCTTGGAACCAAACTTCAGTGGATACAAGGGTGGAATCTGTCAGAAATGTGAATAAGTTTAGGCTAAGTTTATTAAACTCCAACTAGGTTGGCAACCAGCTTTTCTAGTTGCCTGTGTCTACCTCAGCCATGATATAATTCACTTGTACTGTTCAATAATTATTTCAAATAATTTTCCTAAGAACTATTACAAATTCCTATGGATTAAACTAGGGGTAGGAAGAATGCTTTCTTAAAAAGACCATTTTATCCAGCTGCACCAAATTTCTGCTCAGTAGAATAGAATTAATTGCACTCTTCTGCCAAACTGTCTGCATAATTTATTTTAGGCATCCCAGGGGAAAAGCAGTAAATTAACAGTGCATTTTCTAACAGTAGCTGAACTGAAGTAGTCAGATACAAATCCTACAGCAGTTAAAAACATATCTCAGTAGTTCCAGTGATAGAACTAAAAGCACAAATACATTATCACAATGCAGTGATTGCCTCTATAGCCCCAAAGTAATTTTAAAACGATTTATAGAACATTACTCCCTGTTATAGCTCTACAGATTAGTTAAGGCTATATGCAGAATTTTACATAAGGTTTGGCTTATTTGTAATAATTCTGTGCACTTCAAGACAGATGTGTTGAGCATAAATTCTGGAAGATCACTGCTGGATTTATCTCTCACCTGTTCCACTTTCTTTATGGTGAAGAAAAAAGAATCTAACCCCTCCTTTTGTTGCAATTCTTCCTCTTTCTGCTGGATGTCAGGGTCCTTCCAGACAGGCCCAAATCCTGAAAGGAACTTGGATTTTAAATTGCAGTTCCTCTTGGAATTGAGGTCACACAGCAGCCCCAAACCCCACAATTTTGTTGCACGGGCGGAGGGGTTGCTACATGTTTGGGAGGGCATCTAGCTAGCCCACAGCCCACCATTAAACTGGAAATTCCAATTTACTCTGGATTAATCCAGATTAAATTGACACAACCCATCATGCAATGAACACATTGCAGAATTTGTTCAATGACTTCGGGAGAACTCTTTACATATTTATGTATGTATGTATGTGTATGTGCATTCAGGTTGACTTTCAACTTGTGGAAACCCCATGAATTTCATAAAGTTTTCTGAGGCAAGAGCCTGGAATTTATTGATGGTCTCCCATATAAATGCTAAGCCCAGCTGACCCTGTTTTTCTTCCAAGATCAGACATATCTGGTGCATTTAGACAGTGCTGAATATGGTTATTTTCACAAACCCAGCAAAGCAGTATCCTGAGAAAACTGTGGGTACATGATAAAATCCACATTTATCTGCAGTCTTCTCAAATTGTGGATTGTAGATGTATGGTAATTTGCAAAAGAGAAAAGATACTGACCTCTCAAGATAACCCACTGGCAGTAATGGTTTGTGGTGCACAGTATCTTACCCCTTTTAAAACTATCATTTTAGTTGAGAAGGTGGTTGCCACTTTGTTATCTCCTAATGTCCACATTGAATATGAAAGTTAGGATTGTCTATACCATTGTGTTTCCTATAGATGAAGCGGTCGAGACAGAGACTAGAGTGCCTCTGATGGAAGACTCGGAGTGTGTCTGACTGAGCATGGGCTAGAGCCTCACTTAAGGCCTACTCCACAGCTTTGAGGGCAGCCAGAAAAGTTTTCTTGATTGCCCACATTGCACCTGCAATTAACAGACCATCTGAGTTGTTTTGGGTGGTTGGGGAGCTTCTCCATCCTTGTGGGGGGGGGGGACCTCTGGCCATCTGACAACTTGATGTGGTGAGTTTGCACATCATTTTGCAGACAAAGTCACTCGACTATGTTCCAACTTAGACACCAGTTTTAGAGCAGTACCAAAGAAGGTAACCGAGGCACCTGCTTGTCTGGTTTTGATGGATTTGTTTCAGATTGTTCAGCCTGAGGATATTGATGGGATCCTTGGGGCGATTAGAGCAATTATGTGCGCTCTGGGTCCTTGCTCTTCTTGGCTTATCAAAATTGCCAGGGGGGGGGGGGATTGGTGAATTGGTTCGTGAGGATTAAAAATGCCTCATTGGATCAGGAACACATTCCATCTAGCCTCAAACAGGCAATAGTAAGACCTAACCTGAAGAAGACGTCCCTTGATCCCGCAGTACTAAATAACTACTAGCCAATCTCCAATCTCCCTTTCCTGGTCAAGGTTCTAGAGTGAGTGGTTGCCTCACAACTCCAGGGATGAGACCGACTATCTGGATCCATCACAGTTTGGTTTCAGGCCTGGTCATGTTGGTAGGTGACCTCTGCAGGGAGCTTGACAGGAGGAGTGTGCCCCTATTGGTTCTCCTGGACATGTCAGCGGCTTTCGATACCATCGACCATGGTAAACTTCTGGGACGGCTCTCCGGAACGGGTACTGGGGGCACTGCTCTGCAGTGGCTGTGCTCCTTCCTGGAAAGTTGCACCCAGCTGGTGAAGCTGGGAGATACCTGCTCGGACCCCTGGACTTTAACATGTGGGGTCCTGCAAGGTTCCATTCTATCTCCCATGCTATTTAATATCTACATGAAACCACTGGGCGATGTCATCCAGAGTTTTGGAGTTCGGTGCCATCTCTATGCAGATGACACCCAACTCTACTACTCTTTTCCACCAAACTCCAAGGAAGCCGCTCAGACCCTAAACCGGTGCCTGGCAGCTGTGTCGAATTGGATGAGGGCTAACAAGTTGAAGCTTAATCCAGACAAGACAGAGGCCCTCCTGGTCAGTCATGGGGACCAATCAGGGTATTGGGTGGCAACCTGTGCTCGACGGGGTTGCACTGCCCCTGAAGGCGCAGGTCCGCAGTCTGGGGGTCCTCCTGGATTCATCTCTGACGCTTGATGCCCAGGTGTCGGCGGTGCCCGGGAGGGCCTTTGCACATTTAAAACTTGTGCGCCAGCTGCGACCATACCTCGAGAAGTCTGATTGGCCATGGTGGCCCATGCCTTAGTTACATCCAGACTGGATTACTGCAATGCTCTCTATGTGGGGCTGCCCCTGAAGATGGCCCGGAAACTCCAACTGGTTCAAAGATCGGCAGCCAGATTTCTAACGGGAGCCGGCTATAGGGAGCACACAATGCCCCTATTAAAGCAGCTCCACTGGCTGCCGATAAACTGCCGGGCCCAATTCAAGGTGCAGGTTTTGACCTATAAAGCCCTATACGGCTCGGGCCCTACCTATCTCTGTGATCGCATCTCCTCCTATTAGCCAGTGCGGACCTTGAGATCTTCCGGGGAGGCTCTTCTCGCACTCCCACCACCGTCTCAAGTGCAGCTGGTGGGGACAAGGGAACGAGCCTTCTCGGCATTGGCCCCCCGGCTCTGGAATGCATTGCCAAAAGAGATCAGGCAATCCCCTACATTATCCAATTTCCGTGAGGAACTGAAGACCTGGTGGTGTCGGCAGGTTTTTGAGTAATTATATTGGACTACCGCCGATTTCTGAGCCTGAATATATTGCACAAGATTTCCCTAGCCTAAAATGATACATTTTAATATATTGGGTTTATGGTTCCCGTCCCCTTGATCTGGTCATGTAAGTGTGATTTATTCTTATAATTGTATTATTTTACTTTGTTTAATAATGTGTATTATGTTGTTATGCAATGTTTGTGTGGCTTTTATGACTGTAAACCGCCCTGAGTCCCATCCGGGAGATAGGGCGGTATATAAATAAAGTATTATTATTATTATTATTATTATTATTATTATTATTATTATTATTATTATTATTATGCTGCAGTTTGAGCCCTGCCACATGCACAGTGGAGAATGTTCTTATAGCAACCAGAGGCACTCCAAGTGGCCAGCTACTGGTCAAAGGACATTTAGTAAAATGCCAACTTTTAAAAACTTTGTTTGGGTTTTCAAATACATTACAACTTGTACCCATGGTTCACTTTTGACATGATAAATAAATCACAAAGGCCAGGTAAAGCATCCTGCTTCACCTGACATCATGGTGTAAGGAGAAATGCAGCAGGGTGAATCTGTCACTCTGCACACAGCCCCCTCTTGGCAACACTTTCCTCATCACACGGGGCTATGTCACCCTCCCTGAGAGTACTTGCAATAAGGGTACTTGTAATGGCTTTAGGTGGTATATACATTTAGCCTCTCTTTGATTTCTAGTACTAAGAATATTTCTTGTTGCTTAGCTTCAAGGATTCAAATGATCTTGTCTGAAATTATTATTAGAATCTATGTTTACCTTGACATATTCTGAAAAAATATCTGGGAGGTAGAGCTAGAGTAGAATATTCAGATCCCCTTTGTTCAAAATGGATGTCCTTTCAGTGCTCTTGCATGTCTACCAATGTGTTTGATTACTTCAAGACTGTGGATATCTTTCTCTTTTCTTTCTCCCTGTCTCTTTTGGTACACTGATGACATTTCAATAGACCATTCCCCTCCTAGGATAAATGAGTTTTAGCACTCATTTGTGCTGCATTATTTGCCAGTGCTAATTCTGCTGGGTTCTCCTTTGGCTCTGTTGAAGCCTACTCTGGTAGCACATTGATCCCTTCAGTGTGCTTGGTAGGATTTATATTTAGTGCAAGTTTATCTCTTCCACAAGTGCCCTTGTACATTTTGCTTGATCCCTGTTTACATTTAGTGAATGCAAGGTGCAGATGGATAGATGTTGTTTGTGTAAGAATAAAGAAGTAACAGATTCAAAGTCAATGACATAATCTATGGAAGAAATAGAGGAGATGATTCAGTTAAATGTTATTTTTGTGCAATACTCTACACTTGTGGATAGAATTCTATGATAACTTAGTATGATTGGATTGTGAAAGATCCAGTCTTTCGTCTTTTCTTTTCTACCCCTGCCATTATCCCAGTCTTCCTTACAAACAAAGAAAGTGAAGAAAGGGAGAAAGAAAACAACAACCATCAAACATCAGGTTTGGAAAATATGCAGAGATATGTAAGGTTATGTTATCAAGAAAGTTCGGAGTCAGGTGGAATATGTGGGGAAATGTAAAAAAAAATTTGTGTAATAGAAGTCAATAACACGGGAAAAGGGATAATGATAGAGAGATGTAATTCTGGATTCAACAACAGCATAAAGTGAAGCAAAACAAAGCAAAGCATATTCAAAAGATTTGGAAAATAGCACTCAGGCTGATTACTTCTGGTTTCCCACTAAGTTTCATCCTGATGGTAGAAAGTGATACAGGAAAATTGAATTTTTGTTATTTTACACTGTTATGACAACCACTGAATGAGACAATGGATTATTCTCTGTTCTCTAATTATGTATCTAATAGGCTTGTCCGATCGATGGAAAAAATGTTTCTAAAGTAGGGGGTGCCGGCGCTTCGATATAGAAATTATTTCTGATTTTTTCACCCAAAAATTTCGGATATTTCCGAAAATTCATAATGATTCTTAATGTTTCTAAAATGGCGGACGCGCATGCGCAATCGCCAAAAAAAGGAAACCAGGGGGGACTTTTACAGGGCTCTCCCACCCTCATTTCTTGAGCTATCCTCATCAAATTTGGTACAGTGGGAGATCACATTCAACCCTCTTTGCTCAACAAATTGCAGAACGTTTCCTGTCTCCTATGATTTTTGGCGAATTTTTATAACTTTTTATAATACACTATTTTTCAATATTTGAAGAAACCTGTTCCTGGTTTGAAAGTCTTATTTCCTGTTCAATTGGGTTCTTATCACTGTAAAAGTCCCTCTTCTACTTATGTAGACTTTGGATTAGAAACGCAGCACACGCCAAGCAATGCCTTGACAGGAGTGTCACTGTCCTTTGGAAACTATAAATTGCCTTTGAACCTTTTGATCAATGGTGCCACTGGCTGACCTTGTGATTGCAAAAATGAAACTCTGGCCGAGGACTTTGGATTAGAAACGCAGCACACGCCAAGCAATGCCTTGACAGGATTGGCAATGTCCTTTGGAAACTATAAATTGCCTTGGACCTTATTGATTGATGGTGCCCCTGGCTGACCTTGTGATGGCAAAAATAAAACTCTGGCTGAGGACTTTGGATTAGAAACGCAGCACACACCAAGCAATGCCTTGACAGGAGTGCCCATGTCCTTTGGAAACTATAAATTGCTGTGGACCCTCTATTGAATCAAATCAATGTCTGACTTTGTGATTGCAGAAATAAAACGCAGCCCAAGGCTTGGGAATAGAAATGGAGTGTGAGGGAAGCAATGCCTTGGCAGGAGTGCCCACGTCCTTTGGAAAGTATAAATTGCTATGGACCCTCTATTGAATCAAATCAATGTCTGACTTTGTGATTACAGAAATAAAACTCAGCCCAAGGCTTGGGAATAGAAATGGAGTGTGAGGGAAGCAATGCTTTGGCAGGTGCCCCATGTCCTTTGGAAACTATTGATTTCCTTGGACCCTTTTAGGATTCAAAACAATGACTGATCTTGTGATTGCTGCAATAACACTCAGCCTGGGGGCTTGGGATTACAAACGGAGGGTGAGGGAAGCAATGCCTTGGCGGGTGCGCCATGTCCTTTGGAAACTATTACTTCCAGTGTACCCTTTTGGGATTTAAAACAATGGCTGATCTTGTGATTGCTGAAATCAAAAAAAAGGCAGAGGTCTTTGGACTAGAAACGGAGTGGACGCCAAGCAATGCCTTGGCGCCCACGTCCTTTGAAAACTAAAAATTGCCTAATGCCTCTATTCAAGCAAGGACTCTTTGCCAGATCCCACAAGCCCCAAGCCAATTACCCAAAAAATACACACAATATCGAACCAGCAACAAAAGCCAGCCATTACCAGACCCAAACCCCTGTCTCAGTGTCTCTCACTCTACAGCCAGAACTTCACCCTCTTTCTCCCCTCAATGCAGGCGGCTTGATTCCTACTAGCGCTGCGAACCACCCTCTCCGCTCGGTAACCCAGCCCCGAATGGCTTGCCAGGGTTAGGGAGGGGTTTTTTATGGAGATCTTCCACGTGGACGCAGAGGACGCTAGCCCCTACCTTTTCCAGCCATCGTGGAAGTCTCTGATTGGCCTGGGAGCGGCAGCCATTTTAGGCTGCGCTGGGCTCCCATTCAAGTTAGGTTGCAGAAACAAAAAAAATTAAAAAAATATTTTAAAAAAATATTTAAAAAAATTTGTGGGGGAAAAATTTAACAAAACATTAAGACACAATTAGAGAATGGGCCAACGATGGTTCGAATTACATTGCCAGTTGCGCCCAGGGACGACGTCTCAATAATCGGTTCAAAAAGCGAGAACAATCCCAAATAATTCCAAAATAAGAATCATAACGAATTTTTGGACAACCCTAGTATTTAAACATTTTGATGCATCAGTGGATGGAAGGTACAGCATTTCCAAATGTTTTGGACTTCAGCTTTTATGAGATGCTGCCAATGGGATCAATAGTCAGGGATTAAAGGAGAGGAAGTTAAAAATATTTGGAAAGCTACACTCTGCTTCTTCTTTTGTAAACTGATTACTAGAATAGAATTTCGATAAAAAATAAGGGGTATATTTTGATATAATATGTATAAATTTAGTTCCTGATGTTTTTCATTTATTGTAATAAATTATTTATTATTTACTTGCAAGGTATTTCAAAAAGATGGAACCAATTTGAAATTGTAATATCTCTGCAACTATGAACCACCCATGAATAAAGCTCTTACCCCTTGTAAGGAGGGGGGGGGGGTCATAAGAGTGTCAAATGATTACTGCTATATGCCTTTCCTAGCACACAGTCCCCAGGCTCAGTCATTCACAAGATGGTAACCCCACAACAGAAGGTACAGTTTAGCAAGACTGAATCAGCAATTGCAGTGCATTGCACATTTTACCAGCATTTTGGGAGAGACATCTAGCGGTAATTATTTGAAAATCGATGCCAGTGGTAAGAGATTTATTCATAGGTGGTTTATTGTTGCAGAGATAAAGTGATTTCAAATTGTCTCCAGCTTTTGAAACATTCTATATTATTTATTTATTTTATACATTTAAATGGATGTTTAAATTGATGTTTTTAATTAATGTTTAATTTTTAAAGATTGTAATTGTTTTAAATATTATGTTTTTTAGCATCTAATGACTGCTGATTGTGAAGCTGCCCTGAGTCCCTCCTCGGGGGTAAGAATTATGGGATCTGAAGATAAAAGCTCTCCTAAAAATATATGCAGATAGACTGACTGCCCACGAGATAAAGTTTTCCTGGGTGTTACCAATGGGTATTCTGGTTTACAAAGACAATGAAAAACATACTGCAAGAACACCAGAACAAGCTATGGATAAATTGGGTCTTCTGTTAACACCAGAAACAAAAAACCCTACAGAGAAAAAAGGAGAAGTAAGTGAGTTGGAGGAAGGTGAGGAAGATGGAGATTAGATTGTTACAGAAGTGGGACTACCAACTGGATTAACAAGATCATAAAAATGTACAAGGACTACAACACCATAATAAGTAGTGACTCTACCTTGGAGTCTCTGTGGAAGATGGTGGCAGGATTGAATGGACATTATGTTTAAGCTTATGTATAACAAAACTAGTATGTATGGTGGGAAGAGGGTTGAAAGTGGGCATATAATGGCTAAAAATAGTGAAGTAACTGTATGGCCGGGAGTAGCAATAACAAGGAATGAACAGGAGAGGGAACAGGGGGCGCAGTGCTGCAAGAAATCTCAAATGAAAGGAAAGATTCATTTCCTTAAAATAACATTTGAGAAGGGGGAAGGGATAACCACAGTGATAAGCATAGCAGGTGAGAAGCTACAAATATATAAAGATAATGGGTGATAAGCTGAAAATGTGTTTTTTTTTAAATACAAACAGGTTGGCTTCAGATTTGAAGCAATCAAGAATTATACAATTAGTAAAAAAAATCATATTGCAATGTGCTTTGTTTACAGGAAACCCAAAAACATAAGAAAGATAACAAACAATTAATAAATATTCCAGGTTGGAAGGTGATAGCAGAAGCGAGAGGTACGAATATGCCACAGGGGTAGCGATAATAATGAAAAATACATTAAAATTGGAAAAACTAGAAACAATAACAGATAAGGAAGGGAGATATATAGTGCTAATATGCAAAATAAATGGCTAGAAATATACAATAGGAAATGTTTATGGCCCAAATAAAAGACAAAAGAAATACTTTAGAAAGTGGTTTAGGAAAGTACAAGAAATTTACCAAGGGGAGCTAATAGTTGGAGGTGATTTTAATATGGATCTTAGAAATAATAAAAATATTTTAAAAGAATGGAAATTGGAGGACATATTTGAAGCAAATTCTATAAATCAAAAGCCAACATACTTCTCACATAGTCATAAATGTTTTTCATGGATAGATTATATATTAATAAAAAATGCTAATAGGTCCAAATTTTTAAATATGGAAACACAACCAATCTGGATCTCAGATCATGCACCTATTATTGTGGAGTTAAAGATATAGGAGCCTGATGAAACGGAGGTAATGAAAACCTGGAGATATAAAAATTTGATAATTAAGACAGAAAAACTTAAGATTCAACTTTTCAATGAGATAAAAAAAATCACTTTGAAGAGAATAGAGGCTCAGAAAGTATTGAAACAGTCTGGGATTCAGCAAAGGCAGTAACTAGGGGTTATTGTATAGCAAAAGAAGTGGCAGTAAAGAAACAGCAAGATAAAAAAGGAAAAGAATGCTTAGAGAAATAGAGGAAACACAAAAACTATTACAAAGTAAATATCAAGCGCAGGTGAAAGTAAAGTTGGAAAATTTAAAGAAACAATTAGAAGAAATGGACAATTTAGATTTATGGAAAAAAGAGATATTTATTAAAAACAATTTTCAAAGACAAAATACAAACACAATGAAAAAATTGGCTAATTATTTGAAAAAGGCAAAGGAGAAAGGAAGAGTCATCCAGTTAAAGAATAATTACAATAAAATAGTAAACTTGAGCAAGGGAATAAGAGAGATATTCACAGACTTTTACGAGGAATTATATAAAAACAAATACATGGAGGAAGATTTGATGAAAATATACAGAAAATAATAAATGGAGAAGACAACAGGAAACTAGGAACAGAAATAACATACCAAGAAACAGAGCAGGTTATCGAAACATTGAAAAATGCAAAATCTCCAGGAGGGGATGGATACACTGCAGAATTTTACAAAGAAACAAAAGAATTAATAATTCCAGAACTGAAGGTTTTATTTAATAGTATAATGAAAGGAGGGAAAACCCCTGACACATGGAGAGCCTCAGAGATTATAAAAGTGAGAAAGAGCGGGAAAGATCCAGAAGATCCCAATTCATACAGACCCATTAGTCTCCTAAATCAGGATTATAAAATATTTACAAAAATATTAGTAAATAGAATAGAAGTGATTATATGATTGTTTTATTGCTTTGATACTGTTATTTGTTTGTTTTATCGGGCCAGGCCCCATGTAAGCCGCCCCGAGTCCCTTTGGCGAGATGGGGCGGGGTATAAAAATAAAGTTGTTATTATTATTATTATTATTATTATTATTATTATTATTATTATTATAACCAAAATGGTAAAGGAAGATCAATATGGTTTTATAAAATGCAGGAATATTGTACACCCTATAAGAAATGTAACAAACATTCTCAATCATAACAAAAAAAGAAAATTTGCACTCCTAAAATTAGACATCTATAAAGCCTTTGACTCACTAAACCATGATTATTTGTTGCAACTAATGGGTAACTATGGATTCGACTATGGATTTCATTTATTAAAATAATAAAAGAGTTATATAGTAATACAAGAACAAGAATAAGAGTAAACGAAGGATTAACAAAATATTTTAAAATAGAAAGAGGAGTAAAACAAGGCTGTCCACTGTCTCTGCTACTATTTGCGTTAGCAATGGAACCTCTAGCAGATAGAATAAGAAACAATGGCAGGATAAAGGGATACCAGATTAGGAATGAAAAGGTGAAGATAAATCTTTATGCTGACGACATAATAATAATGGAAATGGCTAATAATGGAAAACCCAGCAGAAGTAATAAGAGAAATACAAATAATTTTAAAAGATTTTGAAAGGTATTCAGGATTGAAAGTGAATATGTGCAAATTAGAAATGCTTGTGTACAATATGGGGAAAAGAGAGCAGAAAGAGCTGCAGATAATAATGGGAGACATAAAAATAATAAGAAATAAAATAAAATATTTAGGCATAACTATACCAAAGGAAATAACTAAGTTAAAAGCAGCTAATTATGGGGCAACATGTAAAAAAATCCAGGACAAAATAAAAGCTTGGGGAGGTAAGCAACTAAGTATCCCACAGAAAATACAAGCACTGAAAATGCGCATAATCCCCAAATTACTTTATCTTTTCCAAACCCTTTCAATAAAAATAGAATATAGACAATTAAAATAATGGGATAATACCTTGAGAGAAAGGATATATGGGAAAAAGAGAAATAGGATAATGAAAAAAATACAATATACTCCAAGGAGAATACTTGGATGGGGGTTTCCAAACCTACAATATTATTACGAGGCCTTCCAACTAAGATCTTTACTAGAAATAAGTTTAAAGGGAGAAGATAAATGGATAAAAGTAGAGAATGAAATAAATGAAGGATGGGGAAAATATGGGCTATAAACTAGAGATATGAAAGAAATAACAGAAAAACTAACAGGTCCAAGAAAGGTAGCTTATGAATGTTGGCAAAAATGGCAAAAATTATGGGCATATAAAATTTCAGGAAAGACCCCAATTAAGAGTATGGGTCTCCCCAAAAGTTTGGCAAATACCCTAGAAGAAAAGGGATTAAGGAGGGTAAAAGATATGTGGAAACAAGATGGAGAGATAATTAATTGGCCAGAGCTTTTGGAAAAGAGAGGGAAAGAAAATTGGTTAAAATTAAGAGGGATTTGGGAAAAAGTAAAAAAAAAAAAGAGGGTGAACAGCCCACCAAAGAATTGGAGGTAGATAAATTGCTAAATGCAGGAGAAAAAACAAGTAAAGGAACAGTGGCAAAAATATACAATTTAATGGTAGAAGATAAGGAATTTATGATCAGAGAAATATGTAATAAATGGAATGGGGTTAAATCACTAAGCATACAAGAAATAAAGGAAATAATTAGGAGCATGAATAAAAGAAAAATAGAAAAATTTAACGAATTAGAAAAAAGATGGTATTAAGTTGGTATAGGACGCCTGAACAACTGGCTTATATAAGGGAAGAATTCGAAGTGTTGGCATTGTAATAAAGAAAAAGGTACCTACTCACATATGTGGTGGGAATGTTCTGAATTAAAAAAAAATTAGCTGATGATACAAGGTAAAACTCAGGAGTTGTTATAGATAAAAATACAAATTAATAATGATCTGCTACTTTGGGGAGTGTTGGATCATCTGAGTATACAACCCAACTCCCAATAATTATTTAAAGTAACAATAAGAGCAGCACACGTAGTGATTGCTAGAGGGTGGAGAGACAAATCAAAATGGTCAGTAAGTAATTGGAATGATTATATGTATGATCAAGTGTTGTTAGACATTACAGGAATTATGACTAAGCAAGTAACAAGAACGAACAAGCAAAATGACATTATACATAAATGGAAGATGTATTTCAACTGGGTGAAAAATGGAGGAGCCAACAATTACATCAAAGAAAAAATACAAAGACTTTATCTGTGGCTGGACCTACAAGATTAGTAGAAATATACTGTGGTTGAGGAGAGAGGATGGGAGGGGAAAAAATGGGAGGATTTGGAAGACAAATGTTAAAGGAAGGGATGTACTACTGTTATGATTATGAATATAAAATCCAATAAGACATTTAAAAAAAGATGGGATATAAATGGCTGAAATAAATAAATAAATACATACATTTACTATTTATTTTTATCTTGCTTTTTCTTGATATAGGGATTCAAGGGATTCATTTTCCCATTTTATAACATTTCACATTGACTTTTTAAAATGCTATTGTATTTGATTTTATATGAAGATGTGATTTTTGGAGGGAAAATCAGAACATACATAAATGGTAGTATTTATAATGATGATCATGATGAAGGCAATTATAATTTTTCAAAAATAAAAAATATCCTTTTGAAGTCATATGAATTCCAGCGTATAATTTGCTATTCTCTCCATTATAGCCAGACTACAGTTTTTACTCTTCATCCTTTATGGAAACTGTCATTTCACTGAGTAATGACATACCAAATATTTAGTGATAAGATCTGGGTTGAAATTAATTCAAAGCGACCTTTGCATGCGGTACATTGGACATGCACAGGTTTGGAGTGCATTCACATCTCCAAGACAGCAGCCTGCCACAAAGCAAATGGAAAGAGTACCTCAGCTCCTCACAGACTAGTTGGAGAACTGCCAGTCATTAGTTCTGCCAAGAAACTGAGCTTGGAAAGTCACATTTAAAGAATCATCTAACGACACGCTGAAACCATTCATAACCAAGCAATGGTAAGCTGTTATTCTAGGTCCCATGGTAGCTCCCCTCTGCTGTTTAGCTATGGGTAGTCTATTTTGATTCTGTTTAAAAGTAACTTTCCAAGCACTGCCAAAGAAGATACAGGAAGAAAGATTGCCAAATACTTCTTGTGCACGTCTTGTTTGCATGTGACCTGTTGCTACTACTGTATGTCTCCAGGTGTTGCTTTAATGAGAAGGAAATGACATTTTATAAGATGCCTCGTCATTCCGAATATGACAAGGGCCGTACTTTTTATTGTCTTTTCTGATTCCTCCAGAAAGGAAGGACATGATAAATGTGTGAGTTCCGCTACTGACTGCTGAAGTTGTTTTTCTTAGACTCTTCAAGACAATACTCCAGAGAGTCTAATTTATGAGAAAAAGAACCCTGTATTATGTAGCATCTCTGACTACTTTTGAAATATGTGTGTGTGTGTGTGTGTGTGTGTGTGTATACACACACACCCATGGCAATACCAGATATTTGCTTTGTTTGCTTTGTATCATTGGGAAGGATACATTGGTTCAGAAAAAGAAAAATGCTTTGTAATGATCATGCCTCATAGAAGATTAAATGCTGCCCCATCTGAGAGTTGTTAAATTTAGTTGACCCTGCCTCACAGGATATTAAGATCAGCTGCATATGGAACATGAAATGGGATGTATAATTTCAGACCTCTGTGCATGAATATGATAATTCATACATTGATGTAATAATTATGCATTATGCATCACAGGCAGGGGTACTTACAGGATGTATTGATAAAATTGCATTATTTTCTATTCAATAAGTGCCTCTGTTCTTTTTAGCATCTACAGCTAGAAGCTAGTTATAGAAGGAGAAAAAGATAGTGTGAGCAAAATATGAATTTAACTGGTATGAAACGTTAAATAAATCAGGGAAGGGAGAAAATGTTATCCACATAACAAAAGGCATATGTGTGTTGTTCCTATGGGGAAAACATGTAACAAAAACAAGAGCTATATCTCTATTTTGTTCTCATTAGTCTTTTGCTTCTCTCATATTGTATTATGGATGAGCTGGTTTCTTCAACTTCATTCCATTACTATTCCATGGTTCCAATACATGCCAGCTTTTGCTTTGTTTGTTTTACACATAGAAGGCAGGATTTTGGAATGTTGCTAATGGGTTCAAGAAAAAAATCTTTGAAGCTTTATAAATATATTTTTATATTCATATATTCTGCCTGAAAGAAGAATATGGTTGCCTTTCCATTGTTATTCTGCAGTGTAATAGAAAACATACAAGTAAACAGGAAAGACAGAGTAAAAATGTAGAATATGTTTGCCAAAATAGCTTATTAGTAACAAACTCAACTAATCAGGTTGCTTCAGAAGTAAACTCTCATGTTTAAATCATGCTTTTTAAAAGAAAATTCCAGTTGATATGCTATAACACTTCTGTTTAGCACAGAAACAAATAAGTATTACAATATTACAGATGTTTGTCCAGAGATATGCCACATTCTGTTCAAAGGAGTTTATTCCCAGTAACATGTGAACAGGATTTCAGCCAAAATCACTTAAATAGAATAGTCCATTCTTCAGAGGTAAGCATCATTTAGTTTATGTACAATTTCAGCTTTATTTGGGTCAATTTATTTTATTATTTCTGTTGTTTTCACATGTGTATTAGACATATAGTACAGCAAAATGATAATCTATGTCATTTTTCTAGTCACTTGGAACCCCAATATTTATGAAGAGAGAAGGACAAAACTGTAAAGGGCCGAGCATTTCCATTGCATATTTTATGTACATTCAGCTGTACACCTTAAACATTAAACCTCAGAATTTTTACAGTTATGGAATAGAGTGCAAGTTAAATTTAGATCTTTATTAATTGGTGTGTTCAAATGCCTTAGAGAGTGAAATCTACAGAAAGCAAGAGTTCCCTTGAAATATTTATAATGAAAACCAAACAGGTTTGTCAATGTCATTTCCTGCTCCAAGCCAAATCACAGTTTTCCTGATTGCCTGCCAGACCACTGGGCTATTTTCAAGCAATTTTAAAGGTTGTACCAGAGCCACCTGAATTTCAAGAGGAGTGCATAAAAAGTCAAGAGCACCGTGATTTCTAAAGGACTGCAAGACACTATGCTGCTTCTTTTTTGAAAACAGCTGTTGATGTGAAAAGCTGAGAAAAAATGAAATAACAGGTCTTTCCCTAAGGTTTGCCCTATCTCTGCAAATCTCTAATTAACTAATGGATTAGTCCAACAAACTGCCAATATCCGAATCAAAATGCTATGCCAAGCAAACAGAATGTACTTATCTTTCTGCTGACAAACATCAGTGGTAAACCCCATTACTTCCGCTAACCAAATGAACATATAGGCTTGTGCTAAATTTAGCTAGACATTTGATGCAAGAGTTTAATAAGTGCCCCACAAATGGTTGAGATGAAGCGTTATCTATTTACCCCTCTTCATCTTCCATGAGGGTCTTTGTATCTCAGAACCAGCTATTGCTGCTTCAACATGCCCCCTCCCATAATGAAATCAACTATGTGAATGAGCCTCCAAATTCCCATCCTGGGGGGAAATGGTTCTGTTCTGGGGCTGCATTGCTATTTTTCTAAGACTTTCCATTCCTATCAATCGTTTCAATATTCACTTCTGTTGGATTGCAGAGTGGAAAATAAAGCAAACCACAAACCCTTGGAAACATCTTTAAGATCATACTGTATAGTCATGTTATATTTTTTGTGGGTTTAACTGAATGACAGTGGTTTGCCCAATGTATGTAAATATCCTTACTGCCAGTAGAATATGTTTACTAGATCACAGTGGTTGTGGGGCCTATTACTTCAGAATCTATTGTGTAAGGATCCTGAAGATATCATATCTTCAAAACATTTTGATTGAATAGACATGTTTAAATCTCTCTTTTGGGAAACTGGAAGCCCAAACTGTGAAGTCTTTCCTTTATTTTCTCCAATATGCATTCACAATTTTGATAGATTTTTGTAGCACAGTAAATTTTCCAGGGTTATACCTATCACATAATAATAACATACATGGACTAGAATAATAACAATGAAAAAAAATACTGAAGATGGGGCCAGAGATGTCTGTCTAGCTACTATTGTTTATTCTTGAATCAGAGAGACTGGTGAAGCACAATATATCATCTCTTTATTTTGAAGAGCAATTTTAATAACCTGACATCACACTGAAGCTAAAAACAACAACAAGAGACAGATTCTGTGCTTGGTTTAACAAAAACATCCAAACCAATTTATGTAAAAATTGCACTAGTAAATTGGTCCTGGGATCACAACTACAACTGCCAAGTAGCAGCCCAGAGCAATTTAAATGTCATAATAATAATTTCAACCAGTCAGTTGGTAAGTATGTATGCAGAAAATACAACCCTGAAACATTTAGTATTATGTCATTTTGCAAAGCTATTTGGACACATTTCATGGACAAGGGATAGGCTTGAAGGGTAGAGACCAAAGTAAGCCATGATTCCAAGATAATACGAGTTACAGAAAAAGAGCTCAGATAATAACCCATTCTCTGTTGTTCCTCAGGAAAATTAAGAAGGCATTGGTGTTGGAAGAATGCTTGAAACTGCCACAACTTTAGGGAGAGAGATTTGGCAAAGTCACTAAACTTTTCATGTGACTCTACAGCAAGTACTTTCATTCTCAAGAAACCAATACACTGCTAATACAACATAACACAGGTGTAGTCAACCTGCTGCCCTTTACATATAAAGTGTTCCCTCCCTACTTTTGTTAGGGATTCCTCTTCTTCAGGAGAGGAAGGGGAGCAGGAAAGTGTTCATGAATCTGAGGAAGAGATTTTGCAAGCACCCATATTTCAGGAGAGGTGAAAGGAAACAGAGCAGATATGTCGTTCAGCTATAATAGCTGCCAGAAATGCAGCTGAGTAATTAGGAACTCCCCTAGCAGCTGTGAGGGGACTCAGGACTATGAAGCAGAAGCAGGTGCAGCCAGCTCTTGCTGGTAACAAACTGACTCTTTGCTCCCCTTGTGCCTGCTTCAAGTCTTCATCTGGGAAACTGCTCCTAAGGATTTATTGCTGTTTCCTTGTCTGAAGTAAGACTGCTATTTGATTTGGGAATTTGACAGAGACTAAGAACTGTGTTTACCCTAAGACTTCCTTGCTTCCTTTTGCATTATTCCACTGAGTGTGCTGTACTTTATGTTTTGCTGAAATAAAACAGTTTTCATTTACTTACCACTTACCACAGTGTTACTTACACTTACCACAGTGTTACTTACCACAGTGTTTCTTGTCAGTCCACTTGAGACTGACAAGAAACCAACTGTAAGATGCATTATGTGTGTGTTTATAGGTCTCACTCTTCACCCTTTTCTAACAACTTTGTCATTTTGTGACTTGAGCTTGAGCTTCTGATTTTAAATATTTTAACCGATTATGCTGCTAGTATTATAGTATGTTTTAATATATTTTTAAAATATATAGTTTTATAGAGGTTTATCAAAGAAAGCATTATAAAACCAATTACAATAATTAGTAAAATTAACAATACAGATTAAGCAGTGAAAATCAATCAAGTTATTAACTGAACTGGAATTTTCTCACCTTAAATATGTTTGTTGTTGTTTTTCTTAGAATCTCAGAATAATAGAGTTGGAAGAGACCGTATGGGCCATCTAGTCCAACCCCCTGCCATGCAGGAAAGCACAATTAAAGTATCACTGACAGATGGCCATCCAGCCTCTGTTTAAAAGTTTCCAAGGAAGGAGCTTCCACCGCACTCCGAGGCACAGAGTTCCACTGTTGAACAGCTTGTATGGTTAGGAAGTTCTTTCTAATGTTCAGATGGGAATCTCTTTTCCTATAATTTTAACCCATTGCTGAGTCCCAGGCTCCAGGACAGCAGAAAATAAGCCTGCTCCCTCTTCCTTATGACACCTTTTCACATATTTAATTAATATATGGCTATCATATCTCCTCTCAACCTTCTCGTCTGCAGGCTAAACATTACCAGTTCTTTAAGACGCTTCTCATAGGGCATGGTCTTCAGACCTTTGATATTTTGGTTGTCATCCTCTAGACACCTTCCAGCTTGCCAATATCTCTTTTAAACTGTGGTGTCCAGATTAAAAGCGACATCCACAAGCTGGAAGGTGTCCAGAGGCGGGCAACTAAAATTATATTTCTTGATAGTGCTGAACTTAAATTAAAGATTTTAAACTAACAAGACAAAGAAAGTTAACAAATTTCAAATTAACCAGTTGGTCTAAAATCTGACTCCTTTGCATAATTTGTAGATAAAGTCAGAAGTAAAAGCATTAGACAGATAAATGGACAAAACTCCAAATATAAATTCTCATCTCAATATGAATTAAAAATGCCAGTCTTCAAAGAGTGAAGAATACAAGCTGACATTACAACAAGAAAAAAGTTTAGACAATGGGAATTAGAAATTAGCTGAACTGTATCATAGTGCAACAGAAGTGACTTAAGAATCAATTTCTAATTAGGAAATTTCACATGCTTCCTTGATGTAAGTTTAAGTGCATCAAAGGAAACATCTGTCATAGTATATTGGTTTCTTTTGTGCCTATCCCAATAATCACTAGTGCATAGAAGAGACATCTTCAGATGTCCTAATAATGGGCATACAAGAAAAGAGGAGTTATAATGAGGAAAAGTAATTCAGATTTTGAACAGTTCCAACTCTAATGTGCTAAGAGCTGAAGAAAGTATTTTATATATTACTAGCTGTGCCCGGCCACGCGTTGCTGTGGCAAAGTATGGTGGTATGGGAAATAAAGTATTGAGGAATTGGTGGTAGTTAAGGTAAAGGGTAAATGTTTTCCCCTGACATTAAGTCCAGTCATGTCTGACTCTGGGGGTTGGTGTTCATCTCCATTTTTAAGCTGAAGAGCCGGCCTTGTCCGTAGACTCCTCCAAGGTCATGTGGGATGACTGCATGGAGCAGCGTTACCTTCCTGCCGGAGCAGTACCTATTGATGCACTCACATTTGCAAGTTTTTGAACTTTAGGGTTGGCAGAAGCTAGGGCTAACAGTGGGGGCTCTCTCTGCTCCCCTAATCCAAACCTGTGGCCTTTCAGTCCAGAAGTTCAGCAGCACAGCACTTTAACACGCTGTGCTATCAGGGGATATTATTTCCTAAAGGTTGTGAATATACAATATTTCTGATTTTTTTTTGTCTTTTGGAGGCAAGTATGAATGCTGCAATGAGGGAAAATGATTAGGATGTAATAGCCTTGCAGCTTTAAAACCTGGCTGTTTCCTCCCTGAGTGAATTTTTTGTTGGAAGGTGTTAGCTGGCCCGGATTGTTTCCTGTCTGGAATTCCCTTGTTTTCAGAGTGGTGTTCTTTGCGATATTTTATGTGCTTCTACTGTCTGTGGCCCTGAGAAAACAGAGGATTTGCCAGATTTGATGATGGGAATACTTTGTTGGGAGGTTGGGAATCTGCCTTATTGTAATCAATATTTTTCTAGTCAGTGTTTTAAATTCATTGTGATATTTTAGTGGTAAGTTTGTAAATACAGTACAGTAGAGTCTCACTTATCCAACATAAACGGGCTGGCAGAATGTTGGATAAGCGAATATGTTGGATAATAAGGAGGCATTAAGGAAAAGCCTATTAAGCATCAAATTAGGTTATGATTTTACAAATAAGCACCAAAACATCATGTTAGACAACAAATTTGGCAGAAAAAGTAGTTCAGTACGCAGTAATGCTATATAATAATTACTGTATTTATGAATTTAGCACCAAAATATCATGATATATTGAAAACATTGACTACAAAAATGTGTTGGATAATCCAGAACATTGGATAAGTGAGTGTTGGATAAGTGAGACTCTACTGTAATTACTACATAGCATGGAACTACTTTTTCTGTCAAATTTGTTGTATAATATGATGTTTTGGTGCTTAATTTGTAAAACGATTACCTAATTTGATGTTTAATCAGCATTTCCTGAATGCCTTCTTATTATCCAACATATTCGCATATCCTGTTTATCCTGGATAAGTGAGACTCTACTGTATATTGATAATCTTATATTATCTGCTTAAAACTGGATTATATGAGGCCCCTTCTTCACAGCTATATAAAATGCACACTGAAGTGGATTATACGGTAGTGTGGAGTCAAGATAATCCAGTGCAAAGCAGATAATATAAGATTATAAATGGGTTATATAGCTGTGTGGAAGGGCCTTGAGTCTACACTGCCATATAAACCAGTGCAAATTAGGTAATCTGTGGAAGAGGCCTAAGTGAGGCCTAAGTCTGCCTGTCCCCTGGGCTGAGTTGGTTGCTAGGAGACCAAGTGGGCAAAGATTAGCCCTCTAACTGGCAGCAATTGGATAAAAACAATTATTCCTTTCCCTCTAATTAGGACTTTCTTTTCTTTTCTTTTTGTTGTATCAACCTAGAGGCATGGATGATGGGTTGTGTTGTCAAATTTCGAGGTTGGGGGACCTGTAGTTTTGTTGTTTTGTTGGTCGCCGTGATGCCATCACTCATTTATATATATAGATATCCAAACCTACAGTCAATATGATCGGACTGGGGTGGATTTTTAGAGTAATGAGCACTACATATTTTTAATACTGCAGGCTGAAAAAACAGGCCTGAAATATTAAATGCATGTAGCATCATTACTCATGATTCATTACACTTTAAAAATCCAATTTAAATACTATTGACATAGATCAGAGATGCTATGCCAGTACTATTTAAATTGGACAAATAATACAATAATAAGCATTTTATTTGGGTTTTCCTTACTAGACAATTAAATATGGAACATATTACAAGCTTTTCACAGGGAAAAACAAGCAAAATGTCATAGACAGAACGCCACCAAATAGAGTAAAACTCAGTTTATTGAGATTACAAAACTAAAAATGCCCGTAAGAAACAAAGGACTAGGCAAACACTTGACTTCAGTGTGAAAAGTAACAAAAACAGCTCCATTTGAACTAAAACGGTTCAAAAGGATAAACCGGATTAAACAGGAGTTTAATCCGGATTAAATCAAAAGTGCTTACTTCAGCCTGGCAAATTAAGCAAACAAAGGATGATAAACAGAGGTCAGAATGAACACAATAAACTGGCAGCAGATTCCTCTCTGCTACTCAAAAGCTACAGATGAGTAAATCAGGCTGTTCACTCCTCCGTGCAACGAGCGAAATCCGGGTCCCGGCACATCAATCAGGGTAACGGCGGTCAGAAGGGTACCAATCCGGTCCAAGGTCGAAAGCCAAGTGCAGACGTCTAGTATTCCACAAGTTCCACCGATAGCCACAGAAGGGATAATCCGGGGTCGAAGTCAGTCAGTCCAGCATCAATCCAGAGTAGGTAATTAATGTCCGTCAAAAAGACGACGGAGGTCCAAGCTATCAAGATTAAACACAAGTTGCACAGAAAAACCCCACACAGTTCCTCCCGCCGTCTATGCCCAGTGTCCTTGGTAACTTACGTATCCAGCAACGAATCACACCCGTCTTCAGGAAGTTCCCCAACAAGAGCCCAAGCATTCGTCCAGATTACCTTGCCCAACGCAATTAGACATTGATCCTAAACCCCATTTTATCCCAGTTCAAACTCCTCATCGCTGTCAGCTGCTATCCCAATTCCAGGTGCCCCATCATCATCATCCTCATCAGAGCTAAAACACCTTTGACTACGCCCCACAGCATCCCCAGCTGCGGATCCCGCTCCATCTCTCCAGCCTGTCCATGGGTCTGATCCTGCAACCCGCCAATCGCCTCCCATGCTTTCATTGCCGGTGACACCCAAATCCTCCCTCACACGAGTCCACCATGGCTCTGTTTCATCGCCCAAAAGCAGCTCCCTGACAGAGCCTTACTGGTGACATTGCTTATGGTGACATCACAACAAGGAGTCCAGCCTGGCAGAAGTGACATTGTTAGGAAGGCTCTGCTAGAGAAGTGTTTGTAGCTGGTGACAGAGAGGTGAGTCTGTTTGATGTGTGGACATTTGATCAGGTTGGTTCCAGTCTGATCTATATGTCCACATCTCAAAAACACAAAGTTCCTATGGAACTTCCTGGAAACTCTGAAAAAAATATGGTTCCCTTGTGCCAGATTAACAGCTGGAAATTGTACTTCTCTTGTACTGCCTCCAGTTGTACATCATGTGGACTACTTGGTGAGTCCATTTCATTTGGCTTGTATAGACACAGGCATAGTTGTTAACATGTGTGACTTTCAATAAAAGAATGCATAAATGGTTAAAAATAATACAACATGTTTTCTAGGCCTAGGAATAATTATGTACACATTAATATATTGTGTATGTACTATTTGGGATGACAGTGAAGAATGGGATACAGATTGTGTTTAATCTCCTGCAACTAAACAAGATTCCAAATGAAAGCATGGAAACTTGATGTAAATCAGAAATAATTTCCTCTGATACATTTGAGTTCCACCTGCTTTTGAAAGTGGTCCCTTTGGCATTGAATGTATAATTATTCATTTACAATCAGATCTGCCATAAATATTATGATGAGTCCCCATTATGAAACTGACTCTGGATAAGAACTGCAACAGAACTCCTTTTGATATCTTACTGTTTTATTTTCTCTTGTGATGTTAAAGCATGGTCATCTGTTCATACATCTGACAACATTTAATGATTAATGATTCTTCTTAAGAGCCTACATCTATCAACAATGATATATTATGTGATCTGGCCAGAAAAAATATAGTGGAACAATCTAGTGTATAATCTGAAATCTCTATTAAGTAGACTTTAGGTGTGTGGACTGGGTGGATATATATGCAGGAGGTGGATATATAGTATACATACAGGGAGTAAGAAAATTATCTTTACAATTTTAATTTTAGGTAGGATTGAAATTATGAAGGTCATTTTCAGACACTCCATATATAATCTTTACAAATTTTATGAAAAATCTGTTAGACAATACTTAGCCATCTGTCTAAATAACAAGATAAAATGTTTTGGTGTTTCAAGGCTTCCTTATTTTTACTCATATGAAACCTGGATATTAGCCAAGCAAAATCACTTGAAAGACCAAAAATTAGGGAGGTATATTCAAAAAATGGAAAGTGTAGAAAATAGTAAATGGTCAGCAAAAGTAGAGTATAGCTTTGCTTAAACCATTGAGCAATCTGTGTTGGAAATATTCAAAAAAGGTCAAGATCCCCACTGCCATCCCCCAACATGTACTGATCTATAAATTAAAAGACTTTCTTAACTGTTATGACTGCTAAGTATCCAGTGCTTAATACATATTCTCCAACATTTCACATATAAACGTAGGAGATCTATCTGTCTGTCTGTCAATACGCGCGCGCACACACACACGATGAAATCAAATCGTGGTCAAAATGGCAACATTATTAATGGGTAAAGCACATAAGTTAGGAAAGGTTGATAAAGTATGATTTTGCTTGAGTCCACTTCCTCCTTCTGGTTCATTTCAATGCAAACTATCTTTGAAATCATTTCACACCAAGTGAATTACTGTATGTACTTAAGCATAAGTCTAGAGTTTTTGGACAAAAAGACACCCCAAAATATGGGCCAACTTATCCATGGGTCAATGTAAGTACTATACCTCAACTCTTCTAAAACAAGATAAGCAGAGTACCAAAATGTGGGAGTTGAGTCCTTCTCAGGAGAACCCCTTTCTACTTTCTCCATCATGATATTGCTTCTGGCCTTTCTGATTTTTTTTGGGGGGGGGGGTGGCAGCAGCAACATCCTGGGGTGACTGGCATTTTCCTCTCCCTGAAGAATGACCCTTGACTTATCCATGGGTCATATCAAAATCCATGATGTAGATCCCACAACCTTCTCTCGACTTACCCATGAGGTCAAATTATACATGAATATATTAGATACACTGAAGAGAACAAGGAAAATTTCACACTCACAACATTCTAGCTATACTTCTTTCTAAAATATTACTTCTAAATCAATTTTACTTTATATTTTTCTTTGTTTCCAAGCTGATAGCAAACAGAATGTCAATGAACGGAGATGGGAGGGCTGTTCAATTATTTTGTATTTCCCACTGACCAGGATAATTTCTTTTACATCAAAACCAAACTTCCAATGAAAACAGAGTATACCAAGTCAAAAATACTACAATGTAGAGGTGAATTTATTCTGCAGCTTGTGTTCAGTAGACAAGGCACAGATTGCTGTTGACTTTTTATTTTCACAGCTGTAGCATTCTTTATGTATGCTGTTCTTTTCAAGGTGTACCAGTTGGCAAACTGACATTTGGAATTTTCACTAGAGACTCATTAGGCTTGTTTAAATATTTGATCATTAGCTTTTTCCCCTCCTTTGTTATGCCTCTATCTTTCTGGCTTCATGTATTTCTGAATATGTCTATATGATAAACACACCTCTTACTTATACTGCTACTTCTGGAAGAACCATTCAAGGAGAACATTTAGTATCTCAAGGGTGAGTTTGACTTACCACCTCATCAGATGGGCAAAATTCCTTGCACCTCTCTTCAGGCATGTAGCCTACTGGATCCCAACGCATAACACATTGATCTACTTCCAGAGGGGCTCTCCCCTGAAGAGAGATGAAATCATCTCAGGAGGCAGCACCAGCAACACAGGAGGCTTCCTGTGTTGCAAACAAAACAACAGGGGGAAGCTGGGCAGCAACATTTCCCCCTGTGGGATGAAGTGAGGGGAAAGGCAGGCAAGGCAGGGCACGGGGTGCCAGGATTGCCTCTCTGATTCACCACAGAAGCTGGTGAATCGCCTCACTGCTTCTCATCAATGTGATGAGGTCCTGAGTCTTACTCAACTCTAGCTCAACCTTTTGTATCCAAACTTTTTCATGGGTGCTGTCTGCCAGACTGAAGCAATGAGAAAACCTACTTTTACTTGAATGTAGAAGTCATGTTAGTTTGCCTTAATTTCTTTATAAAACTAAGCTCTAAATAAATGAGAAGGAGAATGGTTACTATACAGGCTGAATTCAAAGATATAGCCATGTTAGTCTTGAGTATGAATATGCAAGGGGATCTTGTAAAACTTTTGAGACTGATAAAGAAATATGTTGTCTCATAAGTTTTTATAGACATCAAGTATTCATAGAGATCTATGTATCCAGAGCTGGCCCTAGGTATTTTTCAAGTGTAGGCGAACAGAATTTTGCCCCCCCCCCCCCCCAAACCAATCACTGAAAAATAAAAGCGTTGGATACGCGAAAATGTTTGATAATAAGGAGGGATTAAGGAAAAGCCTATTAAACATTAAATTTCATTAAGATTTTACAAATTAAGCACTAAAATATCATGTTTTACAACAAATCAACAGAAAAAGCAGTTCAATACCTTGCAGAGGCAGGCTGCAGGAGACAGGAGTTGCCTCGATGGTGCCCCCAACAAGATGGCGCCATAGGCAACTGCCTAGTTGGCCTGGTGGTTGAACCGCCTCTGCATGTATCCAAGAAAGTAAACTAGTTCTATGAAAGCTTATGTTAGAATTTTCTCTCAGTAAGTTCCAAAGGTTCTGCAAAATCACTTTACATGCCACTAAATAAACATGGAATCAAATTAACATTTATCTTCTCTTCATTTGAGTGTAATTATTAATGATATTGTAGGCATTGTAGCACACTATAACTTGTAATACTGTATAAATGGAAAAGGGGGAAAATAAAGTATAGTTTTTAACTAATGCTCTATTTCATTAATATGAGGAATGAGGAAAAAGGGCAGTTCACTACTCATGTGCAATAGCATAAAATTACATTTTCATCCATTTATTTTGTATTTCTATACAATGTGTTATCCATGTAACTTTATAGTATTATTCAGATAAAGGTGTAAGAGAAGGCAAGATAGCATGGCTTGCTTTATAAATGATCTAGATGCAATAACAACAACAACAACAACTACTACTACTACTACTACTTTATTCTTGTATCCCGCCCCATCTCCCGAAGGGACTCAGGGCAACTGGGGAACCAAGCCCATCAATGTACAAAAAATACAACAATATAAAATACAATCCAATCATGGCAAGTTAATACATAATTATAAAAACAAGGCAAGATATATATTGCAACATGTGCCTATTTCTCGACCAAGCTAGAAGCACTTGTGTGCATCTGTAATCTGAAGTAAACTATTACAAGTAAGGATAATCTAAGCAGCCCAGGTTGCCATTTCTTTTCAACAGGTGACCAGCATCCATCAAAGGCAAAAAAGCTAATTATCTCTTTTGCCAAATTCATGTGATGCAAAGGCCACTCTTGAAGAAAAGTTATCACTTTTAGCAGTTTTGGCTGACAGGCTAAACCTTTTTCATAGTTTACTGGATGACAGCAATGACCTTTAAACAAAATCTTTACAGTTTGTTTGTGTTTGTGGTCACTAATGAGAAAAATAATAATATAAACATCATGTATTGTTACCATGTAATTGATTTTATTTTTGCATTAGATACATAAAATGGAAAATACTGAGAAAAAAACAATTCCTATGTTATAAAAAGATAACTTAAAATGTTTGAACTCATCCTTTCCACATGAGAATTTAGATCTGAACAGCCAATATTTTAAAACAAGGATTCATACCCTGAAACACTTTCCTCCATGAATGTAATACTGTCAATCAAGAGGAGATAATTACTCATTGATGGCAGTCTTGTGCTTTGCATCTAAAAATACTTTGACATCTAAATCAGTTAAAAAAAAAAGTTCAAGCACTACAAAGAAACTCCCTGTTCTAAATCAACACAGTTTCTAACAGGACTATCTGTAAGGATAAAATATTTCAACAGAGCATAGAACTATTTAACAAATGGGATTTACAAGAAAGATGCAAAATTGGGAATACCTAAAAGACTACAAAGTGAGGCAGAATACAACCATGAGCTGAAGTTTACACTTCAATAATTTACCCAAAAATGTTTTGTATTGTTCTTGCTTTCCTTTTTTGCACTACAAACGAGATATGTGTAGTCAATTTGTTCACACAAACACTCTCCATCCGTACATGCCTGATATATAGATACACTATAGATAATATAATATAAGATAATATGTTTTGTCACCTTGCCATGGTGAGGGGGCTTGCGTGTTCCAATGAACCTGTGGACACAACCACTGGAGACATGCACTCCCAGGAGGGGCCACAGGGGAGGATCCAGACGAAGCACAATCCAAAGACTCTAAGACCTCAACGGTGGAGCAGGCGGAGGATAACATGGTACATATTACAACAGGCGTGAAGGCGGAAGAAGGCTGCAACAGACTGAGAAGCCACTGTTGTTATGTAATCACACCACTGCTCAGACCTCACTCTGTGAAGACTGTGTGTTGATCGGCTCTGCACCGACCTCCACACATGAAAAAAAATCATGCACAGGTGTCTTCCAAGAAAAGTAAAAACAAACCAACAAAAGTCCCATGGCGATCAGCGAGTGGCGACGGGGGCAGGACTGTGAAATCTGGAAGCCCCTAGTCACAGACTGGCACATGGGCGGTGGATATGGACTCAGTCACTCTACCTCAAGGTCCGAGGCAGTTGAGGAGCTGTATCCACATGGATACATCCTCACCCCTCTCTTATCCCTGACTGGACTGCCGTGTCCAGAGGGGTCACCACTCTGCAGCCAAAAAAGAAAAATGAACTTTGGAACATGGAACGTATGGACATTGTTGGATACCACTGACAGAGAACGCCCTGAACTCAGGACTGCTATCATTGCAAGGGAGCTGGGACGCTTTAACATTGACATAGCAGCCCTTCAGGAGACCTGGAGAGCAGGAGAGGGACAGCTGAAGGAAGAAAAAGGAGGCTACACCTTCTTCTGGAAGGGACTTCCTGAAGAAGAGCGAAGAACACACGGAGTTGGCTTTGCTATCAGAAATGACCTGGTGAAGCACCTGACTGAAGCACCCACTGGCATTAACAAACAACTCTCAACCCTCCGAATTAACCTTGCCAAAAACCAACAGGCAACCATCATATGTGCCTATGCACCAACACTAGATGCTGACGAAGACATCAAGGAAAAAAATTATTGTCAGCTGGACACCGTCCTATCGGAGATACCTAAGGAGGACAAAATCATTCTCCTGGGGGACTTTAATGCAAGAGTCGGACGGGACTCCAACCTATGGCCAGGGATCATAGGAAAAGACGGGGTCGGAAACAGCAACTCGAATGGCATCTTGCTTCTCACCAAATGCGGAGAGCACAACCTTGTCATCACCAACACGCTCTTCCACCAGAAAAACAAGCTCAAGACATCATGGAAGCACCCCCGGTCAAAGCATTGGCACCTCTTGGACTATGTAATTACTAGGCTTGCTCAAATAATTCGTTTTCCCCGTTAACCGTTATTAATTCGTTATTTTCGTTTGTTTTGAAGCAATTTTGAAGCATTGGTTGTCCACACGTCTGGATATTGCGGTTTCGAATCGCGAGAGGCCGTTTTTCGTTATGTCGTCGTTTTTTTCGTTAGGAAAAAAAAGCTTTTGCAAATCACCCAAACTCCCACCATTCAGGCCCTTTCCTTTTGCCCCTCAGCAAAAGGGGCGTCACGGGCTCAGCCAATGGGAGGGGGCGAGGGGGAAGGAGGCCGAGGAGGAGGAGGAAGACGGAGGGGGAAAATGGCCGCCGCCGCCTCGCCTCAGCTCAGGCCTGATACTCAGAGGTTTTGACGTCTGTGCGAAGCTAGGCAAGTGGGGTTTATATATCTGTGGAAGGTCCAGGGTGGGAGAAAGAACTCTTGTCTGTGGGAGGCAAGTGTGAATGTTGCAATTGGTCACCTTGATTAGCATTGAATAGCCTTGCAGCTTCAAAGCCTGGCTGCTTCCTACCTGGGGGAATCCTTTGTTGGGAGGTATTAGCTGGCCCTGATTGTTTCCTGTCTGGAATTCCCATTTTCTGGGTGTTGTTCTTTTACTGTCCTGATTTTAGCTTTTCTGTAGCTAAAAATGCATATAAAATTGATTCTATAGGGATGATAAATGATTGGATTTCAACTCCTACAGCTTAGCTTTCTCTGCCAATAATGGTACCATATCAAACTAAACCTCCCAAGATTCTGTAGCAGTGAGCCATCTTGGATATTGTAAGGGATTTATTATTATTATTATTATTATTATTATTATTATTATTATTATTATTATTATTAGACCTTGCTCCCAGGAAGGTGCCTTCGCTGTGGCTCCCAACTTATCTATCTACCTTTCCACATATTCTCCACATTGTGTGTATGTGTATGTATATTATATATACATGAGCCCCGATGGCGAAGTGTGTTAAAGCACTGAGCTGCTGAACTTGCAGACCGAAAGGTCCCAGGTTCAAATCCCGGGAGCAGAGTGAGTGCCCGCTGTTAGCTCCAGCTTCTGCCAACCTAGCAGCTTGAAAACATGCCAATGTGAGTAGATCAATAGGTACCGCTCTGGCGGGAAGGTAATGGCACTCCATGTAGTCATGCCGGCCACATGACCTTGGAGGTGTCTATGGACAACACTGGCTCTTGGGCTTAGAAATGGAGATGAGCACCAACCCCCAGAGTCAGACATGACTGAACTTAACGTCAAGGGATACCTTTACACACACACATATGCAGGGACTACACCAATTTAACAAAGTTTCAGCCACAAAAACAAAGTTTCTGAAGTAGAGCAATGACTTTCACAGTAAAGACAACCCAATTTAACAGGAAATAAGACTTTCAAACCAGGAACAACATGGCTTCTCCTCTCAGAGGGGCTACAGCTACATCCGAAGACATCAGAAACAAACAAAAAAAAGGTACTTTTATTATTCAAATTCGTAATATTTGTAAGGCAGTGAGCAGATGGTTCAATATCAATTCAAAAGTAATTATGAAACGAATTTTAAACTAATTTAACGAACTAACAAAAAATTTGCTCAAGCCTAGTAGTTAGTATTCCATTATAACGATGCTATGTCCCCTTCGTCCTCTTCTAGTCTTGGAAATATTAAATTTCAGCAGATGAGATCTAATTTTGCCCGTTTTAAATAGTCTTTGACTAAGTCCCAGTTGGTTTCTTGTTTTTTGGGGTTTTTTTTGGTAATTCTTGGTTGGGGATAACCAGTAAGTCAACCTGTCCATATTCATAATCTCTAATACCTTATTTAACCAATCCTCTTTTTTAGGTACAGTAGAGTCTCACTTATCCAAGTTAAACGGGCCAGCAGAAGCTTTGATAAGCGAATATCTTGGATAATAAGAAGGGATTAAGGAAAAGCGTATTAAACATCAAATTAGGTTATGATTTTACAAATTAAGCACCAAAACATCATGTTATACAACAAATTTGACAGAAAAAGTAGTTCAATACACAGTAATGTTATGTTGTAATTACTGTATTTACGAATTTAGCACCAAAATATCACAATATATTGAAAACATTGACTACAAAAATGGTTTGGATAATCCAGAGGCTTGGATAAGCGAGGCTTGGATAAGTGAGACTCTACTGTATTTCTTTTTGTCTCCGCATTCTTGGGTAGACTAACCTTGCCGCTGTAACCAAAAAGTTAAACAAAATTTCTTTATTCTTGTCATTTTCAATATCCAACATTCCCAGCAGGAAGAATTCTCGTTGTCTTTGGATTTTTATTTTTAAAATTGATTGTATAGCTTCCCATATATCTTTCCAGAACTGTTTCGCTTTCTTAAAAGTCCACCAGGAGTGGAAAAAAGTACCTGTTTGTTGTTCACATTTCCAACATTTGTTGGAAGCGTTCTTATAACTTTTTGAGATTTTATTTGGTGTCAAATACCATTGATATTGCATCTTATACCAGTTCTCTTTTAAATCGTATGAATAAGTATATTTCAATCTTTGGTTCCAGGCTTTTTCCCAGTGCTTCAAATCGATCTGGTGTCCAACATTCTGGGCCCATTTCACCATACAATCTTTTATCTGTTCATTCTCCGTGGCCCACTCTAATAGTTTTTTTTATATATATATAAATTTTACTGATCAATTTTTTCTCCGTTTTCATTATGCTATCCCAGAAACCAGTTTTGTCTGCAAAACCATTCTCTCTGTCTTTCTTAAAGAGTTCTAGACACCGACAACTGGGAAGCCCTGGCCCTTGAGCGCTCTAATTGGAGGTCAGCTGTAACCAGCAGTGTTGCGGAGTTCGAAGAGGCACGAATGGAGGGTTTAAGGGAGAAACGTGCCAAGAGGTAGGCCTGTCAAACCAACCCTGACCGGGACTGCCTTCACCTGGAAACCGATGTCCTCACTGTGGTAGAACATGCAGATCAAGAATAGGTCTCTTCAGCCACCTAAGAACCCACCCACAGGACCCCGCGGCTGGAAGACCATCATCCTCGAACTACGAGGGATCGCCTAAGTAAGTATAGATAATATAAGATATAATTTAATATATAAACATTTCTTGGTGGTCCATGAGAAACCTTTGCTTCAAAAAGTGCTCAGTGGCTGAAAACCTTTGAGAACCCCTTGATCCCTGCCTGTTGAGCCAATCAGAACAGAAGAAAGCCATGATGTGTCTTTTAGCCAAGCTGGTCCTCAATTTTTCTGTTGCTAGTAGGCTTCTGAGAGAGACAGATCATGCCCCAGTCCACTTGTGATCTAAATTCCATTTGCAGCTTTGCATCACTTGCCTTGTTGTTTGACTTAAACAGCAATAAAAAAGCATTTTCTTTCTACTAGAGTTCTGTGAGGATTCCATTTCCTTCAGTATCTTCGGTATCTCTGGGAGCACGTAATGGTAAGAGCCCTCCAGGTATGAAAATCCACCCAACATGAAAGCAAGCGGGAGCCTATCTCAGCTCCTCCTCCCCTATTTGGCATCATAGTTGAATCTTTTAAATTTTCCTTTATTTTACTGATTCTTTTCATTTGGTGGGACTGACTGGGAACTTGGGGACCTGAAGGACAGTGGTTGGGATGTGCATGCATTTGGGGAATTTCATCCTTTTAGGCTCTTTTTCTCCTTCCCTTCTTCTCCTTCAGAAAATACTTCTAAAAGATAATAATAATAATTAATAATACTAATACCAGCAAACAAAAAGAGAAGCCTACCTTTCATCTAGAGTAGGAAGTAGGAACAGCTTTAAGGAAGCACCCCCCCCCCCAAAACAAAAAAAAATCAGTAGAAAGGAGATTGCAGCCAGGGGAGGGGATTTTTTAAAGTAGTCCAGGGAGGATAGTTCCACTGAGCTCCAGGTTATTACTCTTCCTTCCCTGGGCCTCCTTAAAATGTCTTGGAAAGCTGCATGGCATGGTGCTGGTGCTGGGAGAGAAGAAAACATGCACAGCTGCCCCTCCTCTAGAGTAGAACAATTTTAGGAAGCATTAAACCCTGTCTCCTCTTCTACAGATAAAGGATCCAGAAACTTAAGAGTGGTAACGCCAATGCTTTTTTTATCCAGGTCTTAATGAAGGATATGGAAGGGAAGCCTGTAGGAAGCCCCCCTCCCCATATAATGGAGCTGAATTGGGAGCTTTCTTAACCTCGTTGATGAGTCTCCCTTGAAGGGAAGAAAGGAAAGACTCCCAGGGGAAAGGGGCACCTAGTAAGTTCCCCATTGCTGCCAATGGGCCAAAAACAACATTTTTTTTCAAATGCAAAACAAAAGCGCCCATTTGGCAGCACACCTGTTTTTTGGGAGGCACTGAAAAATGGATATGGGGGGCTCCCAGTATCCGGCAAGCAGAAACAAATAGCAATTCACCTGAAATCTACAAATCTACTTTCTACACACTTAAGAAACTGCCACTGATGGTGTCCGTCACATGCAAGCTTCAAATGTTGGATAGAGGTATTTTCTTGCCATTTCTAAAGCTGCCATAAAATGAGGTGGTAATTTATAGCTTTTTTAATGAATAGTTAATGCTCCTTCAGGTGATGTGGCTCTCACTGAAAGAAGTGTTTAAAAAGGGTGTCTTAACTGAGGTTCATTGAAAGGGCGTTGAGGAGAAACAATGCCAGAATGGATAGTTTCTCAAGTCTGATGTCTTAAATCCAGGTGTTATTGAAGGATATAAGGAGAAAGAATCCTAGAAAGTATGATTTCTTGAGTCTGATGCCTTAAACCCATGGGTTATTGAAGGATATAATGAGAAAGGAAAAGTCTGATGCCTTAAACCCAGGTGTTATTGAAGGATGCAAGGAGAAAGGAAAATATGCCAGAACAGATGGTTTTTTAAGTCTGATGTCTTAAATTGAGGTGCTATTGAAGGATATAGAATCATAGAATCATAGAATCATAGAATAGTAGAGTTGGAAGAGACCACATGGGCCATCCAGTCCAACCCCCTGCCAAGAAGCAGGAAATCGCATTCAAAGCACCCCCGACAGATGGCCATCCAGCCTCTGCTTAAAAGCCTCCAAAGAAGGAGCCTCCACCACGGCCCCGGGGAGAGAGTTCCACTGTCGAACAGCTCTCACAGTGAGGAAGTTCTTCCTGATGTTCAGGTGGAATCTCCTTTCCTGTAGTTTGACGCCATTGTTCCGTGTCCTAGTCTGCAGGGCAGCAGAAAACAAGCTTGCTCCCTCCTCCCTATGACTTCCCTTCACGTATTTGTACATGGCTATCATGTCTCCTCTCAGCCTTCTCTTATGCAGGCTAAACATGCCCAGCTCTTTAAGCCGCTCCTCATAGGGCTTGTTCTCCAGACCCTTAATCATTTTAGTCGCCCTCCTCTGGACACATTCCAGCTTGTCAACATCTCCTTTCAACTGTGGTGCCCAAAATTGGACACAGTATTCCAGGTGTGGTCTGACCAAGGCAGAATAGAGGGGGAGGATAACTTCCCTGGATCTAGACGCTATTCCCCTATTGATGCAGGCCAGAATCCCATTGGCTTTTTTAGCAGCCGCATCACATTGTTGGCTCATGTTTAACTTGTTGTCCACAAGGACTCCAAGGTCTTTTTCGCACACACTGCTGTCAAGCCAGGCGTCCCCCATTCTGAATCTTTGATTTCCATTTTTTCTGCCGAAGTGAAGCATCTTGCATTTGTCCCTGTTGAACTTCATTTTGTTAGTTTCGGCCCATCTCTCTAGTCTGTCAAGATCGTTTTGAATTCTGCTCCTGTCTTCTGGAGTGTTAGCTATCCCTCCGAGTTTGGTGTCATCTGCAAACTTGATGATCGTGCCTTCTAACCCTTCGTCTAAGTCGTTAATAAAGATGTTGAACAGAACCGGGCCCAGGACAGAGCCCTGTGGCACTCCACTTGTCACTTCTTTCCATGATGAAGATGACGCATTGGTGAGCACCCTTTGGGTTCGTTCGCTTAGCCAATTACAGATCCACTTAACCGTAGTTTTGTCTAGTCCACATTTTACTAGTTTGTTTGCCAGAAGGTCGTGGGGGACTTTGTCGAAGGCCTTACTGAAATCCAGGTACGCTACATCAAACAGCATTCCCTGTATCGACCCAACTCGTAACTCTATTGAAAAAAGAGATCAGATTAAGGAGATATAAGGAGAAGGGATCCCAGAAAGTGTGGTTGCTTAAGTCTCTTGCCTTAAACACAGGTGTTATTGAAGGATCCTAAAAAGGGTGGATTCTTAAGCCTGATGCATTAAGCCAAGGTCTAGTTGAAGGATATGAGGAGAAAAATGATGGAAAGGGGAGCCTGGGAAGTTCCCCCATTGCTGCCAATGGGCCGGATCTTCCCGGAACAAAAATAGATCTTTTGGCTGCTGGATTGCCTTGGTCAGACCACACCTGGAATACTGTGTCCAATTCTGGGCACCGCAATTGAAGGGAGATGTTAACAAGCTGGAATGTGTCCAGAGGAGGGCAACTAAAATGATCAAGGGTCTGGAGAACAAGCCCTATGAGGCTTAAAGAACTAGGCATGTTTAGCCTGCAGAAGAGAAGGCTGAGAGGAGACATGATAGCTATGTATAACACAGAACAATGGCTTCAAACTACAGGAAAGGAGATTTCACCTGAACATTAGGAAGAACTTCCTAACTGTGAGAGCTGTTCGGCAATGGAACTCTCTGCCCCAGAGTGTGGTGGAGGCTCCTTCTTTGGAGACTTTTAAGCAGAGGCTGGATGGCCATCTGTCGGGTTTCCTGCTTCTTGGCAGGGGCTTGGACTGGATGGTCCATGAGGTTTCTTCCAACTCTACTATTCTATGATTCCATGAACTTTTCCCGCCAGAATTTTGGAAGATCCTGAAAAATGGATCGGGGGCCACCAAAAATGGCATGGGGTTTAGCTGAATTTCACACACCTAATAGGTAAGCCTGTTCTATTAATCACATTTTAATATTATCTTATTTCCCTAGTAACTTCAGAAATAAAACTCTTTCCTTCTCCTGACATACTTCAAATGCAATATCTTTTAAAAAATGTCTCCAAGAATTTAAATAGTTTATTTATGTTATACAAATTCTGGGGAAAATAAGTTGCATGTTGGTCAGCAACACGCTGAACTCATGATGATGATACACAATGACTCTTTGTTTTCTGAGCCAAAACATATCTCCATTAAGTGCATGAGAACTGAACATCCTATGAAAGAGATATTCTTAGATGCAGCAGAGCCCAGTATCATGTGAATCAAGTCTCAATCCTGAACAGTTAAAATGTATTTTTTTGTCCTTTCTGTCTTTTAAGTAACCAGTAAATTATGTTTCTCCAAGTGGCATAAGAAATATTGCAACCCTCACTACTACTGCTGATTAGAACTTGGTGATATAATCAGTACTGCCTTTTAAAGTAATATACAAAAGAGAAATGATGTTGCAAGCAGATGTGCTATGCAAAGCACTATGGATTTCTACATTTATTCAAACTATTTCAATGTCTTCTTCTCATTTATATCTTGCTTTATCTCTCTTAAAAGAGACTCAAAGCAGCTAAAAATAGTAAAAACAATACATTGTTTTGTGTCAGATCAAATCTCTGTTGCATAGAAAGTTAAGTAAGAGTTATTAGTCTACCACAATAATTCTTCCTAGATGCAATCATGAATATGATTCATATTATACTCCATTTCTTGCACACTTTCCATAATATATACATGGTGTATGACTTTTTATTATATAGTTGTATTGCAAAACCTAATAAAGAAAACATAGTCAAAGACAACTTTGCAGATTGGTTCAAAATTATGAACTAGTTTCATGAACATTAAAATTAATTAATTTATTTATTTACTGTATTATATAAATGAGATATGTATAAAATTTGTGCTATCTCTACATAGAGATATATGCAGTATAACATTCCATGTCGTACATTTATCTATTTATATATCTTGTTTTCATCAAGAAGCCAATAATAATAATAATAATAATAATAATAATAATAATAATAATAAAAACGCTGGGTGGATAAAGGAGTTTGAAGGAAAATTCTCACAGAACAAAATGGAACAGATGGAAATAACAACTGAAGTGATCAGCAAACGAGTGCAAAAAGTCAAGAACTGGACATCACCTGGTAGTGATCAACTTCATGGATTTTGGCTCAAACATCTGATTAGTTTACAAGGAAAAATGGTCCAACAATTCAATGAGATGCTGCAGAAAGGAAGTATCAGTGAATGGCTAACAACTGGAAGTACTTACCTGATACAAAAGGATCCAGCAAAAGGAGCAGCACCAGGAAACTACAGGCCAATAACGTGTCTGCCCACTATGTTTAAACTACTGACTGGCATCATAGCTGACAAAATTCAAGACGATCTTGAAGAAAAAAACATCTTGCCAGATGAACAGAAAGGCAACAAACGGAAAAGCAGGGGCACAAAAGACCAGTTATTAATTGACAAAATGATTCTGGAGAATTGTAAAAACCGAAAAGCTAATCTTCACATGATGTGGGTTGACTACAAAAAGGGCTTTGACTCACTCCCACACAGCTGGATCATCAAGTGCCTGGACGCCATCGGGATTAGTAAAAATGTTGGCACCTTTATTCAAAACATGATGGAGCACAGGAAAACTGAGCTGTTTGTTGGAAATGAAAGCTATGGACTTGTCAACATCAGGAGAGGAATTTTCCAGGGAGACTCATTGTCCCCTTTGCTTTTCATTATTGCCATGATCCCTCTGTCAACAATCTTACAAAAAACAAATCTCGGCTATCAAACATCTAAGAAATCTCACAAAATTTCGCATCTGATGTACATGGATGACCTGATGACCTGATGACTGGATTTCAGTTTCTGTATGGAAAAACAGAAACTGAAATCCAGTCTCTGACTAACACTGTCCGAATTTTTAGCACTGATATCAGCATGGAGTTTGGCTTGGACAAATGTTCGACAGTGGCAGTGAAGAAGGGAAAAATCATTGAAAGTGAGGGCATAAATATGCCTAATAGCCAAACGATAAAGTGTCACCAGCCAGAGGCCTATAAATATCTGGGCATAATACAGCTGAACAACATCAAGCATGAACATGTTAAGACTGTGGTCAGTAAAGAATACACACAAAGGGTCAGAAAAATTCTCAAAAGCAAGCTCAATGGAGGCAACACCATCAAGGCCATAAACACCTGGGCCATACCTGTCATAAGATATACTGCTGGCATCATAAACTGGACACAGGCGGAACTGGACAATTTGGACAGAAAAACAAGAAAACTCATGACCATTCATCATTCACTGCACCCTCGCAGTGATGTTGACCGGCTATATCTGCCTAGAAGATCAGGGGGCAGAGGACTCTTACAAGTAAAACAAGCAGTCAAAGAAGAAGAACATGCCCTGGCAGAATATGTAAAGCAAAGTGAAGAACCTGCTTTGTTTGAAGTCAAAAATCAGAAACTCCTCAAAGCACAGCAGACAAAAAAACAGTACAAGAAAACCGCACTACAAACTAGAGCTGACAGCTGGCACAACAAAACATTGCATGGAAAGTTCCTTGACAAAATTGAAGGAAAAGCTGATAAGGAGAAGACCTGGCTCTGGCTCACGAATGGGACCCTGAAGAAGGAAACAGAAGGCCTGATCCTTGCAGCCCAGGAGCAAGCCTTCAGAACAAATGCAATTAAGGCCAAGATCGAAAAATCAGCTGATGACCCAAAATGAAGACTGTGCAAGGAAACCAATGAAACCATTGATCATCTCCTCAGCTGCTGTAAGAAAATTGCACAGACAGACTACAAACAGAGGCACAACTATGTGGCCCAAATGATTCATTGGAACTTATGCCTCAAGTACCACCTCCCTGCAGTAAAGAACTGGTAGGATCACAAACCAGCAAAGGTAATGGAAAATGAACACAAAAAGATACTGTGGGACTTCCGAATCCAGACTGACAAAGTTCTGGAACACAATACACCAGACATCACAATTGTGGAAAAGAAAAAAGTTTGGATCATTGATGTCACCATTCCAGGTGACAGTCGCATTTATGAAAAACAACAGGAAAAACTCAGCCGCTATCAGGACCTCAAGATTGAACTTCAAAGACTCTGGCAGAAACCAATGCAGGTGGTCCTGGTGGTGGTCAGCACATCGGGTGCCGTGCCAAAAGATCTCAGCTGGCATTTGGCAACAATAGACATTGACAAAATTACGATCTGCCAACTGCAAAAGGCCACCCTACTGGGATCTGTGCACACCATCCGAAAATACATCCCACAGTCCTAGACACTTGGGAAGTGTTTGACTTGTGATTTTGTGATACGAAATTCAGCATATCTATCTTGTTTGCTGTGTCATACAACGTTGTTGTGTCAATAATACTTTATTTATACCCCGCACCATCTCCAGAAGGACTCGGGGCAGCTTACACTGGGACAAGCCCAAAACAGTATTACTGTATATACTCGAGTATAAGCCTAGTTTTTCAGTCCTTTTTTAGGGCTGAAAAAGCTCCCTTCGGCTTATACTCGAGTGAGGGTCCTGGCCAGCTTCTATTCAGGTCAGCTTATTCTTGAATATAAAGGTATTCAGAGTTGGACAGTCTTATCTTATTATAATCGTATTATTATCTTAAATTACAGTTTTATATAAATATTCAAAAACATTTAACCTACTGATGCCTCAAATAATGCAATTTTATTAATATCTATTTTTATTTTTGAATTTGACCCATAGCTGCTGAATTTCCCACCCTTGTCTTATACTCGAGTCAATAAGTTTTCCCAGTTTTTGTGGTAAAATTAGGTGCCTCGGCTTATATTCTGGTCGGTTTATACTCGAGTATATATGGTGCATCAATAAAACAGTAACACAATAAAATCACAAGATAATAACACATCTTACAAAAGTTAAAATAACTTAAAACATAGACAGTAATTCCCAGTCGTGGTCAAGCACCATAGGCCATGGTCCATTTTAAGGGGAATGAAATTCTGAAAATGCATATTCTTCGGTGACTAGGGATGGGAATGACTAAAGGTAATAAAATGCATGGAATTACCATGGCCTAGGTAAAGCACATGGACTATCAATTATCAGTTATGAGAAGGCACCTGTGAACATCCAAGTTTTCAGATTCTTCCAGAAGGAATCCAGGGTGGGAGCTAATCTAATATCCTTTGGGAGGGAGTTCCAGAGCCTGGGGGCCACCATCGAGAAGGCCCTCTCTTTCATTCCCACCAACTGCACTGAGACGGAGGTGGGATTGAGAGGAGGTCCTCTGCAGCAGATCTTAGAGCCCGTGTGGATTCACAGGGGAAGATGTGTTCACGAAGATAGGCAGGTCCTGAGCCATTTAGGACTTTATAGGTAATCACTTGTACCTTGAATTGGGACTGGAAACTGATCGGCAGCCAGTGGAGCTCTTTTAAATAATGTCTTATTAGGGTCTAAATAGGATGGCAAACTGAGAGCAATAATAAATTTAGATTCACAATACTGATGACCAATGAGAATATTTTTATGGTAGTTGAGATTTTATTGAAGCAAAATATTGTCACCCAGGGAATCTAAAATTGTACTTCAGTTGATTTGTTTAGAAGCTTTCAGAGATTCCCACCATTTCTGGATCAATCTGATTTATATGATGATGATGATGATGATGATGATGATGATGATGATGATGACGACGACGACTGTAATGGGCATTTTCAAAAAATTGTTCGTGTGTAATGGCCAAACTACTGAGGTGAAACAATGTTCAGCACATCTCAGAAATGTGTTTTGACCACCATAACATAAAGAATACTTGTATCTCAAGCCTAGCATACAAAGAGTACTTGAATAAAAGGTTACTCAGAAAACACCTACTCGAAAAGGATAGTTATTCCATGGAAAAGGAATCAAATTAACTTCTCCAAATCTCATCAAAAGTTAATACAAAAATCCCTCTGGGAGCAAATGTGAAGTCAACCAAAAGAGCACAAATATACATCCATATCTCTTAACAGACAAGATGTTACAAAAACTAAATTTGACAGGTGGAGTTGAAATTGGTACAGTGTGAAGATCATATTACCTGCATGGTATTTCAAAATGGAGAAAGAAATGTCTTCAGACATTTGGACACAGCTATTTCAGGTAACCTGTGGGTTTCACTTGGAATATGTATGTGGGTTTTTTGAAAATAAAAAAATCCAGTGGTAAACTCTACTTTGTCTCAAGCTTAGAAGTGAAACATATCCCCAACTTATTAGTGGAAATCCAAGGAAAATCAGATTGTCTTTACATTTCTAAGGCTGGAGATAATTTCAAATGGTTCATTCGTTTTTAAAAAGTCAGAATACTAGCAGCTGCTCAGACAACAAAATTTCAAATTCAGCTTATATCAGACTGTATTAATTTTCTTATGCTAATATGTATAATATGTAACTTTTGTTTTCAAAACAAATATAGTAGCAAAGAGAAGAGGAAACAGGAAAATAATGCTACCAGAAAGATAACTTACATGAGTGTTGGGACAGAATTATGAAAAATTTAAATTATAGCAAAGCTGTACAAAAAGATACTATTAAGTCATTGTGGTCTCCCAGTAGCAATAATTATTGCTAGTTTATAAGTTGTATACATAATAACTGCAAACTCACATAAAATGTAATTTTTGACATGAAACATGCTCATTTTCGTTAGGAAGAGGTTAGACATCCTTATCAGCCATTTTAAGGAATCGTATTACTGTATTTGGCTCTTTCTAAGAATACTTCAATGGTCCAGTTTTTTTTTTAACTCTTCCACTATTATGAACCTTTTCATTACTCTGTGTTGTTCCTTGTCTTTCCAGACTTTTCTCAAATTTATAGTCTGAATATGAATAGTGGAGTGCTGCAAGAAAGGATATCAAATGACTAATTAAAAACAAGTTTCAATACTAGGTCTCCATAAAAATATGATTTACTATAACCACCTCATCAGATGGGACAATCTGCTTGTTGTATGTTGTTTCAACTCCCTTTTCAGCATGGAGCCCTTCTGACGACATAAAGGGACTTCCAGCCAGGCTCCATGCCAGAAAGGGAAGTGAAGCAGTGCCCACCATCACGGCAACATGGAAGCCTTCCCATGTTGCCTTCTCTCCAGGGGATGAAGAGGAAGTAAGGTGGGTGATGTGGGGTGTGGAGCAGTGGCTTCTCCACACAACCTGCCAGGAGCCCATAGATTCCTCCCACATCATAAGGTCATAAATTAGGTGCTGTTGTTATTTTAAGTGTTTCTTGTTAGTAGAACTTAATGTTCAAGGAAATACCACAAATATTCTTTCTAGTATTCATAGCAGAAGTCTAAGTGCAGCAACACTTTCCCCCGTGTGATGGGAAAAGCAGTGATGCATGCAATACGGGGCACAGGATGACAGTTTTGCCCACTGCCCCACCGATTCACCACGCTGCCTGGCTAATTCCCCCCGCTATTGTCTGCATTAGGGACCTTAATATGATGAAGTCCATAGTGTACACGTACGTGTTTCTAATGTTTTGCATTCAATTTCTCGGAAGTCTTAGTCTCATTATGACTGTTGAGCAAAGCATCTTATTTTACTTTGCCAGGTATTCAAAAAGTCAGAATGTCCTTAAATCAACATATAATTCAACTATTAGGCTTGAGCGATCCATGAAAAAATTGATTCTAAACTCGCTTCAAAAGTAGGGGGCACTAGCGTTTCGTTTCTGATGTCATTTCCGAATTTTGCCCCTCAAAAATTTTGAAATTTAATGAAAATTCGTTAATTTCAAAAGTAATTTGTTAATGGCGGACGCGCATGCGCAGTGGCCAAAAAAAAAACAGCGGGGGGGGGGGAAACTTTGCAGGTCTCTCCCGCCCTCATTTTTTGAGCTATCTTCTTCAAACTTGGTACAGTGGTAGAACATTTCCCTTATCCTCTGATTTTTGGCGAATTTTTATAGCTTTTATAATAAACCATTTTATAATAATTGCAGAAATCTGTTCCTGGTTTGGAAGTCTTATTTCCTGTTTCATTGGGTTGTCTTTACTTTGAAAGTCATTGTTCTACTTCAGAAACTTTGTTTTTGTGGCTGAAACTTTGTTAAATTGGTGGACTCAGGAAACCATAATGCACTACACCAGGAGTCCCCAAACTAAGGGCCGTTGGCCAGATGCGGCCCTCCAATGCCATTGACCTGGCCCCTGTCCTAAACTTTACACTTAGGGTTGACTTAAGTCTGAAATGACTTGAAGGCACACAACAACAACAATCCTAATTTTGGACTATTTCACCACAGTCTGGCCCCTCAACAGTCTGAGGGACTATGAACCCCTGCACTACATTACACCATGGTCTCTCTCTCTCTCTCTCTCTTTTTTTTATGAATGCTCCCATGAGAAAATGTATGGGTGAACTACAATTCCCAAAAGTCTTGGGTCAACCACCCAAAACCCCCCTAGGATTCACAGCTTGTGTGTGCCAAGCTTGGTCCAGATCCATCACTTTTCTTCTTATCCCAGATTATCTGCAGAAAGAACTCATATAATCCAGTTTAAATCAGATAATCTGAAACTAGATCCTGGGATATAGGTTTAAAGCGCCCCAATAGCAAGCAGCCAAGCACTCCAGCACACCCAGACCTCTCCCCCGCTCGTTCTCCAAAGCGGATTAAAGCGGCCCATTGCAAGCAACAGCCAAGCACTCCAGCACACCCAGACCTCTCCCCCGCTCGTTCTCCAAAGCAGATTAAAGCGGCCCATTGCAAGCAACAGCCAAGCACTCCAGCACACCCAGACCTCTCCCCCGCTCGTTCTCCAAAGCGGATTAAAGCGGCCCATTGCAAGCAACAGCCAAGCACTCCAGCACACCCAGACCTCTCCCCCGCTCGTTCTCCAAAGCAGATTAAAGCGGCCCATTGCAAGCAACAGCCAAGCACTCCAGCACACCCAGACCTCTCCCCCGCTCGTTCTCCAAAGCGGATTAAAGCGGCCCATTGCAAGCAACAGCCAAGCACTCCAGCACACCCAGACCTCTCCCCCGCTCTTTCTCCAAAGCGGATTAAAGCGGCCCATTGCAAGCAACAGCCAAGCACTCCAGCACACCCAGACCTCTCCCCCGCTCGTTCTCCAAAGCGGATTAAAGCGGCCCATTGCAAGCAACAGCCAAGCACTCCAGCACACCCAGACCTCTCCCCCGCTCGTTCTCCAAAGCAGATTAAAGCGGCCCATTGCAAGCAGCAGCCAAACACTCCAGCACACCCAGACCTCTCCCCTGCTCGTTCTCCAAAGCGGATTAAAGCGGCGCTCGTTCTGCAAAGCGGATTAAAGCGCCCCATAAGCAGTCAAGTAGTCCAGGAGCCCTTTGCAAATGCTTGCCCCCTCCGAAACATTCGACACCATTCGAAAAATTGGCAATCAAGGGTTCGATATCGTGGGATACATACGACAGGATAACCTTTTTCTAAACACAGTTCAAAAGTGAGAAAACATACGAATTGGATACGACATCAGAAGGATTCGAATGTTTTTCCCAACCCTAGAAGATAGCCCCTTTCCTCCAGTTTATTTGAGAATAATGTTCTCAGGATAATAGAAAGCATAGAAGTATAACCAAGGTTGTAATCACCATAGTGCCGAGTATAGCCTATACATTTGCAAATGAGTTGTAAAGACAATAATTTATTGCACAGAATAGCTTCCTCTTTATCTCAAGTCTTACTACCATTTATTACAAATAAAAGCCTTATTTTTTTTTCAAACTTATATGCCACCACTCCCCTAGGGCTCGGAGCGGCTTACAAGAACCAGCTAAAATCAACAATTTAAAAAACATTTTAAAAACATCTTTAAAAAAAATCTTAAAAACATCCTAAAAGCACCTTTTAAAACATCAGCAACAGAACTCAAAAGCCTGCCGAAACAGGTGTGTCTTACATGCCCTGCGGAAGGCCAACAAGTCCCGCAAGCCATGAACTTCAGGTGGCAAGGTGTTCCACAGAGATGGCGCCACTACTGAAAAGGCTCTGCGTCTAGTTGCAGTTAGACGCAGGGTCTTAAAACTGGGGACTTCCAGCAGGTCTTGGTCCTCAGAACGGAGGGATCTCTGGGGTTTGTAGGGGGTGAGGCGGTCCCTCAGGTACATCGGCCCTGGACCATGTAAGGCCTTGAAGGTAAGCACCATCACTGTGAAAGTGATCCGGTGCTCAATAGGTAACCAGTGCAGCTGCCGTAAGATTGGTGTTATGTGGCATCTTATCGGGACTCCTGCAAGGAGCCGGGCAGCTGCATTTTGCACCAATTTGAGCTTCCGGATCACTGACACAGGAAGGCCAATGTAAAGGGCATTACAGTAATCCAGTCTCGAGATGACTGTAGCCTGGATCACCGTAGCCAGGTTGTCCCTAGATAGATAGGGGGCTAGCCGTCTAGCCTGCCGAAGATGAAAAAAGGCAGTTTTGGTAACGGCAGAGACCTGGGCCTCCGTCAATGAAGGGTCCAAGAGGACTCCCAGACTCTTTACTAGTGAAGACGGGCGTAGCACTTCGCCATCCAGGGTTGGCAACTGGATATCCCCACTGCCCGGTCGGCCCAGCCATAGGATCTCCGTCTTTGCTGGATTCACCCTCAACCTACTGGAACGCAACCATCCAATAATGGCCTCGAGGCACTGGTGAAAACTGTCGGGTACAGACTCCGGTTGGCCTTCCATCTTTAACACAAGCTGAGTGTCGTCAGCATATTGATAACACTCGAGCCCGAAATCTCGGACCAGCTGAGCAAGTGGTTGCATATAGATGTTAAACAACAGAGGGGAGAGAATGGCCCCCTGAGGAACCCCACAATGTAGAGGGGACCTCTCAGAGACTAGGCCTCCCCTCTCCACTTGCTGTCAACATTTGTGAAGAAAGGAGGCCAGCCAATTTAAAGCTGTCCCCCTGACTCCAGCAACAGCAGCAAGGATGAAGGAAAAAAGGAGATAGATAATCATATTAGCCTATAATTTTATCTATTCCAAAGCCCTACAGTTCAGCAACCTAGCAATTTGAACAGCACAGGGGAAGAACTTGACAAAGAAATGTTCTGTGAGAGATAAAGGACAGGATATTGGTCCCAATTCCATCTATCGAAGTCTGGTGAACTGGCAACTGAACCTTGTTTAAACCTTGGAGATCAGACACATGAGGAACTAGTCTAAATGAAGGAATAGAGAGCAGAATGTTTTGTGCTCACTCAGCATGAGAGAATGGCCAAGGGGCTGCATCATTTCTCATTCTGAAACATGCAGCATCTACTGCCTGAAGCAACCACTTCTTGAAGCCTGCTGCCTTTGGCTACCTGAAGGCAACTTTACTTTAAGACCTTCTTGGATGCACTTCTTCACATATTTACAGACTATACTTAACCAGGAACCTAGAGTCCAGGAACAATGTTAAGTCAAATATCCTTGTTTAATCAGCCATAATAGGCAAATGCAGTGAGCAATCATATGAAAAATATTTCTCTTCATGTTCACTTCACTATAAATGAAAAGGTCTGACTTAATTGCAGTTGCCCACTGTAAACTGATAGCTATGTTTCTAAGTCATGATTCATAAGATGGCTTTCAAATATGGCTTATTACAGTTTTGGACCTTTAAAAAAGTAAGTCCAACTTCCTGGCTCATTTTACTGCTCACATGAAGGTGGCTTCAAAATGACGATATGAAAAGGAATTCGAATATAATTCATGTTCACATTTGTAATTATCATTTAGATGGCAAACATCTGAAATGCAATCAGAAAACAATATAGTTATTCCTAACCCATAACTTCCATCAAAGCTTTACATCAAGAGAAAGTTACAAAAAAATTAGTTCTACATAGCTTTAAGTGATCTATTGCTGTTACTAATAAGTGCATACATCTGAAAACTATGCTCAAGAAATCAGGTTAGGTAATTGTTTTCAAACTAAATTTTGCCAAGGCCATAGAAGCAGTAGGGGACCACTCTAAAAGAAACAGTAAGGAACGAGGAGTTGTAAAGTTACATATAGTGAAAGCTGGTTAACAGATCTATATGTTCTGAAGATACTGTCTTGTTCTGTTTTTTCTATTCTCACTCAGAGAGTCTACTACAATGTACTCTCTAGTAAGACAGTTAAGAACTATAACCTAAATTCCTCTAAATCACTCAGATCATTCTATGTAACAGAATAGGTAAGTATGCAACATCTAGGAACCATAACCTCCTACTGGACTCAAGGCTACACTCAACCAGGGATGTCATTCTTTAGTAATTTAATTGATAAAGGAAGAAAAAAGTAATTTTATACATTTTGGGTTGCTGTGAGTTTTCCAGGCTGCATGGCCATGTTTTAGAATCATTCTCTCCTGATGTTTCACCCACATCTTTGGTAGGCATTCTCAGAAGTTGTGAGGTATATTGGAAACTAAGCAAGGGAGGTTTATATATCTGTGGTAGGTCCAGGGTGGAAGAAAGAACTCTTGTCTGTTGGAGGCAAGTGTGAATGCTGCAATTAAACACCTTGCTTAGCATTTAATGGCCTTGCAGTTTAAAGGCCTGGCTGATTCCTTCCTGGAGGAATCCTTTGTTTTTCTCTCCTTTGGGCTACCATAGGCCATATTAGAAAAGAAGGCCATATTAGAAAAGAAAAGCCATTATAATCACTAAGTTACTATGTACACACCACTAAGTAGCATAGAACATCATTAAAAACCCATCCAGGCAGTCACATGAGAATCCTTTTTTTTTTTTTTGCCAAAGAGTACTGGTTTCCTCGCCAAACAGAACTCTTATGACTTCTTAGCCTTGAGCCAGGGCAGTTAAAGTGATGTCAGACTGCATTAATTCTACCATTTTTATTCATCTTGGAAGAATTAAGACTTTTGAAAAGTTGCTTTTCCTTTTCTTTTATTTTTTTAAACCTATTTATTGTAAAATCTCCCAGGATGGATGTAGAAGTAATGCAGTTTGACACCACTTTAACTGCCATGACTCAATGCTATGGAATCCTGGGAGTTGTAGTTTGGTGAGGCACTAGTACTTTTTGAAAAACAAAGCTAAAAGACCTTGTGAAACTGCAATTTCCAGAATGACAGAACATTGAGCCATAGCAGTCAAAGTGGTGTTAAACTGCATTATTTTTAAAGTGTATGTACCACCAGCCCATGCAAAATGTAACTGAAGAGGGATGAAGGGCTGCAATAGGGTGGAAAGAGGGAGGAGAGGAATGATGGGCTTCATTGGGGATTTTTTTATCATGTCAGAAGTGACTTGAGAACATATTGCATTTTGCTTCTGGTGGAGCAAATCTACAGAGATGTTGCTCAGGGGATGCCCAGATGTGTTACCATTCTGCTGGGAGGCTTTTCTCATGTCCTCACAAGTTAGAGCTGACAGATGGGAGCTCAGCCCATCTCACAGATTCAAACCGGCAACATTCTGGTCAGCAACCCAACCTTCAGGTCAGCTGTCCAGCTGGCACAAAAGTTTAACCCATTGCACCACCGTAGCTCTTTTTCATTAGGGATGAAAATAGGGGAGAGGAGCAATGGACTACAACTGGGCTGAAAGGAAGGGAAGCACCACATTTTTAACACAGTTCTTTCCAGTGAAACATATGCAGCAGGTAAATCCAGGCAGGGGCAGAGTTAAAGACGTGGCAAGGAAGAGGTCACCATCTATAGAGGGAAGGTCCTCCTCAAGTGAGACTGCAGAGACAAATTCAAGGTTGACCCAACTCTTCCCACAGTAATGGAACTCACAGTGACTTCCATTTAAATACCTTCAGAGAGCCTCTGCAGGCTTCAGGGAAGCCCTTGGAGGGTCATATTTGGTCTGTGAGTTGTATATTGTGCAGGCCTGATCTAGTCTAAACAGTGAAATGTATTATTCTGAAATAACAAAAATTGCATCAGAACTTTAATAATTATCTCAGAAATTGCTTATCGCTAAAGTCAATAAATACTGGTAGTTCCATAATTCTTAGGTATAGTTCTTTAAAAAAAACCTTTATAGTATAGAATATAAGCATTTCAAGAGATCAATTAATAAATATCAAACATTTTGGCTGTAAATGTGCTTGTATAGATTTGCATATGCTACTTCACTTTAAACCATTTCAGATAACAGATGTGTACTAAATATTTTATTCCGTTTCAGAATACTCTTAAATCGCATAACGTTCTACATAAATTGGTGCTTTTCATTCTAAAACACTGATAAAAGCACATTTAAAAATAAAATTGTTTCTCTTCTTGATTTTTTCCCTTTCCTAATAAGATTTGACATTTTAATTTTTAACCTCATTAAATATTTTATTCCTGGATTTTTTGCACCACTTTTCTTCTTTTCCAAAAGCATTATGTGGCAATTTTAATGGTCTTTTTATCACACTGTGCACCTATAGAATCTGTTTTGTGATTCCACAATTAGTTTTATAAGCTTTGTTGTAAAGAGAACTAAAAGAAGCCATTTTATTTGAGGAGGGGAAAAACAGTTTTAGCAAATAATGCCAGTTGAGGAGAAAGTGTCAATGAATTTGACAAAGCCAGTATGGGGTGGGATAGATTTAATTTTTAAAGTACATTTTCTGAAAAGTAAAAACCCTCCTTTAATCTGTTGTTACCAAGCAGAATGCCCCCAAGCATAATGCCAGAATGCCAAATCCATTAAAAGCATGTACTGCACACATAACAACAGTTTCCAACTCTCCAGCATGTGTCCTCTGGTTTACGCTAGAAAGCCACTGCATCTATAAAACTGCAGCAGCCTGGTTTTCTAAATGATGCAAAGCCATAAGTTCAGTGTTTTCCACATGCAGTAAAGATAAATGTGATTAGTGAAAACACACTACATTTGCCCTGGCACTTTCCATGTAATTTACTAGCCAGGTACATTTTAATTATGCGTATAACCTAGTTCCATGAAGCTGCCTTAAATGAAAAACTGTGTTACTCTAAATGAGAGACTCCAAGGCTGTGTTAAAACTCAAATGCATTGTGTGGTGCTTGCTGTGCTCAGCTTAGGATGTATTATCCTTAAGCAATCATTTACCACATGCCTGTTTGGATAGGTTAAGAAACTTAAGACTATTATCAAGTTATGGTTCCAATTTTGTTTTAAAAAAACCCAGTTAATTCATTGGATTATCTCACATTGTAAAAAAGACACATCACATAAGGCCACCATTAACTGGAAACACCTTTGAACGAAAGATTTAAGGGCCTTTTAAGAGCTCTTTTTATTGGATTCCTCTCAAAAGGCTGCAAATAGAGTTTCACTTAAGCATCGAGAAGTATTAATGTGTTGTCGAAAGCTTTCATGGTCGGGATCACAGGGTTGTTGTGTGTTTTCCGAGCAGTATGGCCATATTCCAGAAGTATACTCTCCTGATGTTTCACCCACATTTATCCTTAGAGGTTGTGAGGTATATGGAGAAACTCAGCAAGGAAGGTTTATATATCTGTGGAAGATCCTGGATGGGGAAAATAACTCTTGTCTGTTGGAGGCCAGTGTGAATGTTGTAATTAATCACCTCAATTAGCATTAAATGGCCTCCTGGCCTGAGGGAATCCTTTATTCAGAGTCGTTAGCTGTTCCTGATTGATTCATGTCTGGAATTCTTCTGTTTTTAGAGTGTTGCTCCTTTCTGATTTTGGAGTTTTTTAATACTGGTAGTCAGATTTTGTTCATTTTCATGGTTTCCTCCTTTCTGTTGAAATTGTCCACATGCTTGTGGATTTCAATGGCTTCTTTGTGTAGTCTGACATGATAATTGTTGGAGTGGTCAAGCAATTCTATGTTCTCAAATAATATACTGTGTCCCAGTTGGTTCATCAAGTGCTCTGCTATGGCTGATTTCTCTGGTTGAGTTAGTCTGAAGTGCCTTTCATGTTCTTTCACTCATGTTTGGGCACTGCATTTTGTGGTCCCTATGTAGACTTGGCCACAACTGCATGGTATACGGTAGACTCCTGCAGAGGTGAGAGGATCCCCCTTACCTGACCGTAGCATTTGTTGGATTTTCTTAGTGGGTCTGTATATAGTTTCTAGGTTGTGTTTCTTCATCAGTTTGCCTATGCGGTCCGTGGTTCCCTTGTTGTATAGTAAGAACAACTTTCCTCTTTGTAGATCTTTGTCTTTACTCTCATGGCTAGTTCTTGGCCTTACAGCTCTTCTGATGTCCATGGTGGAGTATCCATTGGCCTGTAGAGCCCAGTTTAGGTGGTTTAGTTCACCTTGGAGGAGGTGAGGTTTGCAGATTCTTTGTGCACTGTCTATCAGGGCTTTGATTGTGCTTCTTTTTTGACTTGGTTGATGGTTGGAGTTTTTATGAAGGTATCTATCCATGTGTGTAGGTTTTCTGTAAACTGTGTGGTCCAATTGTTGATTGGGTTTGTGGATGACTAGAACATCTAGAAATGGCAGTTTTCTTTTCTTTTCTTTTTTCATGGTGAATTGGATGTTTGGGTGGATGCTGTTGAGGTGGTCCAGGGACTTGCTGAGTTCTTCTTCTCCTTGCTTAGTTTCTCCATATACCTCACAACCTCTGAGGATATCTGCCATAGCTGTGGGTGAAACATCAGGAGAAAATACTTCTGGAAATTGCCAGACTGCCCAGAAAACACACAACACCACAGAGAAGTATTCCTGGGTCAAAAAGCTGTTTTCACTTAGTGGTTTTTTTTTTTTACCACATTGGAAACATATTCTTAATGACCATTTTTCACCTTCTGGTCTCCCAAATGGAAATTTCCCCAGTAGCAGGAAGGAGAGCTGGGGATAATATTATATAACTTTTTAAATCCAGTTTTCCCAATGTTCAGGAAAGAGGCATAAAGGTCCTAAAGTGTTTTTAACCTGTAACAACACTAGAATCCCATTTTCTAGAACTCTACTGTCTGAAAACAGGTTTAGAATAGTTAATGGAATCAAATAGAAAGACATCTTCCTTTGTATTTGCTCACCTTGCTTCTATAGTTCTTGAGGATTGGCTTAAGGCTTACAATTCAATGAAAATAAATCAGGCACTATGCTACTTCTGGCAATTCCTTGAGAAAGAGTTGGTATATCATGTGAAAGGAAGGAGACCACAATCTTGCTCAATAAACAATTTATTATAAAGCCCTATTTCTTTATCTGGTCTCTTGAGATTTACTAATCTTCCCCTTTCTAGCAATGTGAGTGACATGGATCAATAAGGTCTACAATTAACTTTTCTCATGCAAATCAGTTGGGCCCTGATCTCTACAAAGCCTAAAGAACATAAAGGAGTTGGTTTTGTCCAGTGTCTTTTATTATTCCTAACAGGTAAATGAAACAATGCCCCATCTTAGAACTAGGATTTTTTTTTTTTTAGTTTTAGTTAGACAGAAATCACGATAGGGTTCTTTTTATACAAATTGTCAGAGGGGAACAGTTAAACCTTCCAGGTCAAGTACTATAAGTATTTGATTGGAAAGAGCATACGTGGATGTGATTGTATGAAATTTTATGTTCGAGGTTAATACACTGGAAAACCTTCGTGAAATGAAAAAAATGAGTACCAAGAGTACCAAGCATAAAAATATGCACGTGCAACAAAATTTTGTTGGTACATCATAAATATGTAAGGCTTTTCGCACATTACCTAAAAAATTACATATTATTTTTGTGGTGATCCCCATAATTTTGCATTGAAGACATCTGCTTTTATTTTCAAGTGTATTTATTGAGTAGGTGAAGGGAACCAATTTCAGCTCTCACTTATGTGAATAAACTTTGGCTTCTTTTCTTCCCGCTTTGGCCATGAGTGAAAAGACTAAATATTTTTTAAAAAACAAAACAAAAAAAACAACTAGCAACATTATGGTCATGTCTGAAAATAGACAAACTTCAAAATATGGTGTATGGGCATGGCTTGGCTCAGTAAACCATAGTTACAATTAATCTCAGTTTAGGGTTTGAAGTAATGCTGCAATGTGGTTAATTGAAAATCGCAGTTGGTTTATTGAAAATATAAAGTGTGTTTCTAGACATCTCTTCATGATCATCTTGTACAAAAGAGAAAAAGATGTTTATTTTAGTAAAAGAAAATGATTTCTAAGTTCCTTTATACTTCATCTCAAAATAACATTACCTTCTTAAGACCTCATCACATTGAGGTTCTTAAGCCGGGGGATATTGGGGGTATCTGTGGGGCAGCAGGGCAGGCAGCAAATCCAGCAGGCAGCAAGGGAAACTGTCTTCCCATGCTCTGCATCACTCACATCACCGCCTCCCCCATCACATGGGGGAAAGCATTGTAGTCTGGCTTCCCCCCATGCTGGCCCCAGCTTACCTAATGAGAACATGGGTAACGACTTGTATTCTCAGGGCTCCATCCTAGGACACTACCAGGATAGAGCCAGGACAGAGCCTTTCCAGAAGTAGCCCTGTATCATGTGAAGAACTCCAGCAAGCTCTCTCTGGGAAGCATATTCATGTGATGAGGTTTTTAATTAATAGAGGAAAATTTCCACCCAAACATAATGATAACTTCTGATTGATCATTTGCCATACAAACACAAGACAGAATTTCAAATCAAAAGCTCTAATCCAATCACTGGTTATATAGATTCTATTTTTATTGTATCAGTAATGTAAAGAAGCAAAAAGAAAGTTATATAACATAATAAGAGTTATCTTTTTAAGTTATAGATAATTGTTAGAGGAGCAAACAATAAAACAAGGATAATGAGTCGGAGACCGCCTGGAAGAGTGTTTGTATTTGTGAATATTTAACATGAGTACCTCTTCAGAATGCAGAAGAAACATGTTATTTAACGTATTATTTAACATGATTCTCTTCACAGCCTTTGACTTAGATGAAGTCTAATCTAGGAGTGAACAATTGTGACCTTTTCAATGTTTTGTTTTCCAGTTCTCTTCAGCACTAGTCAGTATACTCAGTAACACAGGAATATAGAGTAGGGCTTCCACTTTTGTGAGCTAGAGCCACAGGACCTTTCAGTAAATGGGGAATATATATATATATATATATATATATATATATATATATATATATATATAAACATGTCTTTAACCTGGGACCTAGCAATCTCTAGGTCAGTGGTATCAAACTTGTGACCCTCCAGGTGCCAGAATTCCTTGCTATTGGACCCTTTGCTAATTGACCAGCTGGCTAGGGCTTCTCGGAGCCAGAGTCTGAAACATCAGAATGGCCCCAAGTTTGATGCATCTAGATGCTCCAGTTCTAATCTATGGTCAGCTTCTGTCAGAATCAAATCCAGGAATCATATAATCACAAAAATGGAACCTGTGAATGTGGAGGGGTGATTGTATGGACTGTCATGCATAAATATCAGTAAGGCAACAGTTGCTGACCTCTGCCTGTAAAAAAGGCACTAAATTAGTTGGAACTTTAAAATTAAGTGTGAAATTGCAATGCAAGCCATCAGGTCTAGGATCCTATAATGCAATAGACCGGGTTTGCCATTCAAACAGGAAGTTATCCAAGACCACCATGAGCAAGAGAAAGAATGTTTCATTTACTAGGGGAGAAGGCAGTCACCTAATACACATCTTCTGCTAGAGGCTGTCCCTTTGATGCATCAATTTCTTGAATGCCAAAGTCAGAGTTTCTCAGAGTCAAGGCAATATGGAAGTAATCGCTTGGGGAAATGGACTGCCAAATAAAGAAAATGCCATTTGTCATAGTGCCTTTGTTAACAGCAGGTACTAACAATGGAAAATAGGTGACTGTAGAAAAAGCATCCTCTAGTGTGCACACCTGACAGGTAGTCCAGTTTAAGAATACGGGCAGGGGACTTTTCTCTGTTGAAACTAATAGGATCTTGCCCCAGTAGTTTGTTAGTGGGTATACTGACTCCCTGCTGAGAAATGAAATATCACGTAACTGTTATGTTATAAGGACAAGGACTTGAATAATATTTTATTATTTATTAACTGAAGTATTACATTCCAAGAATGTTATAAACACATTTTAAGAAAACTATAACTGCTTCTAATGGTGGGATGTCACATGTGTAAGATGAAATTATTGGCCAAATCATGTCATATTCTAGGAGCTTTTTCTTGGGGGGGGGAGAAGAAATGCCATATAGATATTATAAAAATATTCTGTTTTTGAATGTACATTGTACACATCTTCCATATGCATATTTTGGGCATTTTTAAATATTCTTAATATTTTTAACCTCCACATGTAAGCCTAGACATTGATATATTTTATTTCTCTGAAATGCATCTTAAAAATGTGCAGTTCTCTGAAACAAAGTGTGTTTTGTTTTAGAATGTGTCTTGGGAGGTGTTCAATTGGTATTTTAATTGGGAATTGTAACTCCATCTAAAGTATGTTCCACTCTCCTGTCATAAAAACAATTGCACGTTGAAAAAGTATTGGCTGCAGACAGGCATATAGCCGGGGGGGGGGGGGGGGCTTGAGGGACTTCAGCCCCACCCTCTCTGAAATTCTCAGGGTGGTCCGTGAGAAGGCCTTACTGGTATTATTTAAACTGTTATGTTTATTGTGTTGTCGAAGGCTTTCATGGCCGGGATCACAGGGTTGTTGTATGTCTTTCGGGCTGTGTGGCCATGTTCCAGAAGCATTCTCTCCTGACGTTTCGCCCACATCTATGGCAGGCATCCTCAGAGGTTGTGAGGTATGGAGAAAACTAAGCAAAGAGGTTAATATATATCTGTGGAAAGTCTAGGGTGAGAGAGGTCAGTGTGAATGTTGTGTAGTTAATCACTTTAATTAGCATTGAAAAGCTTATCTGCTGTCTTCTTCCTGCCTCTGGGGCATCCTTTGTTTAGAGTCGTTAACTGCCCTTGGTTGATTCATGTCTGGAAATCCTCTGTTTTCAGAGTATTGCTTTTTATTTACTGTTCTGATTTTTGAGTTTTTTAATACTGGTAGCCAGATTTTGTTCATTTTCATGGTTTCTTCCTTTCTGTTGAAGTTGTCCACATGCTTGTGGATTTCAATGGCTTCTCTGTGTAGTCTGACATGATAGTTGTTAGAATGGTCCAGCATTTTTGTGTTCTCAAATAGTATTCTGTGTCCAGGCTGGTTCATCAAATGCTCTGCTATGGCTGATTTCTCTGGTTGAATTAGTCTGCAGTGCCTTTCATGTTCTTTGACTCTTGTTTGGGCACTGCGTTTGGTGGTCCCTATGTAGACTTGTCCACAGCTGCATGGTATCCGGTAGACTCCTGCAGAAGAGAGAGGATCCCTCTTGTCCTTCGCTGACCGTAGCATTTGTTATGTTTATTCATATCATGATCTGATCACCATGCTCAATATATCCCATATGCATGGGGATATTGGGATAGTGATAAAAAAGATTTGCTAGGGTAGATTCTCTCTCACTTAGACTCAGCCCCTCCCCTCCTCCCCTGAATAAAAATCCTGGCTACAGGCTCAGCTACAGAGTTTTGACTGAAAAAGGAACACTGATGATTTGTGAAGATGGGTCAGAATAAAAAAAAAAACAACAACAAACAGGTGGGATCACTGCCTGTGTCTAAAAGGGAAGGTCAACAATAAGGTATTAAAAGAAATTAAAAGGAGGTCAATGATCTTATCAATTGAGTGTTGTAAAAAATGGCAAAGTGAGTTTCCAATAAATAAACTAGATATACAGTGTTCCCTCACTTATTGCGGGGGTTCCGTTCTAGGACCTCTCGCAATAAGTGGAAATTTGTGAAGTAGGGACACTATTTAAATTTTAATATTTATACATTATTTTAATTGTTATGTGGCCTTTCTCCCCCTTGCAAGCCCTGGGGAGCTAGTGAACCCTTCCTTACCAGCACAGGCTGGACCCTTGCTCTGGGCCCACCATGTTGCTCTGGCTGCCTCTGTCCTGCAGCCAGAGAAGAAGGAAAACTGCTCCTCACTTATTCTCACTTACTTTTGTTATAAATATATTGACATCTTTTTTGTCTGAAAGCCAAATGCAACCAAATAACGCTTTTCAATGGCACACAATCATTCAAATTCATCACTGCCCTTTTCACAATAACTTCTCCCTCAGAAGTTGAACTTCATCTAAATTGCCATATTACAGTTTTATCTGATACACAAAGAGCAACATCATTTGAAATTCATTGAATCATTATTAGTAAAATGCATATTTATAAGGCGTAGGTGGTAAGGTGGTACAATAACATGCCATAATGTTGAGAACAATTATGACAGCACTGCATTTTTCTCTCTAGAGGTTTTACAATTTTGGACAGATAATTATATGAATAGTGGTAATGAGCCAAAAGGCTATGGAGTGACAGGTGATCCACCACTTCCCATCAATACCAAATAGCAGTGTTTTATCTACTGTGGTTCAGTTCCAGGACTCCCATGGATCTCAAGTCCCATTATATACAATGATGTAGTAAAATGGTGTCATTTACATTAAAAAAATTGGCAATATCCAAAATTGCTTTTTGGAAAAAAAAATTGGGAGGGGGTATATTTTCAAACTATGAGTGGTTAAATTTGTGGATACATACATATAATGTTTATATGTTTTAATGTGCTTTTTACTCTAATTTTTAAATTTTAACATAAATGTATTTAATTGTCTGTTGAATAAAGGCATCAAATAGTTGTCACATGTGAAGCCTCCTCGAGTCCCCTTTGGAGTAGAGAAAGGAGGGATATAAATAGAGTAAATCAATCAATCAATCAACCACCTAAAAACAGATTTTGGAGCAATGACCAATAAATACATCCAGAAAAATTATTTCACAAAACAGTGACAGACGATCTCTCTGTACCACCACACTTTGTCTTCTAAGAATTTAATACATTATCTTTATTTTCATGACTTTCTTCTACATTAATGTAGGAAGAAGATTAATAATGATGATGATGATGATAAAACTTCTTATATACTATCCTATCTCTCCAAGATGACTCAAGGTGGTTTCCAACATAAGCAAAACATTCAATTGCCAATAGGAGACCATACAACAAAAGTACACATCATAAAACAAAAACATACAATCCTGCGTTTCAAATCCAGTTTCAGTCTACTCCATCAGATGGGTTCAAAATATCAATGGCCAGAGTTTGAGAATGGACATGGCCAACTAAGAATGGCTAGGCAAAGGTTTATGTGACAGAGTATTATAGGGTCAGGGAAGTGGATAAAGTGCAGAGCAGAGTCCTGGATGGCAACCAAGGGGGAGGGGCTAAGGGACTAATCATGCTCATAAACCTGCTGGAACCACCAGGTTTTCTGGTCCCTACGGAAGGATGTTAATGTAAGGGCTTGCCTTATCTCTCTGGGGAGAGCCTTCCAAAGTCGGGGGGGGGGGGAGCACCACCAAGAAAGCTCTCTCCCTCGTCCCCACCAATCACGCTTGTGACGGTGGCGAGAGCAAGAGGAGGGCCTCCCCTAGATTGCAAATAAAATAGATTTTTTTAAAAAATAACAGATCATGAAAGTACAGCAAAATTTGTCTATATGCAAAAAAAGATTTTGATTTTATTTATTTAATATTTTGCTAGAAACAATAAATTGAAGCTGGACAGCTACTTGATACTAGAAATTAATTTTAAAATGTCATTTTATGTCAGGGATGTGTGAAAATTCTCCATTAATTTTTATTGGATTTATTTGATCTGCATGCACATACCCATACACAGGATGAAAATGCACATTTTTTTCCAGATGGAAATGTATATGTTTCTGGATTTATGATGGAAAAAAAGACATGAGTTAAGTAAAATTTGGAAAACGTGCAAAAGAACCTGAATACATTTTACAATATGCATATTGAATAGGGACATGCATGCATTTGAAAAAATGGAAATGAAAAATACGTTTAGATGTTTTACATTAACAAAAGATTTGTATGAAATGAAAATGAAGGCAGATAAAGGAAAGAGATGGTGGACCATTTGCCAATTCTTAGTAGTTTTCATATTTTGGTGCCAATGTGTTTGTAGTTTACTAAGCAGCAAGGAAAGGCAGGAGCATAGGCCAGTCAGGCTTACAGTAGTTGCATTATTTTGCTGATGTTAAGTCTCCTTCTCATGAATTATATGCATCATTTGGAATTAAAAATTATAGATATAGAAAATGTAGAATGCCTAGTATTATGATGATAGCTGAGCACAAAAGTTCTTCTGGCATCCCTCCCCCAATATATGCTAGTGAAATCTTTCTAGGAAACAATTTAAATCTTTTAGGATTAAAAACTTTGTTGCTCCCAGTCTCTTTTGAATACAAACAGAAATTTAACACAAAAGAGGTAATGAATTATTAATAGAACATTTTCTACAACATGTATTGCAATTGCTGGTAATTAGCTTTCCAGGTGGTTTGCAACTATTAATTATGTAAAATTCCTTTTTTATTACCATTACTGTGTATACAATGTTTTCTTCATCAAGTGAAAACACGCTAGACAATAGTGGGTTGTGTCAGCTGTGTGGAGTCTTGCAATTTATCACAGAAACTTTGTATGTCAAAACACTGCAGTTTCTGAAAACATACAAAAATTATGTTTGTTTTCCGCCTATAGTCCCAGAAAAGAAAAGAAAAACAATTATTACACCTGGAGTACTTATTATTTTATGGCTGTAAACTATAGGATACTGCCAAGGACTTTTCTTCAGAGTCTGCCAGCTGTAGGAAGGAAAATGGGTCCAACATTGGGTTTAGGCCAATGAAGCTTAAATAATTTATGAATACACTAATTACATATTCTGAATATGCTAATTTGTATATACTATTATGCTAAATGTTCTAAGCTGCTAAAAATAATAAATCTTAGCAATACACACAAGACATTGGCAAGACAGAAATGCTAATGGGCTACAAAGAGGAAGTACTGCTCAATGTCTAGTTCTGTCTACAGGAAAATAAGAGTTCAGTCTGGTGAAAATAGAGCAAATGACAGAACAAGGGGGCTATAGCTAAATATTGGTACAAAATTGGTATGGTAGCACCTAGCTACCTTTAAAATAATTAAGATCTTCAGGGCTAGATGAACTGCATCCACTGATTATAAAGGGACTGACAGGTATAATTAGAATCTCTGTCTATAATTTTGAGAATTAACAAGTAAAATCCAGAGGGCTGGGAAGTATTTTTCTCCTTGCTCAAAAAGCAAGGAAAGATGACCTATAGGTCTCCCAATCAATCAGCTTGACAATTAATTTGATCTACTCCAGAGTTATCACAAGGATAAAGTGGTGCTGGGAGCACTGTACACATCCTTGAGTTCATTGGCAAAATATAAATGAAACTAATAAAATAAAGGCCATAATTAACATGGGATTTAATACTGGAAGTGGTTGGAGAAATTCATGACCCAAGGAAGTGTATCCATGAATGAATTCTTTAGTAATGATTACAGAAGGGACGCTCTTGTGAATTATATAGAGTTAAATGATTTAAGCAATGACTTTAGAGAAACAAAAGCAAGGAAGGCTAAAGTAAGAAACTCTACTAAAAATTTCCTATTCTTGACTTGCATGTTTTTCTACAGTGAGGACATCTGTTTCCAGGTAGAAGGCGGTCCCGGTCAGGGTTGGCTTGACATGCCTTCCTCTTGGCATGTTTCTTCCTTTTGTCCTCCATTCATGCCTCTTTGAATTCCACAGCACTGTTGGTCACAGCTGATCTTCAGTTAGAGAGCTCAAGGGCCAGGGCTTCCCAGTTCTCAGTGTCTATGCCACAGTTTTTGATGTTAACTTTAAGCTCATCTTTCAATCTCTTTTCCTGTCCATCAACATTCCGTTTTCCATTCTTGAGTTGGGAGTACAGTAACTGCTTTGGGAGACAGTGATTGGGCATTCGGACAAGAGATTTAAAGACAGGCTTAAAGCCAACCTTAAAAACTGTGGTATAGACACTGAGAACTGGGAAGCCCTGGCCCTTGAGCACTCTAAATGGAGGTCAGCTGTGACCAGCAGTGCTGCAGAATTTGAAAAGGCATGAATGGAGGGCTTAAGGGAGAAACGTGACAAGAGGAAGGAGTGTCAAGCAAACCCTGATCGGGACTGCCTTTCATCTGAAAACTGATGTCTTCATTGTGGGAGAACATGTGGATGAAGAATAGGGCTCCACAACCACCTACGGACCCACCGCCAAGACACTATGCTTGGAGGACCATCATCCTCGGTCTACGAGAGATTGCCTAAGTAAGTAAAGTAAACATGGATAAAAATATAAACAAACTGAAAGAAAAAGCAATTCCCAACAGAAATTGAGCATTAAGCCTCAAAATTAAGAGAATTTAAGCACACATGGAACCATTTACTTTTCTGAAGATATAAAGGAAAATAAAGGAGGAAAAACAATAACCTTGGCAACAGAGTCGGTTCAAATCTTTCCCTTGTGGTTATAAAGGGATGAATTGACCAATTCCTGTGATTAATTGGCATCCAAAATCAGTTTTGCACAACTGGAAAAGCTATCAGTGCCCAAGAAATACTAAAACTACTGAATTTTCCAAGAGCCCGAAATTGTTTTAAATACCAAAGTGATCATCACAACAATTAGGCATTACATGTTCCTTGAACTGCTTCTACTGAGTTTCTAGTTTAGTTACTTAATCTTAACAGATTCAACCCACTTATCCTATTCTCAAGCAGTGTATTAGAATGAATATGTAGATGGGTAGTTTTTTTTAATGGTTCAGAATCTTTCACCTTACGATGAAATGCTGATACCAGGATCTGATTCATCACAATATCCTATCTGAGGAAAAATGAATAATTCAATTCAAGTATTATTTCAGTTCCTTAGCTGAATCCCCCGAGTGCTGTCAGAACACTCTGGGCATGTGAAGTATCCCTACTTATTTTCTTGGTTTAATTGAAAGCCCAGTGTTTAAGAGCTCTAGCTACTTTTATTTAAGTACATACAGTTAGAACTTCTGAAAAAGTATAAGCAAGGGAAAATAGGGTGGGGTGGGTTGACTTTATTTTAGAAAAAGTGAAGCTCATTGGTTCCCCTAAGTGAGCCTCTCTCAACCTAGTATATTTCACAAGGTTGGTGGGAAGAAAATCTTAAGAATGTATGCTTCCTTGTGCTTCCTGGATGATTGAAAAGATTTTAAAAAGTAAGAAAGCAAGCAGAAACTATATTGTTCATTCATCTCATGTGTTTAAATGCTGCCAGTTGTATCTTAATAACATTTGAAGGAGGAACCTATTACCCCATCAAAAAGACAGCAAATGACAGCAACTATTGAAATATATGAGAAATATTTGTGTTCTATATAGAAAACAATTCAAAATCAATATTAAATCAAGCTGAACTACAGGACTGGGACAGCAAGTGAGTAATTTGTTGCAAACCAGAATTGTGCACAAAATACCTCTTAAGGGGCACATGATGGCAGACAGTATTTAAAACACTACACTGACCAAGTTCAGGGACACATTTGTGAAATTCAAAGGAGAGTTGCATGATCTCTGAGGCCTCTGTTCTGGATTAGAGATATGGCTATATGGCTATATAGAGATATAGAGATATGGAGATATATATATATATATATATATATATATATATATATATATGTTCTAAATATGTTTGTAGCATGCCTCTTTGTACAAACAGAACAATCTGTGCAACCTCCATGACAAAAGTGCTGTCTTTTTTTCTTTCATACATGGAAACAATCTTAAAATCTCATTTTTGAATCTTTAGAAAATTTATAAACATACTTTACGCTTTTTAATTTGGATGCCACACACAGATACTCAAGTGGTGGGCTTCATGCAACAAGATAGGACAAAAACAAGACTTCTTGTTGCTCCCCATACACTCCAAATTGCTATGGATTTTGAATTTATTTATTTTATTGAATTTGCATCCCCCTTTCCTTCCAAGCTGGTGCTTATGTGAAAATACAAAGTGAAGAGAAAGAGGGAACCTAATTTACAAAAAAAAATCTATTAAGCTTGCAGACAGGTATTGTTGGATATGTCTTTTGACTTCATGGACCAGTAGATATCTCTTATGTTTTTGTCCACCTTTTTTTTTTAAAGAATTATATGTCAGAATTTTATCAAAATGGTGGCAGTATATGGCTTGGTTTTTCTTTTTTGCTGGACTTTAGTTCATTTAGTATGGATATAGAATTGCACTACTAAATAAATATGATATTTATTGTAAATTGACTCCTTTCTCACTTTCTGTGTCTTTATTTCACTAGAATTCTTGGTCATGAGAAGGGAAAAGGATTACGTTTGCACAACATAAAATCATCTTACACTATACTCAGCTAGCTTGAACTTAAGAATTACACTGTGTTGGCTCTGTAGAAATAGTTGCAGAAACAAGATTAAGTTTAGCTGACACATAGATATAATTAAGAAAATTGATCACTTGTTGTTTATGTTTATTAATATCAAAACAAATGGCTAGAAATATGGCACAATGTTCTAATTGCTTTTGCTGCCTGACACTCATAAGCCATTGGTCACTAGGGATATAATTAGAGCAACGCATGTAATATATCAGACTGATCTATAGCTTTCATGATTATTTTCAAAAATAAATGTCTAAAGGATAATTTGTTTAAAATGAAATTGGTATTTGCTCACTCGTATTACTTCTGAGGATCCCTAATTTATCCAAATTTCATCTAATGGCATATCATAGCTACTGAATCAGATCTTGCAAAAGCAAATGAACTGGAATTCACTTAATCATTAATTTCAATATTAAAATGATATGACTGAATGCTTATTCACTGAAGAATGGGCAGAAAGTTGTAGATTCAGCAGATTCCAAAATGAAAGTGCAGCTGCCATAGCATATAGTAAAGACCTTTCACACTTTGCCAATAGTATAAGCCAGTAACATATAGCATTTTGCCAGTGTATGAGTTTAAAATCACTGTTGAGACTATGAAGCCATGCCTAGGAGTCTTTGGACAATGGTGCAACTAAAATATCAGTTTGCTGTTCCTGTTGGAACACTGATGACATGCCATGCATAAAATGTAGATGCCTCTTAAGTGTACCATCTCTCTCTCTCAGTCGCATAGTCGTTTCCGACTCTTCGTGACCTCATGGACCAGTCCACACCAGAGCTCCCTGTCGGCCGTCACCGCCCCCAGTTCCTTCAAGGTCAGGCCAGTCACTTCAAGGATACCATCCATCCATCTTGCCCTTGGTTGGCCTCTTTTCCTTCCATTTTCCCCAGAATCATGATCTTTTCCAAGCTTTCCTGTCTCCTCATGATGTGGCCAAAATACTTCAACTTTGCCTCTAATATACTTTCCTCCAGTGAGCAGCCGGGCATTATTTCCTGGAAAATGGACTGGTTGGATCTTCTTGCGGTCCAAGGCACTCTCAGGATTTTCCTCCAGCACCGGAGTTCAAAAGCGTTTATCTTCCTTCGCTCAGCCTTCCTTATGGTCCAGCTCTCGCATCCATAGGTTACTATGGGGAATACCATTGCTTGGACTATGCAGACCTTTGTTACCAATGTGATGTCTCTGCTCTTCACTATTTTATCAAGGTTGGCCATTGCTCTCCTCCCAAGAAGTAAAGTCTTCTGATTTCCTGGCTGCAGTCTGCATCTGCAGTGATCTTCGCACCTAGAAACATAAAGTCTATCACTGACTCCACGCTTTCTCCCTCTATTTGCCAGTTATCAATAGGTGTAGTTGTCATGATCTTGGGTTTCTTGATGTTTAACTGCAACCCAGCTTTTGCACTTTCTTCTTTCACCTTGGTGATAAGGCTCCTCAGCTCTTCCTCACTTTTGGCCATCAGAGTGGTATCATCTGCATACCTAAGGTTGTTAATGTTTCTTCCAGAAATTTGAACTCCGGCCATGCAATCGTCAAGCCCTGCACATCGCATGATGTGTTCTGCATACAAGTTGAATAGCTAGGGTGAAAATATGCAGCCCTGTTGTACTCCTTTCCCAATCTTGAACCAGTCTGTTGTTCCGTGATCTGTTCTTACTGTGGCTGCTTGGTCTTTATACAGATTTCTCAGAAGACAGACAAGGTGACTTGGTATCCCCATACCACCAAGAACATGCCACAGTTTTTTGTGATTCACAGAGTCAAAGGCTTTAGAATAGTCAATAAAGCAGAAGTAGATGTTTTTCTGAAACTCCCTGGCTTCCTACATTATCCAGCAGATATTGGCAATTTGGTCTCTGGTTCCTCTGCCTTTTCTGAACCCAGCTTGAACATCTGGAAACTCTCGCTCCATGTATTGCTGGAGTCTGCCTTGTAGGATCTTGAGCATTACCTTACTGCCATGGGAAATAAGTGCCACTGTATGGAAGTTTGAGCATTCTTTAGAGTTTCCTTTTTTTGGTATGGGGATATAAATTGATTTTTTCCAATCTGATGGCCAATCTTGTGTTTTCCATATTTGCTGGCATATGGCATGCATCACCTTGACAGCATCACCTTCCAAGATTTTAAACAACTCAGCTGGGATCCCGTCATCTCCTGCTGCCTTGTTATTAGCAATGCTTCTTTAGGCCCATTCAACCTCAATCTGGTGTCTGGTTCTAATTCACTCACCACACCATCAAAGCTGTCCTCTACATTATTATCTTTCCTATACAGATCTTCTGTATATTCTCGCCACCTTTTCTTGATCTCTTCAGCTTCTGTTAGGTCCCTGCCATCTTTGTTTTTGATCATGCCCATTTTTGCCTGAAATTTGCCTCCGATGTTTCTGATTTTCTGGAAGAGGTCTCTTGTCCTTCCTATTCTGTTGTCTTCTTCCACTTCCATGCATTGCTTGTTTAAAAATAGTTCTTTGTCTCTTCTGGCTAGCCTCTGGAATTGTGCATTTAGTTGGGCATATCTCCCCCTATTTCCTTTAGCCTTCCTTCTTTCTTGGGCTACTTCCAGAGTCTTCCAGACAACCATCTTGCCTTCTTGGTTTTCTTTTTCTTTGGGAAGTACTTTGTTGCTGCCTCCTGAACAAGGTTGTGGACTTCTGTTCATAGTTCTTCTGGGATTCTATTTATTAAATCTAGTCCCTGAAATCTATTCTTCACCTTTATTGCATATTCACTAGGAATATTTGTGAGATCATATCTAATTGGTCTGTGTATTTTCCCCATTCTCTTTAGTCTGAGTCTAAATTTTGCAATAAGAAGTTTGTGATCTGAACTACAATCAGCAGTAGTTGTTTTCACCGACTGGATGGATGTCCGCCACCTTTGGCTGCAGAGATGTTGTCAATCTGATTTCGGTGTTGACCATCTGTTGAAGTCCATGTGTAAAGCTGTCTTTTAAGTTGTTGGAAGAGAGTGTTTGCTATGCACAGTGAGTTTTCCTGGCAAAACTCTATCAGCCTACATCCTGCTTCATTTGGTTGTCCCAAACCATGCTTGCCTGTGATCCCGGTTATCATTTGACTGCCCACCTTAGCACTCCAATCTCCTGTAATGAGAATAATGTCTCTTTTTGGTGTGTTATCCAGTAGGTGCTGCAGATCCTCATAAAGCTTATCTAATTCTGCTTCTTCAGCAGCTGTGGTTGGGGCGTACATTTGGATCACTGTGATGTTAAACGGCTTGCCTTTAACTCAAATTGAGATCATTCTATCATTTTTTGGGTTGTATCCCAAAAAGTGTACCATTCATCTATTCAATTCAGCAGTACAGTTTCCTGGTGATCCTTTGGTATACAGCTCCAAACCTGAATTTTAGTTGTCCTGTCTCTTGTCCAGACAGCAGATTAGAAAAAAACCCCAGTGATACTGTTAGTGAATTTTGTCAGTACCCCCACTAAATGGGGCATTACTCAGAGCCAGCTTAAAAACTCAACTGTGATTGTTTTAAATCAACTTTTGTAATTATAGATGTTCTAAATGATGACAAATGTGTCACAGTCTGTTTGTCTGTACTAAAACCTACCTAGACAGTCAAAATTATATTATGAGTTTGAGAAACCTAGTCTTACACAAGTGATATTCAAAAAAACTAACTGGACAAAGAACAGTATTATCCTAATGCCAGATATACTACATGGCATGTGATCATTGCATTTCCATGTTCAATATGAATCTAATTCTAAGTATTATAAAAGAAGCACAAGTTCAATAAGAAAAAGTGGGAGGTGTTTATCTCTGAAGGCTTGATAAAATAACTCTTACTTTTGGACTATTACTGCCAGAATCCTCTAGCCAGCAGGATCACTAGCCAATTTAGGATTCTGGCAACTATGCACCAAAAACATTTCAAGAGTGAACATATCTATTATCCAAAACTCCTTCATCCCAAGAAAAAGGTTCCCATCTTTTATTTTAATCCTCAGGCCAATATCACCAGTCAGAAAAAAATATCTTACATTGATATTTTATAAAAGAGCACTCACACATTATGATTTTCATATCTGCAGGACCAGTACCTGTGGTTCCACCTACCTGCATCTGACAAAATGTGACCACTCTAAAAAACTTTCTGGGTCCTCTAGGAGATTTTAAAGACCAAGAGTCACATTAAAGTAAGTAGTAAATTCTTACTATCAGGCCTGTAGCCGGGGGGGGGGGGGGTGTTAGGGGTTCAACCCCCCCCCCGAAATTTTTCAGGTTAAAAAATAAGAGTCCCTCCACGCACTATCTCAAGCAGATATTGACAGGCCTGTAGCCAGAGGGGTGAGGGGTGAGGGTTTAGGGGTTCAACCCCTCCCCCCCTGAAATTTTCAACACCCCTCCCCCAATTTTTTTCTTCCTAAGGACCTGATTTCTATGGTGTTCACTGTTATTCATGATTGTAAATTCAGGAATTTATTCCACATAGGCTGGATCTACATTGCCCTATATCCCAGAATCTAATCCCAGATTATTTTCCTACCCCAGATTATCTGGGAGTGTAGACTCATATAATCCAGTTCAAAGTAGATTGTCTGGGATCAGATCCTGAAATATAGGGCAGTTAGGTAAAGGGGTCATACTGTATTTTCCTCCTTCCTTAGTTCAAAGGAATTTTGTATGTGAAAACAATAGGAAGAGACTAGATAATGTTTTGTATGAAAAGGTTCTATAATATTTATGGGATCATATATTTCATAAGATGATATGCATTGTTTTTTGGGTGAGAGTTTTTTTCATATCATGTTGAATTGATGCTATTTTAAGGTGCTTAACTGATGAGATGATTTCAACATCAACCTTATATTGGAAATATGGGAGATTTATTCAAGAAGAAAAGTACTGTACAAATCTTAAGAGCTTTTTATTTATATTTTGATACAGCAATTAAATCAGAAATTGAAGTCCTCTTACTACAATTTCCCAAGAGCCTTCTTAGGTTGGATCTACACTGCCCTACTGAAGCAATCCTCAATCGATAGTCACCTTGACGTGGTGAGGGGGCTTGCGTGTTCCAATGAATCTGAGGGCACAACCACTGGAGTCATGCACTCCCAGGAGGGGCCACAGGGGAGGATCCAGACCAAGAACAATCCGAAGACCCAAAGACCTCAATGGCGGAGCAGGCGGAGGATAACATGGTACATGTTATAATGGCTGTGAAGGCGGAAGAAGGCTGCAACAGACTGAGAAGCCACTCTCGTTGTGTTAATCACACCACTGCTGGGACCTCAATCTGTGAAGACTGCGTGTTGACCGGCCGTGCACCAACCTCCACACATTAAAAAAAAAATTCGTAATCCTCGAATTACGAGGGATTGCCTAAGGAAGGACTGAAGCAACTGAATGTTCTGCTGGACCCCATGATCATAAAGTCTCTGAGGGCATGGAAAAGTGATGCCTTTTGTCTCCAGTGTTAAATAAATAATGTGGTTTATTTTCCAGTAACTGGGCAGCCATGCAGTATTTTAGTGAGGTGAATCTCATTGTCCATCAGCTTCTCAGGAAATAACCTTTGGAACATAAGTTATGTAAATGTCTTTTTAGTGAGTTGGACAATAAAGAATGAGGGCACTGAGACTTCAAGGAGTTTTGGGGTCTGCCCACCCTTTCTAAGAAGTTTTCTTCTTTAATGAGTTGCAATTGGAGAATTGTTGAGATAATCCTTTAAAACTTTCTGATCAAACAATAGATTGGACAGCAGAAAACAATCTCTCTAGCACTTATAATTCAAAAAGCACGGGAATAACATTGAGATAATAAAGCTTGATGCCATTTTTCTTATTTCTTGTCACTTTCCCAACCCCTTAAAATGAAGACCGGTTCAGAACTTGGTAGTTCTGCTATGAAATAGTGTCAAAAAAAAAAGCCACAAATCTTAACAAACATAGCAGTGCTAAACAGTACTCCAAGATGATTAAAAACTAGCAAAAGGATATAAATACCAGTAAAGGTCACAGAAGAGGAGGCATAGCTGTCTTACTGATGATTATTTAATTAAATTTATTCAGGTGTACTGTACATACATTTGAAGAGCTTGCCCTGGGAAAAAAAATTCAACAAAACAGAGAAGCTATAAAGCACTAGCCTAAATTGCTAGCCCATGAATTGTAAAACAAACATTTCTGGGAAGAAAAGCATTGCGAAATAATCATAAAACAAATTGATCATTGAATGTATTTGAAATTTCTTTATTTGAAAAGGCATGAGTGGTTTTAAATGTTCCTCCAATAGGAAGGGAAAGTGCAAAAAAGTAATCACATATATATGTTTTGAATGCATTCTTCATGTTTGAAAATAAAATTATATGGTGGAAACACTGTACAAGTTCCAGATAAGGAATGCATTTCCCCTTTTCTGCACAATTATATAAGTAGGGTGGAGAAAGGTGGGAAGAAGTATGTGTTAATTTTATTAATCCTGTTTGAATTTTCAATTGTTCACATTTTGGGATTTCTTAACTTGTAGAATAAAATATGTGAACTTTTCAGATATCTGAGGGTCTTTCTTTCCTTTGTGTATTTTAGCAATGTGTACACATTTAATAGTGTGTACATATTGGTCTCATTTTTGTTGGTGTTGTGACTATGTATGCCTCTCAATGGTGCAGAGTTGCAAATTGTATTTACATATCATCTACAAGGAAAACTGGATACAGATTAATAAAATAATAATTCAACAGTGAAAATTCCACACACACCCCCAGCATATACCCACCTTGTTTGTGTAATATATTTAAGTATAACCCAATAAGTATCTAACTCACAACATCCTGTTTTATTTCATTTCTTTTCTCAATGCTTCTTTCTTGGGAAGGAAGATTATACAAAAACCCTTTGACTAACTGTTCTTCAACTTCTGCTCAATATTTTCTTTTTCAATTTTTTCAACTATCCAAAACAGCTCGATATAATTGAAGTACAATTGGGTCCATCGTTTTGAAACACACTGCTTGATCATGATAGGATGCGTAAGGTCAAATATAAAAAAGGCAGTGTGTTTGCATATGCTTTTTTGGCATTTTCATATTGTGTTGTGTATTAGACAGCAAGCCCAGGGGTATTATTGGATGCAAACATGATCTATGCAACCCAGAGCTCAAATAACATCTGAACCTGAAATATTCACAGGCAGGTTGCACATTGAGCATGTGAAGTGTCCTCTGCATTACTTAGAGAGTGTACTACTCTTTCTGTTCAGTCCATAAGCCATAAGCAACATCCTAGTCACTGACCTTCATCCTATTCAGTAGTCTTCCTTAACGTAGGACTCTAAAGAAATGCCTTGGGCCACACTTAGCATAATATGATAACAAGCTCCCAAACAAAACAGGTCTTACTCATCAAATTCTGAAATAAATCAAGTTGTGCATGATACAACTTTAAAATCGCTAAATTAATTGTTAGTATCCATTAAATTCTGATTTTAAAAGTACCCATTCTACTGCTTTTTGCACTCTCTTGACAGAGTATTATGAGTACAGAGCACATATTATATAATCTGATTACACTGTCTATACTTTTATAATGGTCTAGCTATGCAAATGTTGATATGCAAATATTTGGATATCTATACAAATATGTGTATATCAAATGCATTAAATGTAACAGCAGCATCATTTATGAGAAACAGCATACCTGCATACTTTCACATTAGCTTATAAGAACAGTTTCAAGGGTTTACCAAATTTCAAAATAATTTCCATTCTAATCTCTTGCTAAAATACACATTTAGTGGAAAGGAGAAGTAAGTTTTCTCACCATTTGAGAGATGAGGTACTCCCCCTTTTCAGTTCATGAGCCAATCCTGCTGTCATTTCAATTCAATTTTGACCCTTGCTACTAACAGAAATTTATTCTCCCTGCATGTTTTTTTTAAAAAGCTTCTATAGGCAACATTAATACTTTTTAAAAATAGGGCTATGTTTCTTGTGGCCCTTCAGATATTTTTGGGCTGTAACTCCCATCAGTTCTAACTAGCACAGTCAAAGAAAAAAGATACTATGAGATGAACTGCATGAGTTGATCACCTTTGTCCTTTTTCAATTAATACTCCTAGCCTGCTGAATTTGTTTCTACAATTCAGAGAATTAGTAACTTGCTATCTCTGAAGGCTTTAAACTTGAATTTGCTTGCACTGGCTTAGCAGGAATTAATTTATAGGTTTTAGAATGAATGCAATTAAGGTGCTAAACTGCATTACTTATCTAAATCTTCAAACCTAGAAGGATGGCTAATTGTGTCTGTAATTTATGCAGATGCAATTTTATACTCATTTACCTAAGAGTAAGATACATTAAACCTAATGAGATTACTTTCACATAGATAAATATAACAATACATTGTTAGAGACAAACACTGATCTTTGACATGTTTTGTGCAAGCATGCAAAACTGAAAAAGTTTTAATGCACTGTATTTACAATTAGACCTTCTAAAATAATGGGGATTTTCTAAATATTTGTGAAAATATTTAAGAAATAACAGGTCAGCTTTCCAGACAGACTTTATAGCCTTTGCTCAATATCCTCACACATTGTTTTGTCATTTTATTTCCTGCTTCTGTAGACTCTATTTGTAGACAATCATCATATTCATCTCATAATTAAATGCTATTTCTTTATACCTAGCTTTATATTTCTTGAAGTTTATGTGTCCTTCTTAAATACCCTTAGGAATTCCCTTAATAATTTTAATTTTTTTATTATAAACATATGGGAAATTCAATAGATGCTAAGGACTTTGTGCCATTTAGGCAGAGAAAAAATATACAAGAAACTGTGTAAGATTTTTTCTTCTTTTATGGTTGTTTAATGGCCTATAAGAAATCTTTCATTTTATCAACTACTGTATTATGACAATTCTCTGACAAAAATTGAAGGAATATTCACTGTTGTTCTTTGCCTGGTGGAAAAATAGTGGATATTATTTTGTAGTTTTCATGTGGTATTGACATGTCCTGAAGTTCTTTTAAAGTAATGAGCACAGGAATGCACATTGGTTTTCTGGATGAGAACTGCAGTTTTTCTGAATAGAAAATGTTTTTTCCCAAAAAAGGGAGAATCACAACTTAACAATAAGCCTGTTCGTAGGCTGTGGTATCACCCCAAACATAAGGGGAATTGCCATCTTATTCAAGGAAGTCTTCCTCTGTTTTCCAGAGGCAACATTATTTTCATGAGCTTTGGTGTCAGGATCATGTGTTCTGCCATGCTTTTTTATCCATGATTGTATTTGCTTTATTTTTTATCAGGGATGAATAAAGCAGATATACTATATTCTCACACCAGGATGAAATTGTTCATTGTGAGCTGCTAGATCTGTAGGGAATGAAAAGTAATGGAGAGGCTGCCAATCCTCTTTTAATCAGAGAAAACATACAAAGAGGAGAAGAGAAAACTCATGGGAAAGTGCATGCTTTTATTAGTTAACTAGCTTGGGTGCCCAGGTTATTAGAAGAGGGCATTGAGTTGTTTTGGGATGTGAGGAAATATCACTTAAATTTGGTCCAGTTCTGTTGTCGGCTGGGTCCAGTGTTGTCTGGATAAGTGTGAACTACAACTTCCAGATTCCCAGGACAATCACCCCCAAAGCAGGCCTGTATGCACAATTGGCCATGTTGGGTCTGTGTGCCAAATGTGGTTCACATGTGATGTCAGCAGGGGTCAGTACATGCTGGATGCAGGTAAACTATAACTCCCAAAATCAAGGTCCATTCCCCTAAACCCCTGCAGTATGTTTAGTTGGTCATGGGGCTTCTCTGTGGCATGTATGATCCAGATCCATCGTCGGCTGGGTTCAGGGCTGTCTGCATAAGGGTGAACATTGAAGAGAGGCCCAATTTGTGAAACTCAACTCAGGCAGGGGGAAATCCTTTTTCAATCCCACCGCTGTCTCCAACTGAGGAGATGTGTGCACGTGTGAGAGGGAGGGATGGAGGATGTGTGAATGCATGACTGGGAGGATTTAGTGGATAAGGAAGGATAACAGAACTGATGGGTTTAGAATGAGTAAAGATGGTAACTTATATAGAAAAGTACGGTAACTGCCACCAACGTGAGGTAATGGTCTTCCTTCAGGCTTACAGAGAGGCAAGGAGACTAATCTTTATGAACAATAAAACTCAAGTTTATTTTGGTACATACGCGTGTGGTTTCAATCAGTAAACGTTCCGGATCTTAAGTTACAATGTAGTCTTGCTTGAATGGATATATTTTAAATAACTTCTCTTCGAACAGTAAATAAAACACCCGGTCAACTTATATCACCAGCCTTTCCCCTGAGTGAACAATAAGCTGCCGTCCTTAGCTGATTCCCACAGCTCCTAATCTTTTCAAAACCTAACAGCAACTGATCCTCTCAAAACCCTATCAGCAACTGAACTTTTAAAAAAGGGAATATGCTCCAACTGTCAACTTAGCCACGCCCCTTTCTTCTCCCAAGGGAAGCTGCGTTACCATGGCAACCTACCAAATGCTGCTTCCAGCTGGTTTCCATGTTAGGCTTTTCCTTGCTAATATATAAATCCCTTTTTCCTTTAACAAACAAATAAAATCATATCAATAATCTCTGTTTAACTCATAACCTCTTTACAAACTACAACTCCCTGAGCCAAAGTTCAATCACCCCGAAACCCTGCCTGTATGCACAGTTGGGCATGATGGGGCTGTGTGTCAAGTTTGGTCCAGATCCAACGTTGGCTGGGATCAGGGCTGTTTGGATAAGGGTGAACTACAACTCCCAAAGACAAAGGACAATCACCCCAAAACTCTGTCTGTATGCACAGTTCGGCATGATGGGGCTGTGTGCCATGTTTGGTCCAGATCCGAAGTCGGCTGGGTTCAGGGCTGTCTGGATAAGGGTGAACTACAACTCCCAGAGCAAGATGTGAGTGAAGCTATTTGGTCCATCCTCCCCAAATCTGCCCCAGGATGGAAAGGGGTTCATGGGGGTTCTGTGTGCCAAGTTTGGTCCAGTTCCGTCACTGCTGGGTGTCGCAGTGGCCTGTGGGAGTCGTAGCAATTGAAAGTACTACAAATCCCATCACCCATGGGCCATCATCCCACAAATGGCACCAGGCCATAAAGTGCATCATGGGGGTTAAGTGTGCCAAATTTGGTCCAGATCCGTCATTCCTGGCGGTCTCAGTGGCCTGATAGTGGTGGCCAATCAGAAAGCTGCCACATACACAGATACATACACCGCCCACCCGCCCGCCGCATACAAACATTGACTTTTATTATATACTAGCTTGAGGCCCCAGCGGTGCCTGGGTTATTTGAGAATGGAATTGTTTGCCTTTGTTCCAAGTTTAGTCTTGATCCAGTGTCAGTTGGCTTTAGTTGGTGTGGGTGAACCACAACTCCCATATCCAAGTCCATGGTCCATCCCCCTCCAAACAGCTCCAGGATGTAAAGTAGGTCATGGGGATGCAATGTGTCAAGTTTGGTCTTGATCAGACATTGGTGGGGGTCGCACTGGTCTGGGGAAGTGAGTGAAGGTACTGTAAATCCCATCATCCATGGTCCGTTGTTCCCTCAAATGATAGGAGAACGTAAAGTGGGCCACATTGCACCTATATATCAAGTATGGTACAGTTTCGGCTTTCATGGGTATGACAGTGGTCCGTGGGAGGTGAATTGGATGAAGGTACTGGAAATCCCATAATCCATGGTCCATCCTGCACCAAACCGGATCAGGACATAAGGGGGCCACATTGCACCTGTGTATCAAGCTTGGTACAGTTTCGTCATTCATGGGAATCACAGTGGCCTGTGGGAGGTGAATTGGATGAAGGCACTGCAAAGCCTATCGTCCTTGATCCATCCTCCCCCAAACTACTGCAACATATAAAGTGTGTCATTTGAGATATATATACCACATTTGGTTCAGTTCTGTCATTTGTAGCAGTTGCTGTTGTCTGAAGAAGCGAGTGAAGGTACTGCATGTCCCATCTGTGTGCCAAGTTTGGTCTAGTTCCATCACTGGTGGGCATCACAGTGGCCTGTGGGAATTGTAGTGATTGAAAGTACTACATATCCCATCACCCATGGTCCATCATCCCACAAAGGGCACCAGGACATAATGCGCATCATGGGGTAGGCTGTCTGGAATTGTGGGAGTCCAAAACACCTGGAGGGCCCAAGTTGGCCCGTGCCTGATTGAAAGGCTTCCATACAATCCTAGAGTTAGAAGGGGCGGCCAAAGGCCATCTAGTCGAACCCCCTTCTGCCATAGAGGAAGACACCATCCAAGCCCTCCTGACAGATGGCCATCCAGTCATAAATACGATTCGGAGATAGATAGAGTCTTAGATTTGAAAGGGGTCTCTGAAGGTCATCCAGTCCAGCCCCTTCTGCTGTAAAGGAAGACACCATCCAAGCCCTCCTGACAGATGACCATCCAGTCATAAATATGATTGAGAGATTTGAAAGGGGTCTCTGAAGGTCATCCAGTCCAGCCCCGTCTGCCAGAAAGGAAGAGACCATTCAAGCCCTCCCGACAGAAGGTCATTCCAACCATACATACCATTGAGACATTTATTTATTTGTTTTTTTATTTAATTCTGATATTTCTCCCCCGCCTTTCTGCAATGGACCCAAAGTGGCTTGTAAGGTCATTAAGCCACGTGCTACCATCCACCATATAAATAAAACATAAAAGTAACATCAAACAATAGTAGTATAAGACATAGCAGGGTTCAGTGGGGGCAGGTGAACTACAACTCCCATATGCAAGTCCACCATCCATGGCCCATCCCACTCCAAACAGTGCCCGGATGTATAGTAGGTCATGGGGACTGTATGTGTCAAGCCTGTTAGAGTTAGTAGGCCGAAGCCTGCTTTGGTAGTTTTTTGCCTCAGTAAAAACTGAGGGGGGGGGGAAGTAAATCATCCTTAAAAGTAAAGATTAAAAATATAGACATTATTTTCTCTTTAGTGTGCTGTGAATAGTACTGTGTCCCAATAAGCCATGGAAAAGCTGGTGTCTTTGGAACAATATTGAGGAGGCCTTTTTGGGCCTAGGAGAGAAGATGGCGTCCTTTTTTGGGGCCTAGCAGGGCCTAGCAGCCTGCAAAAGCCGAGACATGTCAGTAGAAGCACTGAAGGGGGGTGAGGTGAGGGAGTAGAAGTTGGCCATGTTGGGTCCATTTGGTCCATATCCGTTCTCAGTGGGTTCATGGGTCCTGGGGTGATGTGTGTCAAGTTTGGTCCAGCTCCGGCCTTCTTGGTGGTGCCAGTGGTATTTTTTATTATAAAAGTGTAGGCCGAAGGCTGTTAAGTGTACCAAAGCTAGCATCATTCTGAGGAGACAGAGTAGGCTGAACGAAGCCTGCTGGTAGTAGTTTTTCCCTCAACGGTCCCAGTGGCCTGTGAAAGTGGCGGCCAATCAGAAAGCTGGCCCATATTCCAGCGGGCCAATCAAAATGCTGGCACATATTCCGTCAGGCCAATCAAAACGCTGATACATACACACATACAAACATTCACTTTTATTATATATATAGATATAGATATATAGATATAGATGAATCAGGTAATAGCCCACATAAAGATTGAATTGCTTGCTTTTAAATATACTGTATAACATCTATACCCTCACTCTTAACAACAGCTATGTGCTGTGATCAACTCTACTTTCTGAATAAAGCTTCTAAACCTTAGAAAGATTTCATATAATATGCAAAGTGTATTTACTTGAAAATGGAGGCAAAATGCAACCTTCCTTGTGCCTACGCCAGAGCAATTGTAGATGGAACATAGGCTCAGGCTTAAGGATTTTATGGCATTGTCACCTAAATTGTGCACTTTTAATACCACATTTTAAATTGGAATTGCCATTGGGATGAGAAAATACCTCGTCAATCAATTGATTCCTTTTTTACTGCATTAAGATTAACATGTGAATGTAAAGTAGCAATATTTAGTGTGTACAGTGGGCCTTTAGTATCTACTGGAGTTTAGGTCCAGGACCCCCCCACCCCCAAGTAGATACCAAAAACTGTAGATGCTCAAGTAGGATTTATTCAACTTGTGCATCCCCAGGTGTTTTGACCTACAACTCTCAGAAATCATAGCCAGTTTACCAGTTGTTGAGATTTCTGGGAGTTGAAGGTCAAAACATCTGGTTGAGAACTACTGATGCACACAATAGTATAGTAAAATGCTATCCCTTATATACTATGGAAAAATCAAAGTATGATTTTGGATTCTTGTCTGTGGAATATATTCTAGCTATGAATGATTGAATCTATGGATATGTAAAGGTGACTCTATAAAACTTAAACAGGTGACAAATGATATCCAGCTATGGGTTCTTCTCAAACTTAAGAAATTGTGAACTCCTGAATTGCTTATTGGCAAAGAAAACCAACCATTAAAACGCTTTTGTTTATTTCTTTAATTATGTAAAAGGTGAATTTTGGGTTTTATGTTTTAGAATGAGCACATGTTAATTAAGCTATTTTGATCACAGAAATATTAGTAGCTTGCAATTCTAAAATATTTTGTGACATAATTCGTAATATAAACAGCAATAAAGCTAGTGAACTTAATTAATCAGTCTAGAATATGAACAATGGGAAGTATGGCAACATGCTGGTATCAAAGCAAAAATTGGCAAGCTTTTCTAGTGGTACATTAAATTTTTGCAATTAGAATGATGACCCAGATTTGTTCTTGTTTACTGTACAACAAGCATTCATTATTAATGGTTACATGATAAAGCTAATTTTCATGTCTCTCTTTTTCTGATATGAATTTTAAACATTTTACCCAAATAAGGGTAACATCTACAAATTGTTAAGAGGCAATAGTCCAATTGGGACTAGAAATATGATTTTGTTTTGTCTACCAGCGAGAGAGAATCTTAGGATCATAGAGTTGGAAGGGTCCCATAGGTCATCAGGTCGAACCCTTAATTGAATTTAGGATCTCCAGCTAGAGCCCAGCAGGTAGCTGTTGAGCTTCTTTTGACGACTTCCAGAGAAAGAGACTCACTATCTCTCTAGATAACCTGTTCCATTGCCAAACTACTCTTACTGTCAATACATTCCTTCTAATGTTCAATTGAAACCCATTCTCCTGTAATTTAAAACCATTAGACCCAGTTTTATCCTTTGGGTCAGCAAAGAACAAGTCTACCTCTCTTTTCTTCGTGGCAACTCTTGAAGTGTTTAAAGAGTGTGTGCTCATGTCACCCCACAGTCTTCTCTTCTCAACTTGCTCAACTATTCCTCATACATTTTGTTCTTCATACTACTTACTATGCTTCTATTGAAACCATTCATAATTAATACATCATCAATATAGTGGGACTATTATTTTCCTTGACTTGGAAGCTACACTTCCACTAATGGAGTCTAGGACAGCATTTGCCATCACTTAGATGGCTCATGTTCAACTTATGTATAACAGTAGTCCTATGTAAGGACTTTGTTGGAAGAAAAAGCAGCCATGCTCCAAGGGGACCACCCACTGACAACTTGTTTTCATCAAGTTAAAATAGTTCCTGAATATACCAGCACAGCACTGGGGAAGAGAATAGTCTTGAGTATAAGGAGGAGAAAAGAGGAGGAATGCTGGCATTGTAAGAACCTGGTGTAAAGAAGGAGACAAAGTTGGAAATCATCAACATACTGATACAACACATCAGCTTAAACTTCTGGATAATTTCCAACAACATGTGAAACAATGTTGCTGGCAATGGAGTGAAGAGACAGTTGGCTTTTACTATACCAGGCAGCTTTTCTGGAAAAGGTTGAAGCCCCTTACAAACATTTATCACCAGTTCTCTCAAAGCAAATAAATGAAAATGTATAAATATTAGTCCATCAATGCAGCCACACATCTGATAAAATGGAGCTGAATAAACTCATGTCTCACAGAAAATAAAAAATAAGGCTTTTATATGCTAGAAATCTCTTAGCTGTTTTTGCTGCAACAGACTACCATGATTACTCCATTGATAATTACACTAAAATTGCCAAGACATTGCTTAGGACCGCTAGGATAATTGAGGTTGTATCTACACTAGAATCAAGTTGAAAACCTGATAAATACCATCCCACAAGAAATTCTCCTGCAAGAATCTGCTATCTGTTCAAGTCCTTAGCCTAAATGTGAAATGTTAAAAAATGGTTGCTGCTCATTCATCTCAGGAAGATCCAATAAGCAAGACTAGCTTTTAGTAAAAATGGCAAATTACCTTTCTTTATAGGGTCTCGAGCAGTTTAGACTGACCAACAAGCTAAACCGATTCAAATAGATTTCATAGGTTACAAAGTACAAGGCTCAAAAGTGCCCATGGTAGAATTTACAAATACATACTTATGGGAACATCAGAAGTTATTTTCTACCAAGCCAGACTATAGTGAGATTGATATTTAACCATCCACAATTTGAAAATATTTTCAAAATCAAACTTTCATTTTTTTTTCATTTTATATAAGGGATATCATTTTACTTTACTTTTGAATATAATGGGGATTGAACTGGAGATCACACGGGATGGCCCATGTGGTCTTTTCCAACTCTATGGATCTGATGAGAATTAACATCCATGGATTTTGGTATAAACAGAGTCCTGAAACGAAATCCCTGTATTTGTTTATATAGTCTAGCACTGTATATATTTTCTTCCAGCAGCTATCAAGGATCACAGATGCAAAAATGAGTATCCTATCTAGTGGCAGTTGAAATACTGTACACTTGTATTATTATTATTATTATTAGTAGTAGTAGTAGTAGTAGTAGTTTTTTACTTACTTTTTCTCTCCACAAAACAGACTCAAAGTGGCTTACATTAAAAGCATTTCAATACCATTTAAAATATACAAATATACAAACATTAAAACAGAATTAAATTGTAGGGCAGACCTTGATATTACTATTGCTACAGTCAGCAATTTCAACTTTTCTCCCCAATAAAAATTATTATTATAAGAACCTTTATTTCTATAAACAGAGCAGAATACTATGTCCTTCATTACTAGAAAAAATACTGTATAGAACAGAAAAAATTATTAAACACAAAACTGAGAATTAAAAGGTTAATGAAATGGCAGGGTAAAGCTGTGAGAGGAAAGTAAGTCTTGCAGCTATTTTCAAAAGTGATAATGTTTTATAGTATTTTTCTTCATAATCTAAGGAAAAGTTAAAAGGTTAAATGGCTTAGAGACAATACTCAGAATCCGAAATTGTGAAAATAAATATAAAAGCTACACACATGAACCATTAAATTAGTATCAGAGGAAGGAATGTACTGCTGGTCAATGACAGTAATGATATAGGTTTTGTAGGAATAGTACTTTATTCCATGACTGTGGAATGACCTGCCGGTAGACTCCGGCAGCTGGATCAGCTGTTGGAATTTAAGACACAAGTGAAGACTGATCTCTTCCAGCAGGCCTACTCAGACAGTTTTAACTGTGAATTTTAAACTTCACTGTATACCTGGTTTTATTTTGTATATTTTGATGCATATTTTATGGAGGTATGTTTTAATATGTGTTTTTTACAAAGTGTTTTAAAATGATTACATGTTTTTTTTATGTTTTAGTAATGCTGTAACCCGCCTCGAGCCGTGAGGAAAGGTGAGCAAGATATAAAACTGTTATTATTATTCTTATTATTAGACACACAAGATTAGTACACAAGATCACTATGCTGGATTTTAAATTCTCGTATTGTGTAAGCTTTTCCAGTTGCTTCTCATCAATTCTGCTGTTGTCTGGGATTGCAACAGCAATGATCCATACGTTGTTTTTTCCACATGAGGTCAGGAGTATCGTGCTCCAAAACTCTGTCAATCTGAATTCGGAATTCCCAGAGTAGTTTGATGTGTCCATTTTCTGTAACTTTTTCAGGCTTGTGATCCCACCAGTTCTTTATCACAGGCAGATGGTATTTGTAGCACAAGTTCAAACAGGTTATCTGATAAATGGTATTATGCCTCTGCTTGTGTTGTTGTTGTTGTTGTTGTTGTTGTTATTTAAAAGCCGCATATTTCTTGGACTGGGATAATGAAATTGCTTACTACAGAAAAGCTACCTAGTTTGAAAATGTCTTTCCATTGCAATTGTTGTGAATGTGCCTTCAGAGACTGTGGATGATAATGGTGGGATCAGGAGAGGAAGGAAAAACCCTCGCGAGGAGGGCTCGTTGGAGGATTTGTTTAGGAAAAGGGTAAGGGAGACTGATGGGGAGTCTTCTGAGGAGGATTCATGTGGGGATCCTGAGGTGGAAATGGATGCTGGGGAACAGGTGTTAACGGAGGAATTGGGCACGGACTGGGCACGGGCACTGGAGATGCTTGGGGAAGAATTGGGGCCCATGGATACTGCTGATGCTGGGGAAGCTTGGGTGTCTTCAGAAGCAGATCCCACTTGGTCTGCTTGGAGGAGTGAGAGGGGGTCCACAGGTGTGGATAGAGTTGGGCATGGGCAGGATGATTGGGACTCTGATGAGGAATTAGGAACACCTGACCCAAGGGCATTGGCTGTGTGGAATTCTGATTCAGATTAAGAAGTTGAGACACCTGCTCTTTGGGTGTGGATAGTTTGGAAGCCCAGGGAGACCTGGATATATTGGGGTTGTTTGGCCATTATACCTTGCGTGTGGCAAGATGTTGCTGGGCGCCATTGGGTTTCCTGTGTGTGTTACTGAAGACTGGACTGGGACTTTGCAACGGATATAAGTTTAATCTGGGTTATTCTGCAACGGAGGGCTGGAATTGTGTGGGTTTTCCTGGACTGCACTGTTATTACTATTTTGCATTAGCTGCTGTTTGCCCTTGTTGCTTTGGCTCTCTGTGCCATTTCATATTGTGACCTTCTTGGATGACTTCAACCTCTTGGACCTTGGACTGGAACTTGACTTGGCTTTGCTCTTCGCTCTCAATCCGTGGCTTGGCGTCGCTCTCTATTCCATGGCTGTCTGCTGTTGCTGACTACTACCTTCACTCCTGATACTGACGTTGTCTGCTTATCCTGATTTTGGACTGGCTTGACGACGTTCTCCTGCTTTGCTCCTTAAACTCCTGGTTTGGTGTATGTTCCAGTAGCGGTTGCTGTGAGCTCACCAGTGTCTCGCTGTTTCACTGGCTTTGCTGCTCTCAACTGGGAGTTCCCTAGCTCAGTTTGGGCGTTTGTTTGTTTTGAACTCCTTTTTGTACTTTTGAGTTTTGGGAAAGGTTTGTGGGCTTCAATACTGCTTGCTTTAGTTCATGCCTCCGTTTTTCAGCCCATTGTGAACTTTTGGGTCAAGTTCTAGAACTTTAAATTTAACCCGGATTATATCTCTGGCTAATCTGGATTATTTGCCAGTTCTTGTTTTTTGGGGTTTTACCTGCTTGTTCTACTTAATAATACTGAAAGTTAAGTGTTTTAAGTCTTTTTAGTTTGTTGAGCTATTTTTTGGACTGTTGCTTTAATAAACTCTATTTTGCTCTCTAATTGGCATCTGACTTTTGACAGAAATTGTCTATAATTCGTCCTTCTCTTGGTGACATTTCTGGTGATATACATGATGGTGATGATGGTGATGGTGATGGGGATGAGGATGATAACAGATAAGGCCAAGATAAGACTACACATATACCACACACATCACAGGCAAATATACTCAGCCAATGAAACACTATATCACAAAGAATGCCTTAATTGAAGCCTGCGGCTTTATGTTTTACTTTTTAATGTAAAAAGGCTTTTACATGAGCTTTCACTGGAAAACTTTCAGGAATGGTTTTCAATAGATAAGGCTCATATAAAAAGATTCTGAGACACATTAGTTTCCCTTTAGGTACTTTTCTTGAAGCAAAAGTCCATACAAGATTAGAAACATATAGGGACACAAAGAAAACCATAAAGATTCACCAGCTGAGGTTATCTACCCCACGGGGGCTTTTATTTACACATTTCTTACCTAAAACTAGCAGGAATTAACATGAATAATAGGAATTGCTACTACATAATATTACTTTGAAAAAAATTGGTAAAAACATTTTAAATCTCCCCTTTTAAGTTTCCAGAATTTATAACTGGCTTCCAACCAAAACTGTAACAAAGTAAAATTAAATGAATAATGCAATATCATTACAAAAGAAAAAGCAAGCCATAATGGCAGAGAAAAGAAGTACCCAAATCACTGTTTATGGTTCTTACTCAGAGTTCTTCATATCAAAATAGTTCCTAATAAATTACACTATGCAACAAAATTTGAAAAATATCTGTTCCTAGTTTGGAAGTGTTATTCCTGTTTAATACTGTGGTACCTATTTTGAAAGTAGTTGATTTTGTGGCTGCCACAAACTATGTTGAATTGGTTAAGACTCAGTGAGATATTCATTGAAAAGCTATAGCAAAATGTGCTGCTGGATGTCCCACAACAAAGGTTTTGCAGTTTAATAAACTTTTTCCATGTTTTTATGATAGAACCAATTAGGGAATGGCATTTATAACCCAGGAACTCATGTTACATAATTTTATTCAACTGAAGCTTTAAATAGTTTAAAAAACCACTTACTATATCTCTATCATTTGAATTCTTCATAACTAACCCTATGCCCTGGAACCAGTAAAGGAAAGCTTTATTTCATAGAGTTATCAAAAGGAAAAAGAAGAAGAGAGTAAATTTGAAACTTTAATGATATCAGATTTTAGATGGGGCATGAAAATATATTGTGTGACCGAGCACTCCCTCTTGTTCTTTAATGAAACTGCTCATTGCCTAGGACAAGAAATCTTTTACAAACAAATTAGAGCTATTATGTTGACTATATCAGGCATTTCCAGTCGTGTGAAGGAATGAATATTGCAATAAATCTTAATACCATTTTCAAGCCACAAAGCAGTAATCTGCCCCTTACCCCCAAAAGATCATGATGATGACTTGTGTTTAATTTTAGCTTTTTATTTGGCAATTCACCACTTACTATTACGTTCAGTGGGCTGATTAGATTTAAGTAGAACACAATGCTTTTGTGACTCTATATGTGATCAAGGAAAACATTCATGTGCAATGTGTTCCACAGAGATGAAAATACGAAATGTGGGAGTCAATTGCAAAGTCATTATACTTTCTTTCTAACTAATGAAAACATCACATTTGATGCAATACATAATAACAGACTAACAGTTCTTGAGCACCAGGCATGTAGCCGGGGGGGGGGGCTTGAGGGGCTTCAGCCCCCCCCCAAATTCTCAGGGTGGTCCGTGAGAAGGCCTTACATTTATTATTTAAACTGTTATGTTTATTCATATCATGATCTGATCACCATGCTCAATATATCCCATATGCATGGGGGTATTGGGATAATGATACAAAAGGTTTGCTAGGGTAAACCTTGAGTCTCCTGCTCAGACTCAGCCCCCCCCCCCCCCCGAACCAAAATCCCAGCCCCTCCTGGAACAAAATCCTGGCTTCGGGCCTGTTGAGCACTATTCAGGGATATGAATGGTTTGAAACTGATGACCAACTACAGAATAATGAGACCAGACATAAAAAATTGGGTCAAAGCAAAGGCCACTTTATTCAATCTAAAACCTATTTCAATTGGGTTGAATCTGGATTATTCTTTCTTGCTGAACAATGGTCCAAACAGCCAGAAAGCCATCTGTTGATGTGCTGTTAGGACTTTGTCATATTCTTATCAGTTGCTGCCTTGTGACTTTATAATGACTCTCACATTAACTTTTCAGGCACAAAACAACTAAAAATGGCAACCAGAAATAATACAATGTATTGCAATATGATGGTGGGACCTGTGAAGCAACAAAAAAAGTCATTAATCAATCTTCAGTTGCCAATGCCTGATGTACACCCGTCATAGAATACAAATTTCACCGAACAGTTGTAAGTTGGGCAAAGGGCAATTGAACTGTATCCCAGGAAGTAGTTTTCTAGTCACTGGTGGTACAGAGGTTTGAGAAGGGCTTCCCTGCATGCGAGGGGCAGTTCATTTTAGATACCATACAACTGTATTCTAAGGAACCAAATCTAGTTCAGACCAACCAGTCTCAATCATTTTATAAAATATATTTGCATGTCTAAGGTATATCTTTCTTATTTAGCATCTCAAAAAAAATATTGTTACTCATGGTGCTAAAACTATTATTAGGGTGGTGCCACATGGCAACATTTATCCCAACATATATTGATTGCCAGTATTCACATAATTTATGTATTAATACAAATATTTATATCACACCCTCTATCATAGCATTTCAGGATAAGGAACAAATAAATTCAAAATATAATTTAAACAAGCAAAATATTTTTAATTAACAAAAGAGAATCAATTAGAACAATTTAAGACCATATAGACCTACAAAGTGGATGAAATCTTTTCGTCACAAAATATTTAACAAAAAGCCATGTTTAAACTTGGTGGAGGAATGAATCCACTATTGGCAACAATCAGACTTCCAAGGGGATGATAATTTACAACCAGGATGCCAGATCAAAGAAGGCCTTGTTCCATGTCCTCAGACTATGGGGCAGGGAAGAATGACTCCCCTAGTAGACCTCAATTCACTAACAGGTATATAAATCTAAAGTTTGTAATAACAAAAAAGTAATTGTTATACAGAATTTACATAGAGATGTTTAACGTTCACTGGGAAATGAATACAATGTTAGACTGTGCTGCTATGTTTTTTTAAAATATCTTTGGTAGCAAATTTTTAAGATAATAAAAAGTGGGGGGTGCATGGTATGAAGCTTCTTTTTTATACAGAAATTAAAGAAATCTAATAAGCTGTTTGCAATCTACAAAAGCTACCCCAGACTCTTTAGAAAAAGGAAAAAAGCACTTCTGTAAAAAAATGTCCTTGACCTTTCAAATGTATAAGGCACCCCCACCCAAAAAAAAAAATATTAAAGGATCCATTAAGCCCTTGTCCATGGAAAACTTTTTAAATGCTGGCATTTATATACAAAATGCCACTAGTTCAACATGGAATCCTCAAATAGTATAATTGCCTGAGGCATGTTTCAGGACATTTGATTCTGAAACAGTCTTGAAAGCTTGAAAAAACTGAATCCTTTACATTCTTCTTTCCCACAATTTGCAAGAGGAGCATTGAAGACAAACTGATAAGAAACTGACTGTTCCTCCACAGCTGCCAAAGGCATGTCTCAAGGACAAACCTAGTGAGGAGGGGGATGAATGGAGATTTCAAGAATGCTGATCAACAAGTAAGAGAAATATCATTATGCATGCCCTTAGATCCAGAAAGCCCAACATCAAAAATACAAAATGTCATACTATTTTTGTTTTTTAATGTCTTTAAGTTGTTTTCAATCTATGGCATATGGGATAATTTTCTAGTCTTTATTGCAACAAAGCATTTCACATGGAGTATGCAGCAATAGGGTTCCCAGATCTGAAAACTTGTCCTCTCTTCTCTGTTCCTTAAGATGGCAGGATGAAAGCATAGTTTTGAACAGACTATATTTATGCATTTTATTAATTTGGGGTTGTTTTTTGTTGCATTACATACTCTCTGCAACCATAGTTGGTGCTTAATATGTAAGTTAATGACATCACAAGTGCCTTTGATGTATCAAAGTGTCATCCTCAGATTTTAGCCTGGAATAATACTAAACTGGAAAGTCTACCTGTACAAGATAATTGAGTAAGGACACATCTCTAGCCAAGTATTTAAAATTTGTACCTGTCTTGAAACTAACACTAGACAATGGTTGGTGCCATTTATGTTCCAACTTTTGCTATGGAAATTAGATTGCTTTGCTAGAGAGATTCACAACTATTCAGTACTTTTCTCAAAAGTTTCTCATCTCAAGTTTGCAAAGTTAGATTTCTTTTTCCCTTCATTTCCTGCCTGAAAGTCAACTAGGATTTAGGAGGAGACATTTGGGGAGAGAGCATTTATCATGTTTCATTAAATGGGCTTCTTTCTATATTTATTTAGATGTTATTTAAAAAACTTGAATTAATTTTCCTCCTGGGAAAATAATTCATTTTGGATAGGACAACTGTGAGTCAAAGGGGTTATTTCTGCATGTTGTGCAGGTCAAACCTAAGCTCACCTTGTGATTTTTTTCCTGCTATCACAGTGGTGGTGAACCTATGGCATGTGTATGAGAAGGGGCATGCAGCGCCCTCTCTCCTGACACTCATGCCTTCACCCGTCCCCTACTTGCCCACCCCTCTACTGCTCACCCCCACTCATTCCCTGCTTGCCCATTTACCCACTTCCCACTCAGTCCCACCTCCGCTCACTTCCCCTTGCCCCCCCATTCACCCCGCCAAGTAACCAACTCCCCCCCCCCCCCCCGGTTTGGGCACTCAGTCTCTAAAAGGATCACCATCACTGTCCTGTCAGCTTTCCTCCATGCATGAAAAACGTTCCTACTTGAACCTCCCCTGTAGCTTTATTTACAATCTTTGTTTTGCCTGTTATGAACTCCTGTTTTACTGATAAACCCATTTTTGGGATATACTGCTTTGGGATATACTGCTTTCTTTTCCATAACCACTACTGGTCATCAACCACTTTGCAAGTCTTGAAACAGATTATATGGAAGAAGTGAATGAAAGCAATTCTTTGTGACCTTATATGACATCATTCTCATTTTCACAACTGTAATTACAAACCATTTATTTCTGTCACTCCACCATATGCAATAATGTGAGTAGAGCACCAAACAGATAGACACAGTCAAAAAGTTTTTTTGAGGATGAGTTTACCAGAGAGAAGCAAAATACAAGTCAGAAGTTACTCCCTTTAGCATGAATTTCTGCTTCTGAGCTATTTGTAATTAAAGTTATACAAATTCTAAATATAGTTGCATCAGTGTAAAGAAGTTGGAGCCCCCCGGTGGTGCAATAGGTTAAACCATTGTGCCAGCAGGACTGCTGACTGACTGGTTGGTGGTTCAAATCCAGGGAGAATGAGTGAACGCCCTCTGTTTTGGATCCAGGCCCCTTTGGGTCCCATGAGGGAGAAAAGTGGGATATAAATAAAGATTGTTTATTATTATTATTATTATTATTATTATTATTATTATTATTATTATTCTAAAGAGAAGAATTCACAATTCTTAGATTTGCCCAGAGATATTTATTTACCCTTATGCAAATTATAAAAAATGCAGCAACAAATGGTCAGCAATTTGTTTCATGTTAAGGAACAGGAACAGAATGAACAGCTAGTTCTTCTTATCCACTTCTGCTCAGATTCTGCTATTTCTCTTTCCTGAACAGGTCAGCTATTTGTGCCAACATACATATTTTCAAAAGCTATCTTGGAGACATTTCCAAGTGGTTTATCAGCATTAGGCAGGATTAGTATACTTCACTTACTCGTAAGCTTTTCCAGGTAAGGCAGAGATGTCAAGAAGTTGGTCGAGGTTGTGGTGTTTTGTTTCTGCAATTCTCCATGTTTTAAATAATCCAAACAATGTTTCTGTTGTTCCAGATTATTCTCCCACAATTTCCAGCACCTGTTGCAGTATTTTATTCCCAAATATGAGTGGATTTCATTTTAATTCTGAGATACTTCAGAACAAAGCAGTATCCTTCCCTTCTTTTGCTTGCTTTTTCAATTTCATTATTTAAAATAATAGTGCATCTGAGCATCAGTGAAATGTCAATTTTGTACTATAATTCTATAACTTTGGTGACAAAATGAAGAGTGTCTCCTATCATTACAAATACATCTTTGCCCAATTTTATATTCTCAGAAGTTCACATATTTACAGATTAAGGTTAGTTGTATGTGTTTCTGAACAATCTGTCTTCAGATTCTTTCTTTCCTCAGCTTTGTGACGGGTCTGTGATACTCCTGTGCTTTTAGTTTAATCTTATTCTCTTTTGTATATATAAAAGACCTGCGATCTATGAGGTTTTTGTGTTTTTAATTTGTGCATTTATGGTATTATTTATAATTTATAATTTTATGAATGCAACTGTGAAATGCACACATTTTTGCTGGAAATGTGAGAAAAATGTTGGTACTTTTATCTTACATGGTGATCTTGGAAAAAGTTCTAGAAATACAGGACTCAAAACGTGTATTATGCCAGATGTAATTGCCAAGGTTAAAATCATGGTGAAACCAGAGTTTTACTTTTTAGGGATGATGGGCAATCAACTACAAATAAACATGGAAGATTATTATTGTACAGTATAGGATTACTGCAAGGAGATGATCAAGAAAAAATCTCTGACTAATTTAAGAAAGACTGGGTCTTATATAAAATTTTTCTACAGCAAAGATGGGGATAAACCTCAACCATAATTTTTCTGATTTAGAAGGGTAGACATATATGATCTCATCACATGGACAACCCCCTCGCCCCGTGCTGTTGCTCTACATATCACTCCTGAGTGGTGAAACTTTCCCCATCACAAAGGGGAAACATTGCTGAAGTGCCACTGAAGTGTGCTGGCTCCAACACAGAAGCCTTCCCATGTTAGGAGAGAAGTGTCCTAGAATCATAGAATCATAGAATCATAGAATAGTAGAGTTGGAAGAGACCTCAAGGGCCATCTAGTCCAACCCCCCGCTAAGAAGCAGGAAATCGCATTCAAAGCACCCCCGACAGATGGCCATCCAGCCTCTGCTTAAAAGCCTCCAAAGAAGGAGCCTCCACCACGGCCCGGGGGAGAGAGTTCCACTGCCGAACAGCCCTCACAGTGAGGAAGTTCTTCCTGATGTTCAGGTGGAATCTCCTTTCCTGTAGTTTGAAGCCATTGTTCCGTGTCCTAGTCTGCAGGGCAGCAGAAAATAAGCTTGCTCCCTCCTCCCTATGACTTCCCCTCACATATTTGTACATGGCTATCATGTCTCCTCTCAGCCTTCTCTTCTGCAGGCTAAACATGCCCAGCTCTTTAAGCCTCTCCTCATAGGGCTTGTTCTCCAGACCCTTAATCATTTTAGTTGCCCTCCTCTGGACGCTTTCCAGCTTGTCAGCATCTCCCTTCATCTGCGGTGCCCAAAACTGGACACAGTATTCCAGGTGTGGTCTGACCAAGGCAGAATAGAGGGGGAGCATGACTTCCCTGGATCTAGACGTTATTCCCCTATTGATGCAGGCCAAAATCCCATTGGCTTTTTTAGCTGCCGCATCACATTGTAGGCTCATGTTTAACTTGTTGTCCACGAGGACTCCAAGATCTTTTTCGCACACACTGCTGTCAAGCCAGGCGTCCCCCATTCTGTATCTTTGATTTCCATTTTTTCTGCCGAAGTGAAGTATCTTGCATTTGTCCCTGTTGAACTTCATTTTGTTAGTTTCGGCCCATCTCTCTAGTCTGTCAAGATCGTTTTGAATTCTGCTCCTGTCTTCTGGAGTGTTAGCTATCCCTCCGAGTTTGGTGTCATCTGCAAACTTGATGATCGTGCCTTCTAACCCTTCGTCTAAGTCGTTAATAAAGATGTTGAACAGAACCGGGCCCAGGACGGAGCCTGCATGACTATGATGCTTCAACTCTCGATAAAGGCAGGGTTTCAGCAGGAAGTCTAGAAACATCATGCAATGGGCAGTGTGCTGATCCATTGCTGGACTGTCCCTTTAGTATTCTAAAAGTTAAAGGTTTTCCCCTGACGTTAAGTCCAGTCGTGACCGACTCTGGGGGTTGGTGCTCATCTCCATTTCTAAGCCGAAGATCCGGCGTTGTCCATAGACACCTCCAAGGTCATGTGGCCAGCATGACTGCATGGAGCGCCATTACCTTCCCACCGGAGTGGTACCTATTGATCTACTCACATTGGCATGTTTTTGAACTGCTAGGTTGGCAGAAGCTGGGGCTAACAGCAGGCGCTCATTCTGCTCCCGGGATTTGAACCTGGGACCTTTTGGTCTGCAAGTTCAGCAGCTTAGCACTTTAACACACTGTGCCACCAGGGGCCCATTAGTATCCTAGGACACTAAAAAAGGTAAGTTTGATGAGGTCCATAGAAATATCCAATGGGAGCAGAAGATGAGAAGTAAAAATCAACAGACAATGAGTGTGAGGCCTGTGATTTTGTTTTAGGAGTTATAAATTTTGAATGTACAGTAGAGTCTCACTTATCCAACATAAACGGGCCGGCAGAATGTTGGAAAAGTGAAAATGCTGGATAATAGGAGGGATTAAGGAAAAGCCTATTAAACGTCAAATTACATAATGATTTTACAAATTAAGCACCAAAACATCATGTTTTACAACAAATCGACAGAAAAAGCAGTTCAATACATGGTAACATTATGTAGTAATTACTATATTTACAAATTTAGCATGAAAACATTGACTACAAAAACATTGGCTATTAACAAATTGACTACAAATAAAGATAGAATTGCATAAAATGAATTTACAGTAACAATTATTGAAAATTAAATCTGTAAAACATTCAGTCCTTGCTGCCTAGAGAAACAGCTGTGGATCTGGGCAGACTGTTGGATAATCCAGAACGTTGGATAAACGAATGTTGGATAAGTGAGACTCTACTGTACTTAATAGTGTGGGTTTGTTTATGTTCGGGTGATTGTCCCAGATATATTTGTGTTAGTTATTGTAGTTTAGCTTTAGCTATAATGAAAAACAAAATTCTTTGTACTATTTTTGTTTTCTTTAACTTTCCTTCTGTATTTCTTCTTGTGTATTTCTGCATTGCTGTATTTTTGAATAAAAAATCAATGTAGAAAAAATACATTTTTCTATGACAGCTTTACAATGTGTGCATGTTATCATATGCATTTTTCAATAACAGCTTCATGGATTTCTGAAAGCAATGAAAGATGATTCCATGTATTTCCTCTAGTCTAGAAAACTACAGAAATCTGCTTCCCAAAAATTTGATGAAGACAATTCCTCACACATCCTCAACTGAGGCTACAAAATAGACATTTATAAAATTATTACCTCTGACTGGACTTAGCAGAAGCAAAAATGCTTGATAAATCACACTTTGGAGTCATTTTCACGTTAGCTGAAATTCTGTCAAAAGCTAAAAATAACCAAAAATGACTATTGGAAAAGTACTCTGCCTATATCATTCCTTGCAACATTTTTCATGTATAGTTAATCTTGTTCTTTAATATCACAAACATTTTAAAGCCAATGCCTTCAGCTCTTAAAAAATAAAATATCACTTATATTACATTGCATAGTGATTAGGAAAAAAACTCAAAGCATAAACAAGTAGTTTTATTCATGTTTTGTTTATGTCCAACTATTTCCCAGAGCTATGCCACACACCTACTCACATTACCTAGAAAACATGCCTGCATAAAAAGGCACTAGCATATAGTGATTAGCCTACTTCTAAGCAGAAAAAAAAATCTATAATGCCATTTATATCTATGAATGTGTCATAACTTTAGAGTAAATATGTTATCTATAAAAACTGTGATCTGTTTAAGCTGGAAGCATCTTGTCCTCAGTGCATTCTTTTTGTTTCATCTACTGAGTTTCCTACAATCATTGTTATAATAATGTAAATTCTCAAATTTAGGACTTCATCAGATGGATGGCGGCATGGAGGCCTTCAACCCGCCAGCTGGCAAAGCAATCGTATGGGGGGAAGCAAAGAGCACAGGTAGTGATCTGGCAACATGGGAGGCTTCCCGTGTTGCCAACTCTAGGCCTGGGTGGCAGACGGAAGTCATGTGCACTGTGCACACACCTTGCTTCTGTTTTTGTGATTACTGGCTGGCCAGGGAAATTGAGCAGAGCAAAATGAGGCGAGGTGAAATAACCAACTCCATGCCTCACCCTTAAGAGCATCACTGCTGCTGGCTGTGTTGGATTCTGGTTGTGTGTATATGAAATGTAAATCAAGTGTTTCTGCTGTTTTGCAAGTGTGTGTTTCAGCAATGAAACAGTTAACAGCAGGCCAGTTTGACTGACAGCCTGCTGTGACCTATGAGACATGATTTCCGGCCTTGGAGGTCAGAACTTCCTTCGGACTAAGGAATGTGTGTTTCTTATCTCTTGTTGTACTGTGAGAGACGAGCTGAGCCGAAGAATGCCAACTTCGAGCAATGGACTTTGCTGCTTTGTAAATATCTTTGTAAATATTAAATAAGTGAACGTCAGACTGCAGATGTCTTTGAGTCTGACATTGGAGGAATTGGTGAGGGCAGAAGTTCACTAATTCATCAGGGTACTGGTCCGGAGCTGACTGATCAATCGTTTTGAAGAAACCCACCCACACGCACCCTGACCCCTGGCTCTGCATCCTGACAGGCTGCCACTGGCCATCTGATGAGGTCATAAAGGTGATGAAGCATTGTGTAAATTCAGGTATCACACAAACTCCTATGTACTCTCTTGCCTCCAAGCAATAAAAAAGAAAACTCAAGAAAGCATAGAATCATAAAATCATAGAGCTGGAAGAGACCACAAAGGCCATCCAGTCCTATGTACTGCCATGAAGGACCATAGAATCAAAGCACTCCTAAGATATGGCTGTTCATCCTCTGTTTATAAACCTCCAGAGCAGGAGACTCTACCATACTTCCAGATAGCATGCTAAACTGCAGAACAATTCTTACTATCTGGAGGTTCTTCCTGATATTTAGGTGGAATCTTTTTTCCTGCAACAGTTTCTGGGACCAAATATTCATGTGCAGGCTCCATGCCTTAACATTATTGTTGCTCTGACACTAAAATTTACTAATGTATATGTCTACTTAAGTCACGGGGAGGCCACTCTGGCTGGTCTGAGAATCATGCCTAAATCACCTGTGGACCATATCACTCATGATAGCAAAATAGCTATGTGTGTATATATCTCTCATTTTATTCAAAGAGCAGGGACACATGTCTTGGTTTGGAGGCCACCATGTCCCTAGAAGCAAGGTTTCTACTTCACAGTCAAAGGAGAATGTGCCTTATACAAGGGAATCCTTTTTTTTTTTTGTAGTTCCAACATTAGAACATGAAAGCAGCCAATAAAAACACCACTTTCACCTGCCCCATTATCAATGAAAATATGAGCTCCACCTGCCTAGCTGTACTTTGTTTTGTACTGGATTGAATTCAGGATGGAAAGCCTTCATGATCAGCCAGGGCTTTTCAACCAGCCTGACTGCTATTATCATGCACCATCTTTTATCTCTATTTATCAATAAATGGAGATGGAAAATTCTATCTTCCCCTCTGAAAAACCTAAATGCTTTAAAAACAGTCTTTGTTGTCAAGAAGGGACATGGAGAATATGTCACTGCTAGACAGAAAGTAGTGAACTTTCAATTCACCATTACCACCAACTGAACAATTAGAAGTATCAAAAAAAAATCAGGTTACATTTCAATTACCTGCAGCTATATTCATAGTACCAGTCCAGAAAAATCAATGATACTTGAAACACAACTCACTGAAGCATGCCTGTTGTCTGCTATAACTAAGGTTCCGGATCCATCAATGTATGGAGAAAAATAATTTTTGAAAGAAATATTTGCTTGCAAATCACTTGCCATATTCCATTTTACTCTAGTAACTGCACTTTACCCTCGGCCTGATCCAAATTCTATAGTAGAAGATATAATGGAAAACAATATTGAATCACTGTGTCTTCTCTGACAGTGTCTGACAACTGAAGATTTAGTGAACTTTAAGTATGAATATTCATGGACTGACAATCTTGTTTGTCTTTATAGCTGACAGTCTTAGTTAATAACCACCTTCAGTATTATCATGTATGTGTTCTTGTGGTTTCTTTTAACTGTTTACCTCTGTATATTAGTTAATGATACATTTTTAGATAAAAAAAAAACTTAGGTCTTATATCTGAATGATCTTTTATTTAGATGTAATGAAATCATTTCCATGACTGCTACTTAGAATTATATCCAATGACTAAACTGGAAAAATACGTCTTCCTCCATATAAAACATGCTTACCATCCATCAGTTAGAGATGCATCACTAATGGGACATTACTACTGTCTAAATGATTATCTATCCTAGTTTTGACGGGTGGTAGCATTCTATTCGACCTCTTGATTGATGCACTGAAAAAGCTATCTATAAAGATTGTGAAATCCTTTTGGAGTGGCAACAACTAATTTATATCCAACAATTATTAGATGTACTTCAAATTGTCTTTTTGTTTTGCTTTATGTGACAATAAACGTGCTACCAGCTTGTGATTCAGAGTTTCCTTTCTCCTGTAATGTTTCAGACCACACATATTCTAAAATGGAATAGATTTAAATGATACTCATACTCTTCATTCTATAATTCCTTAGCATTTAAGAGCCTTTACTAAATAAAGCACACACATAGAAAGCTCTTCAACAATACAGCTGAACAGCCTTGTTGAAGCATAATCAATCCATCCATCATTTGGTCTTCACAAATAACAAATATTTTCTTTAAAAATTTTAAAAAAACAATATTAACTTCTAAAATGACCTCTTGTCTGACTGCTTTTCTTTTTTAATTTTCCAGCTGCTCTCAACCTAAATCAAACAAAGCATTAGGGCCATTTCACCAGTAGCCATTTCACCAGTAGCATGATAGATATCCACCCACACCTTTAAAACTTCCTGGAAATTGGTTGCAAAAGGTGTTCCACATCTCTGAATCAGTTGCATGGGGAGACTGCAGTAGAAAAGGAAGATAAGTCCCGGGGACTTCCGGTGAGCACATATGGTGACAGACACGATTCCCCAGAGCTCCTAGTGAATCACCCGATGCTTCGCCAGGTTTGAGCCTTTGGCTCACCTCCTTGCTGCGGATCGATACGGGAGGGGTTGCTAAGTCAGCAGGGCATTCCCGATGGCCCCAAAAACCATTTACCCCATAATTTTCAATAAAAATCACTTTTCAAAAACAAAAAAAGGAAGGTAAGTCCCTTCTATTTTTCTGGATCCCACTGTTGCAGCAGCAGAAATCCAGTTTGATTTATAATGGAAAGTATGAAAACATAATCTCTTTATAGGTTTCTACAGCTCTTACAACAAAACTGGGAAATTAAGTATCAATTCCTAACTCAAATGTCTATTACTGAACAAGATAAAGCAATAATAATAGAAAGTAAGTTATGAAGAAGATCAAGATATGGAGGATGAAATCATGTTATAAGAATAACTCTGAATTCCATACACTTCTATATCTTGTTGAACTACTGATCCTATCAGCCTGTGGGACAATCACCTACATTTATGGATGGGAATAGCTACAATCTATCTTCATCTGAAGGGACATACAATCCCAATGTCTGGTAGAGGGCCAGTAAGTTTATGGTTTAGCACTGCATAACTGTCTCACACTTGCCAGTTTATAGAACCTTCTTAATTTTCTTCTGTTACACAGCCTATAGAAAGGAAGATATTATGAAAGGAAAGAGAGGGCACAGTTAAACTCATACTGTAATGTTCTGGCCAATTTCATCACATACACAAAGATATAAACTCACAGTCTGCTGAAATTTGGGATGAGAATTGGGACTGTATAAATCTTAAATTATTTTAGTAGTCTAGTTGATCTCTCATTATAATATTTTGAAGGCTTTCCTTTCCTTTTAAATTATATGTTGGATCTTGTTATTCTCATGAAATCTTGGAGCAATCACTGGATGTTCTTGTGAGTGTGGTAGGACTGAAAGAAAGGGTTCTTAGAAACATCAAGCAGGGAGATGTGTCTTTTCAGATAATCTGAATTTAAGGTTCATCCAATCCATGCTGATAAATTTTGTAGTTAAATAACATAATGGGTAACTGAGCTTTAGTCATTTTTATCTTTTTTCTCTACTTATTGTCATATTAAAAAGTGTGACCCACACTTGCAGCTATGAAAGAAATAATAAAGGGATAAGTAATGAAATTTAAAGATTAAAATGATACTACATATCAAGCTGTGTGAATCATTTTTATATGTAAAAGAATATAATGCTCTGATTAGCATTTTAAATAGAGGTGTTTTAAAACTCAGTACAGCCTCTTTAAAAAGTTTTAGGCGTTTTAAAGACCTTATAAATGCAAATCACAATAGATATGCAAATAAAAGATGTAGTTTCATTGTAATATATTAATGCGGCAGAGCTATCCTTTGCATTTATTGTTCTAACACACTTAAAAATATTGATTTTACACCCTGTTTAATGCACTTCTAGTCACTCAAAAATTGTCAATGCTCTCTGTGTTTAACTATTTAACACCTCCAGTAAGAAAAAGGATACAGACAAGATGCAGTTAAATAAAACAGCAAAGTTGTATAATATCAAAAATGTAAAGACAAAATCACACTTGCAAATAGAGAGATGCTGTGTAATGATTGCTAACTTTATCAGAGATTTATGTAATTAACTGCTTTGATGTGTTTGTGATATGTTCATATATTCTCATAGGAGCACCTGAATGCAAGGTGGAATTTTAAATGTAAATGATATCAATTTTTACTGTGCGTGTTATACTCCCAGCTTCATTCTAGTCAATCCATCTTCTAGTGTTTTCCAGATTTGATAGTCTATTAATACACATAATCCCACATTCCACATCTGGAACCTACCAGAGCAATAAAAATGTTCAAAGTCTGATCATCAATACAGAAATTCAAGAAGGAGGAGGAGGGAATGAATATATTTCAGATTCTCCTACCAATTCTTTCACTTGCACTGTCACTAACTGAAACTTTTAAAAGGTGAGGGCCACATTCCCTTCTCGAAAAAAAGATAAGACAGTGGCATCACCTAGGGAGAATAAGCTGGTGAAAAGTAGCACCAGAGTTAGTGGTATATCCATCCTTTTTCTATCTTTCCTTTTCTTTCTTTCACATCAATCCATACAAGCACCAAGGAGAGCAGAACTATGGTCTTGAGCCTTGCATAATTCTTTTTTCTTCTGCATCTTGATAAACGTATGTGCTTAATTATGCTATCAGTGAAATACTGCCTGAAGAAAAGCTGGTGTGCTTGTTAAGGTTCTTTCGGGGATATATCTCAATAGGATAAGCCACAACTGGTTGTAAAAAACTACAGAACTTTCTCAGGGGCAGTAAGGCCTGCTGATTTCATGGGATGATTCTTGGAATTACTTAAATTAACAAAAGTTTATTCTCATATAGAAGAAGGTGGCTAAATAATAGAAATCAATATTGTTGCCTGAGTAGAAAAAAGAAAGATCCGGGAAGAACACTGATATACAAGGGTATGGGAGATAGAGCTCCAAAATCAGTGGAGTAGTATATCCACTTTTCACTTTAATCTTTACATGAAATAATAATAATTGATCAAACTGTATCATTAGGTCCTTCAAATTAAAAACAGAATTCAGATTTGCCACCCAGAAAGACCCATATTTTTCTTGCCCATGGAATAAATAATCCCCTAAAATCTATTATTTTGGGGGGACTACTAATTAATTTGGAGGAATTACTAATTATTTTGGAGTAGTGCGAATCTGGGGAGCAGGGTGAGCTCTTGCTGTTAGCCCCAACTTCTGCCAACCTAGCAGTTTGAAAACATGCAAATGTGAGTAGATAAATAGGTACCACTCTGGTGGGAAGGTAATGACACTCCATGTAGTCATGTCGGCCACATGACCTTGGAGTTGTCTACAGAAAATGCCAGCTCTTTGGTTTAGAAATGGAGATGAACACCAACCCCCAGAGTTGGATACAACTTGTTGTGACTGCGCCTTCGGGGATTATGGTTGATGGTGATGGGATTAGAAGAGGAAGAAAAAACTCTCGTGATGAGGGTTCATTGGAGGAGTTGCGCAGGAAACAGATTAGAGAGCTCAATGGGGAATCTTCTGAGGAAGATTCAGATGGGGAGTTTGGGGAAGAAATGGATGCTGAGGAGCAGGTGGTGGCTGGGGAAGTGGGCACTGAATGGGCACAGCCACCGGAGATGTCTGGGGATTTGGGGCCTATGGATACTACTGAACCTGGGGTGTCTGCAGGAGCAGATCCCACTTGGGATGCTTGGAGAAGGGAGGATGGCTCTTTAAGTGTTCATGGGGCTAAGTATGGGCAGGATGATTGGGACTCCGATGAACTATTAGGCACTCCTGATCCACGAGCCCGAGCTGTGTGGAGTTCGGACTCTGAGTAAGATCTGGGACACCTGGTGTTTGGGTGTGAGTGTTTGGTCACCCAAGAGGAAGGGGAATAAAATGGGAATGTTTGGCCACTTCACTTTGCGTGTGGCAAGGTGTTGCTGAGGCGCCATTGGGATTTCTGTGCATTCGTGAAGACTGGACTGGGACTGTGCTTCTGATCTGCTGTTACCATCGTTGCTTGGCTCTTTGTGCCTTTTCGTGGACCTGGTTTTGATGACTGCACCCTCTTCGGACCCTGGATTGGAATTTGACCTTGCGTCTGTCTTCGCCATTTGATTGACGACTACTCTCGGCTTTTGACTTCTGGCTTGCCCTCCGGATTTCGCTGCTGCCTCCTGACCTGACCTTGGATCCTCCTGATGATGTCTCTTCACCCTCCTCTTGGAGCTCTTGGCTTTATCTGCACTGTGGAAGCAGTTTACTGCATTTCTAGTTTGTTTGCTTTCAGACCAGTTTGGTGTTTTCTTTTGGGAACTGTCCCTTTAAATCCACAGAGCCAGCTGGCTGCTACAGAAAGGGCTTGGACCCAAAAAGTGCCTTTTGCACTAAGTTTGTTTAGCCTTGTTTTTCCTGCTTGGAGTTCCGGATTTCAGTTACTCATTGCAGCTTTTGGAAGGTTTCAAGTTCTTGTTTATTTTGCCTATTTTTTAGTAGTCAACTCAATTTGTTTTCTAAGCTGAATTGAAGCGTCTTTTTAGTTTTATTTGACTGCCTGCGTGGATAAACAGCTGGGCTTGTTAAGACATACTTTTGAGTTATATTTTTGTTCGGACTGTTCTTGAAACATTGATAGTGAAGTGTTTCAAGATATCTTCTGTGTTTATGTTTACTTTTTGGCTTATCTCCTGAATAAACTCTGTTTTGTTCGTTAATTGGCATCTGACTCTTGACACAACTAGATTTAATGTCAGGGGAAAACCTTTACCTTTAATTTTAAGTAAACATATAAATTAATTTATAAATAAATAAATATAAATACATTTATAAACATATCAATATTTTTTCTTAATGGCTTTTACCATCCTATTCTATATTTGCTCTGTATCTCATTTAAATCACTGATCAACTATTCATTCTGCAGATATGCATGGAGAAATCCTTCATAAATGTTGGCCTACAATGAGCAGTCTCTTGCTGCATATAAAACTCTGTTAACTAAGTCGGAAGGAAAATTACAGGCCATATCACTAAGCCAGGCACACTTAGGATGCATTTACAGTTTTGAATTAATGTAATTTGACACCACTTTACCTGCCATGTCTCAATACTATAGTATCATAGGAACACAGTGTTAGCCATCTCTGTCAAAGAGTGTCAGTGCCTCACCAATTACAAGTCCCAAAATTACACAGCAACATGCCATGTCAGTTAAAATGATTTATAACTGCATTAATTTTAGTGTAATTTATTATAATTTCTTTTCTTTCTGTTCTGAGTACCAAAGATACAGAATGACTGCATCTGTTTTCTATATGACTCACAGAATACCGAATTTAGCTATTTAGCAATGAGACCCTACACTGAAGGATCAAAATTGGACGAATCCCAGGAGTCAATGTTTTTGAGTCATGCTAGTTAAAGTGGTGTCAAACTGCATTAATTTTACAATGTAAATGAACCCTTAGTCATGTCTTGACTTTTAAAATTCATTTCAATGAGATCCAAATTTGGCTTGTACTTAAGCCAACATTAGTAGGAAAGGATCCTCCTAAAAACATTTATAAAGAATATTGCCAACCAACAGATGAATTAGAAGACAAAGGGAATATTCTAAAATTAATGCTTCTCAATTTTAGTCTTTGAAGACAAAAAGAGGATCACAAGGAAAGTAAGGAAGAACTCACGTTTAAAAATTACAATAATGGGGGTTTCTTGCCTGACTTTCAATTCCAGAGTCATGAAGTCTGGCAGCCTCACAATCTGATCCCTTACTTGAACTATTTTGTGTTTTCAAGGGGTGACACTTTGTGAAGAATAAATGTAGCAATCTGGTTTATAGTACACCTCAAGGATATCTTAAATTGTTAAAAATAAATTGTAAAAAACCCAAAATGAATCAAATTTTCTACCAAGTGAACTGCACAAATTGTAGACATACAGTTGTTCTCAGCATGGGAAATACTGTACTGTGCCTTTGCGTCTTATTGCTCTGTAAAAAGAACAATGTGACAACCATAATGAAGTGCTGCCGACCTAGTTAAATATTAAAGCATTTCAAACCCAGACTTGTAAGCACTTAAGTACTTAAATACATCTGCTAAGATGGGTGAATCTTATTCATTCCATAGTTCCATTCCAACCTTTTGAGAATGAAAGGGTTAAACACAGAGTTGATGAATCTAATCTACAATTCAACTAAAGCTAATTAAGATTGTTTAGAGCAGGTAGTTTCCAATTTTAGATGGAAATACAGACCACTTTCTAGAGCTAATCTGTATTTTTTCCTTCCTGGAAACTAACAAAAGGAATTAAGTTAATAATAAACTTAAATAGACTTATCCAAAGATTCACATTATTCTTTGTCCTTGGAAACTCATAATAAACCCCACACATCTATAAACTAATGAAATGATAATAATCAGAAGGTGTTGTAGTAGAGCCTGTAAGTAATGTTGCAAGCAGTAGTATGAGTACCAGAAGGGGGAAAAGGGCTACTCGCAAACAGGAGTCAGATGAAGAACAGCAATGGAAAAGGATTCGGGATATACTTATGGCACCTACTGATGAAGACACATTCGAAGGGTTTTCAAGTGACAGGGAGTCAATGAGCAAGGAAGGAGATGTGGTGGATGGGAATAGAGACATAAAGAGGGTTACTCGGGAGCAGGAATCAGATGAAGATTGGGAGAGGAAGAAGATCCGGGATATACTTACTGCTCCCATAGATGAGCAGTATTGGGTTTCTCTGGGAATGATGGGTCTGGGAGTGATGAGGATGGGGAGGACACAGTGGATTGGACTAAGGTACAAGAGATAAGGGATATATGTGCAGAGCCAACCTCTAGTGACACGTTTGTGGGGTTTCCGGGACATGAGGATTGGCAAACAGAAGATACATCTGAATCATGGGGAAGCCTAAGTCTTGACAAGAGATGGAGGAACTGGAGGGATGGAAACAGGGGTTCACGTGTGAAGACAAGGTCAGCTGTAAGAGATGATGATGGGGTGGAGGCAAGCTCATTACCGGATAATGATGTGTAAGATAAAAGTAGGCTCTGAAATGGGGAACCTTTGCAGAAGGCAAAGTGTTGGCTACATTATTGTATCATGTGTATTTGTCGCTGCCTGTTCTCGTGTTGGGTTTTGCATCCAGGTTCTGCAGCCTGGAGTTTGTGTTACCTGTGGATCTTCAACTTGGACTGACTTCTCATGAGTGTGGCTTTCTCCCTTCCTTGGATTGTGGACTGACTTGATGACAACTCTGTCTGACAGACTTGGAAACGACGTATCTTTGGGCTTCTTCGGCGATGACTCTTGGACTACAGCTGGCTTTGGCAACTCCTCCTTGCAGTTAACTCTTTGGGGGCAGCGCTGTTTGTGGGAAGTCTTTGTGTACAACGCTGCTTGTTTGCTGACTGCTTTTTAATCTGGTTTTTCCTCCTGTTTAACCTGATTATTTTCTGTTTGCTTTTTGGAGCCCACCTTGGGTAAATTCTTTGAGTTATGGCCAGAGACACTGAAGCTAAGTGTCTCTGAGCTTTTATTTGTTTTTGCAATAAACCTTTTGTTGGACTAAATAGTGTGTGTGGCTCTTTAAGGCCTCTGTGTTTCAACAGAGGGAGTTTAATTGCTAAAAGGCTAATTCTCCAGTAGATGAACACAAGCAAAGGGCTAAAAATAACTCACTTGTACCAAGACACACGTGAACTAGCAATGTGAAAGAAAATATAATAATGGTCCTGAATGATAAAGTCACTGATTTTATTTTCAGAAAGAATATGACAATTATAGTATGATAATATGTTGTGAATGAGTCTTCTGAGGCTGCCCCATGTAAGCCGCCCCGAGTCCCCGTGGGGAGATGGTGGTGGGATATAAATAAAGTTTTATTTATTAATAATGGTGAGATCAGGAGAGGAAGGAAGAATCCTCGTGAGGAGGGCTCGCTGGAAGATTTATATACAAAGAATCAGGGAGATTGATGAGGAATCTTCTGAGGAAGTTTCATGTGAGGATTTGGGAGAGGGTGTTGAGGTGGAAATGGATGCTGAGGAACCAGTGGTGACGGTGGAAGCTGGCATAGATTCGGCACGGGCTCCGGAAGGGTTTGGGGAGGAATCCGGATCCATGGATGCTGTTGATGCTAGAGAAGCTTGGGTATCTTCAGAAGCAGATCCCACATGGTCTGCCTGGAAGAATGAGGCTGGATCCACAGGTGTGAACAGAGTTGGGTGTGGGCAGAATGATATTGATTCTGATGAAGAATTTGGGACACCTGATCCTAGGGCGTTGGAAGTTTGGACGCCCAAGGAAACCTAAATAAATTGGGGATGTTTGGCCACTATGCTTTGCGTGTGGCAAGGTGTTGCTGGGCGCCATTGGGTTTCCTGTACGTGACTCTGAAGACTGGCTTGGGACTTTGCAACAGATGTAAGTTTGATCCGGGTTATTCTGCAATGGAGGGCTGGAATTGTGTGGGTTTCCCTGGACTGCATTGTTATTACTATTTTGCATTAGCTGCTGTTCGCCTTCGTTGTTTTGGCTTTCTGTGCCATTCCATGACATGGACCTTCTTTTGATGACTTCAACTCTTTGGACCTTGGACTGGAATTCGACTCGGCTTTGCTCTTTGCTCCCAAAACGTGGTTTGGCGTCGTTCTCAATTCTGTGGCTGCTTTCTGTTGCTGACTACTGGCTTTGCTCTTGACCCTGATGCTGGCTGCTTATCCCGACTTCGGACTGGCTTGACGTTTTCCTGCTCTAATCCTTCAATTCCTGGCTTGGCTTTTGCTCCTGCAGCGGTTTGACGCTGCTTGCTTATCCCAACTTCAGACCGGCTTGACGACGCTTTCCTGCTCTGCTCCTTTAACTCCTGGCTTGGTCTTCACTCCAGCGGCGGTTTGCTGCGGGCTCGCCAGCGTCTTTCTGTTCCGCTTGCTTTGCTGCTCTCAACAGAGAGTTCTCCAGCCCGGTTTGGGTGTTTGTTTTGGTTTAAAGCTACTTTCGTACTCCTGAATTTTGGGAAGGTTTTGGGGGCTTTGTAGCTGTTTGCTTTTGTTTGTTTCACCATTTCAAGCCCGTTTTGTGCTTTTGGGCTGAGTTCAAGTATTTTATGTTTAGTCCGGATTTTATCTCTGGTTAATCCGGATTATATGTCAGTTTGTGTTTCTGGCATTTCTTCTGTTTTAACTACTTAATAACACTGAAGTTTATGTGTTTTAAGTTTCTGCTAATTCTTGAACTCTTTGAACTATTTTTGGACTATTACTTTAATAAACTATATTTTGCTCTCAGTTGGCATCTGACTTTTGACATAATATTTGTTCTTTTATATAGAAAACCTTGGAAAAAGCCATTAGCATTTATATATTATAGGCAGTCCCCAAGTTATGAAGAAGATCATTTCTATAAATTTGTTTGTAAGTCAGAACAGATACACTGATTAAGTGTAACTCCAGCCAAGCTTTAATTGAGACACCTTATCCTCATGACAACTGTTTCAGGAGTGATTTTCTTTTCCAAAGAGCAAATTTCTCTCACTTCTTGTTGTTTCAATTTTGTTTTTAACTATGAGTTGTTTGTAAGTCAGATGCGTGTAACTTGGGGACTGTCTGTAAATTCATTTTATCATACATATGTAGGCTTTCAATTTTTTAGAATGAGATATCATAGCTACCCATGTAGTGTTAGGGTACCATTAGACAATATGATTCAATTTAAATGTTTAAATATTTAATTGTTTTTTTATTTGGTATTTTCCTTGTTTTTAAATTTTAGTGGTTGTGTTATGTTATTGTTAGGCACCTTCAGTGCCTATGGGGAGAAAGGATAGAAATAATAATAATAATAATCATCATCATCATCATCTGCAAAGTAGCAACCTTAAATACCACTTAAAGCCATTTTGTAAATTACCTAAAGGGCAGAATAAGTTTTACATTTTAAGATGGCTGCACATTCTTTGGCTACCCAAAAACTTCAGTCTTCAAAGAGCGAAGAAAAATCAGAGTGTTTATTCTCCAAAACTCATATGCTTTTTGTAGGGTGAAATGTAAGAGTTTCATATTTATCTAAAAATAAATATACTTCTGTGAATTCATAAAACATTGGATAGAAAACATTGGTCAGAGGTAGGACAAGGAAAAACAAAAATGTAATACATAAATTGTCAGTGCAGAACCTAAAAAGATAATGCAACTAGTAGTAAGGTCAAGTGATCAACAATCTAAATATGTTGATCAATAGGATGCCACCTTTTCCCATTGACTCATACTACCACCTACACACACACATATAGAAGGTTAAGTAGCAGTAGTGAAGAAACAAGTGATAATTTAAAAAGCAGTCACTCCTTATTCAAATAAGAAATTTAAAGTCCATATCACAGTCTTTCCATATTTAGTTTCTCTGGTATCATTTCTAGATGACTTGGTACTGTAAGTATTACTGTAATCCAACTACATCCCCAAACCATGCTTGTAGACTTCATATTTTCAATTTGTAATTTCAATCAAGCTTTCCCTTTTTTCTCTTCTATCCATTTGGAACAAAACTTTATCAGGACATAAACTGACTATTTCTTGAAATTATTTATCATGTAATGATTTTGTAGATAGCTAGATAGATATAGGAACAATGAGATCTAATCACAGTGACAATGTTGTTTTCTGGCAGCCACAATCATGCAAATATATCAATGTTTACATATAAGCAAACCAAACATATGCACCACCAAAACCAATGACAAGTGGGATCCTCTCACCTCTGCAGGAGTCTACCGTATACCATGCAGCTGTGGACAAGTCTACATAGGGACCACCAAATGCAGCATTGCCCAAACATGAATCAAGGAACATGAAAGGAACTGCAGACTAACCCAACCAGAGAAGTCAGCCATAGCAGAGCTCTTGATGTATGTACCTGGACACAGCATATTATTTGAGAACACAGAAATGCTGGACTACTCTAACAACTACAGTGCCAGACTACACAGAGCATCCACAAGCACGAAATCCATAAGAATGTGGACAATTTTAACAGAAAGGAGGAAACCATGAAAATGAACACAATCTGGCTACCAGTATATAAAAAAACTCTAACATCAGGACAGTAAATAAAGAACAACACTCAAAAACAGGGGAATCCCAGGCAAAAAACAATCAGCTAATCACCTTCCAACAAAGGATTCCCTTAGGCAGGAAGCAACCAAGCTGTTAGGGATTCCTCTTCTTTGGAAGAGGAAGGGGAGCAGGAAAGTGTTCATGAATCTGAGGGTGAGTTGGAATCTGAGGAGGAGACTTTGCAAGTACCCTCATTTCAGGAGAGGCAAAAGGAATCAGAGCAGAGACGTCGTTCAGCTAGATTAGCTGCCAGAAATGCAGCTGAGTAATTAGGAACTGCCCTAGCAGCTGTGAGGGGTCTCAGGTCTATAAAGCAGAAGCAGGTGCAGGTAGCTCTTGCTGGTAACAAACTGACTCTAATGCCTTTGCTTTCCTAGTGTCTGCTTCGAGTCTACATCTGGATTTATTGCTGTTTCTTTGTCTAAAGTAAGACTACTGTTTGAGGGTTGTTGTATGTTTTTCGGGCTGAATGGCCATGTTCTAGAAGTATTCTCTCCTGCCACATCTATGGCAGGCATCCTCAGAGGTTGTGAGGTATGGAGGTATGGAAAAACTACTATTTGAGTTGGGAGTTTATCAGAGACTAAGAACTGTGCTTGCCCTATGACTTCCTTGCTTCCTTTTGCATTATTCCACTGAGTGTGATGTACTTTATGTTTTGCTGAAGTAAAGCAGTTTTCATTTACTTACTACATTGTTTTAAGCCTTTTCTTGAAAGACAAAACAGGACACAAGCTTTGAAGCTGCAAGGTTATTCAATACTAATCAAGATGATCAATTGTAACATTCACACCTGCCTCAAACAGACAAGACTTCTTTCTTTCACCCTGTACATTTCACAGATATATCAACGACACTTGCCTAGTTTCCAACAAACCTCACAACCTCTGAGGATGCCTGCCATAGATGTGGATGAAATGTCAGGAGAGAATGCTTTTGGAACATGGCCATACAGCCCGGAAAACTCACAGCAACCCAGTGATTCAAGCCATGAAAGCCTTTGACAACAGGGACACATATTCAATATTATGAAAATAAAAATTCCATCTTAGTTTGAAAGCCAGGAGGGGACTCTATGATACCTTTGTGCAACGGAAGAAAGACTATCTGAAAAAAGAGAGAAATATCTCCTAGGTTCTTTACAAGCCATCTTTATGATTGCTCTCATTCCTGATACAGAAGACATAGGTTTGTTTGTTTGTTTGTTTTTAAAAAAAGAGAAGTCAATTTTAACATAATCCTAAGATTTGGATTATACCAATATCTTCTGTTTCCCTTTCCCATTCCTCTCCTTGCTGGCATGGCTACATGGAGGAAGCATTGAACTCATTGAAGCAAGTATAAGGGATTGTTTAACTCAAGCCACTGTTTATTTTATACCCACACATACACTCATATGCATGTGCATGTGTGCTCACACACACACACACACACACACACACACACATTATTATCCTCTCATAAATATTATAAAGACACACAATCCTATTCTCTGTGAACACTACGGAGTTATAATTGGAGGCCTCTTATCACCCCCCCCCCCGAATTGTGTAAATCTGACAATTGATTTGTCATGTTTAACAGAAGTACTCTTGTAAATGAGGTTTTCCCTGGATTTAAAAATTCAAATACGGTATTTAACTTCTTTTTTTTTACATTTAACATGTTTTTTTTGTTGAAATTTATAGGAAATCCTCCCAGAACTGTGGAGGCTTGTATATCTACTTGTTTGTTTTGACATAGATAAATAATATTTCATTGTTAATCCTATATGATTTCAGAGGACATAGTTATGTTTTAGACAGTGTATATGGTGCTCTAATATACATATTGTGTACAACTCGCATATTGGACCATTATTGTTTATCACATTTTGATACATTGTTTATGATAGACAATATCTGTGTTCTTCACTAATTTTCTTTGCAAACAAATCTTTGTCACAAGTATGATAGCTAAATTTTATACTTCCAATTCTATACAAACAAATGGTAATGCACAAACAGGATTTTTTAAGCATAATCTTATATAAATATCATTGTTTTCATTTTGATGAATTTATCAGTCCCTGAAAGAAACTAATTCAAACAACAAATTTGTAATCTACTGGGTCATACTTAGGGCCTGTCTTGGACACATACCCCAGATTGGACCAGAGGTTGCTCCAGAATGTCATATGAGGTTTAGGGACATCATCCATTGGTGCTTTCCCCTCTCCATGAAATGACCCTCAAATTATCAATGCATCATATCAAAATCCATGCTTTTGACCCCAAAACCTGTCTTCAATTTATACATGAAGTTGACTAATGCAAATATTACTCTAAAACCAAATGACCCTACCCAGAACCTATTATTTTTCTCTCTACTTCCAGAATGGTCAGCTGCACAATGTATTTTCCATTTACCAGTCATATACAGTATGTCTGACATGAGCAACACATTAATGGTTTCCTGTAGACATGATACCCTCTGAGAAACTCATACTTCTGGAATATATCAATTGAATCTAGTCCAGGCATGGGCAAAACTTTTAACAGCATGTGTCAAGACCCAGGCTGCAGAGCACCAATAACCATGCGCAGAGACCAGAATCTATCTAATATCTTTATTAAAGGAATATATAAAGTCAATAAAAACAGGTGAAGAATAAAGTTCAGAAGTAGACCTTTCAGGAAAGGTCAAATATAGTCCAGGAAATTAATGTCCAATATGAGATATTAGAGTCCAAAGTTATAATCCAATAACCGAAACACACACTCTGCCGAGCAAAGTGTGGGGAAATGACAGGGTCCTTTAGTCCAATACAGCTTGACAACAAGGCTGGAGAGCAAACTAGATTCTTGGCAAACAAGGCTTGATTCGAGGCAACAAGAAGCAGGAGACGAGAACAGGGTCCGTGGCGAGGTCCGTGGCAAGGTCTGGGGAACAAGGCAGGGTTGGAACAAGAACAAGGTCCTGGAAACAAGGAACAGGAGTAGCGTAGTCCACACACGATCTCACTCCCGAAGCTGACGAATTGACTCCGCAAGGATTCCCTTGCGGTTAAACACCTATATAGGATCTTGTTTTCCCGCCAAGGAACACTTTCCCTGGGGAACAAGAAGTGAAACCCATACTGTGTCCAGATGCATGACTCCTTAAGATTTCCCAAGGGAAACAGGCTTAATCAGCTAATTGTCTGGCAGCAATTCTGGCGCTTCTGCGATTCGCCTCCCTAGCGCCTCTATCTCGATTATAATTATCCCGGCGAGAAAACGGGGGAGATTTCTGCTCAAGGCTTGTTTGGCTGACTTCTTGTGGGCAAACATCTTGCAGGTGCAAGGGCTCCAATTCTGGCTGAAACGGTGGGAAACCCAAGTTTTCCTCTTCATCTGCCACAATAGTACTAGGAACGGGACTACATGGCCCATGAGTCATCACAGCATGGCAGGCCATGGCGAGCCAATCCAGGAGGGAGGGGGTGGTCGGGAAGGCCGAGGGACAGCTGGCATGGGGGAAGCCAGGGGCGTTTACCACTGCGGGGCTGGGAGTGGCATGGGGATGAATGCCAGGGGAGGGGAGGGAGTTGGACCAGAGGGAGGGGGGGTTGACACACAGATGTCCGGCGGTCTTGGGAGAACCCTGCACAGCCACATCTTTCTGCTGGGTCCTCCTCTTGTCAGGAGGACATGGTGGCCCATGGTGAAGGACATGGTCACACGGTGACTCTCGGCAGGAGGATGTAACACAGAGATGATTCTGGGTTTGGAGGCAAGACCCCAAAAGGTCACATCTAGCCCACGGCCCTAAATTTGCCCATGCATACTCTAGCCAATATTGGTTTCATGACAGGAATATCTCCCTTATGTCTTGTTCTACTTTCCAAAATGGCACCAGTGCTACTAAGAGTTAGCACTAAGCTACAATAATATGAATGATTGAGCCCCTTTTCCCTAAACTGAGCAACTGACATTAGAATGACTTTCTGATCTCCTGAGAAACCAACATTTATTTTGCATTGTATTTTTTGTCATGGTACAGGCATGTAACAACCCAAATCCCAGGAAATATTCCCACCCTCTCTCTTCAGCCCTGAATTGCACTAAGAGATAATGATCTGCATATGGGGGACAAGTGATTACATTTTCATAGATTTATGCAACAACCAGTAAGTGTGTCATGTCAATATTTAACACAGAAGATACCAATACTATATTACTTGACAAACTGCACATATCTGCAGATGTGATGATATTAATGCCTGTCTTTGAATTTATTTCTTAAGGTACACATTTTTGTTTGCACTTCAGATACTTTCAAAAATTTTATGTGGCTACATAGTATGAAATGGCACACTATGTCTACAATAGCTGCAAAATCAGAGCTACAACTGCATTCAATTACAGATTCACAAATTAACAAAATCAACTATATTACTAAACTTGAGTTTTCTGAAAGCCAGTTATTCAATTTTATGGCACGAATAACATTATCATTTATGTATTTATTAGACTTTCATTCTTAATACAGGAAGTATTGTGACAAGTTAGAAAGCTAATATAAATCTGAACAATCAGACATCTTAGTAGACTTAGTAGACTCAAGCCAACAGAAAATTAAAATGTTCACTTTCAATTTATTGCACCCCTGCTCCTCTAAGTCTATTCACTTCATTCTTAGATATATAGTATGCCATTCAAAGCCCATATAATTCCAAAGGACACAGCCATACTTCCAGTACTTTATTACCTTATGTCCATGGTAACATACAGATTTCAAAATGCAATTCTCAGATTGATTAAAGATTTGGGAGGTATACATTTGTAATTGGGGGGGGGGGGGGGTTGATGTAGGATGGTTGTCTTTCCCAGTCCACCTTTATGTTTTGCAGTTATGTGGAGTTTAAAATACACTTCTCATACCAGTTAAGAAACATTAAAACAAAGTATAACTTTTATTTGTTTATTTATTTTTTGCATTTATACCCTGCCCTTCTCACCACAAAGGGGACTCAGAGTGACTTACAAGTAGGCAATCATTAGATTCTGTACAAACATAAAACCAAACAAATAAGCAAATACATTAAAACCAAAAATGTTACTAGAACTAACTAAAATGTAGGTACTACCAACCAAACAGAGGCTTCATATTATTTCTCTACTTGCTAAGTTTGGATGGAAAAGTGAAATATGTCTAGCCAGAAAGTTGTCTTGTTATGACCAATTAACAGAGGCATCATATTAACTTAGGTACATTAGGACTGAAAAGTCGGAAAGACCCCAGCCCAATGCCTTACAATGAATAACACAGCCTAAATAAAGATAGAATGGCCAGCCTCTGGTGAAAAAAATTGCAATATTTAGATGGCTTTAGTAATCCCCCCTCTCATGTGAACTCTATAAAATAACAATAGATCAGCCACATTTGTAGGAGAAATGACAGGAGAAAATGCTGATAGAGCACAGCTATACATGCTGGAAACCACAAAGCACTCCAATATTAAAGTTGTTGTGTGTTTTCCAGGCTGTATGGCCATGTTCCATAAGCATTCTCTCTTGACATTTCACCCACATCTATGGCAGGCATCCTCAGAGGTTGTGAAGTATAATCCAATATTAGTAAAAGATGGAGTGCAAGAAATTTTTAAAATATGAGTGATTGATTTCATGTATTGTTTTGCAACTTGGATCTAGCAAATGCTTGGTTCAATCCTAATTAACATTACACAGAGTGTTTTCATTGCTGCTGAGACAGAAATGTCACAGTTGTTAAGGTCTTGTATTCTCTGGAGATAAAACAACAAGTTCTCACACCCTGCACATAGTGTTCTTTTTCTCTGAACAATTCAGTGCCCTTTAATTGTTTTATTTGACTTTTCATCAACAAACTCGGTTTTGTTCCAATAGCAGTAAGACATAATGTTTCACTAAGACAGATCACAGCCTTATTAAGAAACATTTCTGAATTGCTACTAACCATTTAATTCAATTCTGCAATTGAGGCCATGCATTTAAGATATTCATGCAGAATGTTTTAGAGAGAAAGCACATGACTGACTATTTATTAGACTTCTCATGCATTAACATGATTTTCCCCCGATCTAAATCTATTATATCACATATCAGAAACAATACAAGCAAAAACTGCTTAATTACTTCTGTCAAACCCCACTGCCAATACAATGTTAACAATGTATTGGTACAATGTTATCATCAAAATTTTTACTATAACTTAGTACCTACACCCGGTGAATTATTTCCCAGAATCTAGAAATCTATCTAGAATAACCCAACCATGAACAGCAACAACACTATTACATTGCCCTGGAATGCTATATTAGAAATTGGCCAAAACATTTTCAAATGGAGGCTTCTTCCATATAATATCGTTCCTCAGTAGCACTGAGACCTTCCATCCATCTTTCAAATCAAGTATTTTAAATGGAAAAGCCAAATATCCTAGCTCACTGCAACTGCAGACAGATAGAGCACAAGCATTAAGTTACACTTAAAAATTTTTTGCAGGCAACAAGCACTTTTGAACAGTTCTACGTAAAATCAATAATTAAACATTTGATTTTAATGTTCAGTAAAAGATTTTTCTTACCTTAGCAAACTGTGCATTTACCCATTTTGTGAATGTTTTCTTTTGAACATCTTCCCTTTCATCTATGAAAAGAAGTAAAGTAGCTAAATTAATATGACTGGATTAGCCTTAAATCTTTACTTGGTTACTACCATTTTGAGCCATAGGTCAAAAATATCAGTATCAGTAAAATGTTAGTAAGAATTGTGTTGCTTTTTTTTTTTTTTGCTATTTTTAACTTTTAACAGAAAACTATAAAACCTCATTAAACCAAATCCCAGAATTTTACAGAAAGTGTTCATAGCAATCAAAGTACTATCACAAGGTCACATAAAAAAGACCTTTAACAGACACATTTGGCTGCAGCATCCCTGTAACATTTCTTATTTGGATCTATTCAAGAAGCAATATTTATTCATATTAGGGATATTAAAATATTTGAAACTTAATCATATCTTAATCATATCAGGATTGATTTTTTTGCAGGTCAAGACAATTTTTGCATGTTAGGTTTTTGTATGTGTATGTGTGTGAAGTTTTGGTGCATTTTCTACACAGAAGTAGTGGGGATTTTGCAAAAAAAATTCTAGCCGAAATTTCGCACAGAATCAATCTACAGTGTGCACAGTTTTTGAAGACTTTTTCACAGCAAAAGGAAAAATAATACAAAAGCATCAAAAAGTTACAAGAAAAGTATAAATATAAGATGTAAGATAATATGTAAGTTAAAACATAAAATAGTAAACTCTGTAAAAATAAAAAAATTAAACAGCAATAGACAAAACCTTTAAAAGCTTTAAAAACAATCACATAGCAATAAAAGCCAAACTCTCTTAATTTTGTAAAAGCCAGATGGCACAAATATGGTTTGATTTGTTGATGGAAGGAATGGAACAGTGGGATCATGTTGCCACTTTAATGGACTCATACAGGGAGAAATGGTTCTTCAAATAATCCTGATTCAACCATCTGGGTTGAAACCAACATTCATTGCTACATTTGAGAAAGGAAATTATAAGAACTGCACCCTTAATTGATATGATATATACTTTATTGCCTTGTACAAAATAGATAACATGTTTTGACAGCATTATTCTATTGTTATTTAAACAACCTATTATGTATTGGTTACAGTACTGTTATTTAAATATAACATGAGCATTAACTGTTTTAGGACAAGAGTAAGATCTGTTATTTTTATTGAATTAATAAACCATGATTTTGCCCTAAGTTGGTGCAATAAAACATAACAAAAAGGGAAATCTTAGTAATTAAACTACTATTCTACACTTAAAACATAAAATGGCACCTTAAGTGACCCCTATAACCAGCTCTGTCTTATGACTGACTAGGGCACCTCTGTCTTGTCTGGATTATGTAAAATATGTAAAAACTGGAAGATTTTTAATGTCCTATTCAGGAGAATTACGTATACATATATCTAGCATATGAAACCCTAATAAAATATTATTATTAAATACTGGCCTTCATGGCATTCTATCATTTTAGAACAGCTTGGCAGAAATACTAACGAAATCGATGGCATGACAGGATCAATTGTTCCAGTATAGCTTCTTGGGAGAAAGGCTGCATTCTAATGCCCACTTAACTCTTCATGGAGTCAACAAGTGAGGCAAATTATGAAATAAAATGATCAAGGGCGGGGGAGAAGACACAGAACAAATGACCTAACATTTTATCACTGTCAACAAATCCAACAAAAAGATGTATTTTCTAATGAAACCTCATTAGCACTAGCCACAAATTTCCTCATTGCTTCCTCTCCACAAGTCACATTGAATATTCACCAGAAGTAGTACAAAGAAAGTCAAAGGTGGTGAAGAGTGAAAGAAAAATCACAACTCTATTGATTTTGCTAGTCCTGTCATGCCAAGTAAGTGTATATGGAAAATTCATCTTGCATTTTCCTATTTTGATTGATTTATTTTTAATGCAGTGTTTGTGGTGCTTGCTGTTAAGGTGATTACTGCATCTCTATATTAAATCTAGCACTGTGTCAGTTCTTCGATTCACATAAAAAAAACCATGTAGTTTCTTCTTTATTTGTTTGGCTGACGCTAATGCTACATTTTTATCATTCATTAAGTACAATTTAAATTTTACAGTACAAATAAGTAAATTAATTTAAAATAATTTTAAAGGACCGTCCGAGTTGTTTCTCATGGTGTGTGCATGAGTGTTTGTGTTTACTATCACATATAATTTTAGAGCAACACTTGATTTCAAGATTAATTAAAAATTTACCAGCAGAAAGGCATATTTTAAATTTCATAATTTAAAAAGTACTGATACCATAGACATTTATTAAGCAATATGCACAATAAATCAGCAAATATTTAAAGAAATGTATTTTATTAAGAGCTATACAACATTTAATATTTTTCAATTAGCATCCACAGTGAGGAGATGCAATATGATTATACAAGGTAATCACATGTGAGAAGATATGAAATTTATGCAACTATAGTGTGTGTGTGTGTGTGTGTGGATGTGGGGTATAGATATCTATTTAAAGTAGTGTCCCTAATGAAGGGTGAGGCAGAACTGATAAATACACAAGTAGCAAGCTTGCTATTACATATGCATGTAAAGCAAGAGACAAAACTGAGATCGTGCCAAAAGTGAAATACAGACCATAGGTGAAAAAGTGAGTATACCTTAAGTTAGATAATCACCCATTATTATCAAGTCTGCAATTTCAATATTATGGGTTTCAAATTCCACAAGATATGGGTAAGCCCACTGTGAATTGAGAGAGTTGCCAATTGCAGGATAAAGGCTTTTTAAAATGATCATCTCACTTGTGTTATACATGTGCATCCTCATATTCCGTTATTGTCATCAGGACTTGCTGCCTTGCAAACACAGTTAGGATTTCTGCATTAGAAGAACAGCTGACACTATATATCTATGGGGTTTATATCTATGGATTGAACCAACCACAGCCCAGAAATATTCAGAAAAAAATATTCAAAAAACCAACCTTGATTTTGCCATGTGCCAAGCACTTTGCCAATGTGTAGGCTAGGCACACCCACTATTTCACAGATCTTCCCTTAGGCTGTCCCTGGCACTTGTTTGAGTTCTTCGTTATTTTATATGAGGAATGTCACTTTACTATGATACTGTATGTATGGGTCTTTAGCAACCATAGAGTTTGGTATCTGCAGGAGTCCTGGAAACGAACTGCAGCAGATGCCAAGGTCCCGCTGTATATCGCTCTCATAATGCTACAAAAACTGCAACTACAATGGACAAAGAAGTCATGGATGCAAGGAAGTACATATTCTTCAGAACAAGATTATTGCACCTTAAAATGAACACTACTGGCATTCAGTCCAGCTCTAATCTTAGAAAGGTGACTTCTTTCAACTACAATTCCCATTACCTCCTGGCCACAATTTTTCAAATTGCATTTGAATTAAGCCAGCAGGAAGAATTGCTGTTGAACTACACTTTTATATTTTAAACTTTCAAACCCATAGGGTCAACAGCACTTTTTGAACTAATGAGGATCCTAAAACCCATCAATCTTAAAAAAACATTGATCATTATAAATAAACTAGTGTCAAATGCAGATAAGTAAAAAAAGCTTGTGTCAGTCTAAACCAGGGGTTCTCAACCCTTTTCAGCCACAGAGCCCTTTTTGAAGGAAAAGTTTCTCATGGAGCCCCAAGAAATGATTATATATTCTATTACATTACATATAGAAGGAAAATTCTATATTAGGGCTGTGTGATTGATGAAAGAAATGTTTCAAAACTCATTACAAAATTAGGGGGCACCAGCACTTTGTTTCTAAAGTGTTCTAAAGTATCATTAGTGAAGATTTCATTACTATAATGAGAGTAACAAAATTTCATTACTTTTTTGTTATAGTAATTGTGCAAATGGGGAAATTTCAGGGGATCCCTTCTCCCTCCTTTTTCAGCTACTGTAGTGAAGCTTCCAACAATGGTAGAACACCTTTACGACTGGTAGTCCACATGTTTCAGAATGTTTCACTTATCCACAGAGCTTTGAGGAATTATCAAAGTTTTTTTAAAAGTTTTAAAAAATAAACTATAAGAGCTATCACCTTGAATTTTCTACACAATGACACACAATAAAAGGAGATAATCCCCCCACACACACTTTCAGAAATACTGACTTTAGGGATTTTTTTAAAGTTTTGGCAAAAAATCCACAACAGCTATCTTATTGAATATGTCTCATGTTAACCAATAGAGCTTCCATTTAGGGATTTCTTCTTAGCCCAGCAAAGAAATTTACTTACTAGAAGTATCAATCAGTCCTCTTCTTTGCAGATTCAATAATTTATTCAAACTGGCTGTCTGCTGCTACGGAGGGACAAATCTCTCCCTATCCTGATTTGGGGCTTTCTGATGCTGAGCCGAATTCTGAGAAATGTAGTTTAGGGCAGGGACTTTTGAATTCTCTGGCATAGGGTTCCTCACCTTTCCAAACTTCATTTCCCAGAATTCTGTGACTTCTCAGTCTCTTTCCCAGCAAACTCTGCTTCCTCCCTGCTGCTTTCCTCTCCTAATGGCAACAGGATATTACTTTAAAGAGGAATGGCAGCCTTTTTGGCTTTGCTTTTCTTGCTTGCACAGAAAATGAAACTAACTTTGGGAGGTTTTTAAGATTTACAAAATTCAAACAGAAAAGTATTGGGTAAGTTTTTGGTGTGGGCCACAGTCACATATTGGATATCACATCATAAGTATGAATGTAACAAATTTGATCTGACTTATGAGGACTAACTCATTTTGCACATCCCTATTATATATTATGTATATATCTCAGGCATGGGCAAAGTTTTGGACACAGGGGCCACATTGCATTTTAAAATTTGACAGACAGGTCAGGCTAGTGGCAAATGGATGGAGAATGTTTGTGTGAACTAACTGAAAAAAAATGAACAAATTCCTATGCATACAACACATATCTTGTTTGCAGTGCAAAAAAGAAAGAAAGAACAATACAATATTTAAAATGAAGAACAATTTAACCAACATAAACTTAATAGTATTTCAGTGGAAGACCTTAGGGGCCACCCAATCCAACCCCCTTCTGCCATGCAGGAAAAGCACAATCAAAGCACCCTCAACAGATAGCCACCCAGCCTTTGTAGTAATAATAATAACAACAAAAACAACAACAGCAGCAGCAGCATCTAGTCGAACCCCTTTCTGCCATGCAGTAAAAGCACAAATCAAATCACTGGGCTTATGGGGCTTAGGCGGTGGGTATTTATGGCTTAACTAACTATATTAGTAAATCCTAAATCCTTCTTCTGTTAAAACCACCTAAAAACCTTTTGAAGATGTCCAAATGGATGTGTTTTTGTGACATGCTGCTCTGTCACTTAGTGATGGATGACTCTTTGAATAAAAATTGTATTTGGCTTGATTCAAAATTAGATTTGGTTGACATTGGTCAATGAAAAATAGCTTTTGAGCATGAGTCTAATTCTAATATTTCAATACCTTGTAATACATTACACCAACAGGAACATGATAAATCCCTGTGAACCAGCACTTTGATTCCTACAAGTAGTGACCACAGAATGGCAGTGATGGATTACACACCAGCAATTTCAAAGCATTTTTCTCCTCCCCAAGTATTTATAGACAACCTAGATTTTTTGAAGACAGATTTATCTGCTTATATGAAGCTGTCCCATTAAAGAGAAAAAAGATGTCTGGTGAGATGACAACAGGGATGGGCAACCATTCTCTTATTTGTTCTGAAAAGTACTGGATTTGCAGTATTTCAAGCAAACATGTCCTTGCAGGCACTCAAGAAGAAAAAACCACTGTCACATCTCTTCCACAACCCAAAGAAACTTTTTATCAAGGAGATTTATATCTCACTACTGGTGAAAACAGATATTATTCCCAGCACAAAACTGATACTGTGCACACCCTTTATTTTAGGGAGAGGGCCTCTCAGGTTTTCCAGTTTGGATTAAGGTATTCCTGGAAGTACCATTCACACACACATGACTGAGAAAAATGTACATGTTGCTTTATCTTTCAATCCTAAAGAAATTGGCTGTTGCTTTCTCCTTATCTAATGATACTGGGTGAAAGTCAACTTGTGAATTTACATTCATGAGTCTACTTTCACCTAATTTCTTTAGGAATTAAACCCTGATTTTGAAAATCAAATATTTAGGAAGTTTGAAATCTTCCTTTTATTTATTTTGCTTCTTTTATGTGTGTGTTGTGTGTGTTTTGCATGTCCTTTTATTGCAATTCAGTACAAAATATGAGAAATCTTGAAAATAAAGAATATTTATATTTATTGTATATATAAAAAGCAAACCAAAGGGCAATTTTCAAAGAACACAAGAGTTTAAGATAAGCAATTGTAAGAGATAAATGTAGGTGAAAGATTCTCAGGAGAACTTTATGACCTGCAAATATAAGATAGGATCTTGAAGGGAAACTGAGAGCTCAGCAGAAAAGAGGAGAGAGAGGGGAGAAAGTACTGAAAAGGAATGCAAGCAGGCACAAGCTGCTGATAAGGGAGGAGTAAATTGTGCATATTCTTAAGAAAAAGTTCTGACTATAAAACCAAACTACACATCTCAGCCGTGTGGCACATTTGGCAACCAATGGCTTTGCTTTGCAAATTAAAACTGCTGATTTAATCTCCTCATCTCTAGTGTCTCATTGGAATAGAGATACTAGGGATTTTGAACATCAAGCATCAACATCGAACAGAGGCCATCTCATGATGCATGGCCACTTCTGGTGGCTGCCTGTGGGAATCCGTCTTGCCAGCAGGCTAAAACGAAGAGAAAACTCTGACTCAAGAAAGCAGAGGGAAGTAGGGGAGAGAAGGAAGAAGACAAGGAAAGTATGTGAGATGGCTGGCTATCCCTGAAGATAGACCATTCTGGAGAAAAATAGGGTAAGACGGGTCCCCACTCTTCCCAATGTTCTCCTCCACTTCCTTCCCACCCATCTGATGAAGTCCTAAGATGAAAACTTGATCACAGGAGGTATTACACATATGAAGGAGGGAAATGTTTCTTTACCATACTACCATTAGATTCAAGTATTTGAATAGCTCTTCTTATCTCTAATACTCCAGGGAGATTATATTTCTTCCTGTATTGGTGAAGGCTTTCACTTCCAGAATCACTGGGGCTTTGTGTGGTTTTTGAGCTGTATGGCCATATTCTAGGAGAATTTTCTTTTTGAAGAAACATAGCCATACAGCCCAGAAACCATGCAACACTCCAACATTTCTCCCCATTTGTTCTCAAAAACACTATTACAGTGTTTGGCAATGAAAGTATCAAGGTGGAGTTCTATGGCAAGAGTCTGCCCATTTCTTATAATTGTGAAGTGAAAGTACACATACGGGGTGTTTTTTTTTGTTTTTTTTTTTAAACCACCAACAATTATTTTCAGTATTGTACTAGTTCTCTAGATATTCAGTGCATTGATTCAGAGTCTTATACACTTTCCCCCATTATCTTCATTCTCAACTAGAGAGTTGAATTGATCTTCCAAATAATTTGTTTTTTCTTCTGTCATTCAGTTTTGAATGAAAGCCTGTCATGGTAGTGTGTGTGTGTGTGTGTGTGCGCGCGCACACACACACACACACACACACACGCACACATATTCTCAATGAGGAAGAAGAGATTTCTGTTTCTCCGCAGTGGAAGCTGACTTTCACACCTTTTTCTTCTCCATAAAAGATATACCATACATGAAGGACAGCATTTTAGTAAGCATTCAGTAGCAGGTAGAGGTGGCAACCATCTTGTTGGTTGATAACAAAGCACATATTTCTATTCAATTTCTAAACATGTTCTAAAAGGACAAAACTGGTTTAAATGGACAAAACCATTAATTAAAGTCACAGAAGCTTAAAGCTAATCTTCTTTAGTGAGCCTTTCTCTGATAGACATACACCACCGCCAGTGTCTTTCCTCATCTCAATGGTTTTAATTTAAGAATTAAATTTGGTATGATGAGCCAGTGTACTGTAAAGAGTCATAGCTACACTATACCTATCCACAAGCAATTCTTCTTGAATACTAAACAATGTATCTCTGGTATTTTTGGTTAATCCTGCACCCATAACTTTTCCCTAAAGCCATTTTGCAACATTTACACAGGTCTAGTTTCCATAGTTTAGCCCTCTCATTATCAAATATTAATCCCTCCTTGGTATCTCCTGCAATTTCCCAAATAGGCTTTTATGAGACCACGATGGTGGTTTATTAGATCTTCAGTACTTTCCTTAAGACATTATTGAAAATCAAGACCAGTATCTATACTCCAAGAAAGACCTGGCATTTTTTTCTGGAAGGAACAGTTTGATATCAGGTTATTCCAGGCCAAACCTGAAAGGCTAGCAAGTACTTACAGTCAAGTTAATACAAGCATTTAACTTGCATTCCTTTTCAGGGTAAAGTCAAAATGAAAATCAAATTGAATTTTCCATTAACTTTCACTAAGATGCCTCTGAGATCTACTCAAATAATATAAGTAAAATATGTTCCACAGGGCAGCAAGAACTTGCTAAATATAATTATTTAACATACACAAACTCATGCTGATGTACCAATGAAAGAATGCATCCTTCAAACTGTTCTAAAGGCTATACTAGACTCTAAATGACCTAGTCTATACACAAGTAATTTTTCACACATTTGATTGTACACTTTCTGAACTCCTTCTATTTCTTACCTTAAATATTTAGGGGAAAATTATGTATTTTGCTTTCTACACTGCTTCCTTGTTTCTTCTCTTTATATATTCAGTGTGTCTTTAAGTAACAAATTTCTACGCAGGATCTGTTTTTAAAATATTTATGCTTTAATGAGAACCACTGGCACCACTTCATTTTTATTAACCAATGTATTAATCTACAAATGCAAATATTTCTAATCATTTACTAGTCAATATAATCCAGAATACTTTGGGAATTGGTAGGTTCCCCCAAGGTGACCAGCATCTTAGAAACGTTGACCATAGAGTCACCATGGAGGATGCAGAGATTCCTTGAGAAAACATGTTAATCTAATCTGCCAAAATTAAACCCACAAATGTAGAGAGCTGACTGTACTTCTACTATATAATCTAAATGGGCAAGTTTTTATATGAATTTGTAAGTTTAAAAAGTTTGACACTTGCGCTATACAGTATATTAAGAATAAAAGAGAACAAGGTCAGTGAATAAATCAAAATGTGGGGAAATTGTACCAATTATATGAAATCCAGCACTAGGAAATGAATAGAAATTACCTAACAGATTGAAATTTTTTGCATGTCTACATTCATTGACAACAAAACAGAAGTTTAAACAAGCAAAACATAAAAGGTAATGTACAGCAAATTGGTAAAGAGCTGACTTATTTTTAAAATGTATAACAAAACAGGCAAACTACAGATATGACAGAACATTGTATGCAGAACCTAAGCACTGATGGTCTTACTCCCAAAGAGCCATGCAGAGGACTCTAATTGTAAAGGCCCAAAGTATCTTGCTTCACTCTTTCCATTATTTTACTATGGGTTTTGTTTACTGTGCCACTGAAATTTTCCACATTTTCATCTTCTAATGAGTATTTGGAAATTCATTAACCGAATAAGGATGAAAAATTTACAATAGCATTTTTCTAAAAGTGTTATAAGTCATAATTTTGTTTTAAGGGTCACTTTCTCACATAACATAAGAATACTTCCATCGGAGGTATGGGTGGAGACTAGACTTCCCCGTCTGATAGTTCAGTAAGCGGAGGATTCATCATGTGTGATGAGGTGAATAAATTAATTTTTTTCCTTAAAAACAGAAAGGCATAAGAAGACACTTCCCCCCACTTTCTGCCCAAAAGGGCCTATGTTTTATCATTAAATATCATCACCATTACTTTAAACTAAAATTGACTTTGTAAAATACTTTTCATAATTGTAAATGCCTAGAAAGTAACAAAGAGAGCTTCAAATCATTGAGCCAATGTAGAAGTGATATCGAGTACAGGTAACTCAAAGAGCTAAGTATACTGAGGCTATCTTGACCAAGGAATTTTACAATTGGGGTCAGTTTTAGAGCAAAAACCTGGTTTTGCAAAATTCTAGTTACCTTAGGCTTTGAAATTATTTTTGATTTAGAAAATGTAGACATCCTTAACTAATTTTAGGCCCTGGGATTATATATCATCTGTCATTTTGCATGTCTAGTTGGGGAGCAACAATCTCTTCTCATTTTAAGCGATTTTAAGTGGCTTATTATTCCTCCATTTTTCTCTTTCAGGTGTATCTGAATTACAGAACAGAACACAGTCCCTTTTCATTTATTCATAAATAAGACTGTTAATGAAAAACAACTATGGGAAATCACATGTTTTTCTTGAATGTAGGGATATACAGTCATGCAAATATGTGTATTTTTTGGCCAAAATTGGGTTTTAAGTGCACCTTTAAACACATGTTTATCAGCTGTTAATGCGACCCAGTGCACATTTTTGGCAAACATCATGCAACCCCCCCCCCCCCCACACACACACACCTTTTATCATGGTTTCTTCCGCACTTTAGGGCCTGTGTAGAAGAGTCCTAAAAGATACCTTTTGGACTATGTTCACCTTTTCATCTTTATGTTCAAAAATACTCTTATGCTTATAACACATTCCACATTGTCCTTCAGTCATAGTTAGAATCTCCATGTATCAATAAAAAGAATGGATTTTGAATATTTTCACACCATTGATTAGCTTGAAAACTTAGCTTGAGTGACTTAATCAAAAAGCTACAGAACAAGGGAATCAGAAGTGAATATTGCAGCCCATTAGAGGCTGCTTAAACAACATCCTAGATATCCCATGACCAAGAACATTCCCTCAGCACCCAAGTGATAGCACATTATTTCATCTTATAACCCAATTTTTATTTTTAAAAGGATAGGGCTTATTTAAACATTATATTTCATTAACTTTTGTTTTTGTACTGAATTAGCCTCTAACAACTTTTTAATGTAATAGCTATATTGAACCTTGTAACCCCTCTCTGAAGCCACCTGAAACTCTTGTAGTCACAAATGAGGGCCCTTGCAGACAGACCCAAAAATGTGGAGCCTGTCGTGCTTTTATCAGAGGCGTCCAAAGAATGCTTTCAGTAAAAATGAATTAATTAGATACCTGGTAAAACCCAGATTTTATGGTGCTAGGTAAGATCCAGGCTTTACCAGGTGTGAGCTGTCAGGCTCACTTCAAAGGACCAGTCTGAACGCAGATCAAAGATAGCTGCTCTCAAATTCAATCTTTATTGAAGAATACATGACTTTGGAAAAGTCGAGAATGACCTAATGTTTACATACATCTAATTTTATCACTTCTGATGCAACGTAATATCACACGCAAATATCATCATCAAACCCCACCTTCGGGATCACATTTCTACCATGATTTCTATTCCCACACACTACAGCAATTATAATTGTTTATACTTTCAACTCTGAGTTCCCAGGCTCATTTTATCTCCTCCCGCCAGGTGCTTGCAGGGTTGTTTTATGTTATGAAGTCAGATTCAGGGCTTGGAAATTCAGCCCTGGGATCTGGCTCCATGACATGGCGCCCTCGTTTTCTTCGTCCTCCTCTTCGGTTCTTCTTTCATCATAGTTCTGAAACAAATCAAACAATAACTCTATGTGTCCATTTTGTCCAAAGTTCCCATATACTTTTTCAGTAAGCTGCGATGGAATACTGGGTGTATTTTCCCTAAACTTTTTGGCAATGCCAACTGGAAAGTTACTTCATTGATAACACCCTGTATTCTGAATGGTCCAATATATTTGGGGCCCAGTTTTCTTGAAGGTAGCCCCAATTTGATGTTTTGGGTACTTAACCACACTAGATCTCCTTTATTTAATTTATCGCCTTCCACCCTCTTTCTGTCTGCGAACGCTTTATACTTTTTGTGTGCTTCCTTTAAGGATGCAGTCACTTGACTCCAACATTCTAGCATTTGCGTTTTCCACTTCCCTGCCTCTGTTTCCTCATTTTCTGTCCACCTTGGCAACTGGGGTAAAGGCTGTATTTCATACCCGTAAACTACTTCAAAGGGGGTTTTATTTGTTGCTGAATGTATAGTTGAATTAAAGGCTAGTTCCGCAAAAGCCAACCACCTAGACCAGTCATTTTGTCTCAAGTTAGAGTACATTCGAAGGAACTGCCCAAGCGTTTGCTGAGTACGTTCTACCGCCCCGTTTGTCATGGGGTGAAAAGCAGAACTTAGACTCCTTTCTGCTCCTAGCATTTCCAAGAATTTTTCCCAAAATTTTGCTGTGAACTGTACTCCTCTGTCACTGACTACTCTACTGGGACATCCATGTAGTTTGTAAATATGATTTATGTACAATTCAGCTAGTTTCTCAGCCGATGGTAGTTTCGTCAGCGCTATAAAGTGAGCCTGTTTAGAAAACAGGTCTAATACTGTCCAAATATAACGATGTCCTTTGCTAACCGGCAGTTCTCCCACAAAGTCCATAGCTACACATTCCCAAGGTCTGGTAGGTTCCGCTACTGTTTGTAACAATCCCATAGGCTTCCCTCCTCCCGATTTATTTCTGGCACAATCATCACATTGAACAACATGATTCTTTATGTCCTTCCTCATTCCTGGCCACCAACAATGTTTTACTATTGCCTTTGTTGTTTTTGTAATTCCTGTATGACCAGCGCTCTGGTTGTTGTGAAAACGATGCAGAATCTTAATCCTTAATATTGCTGGGATATACAGTTTCTTGTTTACAAACCAAAATCCCCCCTTCTGTTCCCCCTTTTCTGCGTTGGACGCGATCCATTGATCTCCTTCATAAGACTGTTTAAGTTCATTTCCCCAGTTTTCTTCCCCGCCGAGTTCAACAAAAGCCGTGTCCTCCTTTTGGGTTTGTGCTCTTGTCCTGACAGCTAAACCCCATTGTTTGTCAGAGAATATTGTCCCCTCTTTTGCCGTGGTTATGCCTTCGTGTTGAGGCATGCGTGAAAGAGCATCTGCCAAGACGTTCTGCTTCCCTTGAAAAAACTTTAATTGGAAATCGAATCTGCTGAAGTATTGCGCCCATCTAATTTGTTTGGGGGACAATTTTCTAGGAGACTTTAAATACTGTAGGTTCTTATGGTCAGACCAAATTTCAAATGGGATTCCGCTTCCTTCGAGGAAGTGTCGCCAGCATTCTAAGGCTTTTAATATGGCTAATGCCTCTTTTTCCCATATTGGCCAACTTTTTTCAGTTTCGCTGAACTTCCGTGACAAATATCCACAGGGTTTTAAGTTCCCATTTTGATCTTTTTGCAATAGTACTGCCCCATACGCACAGTCTGAGGCATCGCAATGGATTATGAAAGGGCTCCTGATATCGGGGTGTTTTAGGATGGGTCCTTCAGTGAAGCATTCTTTTAAGGTTTCGAATGCCTTTTGGCATTCTGGCGTCCAACTCAGTTTGGCGCCAGGAGCTTTCACTTTTGCTGTCTCCCCTTTCCCTTTTGTTTTTAAAAGTTCTGTAAGGGGTGCGGTTATTTGCGCGAAACCTTTTATGAAGGGTCTGTAAAAATTTGCAAACCCCAGAAATGATTGTAATTGCCTCCTTGTTTGAGGCACTCCCCATTCTTTCACATCTGCTACTTTAGCTGGATCCATAGCTAACCCTTCTGGAGATATCCGATACCCCAGAAAGTCAATTTGAGTTTTATTGAATTCACATTTGGACAGTTTTGCGTACAGCTTTGCTTCTCTTAGTCTCTGCAAAACTTCCCGGACCAATTTTACGTGCTTTTCCTTATCTTCAGTTACAATCAAGATATCATCAAGAAATATGAATACCCCTCTGTACAATAACGGGTGTAGTATTTCATTTATAAGCTGCATAAAGCAGCCGCCTCCGTTTTTTAACCCGAAAGGCAAAATTTCGTATTCAAAATGGCCGAATGCGCAGGAAAATGCAGTTTTCCAAGTATCCTCCGGCTTGATCCTTAATTTATGATACGCTTCAATTAAATCCAGTTTAGTAAATATGCTCCCTTTCTTCAATACGGTAATTAAATCCTTGACTAAGGGCATAGGGTATTTATTGTCCTTAGTAATTGCGTTTAAATTTCGATAATCAATGCACAATCTTAGGGAGTTGTCTTTCTTTCTCCTAAATAACACTGGGGCCCCGAGAGGAGAATTGGATGGCTTAATGAAGCCTCGCGCCAGGTTTTTATCAATGTATTTCCTCAATTCCTCCTTCTCCTGCACAGACATGGGATACACTTTTGGTTTGGGTAAGTTTGCTCCTGGGGTTATTTCAATTTCTACTTCTATATTCCTTTTGGGAGGCAATTTACTGGCCTCTTTCTGATTGAAAACATCCACAAAGTCCCTGTATTCAGGTGGCAATAGCTGTGGGTCTATTTCCCCTGCTTCATCTTCCTCGTCCTCCTCTTCTGCAATTTTGCTTATCTCCCATTGCATCTGCTGTTCTTTGAATGCTAGGCTTTTTCCTCTCCAATCTACTTCAGGATTTGCCTGTTCGAGCCATGGTATCCCTAATATTACGTGGTATGTGGCAATAGGGGCTATCACAAAGGATATTCTTCCTTCCCATTTGCCTATTTTACATGGGATTCCTCGTATTTCCTTTGTAGATACTTCCCCAGCAGCGACTGATCCATCTAGCTGCGAAAATGCAATTGGGGAGTCAAGCGCCATCTGCTGGCATTTCAGCGCTCCTGCTAACTCCGGGGTTATAATATTTCTAGAACACCCACAATCCACAAATGCCTTGCAGGTGGCCCGATTTTCTAGCCCTGAGAGGCAGATTGGCACTACTATCATGCGGTTGTCCCGACTCACCAGTTTTTCTGAAGATTCTGGGGCCTGCACCTCCTCTTCCGCGCGCCTCCCGGTTGCTGGCTTGGGCTTTGGGGCTTTTGGCGGCTCCCCCTTCCGGGCCCAGCATTCTGCTGCTCGATGGCCCGTCTTCCCACATACAAAGCATCCCGGTTTAGGTTTGTTGTCGTCTCCTCTGGAGGGAATCCCCGGCCTCCCTCCGGGTCTTTCCTGCTTCCTCGTTTCTCCTCGACCCCTCGCCACCGGTCTTTGCTGGCCGCTGCCGCTCCTGAAGCGCTTTACTTGGGCCAGGGTGGATTCGACGCGCCCCGCTAGTTGAATCCATCCCTGGAGCGTTTCGGGGTCGTCTCTGTGCGCTGCCCAGCTGAAAATCTCGGGGCGCAGTCCCTCTTTAAATAACTCCACTTTGGTCACTTCAGACCATTCTGGTACCCTTTCCGCGAGGTGAAGGAATTCCTCTGCGTACTCGGGCACTGTTTTGTCCCTCTGCTTTATTCCTTTCAGCTGGTCTCGAGCCCTCAATTGCTCTAGCCGGTCTCTGAACCGGTTTTCCAGTGCGGCGAGGAAGCGGGGCACTGACCTCAGGCATGGGTCGCGTCTGGCATGAAGCTGCACATACCAGCTGGCTGCTCCTCGCTTTAGTGTGTTGCCGATGGCTCGAACCCTGCTTGCCTCGGAGGGGAATGTGTGTGCATTGTCTTCCATGTATCCTCTGATGCTAATTAGAAAAAAGTTCAGTTCATCTGATTCCCCTCCGTATTCTAGTTTGAGATCTTCCCTTCTAGGCATCCATTCTGCAGCCCGTTGATGCTGTCTGGGAGGCATGGGGAAGGGTTGCATCAGGTTTCCTCGGGCGGCTCCTTGGAACACGCCGCGCCCCACTCCGGTGGTCAATCTGCGCGGCTCCCGAAAGTCTGCTGCCGCTGTCGGCTCTTCCGCCCATCCGCATACTGGCCTTGCTGTAGCCCCCTCATCTCGCCTTTCCTCGTCGTACGGCACATCCTCCTCCTCTTCCTGGATCCCCCGCTCCTCTCCGCCTTCGTCTGCTAATCCACTGGACCCGATCCCTGGCCCCAGTGGCCTTTCCACCCCGACGCCCATTCGGGGGGTTGGGAGCTCTGTTGGAGATGGCGGCCTCAGAGTTCCCAGGGCTCGCTGACGCTCCACTTCTCGCGCCATTCTGTCCCGGAACTCCAGCTCCCGCCAGTATTCCTCATCTCCCTCGTCCCTTGCCGCCACGGGACTCTGCGTTGACGCTCGCTGGCCCCTCTGGCTCCAATCTCCTTCTTTACTTGGTTCTCTCTCGGCGCCATATCGGCTGGGCTCCTTTTGGAGATTCTCTTCCAATAATGGCACCAATCTCCCCACGGTTTCCGACAGCCTGGATAAATTAGTTTCCAGGATGGATAACCGCAGGGCCACGGTCTCAGGCATACTTCCTCCAGATCCCCAGCTGGTTTCTGCAGCCGCAGAGACGCCTCTTCCTCCCCTGGGAATTCTCCGGGTCACGCCGTTCGGCCTGGGGTACCCCGTAGAGGAAGCTATGGCTTGCAGCGTTTCTTCTCTCTTCGGCCGGGCCCCTTGCAAAGGCCTCTCTGCCCCATTTGGGCTTTGATCTCCTTCTTCACTCATTATCACTTCACTGCGAATTCCGCAGGAGGGTGAGAAATGGATTCTCGACTTTAATGTCAGGCTCACTTCAAAGGACCAGTCTGAACGCAGATCAAAGATAGCTGCTCTCAAATTCAATCTTTATTGAAGAATACATGACTTTGGAAAAGTCGAGAATGACCTAATGTTTACATACATCTAATTTTATCACTTCTGATGCAACGTAATATCACACGCAAATATCATCATCAAACCCCACCTTCGGGATCACATTTCTACCATGATTTCTATTCCCACACACTACAGCAATTATAATTGTTTATACTTTCAACTCTGAGTTCCCAGGCTCATTTTATCTCCTCCCGCCAGGTGCTTGCAGGGTTGTTTTATGTTATGAAGTCAGATTCAGGGCTTGGAAATTCAGCCCTGGGATCTGGCTCCATGACAGTGAGCCCTGTGTGGATTGTGTGGGCCCTGTGTAAATCAACATAGCCACCTCAATTTTCTGAGCTCCAGGAGTCCAGAAAACCAAGAGGGCACCCACCCTTCCCCAAAAACCCCAAAACAAGCACTTAACATTTAAAACAACTTACTTGGCCACCATTAAAGTACTCCTGGGTAGAAATGATGGGCAGAAATGATGTACCAGGAAATGGAGGAAGAGGCAAATTTAGAAAAAAATATTTCAGAAGTTGTTTCACCATCACCACTTTTAGGTAAGTCAAAATTCTGCCTTTTCATTCAACAATATACAATAAGAAACACTTAACACAAAACAATGAGGTACTCATTAGTCAAATTAAAATATAGCTGCAATTATACTTGCAATATGGGTTTTTTTAAAAAAAAAGTTGCTTGATTAATGGCAGAGTAACCAAATGAAAACTCTTGAATGACACATAACTGCAATTATTTCCTTTCCAAGGGGATGAATAACCCAATAAGAGTTAGAGCAGAAAAAAATAAAGGGTGAACTGCACACAGAGGAAATAATAAAATATTAATAAATATTAATAAACATCTTTATTAATATAGGGCCTTAATCCTCCCAGTGCTCATTGTTTCTAATTGTGTACTTAATAATAAAAACCAACAGGATTACGCATATGCAGTGCTTGTTCAGATATAAAAGACTAAGAAAGCATCTTGAAAAACAACTGGCTTCAATATGTTAACATGAAAACAAGTTAGTAGCATTGTGAACTCAGGATACATGAGCCAAGGTATAGAATTTGTATCACCACCTTCTCCCACTGATACCAGAAAGATGGTCTAAATTAATATTATTGATCAGAGAATTGTGGTTTTCTTGAAATTACTGGATAGCACATTATCTGTTCAGGACAGCAGCATGATCAGTCATAGTACTGTATGCTTTAATCCATCTCCTAATAATCACTATAGATACAATTTACCTCATGGTCCTAGGATTGTATAATATAAACAAAGCCCCAGTTTCAGACATTGGAAGAGAATGTCTTCACACATTCTCTTCCAATAAATTCACAACTTTCCTTTCTAAGAATCATAGACTCATACAGTTGAAAGAGACCTCGTGGGCCATCCAGACCAACCCCCTGCCAAAAAGCAGGAAAACTGCATTCAAAGCACCCTGACAGATGGCCATCCAGCCTCTGTTTAAAAGCCTCCAAAGAAGGAACCTCCACCAAACTCTGGGGCAGAGAGTTCCACTGCTAACAGCTCTCACAGTTAAGAAGTTCTTCCTAATGTTCAGGTGGAATCTCCTTTTGTGAAGTTTAAAGCCATTGTTCCACATCCTAGTCTCCAAGGCAGCAGTAAACAAGCTTGCTCCCTCCTCCCTATGACTTCCCCTCACATATTTATACATGACCATCATGTCTTCTCTCAGCCTTCTCTTCTGTAGGCTAAACATGCTCCTCATAGGGCTTGCTCTCCAGACCCTTGAACATTTTAGTCACCCTTCTCTGGACACATTCCAGCTTGTTGACATCCCCTTTAAATTGTGGTGCCCAGAATTGGACACATTATTCCAGGTGTGGTCTGGCCAAGGCAGAATAAAAGGCTAGAATGAATTTCCTGTATCTAGACACTATACTCCTATTTATGCAGACCAAAATGCCATTGGCTTTTTTCACTGCTGTGTCACATTGTTGGCTAATGTTTAACTTGTTGTCCACATGGACTCCAAAATCTTTTTCACATATACTGCTGTCGAGCCAGGCATCCCCCATTCTGTATCTCTGTATTTCATTTTTTTTTCCTAAGTGGAGTATCTTGCATTTGTCTCTCTTGAAGTTCATTTTGTTAGTTTTGGCCCATCTCTCTAATCTGTTAAGATCGTTTTGAATTCTGCTCCTGTCTTCTGGCGTATCGACTGTCCCTCTCAAATTGCAAACTTGATGATCTTGCCTTCTATCATTCAAAGTGTGTCATCAATGCTCTTCTGGATACTTGAATTTAGGTAAATGTTTTGAAGATTAAATTACTTCCAGGGCACACTTTCTCAATAAGTGCTAAATACAGATCCTCAAAAAGCCAGTGCACAAGAAAACTAAATATGGTACAGTAGAGTCTCACTTCTCCAATGTTCTGGATTATCCAACACATTTTTGTAGTCAATGTTTTCAAAACATCGTGATATTTTGGTGCTAAATTCATAAATACAGTAATTACTACATAGCATTACTGCGTATTGAACTACCTTTTCTATCAAATTTGTTGGATAACATGATGTTTTGGTGCTTAATTTGTAAAATCATAACCTAATTTGATGTTGAATAGGCTTTTCCTTAATCCCTCCTTATTATCCAACATATTCACTTATCCAATGTTCTGCCAGCCCGTTTATGTTGGATAAGTGAGACTCTACTGTAATTCTGAATCATATTTCATCTTTTCAATTAAGGCCTGCATTTCTTGTCCTTCAAATTATTGGGGGAGGGATGTTAGAGACATAACTATTGTTCACCACAGTAATATTACATTTTCAATTTCTGATTTTTTTAATGGCAGGAAGAACTTCCTATTTGGGATAATCATAATAACAGTGTTAAAATGAATACAGTTTTTTTCATTGCAGAAAAGCATGCCAATCATTAAACTGAGTCATTGACTGAAAGCAATGAAACACTATGGAAATAGGTTACACATTTACTAAAAATACAAGTAGCACAAGGACTGATTTTTGATTTCAGTCTCAGCTTCTGTAAACATTAGATAGCATAACCAGCCAGCATACATACAATCCAGGCTGCCAAGATGGGAGGATACAGACTGCTATTCTGGTGGTGGCATACATTTTTTTCCCCTAATGCTCATTCACAGCCAGTCAGTGACAAAATAGATTTGCTTGTAAAAGCACCAACTAAACTAGTATAAAGCTCAAACCAGATTCTGGCCTACACCATATCAGTAGAGAAGGAAACTATTCCCTTGTCTTCTGCTGTGATAACATGTTTAATAAATATACTGATTAGCATAGTGCAAGCTGTCTCCTGCTGCTTTCAGATACTGTAGTAAGGGAAAAATAGAATACAGTAAGGAAAGGCTGGAGGCTATTGCATACAGCTCAATTCTTATGAAAGTCATGCTAAAACCAAGATCTCATTTATACAAACTTATTTCCCACCAGGTATATTATCAGTATACTTTGGTTTTCCACATTTCATAAAAATATGCAGAATGCATCAAACAGCACTCATCTGTTATGCCAGTTGGCCCAGTGAGGTTGCGCTGCTTAATTTTGAATCTAAGATTACCATAAATCTTTTGATGACTTGTTGGTGTTTATCTATATATATATTAAATGTAGCATTCCAGTGTGTGGGAACACCACCTTGCTCCACACCTCACACCCCAAAGATGCTAATAAGTAAAACATATCAAACTATGGTTCATTTTGCATTAATAAACCCTGGTCTTGCAAGCTGTCTTTTGTCTTTCTTGCTGTGAGTTCACACCAGTTATTCTGTATAAGAGAATTTAGCATTGACTGATTCATCAGAATAAACACAAAATTCTTTGCAACTTTTTTTCTGGAAACTATGAGCAAACTTTGGTTTCTAATTTTGGGTTGCATAGCAAATATAATCCTAACTTTTTTTGGTCAGAAGAAGTAATAAACTATTTTTTGCTTCATACCCAAAACCAGGGGTCCCCAAACTAAGGCCCAGGGGCCACATGGAGCCCATTTTTTAATTAAGTAATCTTTATTTATTCCTTAAAATATTTACATGTAAAAACACAAGGGTAGGGTATGTGGCAGGAAGGCAGGGTTTAGGATTTGGGTGGGGTGGGTAAGGAATGAGTATGGGTTAGGGTAAGGTAAGGTAAGGTAAGGGTTTTGAGGGGTTGTGTTGGGTATGTGATGTCTTTACTTCTGGGTCAGATCCAGTGATTATTCTTGTTGAACTTTGTCTTTTTACATTATCTTCATTCGTTTCCTGTTTGTTTCCAGTCTTTTCTTATATTGATTAGAGAGTGGTATTTTAATTTTCCAATCATTTTTGTTCTTTATTTTATATTATTCTTTATTCTATTTATTTTTTATTCATTTATATTCTTTTTTATATCCAGCACCTTGTTTTATTCTCGATATTATTATTAAGGACTTTATCACACTAGCCTACTGTCTCACAACTATCATTCTCTCTAGAAATTTCTAATTTCCATTGGAACTGGAAATGATGTATTTTAATCATGTTTAGTAAGGTTGTGCCCGGATCCACTTTAAAAAACGGTCTTCAGCTTATTCAGCTTATTCACACACCTGTAATGGCAAGAGCTCTGCAGTCATGTTTTTTTTATCCACAATAGAACAGTGGCTGCTGAAAAACAGCTACTTTTGGTTTCTTTCAGCTAATGTGGAGTGCAGGGAGGGAGGCAGTTGCTAGATGGGAAAGGATCCCAGAAAGCGTGTTTTCTTAAGCCCTTGCCTTAAATCCAGGTCTTCTTTAAAGACAGAGTGGAAAGGATCCCAGGAATGGGGGTTTCTTAAGTCCTTGCCTTAAATCCAAGTCTTCTTGAAAGACAGAAGGGAAAGTATCTCAGGAACAGGATTTCTTAAGCTCTTGGCTTAAATCCAGGTCACCCTGAAAGACAGGAGGGAAAGGATCGCAGAAAGAATGGTATCTTAACTCTGGTGCTTTTAATCGAGTGCTTAATGAGGGATATAAGGACAAACGATCCCAGAAAAAATGGTATCTTAACTCTGATGCTTTTAATCCACTTCTTAATAAATGACATAAGGACAAACGATGCCTAAAATGACGGGAAGGGGAGCCTGGGAAATCTCCCCTATTGCCTCCAAAGGTTCAGATGAAAAACAAATCTTTTGGTTTCCTGTACTGAAAACAAATTTCTGTTCTACTGTATTCGGGGGTTGGGGTGGGGGCCTCACTGAAATCCAGTACACCGAAATGGATCATGGATCAAGTAACTGTGATCAAGCTTGGAACGTATCCCCTGTGAATATGAATATCTTACTGTATAACAAATGTGTTATGTCCCGCTCTAAGCAGTCTGTGTAAATGGCTACACTGGAAAGTGTCTTATCAATTATGTTCTTACTATACTCCTGTTACTGAGTATTCCCAAGAGAGTAACAAAAGCCAAGATGCAGTGAGTGGTGTTGAAGCTCTGTCTCACAGAGTGATTGGAAACAGTGTCTCTGTGTGTGGTTCTGGTAACTGCAGTTCAAGAACATTTAGAATGTCACACCCTCTTTTAAGTAATAGTTCTTCAACACTTCCACTGTTGTCATTTGACTTTTTCTCCATTTTAGTCCCTTTAAAATCTAGCCGACAGGGATTTTGTTCCTTAAGTGGTGTTTGTAAAATTAATAGTGGTTTAATTAAAGAAAATTAAAAATTCAGCAGCTCATTACATTTTGCACTGAATCTAGAAACATTAGACTCTTTAACCAGTATAATGCTGTAAATTAATTGTTCTACTTATGCAGGACTATCAAGGTAAAGATTTTATTTGCTATAAATAGTTGTTTTTCACTCGTGCTCCCTGGATTTCATGGGGAATCAAGCCAGCTCTGAACTAAAACAAAGGGCAAAATTGATTAATCTGCACAGTGTAGAAACTGAGGTTATTTTCTTTTGCAACTAGAGCTAAAAGGTAAAGTATAAAGGATTTGTAACTATGACATAGCTCAGTTATGCTCCAAGCATCCCTGAACATAATTTGTTCACAGACAAGTAAAATTCTAAAAATAAAATCTGTCAGTAATTGTCTGAGTAAACTGCATGTTATTACCATCAACCCATGGATTTCCATGTAGCATATTAAGCAAACCAAGGCACTTAAGAAATATTTACCCGAAGACATTGCGTGGAATGGTATCTTTTTATTGTCTCCATTGTAAAATAAAACCCATGATGGCCCTATATCCCAGGATCTGATCCTAGGTTTTCTGCTTTAAACTGGATTATATGTCTGCACTGCCAGATAATCTGGGATAAACAGAAACCTGGGTTATAGAGCCTGTCTGGAAGGGCCCTTTGACAATCCAGTTCAAATCAGATAATGTGAATTTTCTGCTTTATAACCTGGATAATCTGGCAGTGTAGAAGTGGTCTCACTTATAAGATCCTGGAACTTGGATGGGAGTGCCTTTCCAATAAGCAGCCAGCTGGGGAGCAGCCCAGTTCATGGATTGCCTTCAGGTTCAAGATTTTCATGAAAAGAAAGGCTGGATAAGTGGTCTATCATAAATCCCTGGCCTCAGCTGAACTCATATCATGTTGCTCCCTCTTCTTGCACCTTTCCGGCTTAATCAAGTTAAGTAGGCAATTCCACATATACATACATATAATTTGACCTCATGTATAAATTGAAGGATTTATGGATTGTGATATAACCCATAGATATGTCCATGTTATTCCATGGAGATATGTTATTCCATGGAGAAAGCACAAATGTTACTTCCGGGTCAGGCCACCACAAATTCCCAGCCCAGTCATTCAAAAAATCCATACATGGCACCATGACAAAGAAAGTAGAGGGGGTTGTTGTTTCTTTTTGATTGTCCCAGGATGGGCTAAATCTCATCATTTGCCAGTCCACATTAACCCATGTCAAAATCAACCGAAGTTTTTCAGGTTTGTCTTTTGATTAAAACACCCAGACTTATACATGTGTATATAGAGTAGGCAAATAAAGTGGCCCTCATTTAACACAACTTCACATGTCTGGTTTCATTATTTTGTGATCATCAAATAAACAGTCTCTTATTTTCAGGTGAGAAGACAAGCTCCCTAACTTTAAGTCAAATGTATAGCTATTACTTACCAACAGTAACAATCCTGGAGTCGTGTTATAAATAAACGTAGATAATAAATGGATACATAAAATGCTTAGCTATATAGTAACCACTTCCTGCACCCTAATGATTAATTTAGCATTGCATTAAAATGAGAAAGAGTATTTATTTGACAGGATATGTGCTATGCAATTGACTTAATGAATCTATATTTTAATCTGTTTGAGCTCTCTCACAATAATGTGATACTGACTGCATCAACAGATTGAACAAACTTTCTTGGTTCAAAACCAAATGTAAATAAACAAGCAATATATATTAAAAAGACACCCAGCAAAAAGCACTGAACTACAACATACTGTCAATGAAACCTTTCAATTATATGGGAGAAAATGTTGAACTTTACAATACCCAGATCTGAAAGCTAAGTATCTAAAGTAAACAGCATATGTATACTAAATGATGCAGTTGATAAATCATATTGCTTTAATATCAGGTTCTAGGATATAGAGCTAACAATTTAAAATCATATCTATGCAAACAGTTGACATGATTTTCTTTGGGCGGGGGGAACCTTGGCAAGAATTACGGTGTATTTCATCCTGCATCTCAAAAGGCAACATACTGCTTCAGAGTGAACTACTGTCATTGGCAAGATTTATCTCTGCGTGCAAAGAGCACAGGCTCCACATGAAAGGCAGAAAAGAATAGCATGCAAGAAATGATTGCAAATGTGGGATCGAGACTGACACAAAAGATATCCTGAACAAGGAGAGCATTTTTGTAACCCTTAAAAGGCAGAATCCTGGTCTAGATATGCTGTACCAGTTTCATACATTAGAGCCAGAAGTGATATACTGAAATGACTATCCAATTTGTTATCCTTTGATTATTGTCAGGAAAGGATTCAGTAAAGAAAACACTGTATCGATTTCCTCCTGTGATTTTCCACAAGCATCACATCAAGGACCTTGTTACCCTGTTTCATCATTTATAGAAGGAGGCTGATATTTGCTAACTTTCTCTGCATAGGCACTCTTAATTTAATAATAGTTACCCCCAAGAAAACTCCAGCCTTTTCTTCATTAAAGAGGGTTGCAAAAGAGGTCTCTACATTACGAAACAGAATAAATTTTGCATCTGAAGTTCTTTTAAACTTAAACTCATAATAATACAAGAATGTCTTATATGTGCAAAATTAAAATTTCAGTAGAAACACACAGTATACACAAATATACAATAAATATTCTTTTGTTAAAAAAACCCAACAATTTTAATGTGAAAGCTTAACATTAGCTTTCAATTGAGAGGCATCTTTTAAAAGAGTAAAACATGTGCTAAGATAAACAAAACTTTGCTCTATATTAGTTTTACCACCACTTTTCTGGCACTCTATACAAGGTCAACCCCAAATGTGGAAGAGGCATTTGGGTATTACACAGGGCGGAGCTAATTGCATCAATCAGCATCAAAGAATCAACATTGTTTTGAGAGAATGGAAATTTTATTAGAATGATGCAATCAGGATAGGACCATTTGAATATTCTTCTATATGTTTCAACATTTCACAGATAAAAAACTGGAGCAAAGTTGTCAAAAGAGTGTGGTCAGGCAACAAGAGGACAAAAGTCTTATTGTAAAAGAACACACCAAAACTACTATTTAAGCAGACACAAACTGGAATGTGTATACAGGCAGTCCCTATGTTACAAACAAGATAGGTTCTGTATGCTTGTTCTTAAGTTGAATTTGTATATAGGTCGGAACAAGAATTTTTTTAAAGAGTAACTCCAGCTATATATGGGAAAGGATAGCGTCACTGTGGTGTCTGCTTTGTTGTCTGTGCCCCTGTTCAGAAGATTTCACCTCACTTTCTTGGCTTGTTGTGGAAACAAGGATTTGTCATAAAGCTACAATGGAAACACCTTTTTCCCAAGATAACACTTTCAGGAGTGAATTTCATTTCCTAGGGGTAGATTTCCCTCACTTCCTGTCATCTCACCCCCTTTCTTAATATCCAACTTAAGGCATCACATTTAAGTAATCACTTTTTCTGGGGTTCTTTTCCCCTAATATCCTTCAACTAGACCTGGAGATGAATTAAATTCTCCCCATGGGGACTCAAGGAAGTCAGGCTATCCCCTCCCCTCAGTAAACCACCTCACTGTTACCCTATGCCCCTTTTCAGCCCCCCCCCAACACATGCCCACCCTCACTTCCCTAGCAAAATAGTTTTTAAAAAAGAAGAAATGAAAGATTAAGAAAAAATAAAATTGCCAAAGGAAAATATTGGAATTAGTATAAAAGCAAGCAAAGTGATTTTAAGAGCAGCAAAGGCACTGAGATAGAATACGGAGCACATGAGTAGCTTTCTTCTTTTGATTGGCTCAGGCAGGCAGCAAGGCACACAGCTTCGCAGGACCATGCGGGTGCGTGTCCATGTGCTCCATGTTTAGCTGAATGAAATGGAAAGCAGCAGTGTTTGGCAGCCTTATGCTCTATTGTAGACAAAAAGTGGCAGCAGAGCTTGTGCTATTGCAGCTAGCCGAAAGGGCCAAAACCGCCAAAGCCCATTTTGAAAAGCATATCCATACACAGTCCTATTATCTATGTCTTCAGAGGGAGCAATCACTTTGTTTTTTTTTATGGTACTTCATGTTCTTTGGCCAGCTAATTGCTGAAGAGAAAGTTAAAAAATCATACTTTTTTAACATAGTATCTCTGCTTTGGATAAGCTAGTTATTAGTTATTTTTGCATGAAAGAGGGACAGCTGGATCTCAAGGGAAGTTACTTTTTTGTTCTAATAGAGTTGAAGCTGTATTACCTGTCTTATATTGCCTTTTGTTCCTGGTTCTCACATGACCAAGAAGATGTGGCTTCTTCCTGCACTGAAATCCATCAAGGACAACTTAATATCCAGGATAGTAACGTTTGAGACAGAATATGTGACTCTCATTAGTCATTATATCTGCAACTCTGGTGTGTTGCTAAAACAGTGAAGGTAATTCTTTTATGGGAATGCCTGTGGACTATCTCATAAACATCAGTATTTGTCACTGTGGTATCCTTTGCCAATTAAGTTATGTTACCTATACCAGTAAGACTATAATCAGGTATGTGGTCTATTTCAGTCAAATGCTTCATTGAAAACAATTATTGTGACAAAAATCCCCTACAAAGCACCTTCTGTTCAAATCAATCTAACTTATTCCCTTGGGTGTAACACATGCAAGAAAGTATTTAAAAAGAAGCAACAGCAAATGCAGAATCTAAGAAAAATATAGTAAATAATCTTTATGATTAACTAGAGATTTAAAAGGTGACAAAGCATCTAGAAATAAAAACCTACGAACCAAAAATAACCAACCAACCCCCAAAACCAGTTACTGAGAAGCCAAGCACAAATATTGGCATGTGTGGGAACAATATGATGTACAATGATTTACAACAAGAGCACCGTAGGCATATTTCAGAAATGCATACAAATGTTGCTGGCTTAGTGTAGATCAAATTGATTTTCGTCTGCACACTACCTACGGTATTTCCTCCTCTAGTGTCAATAAGCATGTCAAAAGCTATGACAACCCACAAAGTAGCAATAACAAAAGAGACATCAATACAACAATTGGACAGCTAATGGATGCAATAATGTGATGTGACTACTGCTACTCAACACATCCCTTCCTATTTTGACAGGAATTTGCAGTTGTTTTTTTGCCCTGTCAAATTCAAAGGCTAAAGTTGAAAAATCAGAAAAGGACTCTATGGGTTCAGGTGTTCCCATCCCACTCCTCTGCATTCAAAAGGCATATGTTGCAGTCCTTGATGAGAGAATCCAGCAGTCTGAAGGAAGTGTTCATTTAGATAGGACCTGTTGACATTGTTCTTATAATAATTTCATAAAGAAGCAAACCAAATGTCTAATCAGTTGATGTGTTTCCTTATTAACCAAGAAAATAAAAGATAACAGCAACACCTCAGAACTATACTGCAAATAACTACAGCTTTCTTTCGGGAATTTATAATTTATTTCACCACAGTTTCTGATTTTGTCAGGCATCCTTCTATCAAGTTAATTTCCAGAAAAATCATGGAAGAAATATAAGCTCAGATAAATTAAGCAGACACACATATTTTGGTCTTGGCCCCAACCTGAGCCCACTATGTTTAATCTGGATCTCCCAAACTTCTGAAGCTGAATCACTTGGGAGTGGTTTTGAAAGTCACCATGGACAATCCTGAAGTGAACCAGACTGGAAGTGGAATATGTCAACGTATAAATCAACAATACTTCCATGGATATGAACACACAAATCATACTAGGTAAAAAGAATGACTCACAACACTGTTATCACCTGAGGGGAATGCTAGAATGTTTGGCATTCATTACATTTAGAAAGGGACTATTCCAAACTTGCTTTTGCCTTTTGCCTTTTTTATCATGATTTTATCATAGCATCTATTCCATACCCAAAAGCTGTAGGAAGCAATGGAATCCACAGTAAACAATTCTAGAAAAAGAACAACTATTGTGGGCCCATGCCTATCTTTATTAAGCTGACTGGCTTTTCAGAGTACTAAGCTGTCTTCTATTGGTTTTCAGAGATTAGAGCTTTAAAACCATACAAATTGGAACATATAAAATGTGACAGCAAAAGTTATCTCTTAGAAATTGTCTGCAATAGTACTTAAAATGTTTAACCCATTTCATCCAAGGTATTTAAAACTCGCCAGAAATTGCTCTTTTTAGCCAGTCACTTTAAAACACATAGAGTATCACCAGTGGTAAGAAAGTTAACTAAACAACATAATGGTATTAATGTAGCACAAAATTTCTTGTATTACAGTATTATATTTTAGTCATGCCAAGCAACTTCTGTGTAAGGGAAGAAACTATCAAAACTCCTGGTGGATCAAATCAGTTTCCACTCACTCAGACATCTTGACCTCCAGAAAATTTAAATACCTGATGTTGACATGGCAAATAGTAAATAATGCTGGAAGGTAAGGTAAAGGTTTCCCCTGACGTTAAGTCCAGTCATGACCGACTCTGGGGGTTGGTGTTCATCTCCATTTCTAAGCCGAAGAGCCAGCGTTGTCCATAGACATCTCCAAGGTCATGTGGCTGGCATGACTGCATGGACCGCCGTTACCTTCCCCCAGGAGCGGTACCTATTGATCTACTCACATTTGCATGTTTTCGAATTGATAGGTTGGCAGGAGCTGGGGCTAACTTCGAGCGCTCATTCCACTCCTGGGATTTGAACCTGGGAGCTTTTGGTCTGCAAGTTCAGCAGCTCAGTGCTTTAACACACTGTGCCACTAGGGGAAACTGTAATTCAAAACATTTGGAGTGTCTCAAGTCAGGAAAGTATATCATGTGATACTTTGATATCGTGTTTACACTTCTGAAACAGATGCCAGATGTCTCTGAGAAGCTCAAAGTAACTCATATGAAGGCATACTCTGAACATGCAAAATATACAGTTATCTGACATCTATTGAAAAAGCATTCTGGCAATGCCACTATATTGCTTAACTGTTGGCCATTTAATTATCCAGGATAAGCCACTGGTGCATGTCATTTTCAAAAGCTTCTGAATTGAATATTTTATCTTGACCTCTTTCAACTTGTTTTAGGAGCATTCCATATAAAACAAGAACCTTTAAATAACGTCTCTTTGAAAAGGGTCACATAAGAAGTAATGAGAGACACTGAAGGAACTTGGGTCAAAGGCTGCTCCCTGACCTTTCTCCCTCCCCCCAATGAATGCTTTGGAGGAATCTTCAAAGGACCTCAACTGCTTTGCCCATGTGCTCTTGGTGCTTGGCATCCCATGGGGATTATGTGCTGCCCTCTTTGAAGATGATGACAGCAGAGGCTGCTGGAGTGGCTGTGTTCCAGTAGCTGTCTTGATTGAGTTTAGGGTTTTGCTAAATCAAGAGTTTTTGGCAGCTTGGATTTCACTCATAAGGGCACCTCTCTGGTGTTCTAGTAACTGTATTTTGCATTTGGCTCCTACAAGTTGTAGTTTGGTCTGTGCCAGGTCCAGCTCCATTTCTCTTACCTGTTTTTAAGGGCATCCTTCTCATCATCTGTGATGGTTCTGTATTTTCTCTAGGCTCTATTGGTCTTCTCAAGATGTTCCTTTACTGAAGATTTCACTGCAGTGTTTGCAAGCCATCACCTTCCCCTTTACAACCTCAAGTTCTTCTTTAGTTCTGGCCAATTTGTGGATGACCTATGCTGGGCAGGGGGGAGTATTTCCTTGATAACATTCTCTAGTACTATGATGTACTTCTATGCTGACTTACTGTCTGGAACTTGGGGCCCTTCCAGACAGGGCCTATATCCTGGCCCTTGTCAGATTTTTACCAGAGGCATCCAAATGACACCTCAGGTAAATGCAAATTAATTTGAATCAAAGCAGGTAAACCCTGCTTTGTTTCAAATTATTTAGATATCACATTAGATCTAGGCCTTCCTGAAAGGCCTGGGTCTAATGTGATATGGGCCCTGTGGGGACTCACTCCTGAGTAGTTATGGGACTTCCCAGGGATCTGTCTCCACAGCTCATCGTGGTTCTTCAGACCCAGTGGAAAACTGAGGAGGCCACCCACCCAACCCCACTCCCCAAAAAGCCTTAAAATAAAGTAAACCTTACTGGGTCACCATTAGGTTTCTCTGCAGGCCTCCTGGAACGTACCAATGACATGCTAGGAGACGGGGTGGCAAATTACTCCTCCCATCTCCTAGCACATCATTGGTACATTCCAGGAGGTTTGCAGAGAGACCTAATACTGACCTGGTAAGTTTTACTTTATAAAAAAGGATTTTTTGGGGGGGGGGGGGGTTGGCCAAATGTCAACCCCCCAATGTCTTCGGGATGGCATGGGGACAACCAATGGGCAAAGCCTGTTTTTCCCCCTGGGGTTTGGGGACTTAAACCCACTTCAGAGAAAGTTTAATTTATGTCTGGAACTGCCCTTAGAAGTACTTGTTTGATCCTTTCTAAAGAAATGAGCCCCAAATGTGATTGGGGGATTTCTGTTTGACTCCTTGGTCAGAGTTTGGGGATTTGGTGTCACTTGTCTACTGAAGGCACACAATTCTATTCTTCATTTCCATCTAATTCCAAGGAAGCAATTTGGTTGGTGTACACCTTGATTTAATCCAGCGTCTGTTGTCAGCAATGTAATTGAAAAGAGTACACAACCTGAAACTTAATTCAAACAAGACAGAGGTGCTTCTGGTCAATCAACAGAAAGACCATGGGAACAGAATTCTGCCTTTGCAAGTATCTGAGTCTACTCCTTGATTTAGTTCTGAAGCTAAATGTCATGGATTCACCTATAGGCAGCAATGCATTTTCACAGTTACGGCTAGTATGTCAACTGTGCTCACCCTTGGACATTGCTGATCTTGCTATAGCATCCTGGGCCCGGTTCTGTTCAAAATCTTTATTAACGACTTAGATGAAGGGTTAGAAGGCATGATCATCAAGTTTGCAGACGGCACCAAACTGGGAGGGATAGCTAACACTCCAGAAGACAGGAGCAGAATTCAAAACGATCTTAACAGACTAGAGAGATGGGCCGAAACTAACAAAATGAAGATACTTCAAATGCAAGATACTTCACTTCGGCAGAAAAAATGGAATGCAAAGATACAGAATGGGGGAATGGGGGATGCCTGGCTAGACAGCAGTAGGTGTGAAAAAGATCTTGGAGGCCTCGTGGACAACAAGTTAAACATAAGCCTACAATGTGATGTGGCTGCTAAAAAAGCCAACGGGATTCTGGCCTGCATAAATAGGGGTATAGCATCTAGATCCAGGGAAGTCATGCTCCCCCTCTATTCTGCCTTGGTCAGACCACACCTGGAATACTGTGTCCAACTCTGGGCACCGCAAATGAAGGGAAATGTTGACAAGCTGGAAAGCGTCCAGAGGAGGGCAACTAAAATGATCAAGGGTCTGGAGAACAAGCCTTATGAGGAGCAGCTTAAAGAACTATGCATGTTTAGCCTGCAGAAGAGAAGGCTGAGAGGAGACATGATAGCCATGTACAAATACGTGAAGTCATAGGGATGAGGGAGCAAGCTTGTTTTCAGCTGCCCTGCAGACTAGGACGTGGAACAATGGCTTCAAACTACAGGAAAGGAGATTCCACCTGAACACCAGGAAGAATCTCCTCACTGTGAGAGCTGTTCGGCAGTGGAACTCTCTGCCCCGAGTGTGGTGGAGGCTCCTCTTTTGGAGGCTTTTAAGCAGAGGCTGGATGGCCATCTGTCAGGGGTGCTTTGAATGCAGTTTCCTGCTTCTTGGCAGGGGGTTGGACTAGATGGCCCATGAGGTCTCTTCCAACTCTACTATTCTATGATTCCATGATCTATGTCTTAGTTACAACCTATTTGGATTTTTATTTGTACATGAACTTCAGGCACACTGTTAAGATGAGTTGCCCATCAACCCATCAATCTATCTTTCTCTTTGTACAGAATTCAGGGCTGTTGGCCAAGGTTACATGTCCTTAAATGAAATATTAGAGAAAAGGTAGAATACAAATGAATTAACAAAATATTCTTCTTAATGAAATTCCAACCCAAAAACACAAAGCCTTCTGTACTACAGGCTATTTTGACATTAGTGGTATGAGAACTATATGTGGTTTTAATTATTCATGAGCTTGTACCATCATGCCTGGATCACAAATCCAGAGTCCTTTGAAAGGAAAGGATCTCAGGAACTGAAAGGGGGGCCTTGTAAGTTCTCCATTGCCACCAATTGGCTGGATCTTCACAGATCTTTTGGCTGCCTAGCCAAAAACATATATAACCATTAGCCGATTTTCAGAGGCTCCCAAAAAATGGATTTGGGTGCCCAAGGAAATTCAGATGCCCAAACTGGATTTCCTTTTAGCCGAATTGCACAATTTCATAACTTGGGGACTGCCTATATGTATTAATAAAAGTTAGGTTAGTTAATCCCCCAATTGGTGCCTTGTGTATCTTTTCCCTCAACTTGCAACACCAGTAATGGTAATCACTAAGGATATTGTAGTGTATTGTAAGTACAGTAGAGTCTCACTTATCCAAGCTAAACGGGCCGGCAGAAGCTTGGATAAGTGAATATCTTGGATAATAGGGAGGGATTAAGGAAAAGCCTATTAAACATCAAATTAGGTTATGATTTTACAAATTAAGCACCAAAACATCATGTTATACAACAAATTTGACAGAAAAAGTAGTTCAATACACAGTAATGTTATGTTGTAATTACTGTATTTACGAATTTAGCACCAAAATATCATGATATATTGAAAACATTGACTACAAAAATGGCTTGGATAATCCAGAAACTTGGATAAGCGAGGCTTGGATAAGTGAGATTTTACTGTATTTACATCTATATTCTCATAACCATCTTTTGTGGCACCAACCATGTGCTTTGGCATGTTTATTATTAATTTATGTATTTGCATGTCTGCACACTAGGGAACCTATAAAAAAATAAATTTCAATGTCCATCTAAAAGCCTGCCATTTTACCTCACATGTCCAGTGTATTAACACAGGCATATCGATTATTTGTGAACTTACTGATTTACAGAATGTCTGGTTTTAATTAAAATGGCATTTTTGTAATAATATCAGTCCTTATATCGGCACTCTGTAAGTGGTTTCAGAAAACAGAAACTCCATCTAGAAGTCAATAGCAGATCATTTATCACATCTGCTTCCATGTAGAAACAGGACAGAAGGTGAAAATGGATGAAAATCAAGCCTTATTTAATCAATATCACAATTAGAGACAAGTGTGTCAAATAGATGTTCCAGGAGTGTAAACCCTGAATGTGTTATATTTACAGTCACTAGTCTTATCCAGCTCATGGCAGAAAAAAAAATGCTTTTTGAGATTGATCCTTAAACTCAGATTTTATGGCCAAAACATCTAGCTTTACCCCTCCCCCTCTAGAATTCCCTGCTCTTTGCACCATATTTACAGACAATTCTTATGAATAATGCACAGTTCTTGTGCATATTTAATGGCATTTTAGTTGGCCCCCAAATAGATATTATCCAATAGGGATGTGCGATCCATTAAAAAATGGTTCAAAAGTCATTACAAAACTGGTGGGCATTAGCATTTCATTTCTAAAGTGTTTCTAAAGTATAGTTAGTGAAAAAATTGTTACTATAATGAAAGTAATGAAATTTCGTTACTATTTCGTTACAGTAATTGCTCATAAATTACTATAATGGCCCCTGTGTCTGTCTCTGTCTTGTTCTATGTGTATGGCATTGAATGTTTGCCTTATATGTATACAATGTGATCCGCCCTGAGTCCCCTTCGGGGTGAGAAGGGCGGAATATAAATACTGTAAATAAATAAAGAAAGAAATAATTGGGGAAACGTAAGGGACCCCATTCTTCCTAATTTTTAGAGCTATTGGGGTGAAACTTGCTACCACAGCAGAACACATTTACCATTTTAGCTCACATTGTTTTTTTAAAAAACTGCCAGAGCTATCTCTTTGAATATTTTGTACAATGATAGCACATAACAGGGGATTATTCCCCCCAACTTTCAGAAATATTCATACATCTACTGAATTTAGGGGTTTAAATTTTTTTAACAAAAACATTTTTAAAAGCTACAACAGCTATCTTATTGAATGTCTGTCATATTAACCAATAGAAATCAATATTAACCGGTTCTACATTTTCATAGAATCCTAGAGTTGGAGGAGACCCCCAAGAGCCATCTAGTCCAACCCCCTTCTTCCAGGCAGAACGGCACCATCAAAACTCTACTGACAGATGGCTATCCAACCTCTAAAGTAATTAATATGCTTCCCCTATAGTATGAGGGCCACACATTTAGGGATTTCTTCCCAGCCCAACAGTTTTACTTACTAGAAGTATCTGTCAGTTCTCCTCTTTGCAGATTCAACCGTTCATTGGAACTTTCGCTGGCTGCTGTTAGGGAGGGACAAATCTCTCTTTCTGCTACCCTCATTGATGCTTTCTGTGGCTGATGTATTCTGGGAAATGTAGTTTAGGTCAGAGCCTTTTCCAATTTCTGACACAGAGCTCTAAACTACATTTCCCAGAGTTCTGTGCTGTTCCCAAAAAACACTGCTCCTTCTTTTCCCCACTCCTAATGCTGAGACCCCATTTAGCTTTGCTTTGCTTTGCTTTCTGGTGCTGAAAAGTCAGTTGACTTTGGGAGCCTTCCAAGATTTACAAAACTAAAATGAAAAAGTAAGGGATAACTTTCAATTCTTAAAATTTTGGTGCAGGCCATGGCCACATGTCAGATATCGCCTTTTAAGTACAAAATTTAATGAATTTGATCCAAATTACGAGCAAATGAAAAAATGCACACCTCTATTATCCAACTATGGATTTGATATAATTAGTGCATTGACATTTCATGATTCAACACATGACTTTAAACTTGCTATATTAGCAAAACTATTGGAAACTATTGTGCAAATATGATATTAAAAATCCTCTAAAACAACTTTCCCACCCATGAGAGAAAAGTGAGATAATAAATAAACAAATAATAAAAAATAATAAAGAATAACTTATTTTGAAAAAATAATTCAAATATTTGCTATGGTTATATTCAGTTATGTACAGAGCTGTCATTGAAAGCTTCTAAAATAAGATATATCCATTATTTTCAGTACACATATTGTCTACCTCCCATAGAAGATGCAAAGTCCAGATCACTTAAGTTCATTAACACTTCCATTAACACACAATGTTTCATTCTTTGATTAATGGTACTGGAGTCACTTTAATTTGGATTCTTCTTCTACTTCTATGGTAACTCCCAAAAGCCTGGATTTATATGATCAAGGACTAGTAGTGCATATAGAATATAATGGTTTGGCCAAATATGCAAGAAGAAAGTGAATTCAATGTTATTATATTAAGTTATGCAGTTCTCCAAGACTTTACCTGTTATAAATAGTCTGTGGAAATAGATTGTTCATAGAATCAGAAACTGATGAAAACACTTACGCTACTTTCACAGTGTTCAACCTATAAGTAACACCATATTGTACAGATTAGAGATAAGCTTCATCACCAGTTCTAGCATAGTTATAGTCACAGTGAGAAATGGTGAAATAATAATTTGGAAATCTTGGCCAAGATCATATTGCTCACGGGATGTAATAGGTATTATTCTAGCAAAGTCCAAACTGCATACAGAATGTTTGGATATGTGGGAACATTTCTGGTAAGGGGTAAGCCATTGAACTATACATTTGGAGCATTACTCCTATCTTATTACAGTTTCAGCAGTTATAACTGCATCTCATGATAGACTTACAGTATTGTGTTTATTGTTCTTAGATGCAAACTCTGACATAAATAAGAAGTACACGCTTGGAATGGAACTTAAGTCTGATAAGTCAACAGAAGCACTGACTTTTGTAAGCACTGCTTCTTATGTGTACATTCTAATTTAGGCTCCTATTATTTGCTAATGCTTTCCTCCTTATGCTAATAACCATTCAGTATTGACAAGAAAAAGCAAAATAAAACTCTTGTCCAAACAATCTCCAAACTGCCAACCCACACTAATTGACCTTCCATTTAAGTTCATTACCTCTAAATCTAATCAACTCCTAGGACATGTAAGTACTTAACTCTGCCAAGATTAAAAGCTCTGTATTCATGACTATTTTTGAATTAACAGATGAGAGGTATAAACAGGCACTTCTTCATTCCAAATGATTTAATGAATGTTATCGCTTCCAAACACAGTATCTTTTTTCACACCTCCTGATTTATTTCATTTTTGTTTGGAAATCAATCTGCAGAATGAAACATTAACTAGCTTCTCTCTATCTCCTCATTCTTTTGTGCATTTTAAAAGAAGCAAAAGTGGATCTTTGCCTCCTACTTTACAAAATGTAGGCTTAGAAATTATTAGCTAGCCAATGTTCCATACAAGAACTTTACTCCAAAGATATCTAACTATTTTTTGAGGGACCTTTCACACAGCCATATAACCCAGAATATCAAGTCAGATAATCCACAGTAACTGCTTTGAATTGGGTTATCTGAGTCCACACTGCCATATAATCCAGTTCAATGTCAATTTTATATAGCTGTGTGCAGGCATGTAGCCGGGGGAGGGGGCTTGAGGGACTTCACCCCCCCCCAAAAGAAAAATTCTTAGGGTAGTCTGCGAAAAAGCCTTACATTTATTATTTAAACTGTTATGTTTGTTCATATCATGATCTGATCACCATGCTCAATATATCCCATATGCATGGGGGTATTGGGATAACGATACAAAAGGTTTGCTAGGGTAGACCCCCCCCTCACTCTGACTCAGCCCCCCCCAGCCAAAAATCCCAGCCCCTCCCGAATCAAAATCCTGGCTGCGGGTCTGGCTGTGTGGAAGAGGCCTAAGAGCCTATCCAGAAAGGGCCTATAATGCGGGAACTCCCATGTTTTTACTGGAGATACCCAAACAGCATCTTAGATAAAACAAAATTAATTAGGTACTGGATTAGACCCGGGTCTTCCTGAAAGGGTGTCTGAGTGTACTCATGGAAGATTCCGGGAGGGCATCTAGACACCTGCCACCAAAAGCACAGGCTTTGTGGCCTAGTGCAAGGACAGAAGGCTGCCCTGACCCAGGTTTTTTAAAACCCGGGTCAGCACAGACTTCTTCCCTGTGTGGAACCAGCCTAAGACTCCAACTTTGTTTGAATTGATACATTGGATCAACTTCTCATTACATAATGTTTTATATCCACAAATGTATTTTCACAATCAGAGCCTACTGAAATGTTTACTGCCAGAATATGTAATTCATATGTATTTCCCTTCAAAGGTTCATGGACTATTGAATAGAAAACTTGTATTAATTTTATTTATAAATATCATTTTGGGAGCACATTTCATGAGACTTATTTAGATGTGCTTCCAAATGTTAATTCTTCTAATGAATCACATATCTGTGTTTTCCAAACTGCACAAATCAATGGAGCACTGTGATTACAAACAAGTAGTAGTAATACTAATGTATTTTATTCAACACTATATTTAAACTGGAGCCTCCAGTGGCTCAATGTGTTAAAGCGCTGAGCTGCTGAACTGGCAGACTGAAAGGTCCCAGGTTCAAACCTGGGGAGCGGAGTGAGCGCCCACTGTTAGCTCCAGCTTCTGCCAACCTAGCAGTTCGAAAGCATGCAAATGTGAGTAGGTCAATAGGTACCGCTCCGGTGGGAAGGTAACAGCGTTCCATGCAGTCATGCTGGCCACATGACCTTGGAGGTGTCTATGGACAACGGCGGCTCTTCGGCTTAGAAATGGAGATGAGCACCAACCCCCAGAGTTGGAAACGACTGGATGTAACGTCAGGGGAAACCTTTACCTTTACCTTTATATTTAAACTAGATTTAATGGGCAAAACTGACATGATGGAAGTACATCCATGCATTTGAAACAATGGTGACACATAGATTTGAATTCAACTTCAATGTAAAGAGTGTAAAAATATGTAGGGGATGGAAACTGAATGCATGTCTTTTCTGTAGTTTACTACTGAATATAAGCATGTATAAGTTAACCTCATGTATAAGTTGGGAAAAGGTCTGGGAGACAAAATTATGGATTTTACTCTAACAAATCAATAGATTGAGAGTAATCACATAGACAGAGATAGGCACCAATGTTGTCTACCCCTGGTTGCCACCTAAAAAAAAGGGTATTTCTTTTAGGTTCTGCAGGAATGCACTAAGTCTTGCCTTTTGCCACTCTAATCAGAGAAAGATATCTGAGCTGCTGAACTTGCTGACTAAAAGGTCGATGTTTTGAATCTGGGGAGCAGGGTGATCTCCCGCTGTTAGCTCCATCTTCTGCCAACCTAGCAGTTCAAAAAACATGCAAATGTGAGTAGATCAATAGGTACTGCTCTGGTGGGAAGGTAATGGCACTCCATGCAGTCATGCCAACCACAAGACCTAGAAGGTGTCTATGGATAACACTGGCTTTTCAGCTTAAAAATGGATATGAGCACCAACCCCCAGAATCGGACACAACTAGACTTAATACCAGGGGAAAACCTTTACCTTTTAAAGATACAATACTCACAGTAGAAGGATCTACTACTGCTAAGTCCATTTGAACCCTATGCTACAGAGACTTCCAGCACAAATGATCTGATTAAGGACTTGCTGAATATACTATTGTCACAAGAGGGAAGAAATACTGTATTTTTTACCTGTTTGGAATTTGAGGTGTTCATATTCCACTAATAACCTTTTAACCTGCTTATAATATAACAGAGTAAACTGGCTTTATTAAGTGCATTAGGCATAAATCAATTATGACTGTAGTAGTTAAAGCTGTGAGGGAGCTTTAATAGTAAAAAATCTGAACAATATTGGAGGGAAAGTCCCTTGATCATGTGAATCGCAAAAAAAAATACAAAGAGATTGGTCAGAGATCAAGAAATTTGACAGGAAACTGGGAGATTTGTAAACATTTGATTGGTCAGCTATTATGTCCAGCAGACTATTTTAAACAATAAATGTCATCTGATAGATTACATTTGGAGCCAACTTGTGGTTGGCTGGAAAGGAGTTGGAAGGAAGCAATACTCATAGCTAAAAAAAATACACATTCCCCATTTTTTATCAAAGAACTCTGCTGGAAGAAGATCTGAACATCAATGCTTTTGACGAGGAAAGCAAGAAGCAATGCTGTGAAGCTTTAAAGAGGAAGCAGAGTCCAATGCTACAAGATTTCCAGTAGTGATCTTATCAGACATTTTTTCCCCTTTTTTCTTGATCCAACTCTACTGGTATCCTAGAAGCCAAAGGGAGCAGAAGATATCTGAGTGAGGGGAAGGCTTTTGCATATACCCCTACCCCCTGATTGTCTAGGATGGTTAGTAAAATTTGAGCAGACAAAAAAGATATTGAGAGAGAATAGTATCTTTTATTTGAAATTGCCATTAGTTTTCTTCTTTAAACTAACTAAATTTTGGCAATTTAAATCCCCGGATGTGCAACGAGTTAAACTACTGAGCCGCTGAACTTGCTGACTGAAAGGTCAGCGGTTGGAATCTGGGGATCAGGGTTAGTTCCCATTGTTAGCCCCAGCTTCTGCCAACCTAGCAGTTCGAAAACATGTGAATGTGAGTATATTAATAGGTGCCATTCCAGCAGAAAGGTAACGGCAGTCTATGCAGTCATGCCAGCCACATGTCCTTGGAGGTGTCTACAGACAACGCCAGCTCTTCAGCTTAAAAATGGAGATGAGCACCAACCCCCAGAGTCAGACATGACTAGACTTAATGTCAGGGAAAACCTTTACCTTAATTCTATTGTTTGAGGAATAATATGTGAGTTTAACTATCCAGTCTCAAGACTGTTCATATAATGGTTGAATTCATTGAGAAGAATTATTTATTTTTATCCATGACTTTCTTCAATATATGTGTTTGGAATACAAATTCATACTACTTCATCACACAAGGGGAAGTTGGCCCCTTGCTCCTCTTCAGCCATGGAGCCTGCTGAGCGCCAGCACATGATGCAGCTCATGGCCCTGCCCCATTCATGGTCGAAGTGCTAAGGAAGCATCACAAGAGGCTTCTTCACCAACAACGAAAGGTAAATCGAGTTTTGGGTAGCTCCAACAGAGCTACCTGCAGTTTTGGCTCCTTCCCTCCAAGTGATGAAGAAAAGGCAACATGGCAACGTGCAATTCAGCACAGAAAGTGCAATTCAGCTTGCTTTTGAACCAAGGCAGGACACTTTAGTCCTGCAAGGTGTCTTGATGTTTGGGGGAGCACTTTCTCTCCAACAAGCCAGCCCACCCCCCACCCCCCAATTTATCTGATGAAGACACAAAGAAATTTTTCTCAGGATTTAAGCTAAAAAATCAGAATGGACTAAAGGATTTATCCTTGGATTAGAAAGAGCTCTAGAGACCAGAATTCAAATCCCCAATTGGCTATGGAAATCCACATACCTCCCTGCCCTGAAGAAGTGTTCCACTTGAAGAGAAAGACTATGTGTGTATGTAGGTGACTTCTAGTTGCCTATCAACTTATGGTGGCTCCATGAATTTCACAGTATTTTTTAAAGCAATGAATTCTCAGAGGTGGCTTTGCAAATTCCTTCCTCTGAAATATAGCCAACAGCATTTGGTATTTGTTGGAGGTTTCTTATACAAGTACTAACCAGGACTGACCAGATTTAGCTTCCAAGATCTGGGGATCTGGGACCATTAGGATATTTAGGCTCTTAAGTAAACCTTAACCGCGCTGAGTCCCCTTGGGGAGACAGGATGATCTATAAATAAAGTATTTATTATTATTAATTGAAATAACAAAAGTAATACTATTATACATAAAAGCAATTTTAAAAAATAACATATTACAATCAATAATGTTTTGTTTTAATAAGAATTTCAGAGAAAGATATGATACTGTATTTTGTTCCTCTTACTATAGACAAAACAATAGTCATTTACTGTAGGGTCATCTTGTGAAATAGCCCAATTTAGATGGTGCCTCAGTTGGATTGTTGCATCACTGTAATCTTATTACCATAATGTCCCAGAATTAGCTGTGCATAAAGACAGAACGTAGCAGCACTACACACATAATGCTGCTCACATTTTGTACACATGTGACTGTGAATCATAAATACTAAAGCCCAGAGCTCAAAAGATATACAGGGCAGATATTTATATATAATGTATATATCAACCATGCTACCATTTCTGGTCGGCATACAATTATAAAGGCATGAATATTCAAAACAACATATGTATTTATAATAAATTTCAAAAACTTAACAATTAGTTTGAAACACTAAAACCATAAAAGCTTTAGTTATAGCCTATCACATGCCAAGGTGAACAAAAGGGGTAACTGTGTGATAATGTGAGTGAATACTTTATATCTAATGTATGCGTATATAGGTATGCTGCAGAAATAAAGTATGCAGAGATATATGGAAGACTACATATTTATTACAAAATACCATATACACAATGACATTGGTATTTATCTGGTATCCTCCAAGATGCATGAGATGACACATCAACCTCTGACTAGTGTACAGAATACTGATGAATATACAGAATACTGATTAGTGTAACATACTCATGCTTCAATTAAGCAATCCTAAATTGTGTTTTATGTACTGTACATGATTTCTCTAGTGATGTCCACCAAATGAATGCATTCAGCTCTTCTAAGAAGAAAAATTCATTATGTAAGCAGTCTGATCCCGATGATAGACTAGACTATACAAATTAAATTCATGTGTAACCTGTTGGTGATGTCTATACAACACTAGCTTACTTCAGCCTGGAGGCTGCCATTAATTCAGAAGTTAATGTTGCTTACCTGTCAAACAGGCCATATCAAAATGGTCCCTAAGTAACAGAGGTAATTAAGAATCACGAATATTACAGGACATATTAAAATTATATTTTTATAATAAGTAATCTATCAAGTTAAGACAATCAATTGTCAGCAGGCAATTTAAGGTCCACATTGCAGAATTTAATAGAAGTAACCTCGTATATACTGAAAGTGAGTTTTAGTGTACGACTACATATTCATTTAGCTTTCTCTAATTTTATATAAAAAACTGTCAACATAGCAGCTAAAGTATACCTATCTTGAAACAAACACATCCCTCCATGATGCTGAAGGGACCATAAGCCAGAAAGTAGTAAACTATTGCCTATATAGCTTTGCCTCTGCATATATCATATAGCCTTTATATGGACGATATAAGCACTTTGTATGAACCAAAGTAGTATGTGTAACACAGAGCCTATGCCCCTCCTTTTTGCTGTGAGCAGGTGCCTTCCTCCAGAAAGTTCTAAGGAGAAAAGAAAGCTCGGAGTAAACAAGTTAGGTCATTGGTATCATTTATGCCAAGTAGGTGTGGAAGGTGAGGAAGACCCTCAGCCATTGGTCAATTCTAGATAAGGCCGAGATATAAAATTCTTTGTTTGCTACGACATGCTTTTGCGGCAGCCATTTGCATTGTGCAGCCCTCTGGAGTAGTACAGCTGTCCGCCTTCTCATAGCTATGGTGAAAATAAACTTTGCTTTTTGCATCTCTCATGAGACTGAGTTTCTCTGCCTGATTTCCCTCCTGAGCCAGGACCCTTTGAAGGTAATTGTCTTACAATGCCACAAACAACTTTGGTCCAAGTTGGAACCTATAATATCTTAGCAATATCTTTGTTTCAACTATAAGAATTTTAAAGAAACAATTTCTGAATTTTTATCTATATTAGCATGACAGAAAGTAAAATGAAAGCAGAAATATGTGTCACGGCCAATAGAGACAAAAATACACAAAAACAGTTTACATTCTGATGGCATCATGTGGAAGAAGGACTATTTTAAATGACATCAAAGCATGGTTTTGAAAACTTAAAAAATGATACTGAAGCTTGCAAAACTCTCTCTCTCATATTGTGACAATATTCATCATTCAGATATGAAAATAAGACTGTTTTAGTTTCTAAAGAGTTGTTTAACTAGGAAAGAAGGATACACAAAACCACAATGATAATAATGAGATTAAAATTCATCTCAGTAAATTTTCTTTTGGAACAGAAGTAACCAGTTAAGGAAGAAATGGAAATGTGGAATTGGCCACTTGAGATAAGATAGCATCCCGCATTAATAAAGATGCATGAAGTTTCAATATGAAAAAGTAGTTTCATGTGGCTGTTTGTCAGATCTTATAGCAGCGTCTGGAAGACTAAAGATGCCTGAAAGCAAAATGAGGTCTTGTTAATGGGGCTGTGCTTACCTTCATAATTCAAAGAAGGCACTTCAGAAAAAAAGAAATAAACTACCTCCTTTAAAATCAAGTATACATATATTATTTTTATATTGTATGATATTACAAATAAATAAGAGTCATAGGATAGATTTGGAAGCTAAAAGTGACATTATTCTTTCAACTAATCTATCTTTCTGTATAATAAAGTAGACAGTAATTGGACATTAATGCAATAGAAGAACTTGAAGATTATTTCTAACTCACTGTCGGTCAGAAGAATCCACTTCAGTTAATATGTTGAAATTTTAAAGAATGTAGATGCTTTAAAAAAAAAGGAAAAAGAAAATACTGAATATTCATGTAGTCCTTTCTTGCAACAGAGTGAACAGGTGTATTGGATAACAACATATTATGTAACAGTCCTAATAAAATCTTAAATGACCTCTATCCTTAACTCTTAATCTGTGATTCTGAAAGAAAAGGGAAAATTGTCATAGTTCATCTGGAACAATACTTTTACCATGACTTTTACTGAAGGATATCATAAAGTGGGAACCCTAAATATCCTAAAGGCATCAGATCTCATATGATCTTGTAAGCTAAGTAGAGTCAGACATGGTAAGACCTTGGATGGGAGTCTGCCAAATATCAGGCACTAAGGCAGAAGAAGGATCTGAGTACTCCTTGCCTAATAAAACCATATGAAATTAATGGGATAAGTTTACAGAAATGTACACATGCACATATCACAAAATGAGTACTTCATTCCCTAAGTGTTTCATGAATGAGGTTTCATTAATGAATTTGGCACCATTTTCAGATCTGAAATTGTGTTCTGGGATATTCTAATGTAAATCATCAAGGGACTCCAATTAGGAATGTGATGGCAGGGTTTATTGTCACCCTGCCCATTGTTGTCACACATCACTCAACTGTGGAAACTACTGACCTCTTGGGAGTTTTCTGGCTCAGTATAGTATGCCACTTCAAAAAAAGGTAACACCAGCCCTATCAGAACAACACTGACCTGGAGTGAACAAGGGAGTCCTATACAAGGTTTCCGCAAGGCTTGGAAGAAGACAGCCTTTTGCATAATTTCTAGCCTCTTACAGTGACTCACATTTGGCAGGAAACCCCAAAAACCAAAGAACCCATTAGAATATGAGAGCAGGAACAGCTTAGAGATTAGAAGGTTTTGCTATTGTGATACGATTATTGTATTGCACTTTAGTGGTTAGGAACACTGGCACTGCATTAAATGTCAATAAAGATACAAATGGAAACTTCTAATAATTATATCCTACTTACCGAGTTTAATGATTTCTTAATGATGCCATTGTTGATCAACAAATTTTATCCTCCTTGTCCATGCAGGAGCCTTCCTTATAAGATCATTATTTTATTCATCTTACAGATGAGACATTAAAGCTTAATAACAGTGACTTGCCTGAGGCTAATAAGCTTGAACACAAAACTTTTGAATACAGTTTCCATGTGTCAAGTCTAGCACAATGCCTTCTGCTACCTTTCTATCATTACTTCAAATTTAGGGATGTGAACATTTTTTTTGGATTCATATTTCTTTACAAAAATGGTAACTTTGCATCTTGCCAGTGGAAAAGAATACACCATAAAGCTGCTTTAGAAGTCTATTTACATCTGTAAAGTGTGTGTTTCAGAAAGATTAAAATGAATACATTTGCAAAAATGCAGGTAAACTTGAGGTATAGAGAAATATGTAAAAATCTACAGCACTATAAAACTATAGTCATTTTATTCTACTTAACTGCTGTGATTGCATCCTACAAAATGCTGAACATTTTAGTTCGATGAGGCTCTGGAACTTAAAATTGTAAATACCCTTCCCTAAACTGCAAATACTGGGATTTCATTTGAATGGTTGCTGAAGTGGAATAATAGAGTTATAACTGTGTAGTGTGAGGCTGCCTTAATTAGGAAAATGCACTGTTGTTGTTGCTGTCGTTGTTGCAATTTCCAACTTATGGCAACCCTAAGACAGATGTGGGGCCCCTGGTGGCACAGCGTGTTAAAGCGCTGAGCTGCTAAACTTGTGGACCAAAAGGTCACAGGTTCGAATCCAGGGAGCAGAATGAGCGCCCGCTGTTAGCCCCAGCTTATGCCAACCTAGCAGCTCGAAAACATGCAAATGTGAGTAGATCAATAGGTACCGCTCCGGCGGGAAGGTAACGGTACTCCATGCAGTCATGCCAGCCACAAGACCTTGGAGGTGTCTACGGACAATGCCGGCTCTTCGGCTTAGAAATGGAGATGAGCACCAACCCCCAGAGTCGGATACGATTGGACTTAATGTCAGGAGAAAACCTTTACTTTTACCTAAGACAAATGTATCACATATATTCTTGGCAAAATGTGTTCTGAGAGATTGCCTTTACCTTCTTCTGAAGGACAATGCATGCATTTTGGGGGAAATGTGATCAACGACATAAATAATTTTTCTTTTGGGACACAAGAGAGGCAAAGTCTCACAATTCAGTATGAACATGGGACAGAATGAGAAGGGTAATGAAAAACGGAGAAACCGAAGAATAAGACTGACATTTTCTACACCTCTAATATCCACAAGCAAAATGATCTTGAAGATACTTGTTACATCATTTTGTCCCAGGTGAAGGAAGCACTTAGAAGAAAGCAGCTGGTATGGAATAACTACATCTAATACTAATAATTCTTTAACATAACTAGAACTGTAATCAGCAATCCAATCTCTATGATTGTCCTTTGATACTACCTGAGTATGGTCACATTATAATCTAATTTTAGCTATGATTTGCATGCCCCCACCATCACCTTTAAGATAAAGTGTTTCCTTTTTATAAAACTTTTTTTTTATAAAAGTTGGAAACAGACTAAAGGAAATTGTATGTGTGTACGAGTAAGACAGAGAAAAGAGAATATGAAATGAACATAATACAGAAACTTAGATTTACTTTCTTATTCCAGATTGGAAGAACAAGATTCAACCCTTTCTTCTCCAGAGTACAACCTCCCCCTGACTCTCATAAATTAATTGAGTACAGTTTGCAGCAATTGAAGCAATAGAATAATGGAGCAGATAATCTTAAAGACAGCCAAGGAAGGAGGAAAGCAAAACATGGTGTGGAAGGGAATTAGCATTGGATAGTTGCAGGTTATGAAGATGTGCATATGAAGGCATTCCTTTTGCAGACATTCACACTATAAATACAGATACCTAGGGATAGGCTTACATTGTATGTACATTATTGAGCCAGAGCATGCATTCTCGTGGGTTCAAATCAAAGGACATGTAGCACTGTAAATGCAACATGTTGAGTTCTCTATTCAAGCACGATAACTACATGGCACTTGCGAGGCTGAAACAAATACACAAGTTCTTACTAATTTTCCACTTTTCTTCCTCTTCCCCCAATACAAAAATACTACATTCTTCCTGATTTCATGGGGAAAACCACCTAATTGCATTATAACAGTACTGTATTATACCAGCTGCTAGGGGATAATACTCTCTATCCTGAAATAAAAATGTATTATGCATAAGGTCAAGAATACTTGTTTTCTACTAGACAACACACAAAACAAATGTGCTGAAAATCCAAATGAACAAATAGAGTTAAGACTGAGAGCGATTGCTCTTTGTGTAAAATTAGTATAAAGCAAAGTTCAGCACAGTGTGACCCGCCAGATGTGACATTGTTAGTTTTCTTATTACTCAAAAAGTCCATAAACAATTTCCAGTCTTTTAAAAAGTCCTCAGTGGGTTTGTTCTTTGAAAATGGTTTGGCAATTGGGGTTAATCCCATTTCCTTAACAGTCTACTCTTCCCCCAACTAAATGAGTTGTAGATGCCTGCTTCATGACTAATATACGTATTTAAAACAGGATCAATGTTATTTATTTATTTATTTATTTACAGTATTTATATTCCGCCCTTCTCACCCCGAAGGGGACTCAGGGTGGATTACAATGAACACATATATGGCAAACATTCAATGCCAATAGACAAACAACATTCAGTTTTAGACAGACACAGAGGCATTTTTTTTAACATCTTCCAGCTTCACGATTTCCGGCCACAGGGGGAGTTGTTGCTTCACCGTCCATTGGTGGCTGTTCTTTCTCTTCTTTTCCTCGTGAGCAGTTTTATGGTGTTGTAGATTAGTTAAATTAGCCTCCCGCATAAAGCGTCCCTAAATTTCCCTAATTGACAGATTCAACTGTCTTTCGGGGCTGCTAGGTCAACAGCAAGCCGGGGCTATTTTTTTTTTTATGGTCGGAGGCTTAACCCGACCCGGGCTTCGAACTCATGACCTCTCGGTCAGTAGTGATTTATAGCAGCTGGTTACTAGCTAGCTGCGCCACAGCCCGACCCCTTATAATACTTATTGCGAAGTATTTCTTATTTGAAAAAAAATTCTCTTCTCAGAACTAATTTTTGTTTTTGAGATTAGCATTTCAAGGCTTCATTTTACTGTTTCTCTTCTCTCCATCCCCTTCCCACTAATCCTTTGTGTGTGTTTGTATGCCTGTGCCATAGGAAAAGAATTGTATTCTTGAGAAAGATTTACTATCCACTTATTATAGTATTCTCCCCTCATCCCTGTTAAAGCAATATTCCATTTATTTTAACAATGTAATCATACATATGTCTACTCAGACTTACGCACCAATGAGTTCAGTAGAACTTATTCCAAGGTAAATATGTACAGGGCCAAACTACAAAACAAACACTGTATGGCAGATGCAAATACCATGCCCTGGGGCATGGCAGTACATGAGTTCATTAGGACTTCTTCCTAGACAAGTACAGGATTGTAGCTATACATATTCTATATGGCTATTGGAATTCATTGATTTCTTGATAACAATCATGCCTCCCCCCCTCCAATTACATAATTCATAACTAACTACGTTTTATTTATTTCCTGGAGCTAAAAATGTTGTACTTTACTTAACACCATCCTGCCATCCCAATTTGATCTGACTACAACTCTGTGTAGTAGTTTAGACTGAGACTTTGATTTATAAGTAAGCCAGGAATGGGACTGATTTATAGTGTGCATTGGGCAGTAAATGGTGTGTGTGTGTGTGTGTGTGTGTGTGTGTGTGTTGGGGAGGGGGTTGAACAAAAAGTTCAGACAATGACCATGGATCTGAAATAATGCTGTATTTTTAACAGTCTAATAAAGATATTTTGATTTTTCAATAGTGTGTTCTGTAATGTTATATTTATTGTTAATTATGTTGTGTATTTTATTTATTGATCCACCACCCCTTTTTTCATTAGTCCATTAGTTCATCATTCCATTAGATATGGGTGGCAAGTGATACAGTATCTCCTTCGAATAACTTGAAGCAAAGTTTTACTGCTTTCCCACTGAAAATGACAATACCATGTTAGATCATTTCTGTTATTTTTTTTAAAGATTTTAAAATATCAAAGCACTAGGAATCATAGCACTTGAATATTTTAAAACCTCAAGGTGTCAGGAATCACATCACTTGTGACACCATGCTCTAGCAATTTCACCAAGCCCCAAACATGCTTGGGGGTTCTCATGCAGCTGTATTGGAATAAACAGCAATATAAAACTGGGATTCCTCCCACATGATGTGTTTCTTTGCATTGAACCTACAAGACTCCCAATTTCAAAAAGCTGAACTACTCAATTTCCTGTCTGGTGTCACAAATCATTTTTTAAGCACTATATACTTAAGTTCTTCAAGACAAACTGGTTTAAGGTGTCTGAATAGATCAATAATGGCACCACACATTTAACTAGTATCAAACAGTGCCAAATCACTATGTAACTTTAAATGAGCAGCCATTGGACAATCTTTGAAGCCAGATGGTGGTAAATTGATATTTTAGAATGGTGTTTCAAAAGTGTAGTAAGGTTTTTACAGTTATTATATCCCAAGAAGGAGACGAAATTCAGAATAACTCTGCCATTTTATTTCACCATAGCAGTGGGACTTTTAAAATATAACAACCACTGATAGTACAGTACATTTGACATTCATAATCTGTTCATTTCACTGTGACACTAGCACTTCAGTTTATTTTCATTCTAACAGTTTGGCTGAAAAAGAAGGCATTCTCATATTAACTCTCCAGGCACAGCGAACCACTGTCGGGATAACAGCAATCCTTCCTACTACAGATGTGGGATTCACAGAAGCTGTATACACTTTTTCAACTTTGTATTGCAGCTCCAGTTGCTACAATATTAAGCTAAAATTCTTTTTCCTGCAAGGTTTCCCAGAACACCAACTAAGTTAGTCTGAGACCAATCTGGTGGCATTTCAAAAGCAAGTAAAGCTGTTATTCTAACACAAGCCTTTGTAGGTTAGATTCTACTTTTATGAAACTATCATAATCATTAGACTTTCTTGAGAGAAAAGTAATGTATATATATTTAAAATAAATAAAAAGCTGTACATATGAATAAAAGCTGCCCACTGTAATATATGTCAAATAAATGCACACATGTATGATAATTTCTCAACGGATGAACAGCCTCCTATGTGTGATATGCTTTGTATGGTTGACAAAATTATATCTGTCTTTATTGCAAGGTCTGGATCTTTCCAGATATGATCCTGGTGGGGATGGCCTCTTAGGATCACCATGTGTCATCCCTGGGCAGTTCCCATAGCCATCTGTCAGCCCAGAGAGGAGGGATAGCAGTACCACCCCATTTTGACATACCAGGAGCTCTAGAGAAGCCTTGTGATTTGGTACTGAAGATTTTAAGATATGTTTTTGGGTGAAATGGGAGGGGGGCAGGGAGGTGAGAGGGCCAATGGCCATATCCTACTTTGTGATTTGGCATTGGTAGATATCTGGCCACCTCCAAAACATAAAGGTGGGGTTTCCGCCCCTGTGTGGCTGCAAAATGCAGGTAGTGTCAGTGTTTTAAACATCAATTCCACTTGCGTTTTGGCCAGTGTAAAAGGGTCCTGAATGACACACTCTCAGCCCCAGAAAACCCTGTGATAGATTTGCCTTAGGCACACAACACAAAGTTATATAGAATGTAAGAGGGCTAAGAACATGTGTGGCCCTTTGAAAACAATGGAACACTTCCAACTTACATTTACCAAAAGTATCCCATTTGTTCTATTCTTTTCCAAACAAAGCAATCAGTAATATATTTGATAAAACACCCTTATTAATCCATAGAGTATGTTTTCCTGCATCCTTTAACATATACAATAGATATCAATACTTGTAGAACACTAGTCACAGCATTGTGATTCACTAGTAATAATAAACTGACCCATATGTGGTTTTTTACCTAGTGACCCAGTTGTTTTACTACTCTAGTAAGTTATACAGCAGTGTTTCATATAATGCATAGTTACTTGGAAGTTAGCCATACTAAACTCAAAAGGATTAATGCACAAGCACAGATAAGCTTTTGTTTATTCATCAAGCTTTCAGCTTTTAGGATAAGTATTCCATAATATATACAAAACAGTATTGTTGGGTTAACGGTACCAGTGTAAACACTGCATGTTCTGCAGAATAATTTCCAAACCACTGCTTCCATGGATTAAATTTGCCAGGAGTTATAGTAACTTATATATTTCATGATCATTATATTATCAAAGTCAGTTTCTATAATCAAATTAACATTGAAGTTACACGGTACAATAACAATGTTACTATTAGTGCCCTGTTCAAACAACAATATTTTCATTTCGACTTTCCTCCCCTCCTTGTTTCTAAGTTGTTAGAATACTACCTTTTAAGGTCAGAATGCAGCAGTAAGACAAACAAACTGACAAGGCAAACTGACCCAAAAGCTATCTTTAGGGAATGACACTGTTATAATGTTAACTCCACTTAAGCTTTGTCATCTTTATATACAGTGGCGAATTGTGCTTATTTATTTATTTTAAAAGACTTACCAGATGAGTCACCAGATATTTCAAAGAGTGTCCTGGCTTGTACTTCCATGAGAAAGCTCTTGCTCATATGTGCATGCACACACAAGTGCACACACACTTCTTTTTAATTTCCCAGTTGGTTCCTTTCTAACACTGTGAAGATAATGCCTGCACATCTACCCGGTGCAATTTTCAAGAGACAGAAAATAGCACAATTGTTTTAGCTGCCTTCAGGAACATTACATTCTCTGATGTACTTGTAAACAGTTAGAGTAAAGATAAAGAAGTCTCAGCTACTATGCTGTGAGAATACTAATGTCACCCTCCCCTCTCCAGGGTAATGGTTTCTTCCAACACAGTGTCAATCTACCTGATTATGTTCTTTTCTAATCAGTAATCTTTGTTTTCTCTGTAGCTGCGGAACCTCCAGTTCATGTGGGAGTTTTGCAAGGAGGCAGCATCAACAAGGTAACTGTGCAATGCAAAAACAAAGGGAGGGGGCAGAAACCCCTGAGAGTATTTGGATTGCCCTTAATTTTAACACTGTCTATACTGAATAAATGTGAGTGTGTCTTTGAAAGGGACTAATCCTGTTTTGCCAAGCGTTTTGAAAGTGTGCTAAATCCTTAAGAAATCTTATTGCATGGCTTGGAGTAGTGTCCTTTAACATGGAGAGGAAGGAGCTGAAATTTAAAACCAATACACTAAATATTTTCTCATCTACAATAATTATTGCCTTCTGTTTCATCTCACTACTAATGCAAAGTATTTGTATTGTGCTGTACACTAATAAATCAAGCATAGCTTCTAGGGTTTTTTTTTTCCATGTAAGGAGTGACTTGAGAAACTGAAAGTTGCTCTGGTATTAGAGAATTAACTGTCTGCAAGGATGTTGCCAAGGGGATGCCTGGATGTTTTGATATTTTTACCATCCTTGTGGGAGGCTCACCTCATGTCCCTGAATAGAGAGCTGGCACAAGGGTTTAACCCACTGCGCCACCGGGAGCTTCATAGCTTCTAGTGAAAATGCTATTGCGTGAGAACAAAACTGGATGTAAATCTACAACAGTGTGCAGATGGCTTCTCTAAATTGTCCATTCTATTCAGAAGCAGATGGATTGAAAGAAGAGGGGGGCAGTATACATCCATCCATCAAATTTCACCAGGATTTTTCTCCCCTAAAGTATTAACTATGAAAAAAATATCCTCACAATATGTATGTATTCAATGAAATTGGCTTCTTGGGACATTATCTTCTCACACAATGTGTGTGTGTGTATCTGCATACATACATATGTATGTTTGTGTGTGTGTGACTTTTTTGAATAATTTCAAAGCAGAAATCATGTCTATTCAGAAATAAACCCAATGAGTTCCAATGGCTTCAACTCTCAGGCAAGAACTTGTATCATTGAAGTTTTAGGGTATGTTGTGCACAAAAGTTCCTTCAGATTTCCTGATCTAACACTCTAAAAGTTTCCAGATGCCTTCTCTGCCAATATTGCTGATGCCTTACTTAACTGCAACTCCCATGATTCCATAGCATTAAGCCATGGTAGTTAAAGTAGTGTCAAACTGCACTCATTCTACAGTGTAGATGTACCTTCAAATTCCATACCCTCATTTACTAGGAAATATCCTTTCATATGCTAAATCACTGTATCTGAGCCTCATGAAATCTATACTGAATATGTATTCAACACATTCACTTTTTTACAGAGAAAAAGGAATGAAAGCTCCTAATGATGAGAAAACAGGCTACAATTTAAGAAAGCAAGTTGAAAGGAGACATGTTCCTATATTGAGAAAATGCACCAAAACAGAAAGAAATGAGATTTAGAGCCCTGGTATATAGTGCTTGAGCTGACACAATTTCCCTCAAGGCTGTAGCAAGAGTTTGAGTTTCGCCTCAGCTCTCTCTCACCAACCAGAGACCAACTCTGGTCATGAGCAGAGATGTGAAGAGTTGTTTCAATATCCTAAGGAAATTTCTCTGGACAGCTGCAATAAGAAAGCTTCATTTTATCTAGAGGTTGTGCTCAGTTGACAATTACAAACAGTTTAGGCTGGGATCTCAGAAACATACAGTGTCCTTCCCCCAGTACTTCAGTTGGCAGAGGCAATGAGCTGGAGTTAATTTATTTTGTAGAGGTTATGTAAATCTTTGAAGACACTTCCCAATGGCTTTTTTTCTCCCCCAGAGAATTTTGGCTATTATAAAGTTTCAATTCCTGGTTTTTATTTAAGTATATAAGTTTACTTTTTTTAAAAGTATTAAAAGTCTGTGAGAGAGACCAAATAGAATACTTGAAACCCCATCACAGACCTCTTGATCTCTGGATTACATCAGTGGAAGGGATATTGAGAAGATGATACTGAAACTCCTAAATGGAGAAGAATGAATTATACTAGTGATCTACTTGAGTTTACTGAGAGAGAGGAAATGAGAGAAAGAAGAAGAAAGAGAGAGAAGCATGGAGGGGTATGATTGAAATGTGCACTCATGTGAGTAGATTTAAAGAGTAATCATCTACAACTTTTTGTCAAAAATTGAGTATGGATTTTTAAAAAGCTTATAAAATAAATGTAAGCAAAACCATCCAAACAGAGTAAACAGATTAGTTAAAGCAATTAATATTCTTTTCAAAATATGTTTATAACACATGCAGAGCATGGACAAGGATTTTTTTTTGGTTGAGGGAAAAGTTGGTATGTTAAATATTCATATTAGTAACAGAATACCAGTGTTAAAAAAGTTTTCTCCCTATTCCTCTGTGATTAGAATATAGCTGTCCAACAATACACAGATATGTTGTCAAAGGCTTGAATACACAGATACTTTCAAATGGTACTCTGGTTCAAATATCACATGTCAAAATACTGTTTCTTTTTCCTGAAAATATGTATGTCTTCCTCAGCAAGAGATTAAGTGGAACCAGAGCCTTTTGGTCTATTTGGAAATTAATGTGAAAATTCAAAATTAAATCATAGCCCTATTTTCAGCTTGTTGTAGAGTTGCTGTTCATTTTCTGTTAGTGATCAAGATGTATTATGGGCTTCACAAACAAAATGGAAGCAAAATTATTTCCTTTTTAGAAACATTTTTGCATGACCTTAACATACATGTATAGAAACCAAACTGCAGAAGGCATAAATATATATGTTTTTTTCCGGTTAACTACTCATCACTGGAGTTAAGTAACAATAAGAGTACTGCAGACCAGTCAGCATGGCAGCTAAAATACATATTGGCAACTCCATTACATACTTCAGCCATCATGTTACTCATCTTAAATATCCTAGTGAATTCACAACAAGGCAGTAAAATAAGTCTTATCCAACTTTTCAATTTATATATGATTGTTGTCATATTAGTTACTGTACAGTAGAACAGGAAACAAGCAACTTTATCACACAAACTATACTTAAGGCAAATACTTGCTACCAACCTTATGTCATAAAGCCATAGAATCGTACAGTAGGAAGAGGCTTTGTGGGCCATCTAATTCAACCCCCTGCTCAATGTGTTAGTACAGGATGCTATATCCAAAAGTTGCCTATTGCACACACATATATATTATATAAAGCATGAAAAACAGTTTTGGAATATTTTTCCACATCTTGTGTTAATGTCTCATCTGGGCTATATGAAATCTCTTTGGCCAGCTGTTGTAAGCATCTTTTCCCCTCTTATGTGGTTGTGGTAGAAAGCAAATAACTGGCAGAAAATAAGATGATCAGCTGTTATTTAGTGATCTGGAACCAGTTTCACATTCAGGTATATGGCAAAACTGTGAGAGTAGTAGTGCTAGCAGTATTTGAGTGCTGGTATAATTAAAATATGGTAGGGGTATTAGCAGCAGCAATAAAATTCTCCAGAATCCCCACTTGTCACTTCTGGCATATGTAGGTGAGCTGAAGAGAAATGGCATTTTTTAAAAGGACAATGGACAGGGCCTCAAGAGAGGGAACATTTGTCATGGTGTGCACATATTTTTCTTGTCCACTGTCAATCCTGATCAAAAAGGCTTTGCAAGTCTATATATAAATCCCCAAGCAGTCTATTTTCCAGAGGTCAAATTAGGTCACAACAAGAAGCAATCCCCTTTTAAAGTTTGGTTCAGGATTTTTCTAAAAGAAGCAAAATTATTGTCTATCTCCTGCAATGCTTAAGCAAATGAGATAACAAAATCTATTGGAGAAAGGTTTCTATATATTCCACCAAGGCTTGCAAGGAATGACAGAGTTACAATGGGGAGAAAGGACACAGTTCCAAAGAGCAACTGCATGTCGATAATGCTTAGCTCAGAAAATATCTAATAGCTGCAGTTATTGCTTCATTTTGGACTAAAAAACAGATCAAGCTTTTTCAAATGAGACAGTTATGAGTAGCAAATAAATTTACCCTTGATCTGTAATTGACATCATGATTTAACTGCCTTGGAGATAAAATAAAATTTTGCATTGCAGTTCTTAGGGTGGAAGTAGGGTAGAGAACAGTGTTAGGCAAATAGAATAATTTGTACACACACATACATACATACACACACACACACACACACACAGCATTTGTAAGTTAGAGATATATAGATAAATGACAAGAATAGGTTTGAATCCAAGTGAAGAAAAGCTTTTCTCAAGAGGGAGTCAGAAATCTAAAAAAAAATATTTTTTTAATGAAAAACTTATTTTGTATGCCATGCATTGCAAAATTTTCTTTTCTCTGGATTATTCATTTATGTTCTCTGATCAAATAAGTTATGCTTATGTGAAATGTTGGACAGATAATGGTTTGCTATATACCCGTTACATGTTACTTGTTAAATGCAGACGAGTAACTAATCCATTTAAGGAATGAATTCAGTGGTCTTCAAAGACAATTCTATGAAGGCAGGGGTGAAACCAACAGCACTTTGCAACTTTAGGATAGATCTAGAAGTAAGAGCCTTTAAACTTGTGCTATACACAATTCAAATGGCATCGAGGATACCATTATGCTGGAACAATGAGTTGTGAAATACCAACATAGATTTGTCATAATTGTTACTACCACCACAATTTATCAAATATCATATATCATTTATTTCTTTATCATTCTTATCAATAATTCATTCCTTACCCTTCCGGTACTTCACATTACTCAGGGTGGCTAAGACTCCCAATATCATCCTCTGAAACACTCCAGGTGTTACATGTAGTAGAATTATCAATGTCCAAAATTAATTAAATAATTGTTAATCATTCACACTTAATAAATTCCAAAAGTATTTTGTTTTTAAATGTTCAGAAGTTTACAACCTTTCCTTCCACATGTGTACTCAGCATACACAATATGTTATTAAAATTCAGTTCTATCCTTTCTTTAAATTATAGATGCATCAACCAGTAAATGGAAATTTAATAGAACACGCTTGTCATTTCTAACTGGGAGCAAACTTCCTTGAAGATCTCACAGAATGCCAAGTAGTGCCCTTTTTAAAGGATCGATCACAGGAGAACAGCCTCGGTTAAGGAAATTTCTTTTGGTTAACAGGTACAAAAAATGCTAAACTCTTAAGGATATTCACAACTGAAACCATTCCTCTTCCTATGACAAAGCTATCTAAATATTATTTGAAATGTGAATCTTCAGGGCTTACAATTCACTCTCTTTTTCCCACTGTAATTTAGTTTGTACACATTAAACATTTTGAGAAAAACTGGCAAATAGACACTTCACATTGATTTTGCAGTCATTAGTCAGCTGAAGACAAGTCAGGGTTTCAGAGAGCTACTTTAAGCATGTCTGCTGATCATGTTTCACTAAGATTTTAATTTTTATTATTTTTTAAAAAAATGAATTCCACATAACCTTTGACATGTATTCTTTCTTTTTCAAAAGTGATATACACTATGAAGTGAATCTTTCAAGAGGGCACACATTTTGATCGATGAAAGAATCACTGGGTTGTTGAGAGTTTTTGGGGCTGTATGGTCATGTTCCAGAGGCATCAGAGGATGCCTGCCATATATGTGGATGAAACATCAGGAGAGAAAGCTTCTGGAAAACTCACAGCAACCCGATGAAATAAGTATTTTGATCGACGCCAGCCCTTTTCTGGTTTCACACGTACATACCTTCTCCTGGGTACATGGTGGTTTTCTTCATTGTTGCCACTTTATTGGTTTTATTTTTTCATTTTAACTCTGAATAGGATTCAGGAGAGCCTTCTTAGTACAAGGCAAAATTCTAGCTAGCCTTAAGGAGGCAGTAGTAAAACCTCTACTAAAAAAAAAAAAAAACAGCACTGGATTCCACTAAACAATTCAACAATTTTTGGCCAGTTTCAAATCTCCCCTTTCTGGGCAAGGTTCTGGAGAGAATGGGAGCTTCTCAACTCCAAAGTTTCTTGGAAGAAAACTATTATCTGGATCCATTTCAATCTGGTTTCAGACCTAGTTACAGACCTGGAACACCATTGGTCGCCTTGGTAGATGATCTACAAAGAGAGCTAGACAAAGGGAGTGTGTTCCTGTTGGTTCTCCTGGATCTTTCAATGGTGTTCGATACCATTGACCACCATATCCTTTTGGGTCATCTTGCTGGGATGGGATCTGGAGACACTATTTTGCAGTGGCTCCATTCTTTTCTAGAGGACCGAACCCAGAAGGTAGTGCTAAGTGACTCCTGTTTGACCTGTGGGGTCTCTTAGGGATCTATTCTGTCACGCATGATGTTTAACATTTACATGAAACCACTGGGAGAGATCATCCAGAGTTTTGGAGTTTGCTGCCATATTTATGCAGATGACATCCCATTCTATTTATGCAGATAACACCTTTCCACCAAAAGCCAAGGATGCTTTTCTGGTCCTGAATCAATGTCTGTCAACAGTAAAGGACTGGATGAGGGTGAACTGATTGAAATTAAATTCTGACAAGATAGAGGTGCTCCTGGTCAGTCATAAGACAGATCAGGGTATAGGGATACAACCTGTGCTGGATGGGGTTACACTCCCCTGAAGACACAGGTATGCATCTTGGGGGTGGTCCAGGATTCATCGCTGACCTGGAGACTCAGGTGTTGGCAGTGGCCAGGAGTGCCTTTGCACAACTAAAACTTATGTGCCAGCTGTGTCCATACCTTGAGTTGCCAAATATGGCCATGGTTATATATACCTTAGTTACATCCCGACTGAACTACTGCAATGTGATCTACGTGGGGCTGCCTTTAAAGAGCACTCAGAAGCTTCAGCTGGTTCAGAGGCCAGCAGCCAGGTTATTAGCAGGAGTATCGTATAGGGAGAGAACAACTCCCATGTTACAGCAGATTCACTGTCTTCCAGTTTGCTACCATGCGAACATGCTGGTCATCACGTTTAAAGCCCTAAATGGTTCGGGTCAACCTGGCCATCTGCATCTCTCATATGAACCTGCCCAGACACTGCACTCATCAGGGGAGGCTCTCCTATCAGTCCCAATCCCATCTCAAACTCAGTGGGGACAAGGGAAACAGCCTTCTCTGCAATTGCCCCCTGCCTCTTGAACTCCCTCCTGAAGGAGATCAGAATGACCCCAGCACTGTCCTTTTTTTTTTTTTTTTTTTTTTAGGAAGCAAATAAAAATCTTCCTATGCACCCAGGCATATGGAGAGGCAAATATTTGAAGATCTGGTCTACGAAACAAGGAATGAAATAAGGATATGGCTTTAACCCTGATTTTTACTGATATTGTGTTTTATTACTCTCTATGTGATCTATTCATACAGTTGAATGTTTTATATTATTTATCTGTATTATTTAATTTATTGTTGTATTTTTGTGACATTGAATATTTACCTTTTATAGAATCATAGAGTTGGAAGAGACCTCATGGGCCATCCAGTCCAACCCCCTGCCAAGAAGGAGGAAAATCACATTCAAAGTACACCCTGAGTTCCCATGGGAGATGGGGGGGGGGGGGTAAAATAACATTTTATTTATACTTACTCTCATTTAGTAAAAACAGCTGGGTACACAGGGAGAGAGTGGAGTGCTGTGCGTTGACAGGAAAAGGTCAGACAGAAGTTTGATTTCTTGTGAGAGTTACCACAAGAGATTGACTCTCCAGGCTGGGTTAGTTAACAGGAAGAACTCTAAGGTAGAGTTAGTTAAGAACCCAGGGGGCTAACTAGATAGATTAGTCAAATTCATCATTATTCTCTGAAGTAGAGCAAGGGTTTTGTTAATAACAGTTAGAACAGTTTGTTTAAATCTGTCTATAACAAAGTGAAGAGAACTGAACAAACAACCAATTCAAGCTGAAGTGCTTTTGTAACAAATCACACTTTTTTGTACCTCTCAGGAGTGGTTAGTTGTCTGTTTTAAAACAAACAAATCTTATTCTATTTAACTATCAAAAGGTCTCTACAGTGCATCATTCCATCATCAAGCCTTTGTGATAGTTCCAACATTAGTAACATCCAGTTACTACAGAAAAACCTCTTAATAAACAGTTGTTTGGGAGACAGGGGTGAAAGCAGGGTTGGCAGGAGTGGGAGCAGTTTACCTCAAATACCTTGGAAAATTCCTAAAACCTATTAGGTTTGTGGCAGCTTTAATTTAAAAAAAGTTTAAAAGACAAGCAGGGTTCACTTTACCCTAACCCATATCTATCATCATCCTGCTATCATATTGTAGGCAGGGGTGGGATCCTATAGGTGTGTGAAGAGGTCTGCCCTGCCTTAATTATAGTTGTCCGTGTCCGTGATCTCTCTTCCCCTTTGGATCCCAACAGAAAATTCAGGGGTATTTTTTCATAAATAAAATGAGAAAAGAAGTCTCCTCATCTAAAAAAAATCAAATTTTTATAACCATGCCCATTGCTTTCTAAGTTATCAAGATTTTATTTCTAAATGAAAGAAATAAGGAAGAGCTTAGAGCCTTGTGGGAGTTTCTTCACTGTTCAAAATTCTACTTGAGATAAGCCACTTGGTCTCTGTCAACTATTAGATAAACAGGATTTAGCAAAGGGTGAGTTCAGAAAAGTGAGTTCAAATGTGAATCTCAGTCCATTCTGCATGAGTAGCAGAGACGGCACTGCCCTTTTCACAAGAGTAACAGTTTGCCAAATGTCATTGCTAAAATGTCAAATCCCAATCCAAAACTCCATAATGTCAACAGTATTATTTCAGTTGGTTTTAGCGAACTCTAACTTAACACTATTGTGCACAGAACAAGCAACATGCCTTTAGAGACTGGGTCATTTTATTTACATTGTGTTAGCTGGATTCTTCCACTGGATGTCAAGATCTTTTGTATCAAAACATATGTTAATCATTGGTTATTGCTGGATATCTTGTCATCATGCAAAGCCAAGTAGTATTCTAAATGCAAATATTTGTGATATAAAGCTATTTTGTTTTATAAAGCTCCCAAACACTAAAATGAAAAATGAAATAGTAACCACTGGACTTACAAGCATTATACAACCCTCACATTACTTGGGAGCTTTCCTTGTAGCTATAGCTTGAGCAGGAGAAGCGAGAGAACAGAAGAGATGTTTACTGATTGGTCTGCATGTGGCCACTGGAGCTACAGAAATATGTATAGGTATATGTGAGTCAGAATAAATTTGCAGTGCTCCCAGGAGGTAGAACTGACCAAGAAGAAACCTTTTCTTGGATCATAAAGAGAAGGCTTTGCCTGTAGCTCATAGCAAAACTATTAGCTATTAGCTCTCATAGCAAGTTACTTTAATATTGTGGTTACGTACAGTTAGGGAAACTGTTCCTTTGTCATTTGGTATGATTTCATATTCCTCATTAGATATGTGGGTGATATCCATTGATGAGATAGGAAAGGGCTTGAATTTTCAGATTCTCCAAAGGAACCTGTGTGCCTTGGGATGAGATTTTAGGGTACTATTTTACAGTAGGTACATTCTTTCCTGAAGTGTCAAATCCAGAAGGTGATTCTAAGGACTTGTGTTTGACTCCTTGGTCATTGGCCTGTGGAGTCCCTCAGGGCTCTGTTCAGTGCCATCAGTATATGAATAATACCCAATTTTATCACTCCTTTCCACCATAAGACAAGGAAACCGTTGAATTGAAACTTAATCCAAACAATATGGAAAACTTTCTGATCAGTCAAGTGGTAGATCAGGGATCCATGGTATACTGGATGGAGTTACACTGCACTCCCTGAAGATGCAGATTCTCATCTTGAGTTTGAACTCTGAGCATGGAAATCCAGATTACAGGAGTAGCTAGTTCTCTTGCGTAGTTAAAGCTTATGAACAGCTGCACCCATTTTTTGAAAAATCAGATCTAGCCACAAAGGTACATGGCTAAATTACATTCCATGGATTACTGCAACACATGGTACATAGTGTGGCTTTTTAAAAGAGTTCAGAACCTTCAACTAGCCAAAAGAGCTGCAGCCAGATTACTGGCTACAGGGAACACATAGCTGTTACATTGGCTGTTGGTCCATCTCTGAACACAATTCAAAGTGCTGCTTATCACCTTTAAAGCCTTACATGGCCCAGGCCCATATTTATATTTACTCTTACAAAGCAGCCCATGATTGAAAATCTTCTGGGAAGGCCCTTCTCTTTGCCCCACAACCTTCACAAGCACCATATGTCTGATGGGGACACAGGAGAGAATCTACTCAGTGGCTACCCCTAGGCTTTGAAAGTCTTTCCCCAGAAATGTCAGAATAGCACCTTACCTACTATCTTTTCAAAGACAATTAAAGGTATTTTTAATCTGATAGGCAATTGATAAGTGACTTATTGTGATGGATATTGTGCTGGTTCGTGTGTTTAATGGTGTATGTTTTAACATGGTATTTTTATTGTGTAATCGAATTTTAATTGTTGTGTCTTGTGGAATTCATTAACATTTTTTCTTAATTATTGCAAGCTGCTTTGAGTCCCAATATCGGGGAAAGAAGTAAAAATAAATATATATTTCATTTTAAATGAATTTTACAAAAGAAACCCCTACAGATTGATCCCACTAGTGGTGGCTGCCTTTGAAGAAGTGATGGTGGGTAGAAGTGCTGAAAAAGGAGCTACTTATACATATGAATGCACATTCCCAGAGTTCCAAAGGCTTCCTAAAAAGTTAGCACTGGCAGTCAAGATGAAATACCATAGTATAATATATTATTGCTTCTAGGAGTATCCCTTCAACAGAAGTAAGAAATCAAACCAACCAAGGGTTTTTTTTTACCAAGTATATTAGATATATACATTGGATTCCTGTGAATATATGGATATGTCTGGTACTTCAGAAAGATGCAGTTATCAAAAGGGAACAAACTCCATCTAAATACTTGAACAAAAATTTCTGTTTAGAATTTTTCCAGCGCTTTATGCCAATAAATTGTGTACAGAAGGCTATCTGAGCTATCAAGGTGGAAATCAACAGCAGAACTGTTTTCCTATATTGTTATTATGTAGTTCTCACCCATATGCCACCCACCTTTCTTATGTGGAGTATAAATCAGGCAACTTACTTTCCAAATTGCTCATTGACAACCAGCCCCTAGGCTAAAGATAACTCATCAGTGATGAAGTTCTAGAAATACATCATTTGTCCTTATAAAGATATGCAAAAGCATCATAAACCATTGCTAACACTGCTGCTTTAGGCAGGGTTAACTCAGGTTCATGACAAAGTTGATTAGTCAACAGATAAGTGCTATTAGCTGTAAGCAAAATGAACAAGTTAAGTAATTGAGAGTAACTAACTCTCTTTCAACACAAGTAATATATATCATGTAATTTAATTAGCAAAATATTACTTTCATCCAACAAAGAAAACAAATAAATGAGAAATCAAACTCTTCCCTTGTAAAGGTGAAACCTTCTGTGTTCCCATTTCATCAATGTTCAATCATAATAGTTCTATCATTAAGAAACTAGGGATTAGAGAACCTTTTCCATGGCATTCTGGTCTTGCAACCTGTCAGAAGAACTGACATGGGAACTCTACATACAATCTTCATTTTGCAAAGAGCTATGGCATCCATTTACAGGAAGTGTCAATTCTTCTAATTTATATTCTTATTTATGAAATAATAATTTTATCAAGTGCTGTAAAATACCTTTTTCATAGTATGAATTGAGGCTGTCACATAAAACTCCATCTTAGATAGTATATATGTATCAGATGGTTTACATTTTTAGAAAGACAATTATCTTGTACAATTTATAGGTATGCATGCAGTAATTAAACAAATGGATGTTCCTCTCAAATGTCTCCCCACCTCTACCAGCAATATGATTTTTTTTTTTAAAAAAAAAAACATTTCACATAATATTTCCCTAGTCAGCCTGGTCTCTTATACAAAGTACTTCCTTTCCCTTGCCATTCCCCAATTAGTCACAATTTTGGCTTTGGCTTTTAATATATTATTTATTTTTTGAGTAAAATGAACAGGAATTATTTTGAATTTATGCCTATGGATGGATAAGGACTTTATCTTTTCTGGTCTCCTTATAAGTCTTTCTTGTACAAGATAAAGTAGAGTAAATCTTTTATCAAATGACAGTATAGGACAGCAAACTGACAGCACAGATAGAAAAGAACAAAGGAAAGCCCTCACAAACTAAAAGATTAAAGTCTATGTGCACATCATCCCTACACCCCACTCATCTAGAGATTATGAATATAATGGATGGGACATATTGCAAATTTAGCTGTCATCTGGATAATTATAGCTATGAAATTATGCAGAAGTCCCATTAAATTAATTATATTTGAGTATAGAATTGCTCCTTATATGTTCTCCATCAAAAGACAATAGTGTACCATGTCTAATCTTCCTTCCATACATATGTGTCTACGGATATATCTACTTAATAATAATAATAATAACAACAACAACAACAATAATAATAATAATAATAATAATAATAATAATAATAATAATAATAATATATTGTGATGTTGGGCAAGGCCCCATGTGAGCCGCCCCGAGTCCCTACGGGGAGATGGGGCGGGATACAAGAATAAAATTATTATTATTATTATTATATCTACTTTACAATGGTTCTCTTAATTAAAAGTCCTCTACCCTTTCCCCACAGAGGTCAATGTAACAAATATTATTCTGTCTACTCTAAAATAAAGGATTAATTTGTAAAGGACATATTAATTGATAGAGAAGATACTAATATGGAATGCTAACATGGAAAAAGACTTGTTATTTGTAGACTTAGGAAAAGTGTTCAGTAGTGAAGTACAATTTAGAGAGTTGAGCAATGCTGTATCTCAGAACATTGGTTAGATGTTGGAATGCCAAGAATATTATAAATATCTCCAAAATGAACAAATAATATAGCTGTTGAGGATCAGAAACGTGTAATGAGAGAAATCCTGGATTGATTAAAGTTTTCACAGCTTCCAATTTATTTTGTGCGAAATTCAGACAAAGGTGTTTTATGTTCAAATCTTTGTAGCATTCTCTGCATTGAAAATAGCATTTTCTGCATAGAAAACAGGTGCAATTTTTTCTGCAACTCTCCCCACAATGTTATGCAGAAAATGTTTTATCTAATACCAAAATGATACTTTATGTGCCAAAAACGCTATAAAAACTATCCCATTTTTCAATTTTGCACTGAATAGGTTCCCAGGTATAACATTTGGAGGTGTGGGGAAGGAAACAATACAAAGTATCATATACTCAAGTATAAGCCGACTCGAATATAAGCCGAGGCACCTAATTTTACCACAAAAAACTGGGATAACTTACTGACTTGAGTATAAGCCGAGAGTGGGAAATGCAGCAGCAGCTAATGGTAAATTTCAAAATAAAAATAGATACCAATAAAATTTCATTAATTGAGGCATCAGTAGGTTACATGTTTTTGAATATTTACTGTATTTCAAAGAAAAACAAACTAGCTCTATAAGTGGAAAAGTAGGGGCAACAAAAACAATATGGTATCAACAATAACCTAATAATAATAATAATAATAATAATAATAATAATAATAATAATAATAATAATAATAATAAAACTTCATTTGGATCCCACCCTATCTCCCCATGGGGACTCAGGCCAGCTTCCAACATAGTAACAGGCAAACATTCAATGCTTATATAAACAATGCAGAGCTAGATATAGATTTATAATTATAGATACTAATTTCACATATGCATTTTCCCCTGAAACATTTGCAAATCCCCTCTGTGTGTGTGTGTGTGCATTTCCCTTACAATATTTGCAAGCCATATATATATTCATAGTATCTAGACATGTCTATATATATTTGTGTGTTAATTTCCCCCCTGTAATATTTGCAAGCCCTATATATAGGTAGGTAAGAATATATTCATATTTATCCAGACATCTCTCATTATATAGATATTTGCAGAGACTTGCAAACATGTGAGGGTAAATTCATATATAAAAATAATGTATATGTATGGCTACAGATACACAGGTACATGGATCTATATGTATAAAGGATTTGCAAAGACCTGCAAACATATGAGGGGAAAATTCATATGTAAAATTAATGTATATAGATAGATACACATATAAAAGTACATAGAGATGGCAAAAGCTTGCAAGGGGTTAATGCCTATATATCTGTAGGAGAGTTTAACAAATATTTCAGGGGAAAATGTTTTCATAAGATTAATGAATATATTTTTTTCTTCTTCCTGACTTGCAGGAGTGTTTCTCTTTTCAAAACATTCCCTTGATTAAGAGCGGGAGGCTTTGGAAAAGTAAACACATTGAGAAGAGGAGAAGAGAGAAATAGATCACATATTGCAAGCAATAGTCTGCAGGCTCTGTTGCTGGCCTTGAACTTGACCTGATTATAAGCAGAGAGAGGCTTTTTCAGCTCATAAATAAGGCCTGAAAAACTCGGCTTATCTTCGAGTATATACGGTATTTTAGTGCATACAATTTTTCTTCCTTTGTAGAAAATGTTTTCTGAATAACCCCCATACACATTTTTCCCAGAATAATCCCTAAATTACCAATCTTTTCATTGTATGAGAAAATTGCAAAAATTACTTGTTACTGTACTTCATTTAAAAAAAACAAACTTTGCAGCAATCATGGTCTTTCTACCCATTTTGAGAGACCCTTCTTTCAGTCTCAGCGCCATCATAAACATACTTGGTGAAAACACAAGTGGGGGCCTTCTCGATTGTAGCCCCTTGACTCTGGAACTCCCTGCCTAGGGAAGTCAGAATGGCTCTCCTCCCTACTGTCCTTCTGGCAATAGGCTAAGACCTTTTTATTTTCAGGCAGGCTTTTAAAGAGAAAAGTTTTAAAGCTCAAGCCAGGGAGTGTCATGTGAGGTTTGCATGCATATATTTTAAATAGGTTTAAATGGTTTTAACTACTCATTTTTAGATAGCTCTAGAATTAATTCTGTTTTAGTGCTTATAGTCATTTGGTTTTAATATATATGGGACTATTTTTAGCACTATTTGCTGCTTTAAGTCTCATTAAGAGAGAAAAAGCAGCATATAAATCAATATAATACTAATAATACTATCTAGTTTTCTTTTCACTATTCATTGTGCTAAGAATATTTTTATTAATACCTTTTGTTATTGCTGGGATTGGGCAGAAAATTGGAGTTTTATTCATGCACTTCATTGCATTGGTTGGTGTGGATGTGCTTTAACTTGTTTTATACAAGGCATTCCACACTTTACCAAAGAGAGTACAGTATATTGGGTTAGCTATAGTTTTCTATATACCTGAAAGGGCAGCAGCAATGGATAGAATAGTGAGGCACCCCATTTTCTTATGAGAGTTACTCTAACAAAATATTGAATCTGATATGTATCAGCCATTGGCTGTTCTCTTTGTTGTCTTCCAAAAGTGGTGGAACCATGAACCTTTTTTTGTAGCCCAGCTGTTGTGACTGCGCCTTCGGGGATTATGGTTGATGGTGATGGGATTAGAAGAGGAAGAAAAAACCCTCGTGACGAGGGTTCATTGGAGGAGTTGCGCAGGAAATGGATTAGAGAGCTCAATGGGGAATCTTCTGAGGAAGATTCAGATGGGGAGTTTGGGGAAGAAATGGATGCTGGGGAACAGGTGGTGGCTGGGGAAGTGGGCACTGAATGGGCACAGCCACCGGAGATGTCTGGGGATTTGGGGCCTATGGATATTACTGAACCATATGCAGGAGCAGATCCCACTTGGGATGCTTGGAGAAGGGAGGATGGTTCTTTAAGTGTTCATGGGGCTAAGTATGGGCAGGATGATTGGGACTCGGACGAACTATTAGGCACTCCTGATCCACGAGCCCTAGCTGTGTGGAGTTCGGACTCTGAGTAAGATCTGGGACACCTGGTGTTTGGGTGTGAGTGTTTGGTCACCCAAGAGGAAGGGGAATAAAATGGGAATGTTTGGCCACTTCACTTTGCGTGTGGCAAGGTGTTGCTGAGGCGCCATTGGGATTTCTGTGCATTCATGAAGACTGGACTGGGACTGTGCTTCTGATGTAAGTTATCTGGGATTGCTCTGCAACGGAGGGCTGGAACTGTGTGGGTTTCCCTGGACTGCACTCTGATTACTATTTCTAGCTGCTGTTACCATCATTGCTTGGCTCTTTGTGCCTTTTCATGGACCTGGTTTTGATGACTGCACCCTCTTCGGACCCTGGATTGGAATTTGACCTTGCTTCTGTCTTCGCCCTTTGATTGACGACTACTCTCGGCTTTTGACTACTGGCTTGCCCTCCGGATTTCGCTGCTGTCTCCTGACCTGACCTTGGATCCTCCTGACAACGTCTCTTCATCCTCCTCTTGGAGCTCTTGGCTTTATCTGCACCGTGGAAGCAGTTTACTGCATTTCTAGTTTGTTTGTTTTCAGACCAGTTTGGTGTTTTCTTTTGGGAACTGTCCCTTTAAATTCACAGAGCCGGCTGGCTGCTACAGAAAGGGCTTGGACCCAAAAAGTGCCTTTTGCACTAAGTTTGTTTAGCTTTGTTTTTCCTGCTTTTAGTTCCGGATTTAAGCTACTCATTGCAGCTTTTGGAAGGTTTCAAGTTCTTGTTTATTCTGCCTATTTTTTAGTAGTCAACTCAATTTGTTTTCTAAGCTGAACTGAAGCGTCTTTTTAGTTTTATTTGAATGCCTGCGTGGATAAATAGCGTGGCTTGTTAAGACATACTTTTGAGTTATATTTTTGTTCGGACTGCTCTTGAAACACTGATAGTGAAGTGTTTCAAGATATCGTCTGTGTTTATGTTTACTTTTTGGCTTATCTCCTGAATAAACTCTGTTTTGTTCGTTAATTGGCGTCTGACTCTTGACACCAGCTGATCAGTTCAATGCAGAAAAATATATGGTGTTTCTTCGCTCCTGAGACTGCTATTTTGCTGATGTTGATAAAATAGGACAAAGATCCAGTTAAATGCAGGCTGTTTCTGCACACTGAAATACTGTTACGTGTGTGCAAATGAAGAATGTGTATGTACTTATGTGTGTGACCTACACATACCACACATACCAGTTAACACACACACACACACACACAGCACTCTTGAGGATAGGTCAAAGCTTTGGTTCTATTAAACTGGTTTATATATCATCAAACTGTACTCCTAAATTACTTTAGAACATTCTTATTATTATTCTGAGTTATGTGATTAGGAACGCTATCTTCAGATTAGCTCTTTAAGGCAAAAGGTCACACACTTATAAGGCTGTGTGTATTGCAAGCATTTCAAAAATAATGAATAGTACAATCCTTCTTCTAAATTCTAAAAACTGTATCTACGTTTCAGTATGATGAATTTGCTTTTACCAAGCTGAGTTTCAATCAAATTGAAGCTTTGCACTGAAAGTGAGGAGAGAAAAAACACACTCAATTTATTGAATACAGTTAAACTATCTTTGTGAGAATGAAAAGGATACTAAAAATCTCCTCTAAGTTTAATATTTTAAAAGGGCATATGATAAATTCAGTTGTTCATTCTAGCAAGTGCCTCTGGATATTTCTACACAAGAGGAGAAAAGAAACTAATATAATCTTTTCTATCAATCCTTTTCCAATCTCTTAAATGTCTCCGACAGGTGGAAGAGTTTTATTTAAGTTGTCATCTTTATTTCCAAGACATTTTAGGACAATGTTTAATAAATATTAATATTAGGAACTTAGACAACTACACTGGCTACTTATGAGCTCCAATGGCTGAAGAGGAAGCAGGAAGCCAACTTTGCTCAACATAAGCCTTGTCTTTTTGAGTCTACTAGAAACCTGAGTGTTTGTTTGTCTCTTGTTTAAGAGCTTGATACTTAAGGTGGTAAATGTGTTGTTAAGGCTTTGTGGTTGTTCTGGTGTCTAGGGAACTGATCCCTCTGCTCTGAGACCTTGCAATCAGCTTACTTCAATGGAAGAGAGGATCCAGCAATTTGAGGCCCAAACTGAGACACTTAAGAACATTAAAGAACTCAAGTCTTTCTTGGACACAGCCCAGAGGACCATTCTAGACACATAACCCACATCAGATGTCTCTGGGGAGAATGGCAGTTCACAAACACTGAATCTGCAATTACGAAATGAAGCAGAGGCTCTTTTCCCAGTCATAGATGAGGCAGAACAAGAATACACTGGGGAGAATGACGTCATCTTGGACATATATGATTGGATTGTCCTTGATGAAATCATGAGGGATGTCTCTGAGGAGGAGGCCAGTTTAGAGCTACACAATCCAGTTCAAAATGAAGAGGAAGTAAAGCAACAGGGTCAGTTTTCAGGAGACTTGCAGAGCACCTTATAGGAAAGGGACTCTGTCAATCCTCAATGGAGACAGGTGTTGGTAGTAGGTGACTAGCTATTGAAGTAGCTATTGAAGATCCTGCTAACAAGAAGGTTGGCAGTTCAAACCTGGGTTGGGGCGAGCTCCCACCATCAGCCCAGATTCTGCTCACCTAGCAGTTCAAAAACAACAATGTAAGTAGATAAATGGATACTGCTTTGGCAGAGAGGTAAAAGGCACCCTAAAAAACATGCCAGCAAAACTCCAACCAGGAAAGGCATCCATGGACAACAGGCTCCTTGGTGTGGAAAATGAAACAACAGCTCCTCCCCATGACCAAGTTGAGCACAGTAGGATGCCAGAGAGGAAAAGAGGGAAAGCTTGCCTCTGTTTATGTAGTCTGTCTTTATCAATCGTATAATGGCATTGAATCTTTGCCATATATGTACCTGTAATCTGCTCAGAGGCAGCTGAAGCTATAAGCTAGGTAAGCCACTGTGGGTGGCGCAAAATCTGCCAGGGGTACCGTTGAGGCCTGCAGCACCTAGGGTGGGTTGTGAGGGTGCCTGACCGCATCCCAGTTAGGCGCTGAGGCCTGGCCATCGCCGCTTGGCTCAGAGTGCTCAGTTGGGAAGCACTCCATCCTCCCCCGTCTCTCCAGGCCTCAGTGATGAAAAAAGGAGAGCCTATATTCAGCGGCTTCTTTGACAGCTGCCTTTTTGTCTTCAAGGCTCGCCCAGAAACTGGGGCTAAAAATAGCCAGCTTGCCCACAAACCGCAACACACTTTTGTCCCTGTCTCTTTCTCTGTCTGTCTGTCCCCCCCTCTCCCACACATACATACACACAACCTGCCCTGGGCACCTGCCAAAGAGGAGAGAAGCCTTGAAATGGTTTGGGCCGAAAACATATACAGGTACCCATAGGAAGGAAGGCCCAAGTGTAGAGACTTAGGGATATGTTTTGAAAATGAATTTTAGGAAGCAATATATGTATGTATGGCTGGGGAAAATAGGTGTGTCCATATATCAGTGTATTTTCACACACACTATGTGTGTGTGTGAGAGAGAGAGAGAGACTGTGTGTGTGTGGTGTGTGTATAGTGTACATTGAGCATCCCTTATCCATACATACCTGTATATATGTATGTGCATGTGTGTGCACATGTGTACACACATATATACATGCACATACATACATGGGATATATATGGACAATTGCAGATTGTGTATATGTGTAAAAGATATATATACAGGGAGAGAGTTTGGGGGGGGGGGGAGAGAGAGAGGTTGCTTTGAGTTTTCCGGGCTGTATGGACATGTTCATATATATATATATGAACACACATATACTGGTGTATATGGATTAGGGATGTTCAACATACACCATATATAGGTCTGAGAGGCAATTTCGGATTGTGTTTGTACGTGAGAGAGATAATACACACACACACACACACACACACGTATATATGGATAAGGGATGAAAGCAAAGTCAATTACTACATGGACAGAGTTATCAACCAGGGTGATTTGACAAAAAAATCCTTTATGTAGTATTTCAGTGAGATGATGAACATGATGTTGCACATTAGTTTATATTAGTGAAAATTACTGTAATTTATCCTTCTTGTTATCTGAAGCAAGGAACAAGGTGACATTTTCTAAAATATTTTCCAGCCTACTATCAAACTCTCTGACTTAAATGCAATTGTAGTCAGAAAGAGGCACAAGAAATCTACCTAGGACCTCATTTATTTAACTTGTAGAACTACTGTATGAATAAGAAACTATGAGGGAAATTTATTCTTAGCAAGATGGGAGTTTGTGTGAAAAGCTTTTCTGGCTTAAGTGACTGCTGACTAGATCAGAGTAGGCAATGCTGGCAGATCCAGGGACCAGTTTTCTGCTTTTAGGAACATATGCCAAGAGGACAAATCAAAACAAAATTGGAAGTGGCCAACAGCTTCACAAATTTTCTTTATGTTAATAAATCCAGGTTTGGAATCTGTTTTACAAGCCAATGGCTACACATAGTCACATTTCTTACCATAAAAGAGCCAATGCAGTAAATACACATGAAACCCCAAAGCTCTACTTTACTAAAAATGGAAATACTATTTTGAAAATATTTGATAAATCATTGAAAAATACGGTTTTTGAGTTTAAAGAAATTCTGACAAGAAGAGTCCAAGAATATTCACAGTTTAGGACTTATTCTGTGCAAAATTCACTTGTGGTTGTTTTGCATGAAAAACAGCATTTTCTGCACAGGAATTAATATTTCTTCTTTGCTATATTATTTTATATCCAGAAAATGCTGTTTTTCACACACAACAACCATGTGTGAATTGTATGCATATGACTCCTGGATTGCAAATAGCATTTGAAAAGTATTTCAATTTTGAAGTCTTTCTTGAAGTCTTTCTTGAAAATGTCTTTTGTAAAAAAATTGCCTGCCAGTCCTATCCCAGGAAGGCAAACTAGTGATGACATCAAAAACCACTAAAAGTTTAGCGGAATCAAAAGGGATATATCTCCCACTGTTCAATTTCTGTAGATCACCCAAGCTGGCTCCATTTGAAGATGGATTTGAAATAGATCCAGATAATTAATCCCATCCAGAAATTGCTGGCATTGGTAAGCCACCACATTCTCCAGTTCTTTGCCCAGAGGCAATATGGTAAGCTGTCTGATAGAATCAAATATGGTGAGGACTTTTAAACAGATGTCTTAAAACAATCTCCTTTAAGCATAGTGAAATTCTATTTTGCTGTTATTTTATTGTAAATAGGGACTGTCTGCTCTCTTTACATACAGTCCCAGTCTAGCCTTTTTGAATAAGCCAAGACTATTGGATCTGAACCATTCTCTCCTAACTCAAAGATCAGGTTGTCAGCTTTGAAACTGTTTAGCAATGAACCAAATGTTTTCATTCTAGATATTGGAACTACCTGTTTGTCAAAGTTAGATTAATTCAGTCTCTGTGTTCTCCTTGCAGGCAAATACATTGGTTTTTCTTTTTAAAAAATCTAAACAGGTCTATACAATGTAAGCTGGTCTGCAGCTGAAGGAATTATAACCACTTGAATGCTGGCCATATCTTCTTTTGTCATGTTTCAAATTTGTTTTGTTTAGTTTTTGTTATGTTTCAAAGAAGTTTTTAAAAGATTTGTTATTTAGTTTTCTCCCCAAAACATACATCTATTAAAATACAATTAGAATTACATAGCTAGAATCCCTGTATGTTACATGCCAATTTTCCTACTAATAGGAAAACAGGCAAGTACATCTAAGAACAAAGAATACTCAGCTTATCAAAACTATTTTCCTCCATGCTTATGCTTGAAGTAGCACTCCTGTGCAAAGCACCTCTGTAATATATCTTCATTTGGGCTCCGTCAAACACAGTGAATTGAACGTGTAAGATATGATTAGACCTGGGAAGCAGAAGCATCCTTTTTGCACTAGGATTCAGCCAAGCTAAGAATTTGGAATGATGCATTTCAATGAAACTTCCATAACATCATGCAGTTTTTCTCATCTGGTCTGGATTTATATGTAATGAAACTGCCATCTCCATTAAATAATGCAGTTTTTCATGTGTATATCATTGATTTCCCACTCAAAAGTATCACTGAGCCTGAAGCAGTGAAGCCCAGTCTATTAGTGCAAATGAGGAAGCCAACTGTTAGGTGTAGCCACCCATTCCACATTTTGTCCACTCCTTTCACTTATAACAAATCCATGAGGTGCCACTGGCTATCAGCTTTCTCCTTATTCAGTCTCTCACACTTGCCTTTATAGAGATCAGCAACATTGGCCCTTCCTACAAAGACTCACAAAATTAAGCTTAAAGGTACAGGAGGTTCTTCATGGCCAAGGTATCTCTGCCTGCAAAGAAGATACACTTCCAGCTATCCCAATGTGTCAGGAATCATGTTTATTAATCTTCTGTTCCCTCACTATTTCAAAGGATCTGCAAACCCCACCTCCTCCAAAGTGAACTGAACCACCTAAACTGGGCTCTACAGACCAATGTATACTCCACCACAGACATCAGAAGAGCTGCAAGACCAAGAACAAACCACAAGAATAAAGACAAAGGAAAAGTGTTCTTACCATACATCAAGGGAACCACTGACCGCATAGGGAAGCTGATGAAGAAACACAATATACAAACAATCTACAGACCCACGAAGAAAATCCAACAAATGCCACATTCAGCAAAGGACAAGAGGGATCCTCTCACCTCTGCAGGAGTTTACCGTATACCATGCAGCTGTGGACAAGTTTACATAGGGACCACCAAACACAGCGCCCAAATACCAATCAAGTAACATGAAAGGCACTGCAGACTGATTCAACAGAGAAGTCAGCCATAGAAGAGCACTTGATGAACCAATCTGGACACAGCATATTATTTGAGAACACAGAAATACTGGACCACTCTAACAATCACCATGTCAGACTATACAGAGAAAGCAACTGAAATCCACAAGCGTGTGGACAGAAAGGAGAAAACCATGAAAATGAACAAAATCTGGCCACCAGTATTTAAAAAAACCCTCTAAAATCAAAACAGTAAATAAGGAGCAAGACTCAAAAAGCAGGGGAATTCCAGACAAGAATCAATTAGGGCCAGCTAATACCTCCCAACAAAGGATTAGCCCAGGCAGCTACCAGCCAGACCTTGAATCTGTGGACCATTAAAATGCTAATCAAAGTGGCAAATTGCAACATTCACGTGTACCTCAAGCAGACAAGAGTTCTTCCCTCCCCCCTGGATACTCCACAGATATAGAAACCTTACTTACTTAGTTTCCAACAGACTCCTCAACCCCCGAGGATGCCTGCCATAGATATGGGTGAAACGTCAGGAGAGAATGCTTCTAAAACATGGTCATACAGCCCAGAAGGCTCACAACAACCCACTATTTCAAAAGGTTTCATAAATGCCATAATTTTTCTGTCTTTTTTTTTGCACTTTCACCATTTATACTCTACTTACTCTCAGTGATAGAAACTGAGCTCAAAGTCCAAATGTTGTTCAGACTCAGTTAACTCAGCAGGGAAAAGAAGAGAGGAGAAAAAAGGGAGACTTTTACCCTTCCCAGCAGGCTCAGGCAAAGTCGGATTGCTGTATTCTTCTCTAGTTTGTCTGTTCTTCTTCGTGAAATGTTAGAACTATGAAATGGGGAAAGTGGAGGACCAGGAGCTGGGAAGAGGGCAGATTGACAGTTCTGGATAATGGATTCTTATAGATTTAAAAGAGATGCAGTGGTCTCCTCTGCAATGGTTTAGTATGTTGGTCACTAGGCTGGGTAGACAAGCATGGTTTAAGTCAGTGGTTCTAAGCCTGTGGGTCGGTCCCCAGATGTTTTGGCCTTCAACTCCCAGAAATCCTAATAGCTCGTAAACTGGCTGGGATTTCTGGAAGTTGTAGGCCAAAACACCTGTGGACCCGCAGGTTGAGAACCACTGGTTTAAATCAAGAACCAAATTTGTTGCTGCTTCACTTTTCATTTTTGTTGATCTCTGCAAAAATCTGTTGACTGCAGCTCAACTCTGGCAAAGAATGAAGAAAATAGGTTTTGTTTTATTTTCCTGAAGAATTTATGGCTGCAGAGAGAAAAAAAGCTGCCTTGAGGCTAATTCTCATTTGATTTCATTTGGAGTTGGGAAAAACAATAATACTTTGATTGCTTGGACAGGGTTTGCTATTTGGTGACAGAAGCTATCTACATTGTGTAAGTAAACTTCCAATGGTCTTGAAAGACTACATTTAATATCTAAAAAGAAAAAGTGCATGAAATAGGAAAAGCTATCTTATATGCACATGTTCTGTATGTATCCCTGTTCATGGATGCTGAGGTGTATATTGTCTGTAATATTAACATGTCCATTGTTTAGCAGGCATTAATAAGCAGGGCACCTAGAAAAGTTATCTAGGAGTGCATCCACACTGTTTAGGGTGGAGCCTTTGGAATTCTCAGCCAGAGTCGTCCTCGACTTTCCTAAACTACATTTTCCAGAATTCTGCAGAAGCAAACCAGGACATTAGGAAACACAGACCTGTGCTTTAGAACTCTAATGTGATATAGAATCATAGAATCATAGAGTTGGAAGTGACCACATGAGCCACTCAGTCCAACCATTCAGCTTTTCCTTTAGGAGGAAAAGCACAAAGTATCCCCAGCAGATGGTCATCCAGTCTCTGTTTAAAAGCTTCCAAGAAAGGAGATTCCACCACATCCTGAGGCAGAGAGTTTCACTGTAGGAGATTTTTCCTAATGTCCAGATGGATTCCCTTTTTTTGTAATTTGAACCCATTGCTCTGAGTCCCAGCTTCCAGGGCACCAGGGAAAAGTCTGCTCTCTCTTCCTTATGACATCCTTTCACATATTTATACATGGCTATTACATCCCCTCTCAATTTTCTCTTCTGCGGGCTAAAAATACCCAGGTCTTTAAAAGCTGCTCCTCATAGGGCACGGTTTCCAGAATTTTTATCATTTTAATTGCCCTCCTCTGGACACCTTCCAGCTTGTCAATATCTCTTTTGTACTGTGGTGCCCAAAACTGGACACAGTATTCCAGGTGAGGTCTGACCAAAGCAGAGTAGAGAGACACCATGACTTCCCTTGATTTAGACCACAGTTTCTCAAATTGTGTTCTGTGGAGCCCTTGGGGCTTCACAAGTGATAGTGAGAGGATCCATGGCACCATGCCGCTTCTTGTCTTCTCTTTCCTCCTCTTGAGAAATGCAGTGAAATTAAAAGTTTGGAGCTGCCAAAACAGAAGCAACAGCATCCTTCTGGGGCACAGGACCTTTCTCCCCCCCCCTCACTGTCCAAACTCCTTTTCTCAGTGCCCAGACCCCCCTCCCACAAACACACACTCTTGCTTCCAAAATCCTATTTCCCACCCACTGTTCAGGGGGAGCTTTGATTATGCTTTCCTGCATGTTGGAAGTGGGCTAAACTGGATGGCCTCTGGGGTCGTGCCTATTACTACTACTACTACTACTACAGAGGCTGGACTGCCATCTGCCTGGAGTGCTTTGTGCTTTTTCTGCATAGCAGAAAGGGGTTGAACTAGATGATCCTTGGGGTTTCTGCTATTATTAATGTTGTTACTGCTACTGCTGATGATGTTACAATGGTGGGTGGCCACCTGTTGGGGGTGCTACGATTGTGCTTTTCCTGCATGGCAGAATGGGGTTGGATTAGATGGCCCATGTGGTCGCTTCAACATCATCATCATCCTCATCATCATCATCATCATATTATTATTATTATTATTATTATTATTATTATTATTATTATTATTATTATTATTATTGAGACTGGGTGGCCATCTGTCAGGGGTGCTTTGATTGTGCTTTTTTTGCATGGCAGAAGGGGTTTGGACTGGATGGCCCCTAGGGTCTTCCACTGAAATCCATAAGTTTATGTTGGTTAAAATGTTCTGCATTTTAAATATTGTATTATTCTTTCTTTCTTTCTTTTTTTTGCACTACAAACAAATATGTGCAGTGTGCATTTGTTCCTGTGGTTTTCAGTTAGTTCACATAAACACTCTACATCCATCTGCCACAGCCCCGGCCTGTCTATCAAATTTTAAACTCTGTCCAAAGGTTTGCCCATGCCTGACACACACACACACACATATCTTGGGACTCCAGGATAAACTTTTTCTTCAAAAAGGACTCCATGGCTGAAAAAGTTTGAGAACCACTGATCTAGACACTAGATTTCTTTTGATGCAGTTTAAAATCCCATTGGTTGTTTTAGCTGCTCATCATATGGCCCTTCAGTGGTTTTAGGGTTCATAGATTAAAAGCTGGCAGGCAGAATCACACACATACACTATTATAGACTTACTGTGAGAATTGCTGAAGGGAAAAGTCAATAGAATCTCCATATGAGCATTGATTCAAAACTAGATGTCTTCTGTTGCATGTGTGTGTGTATCTGTGTATGTCTGTATCTGTGTGGTATCAGCCTTGATTGGCAAGAGTCTGCCATATCATATATGTGTGAAGGATATTTATAATAGTATTTTTCACATCAGTTTCCCCAAGAAATCAATCCCTATTTTGTACAAAACTAGTACACCAGAATGTATTTAGATATTTATTCAAACACAAGCAATTCAGCACAGAAATTATGCATGTTAATTTGTCATTCTCTTTTCTAGTTAGCAACTCAGCCCAGAAACTGACAATATTCTTCATTTGGTGAACACATTCCAGATACATTTTTAATACTACTTCACAGCCTTTTGAAGTACTGGGGATGGAAACAAAGTACCAATTCATAACTAAATTATCCCTGTAGGTTTAGGAATGTGAATGTGTTCTGGACTACACTGAAGTGCTTATTTAGAATTAGTTCTTAAATTCTTCAATAGGTTGGCATTGTCAACTCCTCATTCCTCAAAAGTCATGGGTAAATTTTTAAAATTACAGAACATGCATTCATTTAACAGCATTTCTAAAGTGCGTTGTTGTTGTTCAATCAATGGAGACATTTTAAATAGCTAGGCTGCTTCTATTTTATACTCTAGGAGCAATCATATCTCTGTGGAAGGAACTTTTATTACTATTTTATTATTCAGTTTTTAGTCCATTTTTGACTTCCACTGCTAAGATTTAATAAAGTTTTTGACTTCTTAAAAATCTCTTGCAGATGTGTAAGGATTATATAGAGTATATGTGTGTATGTGAGAGAGAAACAGAGAGACTACACACAAGCATATCTCTATATATGAGATGCAACTAATAATGAAAAATATTTTCTTTGGACAAAGTGAAAGACACAGAGTCTGAAATTCTATGTACACCTTTTTACAAGCAAGGCCCAATGAACACACTGAGACAAACTCTTCAGTAGGTAAATTTGAGAATGCTAAGCTTCTTTACACCAAGCAGAGAAGAGACCTTGCCTTCATCTCTCCCTTCTCTGCAGGAATGACCTGTGGAGACTGACTAGTTAGGGTAAACACATATTTTTCTGTTCTATCAAGGCTTGGTTTGTGTCATAATGGCTCAGCAAGGAATATATGTCCCCCCCCCCTTTGAACCACTTTATGCTTTTTGGTGGCAATTCAGTTGATTAGGTACTTGCCAACTGCTCATGATACAGAAAGAATTAAAGGACTGTAATGAAAAACCATGAAGCATTTCATAAACAAGGATTTGCTCATCCAAATGTCCCTCCATAGGTGACCACTGAGGGGGATTTGGTGGAGGAAAACTAATATTTGCCTGCCCTGTACAGCTAAACTGAATTTAGGAGTGGGTAGCAGAGCCCAACTAGAAAAGATCATTGGTTGGGTTAACAGTGCTCTCTGGATGTAGGTCAAGTACAACTCTTGTAAATCATAGAAGAATTGAACAATTGAACCTCTTGTTCAATTCCTGTTAACCGTAGGAAAGGGTTAAGGGAGAGGCAGTAGGTGGGGTCATGCAAATTAAGGTACCCTGGGGTTTCCATTCTGTAGGAAAAACAGAACATCTAGGATGAAATTGTCCCCACATGAAAGACTTCACTTGGGTGGGAGGCAGAATGGTGTTTGTGGAGGACACTGGCAGGGTCTGGGCTGTATGTTCATGTTGCTCACTATAACTTACATGTCAGTGGATGGAGGGCCTTGTGTGTCTCCTGCTCAGTGGGAACTGTAGCTGTTTGTGGAGGCAGGAAGCTGTCTGTGTAAATGGACATCTCTGCCACATACACACATACACATTTTTCACTTTAATATGTGTATAGATGTAAAGTGGTTCAATGAGCTGCAAATTAAATCAACAATTTAACATTATGTCCCAATTTAATTCTTTCACTGTCATTTAACTTAAATCATATTGTGCCTTTCTCATCCCATTTACTATCTTTTATTTTTATTTCTTATGAGCTGGCTATTGTTGGGTTTGTATATTGATGAAAACTCCATAAACAAAAGCACAAACTGTTATCTATTTGTTCAAATTATTTGCATTTGTTCAAATTATGTTCAAGCACTGATCTCAAATATCACGCAAAACAAATGCAAACTTTATTCTATCTGAATATACCACCATTTAGCCTCAGTTAACGACACCATTACTATGAGAGAAAAAGAGATATACTTTTAAAGCCTCCACATCTCTCTTTCTTTACACTTTGAATAATTTATACTACCATGTTTCATTCTCCACTCTTTTTCTAAAGGGCCTTAAACAATAAAACCTTTCCTCATGAGGAACTGTTACAGCTCTTTCAAATTTTGGTTGCCCTTTTCTGTATCTTTCCAGTTCTACAACACCCCTTCTGAAGTGTGATAAAAAAGAACTGTATCTAGTATTCTATGTGTGCTTGCCCTGTAGAATTGTATAAAAGCATCATGTTGTTGACATTTTATTTTCAATTTCTTTCCTAATGATCCCTAGCATGAATTTTGCCTTTTTCACAGCTGCTGCATCTGGGCTAATATTCTCATCTAGCTACTAGGCATGTGCGATCCAGAAAAAAATGGTTCTAAACTCTGTTCGTAAGCAGGGGGTGCTGGTGCTTCATTTCTAAAGTCATTTCCGAATTTTGAAGGCAAAATATTTGTATGTACTACGTTAATAGCAGATGCTCATGTGCACGAAGAAAAACATTACTGTAAATGGGGAAACGTGAGGGGCTTCTCTGTCATTTTTGAGCTATCCTGATTAAACTGGCTACAGTGGTACAACACATTTACCACTGTTAGCTCACTAAATTTCAGAACATTTGACTTATTCTCAGATTTTTGGTGAATTTTCAAAGTTTTTATTAAAAAAAAACATTTTTAAACAATAACAAAAATATCTTCCTGGTTTGAAAATGTTACTTCCTGTTCCATTGTGTTGTCTTTACTTTGAAAGTCATTGTTCTACTTCAGAAACTTTGTTTTTGTGGATGAAACTTTGTTAAATTGGTGGAGACTCAACAAACCATAATGTGCTATTTATAGGATGATGTCCCTTGTGCAAAGACAAAGTTTTGTCAGTGTAATAAAGTTTTGCCATGTTTTTATGACAGAACCAATTAGGAAATGATATTTATCACCCAGGAACAGAAATCATAGTACACCATCCAACCACTCCCAGGAGATGGCTATCAGCCTCTGAATAAGGAAATCTGTTCCTGGTTTGAAAGTGTTATTTCCTGTTTGATTGGGTTTCCTGGGGCTGAGAGTGTGTGACTTTCCCAAGATTACCCAGTGGGTTTCCATGGCTGAGTGGGGAATCAAGCTACAATTGTAGTCCAATTCTCAAACCTCTCTCCCCCCCTTCTCCCTCCTCTCTCTCAACTTCTCATACCTTCCAAGAATTCACAGATAAAAACATCCAAGTTTGGTCAAGATGGTCAATGTTATTAATAAGGAAAGAGTGAGGACAAATGGGGTGGGGAATGTTAAGAGGAGAGAGGAACTGGGATATCTGGGAAATGTAGTTTTAAAGCAGGCATGCTCCTCTGCTACTATTGTGGAAACTTCAGGGGCTGCTATCTCTCTTAATTTTAAAGCTATTGAGGTGAAACTTGCTATAATAGTAGGACAAATTATCACACATTGCCCATCAAGTTTCATAATGTTTCACTTATCCACAGAATTTTAGGGAATTATTAAAGCTTTTTAAAGCAACTTTTTAAAAAGATCTTTTCTGCCCCCCCCCCTCCATCAGCATTGATTGGCTGAGAGACACAGGTTTAGCTTGGCTTCCCTAGTATTGACACATAACCACAGGTTTATATACTATTATTTCATTAACTCCTCTTTGCAGATTCCATTATTTTATATATTATAATAATTAGACTGTCTCTCAATGCCACACATAGCTACTCCAGCCCAATGCATTCTGGGAGATGTAGTTTAGTGACTTCTTGCTTCCCATTAAATTACTATAAATGAGAAACTCAGAGGCTCCTTTCTCCCTCATTTTTAAAACTATTGGGGTGAAACTTGCTAGAATGGCAGAACATATTTATCACTCTTTGCCTATCAAGTTTCATAATGTTTCACCCATCCACTGATCTTTTGGGAATTTTCAAATTTTTAAAGCAACATTTTTTTAAAAAAAGACTGCAAGAACAATGCCTCCCCCTCCCTCCTCCATCAGCCCTGATTGGCTGAGAGGCATGCCAGCATGTTTGGATTCACCTGGCAGCAGGGCTTGGTCACAGCTACATCCAAAGACATCAGAGACATAAGAAACAAAGGCTTCTTTTGATTCAAATTCTTAATATTGGGAAGGGAGTGAGCAGCTGGGTCAGAACTCACTTCAAAAGTGCTTTAGATCTGAATTGGATCTGAATTTAACAAGCATATGAACAATTTGCACAAGCTTACTAACTACCTACCCCAACTCTAGGGTTCAATTTTTAAAAAAGTAATATGTCTGTAACTTTTTACATTAACAAAGCAAAAACCGGAAGAAGCCACTGGAAATGAATGAAACCAATGAAATAATTCAGCAGATTGAAATGGATAACAATAACTGAGAATGTCTTAGAATGTCTTTTCAAAAATGAAATGGTGATTGCCTGATTTTTATGTAACTAAAAACAGAAATTAAAACAAAAGCTGATGATTAGCTTACTAAAGTGGCATACGCCAGTAATTTGTAAATCAGATAAATTATTTGAATAAAAACCAGCTGAGTACCACTGTAAAGACAGGGCAATCACAATCCATTCAATTGTGAGATTTCATTAAAAGTCTCTAACATAAATTAACAGATTTCAAGATGAATTCCAAGCTAAATCTTAAGCAAAATTGAAACAAGAGAAATATGTTTAGTGCAGAGAAGAAAACAGCAGTCAAATACACTCTGTTACTAAAATGTGAAGTGTATTTTTTGTTCTTACTCAAAGATCAATAAATTGTACCTTTAGAAAATCCAAGGAACTGCCTTTTAAAGTCACAAGTTCAGGACTGATTTTGGAAGAGCAGCTACTCTAGTAATCTGATCTTTACAGATTATTTCCAGTTTGATAGAGAATTTGAAGAAAATGTTGGCCTTGGATATAAACAGGAGAGTGCATATGTGTTGTCGAAGGCTTTCATGGCCGGGATCACAGGGTTGTTGTATGTCTTTTGGGCTGTGTGGCCATGTTCCAGAAGTATTCTCTCCTGACGTTTCACCCACATCTATGGCAGGCATCCTCAGAGGTTGTGAGGTATGGATAAACTAAGTAAGGAAAGGAAAGAATATATATCTGTGTAGAGTCCAGGGTGTGACAAGAGTCCTTTGTCACTGGGAAGCCAGCATTAATGTTTCATGAAAGAGCTAATCTTAACTATGAGATGCTGAAATAGTCTTGGTTCTTAAACTATTTGAAGTTCTCTTATTCCAAATGTGATTATTAGTATTTACCATAGTTGGTTTTAGATGATATAATAAATCATATCTGGAAAGGAGGTATGCATGAACTTAAGGATTGTCTTGTTTTGATCTTGTAATGCTCAACTGTGATTTCTTATTATGCCCAGAGATGCAATACCAGATAAAGAGGAGTTCTATAATTTTAACTGCAATTCCAGAAACAATTTTTATCCACTAACAGCCTGTCATGCTCCAAAACACAATTGCCAACTGGAATCTTTGGATAATAAAACTCAGCTTTATGCCTTCCTTTGCTGATGGAGTGATCTGCATCATGCTTGTTCCTTGTCACATGAAAAAACCCATTATTATTGTAACTTTAATGGGATTCGGGGTGGCTTACATTACATCTATATGCTAAACATTTTCAAGATTATCTCCTGGAAAATGAGAACATAATAATTTCATACAAAGTATAGTAACTCATGCTTTATTTTTCATGGTAAAAAATGATAAAACTTTCTGGGTTAAACATCTTTTCAGATCCTTCCACTGATTTATTTGTTTCAATTTATTTTTTAAGGAAGCCAATGAATTAATGCAGCTTTCTGAATTCATAGAACTTCAAGAAAGCAAATTTCAGGCTATCCCCAATCCCTTGAAGAGCAGGTGACTCTTATTCACCTCTAATAACTAAATATAGTGAATAGAAAAACTGGAGTCCCTGTCAGCAAGGGGCAGCAAGTGGGGGAGGGTCTGGGCAGCAAAGGAAGGAAGGAAAGGGACTGGACAGCAAGGAAAAGAGTTTGAGCATTGAGGGAGGTGGGGAAAAAGTCTGGATGGCAAGGAAAGGAGTCTTGGCAATGAGGGGGGAAGGGTCTGCGTGGCAAAGAGAAGAGTCTGAGCAGTGAGGTAGGGGAAAAGGGTCTGAGTGCAAGAAAGAGTCTGGGCAGTTAAGGAGTAGGGTCTGGACAGCAAGAAAAAGAGCCTGAGCAGCAAGGGAGGGGTAAAAGTGTCTGCACAGCAAGGAAAAGAGGCCAGGCAATGAGGGAGGAGGGAAAGGGTCTGTGTCCCCAGAGGATGCTGCTGCTGTTGTTTCCTACATCCCAAAACTTTAATTTCCCTGCATTTCTCAGAAGGAGAAAAACAGAATGGTGCCATGGAGCCTCTAATTATTATCCACAGAGCCCCAAGAATACAGCAGAGTACAGTCTGAGATCCCCTGGTCTACAGAAAACTGTGCATTTTAAATACAGAATAAGTTCTAAACTGCAAAGATGCTTGCCTATGTATGAGTATCCTTATCATTCTTACACTCAAGAAAACTGTTTAAGAACCATGTTCAAATATTGTTTTAATTGCATTTCCATCCTAGCATTGTATTGCATATTGTACTTTAAACATATTTTCCACATCTGAGTGTAGCTATGCAGTAGGACCTTGGAAATTAAAATCTGAGTCAATTACAGTCAGGGGCCAAAAATGCTTAGGATCATTATATGCTCTTCTTTAGAGAGTCCTTTATTTGAAAACATTCTATTTCTGGAAACCTTACCAATCTCAGTCCATTTTGAAGATAAAGAAACAAAAGAAAAGACAGGAGGGATTTTGAAGGATTAAGGAGATGGACAGCACAGGAAAGTCACCCAATAGCTTATAGCATATGGTCTTTTTTAAGTTTCACTGGAGCAGATACTCTTTTATAGGTTTCATATTGAATCTTAAAGACCTGTTCAAAATACAGTGGAACCTAAACTTAAGAGCATTCCAACATAAAAGTGTTTTGAACTAAGAGCTGTCACTCAGCCTGTCATTTGCTCTGACATAAGAGCAATGTTTGAGTTATGAGCTAGCATGAGATGGAGTGCTAGTGCAAGAGGGAGCACTAGTGTGAGAGTACAGGGCTTTAGGACTTTAAGAGAGCAGCCTCCATGCCTTGTGCTCCATGTTATAGTTCCATGTAAATATGCATTTATACATTATTTGTTATTTATAAAGTATATTTTCTTATTTAAAAACACATAACAAAAATGGGGAGAGGGGTTCAGGGGGCCGAAATCAATTAATAGCATTTCAATGTGTTTCAAAGTGAAAATTCTTTTGAGATAAGAGTGTTTTGAGTTGAGAGCTCAATCTTAAGTCAAGGTATCACTTACTAAGCCCTATCTTCCAAAATTAAGTTCAGCACCTTTTGAGGTTAGGTCAGAAAGATATAACACTCTTTCACTTTCCGACATTCATGGAAATCATTAATCAAGACTGAAGCCTCCTGGCTACTGGGTATCCCACTTAATCTTTCAGCTGTCAATATTCACTGCTGGCAATAGGCTAGAAAAAGTATCCCTTCGTTCCCAACAACTTTTGAAAGTTGTGCAAATCCCACAAAAGAATTATTGGATCCTTTCCATGAAGAAGTACCTGCTTCTACATTGTCACTTCACACATATAATCTACAATAAAGGCCATTTATTTCCCTAACTAGAAGTGATAAGACTGAGGTTGAAGCTGGAATATATATGACCAAGGAAAGGTGTTTCAAAGCTCATTCACACTGTGCCTAATGTAAAATGTTATGGGAGTCTTTTTACATAAAATATAAATGCAGTAGTTTATTCCTGAACACTTCTATTTTATATAGAATGCACAGCTTTGCTCATTCTAACACTGTTATAAAACTATCTTTGTCAGTTTGGTACATTAACTGAATTAATGAAACAAAGTTAAAATTACATTTCCCTGCACTGCTTTAATTTGTGAACTTGTAGATATTTCTCTCTTTCATCTCCTTTACTCCTTTCCCATTAAATTTGTGCTCAGCATAGACGAAGATACGAGACAGTGTCACACATTTTGTACCTGAAGTCTAAGAGGTGGCATGATTGCACTCCTTAAAATCTCTAAATGGCCATCACAAAAGGAAAGGCGCAAGTTTAATGTCTGCCTTAGAGGGTAGGACAATGCCTAATGATTTTAAGCTACAGAGGGTAGATTTTTTAAAAACATTAAAAGGAACATCTTGACAGGAAAAGCAATTTATCAGTGGAACAAATTGCTTGGAGAGATGATGAGTGTCTTCAAAAAGAGATCGGACATCTGCTGAAATGGAATGGCCTATGAGGTCTTTCCAACTCTATGGTCCTGCAATTCTATACTGGCAGTTATATGTCAACATCACTTGGAGGACTACAGTTTCCACCCTATAATTATGTCAAATAGGAAAGCCTGACCTGAAATTAATTTGCAGCCATTAACATGTAATTTTTGTGGTTATTGAGACTTCAGGTTAACTTTTAGTTATGGTAACCCTGTCATAGGTTTCTTCTGGCAAGAATTGTTCAGAGGAGGTTTGCCAGTGCCTTCCTTTAAGGCTGAAAAAGTGTGACCTGCCCAAGGTGACACAGTGAGTTACCTGCCTGAGCAGAGATTCATACCCGAGTTTCCTGGAGTCCTAGTCAAGGCGGTTACAGATGCAGCCATATGCCATGAAAATGTGTTCTAGATCAATCTGAATGTGTTTGTACATTCCATGAAGTAACCTGTTAACCTATAAACTGAAGTCATCAGTTTAATAACTTTTTTTTTAGTAAGGAAAAACTCAGTAGTGGTTTTGCAAGTTTCGTTGTCTGAAATATATAGCCTACAGCATTGATATGCCTAGCTTCCAAGTTTGGAGAGCATCTGATACCTGGAGGATATTAGGTGCAGATCAATCTATTTCACCCAATATTTCACCCAGAAACATTATCTTTCCACATTTTTTCCCCTTCACATGATACATTTCATTTTGAAAGAAATGAGGTTTCTAGTTCAAAAAGGTTTTATTTACCTTTGGGGACTTTACCTGAGCTAGTTGTTTTATTTTACATGCTTATGCTCTTAGACTGGAATTACAAATTTGGTAAAAGTTGAAGAGATAGAGGAAATGCCACTTTCAGTCCCCTTTGGGAGATAAAGCGGGGTATGAGTAAATAATATAATAGTAGTAGTAGTAGTAGTAATAATAATAATAATAATAATAATAATAATAATAATAATAATGTGGGGGGGGGGGGCTTAACTGCTCCAATGATGATTGAGGGCTGTGCTGGCGGTAGTGTAACCACCAGCAGGTCCAACCAAGCCAGAGAGGCCTCAGCTGAAGAGCAGAACTAAGAGCACCTAACCCATTAGCATTATGGAGAATCAAACCAAAACGAAGTCTATATTGGCTCGGTCATCGCCCAGGATAAAAAGGACCACGGTGGATGCTGCTGATTCTGGACATCCATCGACAAGTGGGCTACAGAATCAAAATACAAATGAACAGTCACAGAAGCAGCAGAAATATACAATGCCAGGAAACCACACAATTATGAAATGTTATTACAACTCTGAACCTCAAAAGCATGGCTACCAAAAAAGGATGCATCAGCTATGGAAACAAGAGTACCCTGACTCACAGATAACCGAACCCTGACTGGCTGACCAACGAAGATTCATAATCAGAAACAAAGTGTTCAGTGAAGTTGAACTTGAAGAAATCCAGAAAATCTGCAAACCAACCACAGCACAGACAGCAGCAGAGACTCCAGCAACACTTGGAATGGTGGAACAGATTGAACCAGAAGAATGTGTGGTACTTTTGCAAGAATTTGAAGAACCAGCACTAGAAACACCTGTTGAACCACCAGGAACCTTGACAGCAATACAACAAGAGCTCAAGGATAAGATCATGGCTCATGCTGCAGCAAATGCAATAAGAAAGCGGCTCCCAACTCTAAAAACAGTGCCCAAGAGACACCTGGCGCCTCTCATGAAAGATGTAAATACTAGGCTTGATCGATCCACGAAAAATTTGATTCTAAACTCGTTTCAAAACTAGAGGGGGGCAGCTTTTCGTTTCTGATGGTATTTCCGAATTTGGCCCCCCAAAAATTTCGAAATTAACGAAAATTCGTTATTTTCTAAATTAATTCGTTAATGGCGGACGCGCATGCGCAATTCCCAAAAACAGCACAGAGGGAGAGGACTTTACAGGACTCTCCCACCCTCATTTTTTGAGTGATCTTCTTCAAACTTGGTACAGTGGTAGAACACATTTAACACTGATAGCTCACCAAAATTTGGAACGTTTCCCTTATCCTCTGATTTTTGGCGAATTTTCATAGCTTTTATAAAAAAACATTTTTTAATAATTGCAGAAATCTGTTCCTGGTTTGAAAGTCTTATTTCCTGTTAAATTGGGTTGTCTTTACTGTGAAAGTCATTGTTCTACTTCAGAAACTTTGTTTTTGTGGCTGAAACTTTGTTAAATTGGTGTGTGTGTGATATATACTGTGTATATAGTCCCTGCATAATATGTGTGTGTGTGTGTGTGTGTGTGTGTGTATAGGTAAAGGTAAAGGTATCCCTTGACGTTAAGTTCAGTCATGTCTGACTCTGGGGGTTGGTGCTCATCTCCATTTCTAAGCCCAAGAGCCAGTGTTGTCCATAGACACCTCCAAGGTCATGTGGCCGGCATGACTACATGGAGTGCCATTACCTTCCCGCCAGAGCGGTACCTATTGATCTACTCACATTGGCATGTATTCAAGCTGCTAGGTTGGCAGAAGCTGGAGCTAACAGCGGGCACTCACTCTGCTCCCGGGATTTGAACCTGGGACCTTTCGGTCTGCAAGTTCAGCAGCTCAGTGCTTTAACACACTTCGCCATCGGGGCTCATGTATATATAATATACATACACATACACACAATGTGGAGAATATGTGGAAAGGTAGATAGATAGATAAGTTGGGAGCCACAGCGAAGGCACCTTCCTGGGAGCAAGGTCTAATAATAATAATAATAATAATAATAATAATAATAATAATAATAAAAAAAAAATCCCTTACAATATCCAAGATGGGTACCATTATTGGCAGAGAAAGCCAAGCTGTAGGAGTTGAAATCCAATCATTTATCCTCCCTATAGAATCAATTTTATATGCATTTTTAGCTACAGAAAAGCTAAAATCAGGACAGTAAAAGAACAACACCCAGAAAATGGGAATTCCAGACAGGAAACAATCAGGGCCAGCTAATACCTACCAACAAAGGATTCCCCCAGGTAGGAAGCAGCCAGGCTTTGAAGCTGCAAGGCTATTCAATGCTAATCAAGGTGACCAATTGCAACATTCACACTTGCCTCCCACAGACAAGAGTTCTTTCTCCCACCCTGGACCTTCCACAGATATATAAACCCCACTTGCCTAGCTTCGCACAGACGTCAAAACCTCACCGCCGGGCCCCTCTCTGTCTCTCTCGGTCTCGGCTCCATCCGCCGCCTTCCCGCCTCAGAGAGACACCAGGCCTGAGCTGAGGCGAGGCGGCGGCGGCGGCGGCCATTTCCCCCCTCCGTCTTCCTCCTCCTCCTCGGCCTCCTTCCCCCTCGCCCCCTCCCATTGGCTGAGCCCGTGACGCCCCTTTTGCTGAGGGGCAAAAGGAAAGGGCCTGAATGGTTTGGGTGATTTGCAAAAGCTTTTTTTTCCTAACGAAGAAAACGACGACATAACGAAAAACGGCCTCTCGCGATTCGAAACCGCGATATCAGACGTGTGGACAACCAATGCTTCAAAATTGCTTCAAAACAAACGAAAATAACGAATTAATAACGGTTAACGGGGAAAACGAATTATTTGAGCAAGCCTAGTAAATACAGTACTCTCCACTGTCCAAATAACATCAATTGAACAAACAAACCAGTTTGCCTACAGTGCAGCAGTGATTGTAACAGATGAGCTAGGGCTCCTATAACCAAGGCAGCCCCAAAGAAAATCAACTGGGAAACCAAAGTGGAAGGTCAGGCTAGAGTTGAAAATCAAGAAACTCAGATCAGATGCAAGTAACCTGAAAAATATGAAAGAGAAGAAACTGAAGAATGACAAAATCAAGCAATACCTGATCTGAAAGTACTGGCTGAACACCAGAAAAATTGAAGAAACTTTGGAAATCGTGAAAGAACAAATTACAGCAACAGCCAGAAAAATTGAAAGATATGAAGCCAGAATCATCCAGTACAGACAAAATCAACTGTTTCAATCAGACCAAAGACGGTTCTACCAGAGTCTGAACCAAACAACAGACACAGTAACCATAAAGACAGAGAAAACTGCAACAACAAAGTTCTGGAAAGAACTTTGGGAAAATAATAAGAACTACAACAAAAACGCTGGGTGGATAAAGGAATTTGAAGGAAAATTCTCACAGAACAAAATGGAACAGATGGAAATAACAACTGAAATGATCAGCAAACGAGTGCAAAAAGTCAAGAACTGGACATCGCCTGGTAGTGATCAACTTCATGGATTTTGGCTCAAACATCTGATTAGTTTACATGGAAAAATGGCCCAACAGTTCAATGAGATGCTGCAGAAAGGAAGTATCAGTGAATGGCAAACAACTGGAAGGACTTACCTGATACAAAAGGATCCAGCAAAAGGAGCAGCACCAGGAAACTACAGGCCAATAACGTGTCTGACTACTACTGACTGGCATGATAGCTGACAAAGTTCAAGATTATCTTAAAGAAAAAAAACATCTTGCCAGATGAACAGAAAGGCAACAAATGGAAAAGCAGGGTCACAAAAGACCACTTATTGATTGACAAAATGATTCTGGAGAACTGAAAGTGCCGAAAAGCTAATCTTCACATGACGTGGATTGATTACAAAAAGGCCTTTGACTCACTCCCACACAGCTGGATCATCAAGTGCCTGGATGCCATTGGGATTTGTAAAAACGTTGGCACCTTCATTGAAAACATGATGGAGCACTGGAAAACTGAACTGTTTGTTGGAAATGAAAGCTATGGACTTGTCAACATCAGAAGAGGAATTTTCCAGGGAGATTCATTGTCCCCTCTGCTTTTCATTATTGCCATGATCCCTCTGTCAACAATCTTACAAAAAACAAATCTCGGCTATCAAACATCTAAGAAATCTCACAAAATTTCGCATCTGATATACATGGATGACCTGAAGCTGTATGGGAAAACAGAAACTGAAATCCAGTCTCTGACCAACACTGTCCGAATTTTTAGCACTGATATCAGAATGGAGTTTGGTTTGGACAAATGTTTGACAGTGACATTGAAGAAAGGAAAAATCATTGAAAGTGAGGGCATAAATATGCCTAATGGCCAAACAATAAAGTGTCACCAGCCAAAGGCCTATAAATATCTGGGCATACTACAGCTGGACAACATCAAGCATGAACGTGTAAAAACTGTGGTCAGCAAAGAATACACACAAAGGGTCAGAAAAATTCTCAAAAGCAAGTTCAATGGAGGCAACACCATCAAGGCCATAAATACCTGGGCCATACTTGTCATAAGATATACTGCTGGCATTATAAATTGGACACAGGTGGAACTGGACAATTTGGACAGAAAAACAAGAAAACTCATGACCATTCATCATTCACTGCACCCTCGCAGTGATGTTGACCGGTTATATCTGCTTAGAAGATCAGGGGGCAGAGGATTCTTACAAGTAAAACAAGCAGTCAAAGAAGAAGAACATGCCCTGGCAGAATATGTAAAGCAAAGTGAAGAACCTGCTTTGACGTCAAAAATCAGAAACTCCTCAAATCACAGCAGACAAAAAACCAGTACAAGAAAACCGCACTACAAACTAGAGCTGACAGCTGGCATAACAAAACATTGCATGGAAAGTTCCTTGACAAAATTGAAGGAAAAGCTTATAAGGAGAAGACCTGGCTCTGGCTCACAAATGGGACCCTGAAGACGGAGACAGAAGGCCTGATCCTTGCAGCCCAGGAGTAATCAGAACAAATGCAATTAAGGCCAAGATCGAAAAATCAGCTGATGACCCAAAATGCAGACTGTGCAAGGAAACCGACAAAACCATTGATCATATCCTCAGCTGCTGTAAGAAAATTGCACAGACTACGAACAGAGGCACAACCATGTGGCCCAAATGATCCAACTCCCAGCAGTAAAGAACTGGTGGGATCACAAACCTGCAAAAGTATTGGAAAATGAGCATGCAAAGATACTGTGGGACTTCCGAATCCTGACTGACAAAGTTCTTGAACACAGCACACCAGACATCACAGTTGTGGAAAAGAAAAAGGTTTGGATCATTGATGTCGCCATCCCAGGTGACAGTCGTATTGATGAAAAACAACAGGAAAAACTCAGCCGCTATCAGGACCTCAAGATTGAACTTCAAAGACTCTGGCAGAAACCAGTGCAGGTGGTCCCGGTGGTGATGGGCACACGGGGTGCTGTGCCAAAAGATCTCAGCTGGCATTTGGAAACAATAGACATTGACAAAATCACGATCTGCTAACTGCAAAAGGCCACCCTACTGGGATCTGCACACATCATCCGTAAATACATCACACAGTCCTAGACACTTGGGAAGTGTTCGACTTGTGATTTTGTGATACGAAATCCAGCATATCTATCTTGTTTGCTGTGTCATAATCTATATATATAAAAGAGTGACGGCATCAGGGCAGCGGACAAAACAACAAAACTATAAGCCCCCCAACCTCGAAATTTGACAATACAACCCATCATCCACGGTTCTAGGTTGATACAACAAAAAGAAAAGAAAAATAAAGTCCTAATTAGAAGGAGAGGAATAATTGTTTTTATCCAATTGCTGCCAGTTACAAGGCTAAGCTCTGCCCACTTGGTCTCCTAGCAACCTACTCAGCCCAGGGGACAGGTACAAGAGTTTGGAGAGACCACTAAGGGCCATCCAGCCCAACCCTTTCTACTATGCAGCAGGACACAATCCAAGCATTCACAACACATGGACAACGTATAAATACTATACAATACTACACAGGGACATAGACCCCCTCTATCCTCACCACTTTCACAGTACACAAGCAACCAAATGCATACTAAACATAAAGACAACCATACAACAGACATTCAATACCACCACTACCTCAACCATTTCTCACCAACACCACCAGACAACGCCACAGCAACGCGTGGCCGAGCACAGGTAGTAAAATAATATAATAGATTAGTGTCATTCAGCATGTTAATGAAAACATAACATCTTCAACATTATAGCTTCTGAACATGACATGCCATTATGAAAAGAACAATTCTCTTTGAATTTTTAAAGTAAATTTCTTACTTTGTAATCTTTAGAAGTGTTGATTTTTGAGAAATTAATTTGCCGACAACTCCCAGGGAACACTAGTAGTTACCTTTTTGACAAGTGCATAATTTTTAACAACATAACATGAATTTTCCTACTGATTCTTTGCTTTCTTTACTATACTCATTTAAAAAAACTTAAAAGAAATTGGTTCAAACATTTCTTCTTAAATGCTTACTTAACTGAACACATTTACATGTGGCATTAATGATATATTTTTAAAGGTTCATTTTAGCTTCTCTTATGAAATAGACTGACATTAATGGTCTATGCTAGTCTCAGGCTGGACTTTAGTCAAGGAGGCACAATTATCCTCCAAAAAGGAATTCTGCCCCCTCCCATTAAAGTTTTCTTCTGTCTCTAAATTTCTAGCATTGCAGAGTGGAATAGTGAAATGTGTTTCTGTCTGGAACTCTTAGACTCATATTTTCTGTGCAACTTTGTCTGTATTTACTGTATTTGGATGTCCATCTGAAGTTACTACTAGAAATGTGAGGACAATTGAATAATTTCTTGATTATTTTTGATGACAGTACTCTGATTTTTCCCATTTTTCCCATTTTGACTCAGCTCTTCTGTCAGTTAATACCTTACCTCTTCAAAAGGAATAACAACTTGTTACAGTGGTAGATTACAATATTTCATATTTTAACAGATTTACCCATGGCAACACAATGGGTGGAACCTGTTGTTTAGTCCCAGCCAAAGTAAACTGTATGAAATAATTGTTCAATAGTGAATCAATGTGTAACTTAATTTACACATTTCTGAAGTATCATTTTTGGAGGGTTTGGATACATGAAACCTAATATGAATGCATCCAGATTTGTGATTTACATAATACATTTCTGATGGAATTGTGATTCACAGAACAGATTCACAGAACACATTTCTGATATCAGTGTATTGTATAGGTGAGAAGTGGACAACATTCCCACATGTAGCCTTCATAATATATATTTTAAAGATTGATTTTAGCTTCTCTCATGAAATGGGCTGTCATTAACGGTCTATGACAAATAGAGTCAGGACTGTAGCCAAAGAAGTACTTCCGTGCCCTTGGAACCCTTGAGAGGCTTGTCCCAGTAGCAAAAGTGTGTTGCACCCCAAAAATAATAACAACAAAAAAACCCTACTCAAATTAGAAAGGAAGAGTGAAAGTCCATTTTAAATTTTGAAAAACAAATGGCTGTTTCTTGATATGAAACATTGCAGATACATAGAATGCAATTCCAGGTAAACCAATTCACTATATGGGGAAAATTAAAATAAGGCAATTTTGGAGTTTGAAATAATCGGGGGCCACAGAGGCAGTCTTGAAGGATACGTGTGACATTACAACTACAACTTTGCCCACACTCAAAGTAACCATACATTTTCATTTTAATAAAGTTGCTTCCTTGGACAGTATGTCTTCAAAAAGATACCTGTTGAGCTGGGAGGAAAAAAAATCTCATTCCTCTACCTTGTTCTCTAATGGCACAGTAATCAGCAAACACTATGTGTTTTACAGACAAAGCTTCATCAAATGCTTTGAAATACAGACTTGATTGAGATAAATGGAACTTGATAGAACAAATATGTATAACTGTTTCACTAGGGACCCAACAAGTGAGGTTGTTAGCAGGCAAACCTAAAATTATCTAAATCCAAATATTCTGTCTCGATTAGATCCCTAAAAAGAAGAATGAGTTGTTTCAAGCACTATATCTCAAACTGCAGCTGAAGTGATATGTTTATTTTTTTGTAATGGCTAATCATTTTATAAAATCCTTGCTAGATGTCACATATTCAGTTAACTAAAAAAGCAGAAAGGGGAGAGTGAAATAGCTAAGCTAAAAATGATATTTCCTGTTTAAATCCCCAAAGCACAGCTATTCATAGAAGCAGAAATGAGTCTTACTAGGTCATTTAGACTGTCATTCTATCTGTGTCACATGATTTGAGCAGTTTTCTAACCAGATTGTCAATTATTCCTATGTCACATTAAATTTGGGCAAAAGATGTGAATGTTCATGCTTTGATATTTTAGAAATGTACAAACTCTTTAAAAACACTTTCCATTGATTTTCAGTGAAAAAGCATTGATCGATTAATATCTACTTGATGGGGTTTTTAGCCATGTTCTATGACAACAGAAACCATTTCCACAGGAGCTTTTAAGCTTTTTGACTCCTGTTGTGGATGTTATGGTTTCCGGTATTTCATATCTCCCCACTTTGAAACGTTGAGTCTCAGATAATGATTACAGGTTTTTCATTGCAAAAAATGGTGGAAAGCAGGCATGTAGCTGGGGGGGGGGGCTCGAGGGGCTTTAGCCCCTCCCCTGAAATTCTCAGGGTGGTCCATGAGAAGGCCTTACATTTATTATTTAAACTGTTATGTTTATTCATATCATGATCTGTAGTCACAGATCATCATGATCACAGATCATAGTCATCATGATCAAAGTCTATCAAGGAACATGAAATGGACACAGCATATTATTTGAGAGCACAGAAATGTTGGTCCGCTTTAATAACTACCACATCAGGCTACACAGAGAAGCCATTAAAATCCACAAGCATGTGGACAATTACAACATCCACACCTGCCTCCAACAGACAAGAGTTCTTTCTCCCATCCTGGACCATACACAGATATATAAACCTCCTTTTCCTACTTTCCAGCATACCTCACAACCTCTGAGGATGCTTGCCACAGATGTAGTTGAAATATCAGGAGAGAAAGCTTCTGGAACATGGCCATACAGTCCGAAAGACTCACAGCAACTCAGTAATTCCGGCCATGAAAATAAAAAAAATGTGTTCCTGGTTTGAAAGTGTTATTTCCTGTTTCATTATGTGGTCTTTACTTTGAAAGTAGTTGTCCTACTCCAGAAACTTTGTGTATGTGGCACAAACTGTGTTAAATTGGTAGAGAACAGAAATCATAGTACAGACACCATCAAGGGACATCTAGACTGACCCCCTCCTTCTGGGCAGAAAGGCACCATCCAAACTCTCCTGACATCCATTTGCTTCCCCTATTGAGCTGGAGGGGACCCTCAAGACACATCCATATAGGTCAGACATGGGCAAACTCTGACCCTCCAGGTATTTTGGATTTCAACTCCCACAATTTCTAACAGCCAGCCGGAGTTGAAGTCCAAAACACCTGGAGAGCAAAAGTTTGCCCATGCCTGATATAGGTCATACTTTTTTTACAGCCCAGCATCGATATTGGCTTAGAGCTAATCAATTATCCCCCCCAATCCCCTTGAAAGTCTGACTATATGATACACAATTAACCACATAATTTTAGCTTAGCACAGATTTATACTATTACTTACTTTTAATTCTTTTTGCAGATTCAACCATTTTATTTCAGGCATGGGCAAACTTGGCCCTCCAGGTGTTTTTCAAATTTAATTTCATCACCATTATTATTATATATACATAACCATAGTTACCATACTTTTTCCTTTTCCATTCTGAGAAAAAAAGGATTAAGTTCTCAACAGGGAAGGGGGAGGGGTGGGTGTGGAGAGGGAGAAGGGAAGGGGGCTCACCAGGTGTTTTCACTACAATTCCCTGTTAGGAATTGTGGGAGTTGTAGTCTAAAAGTTTGCCCAGTTGTAGTCCAAAGGTTTGCCCATGCCTGCTTTATTTTATCATTACTGAGTCTAAACTGCTGGCTGGCTGCTCCCCACAGTGCCTTCCTCATGGCAATCGGGCCAAAGTAAAAGTATTTTTTAAAGCAGTTTGTTCTCTTGGCTTTGCAATAGTTGCTATGCTTACTTTAGACCTCTTGGCAGATTCAATCAATTTATTTTATATGTAGACCAACTTCAAACAGAGATTCTAAGCCAACTCATTTGGCTAGTCAGCAGTTTTGCATCCTGGGAAAGGTAGTTCACAGCAGGGCCTTTTGCAATCTATACCACTGGGGGCCTGGCCTTCCCAAAATACAGTTAAGATGGCTGTGATTGGCTATGCCCACCATCTTCCTTCTGGTATTGCCAGCAAAAATGTGGCCAAAAAATGAGATTTTAAAAGTTCCCTTGGCTTTACCAAAGCTGCTTAATGGTTGTTAAAATTAAACTGACTTTGGGAGACATCCGAACATTACAGAACATTTCAAAAAAAAAATGGGTAAGTGATTCAAATTCTAAATCCCCCCCCACACACACACCTTTTCTGCATGCCTCGAAACCCACCTTTGTATGTCCAAATTCGTATGTCCAGATCCGAATTCCGATTTAATCCAGATTTTTGCACACCCCTAGTTCCAACTCCTGTTTTAATGCCTTCTTCCAGTTACTGCAAACTAAAAATGAAAACAATTTCCAAATACAATTTCAAAACCATTGTGCTTTGAGCCAGTACTTCCAAATGTTTGTAAGATTTAAGGGATTTTTCTTTTTTTTTTAATTCAGATGTTTTCTGGTAGGTTAGGATACTGGTGTGTGCCTGGATGTATTTGCAGCCCAATATTTATCCTTTATCCCAGCATGATACGAGTGTCAGGATTCTTTGTGTGCAGGAGGTTTGTTCTCATCAACCTTTTCAATGGGAAAATGGACACCCAGTATCACTTTCTTTTACAGAGCCCTGGGAATTAGTATCTCACAACTGAAAACACAAAAACCATATGTTCTGAATAACAATAGTGTAATCATTTCCCTTTCTATCCTCCCACAGGATTTTCTATACTATATATAGCAGATACACACACACACACACACACACACACACACACAGTAGAGTCTCACTTATCCAACATAAACGGGCCAGCAGAACGTTGGATAAGCGAATATGTTGGATAACAAGGAGAGATTAAGGAGAAGCCTATTAAACATCAAATTAGGTTATGATTTTACAAATTGAGCACCAAAACATCATGTTATACAACAAATTTTACAGAAAAAGTAGTTCAATAGGCAGTAATGCTACGTAGTAATTACTATATTTATGAATTTAGCACCAAAATATCACGATATATTGAAAACATTGACTACAAAAATGCGTTGGATAATCCAGAACGTTGGATAAGTGAATGTTGGATAAGTGAGACTCTATTGTGTGTGTGTGTGTGTGTGTGTGTGTGTGTATGATATTAAAAGTTCTTCAAAGGCATTGTTGTTCTGAATGATACAACATACACCAGCAGAAGAACATCAAATAAAAGGGTCGAATGAACAAAAACAAACAAAAAAAACTTTTTACAGTTCAGTAGAAGGCTTTTTTTTATCATCAGTAGTATTCTAGGCAGGTCAACAGGCTAATAGGTCTCTGTGCAGAAATGTTCTCATGAAAATGTTATACTTAGTTTGATTCAATAAGGAACTTTTTCTTTTTTTCCCCACACTGCAGCCCATGACCTTCACAAGAAAATGCTTCAATGCAAACTAGCTTCTCTGATAACAAGATTGTGAAGCCTTCAAGGACTATGGCAATGCTTTCTGGAAGAGAAAAGTGTTGCCTTGTTCAGAAACCAATCAAAACCTGAATGTACTGAGCAAAAATAAACCAAGGTCATCATTATTCCTTCTCATTGTGCTTTTGATTGGCTACAACTTGCTTAGCCTGTATATCTGAAATAGCAACACTGCATCTGGTAACTGATGCCCCCCCAACAGTTTGATCAGTGTGTGCTACTAAATTGAAGAGGAAATTAAAAAAAATATCAAATTTGGACTATCCTCATATTCTTTCAGTTCCATTAATGTGAAGTCCTGTAAAGCATTAATTTTCCCTAGCCAATTCTATTCTAAACACAATCGTGAAGCAATGTGTATGTGTATCTGTACACACATGCACACAAACGTGCACACACCTTATGTGGGTGTATGAAGAAGTAAGTCTCATTACGAGCCAACATAGTGTAGTTGTTGAACACAGGACTCGCTAACTCGGAGACAAACCAAGAAAACAAAACAATAATAAACAAAGCAAAGACCTATGATAAAAAAGAACTTGCATGCTGAAAGTCTGTTGAGTCGTTTCATATACAGGCAGTCCCTGACTTACAAATATCCAACTTATAAACAACTCATTGTTAAGAACGATGGTGAGACAACAGGAAGTGAGAGAAATCTATCCCTAGGAAGGGAAATTCATCCCTGAAAGAGTTATCATGTGGAAAAGGTGTCTTACTGGAAGCTTTATCACCAATCCTTGCTTTCACAACAAACCATTCTTTTCAAAATCAAATTATCACAGGCATAGAAATTGAGGTAAAATCTTTTGAACAGGGGCACAGACAGCAAAACAAACACCATGGGGTGGGGGAGGAATTAATCCTTCCCTAAGCTATCCAAAGCTAAAAGATAGACGGATGGATGGATGGATTTGACTGGAGTTACACTGAAAAAATGTACCTTTTATGATTTACGAACTAATTCAATTTAAGAACAAGCCTACAGAACCTATCTTGTTTGTAACTTGGGTACTCCCTGTACTGCCTAAAATAATACTTAAAAGAATTCCAAGCCTTTGCATGTCATTGGCAATAAACTTGATGTTCTGTTCATCAGATATCCCTAAATGCTATTTATTTATTTATTGGATTTTTATTCCACTTTTTTCTCAAGGTGGGACTGAAGGTGGTTTACAATAATTTCTCCCTCTCAGAAGGTCCCTATGAGAGAATCTCAAGGTAACCTCTCCACAACCTTTATGTTTTGTCTGAATTAAAACATTTAATCCAAAAGGAAAGACAGACTAAATATTAACATGTACCTCCACAAGGGCTAATTTGGGGAAAGTATGAATGTAAGGCCCCTTCCACACAGCTGAATAAAATTTCACATGATCTGCTTTGAACTGGAATATATGGCAGTGTGGACTCAGATTACCCAGTTCAAAGCATATATTGTGGGATTTTCTGCCTTGATATTCTGGGTTACATGGCTGTGTGGAAGAGCCCTTAAGTTCCTATATAGTACTCCACAACAGATCCAGGCCTATCTTCACTGTCTACATCCACTCAAGTGGTGGGACAGGATTCTGATCATCCAGTGGGGGCAAATCCTTCCCTTCGTGTCCTGCTGCTGTTGTCACAGTGGCATGAGGCTCCAAAGAGCTGGGTACTTTTGATGATGTTTGCAAGAGCATACCTGACTTTGGCTAATGTGGGGACATGTCTCGTCCCATGTTGAGGATGAGAACGGCCAAAGTATCATGTGGACACCACACGGATAATTCTGCCTACTTTGGGTTATATTGACTGTGTAGATATGCCCACAGTGAAACAGATTCCTATTGTTTTCATATATACATTTTAGACATAGTTTAGCTCTGGCTTTGACACTAAAGAAAGCTAGGCTGTGGGTTACCTCTGTAAGAAAAAATATTACTTTTCTAAGTCTTCTTAATTTCTAATTAGCTTTAGTATCATTAATCATTATATCCCTTTGCAATGGTTGCTGAAGTTGGTGGTAGCTGCATTTTGTAGTTGTTCAACTCATATTGGAAGGGTATCTCAAGAAGGTAGATCTTATAATAATCATAATCTATATTTATATCCTGCCCCCTCTCCAAACAGGACTTGGGGTGGCTTACAAGAAGTAAAAACACAGTGCAAAACACAAATTACAAAATTACAACATGATACATAAACAATAATATCAAAAACCTAACAAAAAATAAATCACAATACAAAAAAGGAAAAAAAATAAAAACTTTACTTAATGAAATATCAAAAAACTTAACAGACTGACATCACAATAACACAAAACAAATAGCACAATTTATTTTATTTTTTTGCTGGATTAAAACATGTTGTCCACCAGAGGCAAAACCATTTCTTGTCAACTGGCATTGGTGGAGCTAAAAACCACCATCACAATAGAATTATAATCAGTTCCTGTCAGACCGCAATGTGGGGTCCAATTATCCAAATTGGCAGACACAGTCCTGATTAAGCCTGTGTAATCACACTTCTTCAGCCTCTTTTTAAATGTCAGTTTTCCCTCTTTTCCAGTCCCCCTTCCTCTTCAGCTTACTTCAATTGCTGCAGCCTTAGTAGATTAGGCAAGGGGAATTGAGAACATGATAAAGAATCTTGCCCTTCTAGTATGCTGAGGTTAAAAACAAAGTGCTGCAGTCTCTTCTAGCTTATCCATTTTCTTCCTCTTTAATAGGGTTTACCTTCTTTGGTAACATTATGATTTTAAATGATACAGTTCCCAGTTTTCATATATGAAACATTAGAGGGCATGAAGGGATTTATAGACTAACAATGTTCTTTATTACTTTACAATGTACATGATCATTCTTGGCCTTAGTGTATTATCAGTGGCATTTGGCAAGACAACGCATTAGGTATATATAGCTCTTTAGCAACAGCTAATCCCAGGCTGAAAATCAAACACAGCTATAGCCAGGTTTAGATATGTAGCTAGTAGCTATCAACATCCCAACCAGGATAATCTACTTTAGTTCAAATTGACCTTGCTTGTTTTCAGCAGCTGCTACAATGGAATTGTTAATTCTGCTAGAGTTTCTGTGTGGTGGTCTTACACTTGGAAAGTGGCCATGAGTCATCCTTGGGCCAGAGAGGTGATAGCAGAATGGCATCTTTGCGTGCCAAAACTTGCATTATTGAGTGGTCCCTAATGGCCTACTTGGAGGATTTTTCTCATACTGCCTGATTCTTTCTTTCAGTTTTTGCTCTTCTAGAAACTCCTTGAAAAACTACTGAAAGCAAAGTTGAATTCTGCCAGTTACATAAATAAGAAAGGAGATTAACTATTCTAAATAAATCATTTTAAGGTAAAAACCAATCCTAAATTGACATTATTATTAAAAATGAAGCCTACCCATTGCTTTGAATTGCCTTGGACTAAATATAAAATAACAAAAAAAAAAAAAACACCACAGTGTGAAGGCCTGTGCACTACTCTAAGGAGTTTGTAGTAAAATTCAGGCACAGATATTCAAGCGACTAAAACGATCAAGGGTCTAGAGAACAAGCCCTATGATGAGTGGCTTAAAGAGTTGGACATATTTAGCCTGCAGAAGAGAAGGCTGAGATGAGACATGATAAACATGTATAAATATGTGAGGGGAAGTCATAGGGAAGAGGGCACAAGCTCCCCTGGAGACTCGGACGCGTAACCATGGCTTTAAACTACATGAAAGGAGATTCCACCTGAACATTAGGAAGAACTTCCTCACAGTGAGGGCTGTTCGGCAGTGGAACTCTCTGCCCCGGAGTGTGGTGGAGGCTCCTTCTTTGGCGGCTTTTAAGCAGAGGCTGGATTGCCATCTGTCAGGGGTGCATTGAATGTGATTTCCTGCTTCTTGGCAGGGGGTTGGACTGGATGGCCCATGAGGTCTCTTCCAACTCTATGATTCTATGAAATGTTGGTATTCTATGGCTTATATAAATGGCATCAAATTCTATTTAAGAAGAAACAATGTTGAAACATGTATACAAAAGATAAGTATTCTAAAGGCAATATTCTAAAACCAAGCATTCTTTATCTGGAATTCCAAACTCCAAAATAATCCAGAATTCAATTTGTCTACATGAGTGGCCAAAGGCTTGTTTACACTGAGCCCTATACTCTGAATTAGACCAGATCATCCAGTACGTAATGCTGGGGACACTGGGTGAACCCAGGCATAATGTTGCATTAAGCAAAACTGAGAAATGCCCTGGAATTTGAGTGAAACCTAGAAGCGACCCTGCACTTTGGGGTGAGTTTAAACAGCACAACTAGATTTAATCTGAAATTAATTCACTGTCCACTTTATCTGGCATTGTCAACCCTTTTCTCTGTGCTCAGCAATACAGAAAAAAAAAGATTGATTGGGCCCGTGTTACTGCTCACCCTCACTGCCTCAGATGACCATGGAGCCCGAGAGAGCCCCTGGCCATGACTGGGTGCCTTTGGCCACATCAGCAAAGGCATCCACATATCCAGAGAAAAGTATGGGTGATCTCCTTCCTTTTTGCGGTCATGTGGGCATCTTTGACAAAGTCACTAACTGTGTCGGGCAGCAGCACTGAGCTCTCCTGGAGCTCTGTGATCATCTGGCAATGGCAATAGGAACAGCAAAAGGAAGATAATAATCTTCCTTCCAAATCTGTTTTTGGCCCTACTGTATGGTCTGGACTCCACCCAATGCCACAATGGGATGGTCACCAAAAGTGTAGCATCCACAGAACCAACTCAGAGTATTTCTACTTTGAACTGGCCCATGATTTTAGTGTATGTGTAGATAAGCCTTTTTTTTCCGTGTCAGGAGTAACCTGAGTTGCTTCTGGTGTGAGAGAATTGGCCGTCTGCAAGGACATTGCCCAGGGGATGCCCAGAGACAGTGAAACCTTTGCTTTCTGATTGTTAAATGTGCACAAACTTTCTTTCATGTACACAATTCTTAAAAAATATTATATAAAATTATCTTCAATGTATGTGAAGCAAGTGCATATGAAACATATATGAATGTTATGTTTAGACTTAAGTCCCACTCCCAAAATACATTATACAAATAACGATATTCCAAAAAAAAAAAAAAAACACAAAACAATTCTGGTTCCAAGCATTTCAGATAAGGAATACTCAGTCTGTACTCCATCTTACATAAACAAATTTTACCAGTGAAGCAGAGCAACTGCCCCGTAAAATATACGTATATAATGAAAGTTATTCTGTACAAACATGTAAAATCTTTATGAAGTAATTACAAATTTAGTTTCAAGACATGAAAAGAACTGGTTACACCACTCTAAAAGCAGTCTACCAATTTCTCAAAAGGAATTGGATCACTAACTTAACTACTATATACTGTTTGCCTATGGTGCAAAGCATACCTTTTACCCATCAACCACATAATCAACTCAACATTCACAACAAAACATGAAGCCACATTTGAATCATGTGGCTTTCTTCATCTTCTATCACTGAGTGAGGTAAAACAGCTGTGCCTAGAGAAATCACTAAGGGCCACATCACATTGAGGCCCCTAACGCAGGCAACAGCAGAGGAATTTGTCAGGCAGTGTGGTAAATCTGTGGGGCAGCAGGGGACAATGCATACCCTGCATCGCCTCCTTCCCCATCACCTGGCTTCCCCCCATGCTAGCCCCATCCGAGAACAGAACAAAAAGTCCATGTGATGAGGTCATATGACATTCAGGACACCAGAACCTTTCTTCCCTTGAGCTTCACATATTGCTTCTTGTGGACAGCTTTGTACGTGCAAGCATGTGCACTGCAGCATCATTCCATGCAATCTGACAGAAACAACATACATATAAGAGAGGAGACATCATCTTCAGGCCAAAATCATTTCAGCTCAGTTATCTAAAACCATGAATGATAGGTTGTGTTTTCCAGATTGTGTGGCACTGAGTATTACACACAGGAAACTACTTGTGAACAAGCTACACTGAAGCATTTGAGTAACAAAAAATAAAAGATAGCCATTTAAGGAAAAGCTGCATGAAGGCTTCAAACAAGTTTGCTAGAATTGTTGTGAGCCACCATGCTGAGCCCAGTCCAAATATATCCTGCACCTCCCCAAGCTTTTTAAAATACATTTTGTTGCCAGCCTGGCTAAGCACTGAACAGCTGAAAGAGATTTCAATAGTTTAAGTCTGTCTAGGTGTTTGTGGATCTTGTAGATCTAATCTTTAGAAAAGAGAGAGTGTTTAAAAATATAATCTTAAATCCAGAACACTTGTGCTTTCACACAATGTTTTTCACAACTGAATATGGAAAAGATATTGAGTTTATATTTATATACAGTGTTCCCTCACCTATTCCTGGGGTTAGGTTACAGGACCACCCGCAATAAGTGAAAATCCGCGAAGTAGGGACACTATATTTATTTTAATATTTATACATTATTTTAGTGGTTATATACTATTTTAAGTTTTTATCAACCAATTGTGTGTTGATAAATCGCCTCCTTCTCCTTCTGTTGCCGCTTGGGCTCCTTTTCTCTCCTTTTGGCTTCTCCTTCCTCCCTTCCTTAGGCTGTAAATTGTAAATTTTTATGATTTATAATAGTCTTTTAGAGTTTATTGAAAAACGGCGAAACAGCAAATCTGCGAAAAGTGAACCGCGAAGTAGTGAGGGAACACTATAATCATCAATTGCGTCTTTTGCAGTCTGAAACAGAAATATATTAACCTTAACTCTTTAATAACAAAAATACCTCACCCGCCTTATACTTACAATGATCTTGATTCAAAACATTTGTCATTATAATTCAATCTGATGATTAGTTCTTTCAGTTGCCTTCAGATTAATAAAAATAGTCACTTTGTTCCCTTGCCCAAGAAGTTCTTCTAAATATCAGAAGAAAGAATTGCCGTGTGCAATCTTTTTCACACAGTAGTGCTTTATTTCCATGACGCTCTATTTAAATGTAGCAATTTAAGCAAAAAGTAAAGACAGGCACTATTTCTTGCCTTCTGATACCCTATCTTTATATTACCAAAAGAAAATCCTTCAAAATGCATAGAGTTAAAGAGCTTTCCAGATACCCTCAGCAAAAATATGTCACAGTGAAGTAAGTGATAAAGCATTTCAGATTGCTTGTACTTACATTCTTGCTCTTCCTCGTGCCACAGCATGTAAGCATTAAATGAAATCCAAGGCAAATACCGAGGAAATATTTTTTTCAGAGTCCAGGGCCACTACTCCAATGTAATTTTAAAAAAAAAAACAAAACAGCAATACATCCAAAATCATGATGCCTGCAACAGATTGAAGGTCACTACTCAACAAATCACAGCATTTCAAACTAAAATCCACTCATCTCTTTTAAGTTTCCATAGTTAATTTCAACAGTGGATCAGCTGTTTCTCAGATCTAGATCCTTTAAGGGAAAAAGCATGATTCAAACTTCCCCAAAGCTAACAAAGTAACTGATGCCAGGGTTCTGTTGAGGCCCCGAGATGTTTCAAATTCCAGGATTTGCGCAGAAGCAATAGCACATGCTTCCCTCAAAGCAAGTTGGCTTCCCATAATAGGGCAGCTGATGAACTCTACATATAAGGCTCTGTTTACAAGATGGCATGTTTAATGAATTTATGTGATGTGCCGCAGCCTTCCCAATATCATTCAAAACAACTCCACAGTGCAGACAGCACTGTTTCTCTTGTAAATGCCTCAGCTTGCTCCAAAGAACAGCTTGTGTTTAACTTGAAGATGAGAAGCCTTTGTATGTAGTGGGTGGGGTGTCAACATTTTGCAATACTCTATGGGTTCCAATCTATTTGCATCTAGAACACACTAATTTGAATTTCATTCTTCTGGTCATTTATTGTATATGTTGCTATTATATTTGTATTTTATTTTGTTTCAGCTTCAGGCTCCCCACCTTTCACATAGCTGTATCAAGTGAGTGCCAGAGTTCAAAGGGGATTCGGTACTTATCTAATCTAATTGCAATACTCAGTAAAAATGTTCAGTTCAAAACTCACTGTCCCAACTGTTGAAATGAATCTCAGTATAACAGATTCAAACAATGTAAGCAAACCTGATGGAGTTGCAGATTTCCAAACTAGTTAATGTATTTTGAACAGATCAGAAGCGTAATTGCCACAGCATATTGACACTGCCTTCCCATTTAGCATTAGTTACAAGAAATCAGAGGCGGTCCACCGGCGAGGCCAATTAGGCACTCGCCTGTGACGCATTATTACCGGGGGCACCATCGAGGCGCCCCGCATGCGGCAGGGGTCCTGGTCCACCTAGGCCACTCCGCGCGGCACCAGGCTGAAGCAATTGCTTTGCACGGCACCAGGCAATTGACTGTGCAGATGGGTGGGCCTTCCGTGTCCGCGCGGTCGATTGGAAGGCCTGTGCACGTGCACAGGCCCATCGACCATGCTTTTTGGGCGATGGGCCTGTGCGTGTGCGCAGGCCTTCTAATTGATTGCTTCCTTCTCGCCAGGAAGGCGTTTCTCGGCGCTTTGCAGACCAGAGAAACGGGCGCTGCTTCTCTGGTCTGCAAAGCTTCGAGAATACCTTCCTGCCGAGAAGGAAGCCGTTCCTCGGTGCTTTGCAGACCAGAGAAGTGCATGCCGAGAAACGCATTCCTTCTCGTTCCTCAGTGCTTTGCAGACCCCTCCTCTCCCCTCCCTGCTGCCCAAAATTCAGGGGGGGGGGGCAAAATTCAGATTGCCTACTCTAAAAAATTACCTAAGGACAGCTCTGCAAGAACTGAATCAGTGCCAGATCTGCCATTAGGCAAACTGAGTCAATTGTATTAGGCCACTCCTGTTGGGTGCCATAGTAGGGCAATGAACTGTTAGTTATTTAATTTGGTATTATTATATTTTATTGTTTTCTGCCAAGTGGATGGGAAGAAGTGTTTGTGGAATTTTCTTCTTTGTGGGATGGATTCGAGGACTATGCCTGAACTCCATGGAAGTGGACAAATATCAAAATGTCTTCAGATTGGTATTATTTCTTTTTTTAAAAAATGCTTTTTTATTTCTTTTATTTTTTTTCTTTTCTTCATCTCTTTTTCTCTTGCTTGCTTCTTCTCTCCCTTGTTCTCTCTCTTTCCTCTTAATACATTTCTAATTATTTTTTTCCCCAAAATGGTTGGTTTTTAAAATTTTTAGAAAATACTCAGTAAAGATTATTTTTTTAAAAATAATCAATCATGCAATGGAACCTTGACATTGGCTCAGCATTCTCAAATCCTCTCCCAAAGTCAATCTGTATTAATGGGGCAATGTAAATTGAAGGGGTAGGAATTTGTATTGATTTGCTCTCAGATGGGATGCAAAATCAGATTCAAGAAATCTTCAATTGGAGTCACAAATTAGATTGTTTTTTCTTCCTGGAAAAATTATTTTTGCATTAAAGCCAATAAAAAAGTCACATTGCACTGTGATAAAGTGAAATACTGTGTGATCTTTTCCCCTGTGCATAGTACAGTTGAAAAGATGACTGGAAGGGCAGTTCTGAGGCATGACTTAATTCTGGGAATGAGTGAGATTACCAATGCTAGGAAAAATTTGTAACCTGCAATGCCTTAGCGAGAGGCAAAGGAATGAACCAGAGCATAATTAGCAATTGTGTGATCAATACAAATTATACCACATTCATGACAATATGGCTCCATCAAAAATCCCAGAATATAGTACTATCTACTGCACTGATTTCACAGAGAGGATAGAAAAAGACATTGTTTCATTTCACCTTAAATCCATCATTAAATCCAATGCCAAAGAAACAAAAACAAATAGATTCACACAGTTCCATACAAGTGTGTCTCCTGCTACTTGTTTGAATTAAACAACAAGAACAGGAAAGCAGAAAACCCTTACTGGCTTCTTTTTCCATGCTGTACACATCATACTTTTTTTTTCCATATAAATTATTCCTCTATGGAGCCTGACAGTAATTGGCAATAGTGAATTCAATAATGCCACTGTGACTGACAGGCAGCCCTACCCCTTTTCCCTTTCATTATTTCCCTTTGACCCTTTTCACTGCAGAGCAAATTTGTGACAGTTCCATGTGCTTGTGCTATCCACCATGGTTCTTCTTAGGCTGTAAGAACTGCAGGCTCTTTTGCTTCAGCCGCCTGCTATGATTTCTGTACATTTGCATGGGAATTAGAGATCCTTGCTGTTTCTTAATGAAAGTGAACAATGGAGAGATGAACACAGGTTAAAACAGAAAACAAACCTTCTCTTAATATATTCATTGCTACAAAGTTTATCCAGGGGTAGCTGTGTTGGCTATACAGAAAACTACGAGGGTTGAATTAAAAGTAATGCCTCCGCCTTCGTAATTCCTCAACAGATAGCAGTACTGGTATGCGGCAGGTACTGGCTTGTTCAGTAGACTCTCCTCTGCAGTTCCATTTGGTGGGAAACCTTGGCATTGAACAGTTGTGTTGTTAAAGTGCAAAGTACGGAACCCTGCGCAGACAGTCAGTCAGTGTGACTTAAGCAACGTGCAGTCACTGAATTCTTGACAGCAGAAGGTGTCACCTCAAAGGAGATTCATCAGAGAATGCAAGCTGTTTATGGTGATTGTGTTGATGTGAGTACTGTGCATTGTTGGGCAAGTAAGTTTAAAGATGTTGAGGTGGGAACATCTGACTTGCATGGTAAACGAAGAGTTGGACGTCCTGTTATAGCAACCACCAAGTTTCACAATCAAAAGGTTGACAGTTTGATTCAGGACAATCGTCGTATCACTCAGAGAGAAATGTCAAGCATAATCGGCATTTCATAAGAACGTGTGGGTCACATTATTGCTTTGCTTGGCTATCGGAAGATCTGTGCACGATGGGTACCGTGAGATGCTGTTTGTGGAAACAGTGTCAACCTCTTCTGTGACAGCTTCAGAAAACTTGTTCATCGTTGGCAGAAATGTATCTAATTGTCTGGTGATTATGTGGAAAAGTGGATAGTGATAGTTAAAGAGCACATTCTAAGGATTATTTTTGTGTTTGATTTATTAAAATATTCCCATCCAAACCGAAGTAACGAAGGTGAAAGCATTACTTTACATTCAACCCCCGTATAATGACATCCCAAACTCAAAATCAGCAATATGTTTATTGCCCACCTCATAATGTGCAAAATACATCACGCAAGCTTTGGAAGCCCCACTGGTCTTTTCATCATGAAAAAGTGTTATAAAAGAAGAAGGAAATAAATGACAATATTAGAGTATCATGGTTACATTTTGTTAAAATGTTGCTTTTGTTTCCACTAAAAGCAGGAATATCCATGTGCGCTGAAGGTCTCTTTGGCCATGTTTGAAAGAAAAAGAATGTTAAAATCCAGGCAATAAAATTTCTACTCCAATACCAGCAAAAAAACCCTTCTAATTTATCTTGAGATCCAGGCTGTTTCTGTCCTGGGTGAAGTTACTCACCTTTTTCTTAGGCAGAATCCAAAAGGTATGCCTAAGAAAAGGGCAGGTAGCCTCACCAAAGACATAGACAGTTGGATCTCAAAGGAAGTAATTTTTTTCCTGTTAGCCAAATAGAGGAGTGACCTGTGTTCACATTGTTATCTTTCCACCTTAACTGACAATACCAAAAACAACATATTGACAACATGTAGGTTGTGATTTTAACATCATCACGTTTTACCTTCTCCTGTGTGATACTTCAGCACTTGTCCTGATCTTGAGGACAATTGAGCTTTGAAAAGCTGTGCAATGAATCTTATGCACTGTTTAGTACTGTTGTAAAAAAATATTCTGCTACATTTAAAAGTCTTTTCAATGTTTTCACTATTTTCCCCTTGGGTTTTTCTGGGTAGCATTGGGAAAGACTTTTGTCTAAAACATTAGGTCAGCTGTTATCAGGCAGTAGCTAGCTAGATCCAACATGACATTTTGTCTGATTTGCATTGGCTCAGTGCTCATTATACTTCATTATACTTCATCTTAATTTTGGATTGGGGTTCCTCGCTTCATTATATTAGATTTCAGATATATATATATATATATATATATATATATATATAAAAAATTAATTGAATATTACCATAACTGGAAAACACAAAGTTTGATGTGGAGCAACTATCCTGCAACAAGAGAGCAAGTTTTTTGTAGTGGTTTGAACACTGGACTACAACTATGGAAACTAAAGTTTGAATCACCACTTGGATATGAAATGCACTAGGAGACCTTGGGCAAGTTATACGATTTCAGTCCTCTGCCCCCCCCCCCCCCAAATACATTTTGCCTATCAAACCCTGTGATACATTTACTTTAGGGTTGCCATAGGTCGAAAACAATTTGGAGGCAGATAACAACAATCCTACAGCAAAACTTGCTGAATATATAATTTCTATAGATCGTGAACAACCATGAAATGATTTCTCAAGGAAATGCAAGGAAATATGTAATATGAAAACTTACAGAGGCACCTATTTCTGTTAGTAATCTTTTCAAGGCAGTAAGATTTCCTTTTCAGTTTGCTTTCTTTTATTTACTATGATCAACATGTAGTGCTTTGAATCCCATTTTAGTCTGGTTAACCACATTTCATAAAATAACATATATTTACTTGACCAGCTATCTAAATACAAAGGTAACTCAATGTCCTGGATTTTATTTTAATACACTCTTTCATCCTTTAGAACACCCATCATTTTTCACACTGGTAGCCAAATTAATTCCTGACAAACACTCAGTGAGTAGATATCTCAGCTGTCTATAAAGGATTAATTTGCAACCCACAGAGTCCAAAAGTCATGCACTGATGTTGAAAATAATTTGAAGCACAGTGTCAGGAGAACAGAGAGTGACAGTAGCAATGCTTTGAGGATTTGAGACCAAGAAAGGTTGGGAAAACTTGGGCCCCAAGTAAAAAAAAATGTTTATTACATCCAACCTCACTTGTGAAAAACAAAGAAAGGTTTCATAAGATAACATTTCCGTTGGCAGTTTCTAAAACCTCAGGAGACTGCACAGACTCTTTTAACCAAACTATCATCTGGCTAAAGTGAAACAATTTCTTCTGCATGTTTTGTAAATCTAATTCAGATAGGAAAATTGGCTTCGTAGAATCATCATTTCATCACTGGCCGACTGTAATAAAATAATGCAGAAAAAAATGGGGTAACTATTGTAAACAGATCTCTCATTCAGCCCTTTCTTCAAATTTTTCCCAAAAACTCATTTACTGGTCTAATATAAAATAATATACATTAATGAAGAAATGAGAAATATGTGGCCCCTCAGATGTTGTTGGACTGTAACTCCCATGGTGCCTTACCTTTGCCTATATAGGCTAGTGTTGATGGGAATTGTAGCAAAATGGTTATTTATTTCAAGCGTGTAATTCATTTCAAAATAAGCAATAAGTAATTTTAGCAATATTCTTAAAACAATAAAAAGGAGTTCTTTGGCTATGTCATTAGAAAAAGCAAGAACAAGGCAACAATAAGGCCTCTGTGTGGGAAAAGTGGTGAAATGCTAACAGGGGGTAGGAGAATGGCAGAGCTGCTCAACCCTTCTTTGCCCCAGTCTTCTCCCAAATGGAGATCAGTGTTCAACCTGAGCAATATGGAGCAGATAGGTTAATAGGGGAAATGTAACCCAAAATAGGTAAAGAAATAGTCCAGGAATACCTGGCTACTCTATATGAATTCAAGTTTCCAGTACCAAATGAACTACATCCAAGATTATTGAAGAAACTAGCAGAAGTAGTTTAAGTTTCTCTGGTAAAGAGTGCTGGTGCCTCACTAAACTACAACTCTCATGATTCCAACTCTCATGATGGCAGATAATAATAATAATAATAATAATAATAATAATAATAATAATAATACATCACACAGTCCTAGACACTTGGGAAGTGTTCGACTCATGATTTTGTGAAATGAAATCCAGCATATCTATCTTGTTTGCTGTGTCATAATAATAATAATAATAATAATAATAATAATAATAATAATAATAATAATAATACTTTATTCTTATATCCCACCCCATCTCTCCAAGGGACTTGGGGCGGCTTACAAAGGGACCAAGCCCAACAGTGTAATAAAATACAACAGTAAAAACAAATCCAAACACAACAATAAATACATGAGAATAAAACAAACAACAACAACAATTTAAAACATATTCAATGACCCAGAGCTATATAATTAGTCCTTCAATCCTCAGACTAAAGGGATAAGGTTAACAAAGTGCAATGTATTACAATTTCTAATGGCATGGGACAGCAATACATTTAAAGTGGGGTCAAACTGCATTAGTGCAGATGCACCTTTTATTAAGGTTTGTTTTGTACATAGTAACTCATTTTGCCTCCTGATATACTTTATTTACTCAAATTTAACACTCACCTTTTTTGGCTAAATTATCTTCCCAAAATTAGGATGCACATTAGATTTGCATAATATGGTAATTTTAGTGCTGAGCCAAAGCAAAAAGGGAAGCTACTTCAGGACCACCTAGAGATTTTATTTGAGGGATGTCATCTCTAATATAATTGCCATGGCTCAATGCTATGCAATGCTGGGATTTGTAGTATGGTGAGACATCAGCATTTTTGGCAGCCATCATCATCCCAAATTACACTCCCCATAGCATTGAGCCAGGATAGTTAAAGTGGGTTTATTCTACAGCATAGATGCATCACAAGGTTTTCTTTTCAAAGCTGAATGCTTTAGTGTTCTAACTTTTTTGTTTTGAAAGAAGGAATTATAAGCAAACAACCATTATAATGCACATCTTTTTCAGCGAAATGACAAAGAGTGCACGTTACATTCTTCAGCAAATACTTTTTGTTTTCAGGGTTTTGAAAATTGCCCATTAGATTCAATGGTGCATTAAACTCAAGTAAATATGGGTAAAAACTACACTTCCCAGGATTTTTTGTGTGAATGTGGACACTGTTTACAATTGCATGGTGTTTCATCTCTTAATGCCTCACTGATGAAGGAAGGGTGACAAACAATATAGACAGGTAAGCTGAGAGGAGGACCACGGAAAGGTAAGGCAACATCCAGGTCCTCATGCCTTTATTCACCATTGAACTGTTTTTTAAATGTGACATTATTATTATTAATACCTTTCTTCTTCTGATTGGCTGTCAAGGAAAAAACAGCATGGAACTGCCCTTGTCAATCATGTCAGCCTCCACCCCCACCCCCACCCCCAGCAACAAAGTATGTTACTTTATTTGGGGGGGAGGTCTGAATCAACAAATCTTTTATGAATTTCTTCAAAAGTTTTGGGGCTTTATGCTTTGATTTGTTAATGCTTCAGAGAGGTTCTTCCCACATTTTATTTCAACGGTTTATATCTCTGGATCACTGGCATCTTATCAAATCTGAAATGATGTCCGGAATTTTGTCCCCCCCCCCCAATATCTACAACATATTATGAACAATTGTCAAAAAAATCAGCACAGTTACAGAGATGCAAAGGCTGCAAAAGCATATATTTATATAAGGGACTTGAAAAACACTCTTTCCCTTCCCTATTTCTGTGGCATTTGCTACAAAAACTTACAGATTTACTGCAGACTGCAGGTTAAAAAAACTTGCTAAGGTCACAGTTTATCTTTACAGTTTTAGATAGAAGTGGCCAACTTTGATGGGGCTAATGCACAGTTTTCTGCCTCCTAGGGCTGCAAAGACTGACAAAAATGCCCCTATCCACTATAGAAGCAGCCAAAATTGCACAGCAGGCTTTGAAAAATGAGTTCATGTCAAAGAAAGCAGAGCTTCCCTGCAAACCATTTATAGGAGGAATTCCTGCCTGGTTCTAGAAAAGGTAATTTATCCTTTTTTGCCCAAATATTATTTTCTGGTGAAGTTTGAGTTTGCAAAAACAGCTTGGCTGAAACGTGTCTCCAAGAGTTCACTTTGGCAGGCCTGATACACTTACTGCATTGTCATCAACACCATGTTGGTGCAATACCAACATGGCATAAACTACAGCAGTATAGACAATAGTGGCAAAGAAAGTATAGAGCAGATGTTATGGCTGAGAAGAAAGCAAAGCACTGGAGTAATAGGTCTCTGGAGCCAGCAGTTCCTGTCTGCCTTCCTTCACCACTGCTGCTACCCTGGAAAAATGTAGCAGGGGATATCTACAATAACCACTTAACATGAAGTTCAGTAATGGCTGAAATACGCATGGAGCCAATCCAGGGTAACACAGGATGAGGGAACCTTACCATGGCCTTGACTCGTTTAAAAAAAAAAAAAAGCTTCAGGTTGCTTCAGATTCTACCCCAGAATTCAAAGAAACCCATAACTCTGAGCCCAAGTAAACAGTTGGGCTGGTTCCGAGATGGAACCAGTTGCAATAATTTACAACCTTTCTGTGTTTCCTTGGGTCAGGCAGCCCAGGAACATGGGATGTCACTTTACATCTCTTCCCATTCTCTGTGTCCCAACTGTCTTAGGGAGTAACATGAGGCCTGCTGGTGGACTGTCACCTCCAGTGATATCGGCCACAGTGATCAGGGAAGGGAGAGAGTAAGGGGGGCTATTCCTCCTTTCCCCTCTCCACCCCCCTTGCTACCCCATCTGTCACTGCAGGTAACAAGCACCTAACATGACCCATATTGTTCTAAGAGACCACAGAAGAAAACTATTACAGGAGGAGATGGAAAGGGTAGTCATCTGATGGCACTGAACTGGGTTTAGTGCTGCCAGGCAGATGTGACTCCCTTCTGCCTCTGCAGCAGCTGTGGAGTGTGGGCTGTGTAAACCATCCCTGGGCCGATCTGAGATATGCAATATGTATAAGCCTTGGGATAAAGGCTAGTGTAACTCTGCCCTGAAATTTTATAGAACTAGCACCATATTGTAGAAGCAACTGCAAACGCAAGGAAAGGAGAGAAAGGGGACTTTTTTGATCACACATTTGAGATAATGCACATATTTATATTAGGGATGGTAATAACATTGGAATAATTAAATGGGAATATTCAAGTGTTGAGGTTTTCCAGTAGTTGAGTATCTCAAATACCAGAAAATCTCAATGAAGAGCATTATTTTGTAGTTATCTCCCCAATGTGGCCATGGAGTGATCACAGGGAGAATATAGCGCAGTGAAGGATAGTTGACTATGTTTAGACAGAGAATCTCCAGGGGCTCTTAAAGGATGCTTGCACCACTGAGCATTAGTAATCAGAACACAGCTGGCAACCCTTGGCTGCTCATCATCCCCTAGTCATTACATGGCAATATTGGGGCCAGGCAAAAGATGAATCATGGGATGGAGAAGTGATAAATACCTTTCCTTTTCTGCAGAAACATCTTTGAAAACTGAGGAGTTTTCAAAGATATTACTAAGCCGGGGGAGAAACATACATTCTTTAACATTTAAAACACCCTTTATTCACATAACACGTCTGAAAACTCAGCTAATACAGGAAGCATTCTATAGAGCCTTAATAGATGTCTAATATTAGGAAAAGGGAAGAAAGTGTGAATTCTTCAAATTTCTAGTAGATAGTATGGCTCAATATTATTTTTTAGGTAATTTCATTATTATTTTGCAAAATGGAACTGAGCATGAATACATTTATAATAAACAAAAATAAGTATAAGATATACCGTAAGGTACAGGATGAGGCATAATGATCACTTTCCCCAGGCTTCTTATTCTTTCTGACTAAATATTACTCTCATCTTTAAGTTGTCCAGACTAGCTATGACGGAGATGAAGGGGGAAGGATGAAAGTATGCAAGGGATAACTCTCCCAATGTTTTGTGCTGCCCCCTTGCATTTAAATTGCACAAAATATTTAAGCTGGAATCAGATGACTGCCTGTGGCCCATATGTGCTCCACAGATTGCCCCACACATTTTTCATGTTTACTATGGGATAACTGAGGGAAATAGGCAAAGATGTAGTGGAAGAACAGGCAGAAAGCACAGCAGGAGCCAACTGACTAGCACAAGCAGTAATGACAAATGGTGCAATGCTCAATTAAGAGAATCACCACTATTTGTTCCCCGTTCCACCCACACACATGTTTCCTACTGAATAAATTATCTTTATTTCACATTTCACATGCAACTTTCTCAAAGACTAATCTTACCAAGGCAGGCAGAATTTTTTGAAAGTCAACTTTTCATTTCCACAAGCACTCTCCCATAACTCAAAGGTATCTTTTTCTGACCATACTCTAAAATAGTTTGATGGGTTAAAAGGAAGCAACAGCAATACAGTGCCTACCTGCCATACATAGCCTGGAAACACATACAAAATGTTTCCAAAGCATGATAGTCATGTGCAGCATTCACAATCTTTGGGCTGTTGTTGTTGTTATTGTTGTTGTTGTTGTTGTTTTTCCAGTCCCATACAGTGGTAACTGATGAACAACTATTGAATAACGAGACCAGACATCGAAATATGGAAATAATAAGAGCTGTTTTATTTGACTTATAACCTATTTAATTTGCATTGAACCTGGAACAGCAAGAAGAGAGAGCAACCTCATGAGGTGCTAGCTGGGGCCAGATGTCACTTCCTGACAATCTTCTCAGCCTTTTCTTGGGTGAGAGACTTAAGCCCTGAAGATAATTCAACAGTTGGGAAATTCTCTAGTCAGCCATTTACTGGAAGGTAAACCAGGGCACTTCCACTCAAGTCCCAGAACCCTATTTGTGAGAGAAAACCCCTAGGTCATCCACAAGAATAGACTCCTTCTCCAGCCCATGGATCCCAGGAATAAAAAGATGGTTCCAGACCTCTAGCCTCCATCAAAAGGGTGCCAAGGTATACACTGAAGTGATATATTCTTTCCCACCAACTACCTGCCAATGACATGTTTTTTACAGGTCTCATGCTTAGTCATCAAAGTCCTCCAAATGCAATTTGAGGTAAACAAGATAAAATAAAAACAACTAAAGAGAAAATTCTTTTCTGTCCTCAAAGTAACCAGTCACGAAGCAAAGTTCCAAAGTGAAAGGCTGGCCAGGCCTTAAACAGCATAAAGCTCCAGCCCTATCACATGGAGCATCTTGATACACAGTGCTACAAACAAACCTGCCCTCAAACCTGAACCCTGCTTTGCTGTTCAATGTTATTTACTAGCCAGAGGCTGAGCCTTCTCCCTAAATTCTTGATTGATTTCTATTCTCACAAGGATTTCTCATTACTCACAATTTTTCAAATATTTTCAAACACTCTTTCTCTATATGCTATTTGTTGTTGTGTAATTTTAACCCTGTGATGTCCTTTCTGTTCTTTATCTCTAAACTGTACAACCTTACTTCTGAAATAGAGAATTGTGCTTTCATAACAACACAGTCAGAGGTCTGTTCTTTGTGTATGTGTGTGTGTGTGTGTGTGTGTGTGTGTATCCCTCTTGGTTATAAAATATGATAGTATATCATGTAATCAACATTAAGCCCAATCATCTTCAAAATGTAACACATTATGTAAAATAAATGGCCATAAGTTAGAGAACTCAGACTATAAAATCCAGAATCCCCACCCAACATGATTTATTAACATGCTGGTTTGAGGCGTTATAATCCAACAGACTAACTCTTCCAACTGAGCTCTGGATGACTGAGTGACACAATAAATGTTTTAATCAGAGTGTTTCTGGATGTATCGTGTGATACCTCCAATTTAAAGGACCTCTTATAGCAGAGCTGGCAAAGGAATTTGCTGGAGATTTAAAAGAAATTTCTTCTGGTCTAACTTGAAATAAGTCAGCTTCATAGATTTAACAAAGAACCATAATTTAAAAGAAACTATTTTTTACTTATGCCCATATTTTGGGGGTACTTACAGAAATTACCTTTTAATTACATTGACTTCATTTGAATTCTCCCAGGGCCACAATGATTACACAGCTTTAGGAAGAGAGGCAAAGGATTGTCACATTAAATCTGTGAAGACCTGGTTTTTATGATGGCAAATTATAAAGACAAAATTCTGTTAGTTCAAATCTAATGAGACATTACTGCATATGCTATGATGAATGCTAAATTATTTCTGTGTGGGCCTATAGTAAAGTTTGGCACATCAAACTGATGGCAAAATGAGGTTAATGTAAGTCTGCAGAGTTGACATTTTAAATGTCAAGATGATCACAAAATTGTGATGTTGCAAATGTAGAATGACTTAAATACAGGAAAATAATTACCAAAATATGCTAAGGATAGGAGTATAAAAATGAATATCCATAAAACAGACAAAACTAAAAGCAATTCAAATCTAAGTTAGACCAGAGAGAGATATTAATGAACTGTGCACCTATATTTTAAAATTTTGCAATGGAAATTAAAATACAATGCTGCATGAAGAGTAAATTTAAGCACTTCACTTATCCAAATTGCCTTGGAGACTACTTCATTACAGTGGATAACTTCCAATTCCTTGTATAGGTTTGGTTTATTGTTATTTTTAATTTCTGCCGTGTAATAGTCTTTAGTGACAGCTAGTGTTTCTTTGAAGCCCTCAGTGGCACAGTGGGTTAAACCTCTGAGCTGCTGAACTTGCTGACTGAAAGGTTGGTGGTTTGAATCTGGGGAGCGGGATGAGCTTCCACTGTTAGCCCCAGCTTCTGCCAACCTAGCAGTTCGAAAACATGCAAATGTGAGTAGATCAATAATACCGCTCCGGAGGTGGAAAGCTAATGGCACACCATATCAGCCACATGACCTTGGAGGCATCTATGGACAACGCTGGCTCTTCGGCTTAGAAATTGAGATGAGCACCACCCCCAGAGTCAGACACAACTAGACTTGGTGTCAAGGGAAAACCTTTACCTAGTGTTTCTATATTGGTGTGTTGGTGTGTGATGAACTACTCTGAGTTTTAGTCTAAAATTTAAGAAAGTTAGAAGTGCTGGGCCTTATCTTCAAAAACAGTTCAGCACATTGGATAACTGCTTTATTCCAGCTGGGTGGGCAAAGCAGTTATCCAATGTGCTAAACTAAGAGTCACTTCATTAACTGTGGAAGTGGAATGAAGCTGTGATTTATAAACCTTCTCACGCCATTCCACCTTGTGCTTCAGTGCAAAGTGTTGATGTTATTCTTTATTTCTTTCTGCTTTTGGCAGAACAAATGATACTCACCCTCAAGCATTCACATCAGACAATTCAAGATAAGAGACTGGATTTGGATCAGAGCTCTGATCTAGTAAGTTTCCAACTAAATCCTCACCTCTGATTAGGAAGCCACTATTTTCTTATAACCATTCCAGATAATGGAAATCAAACTTGCAAAGGTGTTGTAAAGATATACTGATATAAAATACATAAAATAATCTGGAAGTTGAGGAAGAACAATGGTGACTGCTAGATTAATGTGAGTGAAATTCTCACTCAGAGAAATATCCTTCAATGGCTACAACATGCTATCATATGGAAATGTTCTCAGTCAGATAGTGGCAATAATGCACCTTTTAAAAATATCCTAAAAGAGAAAAGAAGGAAGGGGATAGGGAAGGAAAGGAAGGTATATGTCAATTACATTAGTAAAGATCGAACAACAGTGTATAGTTTAATATAAGTCATTCATAAGTTTGAAAAAGGTCCAAATATTGGGAATACTGAATGACGATTTGTAAAGAAAATCTGGAAGATAATTACAATACACGATAACCAGCAATAACTATTTATGCTCAGAAATGGAAGAGAACAGTTATTTCAACACAAGAAGAATGGCTGATGAATGAAGATTTGTGAACTAGCGTATTAAAGATAAACTTCTGACCAACTTCAAAAAATGGAATTTGTTTATTATTTATTTATGACATAATTGAGGCATTTGCCAGCTGACAGATTTATAAATTAGTAGACTGCTATCAAAAGCAGAAGTGTGATTATATAATATCATTTAAAGGGAATGGACTAATAAGGTATAAAAACTATCAGGAGATTTATAGAGCTGTCCTTTTTTGCCTGTTAGTTTTGTGTGTGTGTGTGTGTGTGTGTATTTATGTCTGTGTTTCATTTTTGTGTTTAGATTATGTTATTTTAATAGGTATTTAGCTGTAGTTATGTAGTATTTAGTGTTATGTATGAAAAATTGCTTTTTTCTTATATTATTACTGTTCAATATCATGTTCTTCTTGAATAACATAAAATTACTTATAAAAAAGGAAATTATGGCTATAACTTATATCTTCACAAGGAGATAAGGCAGTGAAATCTTTAGAACAGTAAATGATAGATGGTAAATGTTTGTCTTTTCAACCTTGAAATATAAGTCTCTTAGCAACTATGAAGGCATGAAGAATCCATTCAACCTATCTATTTACTAGATGTCACAGTAATGACTGAAAAGTGCATTAACATATGTATCAAGGATTTTCTAAAATGGAATTAATTCAATCATATCCTTTGAATAAAAGAAAATCAGTACGATGCAAAACAACACATACGCTCAAAAGGAATTGTGTATTTTCAAACTTTTTATACATTACATTATCTTTACACTGTAACATGATTTTTGTTCCTGGGCTATAAATGTCATTTCCTAATCGGTTCTATCATAAAACATGGAAAAGGTTTATTAAACTGCAAAAACTTTGTTTTTGTGGGACATCCGGCAGCAAGCACATTTTGCTATAGTTTTTCAATCAATATCTCATTGAGTCTCAACCAATTTAACATAGTTTGTGGCAGCCACAAAACAAGGTTTCTGGAATATAACAACAACTTTCAAAGTAAGTACTGAGCAATTAAACCGTAATAATATTTTCAAACCAGGAACATTTTTTTTCAATTTTTGTTACATACTATAATAGCTATTTTACTGTAACAGCTAGTTCATTCGTTTCTTATTAAATGTCATTTGTGTCCAGTCTGCTGAAATAATAAATTCTTCTTAGCTCTAACCTTAATTTTAAATCTTAAAAAAGTACATATAGAAGATAAGTTAGCTTTTTCACTGATCATGCTGGATGGGACATTCCAATGATTTATCCCGTTCAACTCTTGGGCACCATATTTATTGAGAAAGAATTACTGTAGATTTAATTTTCAATAAAGATCCCATCAATTTCTCTAACAGCATAGGAGATACTGAAGTGCTCAAAGTTGATGGACCATCAATAGATAGACTGCTTCTAATTTTACTACACAAAGTCCCAGAATACTTGTAAAGTATCTATACACACAAACGATTGTCTATGTACAAAGAAAATGTGTCCAAATGACATATATTGTTACAGTTCCCCGTACAAAGCTCAATTGAGCTTTGTACGGGGAACTGTAACAATATATGTCATTTGGACACATTTTCTTTGTACATAGACAATCGTTTGTGTGTATAGATGCTTCTAATTTTAACCACGATACTGTATACTTTCCAGTATTCATTGTTACTTGATTAATAAAGCTATAGGCTAAAGATTGCTTCTAAAGCTCCTGCTGGGAACCACAATGATCTTCTTAAAGATGTTAGCAATTTCAGTAAGTGTTGTGGTTAAATCTGTTTCCTGGTTTGCCATTTAATTCAATAGTAGTAATTTTACTAGATCAAGGTACTATCAAGATCAAGAAAGCCAGGTTAGAAGTTTCAAGAATATCAACATTTAAATCAACTTGAGCATTAGTGATCTCAACCCATTTAAGCAAATTTAATGTTGGAGTAGTCTGGCAAATGAAGCACACATTTTGCTTACAGAAAACCAAAGGCAGACTTGTTGGCTTCTAGTATATGCATTGAATATGAACTTCTGGCCTGAGAGATGTCTATGTAATTTATTTCCAAATGGGCCACTGATTTGAATTCACATTAACTTTGATGGAAAGGCAGTACTTAAAACAAAGATGAATTATCTTCTTCAGTGTGAAACTGATTGGAAAGCTTGGAATGTAGTCAACAATTTGAAAGACATCAACTTTTGGTTTATTGGCTTTGATGATGGACCAATAGCTGAATGAAATGAAAATGTAGTCTGAGTCCTGCCACATGCACTATGGAGGACCTTCTTATAGTGACACTGGAAGCACTCCAACTGGCCAGCTACTGGTCAAAGGACATTTAGCATGATGCCAAGTTTTTAACTTTGTTTGTGTTTTTAAACACATTACAACTGTACCCGGGGTTTCACTTCTGATATGATAAATAAATAAATAGCCCATGCCTAATATCTATATATCTGCATATCTATCTATCTATATCGATCTATCAATAAATACACATAATATATAATATATAATATAATATATAAACATTTATTGGGGCTCCAAAAGAAATTTTTACTCCAAAAAGGACCCCGCAACTGAAAAAGTTTGAGAACCCCTCTGCTAGACATCTTTCTGGCAGCCATATGCCCTTTTAAAATCTATCATTTTATACATTTTGACATACACCTTTAAAACTGCACAGACTGGATTTGCCTGCTGCACCTGTGATATTCAACTTCCTGACAATTACATTGGCAAATAAGAAACACTTATGACTGAAATTATATTTCAAAGTGTGCAGATAATATGTAACCTTTACACTGGAAACATATGTTTCTATGCCACTTGAACAGGATTAAAAATGAAAACATTATTTTATTTTGAATTTATTATTGTGTGTTGCATATGTTGTTGAAAACATGATGGTTTTTATAAAAGAAAGAAAAATAAATAAATAAATAAAACCTCAATGGCCCTCAAGGAAGTAGATTATGCAAAACAAAGAGATAAATCACAAAACAAATAGATGGGAATACAGATTTTTTCCGTCAGGTAATCATTTTTCATGATAATGTCCTACTTTTTACTCCATTCTCTACAAATGAATGTGAAACATGAAAATATTTATAAAGCAACTCTCACAGATTTCATGATGTCAGCAATATTTCTCTGCAATATAACAGTAAGGTAGAATTGGCAAAAAAAAAAAAAACCCAACAACTACAACCCTACAACCCTTGCTCCTTCTGTATTTATGCCTCAAGACATGACTGCTTTGTGGAACCTTGCATATTTGCAGATCAAGACGAAGGTAATACTAGTAAATCCACATCAGTGATTAGAAGTACTCTGATATAAACACGGACATTGTGTAAGATGTACATTGTATTTGTAAACATGAGACCATAGCCTTCACCATTCACGCTCAAATCTGATGTACATTTCTCTCACTATCAGCTTTTTGTACATAGTTTCACCCCATCAGATTTTTTGTTGTTTTTTCAAACAATTCTTATTTTCACAAGTACATAGATTTTTCTTCCCTATGCACTTTCATTGGTACAGTAGAGTCTCACTTATCCAACATAAATGGGCCGGCAGAATGTTGGATAAGAGAAAATGTTGGATAATAAGGAAGGATTAAAGAAAACACTTATTAAACATCCAATTGTGTTATGATTTTACAAATTAAGCACCAAAATCATGTTTTACAACAGGTCTGCCACTTGTTTGGGAACGTTGCTGCACTTGTGTTTTTGTTGGGCATGTTGGCCCAACTGCCTAGAGAAACAGCTGTGGATCTGGATGGGAGGCAGACTGTGTTGGATAATACAGAATGTTGGATGAGCGAAGGTTGGATAAGCAAGACTCTACTGTATACCATATATACTTATGTATAAGTCAACCTCATGTACATGATCGAAGACATGTTTTGGGCACAAAAGTATAGATTTTGATATGACCCCTGGATAGGTCAAGGATCATCTCACAGTGAGAAGAAAAACCATTGCTATCTCAGGGGGCCAGCTCTTCTAGCCACCACAATTTCTCCACTGAGACATACAAAAAGACCAGAAGTGATGTGATGACAGAGAGGAGGTTGGTGCTTCTTTTAGGTTCTCTCAAGATGACCTAAGCACTCACCTTTCGCCAGTCCATTCAGAGAAGGCAGTTGTTCCTTTTTATAGGTGTTATGCTATGCCCCGGTGGCGAAGTGCGTTAAAGCACTCAGCTGGAGACTGAAAGATTCTAGGTTCAAACCCCAGGAGCAGCGTGAGCGGCCGCTGTTAGCTCCAGTTCCTGCCAACTTAGCAGTTTGAAAACATGCCAATGTGAGTAGATCAATAGGTACCGCTCCGGTGGGATGGTAACAGCACTCCATGCAGTCATGCAGGCCACATGACCTTGGAGGGTCTACGGACAATGCCGGTTCTTCAGCTTAGAAATGGAGATGAGCACCAACCCCCAGAGTCAGACATGACTGGACGTAATGTCAGGGGAAAACCTTTACCTTACCTATGCTATGCTCTCGGTCCTATCTGCCTCACAAGCGAGACTGGTGGGGATGAGAAACAGGGCCTTTTTAGTGGCTCCTCGGCTGTGGAACTCCCTCCCCAGCGACATCCAGCAGGATCCATCCCTTTTAGGGTTTTAGAAAGAAACTAAAGACCTGGCTATGTGCACAAGCGTTGAACAAATAAGCTTTCACAGCTTCGACACAGTCTGGATTAAGGATTATGCGCAAGGTTTTTGGACAAATGGATTTATGTATTTTATATGTTTTAAGTTTTGTATACTGTTTCATGTATTTTAATGCCTAATGTGAATTGTTTTTCAACTGCTTTATGTTTTATTGGATTGGATTGTTGTTTTATTGTTAAGTCACCTTGAGTCCCTTCGGGTGAGAAAGGCAGGATAGAAATGATGTAAATAAATAAATAATTAATAAATTATACTAGAGTATTCTTATTGACCTACAAATAAATTGACCCAGTTTTTGGGCAGTTTATTTTTTGATTAAAATTTCTAGACCTATAAATGTATATCTATTTACTATATTTCTATCCCGCTCTTCTCACCTTGAAGGGGACTCAGAGTAGCTCACAAACATGGCAAAATTCAGTGCCACATAACAATATAAACAAACAGACATACAGAGTAATAAAACAAGTAATAGCATATAAATACAATTAAAACAATTAAAAATCAGATTAAAACATAGTGCCTACTCCTAGACATAGGGTTGTCCCAACCCATGGGATAAAAATAAATAAATAAATAAATTGTATATGTATATTTTGATTGGGGAACATCACTGCAAAATTTGGAAACGTTTATATACTGATCTACAATGTAGGAACTATGCAAAATGCAAAATTTAAAAATGAGAAACAATCATTTCTCCCTTCTTTATAGCCTTACGGCAGTGGTTCCCAGATGCTTTTGGACTTCAACTCCCAGCAGTTCTAACAGCTGATAAACTGGCTGGGATTTCTGGGAGTTGGAAGCCAAAAACATCTGGGGACCCAAGGTTGAGAATCACTGCTTTATGGGCTAAGATTCTCTCCTCACAAACCCATACAAGCTTTAGTTTTGATTGACAGCTCTCCTGATGACACTATGATGTGTGCCTCTCATGCAAACCAGACATAGAAACAATGTCTTCATGAACAAGAAAGTGATAGAAGGAACTAGACTGAATTAGTTGAGAAAATAAGGGGGGGGGGACAACTTGTGGTTTTAACGTGTACTGTCATTTCATGAATTACTCTTCTGTGTGAGTCACCATATTGAAGACCACTGATACAATGAATGTTGTAAGGCTCATTATAGACATATACGTTGCCTTTGCTATGTTCAGAGTTATCACTAATTGTAGAACCCTTTTCCAATGTCTACATTTATTCACATCAGAATCCTAAAGGAAATCTGCTATCACTTTATCTTGTTTCCTGGCTTAATTTCAATTGTTTTAAAATTTTACAGTGAAGGTTTTTAATTGACTTTCTCTGGGAGTTGCCTTTGGTCCCAGAAGAGGATTACAAATAAAATAAAATAATTACATTAAATTAAAATTAAAATAAATCATGCTAATCAGAAACAACCTTAAAATATCTCTAGTTGTTTTACAGATGCTTCTTAATATAAGGGCAATTTTATTTGTTCTCATGAAAAAATACTAAGAAACTGTTATGCCGCAGTTAGACATATAATATTCCCTAGAACAGAGCTTCTCATACACTGCTCCTCCAGATGTTTTGAACTTCTGCTCCATCCACCGCTGGTAAACTGGCTAGGATTTCTGAGAGCTGAAGTCCAAAACACTTGAAGGAGCAGAATTTCTCTGCCTGTCTCTCTCTGGGCTGGCCATGTGCCAGAGGGGCTTTTTCCTTGCCCAGCTATTCAGCCAGGCATCTGTCCTTCCTTCTCGCCACCCTCTTTGGGGAAAGAATGGAGTTTAGTCATGGGACTCCGAGCCTCACCATCCTCCTCAGGGCTCTTTAGGGGAATCAAACCCAGCCCTTTTAGGGGAGAAGCAGTGTAACAGAGATCTAGAGCCATTTACAAGATTTACATAACATCCAAAAGTCATGGGTCAGTGTTTTGAATCTAAAAATTTGTTTGTGTGGGCACCCCTTGTGTTTCTTAAAATCATTTTGTATATACAAATCTTACTAAATAGATGCAACAAATGGGTTACAAATGAAGTTTTACACAGCCCTAGAATTCAAGCTAGCTTTGTTTAAATAATTCGAAAAGCTATGTATTTAACTAAACCTATTTTATACAAAAGAAAATTCAAAAGAAATAGTCTCTAAAGAACACTGCAATATCATATGCATCTCTGGCCAATAAGCATAATTGACTGGGGCTGATGAGAAATAATATCATGGATACGACAAGTGCCACATGGACATATAATACAATGAGGTGCATTAGAAACTTTATGATAAAATGTAATTTCTGCAACTATACAAAGACTAGGGTAGGTAGCTCAGTTCATGTACGAGGGCTATCCAGAAAGTACATGACATTTTGGAATTTTAAAAAAAACAAAGTATAGGATAAACCACTTACGATATGCAGTTGAAAGCCACACTGAAATAGTACATTTCAACATAGTTTTCATTCAGATTTAGGCACTTATCACAGTGAGGAATGACTTTGGAAGTTTCATAGCCTCAACACTTTCCCGCCGCTGCGACCAGCGTTATTGCAACGCTGAAACTCAGCCAGGCTGAATAATGAATGCAAAGGGAAGCAAGCAAGCTCCGGAAAGCGGACTGGAGGAGAGCAGCTCCCCAGGAGAAGCAGGCAGGATTGGCCAGGTTTTGCAAGCAACCAGGATCAGCTGGCAGGAAGGGAAGCAAAAGGAAAATGCTTCAGATCCCTTTGCTAAAGAAGCAAGAGCTGAGTTTTTCCTTGCTTCCCTTTGCATTCATTGTTCAGCCTGAGTTTCAGCGTTGCAATAACGCTGGTCACAGCGGCGGGAAAGTGTTGAGGCTATGAAACTTCCAAAGTCATTCCTCACTGTGATAAGTGCCTAAATCTGAATGAGAACTATGTTGAAATGTACTATTTCAGTGTGGCTTTCAACTGCATATCATAAGTGGTTTATCCTATACTTTGTTCTTTTTAAATTCCAAAACGTCATGTACTTTCTGGATAGCCCTCGTATATGGAAGACAGGCTGATAAATGTTTTAGATTCAACTGCAGCTGTTGACCTGAGAAATTAATTTTAAATCTCCAGCTCTTCAAGAACCTCTGCTATCCTTGTTATAGAGATGAAGTATGTCTACACAATATTTGCTGTGACTCTTCATTCTCTCTCATTTCATTCTTTATGCATTTCAAACCTTATTTTTATCTTGCGCTAAGCCTCATTGTGAGTTGGCAAAAGCTCAATCATTTGGCTGTGAGTAAATTTACTGTATTTGAAAATTGAAACAATTTTTACAAAAGCATGTACACATTCTATCTTTGGGCCTTAAAAAGCCAGTGTGCAGGGCCAAGCACATATAAGATATTTATTAAATAATTGTCAAGTTTAAATGTTTGTCTTACTGTAACTACTCTTCAAATGCATTAAACTGAAAATAGTGATATTAATTTCAACTGAAAAAGTTCTTCCTGCCAGATGGAGTTCAGATTCAGCATTTAAGTAAGCCTTTGATATATCCCCCCTTCAATCCATCATACTATCAGAGTCCATGTATATATTTAATTAGAAATTGGGAGTATTTTTTCCTTTTGTAGTTGTAACTAGGGAAATGGAAATTCTTGCAATGTTCCAATACAATAAAAAATTACAATAATTTTAACATCTGGGAAGGAAAAACTTGAGAGTATTACCTTACTCTCAAGTTATTCAAATAATTGGCAAGTTTTCTCATTTTAATATTCTGTCAGTTCCTGGCATTTTGGCTTGATTCCTGATTCTAATGGATGTCATATAGGACAGGGCTCCTTAAACTTTTTCTATTCAGACCTCTTTCAGTCCAAGAAATGTTTATGTGACTCTGGATATACAGGTATATAAAATAGGTGCAAGAATTGACATTTATTGATAATAAATCAAAATTTGCAAGGGTTGCTAAACAGGCTAATTTTTCATTTTTATAAATTACTTATTACAGTATTTTATTGCCCTGCTTATTACTTTTCGAAAGGGAGAAACATGTCAAAAGGAAGACACGTCAAGCCAACTCTTGTCAGGACCACCTTCCATCTGGAAATCAGTCCTCACTGTAAAATAACATGCAGATCAAGAATAGGATGCTACAGTCACCTACAGACCCACCACCAAGACCCTACACTTGGAAGACAATCATACTTGACCATGAGTGATTGCTGCTGCTGCTGCTGCTGCTGATGATGATGATGATGTTACTCTTCCATTACTTTACATCTTTAAGTAGGGCAAAATACTTAGGCTTGACAACAAAATGTCACAAGACTTTGAAACCTTCTTGTCAAAAGGGATCTTAAAATGTCCTTAGAAGTAACTATAATTATAAAGTATTACTTCTTTCACCAATAGTAACAATTTACATTTAACAATGTTACATATGACCCATTTCGCTAAGGTCCAGAGGTAGCAATAGTCATAAAAATGTCTGGAAGAAGATACCATAGAGCTAAAGGAAGGAGGATCATTAGCCACATGTGGAGAACAATTCCTATGAGGAAAATGCATAGTCTACAGGCAGCACAGAAGAGAAGAAGATGGAAAACAGTCACTTGGGAAAAGGGTTTTCAAAAATGTTGTGCTAAAGCACTGAGAGTCTCAGTAAAAGGGAGAATGATAAACTGAAGTCCTCAGTGTTCTAGCTCTCCTGATTTGCCTGAAAACCTTTCTTCAAAAAGAAGTCCTCTTTGTAGAGATGTGCAGCAGTCCTATTCCCAGGAGGAAGCACTGTCACTGGTGCACGGCTGGGACCACTGAATGAGCAAGGCAATCAGCACGGCTATTGTGCCGGCTTACCAGCTGTTAGGAATTGTGGGAGCTGAAGTCCAAAACATCTGGAGAACCTGCTCAGTGGTATTAGATCTGATTCAACTTATTCTCATCATTTAAGACTACTTAACATATCATCTACCACCTCTTCACACAAGGCATTTTTGCCACTTTGCTTCACAGCAGGGATGGGAACTGCCATGTGCCATCACAAGATGCATGGCAGGACCCGCCTACTTTCCTCACAAAGTCCTACCCACACTGTGCCTGTCGCACCTCAGGTTAGCTTCACCTTGCTAAAGACACCAGGCTGCACACAGAATGTAGTCTTTTGTAGTTTATTAGGAAATAGGGAAAAGGCAGTTCATAAAAGGCAAAAGTTTAGTTCCAAAAGATAGTTGTAAAAACAAGGCTGTAAGAAACAAAACCATGGCAACAATAGACATAAAGCAAAGTCCTTTCAATAGACACCAAAGTCCCAGAAACGAGGATACATCCAAGCCATAAGATAACACAGGAAAGCAGTCTTGGTTCTTGATTCAAGCGAGGAAATTGCTTTGACGAAGATTTCCCTCTCAGCCGACTGCTTTAATAGCACAACATGAAGGCATTTCATTGCCCTCTGCCCTCCCTCTTATTTGCTATTCTAAGACTTCTGCGCAACCCCTGAAATTCCAAATGACTAGCTCGATCCAGAGATGCGACCCCATAGTCAAGGCCACAGGCCTCGTTAGTGTTTTCAGGCTGAGGCTGGGAGCTGCTCTCCCTTCCTGCTTCTTGCACCTGAGAACCATCTTCGTTAACAACATCATTTCTTCCTGTGGGAAAGCCTCCCTGCTCCTCATTTTCCACAGCAGGAACATCCTGCACCTGAATCCCATAATTCCCATCAGAGTCATCTTGAAACTCATCCTGAACCTGAATCCCATCATCTTGAAACTGCATCCCAGAATCTTCATCAGAATCACACAGAGGCTGAGTCACAACAGTGCCTTCAATTACCTCATGTGATGGCAGAAAGGGTGGCGGGGCAATGTACGATGCGCACATTTTTGCCCTTTCTGCCATCTGATGAGGGGATGGAAAGGGTGCCAATGTGTCCTTTTCTGTCCCCTCTGTGTGATGAGGGCAGGAGGGAGGGTGCATGGGGTGCAATGAGTTGCCCCATATGATTTCCCTTTCACTGCCAATTGCCGACACAATGGCATGGCCCGAAAGGGCCGTATGAAAAGTTCCTTAGTGATGAACATATGAGTGTGAACAAGCTCACTGCATCAAATTCAACTCCAGAAAAAGTAAGCAAAGAAGAAAGTGACTGACTTTTAACATGAAAATCATACAATATTATTGACACAAACTCAATCTAGAATTTTCTTCTGAAAAAGTTGGATTCAATGCAGTTATATAAGCTGCATCTGTTGCATGCCCATTATCTTATAGAGATTACTGGAGAATCTGTTCTTACCAATAAAGAATGGATTAAAGCAATGAAGAACCATATTTAGGGAAACTTTCACAACAAAAATATGAGGGCAAAAAGATTCAACTTTTCATAAATATTTCCTAGTGTTTAGAGACACTCTAAATTATGGAATCCAGAAAAATTAAAGTGTGCCTTACTTCTGTCAAACTAGAACACTTAAAAAACTTTTTGTAAAAATAATTGCCAATAACTGCCAAAAATAATGTATTTACATTGCTCTTATGTTATGTTTTTATTATTAGACAAATTTTTAAATTATAGATTTTCTTTCATATGCATCACTCCAAACAATCAACTGCTGTGCAACAAAGTTTTCATCCTTTAGCAAGCCAAGGCACTGATACAATTCCCAACAGTAACAGGATATATTTGATCTCCAAAAAAGGAGATCAGACTCATGACGCAAACTGCTCCCTAAGAATAGAAATGACCTTCTCGGGACCAAATAAAATCAGTTAACAGACAGCCAAAAATTATCAACATTGCAATCAGCTAATTCCTACTCTTGCCCTAGTTCATGCTCATTTCTATGCCAGTACCAAGTAAGGCAACAACTGGGAGGGTAAGAGAAGACAGCTGTTTCCCTCACTACCAACCAAACAGTTTTTATTCTTTCCCAGACTTGCACTAAGCAAAAGAATCCATGCAGCTGCCCTTAAATCCACCTGTCTCCAGCTTGTCTGCTCATGTAATTACTCAGAAACTGGCTGGAGCAGGGGAGCTGACAGAAGACAAAAATACTCTGTTCTTGTACAATACTATGAAAAGGATAAAATATTTCTCTAAGAGCTGATGTCTAAAGAATAACAAAATGTAAAGGTTGTTTCATTGAGCATTCTTGTTTTCTGATCCACAAAAATATTTTTTCACTATTTTTGAGTTTAGTTTTAATCACATCTTCTTCTCACCATTTTGCAACATGCATATCCAGTTCTATTTAGCATGTCATCACTTGTGTCAAATAGGCAACAACACACATTGATTGTACATTGCTCCATCATAAAACAACATGCTTTAAAATTCTTGGAAACTGACACTTATGCAAAATATTATCTACAGAAGTCAACATTTTCCTCCATAAGCAACAACACCACAGCTTTCTGAATACTTTTATGGAATCTCTGTCTTGTACCTCTGGAGGGAAAACACAATACAGTATTTAGCTTCTTTTCTCCATGGTATAATGGAACGTACATTTTGCTTCCTTTCCCGGTACAACTGAGAAAAGTAATATGGAAGCATTGACTTCTATTTTTGACTAACAAAAGTTAAAGGTTCACCACAGTTGTCAAAATCTGACAAACTGTGGTGAAACTTAATAATGGTTTATTTAAAACAAATCAATATCAATGGTCATGGTTTATTATTCTGACTTGTTTCAAGAAATCTTGAACTTTGGCCACAGGTTGGTGAGCAGCCAGCTGCAACAAATCACTCTGACCAAGAGGTCATGAGTTCAAGGCCAGCTCGGAGCCTGCGTTTGTCTTTGTCTTTGTTCTATGTTAAGGCATTGTTCTATGTTAAGGCAAATTACAGGGAGAGATCCACTTCCTTGTTTAAGGAGCTCCACTGGCTGCCGTTCATCTTCCGGTCCCAATTCAAGGTGCAGACCATCATCTATAAAGCCCTGAACGGTTTGGGACCCACCTACCTCCGTGATCGTATCTCCTTCCATAAACCTGCCCGTTCCTTGCGATCATCCGGAGAGGCCCTGTTATCACCATTGCCTATATCCCAGGCTCGCCTTGTAAGTACAAGGGAGAGGGCCTTCTCTGCTGTGGTCCCCCGATTGTGGAACTCACTTCCCACTGAAATAAGGCAAGCTCCCACTCTGTTAGCTTTTAGGAGAGAATTAAAAACATGGCTCTTCCATTGTGCTTTCGGTGAGTAATGTCTGTCATATATCTCCGTATTACTCCCCTCCGAACTTCTATCCTCTAGATTACCCCTTCCAAATGTCCCTGCCCATAGTGGAGTACTTCTCTGTCCCTCTCACTCCGGGTTTTATCTTTGTGTTCAAGCGGCCTGCCCTTGATTTATTGTTTTGTTTTTTTTTGATTTCTTGATGTTCTGTTTATTATTATTTATTGTATTTTAAATGGTGTTATGATATGTTGTTCTTATATTTTATTATGTTGTATTGCTCTGGGCATGGCCCCATGTTAGCCGCCCCGAGTCCCCATTGGGGAGATGGTGGCGGGGTATAAATAAAGTTTTATTATTATTATTATTATTATTATTAATGTTTGCCTTATATGTGTGATGTGATCCGCCCTGAGTCCCCTTCGGGGTGAGAAGGGCAGAATATAAATACTGTAAATAAATAAATAAATAATTTACCAAAATTTAGGATTGAAATACAGTACCAAGCTATGGTTAATTAAAATGACGCTTGGCTCGACAGCAGTACATGTGAAAAAGATCTTGGAGTCCTCGTGGAAAACAAGTTAAACATGAACCAACAATGTGATGCAGTGGCTAAAAAAGCCAATGGGATTTTGGCCTGCATAAATAGAAGTATAGTGTGTAGATCCAGGGAAGTCATGCTACCCCTCTATTCTGGTCTATTTGGTCAGATCACACCTGGAATACTGTATCCAATTCTGGGTACTGCAATTGAAGAAAGATGTTGACAAGCTGGAAAGTGTCCAGAGGAGGGCGACTAAAATGATCAAGGGTCTGGAGAACAAGCCCTATAAGGAGTGGCTTAAAGAACTGGGCATGTTTAGCCTGCAGAAGAGAAGGCTGAGAGGAGACATGATGGCCATGTATAAATATGTGAGGGGACGTCATAGGGAGGAGGAAGCAAGCTTGTTTTTTGCTGCCCTGGAGACTAGGACATGGAACAACGGTTTCAAATTACAGGAAAGGGGATTCCACCTGAACATTAAGAAGAACTTCCTGTTGAAGCCCAGCCTCCTTCTAAGCTATCAGGTGAACCTGAGGTTGGGCCTGTTCAGCCTGTGGTTGTCCCTGCACCTGCCTTGTCAGAGGACTCTGAATTTGGGCTAGAGATGGAGCCAGAGGTTGTCCCAGTGGATTCTTGGACCAGAGACATAATGGTTTCAAGCAGGCAGCTTGAACTGCATTCCTCAAAGGAATCAAGGTCAGATCTCCTGGTGCCAGATGGACATTCTAGTTCGGATTCTGGAAGTGATAAGGCTATTGAGCTTGACAGAAGGAAAGTGATAACTCAGCAGAGGAGAGAAAGGGAATGTGCCAGACAAAGTAAACAAATTGTTATTGAAATGAAATAATGAGCAGACTTCTCACGGGAAGAGACCTTGAGTTTCTCTTAAGTAGGGCTGCTTTCTCTTTAAGATTCAGAGTTGGTAACTTTGCTTATTCAAGAGAGGAAGATCTCTGCTTCGTGTTTCCTGTGAATTCCATGTTATTTCCTGCAGCATGGTACCTTGATTCTAGTTCCAGCCTTGTTCTTGTTTTCTGGGGATTACTGTGTTGATGTTCCACTAACTTTGCAGTTTGGATTTCTGTTCCAGCCAAGACCCTTGCCTTGTGTTCCAACATTGACCTTGTACCTTGGACTAAACTTGGAGCTTTGTTCCTGTGTTCCTGTTTGACTCATGACTTGGATTAATCCTTGATATCTTGTTTGAACTATTCTTGATACCTTTTTGGGGACTTCTTTGAGTGACTTTTATAGACTCTTGCTTCAAGATTTTCAAGTACTTTGTTCTTGTGGATTTAAACCCATTCTATTGACTTTGAACTTTAATTTGTGATTGCTTGCATATAACCTTCAATAAACAGATTGCTTGCTTATATTCTGGGGCTCCAGTGTGGTTTTGAGGTGCCTTTGCAGCCTAGGGGTGCAACACTTCCTAACTATGAGAGCTGTTCAGCGGTGAAACTCTCTTCCCTGGACTGTAGTGGAGGCTTTTTCTTTGGAGGCTTTTAAGCAGAGGCTGGATGACCATCTCTCTGGGGTGCTTTGAATGTGATTTTCCTGCTTCTTGGCAGGGGGTTGGACTGGATGGCCCATGGGATCTCTTCCAACTTTGATTCTATGATTCTATGTTTCCTATCACTTTTCATCTACAGTGGAGATAGTGATGGAAAGATTAATTATGTGAACCCTGGAGGATAAGAGGAACCATAGATTCTGGCTGCCATATTCTCCTCCCAAAATTGAAGTTTTGGCAAGCTATAAAAAAATTAGAAGCAGCAACCATGGAAGAAGAATACAAGAGAGAAGAAATCCTTGGCCATAGGCCAAAGTGGGAACTGCTCAGGGAGAGTTTAGCTCATCATCCCTCAGCAGTTTCTCAAATGCAACTGTGAAGGAAGACAGTTTTCAACTTTTATTGAAATTCTCAGGGGTGGAGCAGAGGGATAAAAATAGTATATACATGAGGCAATTGGATTCAAAATATAAAGAATTCAGTTCATTGAGCTCTGGCTAATCTTGTTATAAATTCCAAATATTTTTAGTCTCTTCAGATGGATGACAGGCTAATCAAAAACCTGCAGCAGTTCACCACATATATTACATTAATGACTGGAGACATGGAAGGTGTTACAACACCAGATGAACACATTTTCTGCATTTAACTTGTTATCTTTCATGTTTAAGAGATTGCACATTTTAAAGTAATGAAAAATAGCAGGGAAGCTAGAAATCAATATCCAAAATTTGTTCTCAAAATATGACTACATTAGTCATCTTTGGACTGCTAAATGAAATACAAGGTTAAGCTGTCTTATAATTTAACAATTTATTATTTGTCTCATTGCTGAAAGCAAATTCACACAAATTCATTTTAGACAAACAATCCTACTTTTCATATACTTTATAAAAAAGGACAGTGCAATGATGAATTAGAACTGGGAAGATCCACGTATAAACCCCCACTGTTAAAAAGCTCTAGTTGACCTGAACAACCATTCTCTTTGTCATCATGTTTTTCATAACATATTTATTTACCATAAAAGGGAGAAGAATTGTGTGAGTTATTTAAGCTCCTGGAAGGAAAAATGTGTAATATGGTAAATAAAGGACTATTTCTGGTGGCCTGCTGATTCAAAATGGTGGATACTTCCTAAAGGATCTCCCTACTATGTGGGGGCAGGAGTGGAAACAACTTTGTTCAAACATAATAAAGATTATTTAGGGCAGGAATAGGAAAAATTGTTTACACATATGTGTTAAATAGCTTCTAGAGAACCCATCAGCTCTAATCAACATGACCAGTGGTAATGGACTGGAACTGTATTTTGAAATATCTGAAAGGCAAAAGTTATCCCAATTCCATAGTAAGAAATTATTCTCCAAGATTGTGTGAATGCTCTCCACACAAGACCTTTTGTTCTCACAAACATTTGTAGATTTTCTTGCAATAGTAGAAAAGATCAATCTGATTTGCTAAAATAATCTGATTTACACTAAAATAAAAATAAATTCAATTGGTTTTGAAAAATGTAGTGTAGCCAGTAGATGAAGCAATTCAATGCAGATTAGGGTGATTAACTGCAACATTCACGCTGGCCTCCAACTGACAAGAGTTCTTCCCTCACCCTGAGATATATATATATATAAACCTTCCTTGCTGAGTTTCTCCATACCTCACAATCTCTGAGGATGCCTGCCATAGATGTGGGCGAAATGTCAGGAGAGAATACTTCTAGAACATGGCCATACAGCCTGGAAAACATACAACAACCCAATGTAGTGTTTGATTTAGTACTTTGCAGTGATGTGAAAAGTATGTTCACTTTTCATCATTAAATAACCTATCCTTCTCTTGTTTTGTACTCAGAGAAGTACAGCTTAACGGGTAGCTATAGGCTTTAGCAGTTGGAAGCTACCATATGGTGTCCGGAATAAAATTAATAATCACAAAGAAGTTTTTTAAACCACTTGATGTTCACAAATAAAGTTTGAATATCATTTTAATGTTTAGTTTTTCATAAAATGTTTCCATTACTAAAATAGCAACATTGAGTGGGGTGGTCTTTGGTAAGAAATACTGTATTTTGCCTTTTATAGTGTGAATTTAATCTTAGCAGCATGTAAAGTAGACTTTTTTAAAGTGACATAGTGACTAAGGATTATGGGAATTACTGTCCAAAAGGTCTAAAGGGCATCAGGTTAGGAAAGATCTGTCATTAGGGATTTATGAGCTTGTCCAAGCACTTTTTTAAAATTATAAAACCTTTTATTGACCACTTTTCTTGTGAGAGGCATTCAAATTTATTTTGTTCTTGAACCATTTAGCAAACACTCCAGTTTGTGCTTATATAAATCCTGAACACTCAAAAGAAAACCACAAATACTATCTAGCTGAACAAATCAATTTCTTATTATACACTAATCAGCCAAAGCTTAGTATCAGTTTCAGCCTTCCAGCCTATCTGGTTCTTGAACCATTTAATACTATATCATTACCCTTGGCAGTCAAAAGCTCTTTTGCATTGCTCACCAAGAACATACAAAACACTTGGCATTAAGGCCTCTCCAATGCCTAGAATTGGAGACTCTGCAGTCCTTGTTGGGTTGTAACTCCCATCCTCCCAATTGGCTATGTTGCTTAATGCTTATAGGATTTGTAGTTGAACAACTGTTTCACAACAGAGAAAAATCCAACACAAGGACTATGAAAACTAAACAGGGAACAATGGCATGACTTTCTTGTGATTTTCCTTCAGATACCCACAATTTAAAATGAAAAGTAGTCAATTTCTACCCTTGACAATAGGCTTATGCATTTGTATAGAGTCACTATCGATTTCTGTTTGTTTCATTCATAAGCCCCCTGTTTTCGTTTTGGAGCACCTTCTGAAAATGGGCACCTTTCTGAATGGGCGTTTTGTTCCACATCCAAAAATACAATTTTTTTTGACCCATTGGCCATAATTGGCGGGCTTCCCCAGGGTCCCTTTCCCCTCAGTTTTAGGGCTAGAGGAGTGAAAATTGCCACACATGGAGGGCAAATCTACCACTTTTAGCTCGCCAAGTTTTATAATGTTTGGGTTATCCCCTGATTTTAATGATTTTTTTCTATAAATAAAATCTCCTAAAATGTTCCCTCTTGCTCCCCTCTGGCCCCACCCTCTAACTTCTCCAGGAGCAGGAGCAGGAGCAGCGAATAGGCAAAGTGGGACACCATTCCTTCCTGCCAAATGTCTGTCAAAGATGCTCCACACATCACACACATAGCCCAGTGCCCACTCAGCCCCATTATTTCACTTCTTCTTTAACTGGCAGGAAAGGGTAGGAATTCCTCTCCTCTTCCCATTATTTTTTGGCAATTGCATGGTTTGTCCTTATATCTGTGGCCCCTTCCACACAGCTGAATAAAATCCCACATTTTGTTCTTTGAACTAGAATATATGGCAGTGTGGGCTCAGATAACCCAGTTCAAAGTAGATATTGTGGAATTTTCTGGATTGATATTCTGGGTTATCTGGCTGTGTGGAAGGGCCCTGCAATGTTTTCCCTCCATCTGCAGAAGACAACAGAATTTAAAGACAGGGCTTAAGATAACACTAATTCTGAGATATTTGTCCCTCCATCTGCGGAAAAGAACAGAGTTTAAAGACAGGGCTTAAGATACCACTATTTCTGAGATGCTTTCCCCTCTGCCTGCAGAGCTGTTGCAGGTGAGGCAAGGCAGGCAGAAGGTGAGGTGGACAGCATTCTTCTCCTCTGATTAGCCCAACAGGCAGGGCTCAGAGGGAAATAGCAATTCCACATGGGCCATAGAAGCACCACATGGTCCGAATAGCAGGCAAGGAAATAGTACCCACTCCCACTTTCTTTCCTACTGAGCTTATTTTTGTTCTGGAAAGGGGTTCCCATTTCATGCTTTCACCCAAAACAAAAGGAACAAAAGAACAAATGAAACAGGAGAAACGGCTACCACACGCCTCTACTTGACAATATTCTACTCAATATATTCTATTCTAGGTCAAAATGTCAGCAAAATAATAGAATTCATAGATATACAAAAGTGAATTTGCTTGGTTTTCACATGGAGTAAATAACCTTTTCTTTTTATTATGAAAACTGAAAGCTGCATGAAAGTAGGCTGACTGTTTTTGGTGCCTACATCCACTTGGCTTCTGCATTTGGTTAAACAAGTTTCACACAGTGTTGTTTTTGACAATGTTTCGAAAGCTTGCAAAACTTTTGAAACAGAGGTGGCTATGGAATAACAGGGGCATTCGCAAGGTTGCTTCCAACTTTACATTATTATGTCTGGGCTGAATGCTCCAGTTTTGTAATCGTATTGAAAGCTGCAGTCTATTTATTATAGAGAGTTGTGATTTAACCTTTCTGAAAAGAGTTTGGTGTAACAATCTGTTTCCAGGCAGAATTCAAAGTGCCTGTTATGATCTATATAGACCTTATACAGACTCTCTCCTTATATGAGCCTGCCAAAATTTTAAAATATTTGGGGAGGACTCTCTTCCATTCCTACCTATAATGTATTCCAGATCAGAAACACACACTTTCAGCAGGTTCAAATAGATTTATTCAGGAAACAAGATTAGATACGGCTAACAATTATTGTCAGAACTGAAAACCTTTCAGTTATTTACTATATGTGAGGGGAAAAACAGTTCAAACATGTAGGCTTTCCTCTCACTTGCCAACAACTCCAAAACATTTTACCTTCAAAGACTTTACCCTTCTTCACTCACACTAAGTTTCTCACAGGAAGCTTTATATGTCAAAAACAGTTACGTTGCAGAAGAAATGCGAGACTGTAATCCGGGAAACCAGCTTGAAAGCATCTGGATAAGAATCAAGGGAACCGGGACTCAAAAAGATCTTGTCGTGGGTGTCTACTACAGACCTCCGAGTCAGGATGAAGGACTTGATGAAGCCTTCTGTCAACAGCTGACCAAACAGGCACAAAGAAGAGATATAGTAGTCATGGGCGATTTCAATTATCCCGATATCTGCTGGAAAACAAACTCAGCCAAGAGTACAAAGTCCAACAAATTCCTCACTTGCCTTGCAGATAATTTTATGGTCCAGAAGGTAGAAGAGGCAACAAGGGGATCAGCAACTCTTGATCTAATCTTAACAAATGTGGAAGACCTGATCAATACAGTTGAAGTGGTTGGATCCTTAGGGGCAAGTGACCATGTGCTCCTGCAGTTTGCAATACAAAGGAATGCTGAAACTAAGACAAGTCAAACACGCATTCTGGACTTTAAGAGAGCTGACTTCCAAAAAATGAAGGAATTACTGAGCGGCATTCCATGGACGCCGATATTAAAAAACAAAGGAGTTAAGGATGGATGGGAGTTTTTCAAAAGTGAAATACTCAAGGCGCAAATGCAAACAGTGCCAACAAAGAAGAAAAATAAGACAAGTGCAAAGAAGCCAGAATGGATGTCCAAAGAACTTCTAACTGAGCTAAAGCTCAAAAGTGACATGCACAAGAAGTGGCAAAGGGGAGAAATCACCAAAGAAGAATTCAAACGTATAGCCAACACCTGTAGGGAAAAGGTTCGCAAGGCTAAAGCGCAAAATGAGCTCAGGCTTGCCAGGGACATAAAAAACAACAAAAAAGGTTTTTTTGCTTACGTTGGTAGAAAAAGGAAGAAAAAGGAGGCGATAGGGCCATTGCAAGGAGAAGATGGGGTGATGGCGACAGGGGACAGGGAAAAGGCAGAACTACTTAATGCCTTCTTTGCCTTGGTCTTCTCAGAAACAGAAAGCCATCTTCAACCTCAGCAACACGGAATGGACGAAGGATTGGGGGAAATCCAACCCCAAATAGGGAAACAAGTTGTCCAGGAACACTTGGCCTCTCTAAACGAATTCAAGTCCCCAGGGCCAGATCAGCTACACCCAAGAGTACTGAAGGAACTAGCGGAAGTTATTTCAGAACCACTGGCAATTATCTTCGAGAGTTCTTGGAGAACGGGAGAAGTCCCAGCAGATTGGAGGAGGGCGAATGTGGTCCCTATCTTCAAGAAGGGAAAAAAGAACGACCCAAACAATTACCGTCCGGTCAGCCTCACATCAATACCAGGCAAAATTCTGGAAAAGATCATTAAGGAAGTGGTCTGCGAACACTTAGAAACAAATGCGGTCATTGCTAATAGTCAACACGGATTTACCAAAAACAAGTCATGCCAGACTAATCTGATCTCTTTTTTCGATAGAGTTACGAGTTGGGTCGATACAGGGAATGCTGTGGATGTAGCGTACCTGGATTTCAGTAAGGCCTTCGACAAAGTCCCCCACGACCTTCTGGCAAACAAACTAGTAAAATGTGGGCTAGACAAAACTACGGTTAGGTGGATCTCTAATTGGCTAAGCGAACGAACCCAAAGGGTGCTCACCAATGCGTCGTCTTCATCATGGAAAGAAGTGACAAGTGGAGTGCCGCAGGGTTCCGTCCTGGGCCCGGTTCTGTTCAACATCTTTATTAACGACTTAGACGAAGGGTTAGAAGGCACGATCATCAAGTTTGCAGACGACACAAAACTGGGAGGGATAGCTAACACTCCAGAAGACAGGAGCAGAATTCAAAACGATCTTGACAGACTAGAGAGATGGGCCAAAACTAACAAAATGAAGTTCAACAGGGACAAATGCAAGATACTTCACTTCGGCAGAAAAAATGGAAATCAAAGATACAGAATGGGGGACGCCTGGCTTGACAGCAGTGTGTGCGAAAAAGACCTTGGAGTCCTCGTGGACAACAAGTTAAACATGAGCCAACAATGTGATGTGGCTGCTAAAAAAGCCAATGGGATTCTGGCCTGCATCAATAGGGGAATAGCGTCTAGATCCAGGGAAGTTATGCTCCCCCTCTATTCTGCCTTGGTCAGACAACACCTGGAATACTGTGTCCAATTTTGGGCACCACAGTTGAAGGGAGATGTTGACAAGCTGGAAAGCGTCCAGAGGAGGGCGACTAAAATGATTAAGGGTCTGGAGAACAAGCCCTATGAGGAGCGGCTTAAAGAGCTGGGCATGTTTAGCCTGCAGAAGAGAAGGCTGAGAGGAGACATGATAGCCATGTACAAATATGTGAAGGGAAGTCATAGGGAAGAGGGAGCAAGCTTGTTTTCTGCTGCCCTGCAGACTAGGACACGGAACAATGGCTTCAAACTACAGGAAAGGAGATTCCACCTGAACATCAGGAAGAACTTCCTCACTGTGAGAGCTGTTCGACAGTGGAACTCTCTCCCCGGGGCCGTGGTGGAGGCTCCTTCCTTGGAGGCTTTTAAGCAGAGGCTGGATGGCCATCTGTCGGGGGTGCTTTGAATGCGATTTCCTGCTTCTTAGCAGGGGGTTGGACTAGATGGCCCATGTGGTCTCTTCCAACTCTACTATTCTATGATTCTATGATTCTATGATTCATGGCTTGGCTTTCCTTCCCCACACATCTGCTCATTACTCAAGTCACAAATGAAAAATAGGTCCTCTTCCCAGCTTCAGGAGCACATCCCATTATCTACTCATTGCAAAGCATAGGAAAAAGCAGGACAGTTGCCCTGATTCTGACGTGAACACTTTTGAAGTAGACATAGAAAGAATATTCAAAAACATTTGAAAAATTGTTTAAAATGATTTTCAGAGGTGTTGAGAAACCCCGATGCAAAGAATCCTAGATTGATAGGAATCTTTGGCATTCTAGACTTTCTGCGCAAAACTTAACCATGCTTGTTTTACACACAAAACAGTATTTTCCACACAGAAAACAGCATTTTCTACATGAAAGTAGAAAGATGTCCACAAAAAAGTTCACTCATGTGAAGAAAACTGTTTTCTGTGCATAAAATGCTATATTGGGGCTTTATTATGTGTAAAAGACTGTTGATATACACAGGAAACAGTTTATTCTGTGGAGGGATTAATATTTCTGCATTGAATGCTAGAATATTGTGTCCAATCCTGGGCACAACAGTTCAAAAGAGATATTGACAAGCTGAAAGGTGTCCAGAGGAAGGGCAACTGAAATGATCAAAAGCCTGGAGACCATGCCCTATAAGGAGTATCGTAAAGAACTGAATATGTTTAGTCTGCAGAAGAGAAGGTTGAGAGGAGACATGATGTCTAAATATGTGAAAGGATGTCATAAGGAAGAGGGAGCAGGCTTGTTTTCTGCTGTCCTGGAAATTAGGACTCGGAGCAATGGGTTCAAATTGCGGGAGATTTCACCTGAACATTAGAAAGAACTTCCTGACTGTAGGAGCTGTTCAGCAGTGGAACTCTCTGCTTCAGAGTGTGATGGAAGCTCCTTCCTTGGAAGCTTTTAAACAGAGGCTGGATGGCTATCTGTCAGGGGTACTTTGATTGTGCTTTGTATTCTTCTTGGCAGGGGGTTGGACTAGATGGCCCATGTGGTCTCTCAATGATTCTATGAAATATTATTTGCCATTTAGAAAATACTGATTTCTTGGGGGGAGGGGCATGAGAGTTTTGCATAGAAAAGGTCCTGAATTGCAAATAACCTTAGCAATCTTAGTTTGAAGAAAATAGCTGAAGTCTTGCAAAACAAAATCAACTTAATCAATAACTACTAGGGTTGTGTGAAATTTCGGGGGTCATTTTTTATTTTAGAAAATTCTGGGGATTCAGAATAACAAATCACTGAAATACGAATTAGCAAATCAGCCTCTGAAGCAATACGAATCAAAATAGCCCCCTCTAAAAATTTGTAAATAATTTGATTGATTTGAAGTGTTTTTTTTTTTACAATGTAACAACATTGCCTGGAGTGGGAGGGAAGGTTTGGGCTGTACACAGCAGCTGCAAAGCTAGTCTCCTCCCCTTAGTGCTTGAGATATCTGTTCTGTGTTTGTTAAAACACAGTTCACTGGGAAAAAAACTGAGAAAGCACATAATTTTGGGAAATGTAGTTTGGGAAGGCAAGGAGCCCTATGGCAGAGACTTCAAAAGGTCCTGCCCTAAACTGTATTTCCTGGAATTCTGCTCAGCAAGACTGGAAAAGAAAGGAGAAAGAACAAAACACAGAGGCATTATTTCTGCTGCTAGAACTCCAAGCTGTGTTTGCTGTGTCCCTGTTTAACCTCTAATGTGGATTCCAAGACCTGAGCGATACAGTTGCTATCAATATTTATATTGGAAGATTTGTCTTTACAGAACACTACAAATAATGTCAATGCAATAGTCATGATAACTGGAGAAAGAAAAGTGCGGAATTCATTATCGGAAACATCTGCACCATTTCCAGTTGAAAGAGTGAGAATCTCCCATTAATTGTTAAGTACATTATGCAGACAAACTGCTGTCAATTTACATACAGAAAGAATATCCAGAAATTTAGCAAAAAAAGAGACAATCTTACTGAATTGTTCTGTTCTATTAATGCTTTTAGTTGGCTCCTGAAAGACACTATAATTCTCTATAAATTATGAGATTTGTGCCTTGTTTTCATTCTCAAACATAGGACTGGTGATAGGGCATAATCTTTATACAGCAAACAAGACTTTTCTAAGTCATACATATATTGTAATTAATAGGATACAAAAATGTGTTTTTGGAGAGATTGGGAAAAGAAAGATGGAGAAAATCAAAAGGAATTTTAAATTGTATGGATACAGACAGAAACATACAAATGCAGATGTTACAACGGGTGTGGGGGTGTGCATGACTCTGTTTTGCAATTCGGGATTTGGAGAAAACAGACTGGCTGAGGGGCAGCCGAGGGCTCAGTCAGAATGGACCATGTGGCACCAAATCTTTCAGCTACATTCGGTAGATTTGGCTGTTCTGTGATTGACACACAGCCCCCCCCCCATCAGACTTGCCAAAGCCAATCAGAAAAAGAAAGTGAATCACATGACTTTTTGCAAAGCATGTGAGTTTTTAAAAGGCATTTTTGTGTTTGTTTATTTTTTTGACCTTCTTATGATTTAACTTGACTGAGTGTGGGATAGGTTTAGGGAAGGGAGGGATAGCCTGACTCCCTTGAGTTCCCATGGGGAGAATATTATTTCAATTTCAATCCCTCCCCAGCCCTACTTTCTTGCTTCTGTACTCTGTCCTGCACCAGCAGCCTCCCCCCCCTCAATATTTTAAAATTACAAAAAGCCCTTTCTTCTAATTCACCTCTTTAACTCTCTACTATTCCCTCCCCAACCCTACCTTCTGGATTGTGTGTACTCTTGTACCAGTCCAGCAGCCTTCCTCACCCCCTCCCTTCACAAAAAAATACCTAAAATACCTAGGGGATAACTATTTTGCTTTTTTTAAAAAAGACATTTTATTTGTAGAAACTTTAAAAAATTTCTAAAAATCAGTGGATGAGCCAAACATTTTGAAACTTGGGGGGCTTGCAACTGCAAATGTCTTCTCCAATTGTGGTCTCTTTTTTGTCTCAATAGCCATAAAAATGACATAAAGAGGAGCCTGGCAAGTTCCACCACTGTCATCAATGGGCCAGATCTTCCCGGAACAAAAATTGAACTTCCGGCTGATGGATCACATTTTTCCCCTCCCAATTTCAGGAATTTCCCGGTAAACGGAATGGGTGCAGCCAAAAAAGGAACCAAATATTGCATGGTTTTTAAGGATCTTGCACACTCATAGATTTTACACAGTCTCCATATACTGTGCATGGAATAATCCATTTTGAAGCAATGATGGTGATGAATTTCTAAAGTTGGTATGAGCTGTGGAAAAGCACACTCCTTAAATTCAGATTGAGTCCCTAGTTTATGAACTAAACTTCATCTTCATATTTAAAGTACAGGTCATGGTCAAAAGGCAAAGTAAAAAATCAAATAAATAACTCAATGAATAAGTAATGTAATGGGCATTTAATCAATTGGCCATCTGTGGCATTATTTCACCTATGCCCAAGAAAGCTTATTCCTAAAGAACCGGAAAGAAGCAATAATGACATGAGAGTGGAGGTGGAAACACTGACATCATCCATCAAACCAAGCCATATCTAGGATACATGATAATTACAGTGAATTGGGCCAGGAGACACTGAAAGTGGCAGTTGTCGTGTATCAATTGCTGATGGATACAGATATTACTCATTCTGACTGTATCAATTCTCAATGGAAACAGGTATTACTCATTCTGACACTACTGTGATCCCTGTCTGTTGGTGGAGTGAGTAAGCAGAGGCCTAAGAAACCTGAGTCAGTTACTAGGAGATGAGAAAATGCTGTTACATGGGAAGTTCAAAGTCAAGAGTCAATTAATATGTAAGCAACAAGGTATCCAAAGCAGTGACCAACAAGAAAGCCCGAAATAAGCAAGGGCCTTAACTAGGAGCAAGAGATTAGAAACAGAGAGATCTAGAGATAAATTTTCCCCTGTGAAACTCTCCAGCAGACACATGGACTAGCAAGTCGCAAGGCTAATCAGAGCAATTGTGTGTCTTGTAAAGCCAAAGGCTCCTATGCTCCCAGCTTCCCAGCTGATATCTGTTATGACTTCCCTAGATTCATTTCACCTGAGTAGACATTGTAATGCATCTGAGGAAAGAATTTAGTCTAAATGCTTTTCTCTATGTTTTTGACTGATTCTTGTCCTGTTCTGGCCCTGAATGATCTGTAACATAAAAAGGGGAGCCTTGCATGCTGGCAGAGTAAGGAATTTTCTCAATGGAGATCTCAATGGAAGGCATGACACTCCTGGGTATCCTTAATATCTTAACAATGTTGGTTTGCCAACTAGCCTTATATCTCCATCATAAGAATAGACTTGTTGAGAAAGGAGTTGCTATAGATGTGTTTATCTTTTTCCGAGGTTACCTGCAGGTTTACTTCTGTGCTGGAGTTCTATGCCACAGCTCTATATCTGAACCAAGTGATGGAAAGATGGTCCACCTAAATCAGTACAGGTCTCCTATTTGAAGTCTTCAACAAAAACGGGTCCACTTAATCTATAACCATCCTATTCTGTAACCTATCCCACATCAAAAAGTTTCATTATGGTGTTTGCACACTAGGTTATCCAATCTGCATGTATTCCCTATCTAATGATACAGTCAAATATCTATTTGTACAAATTACCATCAAGTAGATGTCTAATACAAGAAACAATATCACATTGGGAATATAGGTTTTACTCTTCAAGTCCTTAGATCTTTTTTAATGACTCTGCACTACTGAGCCTGGAAAACCAACAGCCAGCACACCCAGCATGGACTTTGGCAAATGTAGTCCAAAAGGTAAGTTTTATGTCTTACCAAATATATTTCACTAATGATGAGATATAGCTGAAATACTGGCCTGATGGTAGGGCATAAAGAAACTGCTAAATAAACAAAGACTCTGCTTTATGACTCATTTCTAATCATTACTGCTTTAGTCTTTTGGGTACTCTACACTGAAATGGATATGGCCTCAGAAGAGCTATACCTTCAAAATATTGATTAGCCGGTAATACATGATGAATCACAGATCAGTCAGGAGACATAGAAGATGAAAAAGGCTATATTTTTACTCTTAGCCTTTCTCCTGTATTATTGCATTGATTAAACTAATAGTTCCTAACATAACTGCACCTGCTTTTGAACCAGTTCAGGTATAACTCTCTATATGGGTCAGCTGTTCTGCTATTGAATGGTGAAATTATTATTAAAGCCTTTAAATAACAAATCCTGCTTTCATAGACAAATGTATAGCTGGTGTTTACATGTCCCAAAGCATCATCTGCTCCAGGAATGGAGAACCTCCAGCTGTAACTCTAATCGGTGCTCAGAAATAAGAGAAAAATAGTCATTTAAAGGATGCTGCAGGGAACTATGTGGTAATTTGTAACCCACAAGTATACCCTCTGTTTTCATTGTGTGCAATAAAACAAATGCCACCCTAGCAAGCAGAGGGACTTCATGCAAGGCAAAACAAGTAGTGTGGCAGAAGGTAAACAACATGTCAGGGATCTCTAGACATCCTAATTCAGCAGAAAGGAATTACAATGAATGCTATTCTTGGGATCTACTAAGGAATGTATGACAACAAAAATGCTACAAAATAAAGAAATTAAAACTCAGTGTGATGAGACATCTGCTTCTGGTTTCCATGAAAAAAAATGGTTCAATACTTGTTTTGAAAGTAGGGGGCGCTGACGCTTCGTTTCTAAAGTCATTTCTGAATTTTGAAGCAAAAAAATTCAATACTTTCTGAAACTTCCAAATCTTCGTATGTACCTTGTTAATGGCGGATGCACATACGCATGAAGGAAAACATTATTGTCAATGGGGAAAATTGAGGGGCTTCTCTCTCCCTCATTTTTGAGCTATCCTAATGAAATTTGCTAAAGTGGTAAAACACAAAAACCACTGTTAGCTCGTCAAATCTGAGAACGTTTGACTTATCATCAGATTTTTGGTGAATTTTCAATTTTTTTATAGAAACAACATTTTTAATAATAACAAAAATCTGTTTCGTGTTTCATTGGGTTGTCTTTACTTTGAAAGTTGTACTACAGAAACTTTGTTTTTGTGGCTGAAACTTTGTTAAATTGGTGGAGAGAGACTCAACAAATCATAATGTGCTATTTTTATAGGACGATGTCCCTTGCTGTTTTTATGACATAATCAATTAGGAAATTACATTTATCAACCAGGAACAGAAATCATAGCACACCATTAAATCACTCCTGACAGATGGTCATCAGCCTCTGAATAAGGAAACCTGTTTCTGGTTTAAAAGTGTTATTTCCTGTTCCATTGGGTTTTCTGGGGCTAAGAGTGTGTGACTTGTCCAAGATCACCCAGTGGGTTTCCATGGCTGAGTGGGGAATGAAGCCACAATCGTAGTCCAACTCTCAAACCTCTACACTAAACCATGTTGTCCCAAAAAGGGGCCCGCTGTTTCTTCCTATGAGGCTTAGCCCTCTTCTACTCATGAGTGGCTTTCTTCCCTATGAGGCTTAGCCTACTTCCGATGTTACACTATATCTTAGGAAAAAACCTCAGTTTTTTGTTTTTTATGAATGTTCCCATGAGAAAATGTATAAGGATGTGGGTGAATTCCCAAAAGTCTTGGGTCAACCCTCCCAAAACTCCCCCAGGATTCACAGCTGCCCATGTTGGATCTGTATGCAAAGGTTGGTCTAGATCTGTCATTTGCTGGGTTCAGTGTTCTCAAATAAGGGTGAACTATAACTCTCTGATGCCAAGGTCAATCATCCACAAAGCCTGCCAGTATTCACAGGTGGCCATGTTGGGTCTGTGTGTGCCAAGCTTGGTCCAGATCCATTACTTTCCTTCTTATCCCAGATTATATGGCAGTGGAGACTCATATAATCCAGTTTAAATCAGATAATCTGGAATCAGATCCTGTGATACAGGGCAGTGTAGATTCAGCCTGATTACTCTTCCACACTGCTCCTATATCCCAAGATCTGATCCCAGATTATCTGCTCTGAACTGGATTATATGAGTCTACACTGCCAGATAATCTGGGATAGGAAAATTTTGCCCACTCTAACTCTACTCCATGAACTAAACACTATTTAAGTCTGTGATACTTGACAATCTTTTCAAAAATACACATTTTGATTCCCAAGCTGGTGCAGCTGGTGCAGGGAAGCCTTTTTCCACCCTCATTGAGGGGGAGACCAGCCCTGTTGGAAATAGTTGCATCAGAAGGTGGGTGGTGCTGCTTTAGTGAGCAGCCCACCCCTCCTAGCTTATTTTGAGCTATTAGTTGACCTGCCCTCCTGCCCATTAACAGTATAATATATTGATCACCTATTGGGGCTGGGGAGGAATCCTCCCCCCCCCTTGTTCTGGGTGGCTCTGACTTGGGGTAGAATTCTTCGTATGTTTTCCTGAGTGGTCACCCTGGAGATGTAAAAGCTAACTATATCCAGGGACCCAGGTGTTTTGCCCAGCTTAGCCAAGAGGTAAGTCAACGAGGGCCACTACCTCAGCTTAAATACACACCAGGTTCATGCCCTGTTAGTTATATGTTGCAAGTCACAAAATGTTAATTCAGGTAACATTTTAAATAAAAGATGTTCATATTTCAATCTACACTGTTGTCTGGTCTCTTATTGCTGTGGTGGGATGACAAAAAGCTGAGAACCAAAACAATTTGTTGTCGAACCAAAACAATTGTTTTTCTTCCATGAAGCAGAGCTAGTTGATGATTAAGAAGGAGAGGTAGATGAAGGATAACTACTTCTTGATGTTTTCCCATACCTCCTCTCTGCTTGTACTTGGGGTTTTCTAGGTTTAGACAGTGCTACAAGTGGAAAAACTCCAGGAAGTTACATTTACTATTCTGCATTTTCCTTTTTCAGACATTTTCTGCCTATTTTGTCCCATTGGCCAATAAACGGTCAGCTTGCAGGAGTTCCCATCCTAACTACTGTATTTTATTGTGCAATACTCATCCTTGCATAATAGTTGTACCCTACTTTTGGGGAAGGAAAAATATGGTGACTCTTCACTCACCTGCATGGCTGGTACTTTAATAATAATAATAATAATAATAATAATAATAATAATAATAATAATAATAATAGACACTTGGGAAGTGTTCGACTTGTGATTTTGTGATATGAAATCCAGCATATCTATCTTGTTTGCTGTGTCATAATAAAATAATAATAGAATAATACTTTATTTGTACCCCACCCTATCTCTTTGAGGGACACTTTAAAGGTGCAACTGTGCTTGTGGGTAATGCTCCACTCGTCTGTGTGACTGCCTCTTTGAGGGTGCATGCAGGCGGATGACACTTCACTCACCCACACGGGTGCTTTTTTGGAGGGTGCAGCCAAATGGATGGTCAACCATCATTCACCCAAGTGGCTGTATGTTCACATTGACTATTACATAAAGTGAAAAACACCACTCAAATTGAGCTTTTTAAAACCACATCATATTTGCCATTACATTAATTGCATCTTTCTTTTTATTATGTGATAGTATGTTCATTTACAATATTTTGCTTTTGAAATTATCTCAAAATGAGAGAGATTTAGCAACTAGGGGCCAGGCTGTGGCGCAGGCTGGTGAGCAGCCTGCTGCAATAAATCACTCTGGTCATGGTCATGAGTTTGAGGCCAGCTCGTGGTGGGATGAGCACCCATCAATTAAAAAAAAATAGCCCCTGCTCGTTGCTGACCTAGCAACCCGAAATATAGTTGCATCTATCAAGTAGGAAATAAGGTACGACTTATAAATTTATCTAATTTATGATGTTGGAATGAGGAAGTGCCGTCACAGTGGATGATGAAGCAGCTGCTCCCCCCTGTGGCCAGAATCGAACATCCTCTCAGGAGAAGGTTAAATTGCCTCTGTGTCTGTCTCTGTCTCGGTTCTATGCAGAGCCGGCCCTAGGTATTTTTCAAGTATAGGCGAACAGAATTTTGGCGCCCCCCCAAACCAATCACTGAAAAATAAAAGCATTGGATAAGCGAAAATGTTGGATAATAAGGAAGTATAAAGGAAAAGCCTATAAAACATCAAATTACATTATGATTTTAAAAATTAAGCACCAAAACATCATGTTTTACAACAAATCAATAGAAAAAGCAGTTCAATACATGGTAATGTTATGTAGGAATTACTATATTTGCAAATTTAGCACTAAACATTGAACAGGGATATAGGGCAGTGTGGACTTAGATAACCCAGATAGCCCTCAGTATTAAAAAAACCCCTCTAAAATCAGGACAATAAATAAAGAACAACACTCTGAAAACAGAAGAAATCCAGACAGTAAACAATCAGGGACAGCTAACTCCTCCCAAAAAAAGATTCTCCCAGGCAAGAAGAAGCCAGGCCTTGAAGCCACAGGGCCATTAAATGCTAATCAAGGTGATTGATTACAACATTCACACCTGCTTCAAAGAAAAGTTCTTTCTCCCACCCTGGACCTTCTACAGATATATAAACCCCACATACCTAGCTTCCAAGTTCCTACAGACCTCACAATCTCTGAAGGCCCCAAAGGTGGGCTTGCGTGGTGCAAAAGTGGGTCTGCGCTGGCCGGAAGGCCCAGCACGGCCGCTGGAAGGCCCGAAAGAGAAGGAGGTGGAGAGTGGTGCCCTCCTCCCAGGACGATGGTGCCCCCGGGACGATGGCGCCACAGGCAAATGCCTATTTCGCCTTATGGTTGGACCGCCTCTGGTTCTATGTGTATATGGGCATTGAATGTTTGTCCTATATGTATATCATGTGATCCGCCCTGAGTCCCCTTCGGGGTGAGAAGGACAGGAATATAAATACTGCAAATAAATAAATAAATAAATAAATAAATTCCATCCTAGTTTCCCATTGCCAAACATTGCACACATGCATGTAAGCGTATAAGCATAGTGCTTTGAAGGGAAGAAGCAGCCAGGGTAAAAAAAGTGACTATTGTTATTTATTATGGGACATTTAGATGATACTCAAGACATTTTTCTGCATAATGTGGAGAAAGCTGCCCTAAATTTGTAGAGATATTGACATTACTGGTAGTTTTCTCTTATTTCAATGAGATTCTCATATCCTTCAACATTTCACAGATGAAGAACATGTGACCAGGCAACATTAGTTTCTGGTCTTTATGAATAAAGTTTTTAAGAAAACTATCCAAGCTAGAAGAGGCTGCAGCAGTTTGCTTTTGCCTCATCCTAGAGGGAAGTGTAAGATTCTAATTCCTCCCACCATTTATCTCAGCACATACACTTTTTGGTCTATGAATTCACTTTGCAGCAATTGAAGTAAACTGAGGACAAAGGAAAAAGTGAAGGAAGAAATAGAAACTGGGACATTTTAAAGGAGCTGAAATATGGGATGACAGAAAATCAAACAAATTGAGGTAGATAGAGTATGTGAATTCTTCAGTGATAACGTAACACCTTCAATTGTATAAATGTATAGGAAGCTAGCCAGTGGGGTAAACACAGGCTGTGGTATACAGAGCTCTGTCTGCTCCCTTAGCTTACCTGAATGGGAAAATGGAAATGTTGATCCTGACTTACTCACCCAACCAGTTTGGTATATTTATTTATCTATATCCATGCACTTCATAGGCTTTAAAATTTCTCTTTAGAATCAACATGTTAAAACTGGGAAAACTTTGTTCTGTTCAGTTAAAACAACTACCACTACCACATGGGGTGAAAAGCACTGGAGATTTTAAATAAGAATCATAGAAAGATCAAGCATAACTGACCAAACTGCAAAGTGAACATCACAGAACATAAACATAAATATATTGTGTTCTCCTACAGACAGAATACAAACATTGTTGTGCAAACCAGTAATCCTTTACATTGCAATCCCTACTTGCTACATTAAAGTTTTATGTCCATGAAAACCCCTCCATCCTTGCACTTTTTTTTCTTTTAGGGAGTACTTCAATACAGCTAATACACCACCTTGATTACACTACAGAAATGTACTGCTTGTTCAATAGTTATGTTTGCAATCCAGATAGCAGCACAAGGCACCAAATTATCATCATTGTAATACAAGATTCTTTCTTCTTAAATTAAGTCCCTCCAGGCCAGTGTATTTCTTTTTAGTCTCTATAACTCGCATGGATAAAAAATAAATTAAAAAGATTTCCATCATTTTGTGAAGTTTCGGAAAAAATGCACTCCCTAATGACACTATGCATACATAACTCAGTGAGGTTTTCAGTAAAATGTTTTATGCATGATATTTTAAGGTCCATAGAAAACACAATATTAAAATTCTAAAGTGAAAAATAATGACATTATGGCTCATTACATATCCTATTGTAGTAATCTGAACTGTGCATAAAGTACTGTCAGCTAATTCTGAAGGATCTGATGTGTTGAACACAGTGTCATTTACTGCACAGATCTAATCTAGTTGGAAGAGTTTCAGTTTTGAAGTAGATTGCAAATGTTTTTCAACATTCACCTGAAAACAAGCTTCATTGCAAGCTAAATCATCAAGCTCAAATGACACTAGTGAGGAGAAAGAAGAGAATAACAATACTACAACATGAAAAAGCATTTTTGTGCCATAAAATTTCTGCTCCTGGTAGACTGCAAGTTGCCTTAGAGCAGGTGACATCATAAACTCATAGTATGGAGAGCAATTTTTGAAAACCAAGGGACGTTGCTTTATGCCTTCCAAAAATTGGCTTGTGGCTCACAAAGTGTTTTCTTTATAAATACCACTTGCTTACTTTACACAAAGCATGTGATGCCGCTTTGATTTTGAGAGGCTGCTGGACAGAAAGGGGAAAGCAAGTGTTGAAAGTTGCACTTCAATTCTGTTCATATTGATGAATTTTTGAAGGAAATAGTGAGAAATAGAGAAATGGTTGAGAAGGTAATCACATTTCACATCCCTGCCCCACAAAAGCATTCAAACTGTACAAGTGAGGCCTGAAGGAATAATGTCGAGTAATCATACATGCAACTTCAACATCCAGTCTTAACCCTTATCTTTCTTGTAATAAATATAATTCTGTCAGATGAAGATATGCCCAAGATGGAACTCAATCTCTCAACCTTTCACACTACCTAATTATAGTGCAAGGTGGCACAAGAGCTGTAAGACTAAATGTCCCTTTAAAAACTACAACTCCCAAATTTCTATAGGATTGTGCTATAACATTTAAAAGCAGAACATAATATTATAATTATATAGTGTGAATAATAATAATAATAAAAACAACAACAACAACAACAACAACAACAACAACAACAATGTTATTTCTTACCCGCCTCTTCTCATGGCTCGAAGCAGGTTACAGAACAATTAAAACACATACACACTGCAAAGCACCACAGAAACAGGTATTAATATGTATGTCTATAAAAGCTACACACTAAAACTTATCTCTCTAAAATACATAAATAATAACAAGCCTCAGGCATCCCACTCATAACAGTGATGACCAAAACAGAAAAATTCTGGTCCTGTTTCCAACAGCAGCAGCAGCAACAGTTGGCCCACACACTCACAGATTTTTGTTTCACAGGAGAGGTAATAAAGAAATAAAATTATCATCATTATTATTGCATATAAATAAAAGCTCACATTAGTTCTGCAGAATATTTGGGAGATGGCATGCTTGCCACAATGTTGAGCCAAAAGTCACTAGCAACACACCTTCATTTCGTTTTATTGGTCATGCTGTGAAGGCTGGTCAGTCTCTATGCAGCTTGACTTAGCACAGGCCAAGGATCAAGAGTTACCATCTCCTAATGGTGAGGAGGGAAGGAGTCAAGTGGTGAACTGTTACTGACATGTACAAAAATTGGTTGACCCTTGCTCATGTTGAACTCTATCAACATCTTGTAGTTTACTGTAAGGATTCAGGTAGTGGTGATCTTTTAGATTTTCTTCATCATACCTAGCTAGCAGCCCTCCAAAGGACACGGTAATTTAGAAGGACTCAATAATTCCATTGGCTAACTGAAGACAGCATTATTATTTGGTTGATGTTTATGTAGTCTTCAATATTCTTCAATATTCAGGTAGTACTATTGATTGGCTCATAAAGATCATGTATTATACTTTGAAAGTTCTTCAGAAATTTATGCTACCATCTCTTGGTTTTTAATTGCACTTTTAAGATAAACATCTTTTAACTCAAGGGCAACTAATATTATTATTGATTTTTTTAATGTAAAGCAAACAGAGTTTAATGCTTAGACTATATCTATGTAGACAAGTTTAAAAGTGAGGAATTTGGTATCATCATTCTTTGGCAGCCTTTCCATCCCCAATTAAAGCTGCAATTTTATACACGCTTACTTGGATGTAAGTCTCAGTGAATGCTGTTGAACCTACTTTCAAGTAAACACACTTACAATTTTATTATAAATCTCAGAGATGAGAAGGAATAAAATGTTAACAGCTCTCACTATCAAGTTTAGTGTCACTATTATGTGATAGCATTTCCTACCATTTCCTACTTGGCACTGAAGAGATACCTCTTCTGGGAAGTATAACTCTTTGTATTCCAAAAAAAATTAACAGGAACATCCCTCCCTGCCCCCCACCCAAATTCCTAAAGTCAAATTGCGGGACTGAGCAGGCACATTTTTTTTCAGTGTATGTAATGTCCAACATTGGTAAGGAACAGTGTGGCTCATTGTATCCAAGAATGGTTGGAGCAGATCTTTCCCTTTGACATCAAATACAAATAATACTGTTTAAGCACAATGCCCAAGATCGAGTGCTTCTATCTATATTTATTTATTTATTTATTTACAGTATTTATATTCCGCCCTTCTCACCCCGAAGGGGACTCAGGGCGGATCACATTATAACACACATAGGGCAAACATTCAATGCCCATAAACACATCAAACAGAGACTGAGAGACACACGCAGAGGCAAGTTAACCTTCTTCTGAGGGGATGTTCGATTCTGGCCACAGGGGGGAGCAGCTGCTTCATCATCCACACTGACGGCACTTCCTCATTCCAGGTCGTAAATTAGTTAATCTTGCCTCCCCACTTTATAAGTGGTACCTTATCTCCTACTTGATAGATGCAACTATCTTTCGGGTTGCTAGGTCAGCAACGAGCAGGGGCTATTTTTTTTTTTTAAATTGACGGGTGCTCACCCCGCCTCGGGCTGGCCTCGAACTCATGACCTCATGGTCAGAGTGATTTAAGGCAGCTGCTCAACAGCTGCGCCACAGCCCGGCCCCCACTGTGTTGGCTGACGGCTCCTATGTCAGTGTGTATGTGAATCTGTTTAGCATTTTAGCCCAAACTTTTAATTATGCCAGGCTTGGGAAAATGACTTTTATTTTAGGAGAAACAAGTCCAATACAATGTGTTGAATTTTATTTGTTGTTACTGTTGTTTAATGGTTTATGTTTTAATAGGTTTCATTTTTACCATATTTTGATTGTTTTCTAACAAAATCGTGTGTTGTAAATTTTAACTGTGTATGGTTTAACTGTGAGGCCCCTGGTGGCACAGTGTGTTAAAGCGCTGAGCTTCTGAACTTGCGGACCAAAAGGTCCCAGGTTCAAATCCCGGGAGTGGAATGAGCACCTGCTGTTAGCCCCAGCTCCTGCCAACCTAGCAGTTCGAAAACATGCAAATGTGAGTAGATCAATAGGTACCGCTCTGGCAGGAAGGTAACAGCACTCCATGCAGTCATGCCGGTCACATGACCTTGGAGGTGCCTATGGACAACACTGGCTCTTCGGCTTAGAAATGGAGATGAGCACCAACCCCCAGGGTCGGTCACAACTGGACTTAACGTCAGGGGAAACCTTTACCTGTACCTATGGTTTAACTGTTGTAAGCTGCCTCAAGTCCCAAACAAGGAGGAAAAGTGGGATATAAATGAATACAATAACAATAAAAACAACAGCTTTAAAGGAGCTCTCCAGAGTGCTGATCTCTATCTTCAGTCACAGTCAATGAAGTGGCCCTATGCAGCTATTCAACCTTTTCGCCATAACATATTTTTGATAATAAAAAGTCAGAAGAAATGTGTACTCGATGAGATTGCAAATTGATAATGATCATATAACTTCTGAAAAATTCTATGAATGATATATTACATGATAAAATCATCTCCAGAACCCCCTATATTAACAGCCAAGTTGCATCTGAGCCAGATTTCTATTTTGGCTGAAGGGAATAAACTGGTTAAGACCCAATTCGCATGAAAATTAGTTGCTTGATGAATGCAGTTATCACGCAAAAGCTATTATAGATAAGGTACCCAAGATAGCGCTTGAATACAGCACCCATTAATGGAGGAATGACTTACTGAGAAAAACACCATTTAATAATGAACTTGTAACAGTACATTTATTTTGCTCAGTGTCTTTAGGAATTAAAAGAAACATCTGGAATATAGTGATATTGTAGAATTATGTTTTCTCGGGGGGGGGGGGGGGAATTCAGGCTCTGGAGGATAATACATAGAGTCAGTGTATTTCTCTGAGTTGTTAGCTTTCCTTTCTCCTAAGAATTTAGATTGACATCTATTGGCTTGAATGGTGGCATTGCAGCCCGTTCTTTGAACCTCACTTCCATAGTCACTGCTGTTTGAAGTTTCCCCTGGTGCATCAGATCTAGAGTTAGACATCTTAAAACAAAATGGTTAAGTCTAGAACGGTATTTCTCTGAAGGGGAAAGGTGATTGATTTCACTTGTACAACACACCCAACATTCTTTAAATGAAGCATTCCATTATAGATATTATTCTAACTTCACACAATTTTCTGTCAGATTGACATTTGTCTATTCAGGCTGGCCTGGGAAGACCATTCTACCTAGGATTTTTTCACATCTATTCAGAAGGCCACTTTAACAGAGCTGGAAATATCTTATTTCCACCAGGTGATAATCATGGCAAAGAAAGGACAATTATCAGTTGCTTACTTTGGCACAATTAGCTGATGCTTACTGATGAAATACTTATACTGATATATAATTCTTCTTTGGAAATTACTGAATTCTTTGGTTAATACCCTGCCCGACTGACCAGGCAGGGATGTTGTGGTGACATTCTCTCCGCTCACCATCTTCAGCAGGGCTCCTTCTTCTGAGGGAGCCCTGCACTCATCCCTGTGCCCTGATTGGCTGCAGCAGGTGGACCAGAGAGAAGACCTTTTCCCTCTGGTCTGCCTGCTGCACATATAAGGAAGCATCCTGGTTCTCCCAGTTCTGTTGCCTTTGAGCTCTCACCACCCTCACACTCTGTATTTGTTGGCTTTGTTACTGTTGTGTATGGTTGTTTCTTTCTTTGTATTTTTGGCACAACTTGGGGGCAGTTATCAAAGACCTTGAATCTGGTATGTGAGTCTTCTCCCACACTCACACCATTAGGGGTGTGTCTCTGCAGTGTGGCTACTAGGGGGTGTGGTGGTGCAGATGTTCTTGAGTTCTTTGGTCCTTCTTTGGACTTCAGCTTTTGCACTGGCGTAGATCTTTTTCTTAGCAGCACAGTTGGTGTCTCTTTACCATATTTTGAAGACTTTCCCTTTCTTATCAATTAACCATTGGATTTCATGATCATTTTCATGAAACCAGTCTTAAACTCCAAGACTAGGCTGGTAGGTGTATGTGACAGGATTATGTAGCAGCACTGACTCGCCTAGGATATCAGCTTGGCTCCATTTTTTTAAGTTTCTGGTGAAAAGCTAAGATTGCATTGAGTCACCTAGTCTCAAAAGCAAGAATAGTTGCTTGTGCTGGTTAGCTTTCTGTGGTTTTCAAAGCATTTTAAAAAGCTTTTTAGTCTGTTTTTAAAAGTTTGTATTTGTGTGTTTAATATTCCAAACATTTTTTATCTTTTGCATATGTCCTTGGGGAACCCGGTGGCCTGAGACCTGATAGCCAAATGTTTTAATTTCTTTTAGAAATATGTGCCTTCTTTTTCTTCCCTTTCATTCAGAAAGCCACTTGCACTGTCATATGCTTCTTTTTCATGCCGTTTCTGTCTTTTTCCTTTTCCCAGAGTGCATGCATCACTCTCCAGCCAGTGCAGGGAGGTATTGTAGCTACTGATATCAGTTAAATTAAAGTGCTGTAGTACTGGGCAGCTAAATAACCAAGTAATGGGTGGGAAGCAGCACTGAGACTGGCTTAAATTAGATTGAGACCTCTGGTGTGTTTTCGTCTTCATCTAGAAAAACATTGTCTTATGGCCATTATACTGATTGCTAGATACTTTACACATCGCTATGAATAACCAGAAAAAAAGAACTGAATCTGAGCAAAATTCATTTAGTGCAATTTTTATTGTGGCTGCTGTCCAAAATTGACACTCTCCTATTCATGTAATTCTCCAGCATCTGCAAACATTTTTCTATAGACTGAATCTAACTTGTCATCCAGACAACTATTTAGAAAGCCGGTTTGGAAAATCCCAACGTGGAAATTAATATTGTGTTTGTACACATGTGTAATGGTTTGAAGGGTTATCATGTAGAAGATAGAGTGAGCCTCTTTTCTTTTCTTTTAAATATATTTCATGTTGTGAAACCTTTTTGCAAAAAAATTGCTGAAAAAAATATGTAAAACATTGTTTTTCTTAAAGAGAATATTTTTGCTGTATTTTTTCACAAGCAGACCAAAATTTTCTGCAACAGAATACAAAATAATGTAAAACATGTTAAATGTTTTGAAAATGTCCCCAAAATATGTATTTTTTTAAAAAATAACATGAAAAGTGTTCAGAAAATCTGACATGCTGATACATACTGAGATATATTTTTCCATTGATATGTAAAAATTGTGCAGCTATGGCTAATATGCTTGTTTGAGAGCTTCTAAGTGAAATATTGAATCCAAAATTAAGAGAATGGGGTAGAATGGCAGGCTGGTGTTTTGGGAGTAGCTCTGATAGCATAGAGGGAGAACTGAACGATCCACATCACCAAATTGTCCAAACTGTGGAAAGCCTTTTGCTGAGAGTTTATGGACTAGTAACAACAGAGGGTCCTATCACATGACATTTGTCCCTTTTAGTCTGTAATCCATTTGAATCCATCTGCAAAATGTCGCAGAAACAGAGTAATTGCACAGGGGATTCAATAGTGTTTTTTGATTTAATATCGTTCTGAAGTGCTGTTTTTACTTATGATCATAAAATCAGTATGCATTCGGTAAACTGTGCTGTGATGTCTCATTTGGGGACCCCGGGATTATTTGTGATGGAAGCAGCCACCATTTCTCTTTTGGTTGTTGATGGGGACAGATCTCTGAGATTAGCAATTTAGTAATTCTTTGTCATACCTTTTTTTGTTATTTTGTTATATTTGCTATTTCTTCCCTCTGTCGTATTGTGCCAAAGGGTAGTGATCAGGAAAGCCGATCACTGTGCAGACACAAGATCTTCTAAAATATTGTGAGACCAGTAGTTTGAGACTTCCAGGCTATGACATTTCACAATTTTAGATTTAAAAAAAAGATCACAGGGTGACGTAGGGAGGCATTCAAATGGATTGGGAAGAGCTAGCCTTCCATATTATGATGAGTCAAAATGCAGCATTTTCATAATAATCAGGTATGATGGATTCCATCTGAATACAATATGTATCCAGTACTAAAAATACTGGATGCTTACTGATATCAACAGAGTATAACCTAATGTGATGAGGTCCAGAATTATTTTTAAAGGATATCTAAGGCCTAGAAGTCTAGAGGCTATGATATGCAGCGGATTGTAGCTCTTTCTAAAGTCCTTATGGGACTGAAGTCAGTGACAGTGCACTGTCAATTCAGAATGCTATTCATACAATGCTATTCATGAGAAAAAGTTGATTGCATTTTAGTCTGAGTAAATAGGAGTCAATCAACTTCAATATTAATTTATTTATTTACAGTATTTATATTCCACCCTGCTCACCCCTAAGGGGACTCAGGGCGGATCACAATGTACATATACATGGCAAACATTCAATGCCATTAGACAAACAACACACAGACAGACACAGAGGCTATTTAACTTTCCAGCTTCTGGTTTTGTGAGGGTATGCTTGATTCCGGCCACAAGAGGAACTGCCGCTTCATCATCTACTGTGATGGTGAGTTCTTTTGACGGAGTACTTTCTCATCCAGCACGCATGCTGCTGGACATTTTTATGGTGTTGTAAATCAGTTAAACTAGCCTCCCCACATAAGTGGCCCCTAAATTTTCCTACTTGACAGATGCAACTGTCTTTCAGGTTGCTTAGATAAACAATGAGTTGGGGCTATTTAACAGTCAGGCACTCAATCCAACTCGGGCTTTGAACTCACGACCTCTCGGTCAGTAGTGATTTATTGCAGCAGGCTACTAACCAGCTGCGCCACAGCCCGGTCCCTAGCAATATAGGAAGATGTAAGGAAAAATGTACTTTCATTTGACTTTTTCCTTACAGTCCACAGCATTTTAAATTTAGAAGAGATCATGTAGTCCAATTTCAGATTAACACAATAATTACTCTCTCTCTCTCTCTCTCTCTCTCTCTCTCTCTCTCTCTCTGCCTTTGTCAGCTACTTCCATAAATGATGATATAAAGAGGAACTCATTGAATCCTGCAGTTACTTGCTAGAATTCCCAGGCTGGTGGCTGCAATCAGTCCTCGTGCATATTCCTTTTAAGAAAGGATGAGCATAATGATCAAACAATTTTCCTTGAAGGGACAGAGAATGATTGAATGAGAATTTGTCTAACCAACCTAAGATTTTAGACTGGTCTCTGGCAAGTCTAAAATATGTCTTGAAATAGGGATCCGGCCTATGTTAGATGGGTTTACACTCCGCCTGAAATACAGGTTCACAGTTTGGGGATACTTTTGGATATTCTTTGTGTGTGGCTGTCTTTGAAAAATGCTCAGAAACAAATTGACCTGAAGATCTGCGTGCAAATTTTAACTGTGGTTGGCTATAGGGAGCATTTGCAGCTAGTCTACTGTATTTCCAGGCAGAATTTATGGTGGAGGTGAGACCTATTAAACCCTACACAGCTGGATCTAGGCTGATAGATTGTAATTCCTTTTAGGACCCCATAAGACCTCTATGCCCCCTTCTACATGTCCCTATATCTCATGATCAGATCCCAGATTATCTGCTTTAAAGTGGATTATATTAGTCTCCACTACCAGATAATCTGAGATAAACAGATATTCTGAGATCAGATCCTGGAATATAGAGGCATTGTGGAAGGGGCCTAAAATTGTCAGGAGAGGCCCTTCTCTCTGCCCCACTACTTTCTCAGGATCACTTCATTGGTAACAAGGGAAAGGGTCTTTTTTGTACCTGCTCTTGGACCTTTCGAACTTCTTCCCCAGTAAGGCCAGAATTGCCCTATTATCGTATTTCTTTCCACCAGAAAATTAAAGATTTTTATGATATCAAGCATTTAGAAGCTGACTTTATTGTTTTAAAATTATCATAGCTGCCTTGACTCCCATTTCTGGTGGAATGGCAGGATGCAAATAAATAAACTAATATAAAACTAATATAAAAATAAATAATAGAAAAGAAACAGGATGCAAATGTCAGTTCAAACCAATTTAAGATAAAATAGTAAACTACTCTTGTGATTATTAGTGATGGATTTCTAAATCAAATTGAGGACTTCACCATTTGTTACATGTGTACAAATATTCTTGATATATTTTGCATCATCAAGAATTAATGAACTAAAACATAACCTTTATTATTCTGTTTGTTTAGCGCTTTAAAAAGTGGTGATGATGGTTGTAAACACTTTATAAGCAGCACAACTCTGTGAAGTATTCACTCAAAGATAGATGATTTAAACTTATTGCTACCACCTTTTCTTCTTGTTTTGGAACAGATTCTTACAGCTTAACCTATTTGATGTTCCATACTTACAATATGAGTCAATAGAATATATATTCTGTTATACTAATTGGAAATCATTGAATGGAATGGCTCAATCATAGTCCAGGGTGTATAAAAGGAACTGTGGAAATGGAACAACTTGAGGTTAAGTTTAACAGGAACAACTGGAGGCCACCCCTTTCATAATTATAGAACATAGAGTCAGCCATAGAGCCACTCTGCAGAGTATAAATAAACATAATAATAAATACAAAAAACATAAATTAACAACAACAACAACAACAACAACAACCACTTCCGCCACCACCCCCACTAAAGCTAGTTGAGAAATCAGTGTAATTTACCACCATAAAATAAAATTATGGTCACCAACTCAAGGATTTTTTTAAAAGTATGGTTTTAAAGGGATCCTTTGAAAAGGATAAAGTTAGTAGTCACAAACCACGGAGGTTAGGTTCTAGGACCATCCACGATAAGTGAAAATTCTTGAAGTAGCGGCACTATTTTTATTTTAATAAATATGGTCTCCCTCCCTCCCTCTCTCCATCTTTTAATATACTTTACTGTATTCTTTCTTGTTCCTGAGGCAATGTAGTGGGGGCGGGCTACTGGCGCTGCCTGTGGGTGTGATGTCCCATGGACCCTTGGGCCGTGAACCTGACTCCATTGTGGACAACAGTGATGAGGAAACAGGTTTAGTGCCAATTCAGCAAGACTCCGCCCCGTTCCAGATGTTCCCTATTGACAATTCTAGTTCAGTGCTCATTAAAAAGGGCCTTGAAACGGAGTCAACGTGTCAGTTTGGAGGATTAACTTCACTTCCAGCCAAGTGTGGACTGCTCTTAAGTCCACTACTTTCCAGCCTTGCTGTGCCTTGCCTAGCCGTGTTTCTTGTCTTGTCTTGCCGTGAATCCAGCCTTGCCTTGTCGTGCCGTGTATCCAGCCTTGCCTTCAATTCCTTGCCTTGGACTTGCTTTTGAACTTTAGAAAAAGACTTGGACATTTCCCCACTCAAACTGCTTGGAAGTTTGAGTGCGTTTCGGTTTTTGGATTACAAACTTTAAACTCTAATATTATATATTGGACAATATATTACTGGACTATATTTGACCTTTCCTGGAAGGTCTATTGATGAACTATACCTTCTGCTTGTTTTCGTTTTAATTTCTTAATTCCTTAATAAAGATATTAGATTGTTTATTGGCCTCGGTGTATTGGTTTCCAGTGCTCTCGCACAGTGGGTGGCTGAGGAGGACAGGCCGGGCCAGGCCGCGTGCCTCAATCTGGGCCTCTTTGTGCCTGTGAGGGAGGGGCTGGCCATATGGAAAAATCAGCGAAACAGCGAAACCGCAATAAGTGAACCACGAAGTAGCAAAGGAACACTGTATAGGAAAATTGTTCCAATTTTTGTCCTTCTCATACTGGCATATAGTCATGTCATGTACTTAATCTCCTTAAAAAGCCTGAAATGTCAGAATGATCATTTCACACAGAAAATATTTATTTATTTATTTATTTATTTATTTACTATACTTATACCCCATTGTTCTCTCCCCAAAGGGGACTCAGAGTGGCTTACAATTTGGCCACTTCAGTACCACATAGCAACACAGTGTATAAAACATCATATTAAAACAATATACAAATAAACATATAAATACAATAAAACTGTTAAAACTGTTAAAACCATCCTAGACTCGTGGTCATCCTTTATGCTACTGATTCATGTCTGTTCTGTATTGCACTTTTGCCCTATTCCCTGAACCCCTGGTTCCAGAGCTAGGACTTACCTTTTTCCTGAAGACCAGGAGGAAGGGAGCCAATCTAATATCATTGGGGAGGGAGTTCCACAGCTGAGGGGCCACCACTAAGAAGGCTCTGTCTCTCATCCCCACTAGTTGTACTTGCGAAGGGGGTGGGACTGAGAGCAGAGCCTCCCTGGCAGATCTTAACACTCTAGCTGGTTCATAGAGAGAGATATGTTCAAACAGGCAAGTTGGGCCAGAGCCATTTAGGGTTTTATAGGCTAAAGCCAGCACTTTGAATTGTGCTCAGTAGCAAATTACAGCCAGTGGAGCTGGCGTAACAGGGGTGTTGTATGATCCCTCAACGTCGCTCCTGTGAGCAACCTGGTTGCTGCTCGTTGGACTACTTGGAGCTTCCGAACAATCTTCAAAGGCAACTCAACATAGACTGTGTTGCAGTAGTCTATTCAAGATGTAACAAGAGCATAGACCACCATGGCCAAGTCTGGCTTCTCAAGGTATGGGTGCAGCTGACGCACAGGTTTTAATTCTGCAAAAGTACCCCTGGCCACCATTGAAACCTAGGGTTCCAGGCTCAGCAATGAATGCAGGAGGACTCCCAAGCTGTGAACCTGTGGCTTCAGGGGGAGTGTAACTCCATCCAGCACAAGTTGTAACCCTATACCCTGTTTGGTCTTTTAACTGACCAGGAGTACTTCCATAATATGAAATTACTCTGTATCTTTGCAGTGATCAACAAAACATAGATATTGTAATAAAATCTTAAAACTATTACATTTATTACATTATCCCAATTAACTGTCAATAAAATCCACAATAGTCAAATGCTGAAGTTCTGTAACAATGTCTTTAAATGCATTCTTGCTTGTGTTAATTGGAAATATGATGCCAAGCCATGGTTTGCAACAAAGTTATATTCAGAAAAGAATTTTAGGAAGCCTTTAAACATCACTACAGTAAAAATACTGACTCTATTGTAACTTCTTATAACGTTTGAATAACTAAAATACTATAACCACTGTTGCACCCCAGCCGGGGGTCCACCTTGATCGCAAAATACACCACAAAAGCAGGCTTGGTATAAACAGTTTATTGGCAAAAGAGTAGCAAAGTAAAAGAAAAGATAAATGTATAAGAGCAAAAAAGAACCATGAGTCCAAAAGCCAGCCCTTAAATCCCTAAATAGCATGAACAAGATTCCCAGAGCAAAATCCAAACGTAAGATCCAAAACTAGAACAGAGATGCCAAATATATTCCAAAGACACAGTAAAACTTGAGCAAGACACTGGAAGCTTCACCAGGAACACGTCGGAAGATCATACCAAGAAAGCAACATTGCTTGATCTGAGAGTCTGTCCCAAACACCTTTTCTATTTACCCATTTTTACAAGACATAAACGCATTTCTATGGCCTTGAGCACCCTGTCTCCTAGCCAAAATTCTAAGAGAACGCCTCAGAGGCCGGTTTCTCATAAGCAATCTAGCATTCCAGTCTAATTGCTCTTCCTCATTATCACTAACTGAAAGTGAGACACCTGGCAATTGCTGGTTTTCCACATCTCTTCCTGAAAGCTGCGAATCTCTCACACTCACTCCACCAACTAGCATGTCAGGGTCAGGCTGATCTGTAAGCTGAACATCACTCACTCCCTTCTCTGTTGTGTCAGCCTGGCTCCCTGCCCGTGGGATGCTTGAAGTCTCATTCAAAGTCTCATTCTCAGACTACAAAACCCCAAATCCATCTTCATCATCAGGCTGAGTCACAACAACCACTGAAAAGCTGCTGATAGAAAGACAGACTGCCAATGACTATCTAATGAGGATTCAACTTTTAAATGGCAGAAATTCAATTAAGCGATTTTCCTAATGTTTTAAACATACTTTTTCTAGCATGATTATCTATGTTGAAAAAAGTACTAGTGTGAAAAGTGTCTCCCCTGAGATAAGATACAAATCTTCCATGTCAATGCAAGCCTTTTACTTTTCATCTGTCAAAAACTGTTTGTGCTCCACTTTGGATTGCTCCATTAGTTGTTTCAAGTGCTCAACACAGAAGCCCTTATCTTGAGAAATGATGGGAAAAAGATAAGGCCCTTCAGTAGTCTGCTCTGTATATAAAATGCATCAGTTCTTGCATCTGTTCATTACCACTGCTCTGTATGCTACAGCTTTTAAAACTAAATAAACTTGGTTTGCTGAGCTGTAATGCTAATCATACTTAAATCTTTCAACACACTACCAAAAACTCAGCACTAATAGCTTCTTCATTTCGAAACTTGGTTCCTTTGGACTATCGGTAACTGTAGGAAATCAATCGTTATCCTTGAGGCAGTGTGTTAATGTACATTTTTGGTGTGGTTAAGGCAAAAAATATTTTTGGTGGTTAGAAAAATAATTAATTTTCAGAAAAGAAGTGTCAGAACTTCATAAGGCTAGTGAATCAAGTCCTCTTGTTTTCCCCACCATATGTTGTAATTTAAGGATGAAACAACCTGTACTACAAGGTATATTAAGATGGCTGCATGTCTGAATTTTAAGAATTTAATATGCCAGGAGCTGTGTGAGGAATGAAACATTTCAGATTCTGAAAGAAATTAGAATATGCCTCAAGTAGAAACAATCTGAAAGTGTCTATTATCTGAGACTGTTAGATCATAACAATGGCTATAATTAGAATTTGTGCAATGAATACCTGCTGTTGTTGCATCTCATTATCTGAGTAGCAAAGTAAACCCCACAAATCCATAGAAACATATGGAAGGAATTTGCATGTGATGAGCTACACCTTCCTCCCGTTTGAAAATCAATTTAGTTTTGAGTCATCAAAAAAGAACGGTATTATCTTTGTAAAAACAATTCATGCCTCTCTGACATTAGCGACTATGTGGCAGAAATAAATAATTTCACTTCTTTTAACTAACAACATATATAAAAACACCAGCTTTCTGTGGGAGGATGACACATCAAGTTAGTTTAAAATGAACTGGAGGTAGAATGACACACCTTGTCTGAGTACCTAATGATTCAAAAGGTAGTATCATCACCATATAAATATTACATAGTGGAAGTAAAGCTCTAATGGGTGCATGGTAAACTTGAAGTCAGAACACTCAAAATGTGCAAAATATGAATAGACTATGAATGACATCTGGCATGAAACCACTGCTAGTTAGCATTCTGCTTGTTAGTGGAGTGCTATTTCTTTTATTTAAAAGTGAACTCAAAATTCCAAGCTAAAAAATTATCTTCAACTGAAAAAAGAAGTTAAAATATAAGCTCATACTTTTCAGAAAAACAATATCCCCATATGTGCCTATTACCCTTACTATATGAAAATACTGGAGATGGCAGTATAAGAGTTTTGAGTCAATGACTCAGTTCATATGTAATGGAAAACTTTTGTTTATATTTACCAGGGCTAGGAAAAAACCAGATAATTAATTCATCAGGTTATTAACTAAATTTTGCCTAGTTCATTAACGTTCTTTTGGCACAGAATTGAATACTATGCTTTAATGAGTGTAATAATAATAAAGTACAATCCCTGTATCAATAGAGGTACATCCTTGGACTTTGTGTGAACACAAGAAACCATGGATAACAGCAATCCCTACTGAAATGGATGACTTTTTGGGCAATAATGCCTTAGAATCATGCTGGAGGAATTATATATCTATAGAGGATATCCCTTGTTGAATACGGATAAATGTGGATACCAGTCCCATGGATGTGGGAGTTGTTCTCTGTGTTATAAAGAATGGTAATTTTTGAACCAGAGATAATACTTCTCTAGATTCTCTAGATCCTCCAGCACAACTCTATGGGCATTGATCACAGAGAGAGCTGGAATGCATACTTAATCCATGAGTAATCAAATTCAAAAAAGTAAAACCTGAAAATATGGAAGGATAACTCTACAACATTATGGTTCCATTTTGAATGCTAAGTTTCCATCCAAAATTTTCAGTTGAGGGTGGAGTATTTAAAAATTTCAGCAAGAAATGTCTGGTGCTTCACCAAATTACAAACGCCTGGTTTTCATAATTCCATGGGAGTTAAAGTGGACTCATTATGGTATAATCATGTTGTGCGAAATAGTCTATGATATGAGATGGAATTGTGTGGAGAACTAATTTGTTAAATTAGACTTCAAGCAATATTGTAGGCATGAGAGGATAGTTTTCACCACTCTTTCCTCACAATCAGCTTTCTAGCCACTTAGATTCAGTGGATCACATGCTTTGAGGGGATTAGTGAGATTGGAGCAATTAATTTGGAATAAACAGTTACCTAAACCCATGCGCTTGGCTACCTAGAAGTAAAGCCAGCTGTAATCCTTTACTGCAGTTATTATTGATTTCACAGTGGTAGGATAATTAAATGGAAAGTTTTTCTCCCCCAATTTATCTTTAATAAGGAAGACATTTTTATTAAAGAAATACTGACAAAGGGAAGGGCAACATTAAAAAGGTGAAAACATACAATTCAGTGAGAAAACCTAATTGAACAGATAGTTGGAAGAAATTTTATGTTTTAGGACAGCCTTTCCCACCTGACAGCTTCAAGACCTGTTTTAGTCACACTATCCCCAGGTAACAATTGAATATAGAGATTTGTTCAATTGCAACCATAGATGAGAATTTATTAAATTTTTTAAACAGCATGTTATCCAGCAATAAAAGATAATTCATTCAACAATTTTAGATATTTGGGGTGGGGTGGATTACACCTCACCCCATGCTTCTACACTGTCCATATTTTCATGTATAAATATTTTTCCTAACCAGGAAGTAGCCATAAACCATGTTTAGTTTGAAGGGAAAGACCATTTTTTCCTTCATGAAGGAAAGTGGTCTTCCCTACCTAAACTTGGCAATAGTTAATTCCATGACCCAGAAAGAACATGGAGTGCTCTTTCACACATTCTAAGAAATAAATACTAAAATGCAAAGAACTTGAGAGCAACATTAGTCCCATGGGTTGCTTTCTTGTCATTAATCTAAACCATGAAAGTGTATGGTTTTAGAAATGGCTCCTGAAATAAATTAATTTCATTAAACCATAGCTTGATGCTGGCTTCTTTCTGTAGTTAAGATTAAGTGCATAATTCTTCATAACTCTATTTGCTGACAAATAGGAATAAAGAAACAGGACAACAGACATGGAACAAACTAAGGACAGCTTTATAAATTGTTACCAATTTAAATGTATCTTGGTGGCGGTTAATCAAATTTGGGGGAGCAAATTTGATATGGGGGTTGCTGAAGTAGCTGGTCACCTTTACTTGAGCCTCCAGCTTCACCTGAGCTAAACACCAAAGCCCCTAAGAGCTATAGTGAAAGGTTAGTTAGAAGGTGGAAGTCCCCAAACCACTCCCCCCCCCCCCTGTCACGACCCAGGCTGCAGAGCACCAATAACCATACACAGAGGCCAGAATCTATCTAATATCTTTATTAAGGAAATATATAAAGTAAATAAAAACAAGTATAGGAAATAGTCCAGAAGTAGACCTTTCAGGAAAGGTCAAAATTAGTCCAAAAAAGCAATGTCCAATATGAAATATTAAGATCCAAAGTTGTAATCCAATAACCGAAACACTCACTTGCCAAGCAAGTGAGGGGAGATGACAAGGTCCTTTAGTCCATGAACTTGAGCAAGGCTAGGAAATAACTTGATTCTTGGCACACAAAGCTTGGTTCAAGGCAACAAGGAAACGAGGAGCAAGAACAAGATCCGTGGTAATTACTTGGCGAGGTCCGGGAAACAAGGCAAGATCCGGGGAGAAAACAAGGCTGAGAACGAAGGCTTGGAACAGGAACAAAGGCTTGAAAGCAGGAGTAGCTGTCCACACACGCTGCTCCGGTAGCTGACGAATTGACTCTGCAAGATTCCTTCGGGAGCAAGGAACCTAAATAGGCCTCGTTTTCCCACCAGAGAACACTTCTCTGGGGAATCAGAAACGAAAGTCAATCTCTGTGTCCAGATGCATGACTCCCTAAAATTTCTCATGGAAGCAGGCTTAATCATCTGAATGCTTTGCTGCAATTCTCAAGCTCCTGCGATTAGCTTGTTGCACTCCTTTTTGCTGGAGATAATAATTACGGCGAGAAAAAGGGGGAGATTTCGACTCAGGGCTTGTTTGGCAGATTTCTGGAAGACAAACCTCCTGCAGGTGCAAAGGCTCCATTTCTGGCTGGGATAGTTCCTTTTCTGGCTGAAATGGTGGAAAACCCAAGTTTTCCTCTTCATCTGTCACAACAGCACTAGGAACAGGACTACATGGCCCATGAGTCATCACACCCCCTGGTGAGGGCAAAAAACCATCTCCAAAGACAAAAGATTCTTACCAACCCCCAGATCACCTGATATGTTCAAAATTCCCAACCAACACCAACAATATGCCAGTATGTTTATCACCAAATCGAAACTCCTCCAATACCTGTGTGGAAAACTGTTTAAATTGACACTGCCTTAAGCCTTTATCTATGTGACAGTGTCACAGAGGAAAAAAGCTTGGAAAAAGAGGAGGGAAATTTCTACCGAGTCCTGAAGCGACCGTTCTTATTTAGACTGCAAATGGCAGTCTAAATAATAATGATAAAATTATAAAATTATAAACTTATAAAAGTTTTAGTCTTAAGCATCAGAACTATTATCTTGTACTCAGAGAACTCAAACAGTCCAGTGATGTGAAACAGCAACAACTATACACAAATGAAAAATGTGTTTTAATAAAGATGAAAAGTTTTTTTTAAAGTTTTGGAATTGAAAATTATGTTATAAAAGTGTAGAAAGCAAAATCTTCAAATATAATATTTAAATCTTTTATATTTCCATAATATTGACATGCTACTAAAGTCAGATTTGAAATACTAGAGTACATCTAAATAAATCACTGAAGAACATATAATAAGCAATGTAAAAAATGCAAATACTTATTAGTAAAATGTTATTCATTTGTATGATGCAAAGTAGATATTTGCCATTATCATGAACACATATTTCCTGATCAGAATTATTATAAGAACAGCATCCAAAGACATTCTATGATAGTTTGGGGATATTTATTATCATAACCTGAAGATGACAAATTGTCATAATGATTAGAAATACAAAGGTTTATCTCTGACTTGGCAGATTTAATAATGTAGTGCTCACTGGAGGGTCCTTATGATTTAAAGCTATTACTTGCATTCACTCACTGCAACACAAATAATTATAATGAAAGTACAGGAAATAGGAGTGCTCTATACCACAGAGCAGCCAATATGACTTTTCTCAATTCATGCAACTTTTGAATGTTTGACTCATTCTTTTATTTCATTTCAAATTTTAAAAATTGATTACATTGTGGATTTCTATGAGTACACTGTAATGATTTGGTAGGTTTATACTGCCAAGAATTGCACTTGTTTCATAGAAGTGTGAAAACTTTTGGATATCTAACTTGTGATGTGCATATTACACAATATTATTATTCTGTGCAGGAATGAAATTTTCAAGCAGTTCAAGGGCTGACGTAAAACATTATCATCATATTTATAGATGTTTTGTAATGAATTCACATTATTCAGACTGCTTTTACAATGACAACAAAACTGTCTGTCATAATATAAACAATATTTTTAAATATTCACCTGGTAGAACATTGTTAATGGGGCTCAACATGCAAAATCTCATAAGCAGAGAAAGACACAGGATCACCAAAATAAGATAGTTCCTAAAAATGAACTGAAATAAGGATGGGAAGGGGGAAAGTGAAAAGATTAATGTGGACAATGTATACTCTATAACCTGAGTATGGCCATTAAGAAAATAATATCCTATGTTAGATGAACACTTTCTCTTTGATAAGTCTGATAGGTCAGGAAATAAATGGCTCCAAGGGATGGGTCCAACCTATTCAAAATTTAAAATTTATCACAAATAGGGTGGTTGTATGTTTTCCAGGCTGTATGGCCATGTTCCAGAAGTATTCTCTCCTGACGTTTCACCCACATCTATGGCAGGCATCCTCAGAGTTTGTGAGGTATGGAGAAACTAAGCTAGGAAGGTTTATATATCTGTGGAAAGTCCAGGGTGAGAGAAGAACGCTTGTCAATTGGCGGCCAGTGTAAATGTTGTAATTAATCACCTAAATAAGCATTGAATAGCTTCATCTCCTGGCTTCTTCCTGCCTGGGGGAATCCTTTGTTCAGAGTCGTTAGCTGCCCCTGATTGATTCATGTCTGGAACTCCTCTGTTTTCAGAGTGTTGCTTCTTATTTACTGTTCTGATTTGAGTTTTTTAATACTGGCAGCCAGATTTTGTTCATTTTCATGGTTTCCTCCTTTCTGTTGAAGTTGTCCACATGCTTGTGGATTTCTATGGCTTCTCTGTGTAGTCTGACATGATAGTTGTTGGAGTGGTCAAGCATTTCTGTGTTCTCAAATAATATACTCTGTCCAGGTTGGTTCATCAAGTGCTCTGCTATGGCTGAGTTCTCTGGTTGAGTTAGTCTGCAGTGCCTCTCATGTTGTTTGACTCGTGTTTGGGCACTGCGTTTGGTGGTCCCTATGTAGATTTGTCCACAGCTGCATGGTATATACCATGCAGTATACCATGCAGCTGTAGACAAGTCTACATGGGGACCACCAAACGCAGTGCCCAAACACGAGTCAAACAACATGAGAGGCACTGCAGACTAACTCAACCAGAGAAATCATGGCCATACAGCCCGGAAAACATACAACCATCCTGTGATTCCGGCCATGAAAGCCTTCGACTACACATTATCACAAATACTTTGAACTCTGAACAAAAATCATTGCAACAGTTGCAATGTCTTTCAGAAGACAGTGTATTTTGCACAAAATATGTTAAAATGTAGATTTTGTGTAGAAAGAAATGATGCTTCTCCTACATTGTAGAGGAATCAGTATATTTCTTTAAGTTGCATTGTTGTTGTTAGATACTTGCAAGTCATTTTAGCTCATGGTGGCTATGGCAACATTAGTACAGGGTGTTCTGAGGCTGTGAATTGTCCAGAGTCATCCATAGAGTTTTCATGACCAAGGGGGATTAATAGAAATTTGGTCTCCAGAATTGTAGTCCGCCAATCAAATCAATACACCAAGCTGGTTCTTTATCATATTTCACAGATTTCATTAATTGCGAAAAGAACAATACTTTTTGAATATCAGCTTCTTTTTTGAGTGGAAGTTATATGTTTGTATTAAATGCAATATTTCATTATTTTAAGCTCTTGAGATCGAGAAGCAACTCTCTTTTAAAGTCCTGGGGCTTGGGAGGGTGTGTGCTGGATTTGCCTTCCAGTGAATGACTAACTGGGTTGAACAACCTATAGCTTTGGATGTCTCACAGGGTTGGGTGTCTTGCCTAAGGGACAGACTGAGGAGGAGAGCATGGTCTAGTAGTAGTAGTAGTAGTAGTAGTAGTAGTAGCAATCCACTTTTTCTCTCCCAAAGAAAACTCAAAGCTAACACTAAAAATCATACAACAAGCTGAGATTAGCTAGATATGTATCAGATTATTCCCCCCAGTTCTTTACTCATTCTCAGTCACAGCTCACTTAAATAAGTTGCAGGTCAAATGAAATGGCGTTTGTTTAGCCCAATTTTCTGTTTCTGGTCCCATTATGTTATGCCTGGCCATCAAAGTTGTCCCATGCATTAACAAGAACTACACTGTATTGTCAAAAGCTTTCATGGCCAGAATCACTGGGTTGTTGTGCAATTTCCGGGTTGTATGGCCATGTTCTAGCAGCATTTTCTCCTGACATTTCACCTGCACCTGTGGTTGGCATCTTCAGAGGATCCTCTGAATATGCCAGCCACAGATGCAGGCGAAATGTCAGGAGAAAATGCTACTAGAACACAGCCATACAGCCCAGAAACCACACAACACCCCAAAAACTTCAGCAATATTTTTTCATGGCTTCATGAGAGTACAAAGGGGTTTGTGAGGAAAAAACCCAACAGCAATCCAAACCCCAAGTTTTCTGTACAGAAAATAAACCCTGTATTTTTTTTAAACGAACAATTTTCCCAAATGAAGTTGTAAAGTACAAATTACACAAAGGCTCTTATATTCTCATGGAGCAGAGAGGCAAACAACAACACTGAAATATTTTTTCTTTCATGTAGGAATGAAATAACCCATCTATAGTGAGTAGCCATTAACATTTTGCTGCCATTTCCTTAACCAAAGAAAGTTTCCACAAATATAAACTTATGATAAACACATTTCAGTAATCTAATCTGGATATAATTGAGATGTTTGTTAACATGGTTGGCTCAGGAATGCCAGCTGAAGCAGGGCAAACTGGCACTGTAGACCACTGCTTCCATCTGTCTATCTAAATGCAAAATGAAATTCAGAAAAAGATCCAACAGCAAACCTATGTCTCCAGGCTTGCCAGTTCTCCCCAGGTTGAATAAGAATACTTAATGAACATTATTTGGGTATGTTCCCTCAACCTGTAAAAAATTCACATAACAGAAGCTTCATTGAGCTGAACTTTACCAGACTGCCAAAATAAATACTTTGGATGAGATCTATACACTACCATGTACAAGACACTGTCGTTTTTACAATTTTCTTTTAAGACTAGAAGTCTTTCTGGGCATGTCTGAAAATGAAAATAAATTATAAGTATTTTTAAAAATACAAATGCATTTAATTTCTTAGTACTATGGAATAAAAAAATTATAATTCTAGTACACAGAAGAATGCAGATCTATACAATTCCAAATCCATGAAATCCTCATGAAAGACTAGCTGACAGAGTTCAGGTAAATTCTTATACACATTACTAATGTGTCCAAGTAATTTTAAAATAACACACAAAAATAAAGATGATATGTCACTGCTACTAATTATCATGTATAGGGGATTCAATCAGAAAGAATAATAAGAAAAAACAATTCATATAGAAGAAAACTTTATATTCAGCATAAATGAATTAAGTATGAAAGCTTTCCTGCACCACAAGGCATGCAAAATTAAATCCAGGTAATTAAATTCTTCCATAAAACATGCTTCAGTTGCCTACAGAATCGGTATTGCTGTTCTAAACAGTGTTAATTTTCATCATTTTCTTATCACTTACTTTAAGAACATTCTCTAATACGGTAATCAAAGTGACAGAAACTCGTATTTTGGCTTAATTTTTATGTATACTACTTCTATTGTACTAGGCATCAAATATGTAGCATTCCACAAGTTTTATATTCTATCACTTGTTTTATGAAATGCATCAATATAACAAAATAGGTATTTGAAGATGTTAATAGCAGTTGTGAAGGTTTTATGAATATGTTTTTGAATTAATCAGACCAATATGAAAGTTGAAAAACAATAGGATACAAATACTAGTTGATATAATGAACTTACTAGGTAGTGCCATATACAAGTCCAACCAAATTTGTGAAGGGTAGAAAGGCTTCAAAAAACACAAGTCCACTTTATGGCAACTGGGGCCATATCTACACATGACAAGTTAATTTGGTGGCATTTGTGCCCCGTAGCTACACTGGATCCAGCATGTATCTGTTAAATCCAGGGCCATGTGTCCAGACAGTGCAGCCATCCCATTCTAAGCCCATCTTCTCATCAGCATGGTATCACCACAACTTTTTGCCAGCCACAAGGCTTCATGTGAACACTTTGCTGTCACCTGATGTATCTGCTGAGAACATAAGAAGCCATCCTCATAATCAGAAAAGAGAAGTGCAGAGTAACTCCTCCTTCTTGCTGATTATGCAAGCATCCCATTCTGGTCCCAGAGGCAGACACAATGGTGGGAGATCTGAGAGATGAGTGGCTGTAGTGACATAAGGACAATCTATTTCATTTCCAGTACTGATCAGTGCAAGGAAAGGTTGATGGTGGCAATGTAGATTTGAATAGAAATGTTCCAGCTGTCCAGATGGCTGGGAAGGCCCAGGATATTTGAGAGTTTCCTGCAAACTCCAGGGTATGCATGACTTTACTTAAAGTGGAGCAAAATTTCGTTAAGGACAAAAGAGTCAGGATACTTACTGCAAGTTACTGTGCATTATGTAAACTGTGAGCGATGGATTTGATGTGAGTCCAGTTTCTTTATAACCCCTAAAGCAGTGCTAATCAGCATACTCTGCTCACTCTGAGCCCAATCTAAATCACTTCTGCAAAGGCAGACAGAGAATACTGCTTCATCCTTCCACTTTTGGCATGCTTAGAGAGTGGTGGTGAACAGACAGCCATATAAGAAAAGGTTTGGATCTCTTAGGCCCCTTAGACATATAAAATTCAGATTATCTGCTTTGAACTGGCAGTGCAGACTTATAATCCAGTTCAAAGCATATAATGGGAATTATCTTCTTTGATAATCTAGATTATATGGCAGTGTAGAAGGGGCCCCTGAGTCAAAAGACCTGTCCTGGTATGTGGATTTTGTTCAGTATCCAATCATCACGATCCTTCACATTAGCTCTGCCCATATTCTCTAATTTTTATAGATGAAAACTGTGACTCAAGATGATCAAGCAACATCAGAGTGCAGTAAAAATGGCAAAAATTCTTAACAAGGAAGAATTCACAAGCACTGGAAGATTCTGCCCATTTCCTCTACACCTCCTGACTTAACGGAATGCAAACCACTTTTACACTTTATCTTATACAGAGACATAGTTGGGAGGTATGTTTTCCAGATGTATCAAAGAGAGATGTCCATGGTCCACTGTAGGCACACTTCCTGGGCCATCCTGGTCAAATTTTGGTTCCTTCCCAATTTAGCTATCACTGCCACTGTATTATCTACATCAAGTAATGGCATTGTTTTTTTGTTTTTGTTTTTTTGGTGCCCAAAGCACTTTCTTGATCCAATTGTATTGCAGATGCAGATCTTTCAAATAATAGATGGACATATTATTAGGAAAGACATGACACATATATCAAAATAGATTATGTTCTAGGGAAAAATATAAACCAATAATTGATTCTAGAGGCAAAAACGCTTCCAATACATTTGTCGGATCATGCACCATTAAGAGTAAAAGTAAAATTAGAAATAGAAAGAAAAGAAAGAACCTGGAGATATAATATAACTTTAAGCAGTAGAGAGGAAGAATACAGAATTATTAGGAAAGAAATAAACAAGTATTTTGAAGCCAATGATAATGGACAAGTAACTAAATATATAATTTGGAATGCAAGCAAAACAGTGACAAGGGGTTACTGAATAAGTTTAGAGGTAAATCTCAGAAGAAGATGGAGGAATGAACAGGATGAGATAATAAATGAAATAGAAACCCTGCAGACCAAACATAAAAGGACTAAGGATAGAAAGATCTGGAGAGACCTAAAGGAGAAAAAATCAATTAGAAGCATTTGAGGAAAGGAATATACAGTATAGTCTTGGTTATCCAACATAAACGGGCGGGCACAATGTTGGATAAGCGAAACTGTTGGATAATAAGGAGGGATAGGCCTCCTCTTGCTCACCTGCCCTCCCTTGCTCTCTCGCTTATTATAGCCTACCCTCCCTCCCTCCCTCTCTCACTCACCAGCTGGATCTTAGCAAGGAGGAGGGAGAGGGAAAAAGAAGGCAGGTGAATGAGTGAGTGATAGAGGGAGGGATGGCAAGCTGTAAAAGCGACAGCAGTGGCAGAAAGATGACCCTGGAAGAGGCAGCCAGGCTCCTGCTTCTAAGACCGCTGTTGACTTTGCAGCCTGCCCTCCCTCCCTCTCTCACTCATCTGCTAGGTCTTAGTGAGGAGGAGGGAGAGGGAAAAAGAAGGCAGGTGAGCGAATGAGTGAGAAAGGGAGGGAGGGCAGACTCCTGCTTCTAGCTGTCACTTTTGCAGCCTGCCTCCCGCCCCCTCTCACTCATTCACCCACCCTCTTTTACCTTCTCCCTCCTCCTCGCTAAGAACTGTCGGATAATCTGGAGTGCCAGATGAGCAGAAGTCAGATAACCAAGACTCTACTGTAATGAGTAAGTATCTATATGTTAAAAGCTACTCCCAAAGTTGGAATATAAAATCAATGAAGAGGATGGCTTACTATTTGAAAAAGAAAAAGGAAAAAAATGGGTAAAGAGATTGAAAGATGAAAATGGGAAATAATAAGAGGAGCAAAGTAAGATTAGGAAAATAATGGCAAAATATTATAAACATCTATATAAAGAGGAGAGGGTAATGCAAGGCAATTTAAATATCAGAGAAAAAATGCAGAGAAAGAAAGAGTTATTAAACCAACCAATAACACAAGAGAAAAGAATAAGCATAATTAAAGGGTTAAAGGAAGCTAAGTCACCAGGGCCAGATGGATTTCCAGCAGAATATTAGAAAGCATATATGGAACATTTGGCACCACACTTAACTGAGGTGTTTACTGAAATATACACTAAGCAAAAAGTCCCCCTAACATGGAAAGTATCAGAAATTATAACTACACCAAAAAAGGGAAGAGATTTAATGCAACCAGGGTCATACAAACCTATTAGTCTATTCAATTAGGATTACAAAATATTTACAAAAATGTTGGCAAAAAGATTGGCAATGATAATGCCAAAAATAATGAAAGAAACATACAATCATAGAATCATAGAGCTGGAAGAGACCTCACGGGCCATCCAGTCAAACCCCCTGCAAGAAGCAGGAAAATCTCAGAAGATCAGTATGGATTTGTAAAGGAAAGAAAAATTGGGGATCCAATAAAGATGTAGTAATTACAATGAATTACGCAAATTCAAATAAGAAAAAAAAATTGAATTCTCAAATTGTACATTTATAAAGAAGAGAAACATCATGTCAGGGAAAGAATCTCATTTTGTAGATGATAGTAACTATCGTTTCAAAAGAAACAATGACTACATTCAGACATGCTCTTTCAGATGCAAGAAGGTCTTCAAAACCCCCACAGTTTTCATAGGCTATTTGTTGGTAAAATGTATTGATATGGTATGAAATTGTGCTTAGAGTTTAAAGCTGTCTCTGTGTGTAATCCATTAGTGAAGAGGTTAAATGCATTGAGTGGGAATGAATTGCTAGAGCATAACTTTTGGGAAGTTCCGCTTTGTAGTCGGATATACTTCAGTTTTAAGATAAGTCTGGAATGTGCTCACTCCTGATGCGCACTCTGATGTAGTCAGACATAGCCTGGATATTGTCGGTATACTATGTAAATAAGTTGTAAATAAAGTTTGAGCTGCTTTTATAGCTGAAACTGAAGGAGTCTGGAATTTATTCTGTCAGTTCTGAGCAGACAGCCAGAATAGTCAGAGAGGAATTGAGACCAAGAAGGTAATTTGTCTCAATCAACCAACGGACACTATTTACAATCTAGGCCTTGAAAATCACAATTTTTTCTGTGCAGGAAACAATCTAAGCAGAAATATTAATTGTTGAATAGAAATGTATTTTGCATAAAACTTGTATATGGTTGATTTGCACCGAAAATAGGATTAATATTTCTACACTCAGATACTATTTTTACCAAAAAAAAAAGAGAGCTGGTTCCTTTATAAAAAGAACCAAGAAATCAACCATTTCACTTCAGTCCAGGATTCATTTCATCACTGCTTTTCAGCAACCACTCCATTCTTTTGAATATTCTTTCCACTCCTGCCTCATTTTGCTCTGTTCTACATTTTGTATAATAGAAAAAGTTTTAGAATGTGATAGTGCTCCAAGCCATAGAAGCTCAACTGGCATCAAATCCCTGTGCTAGATTAAAATGTGCTTGTTCAGACATTTTAAGTTGTAAGGCTGCTTGATGTGTAATATGCTCTGTTATTTCCTTATTCCTCTGGCTTATTTGTATTATGCTGTTTCACTATTAATTTTATTTGTGGTGTATTTTAGCCTTTTCTATGTCACTTGCATGGTGTCCTGGTTTATCCCTAGGATGAAACATTGCAAAATAAACAATAAGAATAAATAATCCTACAGTAGGATTTAGTATAAGGAATGCCAAGCTCTCACTTTACTGTTCAACTCCATATACATACTGGATAGAACAGCAAAAATTTCAGGTATACTGTGTTTGGCACTGCTTGTATGTGTATTGTATTGTAGTGTATGCAAGTGCATCACGATTTCTACTATGTCTGAATGTATTTGAGGGGCATGGAGCTTGCAGTCCACTAATACAAAGCAATTTTCACCAAAGATATTTAAACTGCAATTATCTTCAATTTTTCTTAGGAAAAAATAATTCCACATGATTGTATTTGAACTAATATAGTGACTAGTACCTTATGACTGGCACTGTAATGAAAATTGCTTTGGTCCTCGTGACTGGATTTTTTTTCAATTGATCTCTCTTCCCCTGAAGACTCAATGAGGCATTTTGTAGGAGCCAGATTGGAAGATATTGCCACTATCCAGAGAGATACCCTTTATTATCAGAATAAGTGAGTGAGCAATCTGAAAGGTTACAGCTGCCACTCTAAAATTACTTTATGATAGGAAATCCCACAAAGTCCTCCAGACTACTTTCAATAAGAGGTTTGAGGATTATAGCCTATTATGTTTGCCTGCTTACTCAAAAAATGATTCACTTCTCTGTGTTACTTCAGTTTTATGCTATACTTCAAGGTCAATGGAGTCATATAAACCCATGTTAAATTGTGAAACTAGGTTCAACGGCCCTTGTAATAGTAAATGTTCTCTTAGGATATCATTGAGTAATGTACACAATCTCCAATAAATCTGAGAGCTGCATGCTTCAATTTTGATCAAAATTAAGTGCTAGCATTTTATTAGGATTCTGATTACAATATAAGGCAAGAAGGGATGGTAAAAGCCAGAACAATACATGACTGAAATAGTTCTTTAGATTTGGCATGCACCCATTTCCTACAAAGTAAGATTTTAAAATTGCATGCAGAATACTCTGTTTTCTTTTATTTCAGAATATAGAAAACCAAACAACTGGAGATAAAATGTATGGCAAGGAAAACTATAAGAAAGGCGATGCTTTTGTTATTCTGCTCCCTCTTTGTATTTCACACTTAAATATAGACCTAGATCACAGATTAAAGCAATCTGATGTCTTTCTGGTGTCCTACATATGTGTAGATTATGCTTGTGCATGGATTTGTTTTGGATGTTTGCCTTAAGCTGTTTTGGCTTGTTTGGACGGCCATAACGACAAGTGCTCTGCCATGTTTTGTTTTGTTTTAACCAAAACCCACCACGCAGCTGCCAATCACAGCTATCTTCAGTTTCTATTCAGGATCATACAACTTGTTGAGAGGCTGTTAGCTCTGCCTGTTGGGACAATCAGAATAGAAGAAAGCCGTGATGTATCGTATGCAAGCTGTGTCTATTTATTGGGGTGAGCACCTCTATTACTCAATTGTGTCCTGGCTCTAGAGAGAGATGCTCTGATTGCTGCAGTTAGATTGCCTTTTGACTAGCTCATTTGCAGCTTTAGCTTTTGGTTTGGCTCATTTAATCTAATTTTATTTTTGATTTTCCTAGATTTTTCGTTATTTTTTTTATTTAGGGACTGGGAGTTGGAAAGTACAGGTGGTGACTGCACAGCATTTGTGGAATTGGATGGATGGGTGTGCTTTTTTTTTGGGTGGCTCTGAGCTTTGAGTCACCCTTTAGCCTTTTACTAAAGCCTTTAGATACTTCTCTCCTTATATATTTTTTCTCATCCCTCCTCTTTTTTAGAAAGCACTTTTAAAAGATTAATAATAATAATAATAATAATAATAATAATAATAATAATAATTCCAGCAAATAGCAAAGCCTCATTCTCAGAAAAACTTCCTACCTAGTACTTACCTTTCCTCCTAAACTTACCACAAATACATAATAATTTCTTTCCTTTGCAATCTCATCACAAGTTCTCTCTGTTGCTTTATTATATTTTTCTCCGTACTCCCTGCCTGCTTTATTTCATTTAATCATAATGATTTCACTGTTGCCTATAAATAGTAAAACTATTGGGCTTCTGTGGAAGCTTTGCCAACACATGCAAGCAATCTGCTAGTAACATCCAGCTACAGCCAGCAGCCCCAGTCCCCATCTTCTCCAATTGCCAGCTGCCTGCCAGCCTGAAACTGAATTCATCTTTCTCCCCTAGACCTAGCAGCCCTTTTGGGGGGGATGCTTCTGCCTTGCCTTTCTGAATCAGTGAAGCTGATGACCTCCCATTGCCACCAATAGGCCAGATCTTGCTGCATTTTTCAGCTAAGGACTGAAAATGGCTTTTCAGATGGCGACCATTTTCGGGAGGTTTGCAAAAAAACGGATCTGCAGGTCTGCCGAAATTCGGATAACAGAAATGGATCGCAGTTCAGCCAAATTGCACAAGCCTAGTGTGGACCCATAATTCTCATGATATTCAACTAGCATGACATCTGATTGTTCCATATGGAAATGATGGAATTCAATTATTAGAGCATTTCTGAAGGGTAGAAAAATTAGGTGGCAGGACAGGTGGGCAGGTGGGAATTGGGGAGAAAAGGAATCTTTGCTTTCTGATGGTTCAGTATACACAAACTTTGTTTCATGCACACATCTATTTAAAGTATTTTACACAACCATCTTCAAGCTATGTAAGTATTCTATATATGAAACATTACTGAATTTCATATTTAGACATGGGTTCTGTCTAAAAGGTATCTTATTATGTACATATATGCAAATACAGATACAGTGTTTCAAAATCAGAAAAGTTCCAAATCCAAAATACTTCTGATCCCAAACATTTTGGATGAATATCACTATCTATATTATTATCTCCCTCCCAATTAATTGAGGATGCCACTTTTGCCCATGAATGTCTTCAGTTTTATTTATCTTTATGTTCATTTGGAAGAAGACAATATAAAGATTAGGAGGAAGTGGGGTTGAACCACTAACCAACTAGTTCTAAAACTCACGCTAATGTTAATTTTGTGAGAAAAAAGAAAAAGAAAAAAACACTACACACATAAAAAGTGTATTTTTTACCTTCAGGTAGGAGTTTGGGAGAAAAAAACAAAAGAGAATACCAAATCAAATAAAAGACAAGGTACATTCCTTCCTTTCTCCACTTCCTGATATGTCTTAAAGGTAGCAAAGGAAGAGAAGATTGCCAAGGACCCAGTTTCTGACAACTGGCTTTCTGAGTCAAGTATTCCTGTTGGCAAACCATTAGCTTCCAGTCTTTTCAAGGTTATCTGTTTTAACACTATGAATCCACTTATGGCTGTATCTTATGCAATCATAGGATTTTTAATTTGGTGACACACTGGAGGGCCAGCATATTGTAGTGGTCTGAGTGTTAGACATCTCCCAAAAAACACTGTGTGATAGGTTCACTTTAGGGTATTCATAAGTTGGAAATAACTTGAATACACACAACAAGAAGCACTGGAGGATCTCTACAGCTAGGAAAATTCAGTACCCTTCCAAAAGCTACAGATTTCTATAGGAAGCAGCCATGGCTGTTAAAGTTGAAACATAGTGCTATAATTGAGAAGCATGAAAAGGCTTCCAGGAATATCAGACAAAGGAGGTAGAAATTACAATAGGAAACACAGTTTTCGTTTATTTAGATATGACACTTGTTTTTGACTAACTTTTGGCATCTGAATCCAAAAATGACCTTTTTTCTATCACATCATCTTTTTTAAAGGTACAGGATACTCTCTCTTTGTCCCAAATATCATACAAAATGTACATGCAAAGGAAAATAAAGAATAAAATACCTGAATATACTGTTTATTTAGGGTTTTTTATTCACTCAAAAGCTATATATTGTTACTGTAAGTCAAATTGTGCACAAGTAGTAACGTTCTGCTACCCAACATACATATTAAGGAAAGAATTATGCTTATAGCTTTTTCCAAGTTTTTCTCATGCAGTCTTGATGCTGGGAGTTCTGAAGCCTTTTTGGATAGTCCCAATCTCATGCGAAATCATATAAATCATGCTGATCAAATCCCTTATGAACTAAATCATCTTCAGTTTCAAAATTCATCTTCATTGTTGCTGTCACTTAGTTCTTCACCATACTTCTTTTAAAAAAAAAGAAAAAAGAAAAAAAGAAGGTAGTTCAAGGAAAACTGTCACTTGGATTTCAGTTGAACGAGGCACTGAGTGTATAGCTAGTGGTAGGTTAGAATATTCTATTTTATATTAACTTTTCTTGTTATATCTGGACGTTTTCATTATAAAAAAGTAACAGACACTTGAATAATCTCTGAGCTCTCACTGAATGGCAATATATCACGTGTCCCCTTCATCCACATCCACAAACACACTGCTTGCACACCTTGTGAGGGGCCCAACACTTATTTCGATCACCATGTTTTACTTTAAAATGTGCAAAATAGACTTGCCTGACAAATGCATTGATGTTTGTCCTTTGACTGAGAATGGTGAAATTGCTATAAATATAGCAAAATAAATCAAGGTTCTTTTAGGAACTTATGATGAGAAATAGCAGAGGCAGACATGACCAGAAAGAAAGGAAATAAGTACATATATAAATACAAAATTAAATTCTGCTAATTCCTTGTATGCAGACAAGAACTCAGACTACACTTTGGGATATGGTTCCCTATATAGAGGGACATACAACTTTTCATCACACTGTCTCATGTGTAACTGAATAGCCTAGACAAGTATGAACTTTTTTCTGGTCTCCAAGGACATCCTGCACCCTTCCCCACTCGAGGGAGGCTTGTTTTCATCCAGTAGGAGAGCACTAGTGCTTTCCTCAACCCAGCCTAGAGTGGTCACATTAAAATAAGCTGTAGAAAAAAAACTGGACATGATAAGAGAAAGCTGTCTGTAGTTTTGAAACCAGCATATCTATTTAAGTCTGAAACAGCTGAAAAATCAAACTCAACAGGAATTATGTTTTAAAAAATTCCCCAGTATTATAGTTACTCCTTTAACAAGGCTTTGTCTTTGAGTGAGGAATCAACGGCCCCACCAGATTCATGTATTAAATAATTATCTGGCCTAATGTCTATCCCAAGTGTCTCAGGAAAACAACTTAGCTAGTAGAGCTCAACCATAATCACACAATTTGGAGTTGCAGCCAATCTGACAATCTAGAATAAAAATTCAGACAAGAACTCAATGCCATTGCTCAAGGAAGCAAGATAGGCACTTGAAGGAATTGCACCACTTTGAAAAATGGCAAAGGCTTTGCTATTGCTTTCCACTTAAAGCTTTTTTATATTTGTGGATTCTTGCCGTCAGTCTCTGGAAGAGGTCCATGATACAATGATAGTACTAATGAGATATATTGGTGCCCAAGAGACAAAAATATTGTGGGGCTAGGAACGCCTCAGTACCAGCACTGGATGCCTTTATTAGCAAGCATAGATCAGGAGAGGCAGGGTTTAGAGGACAGGCAATTAGTCTCCTAATAGCTATGCAACACATTAATGAAGGGGGAGGGAGAAAAAAGTCAAAGGACCTTGCAGTTATATCTTGAAACAATTAGGCCAGATACTTAGCCAGCCATCTGGTTACTTTAGGAAATGAGACCCTGCAGCAAATATCTCATTAACACTATGATGAAAGGAATAGTTGGAAGTTTATATTTCCTACCATAAAAAGGGACAGAGGATGTTTACTGGAAGAGCAGTTCTGAAAGGAAACTCAAATTTGGACCAAATAGGGAAAGTCCTCTTTACTTTTAGCAAGAAATAGGTTTTCCAAAATACACGATCACACTCAGTCATAAAGTCATAGGACTGGTTTCTCAGTCATTCAGAACAAGTATTGCAAGGATGAAACTTGGTTTACTTTTTCAATTTGTTCTGAAATGTAAACATAGTTTTGGATTTGTGAGGACCAGTCCTTTATCTAAGTCAGTGTGACCCGAACAAAGGAGGTTAAGAACTACTTTCTGTACATTATTATTCTGATTGATAATGAAAATAATAGGAGCACAGACATGAGCACATACTTGCATGTTTTCTCAGAGGCCTGACTCAAACAACAAGCAGAGTTCACTGTTCATACACAAGCTGTCAGCATCCATGTGTTCACTTACTATTTGTCAGCTGTAATGAAATGAGTGGAAGCAACCAGTTGAGATTTAATATTAAATAAAGCAAAAGTTGTCAGTCATATTGCAAATGATTCAAAATATTACCAAATTAAAGTGTGCTTATTTAGGCATATAGACGTTGGGAGTGGGGAAATGAGGAAAATGCTCTCAGAATTTTCCTCCAGTCCTCAAATTTCTTGCATTGTAAAGAGTGGGACACTGGAAATTATTCACATATAGAAATCATATTTTTTACCATCTTCACAATTTTTGGTTACTTCTTTCCAAGATAAAGTGAAACCATTGGTGAGCACCCTTTGGGTTCGGTCACTTAACCAATTAGAGATCCACCTAATAGTAGCATTTCCTAGCCCACATTTGACTAATTTGCTTACAAGAAGATCATAGGGCACTTTGTCAAAGGTCTTACTGAAATCAAGATATGCTACAGCCACAACATTCTCTGCATCTACCAAGCAAGTAACTCTATCAAAAAAATTAAAAAGATTAATCTGGCATGACTTGTTTTTGAGAAATTTGTGGCACTTGCCAAGCAACTTTGCTTAGAAAAAATAGGACACAATAACAAAGCTAAAAGTTACTTAGACCATTATCCACATCCTAGATAAATAAGTCAGAATAAATTTCTGTCCGTAACAGATATGGGGTGAGTGCATCCCATCAACTGCATGGATTTTTGATGTCCCAAACCATCTAAATCATTTTTCTAGTCTTTCTGGGAAGGGAACCCTGGACAAAAGTTTAGGTCCATAGGTAATTTCCTGGAAATTAGTTGTTACCTTCAACAGAAGAGACTTTGCACTGTTTGGCAGTGACCATCCTAGAATTCATACAGGGGATATCACCTCTCCCTCAATGCCACACCCACCAATCTAGATTATACAGAATGAAACTGTGACCTTTTCCATATGAAGCATTGGGTTGAATCACTAGCTCTGACAAGACCAAATTCAGCACTCAAAAGCACAATTTGTCAGTGGTATAAGCTTCTTCTGGCATGAAACAGCCTTACGTTAATTTCCCTGCTCCCAGGGATGCCTGCCATGTGAGAAATTCTAATTTTCATGTTCAGCCTCAAGTGAAGGGGCAGTAGGACAAGATGTTAAAACAGGAACCAAATGCAGTCTGTGGTCTGCCAGTTAGAATGCTTTGGAATGTTAAAAAAATCTCAGAGAAGAGATGGAGTTTATTTAAATTAGCACGGCTTTGAGCATAGTTTAAGACACACAGTAAGGCAAGAGTTTAATAAAGTAACTTTCAATTACTGTTTATTATGTTAAAGGCTTCCATAAATTAAAAACAACTTAAAATATTAAGCTGACAGATGGCTGCATTCAACCAGGCTATTTGCTTTTGCATTAAAACTCTTCTGGTTAATTTTGATACGGGATTAAAAGCAGCACAAATCTACTTTACAAAGGTATTACAGCCTCCTTCATTTGTCCATTTAATTTTGCACATGTATACAAGGTTACTAAAAAAATCTCCTTCTTTATTTAGCTCTTTACTTTTCATTTAACCTTTTTGTGCTTACATTCTCTCCAAGTGCTGAAGTACTGAATACCTTATTAAGTTTTGTGCTTTTGAATAAAATTATTTTAAATTACATTTCCTTGCTTCAGAGACCAAGAACTTAAACATTTTTGCACATGAAATAGATTATTATTAAACTGAATGCTTTCTTATAAATTAATTCCTGTGTAAAAGAAAGACAAAATCTTGATTTCAATCACCTCCACTGTTGACTGTGGTTCCCATATTTCCTCTGTATATAGTAGGCTTGTCCGATCGATGGAAAAAATGTTTCAATTCTCGTTTCTAAAGTAGGGGGTGCTGGCGCTTCGATATAGAAAGTATTTCCGAATTTTTCACCCAAAAATTTCGGATATTTCCGAAAATTTGTAATGATTCTTAATGTTTCTAAAATGGCGGACGCGCATGCGCAATAGCCAAAAAAAAAGGAAACCGGGGGGAATTTTACAGGGCTCTCCCGCCCTCATTTCTTGAGTTATCCTCATCAAATTTGGTACAGTGGGAGATCACATTCAACACTCTTTGCTCAAGAAATTGCAGAACGTTTCCTGTCTCCTATGAGTTTTGGCGAATTTTCATAACTTTTTATAATACATTATTTTTCAATATTTGAAGAAACCTGTTCCTGGTTTGAAAGTCTTATTTCCTGTTCAATTGAGTTCTTATCACTATAAAAGTCCCTCTTCTACTTATGTAGACTTTGGATTAGAAACGCAGCACACGCCAAGCAATGCCTTGGCAGGAGTGCCACTGTCCTTTGGAAACTATAAATTGCCTTTGAACCTTTTGATCAATGGTGCCACTGGCTGACCTTGTGATTGCAAAAATGAAACTCTGGCTGAGGACTTTGGATTAGAAACGCAGCACACGCCAAGCAATGCCTTGACAGGATTGGCAATGTCCTTTGGAAACTATAAATTGCTGTGGACCCTCTATTGAATCAAATCAATGTCTGACTTTGTGATTGCAAAATAAAACTCAGCCCAAGGCTTGGGATTAGAAACGGAGGGTGAGGGAAGCAATGCCTTGGCAGGAATGCACACGTCCTTTGGAAACTACTACTTCCAGTGAGTGTACCCTTTAAGGTTTAAAAAGAACGGCTGATTGCTGAAATAAAATAAAAGGCAGAGGTCTTTAGAAACAGAGCGTCAGGAAAGCAATACCTTGGCGTCCATGTCCTTTTAAAAATAAAAATTGCCTAAAGCCTCAGCAAGGACTCTGCAAGATCCCCCAAGCCAATTTCCCAAAAAATACACACAATATTGAGCCAGCAACAAAAGCCAGCCCTAACCCAGACCCAACAGCCAGAACACTTTGCCCTCTCTCTCCTCAATGCAGGCGGCTTGATCTAGCGCAGCACAAACCACCCTCTCCACTCGTAACCCAGCCCAGAATGGCTTGCCTGGGTTAGGGAGGGTTTTTTTTATAGAGATCTTCCACATGGATGCGGAGGACGCTAGCCCCCACCTTTTCCAGCCATAGTGGAAGTCTCTGATTGGCCAGGGAGCGGCAGCCATTTTAGGCTGTGCTAGGCTCCCATTCAAGTTAGGTTGCAGAAACAAAAAAAATTAATTTTTTTTTTAAAAAAAATATTAAAAAAATGGGGGGGGGGGATTTAACGAAACATTAAGAAACAATTAGAGAATGGGCCAATGACGGTTCGAATTACATTGCCAGTTGTGCCCAGGGAAAATGTCTCAATACTTGGTTCAAAAAGCGAGAACAATCTGAAATCATTCCGAATTAAGAATCATTACAAAATTTTGGACAACCCTAGTATATAGCAGTTCAAGGAGCTTTCAGATTATAGTTACTGCACTATGATTCAACCATTCCTATATCCAAAGGGATCCTGGGATAGTACTTTAATGTATACTAGAGCACTCTTCTTCAGAATTCTAATTACCATTCCATAGGATAGAACCATGGCAGTTAAAATGGAATCATAGTGCTTAGAATGAGTAGTGTGAAAAGACTTCAAGTCACAAATGATTTCAGTACAAGGAATTGGTTGAAAACTGAGTGAAAATGCCAATATTTAGTTTAGTTGAATGTCTTTGTGTTCCACCTTTAGTGCTCCATTTAAAAAACTAATTACGGTAAGCCTTTCCCATTGTTAGTGGTCTGAACTACTGTCAGAAGCCAAGGAATGAAAACTCAAGGAAATATGGCTTTCAGCAGAGCCAAGCAGACAGCAGACCAGATGGCTTTCTTATTTACTAGGCATGTGCAATCAATAAAAACCATTTCAAAAGTCATTACAAAATTAGGGGGCACTGGCGTAATATTTCTAAAGTATCATTGTGAACATTTCATTACTATAAAAAGAGTAATGAAAGTTTGTTACTGTCGCAGCTTGAATGAGTCTGAAATTTTGTTTTAGATGCTTCATGTGTTTTATTTTATTGTATTTTATACTGTGTTCACTTTTATGGTGTTTTTAGGCACCTTGTGCCATCTGTAAGCCCCCCCCCCACCCCCCCGAGTCCCTTTGGGGAGATGATGGCAGGATATAAGAATAAAGTCATTATATTATTTTTTTTTTGTTATAGTAATTGCACAAGTGGGGAAATTTCAGAGGCTCTTTACTCTGTCATTTTTACAGATATTGGGGTCAAACTTTCTACAATGGTAGAACACATTGACCACTATTACCCCATCAAGTTTTGAAATGTTTTACCTATCCACAGTTTTTTGGGGAATTTTCATTTTTTTATAAACAACATTTTTTAAAAAATAAAACTACAAGAGCTATCTCCTTGAATTTTATATACAATGACACACGATAGCGGGGGATTATTCCCCTCACTTTTCAGAAATATTCATACATCTACTGATAATAGGGATTTTTTTAAAGTTCTGACAAAAACATTGTTGTAACATCTACCTCATTGAATCTTTCTCATATTAACCAATAGAACTTCCATTTAGGGATTTCTTCTTAGCCCAGAACAGAGATTTACTTACTATAAGTATCAGTCAGTCATCAATTTTGCAGATTCAACAATGTATTGGAATTTTGGCTGGCTGCTGCTATGGAGGGACAAATTTCTCCCATATCCTGATTGGGGCTTTGTGATGCTGGGCCAAATTCTGGAAAATGAAGTTTAGGGCAGGGCCTTTTGAATTCTCTGGCATAGGACTCCTTACTTTCATAAACTAAATTTCCCTAAATTCTGTGCTTTCTCGGTCTCTTTCTCAGCGAACTCTGCTTTCTCCCTGCTGCTTTCCTTTCCTAATGGCGAGAAGTCATTAATTAGAAGAGAAAAGGCAGTCTTTTCAGCTTGCTCATGATGAAAATGAAACGGACCTTGGGAGGCTTCAGAACATCTTCCATCTGAAACTAAGACAAATCAAACATGCATTCTGGACTTTAAAAGAGCTGACTTCCAAAAAAATGAAGGAAATACTGAGCGGCATTCCATGGACGCCAATATTAAAAGACAAGGGAGTTAAGGATGGATCGGAGTTTTTTAAAAGTGAAATACTCAAGGCGCAAATGCAAACAGTGCCAACAAAGAAAAAGAAAAAACAAGACAAGTGCAAAGAAGCCAGAATGGATGTCCAAAGAACTTCTAACCAGGTTAAGACTCAAAAGAGACATGCACAAGAAGTGGAAAAGGGGAGAAATCATCAAAGAAGAATTCAAATGTACAGCCAACTCCTGTAGGGAAAAGGTTTGCAAGGCTAAAGCGTAAAATGAGCTCAGGCTTGCCAGGGACATAAAAAACAACAAAAAAGGCTTTTTTTGCCTACGTTGGTAGAAAAAGGAAGAACAAGGAGCCAATAGGGCCTCTGCAAGGAGAAGATGGGGTGATGGTGACAGGGGATAGGGAAAAAGCAGAACTACTTAATGCCTTCTTTGCCTCGGCCTTCTCACAAAAAGAAAGCTGCCTTCAACCTCAGCAACATGGAATGGATGAAGGATTAGGGGAAATCCAACCCCAAATAGGGAAACAAATTGTCCAGGAACACATGGCCTCTCTAAACGAATTCAAGTCCCCAGGGCCAGATCAGCTACATCCAAGAGTATTGAAGGAACTAGCTGAGGTTATTTCAGAAACACTGGCAATTATCTTCAAGAGTTCTTGGAGAACAAGAGAAGTCCCAACAGATTGGAGGAGGGCAAAAAAGAACGACCCAAGAAGGCAAAAAAGAACGACCCAAACAATTACCATCCGGTCAGCCTCACATTGATACCAGGAAAGATCCTGGAAAAAATCATTAAAGAAATGGTCTGCGAACACTTAGAAACAAATGCGGTCATTGCTAATAGCCAACATGGATTTACCAAAAACAAGTCATGCCAGACTAATCTGATTTCTTTTTTCGATAGAGTTACGAGTTGGGTTGATACAGGGAATGCTGTGGATGTAGTGTACCTGGATTTCAGTAAGGCCTTTGACAAAGTCCCCCATGACCTTCTGGCAAGTAAACTAGTAAAATGTGGGCTAGACAAAATTATGGTTAGGTGGATCTGTAATTGGCTAAGCAAACGAACCCTAACGGTGCTCACCAATGCATTGTCTTCATCTTGGAAAGAAATCACGAGTGGAGTGCCGCAGGGTTCCGTCCTGGGCCCGGTTCTGTTCAACATCTTTATTAATGACTTAGACAAAGGGTTAGAAGGCACGATCATCAAGTTTGCAGATGACACCAAACTGGGAGGAATAGCCAACACTCCAGAAGACAGGAGCAGAATTCAAAACAATCTTAACAGACTAGAAAGATGGGCCAAAACTAACAAAATGAAGTTCAACAGGGACAAATGCAAGATACTTCACTTTGGCAGAAAAAATGGAATGCAAAGATACAGAATGGAGGACGCCTGGCTCAACAGCAGTACATGTGAAAAAGATCTTGGAGTCCTTGTGGACAACAAGTTAAACATGAGCGAACAATGTGATGCAGCTGCTAAAAAAAAACCAACGGGATTCTGGCCTGCATAAATAGGGGTATAGCATCTAGATCCAGGGAAGTAATGCCACCCCTCTACTCTGCCTTGGTCAGACCAGACCTGGAATACTGTGTCCAATTCTGGGCACCACAATTGAAGGGAGATGTTGACAAGCTGGAAAGCGTCCAGAGGAGGACAACTAAAATGATCAAGGGTCTGGAGAACAAGCCCTATGAGGAGCAGCTTAAAGAACTAGGCATGTTTAGCCTGCAGAAGAGAAGGCTGAGAGGAGACATGATAGCCATGTACAAATATGTGAGGGGAAGTCATAGGGAGGAGGGAGCAAGCTTGTTTTCTGCTGTCCTGCAGACTAGAATGCAGAACAATGGCTTCAAACTACAGGAAAGGAGATTCCACTTGAACATCAGGAAGAATTTCCTCACTATGAGGGCTGTTTGGCAGTGGAACTCTCTCCCCTGGACTGTGGTGGAGGTTCCTTCTTTGGAGGCTTTTAAGCAGAGGCTGGATGGCCATCTGTCGGGGGTGCTTTGAATGCAATTTCCTGCTTCTTGGCAGGGGGTTGGACTGGATGGCCCATGAGGTCTCTTCCAACTCTACTATTCTATGATTCTATGATTCCAAAAACAAAAAAGTATTGGATGAGTTTTAATTCTTAAGCTTTTGGGGCAGGCCATGCCCACATGTCAGATATAACATTGTAACTATGAATTGAATGAATTTGATACGATTTACGACAACGAATGAAAAAATTGCACACCCCTAATATTTACATCTACTCTTGGAATACCGCCAAATGACAAGTGATGCCACTGAGTATTCATAACAGCATAGGAGAAGCTATCAGTCCAATATGATTAACTTTGAAAGGCAGGAATAGTTTTCCAGTGTCAATATTCTTTCCTAGACCTAAACGAAACAGTGACGGGAACACAGAACAGTTAGGAATCATACCTCCTTCTAAGAGTATTTGTCTAGACTAGAGAGATGAAAAGGTCAGTGAAAATTACTGAATATTTACAGTCCAGAGATGAAGTTGACTCTCCTTCCTTTCAAAGTTACTTTTAGATTGGTCTGTGGATTATAAATGTTGAATCCAAGAGATTAAACAAGATAATGATATATTGATTTTGGCATCAGAGCTGGCCATAGTTGGGTACGCAGGCAACTTGGATAGAATATAATCCTGAAAATATCACACTGTTGGCTGATCTGATGCTGAAATATACTTCTAAGCATTACATGTTTTGAATGAGGAAATTAGAATTATTCAAACCAAGATAAACCAAAATTATCCAATAAAGAGTAGTGCCATTTCCAGATCTTAAAAATAGTGGAATAAAATAATGTTTTAGGGGACCCATTACCATTGACAAAGCAAGAATCCTCCCACACCGTCAAGATATGAGTGACAAGGTGTCTCTTATTCAAAATGGCACTAGTAGTGATACTCTGTGAGGATTCAAAAATTGGGTGGTGCACCCCTCTGGATTCTGGAGCATGCCCACTCCTGTCTTATATTATATAGGGAGATTTAAGGTACCTCAGTCCATCTTGGGAGTTTTGAAAGCATATTCTGACAAATACACTTACAACCCCCTTTTGAAATCCTCACATCAAACATACAAAGATATCAATTGTAACTAAGCATTTGGAAATACTGAAGGAAAGGGCCTATATGCACACCCATTCCACTGCCCCACTTGAATTCTACTTGAGTGACATGTGACAGGGATATTTCATTTACACTGCATTATTCAGAATCCCATCAGACTGAAAAAAAGAACCTGCCTTCTACTTCATTTTTTATTCCCAGATTTTGTATGCAGCACTACATATATACAGTTGATGCAGCTTTCCGGTCTCCTGGTTCCTGCTGATTTTTATTACTTTAATATTTTAGCTTATAATATGTCAGAATTCTCCATCAAAAACATTAACTTCAACACAGAATAAAAAGAATATCACAAGGAAAGCAGAAGGCCTTTATGTAGTGACTTCTGGGGCCTGGTTGCAAACATAATGGAAAATCCATAGCCATGGAAGAATAAGGGGCTTTCCTCCACAAGCAAAGCTGTGGGAAGACAGCTATTTGCCTCCTCCCCTGAAAAGAGACATCCAGTTTGAGTTGGAACTGGTTTGAGGGGGCGTGGCTGATCTAGGGATTAGCCAGCCCCCTCACATTCATTCCTTGCTTGATCTTCAGCCCACCATGCCTACCCATTAACAGTATAGCTGTATGTGGTTGCCATAAGGGGATGGGCTGTGGCGCAGGCTGGTAAACAGCTGCTGCAATAAATCACTCTGACCATGAGGTCATGAGTTCGAGGCCAGCCCGGTGGCCAGCCCCTGCTCGTTGCTGACCTAGCAACCCGAAAGATAGTTGCATCTATCAAGTAGGAAATAAGGTACCACTTATAAAAGTGGGGAGGCAAGTTTAACTAATTTACAATGTTGGAATGAGGAAGTGAGGAAGTGCCATCAGAGTGGATGATGAAGCAGCTGCTCCCCCCTGTGGCCAGAATCGAACATCCCCTCAGGAGAAGGTTAAATTGCCTCTGCGTCTGTTTGTCTGTCTGTCTCTGTCTCGGTTCAATGTGTTTATGGGCATTGAATGTTTTCCCTATATTTACATAATGTGATCCGCCCTGAGTCCCCTTTGGGGTGAGAAGGGCGGAATATAGATACTGTAAATAAATAAATAAATAAATAAGGGGCCGGGTAGGAATTTTTCCCTTCTATGTTCTAGGGGTTTTTTTTGCCTACCCTATACTGTTTGCAGGGGCAAATTGAGATGGTGTGGCAATTAAATAGGATTCACTGGGAAAATTGATAGGGGAATATACAATCTGGCATACATGTATGGCACCACCCCCTTTGGGGTGAAGGACATAAGTTAAAAAACTCATCTGGTATTCATCTTAATGGGTGAGGTGAAACTAAAGGCCCTTGGAATGTCGGGAGTTTGGCCTCAACAACATTGAGGGAGGCTTCTCTGACATGTTCCCCTTAAATGGTTGCTTGGGTGCAGGCTAACCGGGGACTAGGTTTTTTCACTCTTATCAGCCCAAGGGTAGGCTGGCTAAGGGCACTACCTTGGATGGGGTTTTTTCCCACCAGATTCTCCACCAGAATAGTTACATTCAGTTCCAGAGTTAAATAGGTAACAATTAATAAAGTTGCCCATATTTAAACCCATTCTACTTGTGTTGTCTCATTATTTCAGGGGTTGGCAGGCAAATGAGGAAGCTGGTTAAAACTGATATACCTAGACAAGGGTCATTTTTATGATATGTGCATAGGAAGTGAAATGACAAATTATCATTGAAATGAAGAACTAGAAGAAATTGCAGACATTACGGGAAATATCTACTAAAAGGTAAAACTTTTCTGACTTCCGCCAACTCAAAATCCAGGATGTTTCTGCCCTAATATCTACTTCTGTTTATCTTAAATAGTCTAAGCCATCTTATATTGACCTCCTGCCAGGCACACAGTACTTTACAAATAGTGTATACTCTGTGTGCAAACTCTTCAACACTTCCTTATGGCTTTCCGTGGGCTACTTAATCAACTGTGACAGCTCCAATTCATTAGCAGCCAGCACATGAAGCAGTAGGTTTATGGTATGCATTTAGACAGATATAGGCTTGTTTCCCAGCTAGGAGATCCCAAAGTAAAACATACAATTGCAATATATTTATCTTTAAATGTCTTTAAAGAAATCTACATGATTAGGAGTGAGAACTGCTGTGAGCTAGAAAAATTCATGCATTAATGTTTACTTCAGCTTAGGCACAGTAATCTTTTACTGCCTCAAACATTGCATCCACAAAAAACCACCCAAGAGAGCTGTTCTGAGTGGTCAGAAGACTCTTAAACCCTGTTTGGACAGGGATTCCTGACCATTATGAATAATTGGCTAGATCCTTTGCAGATAAAGTCGCTCAGATCTGTTCTGACTTAGATGCCAGTATTGATGACATGGATGTAACTCAGGCTTCTGCTTGTCCAGTTTTGATAGATTATTTTCAATTTATACAGCCTGATGACGTGGACAAGATCTTGGGAGAAATGATGGCGACCACCTGCACTCTGTACTCTTCCTGGCTGATTAAACAGGCCAGAGGGAGATTGGCCGAGTGGGTGAAGTTGCTGGTGAATGCCTTCTTGGTACAAGGCTTAATGCTAACTAGCCTTAAGGAGGCTGTGGTAAAACTATTATTAAAGAAACCAGCATTGGATCCCACTAAATTGGACAACTACGGGCCAGTTTCAAATTTCTGCTTTCTGGGCAAGTTTCTGGAGAAGGTGGTGGCCCCTCAGCTCCATAGTTTCTTGGAAAAAACAGATTTTCTAGATCCATTTCAATCTGGTTATGGAACAGAGGTGGCATTGGTCGCCCTGGTAGGTGATCTCTGAAGAAAACTAGACAGGGGGAGTATGTCTCTGTGGGTTCTCCTGGACCTCTCAGCTTTCAAAACCATCGACCATGGTATCCTTCTACCATTGACCATGGTATCCCCATCTCTCCGGGATGGGGCTAGGAGGCACTGTTCTACAGTGGCTCTGCTCCTTTCTGGATGATTGGACCCAGAAGGTGGTGCTTAAGGACCCCTGTTCCATTCCCTGGCCTGCAGCCTCTGGGGTCCCTCAGAGCTCCATTATTTCCCCCATGCTTTTTAATATCTATATGAAACTGCTAGGTGACATCATCTGGAGTTTTGGAGTTCGGTGTCACATATATGCAGACACCCAACTCCATTACTCTTTTCCACCAAATGCCAAGGTTCCTGTCCTGGTTCTGAACCAGTGCCTATTATCAGTAATGGACTTGATAAGGAATAATAAATTGAAACTAAATCCTAACAAGACAGAGGTTCTTCTGGTCAGTCGGAAGATAGGGTATAGGGATACAACTTTTGCTGAATGAGTTACCCGTCTCCCTGAAGACGCGGGTACACAGTTTGGGGGTGATCCTGGATTAATAGCTGATCCTGGAATCTCAGGTGTCGGCAGTGGCCAGGAATACCTTCACACAATTAAAGTTTGTGCGCCAGCTGTGCCTGTACTTTGAGACACCAGATCTGGCCATGGTAGTCCATGACTTAGTTACATCCTGTCTAGACTACTGCAATGCACTCTATGTGGGGCTGACAATGAAAACCTTTCAGAAACTTCATCCGGTCCAGAGATCAGCAGCCAGATTACTAACTGGAGCTCCGTACAGGGAAATAATCACTCTCATGTTATGGCAGCTTCACTGGCTACCAGTCTGCTTCTGGGTGAAATTCAAAATGCTGGTTATTACCTTTAAAGCCCTAAATGGTTCAGGCCTAGACTACCTGGCTGGATGCATCTCTGCATACATTCCTGCCTGGGCACTTGGATCAGCAGCTCTCGGTCCTACCCATCTCAAGCACAGTTGGTGGGAATGAGAGAGGGGGACTTCTCTGTGGTTGCCCCCACACCTCTGGAACTCCCTCCCTAAGGAGATTAGAATAGCCCCTTCCCTCCTCTTTTTTAAAAAACAGCTGAAGACATTTTATACTCTCAAGCATATATTGAGAGTATATAAACATCTGGCACAATAAAATGGGATGGAATATTAAAATGACTTTCTTCTGGCTATTTAAATATTACGTTTTAATTGCTATTAGCCTGTAATTCAGTGGTTCTCAATTCAGTGGTTCTCAACCAGATGTTTTGGCCTTCAGCTCCCAGAAATCCTAACAGCTGGTAAACTGTCTGGGATTTCTGGGAGTTGTAGGCCAAAACACATGGGGACCCTCAGGTTGAGAACCACTGTCCTAATTTTTAAGTGTTGTCCTAAATGCTCATTTGTTAAGATGCAATTTTAGCTATGTGATGTCAATTTGGTGTACTATCTCACTATTATTTTATGCTCTTGTTTAATATGTGTTATTTGATTTCTGTCTTTTTTTCCTTGCACTTTACAGCATTGAATGGTTGCTGCTATTTGTTTTGAAGCACCCTGAGCCCTCAAGAGGAGATAAAGCGGGATATAAATAAAATTTTATTATTATTTCTCTGGAGCTGGCAGAGAGCAACTTGCCCAAGGTCACTCTGTGGGTTTCCAGGCACAGAGCCTTCCAGATCCCACCACATGACGTAGATCTATTTTTGGCAGGGCTCCATGCCTGATGTGAGGTCAAACTGTCATATGAGGCAGTGGCCAAAATGTGGAAAGCTTCCCATGTTCCATAGAGAAAAAGTGGGAAGCCAGGCGGTGACACTTCCCCACCTGATGTGACTGTGAACTTTATACTAACTTACTCTCTCATGCCTTAGCAGTTGTAGTAATGGTGCATGCAGACCTAGGACTCCTGAAAATCAGAGTGTAATCCTAGATGAGCCATGGAAATCCACTAGGTGAGCTTGGCAAGTCACTCTGCCTGACCCTTAAAGAATCCCTTCTGAATAAATCTTGCCAAGAAAACATGACATATAGTCATCTTAGGGTGTCAGAAGTCAGAAAGGACTTGAAGACAGACAATAACAATGCATTTTCCCATGCTATTACTACAGAATGGGAACACTGGATCCCCAAAGCTGTACCCCACAGAATCCGTGGAGCCCTCAACACTTGGTGGCACAGGTCACTGCTCAGACATTCCCAAAATCTTTTTTAAATGCCTGCAAAAAGTAAAACACATAACTCACTTATAGTTTCATATTCACCCATGTGGCTGTCAATTTTTATATGTATGTATGTAACTTGCCAAGGCCCCATCCTAGAAGTTGCATGATTTACAAACATGAGCAGATTATGCTACTTCATTTTATGCTTTACTGCTGCTAATTTCTGCATGTCCATGTTCAAAACAAATTACATCAGAGCAGACAGGAATGAGTTAGAATACCTAATGAGCACCTTCACATCAAAATAGATAAATATTGATTATTAATATCCCTTTTGTGCTGATTGTGGAGTCCAGCTGACATGGTATTGTTATGTTTTATTGCTCAGGACATACTACTTAGAATATCCTGTTTTGCCTGTATTTAATTTTACTGGAAGGTTGTTATTTTTCCTCAAAAGTTATTACCCAACCTAAACCCTAAGGATGAGTACATAAGCATCCTAAATATGCTTTTTTTCACCAGTACATTAAACATTGAAGCAGTATGTTTGTATGGGTTTTGCTAAATCACAGTTTTTCTATAGTAGAAAGGCTAACAGTGAGTTAAGTCTGAACACGTCTGTGATGCTTCAGTCACTTAATCAAACTCAGTTTGGTCAATCACTAAGTCCTGAAGAACAGCAATGGCTCCATTCTGTGACCAACCAAGTCACTTCAATGACACATCTACTCTCTTCGGCTTTGATAAAGGGAGACTTCAACTTGCTTTAAAAGCCAGCTCTGACACAATCTTTAGTGGAAAAACTAACCTGACACCATCTGATCACTCCAAACTGCACAGAGCAGGCATAAACACCAACAGTACACAATCTGCAGTACATGACTGTATTTTTTAGGTCATTGGATTCTTGCCCATGTAGAGCAGAAGGAAGTGAAAATTAATACCTCTGCTGGGGAAAAGAAGCCAAAAATGAGGCTTACTGTAAAATTTGCTCAAGCTCACAAGCTTTAAGCAGAGTACACTTTATTCTCAAATTGTACCCTGACGAAAGCATCCCTAGTGGCATCACTAGAGTTGGGGGTCACCCAGTGTGATAACTCATGATGTCACCCCCATGGATCTCCCATAGCAGAGTAGACCACCATAAGGTAGCTAAAATTTGACAAAATATGTGACTATAATAAAACCACCAGCAGCAAAATAAAATATGCATGTTTGTATAGAAAATGATGTTGATTCAAAATATCATTGAAATTAGGCAATAATGACAGCTCTAGATGGGACACGTGTGCATTAAAGTACAAAAGTAAACTAGTAAAGAATTATAGCCTTGTAGATATATTGATAAAGTACAGGTCAGCTGGGTGTATGAAGGGATGGGAAACCTGTGATCCTTGAAACATTTCTGGAATGTAATTCTCATTCTCTGTGATCACCCATGGCTGAGAATTGGAGTCCAGTATCCTCTGGATATAAGGCTCCAGCCCTGACCTCTGCCTAATTTTTACTCCAAGCTGTACATTACTGTCCAAACTTAGGTACTTTTGTACATTTTGATCAGCTCTGCTGAACAGAGTCTACATATGTACAGCAGATCCTTGGTGGTTGCTGTATTTGGTTCCAGGACCCCCTGTGGATACCAAAATCCATGAATGCTCAAGTTCCATTACATATAACGATATAAAATGTACCATATAAAAAGGCAAAATCAAGATTTGCCCCTCAGCTAGTGACCATGGTCACCCAATTCCCTTCTCACCTTCCTTCCCATTATCTCACAATGCCTTTCTCCTTTGTTTCTTATATGGTGCCATTTGCATCTTCCCTTCCTATCTTTTTCTTTCCTCTTTCCTTGACAATGCCTCCCCTTTCAGCTCCACTATTTGAAGCATCCAGTCACTTCTTTCTTATTTCTCCTCTCACATCATCTTGTGTATTGCTTCTCCTCCTTGCTTCTTGGACTGTAGTTTTTACCACTTACGTTCCTTTCCTCCTTTTGCTCCCCCTCACCTCTCATGATGCAGTCATTCCTTGCTTCTTGCATTCCACTGCTTGTACCACTCATGTGGTGAGAAAGATTTGTTTCTTGGAAAACAACTGACAGAAAACTGACCATTTTGTCTCCTATATCAGTTTCTACAAGGCTAGGAAGCTTGGAATCTAGGACAAATAATAGATAAAAAAGCACTGGAGGAAATACCTGGATTTCAAATAAAATGCAGTCATTCCGATGGTATGGCAACCCTTTTCTAACACAGGCTTTCTTTGTGTAAACCTGCCTAAAGAGTAAAAACTGAACCACAAGGCACCTGGTCCACATTATATAGGAGTAACTATTCCACATTAGGTATAATTCGATATGATCAGCATTTACTTACAGCATTTATTTGATGCAGTGATTTCCAGTACTAATGCACAATAGCAAGAGAGCTTGCTCAGTATAAAAAAATTAAATATAATATTTGCAACCTTCATGTTGATTAAATTGATCTTTCTGCATATAGCTGACCACTTTTTAAACATTAGCACCCAGGGACAAGAGTTTGCAGTACTGCAAACTGATTATAACATTCTTATATTCAAAGCTATAGAAGAAAACTAAGCACAAAAGGGTCCTGGATTGTAATGTGGTTGAGAAAATGTTCTTGTGGAGAGTATAATATTGTCCAATCATGCTTTTAGAGAGCTTCCTTTTTGCAGATGCTAATTGTTATGCTGCCATGACAACAACTATTTTCTGCATTAAAATAAAAACTGTTGTATGCCACCACTAGTCTCAGAGGAAATAGGTGTCAGGGTGCACTCAGGACACCTATTTCAAGAAAAATGTCTTGCCATTAAGATGAAAACAGACCAGCCATTATTAAGCACTTTATGTTTCCAGCATTTCATGTGTGCATTAAGACTTGTCTAGAAATTAAATACTGCATTATACTTCATTTTCCCACTTGCAGTTAGAATATTAAGGGTGTAACACTGCACCCTTCAACTGCTGAAGCTGTTTCTTAGTACAACAGCATTTCATCTGTAATCTTGAATGTGCAATTACCTTAATTAGAATAATTTCATAAGCGGGTTTGAATTGCCCTCAATTTCATGCCTCCTTTTATAGGTGTGAATGTGTTTGTGCATATGCATGCATGCACGTATAACAAAAGCAAAACATTGAACCCAAGAGCTGAATAATTAAATATTCAAATTTTTCTAATGAGAAAATGAAGTGGAGAAAAATGTATCAAAAGGGAACTATAAGGTATTTTCTGGGTGGGGATTTGTTCCCAATTTCCACATAATCTATGAAACGGCTGCATCACTTTATAGTTTAGGCCATATTAGGTTTAAACACACACATAGAAGAGACGGCTCATTTTTGTGAGGACTAGAAAATAGCTTTGTATGAAAAAGATTCTGCACAGTTTCCAGGAAAGTAACAGTTGTAACCAATGGGCACAAATATTATGCTGTTCTGCCAGATTAGATAATTTAATACTACTGGTCTATGACACCATATGCTACCAAAGCATCCAAGGCTTTTTTCCTGTTATGTAGTCAATAGCATTTCATTGTTTTAAGGATATGTACAATAGAAAGAAGAAAGCATTATATAATGGATGGAGATACTTTACCTACAAAGATAAATTAATTTAGGCAAGGCACGGTAAGAGAAACTTTACATAAAGCCTAATCCCCTTATCTCAGACAGGGCCAGGTAGTCAATGTTTTCCAAGGTCCCTACCACACAGCTGAATAAAATCCCACATTTTCTGCTTTGAACTGGAATATATGGCAGTGTAGATTCAGATAACCCAGTTCAAAGTAGATATTGTGGGATTATATGCCTTGATATTCTGGGTTATGTGGCTGTGTGGAAGGGCCCCAAATGACTCAACAAATGCAGCCAAACAGTGACTTAATTAATCATAATCATTTTATAAGATCTAATTGACCTTACAGAGAACTAAATGCTAAAATTCAGACAGCCTGCCATAGGACAAGCTTAAACACAGTATTAGTTCTCACTGTTGATCCCTGTCTATTAAAATCTGAATGTTTTACATAAAGGAAATGAAATAGCAGGGCCAAATGTGTCCCAGAATGATTCCCTAAATGAGAGGAGGTGGAGGTGGTGGTGAGTATGGACAAATAAACAGTCTTGACATCATTTCATGCTTAGCCCTACATCTACTGTACTACCCTTAAGCAATTTGACATTCAAGATTTCTGTGACCTAAAGTGGAACTTGGATGTCTTTAACCTAACTGTTCTTTATCTACAACTCAATTTACCCTGCAAAATAAAGGATGTGAATTGTTGGAAAGGGGGGGGGGGGGGAGCCAGATGAAAGTACTATACTGGATAACTTGAATTCCAAATATTGAGAGGAAACCTGCTAGTTAACCTTCTGGGCTTTTCCACAAGCACTTTAAAAGCTAAACTGTTTTATTCACTGTGTCTGACATTTTCAAAGAAAAGCAGTCATTCCTGCTTTGAGGCACAATACACAGATGGCTTTTCAAATCCAAGCCAGTTCCAGGGTTGTATACACAGGGGGTCGGGGTCCTAATTTTTACAATACAATAAATGTGAAAGTGGAAAAGATCTAACTCCTTCCTCCCACCTGTGATTTCTCTCCTCTGAGCACTTTTTCCATAGCTAAACTCGGATAATGGTGGCAGATTAGACTAAAAGAAAACTGCATGGCCAACAACATCATGTGTACTTCGAATAAGGTCCGGAATCATCATTCCTACCTAATAATGCAGATCCAAATTGCTAATTCTAATTTTGAGATGTCAGTTTTTTTAAAAAAGGGGAAATATGGAGAAATGGAACAATTAATTTGGCGCAACTATATTTATATAAAGTTTACCTACCACCTTAAGATGTTCATATATGATCGACAAAGCTATTATCTATATATATAAATGAGTGATGGCATCACGGCGACCAACAAAACAACAAAACTACAAAACCGTGAAATTTGACAACACAACCCATCATCCACGCCTCTAGGTTGATACAACAAAAAGAAAAGAAAAATAAAGTCCTAATTAGAGGGAAAGGAATAATTGTTTTTATCCAATTGCTGCCAGTTAAAGGGCTAATCTCTGCCCACTTGGTCTCCTAGCAACCAACTCAGCTCAGGGGACAGGCAGACTTAGGCCTCACTTAGGCCTCTTCCACAGATTATCTAATTTGCACTGGATTATATGGCAGTGTAGACTCAAGGCCCTTCCACACAGCTATATAACCCATTTATAATCTTATATTATCTGCTTTGCACTGGATTATCTTGACTCCACACTACCATATAATCCACTTCAGTGTGCATTTTATACAGCTGTGAAGAAGGGGCCTCATATGATCCAGTTTTAAGCAGATAATATAAGATTATCAATATACAGTAGAGTCTCACTTATCCAGCATAAACAGGATAAGCGAATATGTTGGATAATAAGAAGGGATTCAGGAAAAGCCGATTAAACATCAAATTAGGTTATCGTTTTAAAAATTAAGCACCAAAACATCATATTATACAACAAATTTGACAGAAAAGTAGTTCCATGCGCAGTAATGCTATGTAGTAATTACAGTAGAATCTCACTTATCCAACATTCTGGATTATCCAACACATTTTTGTAGTCAATGTTTTCAATATATCGTGATATTTTGGTGCTAAATTCATAAATACAGTAATTACTATATAGCATTACTGCGTATTGAACTACTTTTTCTGCCAAATTTGTTGTCTAACATGATGTTTTGGTGCTTCATTTGTAAAATTATAACCTAATTTGATGTTTAATAGGCTTTTCCTTAATGCCTCCTTATTATCCAACATATTTGCTTATCCAACATTCTGCCAGCCCGTTTATGTTGGATAAGTGATACTCTACTGTACTGTATTTACAAATTTACCACTAAAATATCACAATGAATTTAAAACACTGACTACAAAAACATTTATTATGAAAAGGCAGACTGTGTTGGATAATCCAGAACATTGTATAAGCGAATGTTGGATAAGTGAGATTCTACTTTAATATGAAATAATTACTGGGATAGAATAATGAAGAACAATATAATCTCTAAAACCAGGACAGTAAATAAAGAGCAACACTCTGAAAGCAGGGAAATTGGAAATTCCACAAAAAAACCCAATCAGGGCCAGCTAACACCTTCCAAGAAAGGATTCTTCCAGAAAGGAAGCTGAGAAGGAAGTGAAGCAGTGTGTATTACTAAAGTCATTATTACTATTATTATTATTATTATTATTATTATTATTATTATTATTATTGTGTTGTTACGGTCAACCGTGAAAATGAATACAATCTGACCAAGTATTCAAAAACATTAAAATCTGAATATATAAAAATTAATGTGGTATAATAAAACAGAACAATACAATCTCTAAAATCAGAACACTAAATAAAGAACAACACTCTGAAAACAGGGGAATTCCACACAGGAAACAATCAGGGCCAGCTAACAACTCCCAACAAAGTATTCCCATCATCAAAGTCTGGCAAATCCTCTGTTTTCTCAGGGCCACAGACAGTAGAAGCACATAAAATATCGCAAAGAACACGACTCTGAGAACAAGGGAATTCCAGACAGGAAACAATCTGGGCTAGCTAACACGTCCCAACAAAAAATTCACTCAGGGAGGAAACAGCCAGGCTTTAAAGCTGCAAGGCCATTACATGCTAATCATTTTCCCTCATTGCAGCATTCATACTTGCCTCCAACAGACAAAAAAAAAACAACAATTAGAAATATTGTATATTCACAACCTTTAGAAAATAATATCCCCTGATGGCACAGCGTGTTAAAGCGCTGAGCTGCTGAACTTCTGGACCGAAAAGCCGCAGGTTTGAATTGGGGGAGCAGAGAGAGCCCCCACTGTTAGCCCCAGCTTCTGCCAACCCAGAAGTTCAAAAACATGCAAATGTGAATGCATCAATAAATACTGCTGCGGCAGGAAGGTAACGTTGCTCCATGCAGTCATCCCACATGACCTTGGAGGAGTCTACGGACAACACCGGCTCTTCAGCTTAGAAATGGAGATGAGCACCAACCCCCAGAGTCAGACATGACTGGACTTAATGCCAGGGGAAAATGTTTACCCTTTACCTTAATTACCACCAATTCCTCAATACTTTATTTCCCATACCACCATACTTCGCCACAGCAATGCGTGGCCAGGCACAGCTAGTGCCTAATAAAAATAGATGTTGATGAAAATTTTCAGCATAAATATGCATGTTCATTAAAGTAACAGGTACTAAATAAATTAACACAGAAGGGATGCTTGACGTTCCTTCTTTCATCTACATTCAGGGTATGTAAAGGAGCTGTGACTGTGACTACCCAACCTTTCCTATGTGGAATACTCACTGCTGGTCTCATGTATTTAAAGCAATATGTGGAAGAATATGCTAAATCTGTACACTCATATGCTTATGGCTTCTAATTGCTTGGAGGGTTAAACCATGCAAATTCCAAATGTTACATGGATGGCTTCAATGGCATAGCCAAATGGAGTACCAGATATGGCTAAATGAAGATGGAATATATTGTAAATTTAATTTTAGGTAGAATGTGCTGTCAACTCGAATGACAAATACAATTAATATACGGTGACATACATACCAGCAAAACTTGTATATTTTACTGCATTCAGTATATATACAATTTCATTTCTTTGGATATAAGCTAATTTTTAAATTTGTATAACTCAAAGTATTTGATAATGGCTTTCAGTTAGCAGGTAACAATTTAAGAAAATTCTTTGTTCTATACTTAATTAAAAATTTTAAAAGAAGACTACATGTTCAAAATTTTGGTTTTAAAACAATCATTGGTCTTCCACAGAGAAATCTTGTGATACTATCAAATTATTTAAATCTTTGTGAGTGTTGCACCCTAAGTTTACGAGAGCATTTTGAAAACCAAACTCAGACCAGTATCAACAGCAAAGCAGTTTATTGCGGATTAAATGTATATGCAAGCAAATATTAAAAAGTCTGCGAAATATATAGTCTATAATAAAAGGCACTTGACTGTGCAATTATAGTCCAGCAAAGTCTCAGAAAGTTATAATCCACAGACAGAACCCGATAGTTCTACACCAGAAATCAAAGGCAGCAAGTAATCCGAGTTAGCATAGATCCAAACAAGACATAGCGATTTCAGCAACTGTAATCCACATGGGAAGCATTCATCCAGAGTAACAAGAAACTGAAACAACAAAGCAAGGTATACTCGAGAGTCACAAGGCAAGGTGCGGCTTGGATGGAAAGTCTTGAATCAGGAAAAGGAAAGCAAGGTAAACAAAGCAAGGGTTACTCGAGAGTCACTGCGTGCAATGTGGCTTGGAGTTCTGGAAACCAGGCATGGAAACAAGGCTAGGAGCTGGATACTGGAACACGGGCACCTCTTCAGAGGAAAGCAAAGTTGACTCCACAAGGAAATGCGGGCGCGAGGTCCCTTTAAGCGTTTCTCAAGGTTGTTTACCTTGTGAATCCAGGCACCTCGCGTTTCACAAGGGAAAGTTGACTCAACAGCATTTGAGAGATAATCTTTGACTTCACCTTAGACATTCTCTTTGACTCCTTTCTTGCGAGATAGATTGTCTGCGGTCAAAAAATATATCCTCCCCAGCCGCCTCTCCATCTGATGAATCTAAATTTGGGTGATCATCAGAATTTTCCCCAATTAACTGACTTTCTGAAGGTTTAACCACAGGCAGCTGCAAGGTCACTGGGCTCGGATCCCAGTCTTGCAGAGGTCCATCATCCGATTCAGTCTCTAAGTCAACATCCATCTCCTGTGAAGGGTCTGATCCTGACGGCTGGGCTACAACAGTGAGTGTACAATACGGAGGTATTTTTAGTCCGCTAAATAGAAACACTTCAGATGTTAAATGTTTATACAAATATTTGATTTCAATGGTTTTCATTCCTCAATAGATTGTTGGCTAAATGCATGTCCATAAGATTGCACAGCACATAGAATCATAGAATCATAGAATCATAGAATAGTAGAGTTGGAAGAGACCACATGGGCCATCTAGTCCAACCCCCTGCTAAGAAGCAGGAAATCGCATTCAAAGCACCCCCGACAGATGGCCATCCAGCCTCTGCTTAAAAGCCTCCAAAGAAGGAGCGTCCACCACGGCCCCGGGGAGAGAGTTCCACTGGTGAACAGCCCTTCTCACAGTGAGGAAGTTCTGTACACTTGCACAATAACAAAACATTAATGTTCAATGGAGAATTCAAATTATATTCTGTAACAATTAATCTTTCTTAAAAATAAACCTTTCATGTGGTATTAATGTGGTAAGAAAGTTTGCAACTGAAGGACCCAGATGTTTCAAAATCTCAAAAACAAAGGACATTTGCATTCCACAGATGGCTAGAAACCAGAATCACCCACATTTGTTGCCAGAACACCAGGGTTCATCTGAAAGATTTTGTCTTTGAACATATTGTGAGCCAGCCTACATTTATTTAGATCAGATGATACAACAGCAGAATGCATTGCATCCTAGGGCCCGTCAGACAGTACCTTTATCCCAGGAGCTCCCATAGCAATCAGGAGAGTGGCCAGATGCCGTTCCCTGTAAACCCGGAAGCAATCATTAAAAAAGGCAAAAACTGCAAGATTTCTAGGTGCGGGAATATTATGGTTTTTAGCCGAATATCCTGGGAAGAGGAACTTCATCATTCACCTATTTAATGAAGTTTGTGGCAGAAAAATGAAGTTCTTGGAGTGCAACAAGTACTTTCACATTAAGTAGTACACAATGAAACAGGAACAGACACTTTCAAACCAGGAACAGAATGTCATCATTACTGTAATTAGTCAGACCTTGTTGTATGGTGTAGTGAACCTTACCTATTAGACCTGGGACGAAGCCTTGGTAACAATAAGTGAAGCAGGCATCAATTTTGTTGAGGAATGCCAGGCAGCCATCTTGAGTGTGGTTAGAAAGGGGGAGGAGCTTAGAGAGAGACTCCTAGGATTGGCCAACCAGAGCAGATGGGAGGAGCCAAGTCTTAGAGTGCAGAGGGGAAAAAAAGTTCCAGGCAGTTCTGGTTTGAGGGTTTGAAGAAGAGAGTTCTGTTTGAGGGTTTGAAGAGAGCAGTTTGGTTTTGGAGTTGGGAGAATGTGTGTGTGAGAGAGAACTGAAAGCTGTGGAAACTGACAGGCTAAGTCAGGAAGTTTGGATCTCTTGGGGGAGATAACTCAAGGGATTGTCTCTCTCTACTGGGTTGGTTAATAGAAGGACTCTAGGTTAGAGTTAATTAACAACCCAGGGGAACTCATGACTATTCTCAGCAAATAGAGCGAGGGTTTTTGTGACCGATAGATAGATTGGTTGGTTGGAACTGTTTGAAATTAAGTGAAGTAAATCTGAAACATACAACTAAGTTAAGCTGAAGAATGTCTGTAACCGATTACGCTTATGAACCTCTCTGAAGTAATCATTTACCTGTTTTTAAGAAAATAAATTGTTATTCTATTTTCAACCTTCAAGAGCCTCCACAGTGTATATTTTCCATCGAGAAGCCTTAATAAAAGTTCCAGCAATACAACAATATAATACCACAGAAAAGCCTCATAGTGAACATCAGTTTGGGAGCCAGGGGTAGAAACAGTGTGGGCAGGGAATGGGAGAAGTTTGCCTCAGACACATTTAACAACAAAAATCCTAAAGACATTTTAGGTTGGTGGCAGCTACCATTTTAAAAGAAAATCTGTTATAATTAGCCTCTCCCCGCTCGCTCATTTCCTTTATATTGAGGGCAGCGGTGGGATATTATAAAAGATTCCCCCTGCCCCATTTCTTTTATATTGGTGGCAGTGGTGGGATATTATAAAAGATTTTCCCCTGCCCCATTTCCTTTATATATGGCCATCTGTGCAGACAGGCTTTGTGGTGTACTTGTGTCAGGGAACAACAAAATGATGTTTCTGGGTTATACATGTTGGTTCCTCGTTGGGTGTATATTTTGTAAATGAAAAAAAAACTTCCTACTGGCTGTTGGGACATGAATGTGTTGGAGAGGAATGTAAATACTGAGAGCCAAGGTCATGCAGGTGACTAATAGAAATAGCCATGTATAACCCAGGAACCAGCACCCCATTATTCCATAACACAAGTACACAACCTAATCTGTCTGAACAGATGGCCAGACAGCCAAGCTCTAAAAGTGTCAATAATGACAACGTTCTGTTTCTGGCTTGAAAGAGTGTGTTCCTGTTTCATTGTGCAGTGCTAACTTGGGCCGAAGTGATCCTACCCAATTAGGTTTGTTTGTATGGCAGATACTTCACAAAACATCTGGAGGGCACTGTTTTTTTCTGGCCAGGACAAAGAATGGAACTTTTGCAGAGATCTGCATATCTGTATATCCTCATTCCAGGGCTTTTAAAAAAAAGCTGCTGAAGTTTCTGGTGGAAGCCTCTAAATCTCAGAACAAAGCAGCAAGTCTGGACAATGGAGGCAGAAATTCCAGGACTAACAGGTTTGTATGCAGACCTCTTCTGAAGTCCAGGGATTTTTTGCCCCTGTTTAAAACCCGTGATTTAGTGCTGTCCGGAAGTGCCCTTATTATCTTGTGCATTCAGCAGCCTTTCCAAGACTCTTACCTACATTTGCTAGTATCTATACTTTCCCACACAATATTTTTGTGCACAGATTCATAGGTATTCCCTACATTTGTGAAAGTAACATGTGAACCAGAAATTTAATTAGTTGATCTTTTTAACCTCTAAGGTTTCCTGGTGAGTGTAGGATGAGTAGACATTAATCCAGTGTCAATGTTCAGAGCAGCTTTTAAATGAAACAATTTTCATTAAAAGCTAAGAACAAAACAAAATGGTAAGAAAGGTCTTCCTTCATGTCCCTTGACCTGTTAGCAATCCACAGCATAACGGTAATCAGCACTATATAATTATATTTACTTAGATGAAACATCTTGGGCTGCATTTGAAACTAGGTTCCAGCTAATGCAGACTCTGAGGTATTATTAATGGTATAGTTTTAAGGTTCTGTGTCAAATCCCAGTTTTATTAAAGCTTTAGTATTTGAAGTTATATCGCAGGAAAAGGCTGATATGCATATCCTTAGATGACATCTGTGAATACCTGAAGTTTCCAAATTACATTCATGTCAGACCTGTTTTTCTCAACTGCTGTTCAATCATCTGTTTCACATTCAGTAAAGACCTGACTGCAAACTCTTATGCACCCTGTAGATTAGGCTCTGGCAGCTGTTGATTACCCAAACAAAACAGGGTTTATGGGTGGATGACATTGGAGAATGTAGCTGACGAAAAAGAAGCAGCACTTTAGTTGGTCAGTAGGGCCAAGTGTTCTTCTGCTCAATAGATGATGCTCAAAGCAGATGCCAATTGTAAAAAAGCCTTGAAATTCCAGAGATTCATATTTTCCAAAGATACTGTTGCACCTCAACAAAAGCTACAAAGCAGAAAAACAAACTGCTGTCCTTTTTAAAGGAATGCATATTCAATGTATATGATTATTGCTGTCCTTGAGATGTCTGAGACATCCAGATTGGAGTTGAGTGAATTTGAATTTAAAGCTTTATTCATTATGAAGGATGCAATACCTGATTATATAAAGAGCAAAGCCACAAACAAACAAAAAACCCTCACCACCAACCTCAAAACAGAAGGAAAGGAGAGCAGGAAAAGCAAGGCAAATGTATGTCTTTGTAACTATCAACTGTAAACTTCTAATTCCTTTTTTACTGAAATACTATATTGCAGGACTCTTCCAGATTGGTCTTCTCAGCAACTCTGTGAGACTTCTGGGACCTGGAAGTGTATAGCTTTGTGTTGTTGCTTGAAAAATATGAAATAGTGAAATCTCACTGTCACTTTATGTTCCACATTTGTCAAACACTTCTATCTAATTCCTTTTTGTGTGACTTTGAGGCCAAGAACATAAAACAAGAGCTTGATTCATTATGAATTCCTAGTCCTAGCCCCAATCCTTCAACAATGCAGCACCTGCAATTATTCAGCAATGTTTGTGTGACTTCAGGCTATGGATGAAAATAATATTCAAAAATAATGAAAATAGTAGAAAAATAGGTCTTGAATTGTGATATTCTGACTTGGAAAATGCTGGAAAACTATATATTCTGAATTAATATTTTATGCTCAGAAAATGCTGTAGCTAAGGACATATTCTGTGCAAAATAGCATTTTCTGTATAGGAAATAGCATTTTCTCTGCAGAAAATAGTCTTATGATTATTAGTTGTACAGATAATGCTGTTTCCTCTGCAAAAAATCACATGCAGATTTTGCATAGACTAAATCCTATGCACTTTAAAAAGAATTTCTTGAAAAGTGCACAGAATTACTCATAGCTTCATTTGAGAAAAAATTATCAAAGAACTATATCACCACGTCATGGTTGTGATGGCAAAATTGGCAAAACCATTTCTGAATATTCCTTGCCAGAGACAACCTTATGAAATGTATGGGGTTGTCATAAGTTGATAGGTGACTTGAATGCACACACTCACACATTGTTTTGGAGAGAATCTAATGAAGACCACATCAGAAAAAGAGTACTTGAAAGTTCACTGTTCTTCCAATGCATAGAACTTCAACTAATACATAATTTACCATGTTTTATATTTGTAAGTATTTGCTTATTTTTAATTATCTACTGACATTTATGTGTTTCTTCCTAAAGGTAGTATTTGGTGTCTATGTCACATATTTCCCTTTTATTTCCACGAAACATATTTTGTATATACTGGAATTCTGAGGATTTGGTTAACACTATTGTCCCATTCCATGAACAAAACCCACCATACTTATTCAAATAAAAGTTGGCAAGCACAATTACTTCAGAAAGGACAACTATACTTGGAAAGTATTATTATTCCATCAAGAAATAAAACAAAAGACATTGCTATTCTCCATGTTAAAAAAAGAACTATAAGTTGGTAACACACATGAATCTATGGATTTTAACCCATACTTCTCCCCCTCACATTTCTAAACACTCATAATCCATTGAGGATACAATTTATGATGGAGCCCTTCACACAACGCAGGGGAGCTTCCTGTCAGCGTCTGTCATGCTATGTTAGGGAAATGTCTGAAACAATCCCAAAAAAGGGAGTGGGGAAAAGACGGTTAGAGATCGTCTTCTGGTCTCAGGTAATGGGATATAATTGGGGAAAACACCCAAAACCACTTGAGATACTAGCTGTAAAATTTGTCAAGATTGAATCACTTCAATGATAGGGAGTAAGGGCTGGTCCCCTACCAAGCATTGACATTTATCTCCCAAAATCCTGCTTCATGAGCTTGGCATGGGAATTAAAACTCAGATTAAAGTCAGCTGTTTGGGTCTACTCTAGAGTAGCAGGTTCCAAGGGGAAATCAGATGTTCCCTCAAGTGGAGTCTGATGTAAGATCAACAGCTTGGGTCTATTGCAGAGTTGCTTGATTGGACGGAAAAGTCAGGTTTTCCTCCAAGTGTGATCTGGTGTAAGATCAGCTGCTTGGGTGTATTCTAGAGTAGTGGATCAGAGGGGAAAGTCGAGTATCCCATAAGCTTTTTTACCAAGGTTTTTTATTTTAAATATGGAATGGGTGGGGGCTATACTGGATTGTGGCATAAATCTGAAAACTAATAATTTCAATAAAGCTGGCAAGAAAAGACAATGTATAAAGAGTAATGAAAATCAGAAGGATGTTCTTTATAATGCTATGGGACATAACACCACAATAATATGATGCTTCCACCGCCGCCACCACCCTCTACCGTGGGATAGTCCTATGTCATTTTAGGGTTAATCCTGTCAAAAAGTGATATTGTGCCTACAAATTTCATTGAGTTCTGACAAATGTAATATAGTTATTAAGAATTATATTTTCTGTGGGATAATAAAATATCACAACAAAGGTGAGGCAGTCGTATAATTTACAGATTTGTTAGCTTCTTGTGATGTAGGCTAAAAGTTTTATATTTCTAAGTTTATGCACACAAAAAATATCAAGCTTCAAAGAAAGATAGAACGAAATTCCTATTTTGGGTGACAACTTGATGCTGCGCTTTCCTAGCACTACAAAGAAAAGGAAAGATGTTTAAAGGCAAAAACATAAAAAATGTAGCTAATGCATGTTCCAGAGATTTGGCAAATGTCAGGCTTTGATCCAAATAGCCTAGATTTCTTGCAGCATTGATCAGTCAGATACACTTATATCTTGAATATGAATAAATCCGCCATGTCCAGCACTCCATTTTCATATTTCTTCCACTTATGCCATGGGATGGAGGCCCTTGTAAGCTTTTCTCAAAATTTATACTGGATGTGCCTTCTTGGAGGCTTTAAACAGAGTCTGATGGGCATCTGTCAGGGGTGCTTCGGTTGTGCTTTTCCTGCATTGCAGTGGGTTGGACTACATGGTCCATGCAGTCTCTTCCAACTCTATGATTCTATATCTTTAAAATGTCAAGTTCTTCAATTAAATTTCTGCAAATTACCACGTGGAAAACAAGGAACTGATAAATAGTAGTGGTCAGAAGAGTCAAAAAGTGGAGCTGTCTTGAGGTCTAATGAACTAAAAAATCAGGTTGCCAAATACAAATGTTGTCCAAGCTGCTGACTAGTCTCCCATTGTCTGCCAAACCCTATATTCTACATAATAGGGTTTTTGGTAGGACATTAATAGTTCCAAAGCGGTCTCCTGACATAGCTAATCTGGTTAGCCAGGATGGCTGTCCCTCCAGGTTAAAGGTGGTGCTGTTTAATGCCAAGTCAGTGAACGGGAAGACATCTTTCATCCAAGATCTCATCTTGGATGAGCATGTAGACCTGGCATGTATTACGGAGACCTGGCTGGACGAGATGGGAGGAGTTAATCTCACCCAGCTCTGCCCGCCGGGTTACTCCGTACAGCACCAGCCAAGATCTGGAGGTAACCGAGCTAAACCAGCTCCTTGGTTTACTGAGGAGCTGGCAGCGATGAAGTGAAAGAAGAGGGAACTAGAATGCGTGTGGTGATCAGAGTATAATGAGTCAGACTAAACACGGCTAGGCTCCTATCTTAGGGCATATGCCACGGCAATCAAAGCCACAAGGAGAGTTCACCTTGCGGCCAACATTGAGTCCGCACAGAACCATCCGGTGGCACTGTTCCGTGTCATAAGAGGGTTGTTAACTCCCACCGATCAAGGTGGGAGCCCTGATAACTCGGCAGCCCGCTGTGAAGCATTTGCTCGGTTCTTTGCAGACAAAGTTGCTCTGATCAACGGATCAACCGAGCACAATTCAAGGTGCCAGCTTTAGCCTATAAAACTCTAAACGGTTCCAGCCCAGCTTATCTGTCGACTTTGACACCATATTAACGGCAGTCTCTGAGGATGTATCAAGTGCACCTGCTTGTCCCGTTTTGTTACATTCATTTCAATTGGTTGAGCTCGAGGATGTGGACAAGATCCTTGGAGAGGCGAGACCAACCACATGCATCCTAGACCCCTGCCCATCCTGACTGGTGAGAGAAGCCAGAGGGGGTTTGGCTGAGTAGGTGAAAGTGGTGGTGAATGCCTCCCTTCGGGAGGGCAAGTTTCCAGCGAGCCTAAAAATGGCTGTGATCAAGCCGCTGTTGAAAAAGCCATCACTGCATCCCACTCAATTTGGAAACTTTTGGCCTATCTCCAATCTCCCCTATTTGGGCAAGGTCTTGGAACATGTGGTTGCCTCGCAGCTCCAGGGATTCTTGGATGACATTGATTTTCTGGATCCGGCACAGTCTGGCTTTAGGCTGGGGCATGGTACCAAGACAGCCTTGGTCGCCTTAGTCAATGATCTTCACTGGGAACTGGACAGGGGGAGTGTGTCCCTGCTGGTTCTGCTGGACCTCTCAGGGGCCTTCGATACCGTCGATCACAGTATCCTTCTGGGACGCCTCGTGGGAATGGGACTTGGAGATACTGTTCTGCAGTGGCTCCACTCATTCCTGGAGGGTCGGTCCCAGATGGTGTCATTGGGGGACGCGTGCTCGGCCCCACAACCGTTGACTTGTGGGGTCCCGCAGGCCTCTGTATTGTCTCCCATGTTGTTTAACATCTACATGAAGCCGCTGGGAGAGATAATCCGGAGTTTTGGGGTCTGGTGTCATCTGTACGCAGATGATGTCCAGATCTGTCACTCCTTCCCACCTGTCACTAAGGAGGCTGTCCAGGTCCTGAACTGGTGTCTGGCCTCTGTGTCGGACTGGATGAGGGCCAACAATTTGAAATTGAATCCAGACAAGACAGAGGTCCTCCTGGTCAGTCGGAAGGCCGAACAGGATATAGGGTTACAGCCTGTGCTGGATGGGGTCACACTCCCCCTGAAGGCGTAGGTTCGCAGTCTGGGGGTGATCCTAGACTCATTGTTGAGCCTGGAGGTCTCAGCGGTGGCTAGGGGAGACTTCGCACAGTTAAAACTTGTGTTCCAGCTGCGACCATACCTTGAGAAGTCGGACTTGGCCATGGTGGTCCACACTCTTGTTACATCCCATTTAGACTACTGCAACGCACTCTACATGGGGCTGCCTTTGAAGACTGTTTGGAAGCTTCAATTAGTCCAACGGGAGGCTGCCAGGTTAATAACTGGAGCGGCATACAGGGAGCATACCACTCCTCTGTTACGCCAGCTCCACTGGCTGCTGATTAGCTACCAAGCACAATTCAAGGTGCTAGCTTTAGCCTATAAAGCTCTAAACGTTTCCGGCCCAGCTCATCTGTCTGAATGTGTCTCCCGCTATGACCCACCTCGAAGCTTAAGATCATCAGCTGAGGCTCTGCTCACGGTCCCGTCAGCCTCACAGGTGCAGCTGGCGGGGACGAGAGACAGGGCTTTTTCAGTAGTGGCTCCCTGCATATGGAACACCCTCCCCAGTGAAGTCAGGCAGGCTCCCTCCCTCCTATCCTTCTGTAGGAAGGATAAAATTTGGTTGTGGGGCCAGGCTTTTGAATAACAAGTAGCAGCGCTAATTATTATTATGTATGCTGGAACTCAATCGACAGACCCAGTCCTTTAAAATTGAACACGTCCATCTGTATTTTAGAATGTGTTTAATGAATGTCCGATGTAAGTTAATAATTTTAACTGTTTTATAGTTTTTTATATATGTGTTTTATTGTAAGCTGGCCTGAATCCCCTGTTAGGTAAGAAGGGCGGGATATAAATATTGTAATAATAATAATAATAATAACTATCCAAGGAGAAAGGTAGTCTACTATGGAGGAGGTGCTTGAAACATAGCTACACAACATTCAATCATCAAAAGGAGATGTAGGGGAAGTAAATGTTTTCAGACCATTGCTCTGAAAAAGGCAGACAAAGTTTTGGTTTTTTCCCAAGAGGATTTGAAGAGGACAGTGATAGGGTGTTGACCTATAGACATTTGGATAGGAGAGAACTGCCAATGATATTAGAGGAGCTTACAGAAGAAATGATCAGTGGTTATTATACTTTACTACTATGTTAATAAACTTGTTGTTTTAAACCTGTCTGAGACTGGTTTAAAACCACATGTCAACATTTAGGTATCTCTTCATGAGACCCAGCAGCCAATCTAGAAAGATAATAACTGTGGAAAAAAGGGCAGGGTGAGTGGCAGTACTACTAGGGATTGATGTTTTGAACCAATGTGGTTAAAGAGATTTTTCATAAATATAACTAAACAAATAAACAAACAAGCCACTCTCAATTCCTCAATTTCACCCCAACTCGTCATTTTGCTGGAAACAAAGTGAAGTTGCAAGTCTCAAGAATGTGCCAAACTTAAAAGACAAACTTTTCAGCTATAGCCATCATTATTAGCACGGGTTTGGCAGTTAAACTATTTAAAATCCACAAATATCTGTATAGTTTTACTTCAGTATGAACAACAAACCTGGAATTTGAAAAATTAAAAACATGACAGAATATTCTTTTTCTAAATGTGAAAAATGTATTTGAAATACCAATAGAAACTGAAGGAAATGTGAATACAGCATCAATAAAATAAACACATTTCAGAATTATACAGGGGCTGAACTGAACTGCAGCAGAGGCAGATTACTATGTTGGATATATCACCATAATTCTAGCCAGAACATCTATATATATAAAAGAGTGATGGAATCGCGGCACCGAGCAAAGCAACTAAACTACGGGCCCCCCAACCTCGTCATTGGACAACACAACCCATCATCCACGCCTTAAGGTTGAAACAACACAAAATCACTTCACGCACCTCCACATGGAGAGAACCCACAACGCCCCATCGGGAGCCATGCCAGGGAGGGAAAAGAGAAGCCCTCATGGCCGCCAGCAACAGGGAAGACAGGCAATGGGGAAAAGCTGTCCCCTGGGTCCTAGCGCCCGCCCATCATCTAAACCATTTATCTCCACTCCAACCTCCTACAATATCCAACCCATTTTAATACTCTATATTTTAAATATATGCTATGAACCATGACAATCAACACAATCTCTCTCCTAATATTTTAACAAGCTTAAAATCACAACACCAAATAAAAAACAACACTCTTAAAACACGGGAATGCCAGACACTAAACAATCAGGGCCAGCGAACACCTCCCACGATCTGCCATGCAGGACACAATCCAAGCACTCCCAACCCAGCCTCTCAATAATAATAATAACAACAACATCATACAATCCTAATGTTTGCAGAGGCTGACTATTTCTGTGGCCCTGACATGTCACATCTCTTTTTATGTTTGGAACCTTTAGAGTGTTTGCTTATCTTTTTCACATAGAAAGAAGATAGCTCTATACTCAGAAAGGCCTGACTATTTCTGTGGCCCTGACATGTCACATCTCTTTTTATGTTTGGAACCTTTAGAGTGTTTGCTTATCTTTTTCACATAGAAAGAAGATGGCTGTATACTCAGAAAGGCCTGACTATTTCTGTGGCCCTGACATGTCACATCTCTTTTTATGTTTGGAACCTTAGAGTGTTTGCTTATCTTTTTCACATAGAAAGAAGATGGCTGTATACTCAGAAAGGCCTGACTATTTCTGTGGCCCTGACATGTCACATCTCTTTTTATGTTTGGAACCTTTAGAGTATTTGCTTATCTTTTTTCACATAGAAAGAAGATAGCTGTATACTCAGAGATGCCTATTTCTGTGGCCCTGACATGTCACATCTCTTTTTATGTTTGGAACCTTAGAGTGTTTGCTTATCTTTTTCACATAGAAAGAAGATGGCTGTATACTAAGAGAAGCCTGACTATTTCTGTGGCCCTGACATGTCACATCTATTTTTATGTTTGGAACCTTTAGAGTGTTTCCTTATCTTTTTCACATAGAAAAAGTATAGCTGTATACTCAGAGAGGCCTGACTCTACTGTACATACTAAACATAAAGACAACCATACAACAGACATTCAATACCACCACTAACTCAAATTTCTCACCAACACCACCAGACAACGCCACAGCAACGCGTGGCCGGTCACAGCTAGTATCTTATAAACTCCTTTTATGCAAGAGAAATCAGAAACCAGTCATCCAAACATAAGCAATAAGTAACAAAAATGAGTTGGTTGGGTGGCAAGACTGGACATAATTCAGCCCAATGTAAATTTTCTTCATACTGATGCATGATTTAAAAATAAATCCTAGTCTGAAGCATGAACACCACTGGCTACTCTCTAGTGTAATAATATATGACAGGAAAGTCAATCTGAAACTACAGTTCAATGCAGCAGCAAAGTGTCTGCCCTGTGACTTTTCCGTGCTGCTTCAAATCTAATTGTGAACAACTTCAGAAAGGATGACAGCAGCATGAGAAACCAGTTGATGTTTTGTTACCTCCCCCCCCCCCCACAATTGTCTTTCATTTCTGCATGTCTTCAAGAATTGAAGTCCGCTAGTTTTTTTTTCTTCCACTACTAGAAAAGATCTTTCATTGCAGAATAAGTTTTAACAGATAAATATATCTGCCTAAGTACTTCCATAAGCTACGTAGAAGTTAAATGCAGCAGCCCAGGCAAAGGTAGGTACAAAGATAGCTTGATATCTTGAGAGACTGAAGTCAGAAAGTTTATTAAATTCTGCTTAAAATAAAATAAAACCTACTGGAAGAACCAAGAAAGTAAAAGGTCAAGAGGAGAGACCAAAAGCCATGACATATCACTACTGTTCTACTTTTAAGCTCCTTAAGCTTTTTAATTTTTTAGCATGGACATCTTTTTATTTAGTCATGTACCTACTGCTGTTATAGTGGTCTAGTATTACTAACTGATAATAAGGAGATATAATGGTAATTATGTATTTTATGTTCCAATTCATATATTTCATGTGTAAGTGATCCCATGAAGAAACATCAATGTGAAATGAGCTATAGATTACTAGTCTAAATATAAACAAGGAGTAATTTTCTGTCAGAAATCCCTGCATTTCCAGGCCTATGGCGCATTTCTTTGAAGGGGTATATACTGTATAACATGCACTTATTTGACAAATCAGCAGCTATTTGAAAAATATACAGAAACATACTATGGGAAATGGGGTGATGCATTCAGTTGAAAATGGCACACCAAGAATGTATTTAGATTTCTTTAAAAAAATCTGGATAAAGCTAAGTGAATACAGAATTAGGAACAAAGGACAACACTTTGCACTATACAAATATAGCACTTTAACTGCAAGGACTCTATTTTCCCAGAATTTGTTCTTTGGTGAGACACAAGAGCTCTCAGGCACAGAATTCTAAATACTTCATGATATTATAACAGGATTCCAGAGGATGGACCAATAACAGTTAAAGTAGCATCTAAATACTATAATTCTGAAATGTGATAGAGACAAAGTCTGTAACAGCTGACTTGGCAACATGGTCTGTTCCTAGCTCATGAAAGCAGCTCAGTGACCCTTTCAATAGGGGAAATATTTGCAGGTGATCTCCCTGTATCTCTAAGGACCTCATGGACATGCTAAATTGTCTGTCCTAGAATGGTCCTCCTCTATTTGTGCCATGGAGCCTACTGCCTCCCATTCCCCAGGAACCTTTCCGTGTTGCATGGCCAACAATGGGGGGAAGCCAGGCGGAGGATGCTTCCTCCCAGTGGGAAGGGGTAAAGGAGAAGTCAGGTGATGCGGGGCATTGGATAATGTGTTCTCCACGCCTCCCGCCGGATTCACCATGATGCATGGCAAATCGCATAGATAATGTGATGCGGTTCTAGGTTTCATTGTGATTCTACTCTGCAGTGCCAGATACTAGATGATTAAGAAAAATACAGCCAATAGACATCCAAACTGTCTAACTTTTTATTACATTTGTACTCAACCAGTCTCTCTTAAATCCCCTTTGGGGATTCAAATAATACTACTAAGACTCCATCTACACTGACCACTGAATGCAGTTTCAAAATGGTATTAAAGAAAGTGTTTTCACTGTGCAGATGATTACATGGAAAATCCTGGAATCAGTTTAAGGCCCGGAGGGTGATTACACAATCTACAGAGCATTAAGGTATTATTTTGTATGTTTTCCTGGGAGTTTATTGTCTAGCCACCACAGTTTGAAGCTAACTTGAAACTGCATTAAATGGTCATTGTAGATGGGATCTTAGTGAATAAAAAATACAGGTGTTAAACTGCAATGCTGGAAATATATTTGTCAAACATATTGATTAAAAATAGCCTAGTGAAGGACCTTGCTATAGAAACATTTTATTTTGTTGGCAGATTCTATTAATGGCATTTGGGGATAGTAGAGGCAGAATATTGGACAGAATCCAATAGGTCTTAAGGGAAAGTAGTTGGCTTTACTTTCTTCAAGGACAGAGAAGTGATCATTCTGTCACCAAGAGAATCACTTCTGTGTCCAATCATATCCCGCCTAAGACTAACAAGCAAATCAAGGGATATTGTGTATGGATTTATTTGTCATTGTGACTTGACATTAGTGGTTTCTAGGCACTGCTGCGGCAACAATTAAAATTTAATTAGCTAAAAGTTCAAGCAATATGTTGTGAAAGAAATGTTTAAAACTCCTCATAGAAGCTTTCCTCTCATTCTAATCCATAATCAGCTGTTAAATAGTTGTATCTTATGTTAATAACGTTTCCTTTCTTTTTAGTCAGCTATAGATAATTATCTGTGAATCTAGTTTTCCCCTTACTAACCAGGCTCTCTATAGTAAGTAAGTAAGTAAAATTTTATTTCTATGCTGCCCTATCTCCCCATGGGGACTCAGCGTGGTTCACAACATAAAAGGCAAACATTCAATGCCGTAAAAATACCACAATAGACTTGACAATTACAATAAATAAAAACAAACATTCAACAATAAACAATCCATCTCATAAGAACAGTAATTAACAAATTACACAGAATTAAAAGAAAAAGTTAAAAGCTGTTTCCAAATTCCATTCCTTATTACAAAAAGCCAGATCTTTAAGCATTCCCATCTCCATATGCTTGGGTACATAGGAAAGTTTTTATTTGCTTCCTAAAAGAGGACAGTGATGGGGCGATTCTGATCTCCTTCGGGAGGGAGTTCCAGAGGTGGTGGGGCAACTTCAGAGAAAGCCCTCTCTCTTGTTCCCACCAGGCGAGTTTAAGCCAGGGGTGGAACCAAGAGGAGGGCCTTCCCTGATGAACACAGTGTTTGAACAGGCTCATATGAGGAGAGACGGTTAGACAATTAGTCTGGACCTGAACCCTTTAGGATTTTAAAGATAACATCCAGCACTTTAAATTTCACCTGGTAGCAAACTGGAAGCCAGTGGAGCTGCCGCAACATGGGAATTCTTCTCTCCCTGTACGGTGCTTCTCTTAGTAACCTGGCTGCTGATCTCTGAACCAGATGAAGCTTCCGAGTGCTCTTTAAAGGCAGCCCCACGTAGAGTGTGTTGCAGTAGTCTAGTCAAGATGTAACTAAATGCTATAGTACATGCTATTATGCTGGAAAGTGACACATCTGTACAAATACAATGAATATAAGTGTCAAGAATCCCTTTTCAATATTCACATTGTGCGCCTATGTTGCTTCCTGCAATTTAAATATCTAAAATCTGGGTTTTAACCAATTATTTCTGATGGCTATCTTTGTAGCTTTCCTTTCTCTAAAGTAAGCCTTTTAAGATAAGCTGAGCAAAATGAAATGCTCAATTTCAGGCAGTAGCTTATGAGTGATTCAAATAATGCTAATTGCATTGCATTTCTCTTCATTGTTGATTTGTTCTGCATGCATCATAACATTTTGTAACCATGGGCCTTTTTTATTCAATTATACATGATGATGCTCAGGTCTTTTTTCCTGAGTGGTTACAGTTAATTTAGAATCTGGTAATGTTAAAGGAGCAAAGCTCTCCAAATTTACCAGGCTCCAGGGCCCACAAAATGAGGTTAAATTCAATAGCAAGGAACTGAGCATTTTAAAACATTGCTATTTTGCAGCACATGAAATCCTTGAATAATTCAAAATGTGTAACCATCAATGATGTGGGTTTGTGTAATTTAGCTCTAAAAATCTACTCCACTCAAAAGAATGCATTCACAGATGAATTCTTTTGTGACCAAGGGGACTAATTTTTACTGAAATAATTCAGAAATATCCTCAGTGTTCCCTTTAAGGCAAGGATGGGAACTGTGCTCCTGCAGATGTTAAGCTGCAACTCCCAACTTTCCTCCCTATTGATTGATTATCTTTGTTAGGGTTTCTAGAGATGTATGACCTTAACATAACGACCACCAGAATCGCCACACATCATGGCAATTCCAGTGGTGCATGGGGAACCTGTTACTCCATGACCCGCATCACTCAACTCACTGGAGTCTTCATCCCATGGGGGAAACGTTGACTGCCCGACTTCTCCCCATTGATTCTGTTGCAATACAGGAAGACTCCCATGTCACGTGGTGGTGCCATATGATGATTCCTGGATAGTTTTACAACAGAGCCCCTCCAGCAGTTTCTCTGCATTGTGAGATTGGGGCCAGTGGGCTCTGCGATAAAGCTACTGAGGAATTGGAGCATGCTACCAAAAACAACCCAATGTGATGAGGTCAAGTCACAGTACACATTTATGGCAATTTGATACTACTTGCCATGGCTGCTTCATATGAAATGAGATCTAAAATTGAGGAAGACTTTGGTTTCTCTGCCAGAAAGTTCTAATTCAATAGGGTGTTGGGGAATTCTAAATTCATCACCAAAATACAAATTCCAGCATTCTATCAGATGAAGCCAAGGCATATAAAGTGAGATGAACTGTTATAATTACATCATCTGAATAGCTGTTGAAGTTCAACATCAAGAGGGCTTCACCATTTCTATCCATACTTTAAACACAGAAAGGATCCTGAAGTTTCTGTTGTGAGATCTCAAACAGTTAGCAAAATGACGTTCCATGTTCCTCATCTCTATGGTCATTAGATTGACTAAATTATTATTTTTCTTCGATGAAAGAATATTGGAGACCTGGGCACTTTTTTGTAATATAGTACTTTCTTAGCAAACTTAGTGGTGAAACAAATAGGAAGAGGTATGCATAAAACCAAGAATGGACAAGTTACTTTTTTCCTGACTGTTCTTCCAGACAACAATGGCACTAGTCAAGCTAGCAGGGAAATTCTGGGTGTTATAGTACCAATACAATATTTTGAAATTTTGTGGCAAAGGATGCCTATCTAATTTATTTCTAATACTATGAATGACTCAATTGGAGCTGTCATTCCATAGACTGCCATTTTGTTTTTTATCATTTCTATTTCAAACCTTCTGTTGATCCAGCCTGCAGCCCAACACAACAGAAAGTAAGCATTTTATTAAACTGTTCAGTGGCCATGGCCTCTAATTTCAAACAAGTCAGCATGACATTGTCACTATTCATTTGTGTAGTTCCAAGTGATATAAATGCATTTCCAGGTAGCCCCCTACCATGCCTAAGCCCAAGTGTTGGAACATTCCCAGGTCTTTTTCTTGTTGGTTTTTCTTTATAAACACACATAACAAATTGTGTTTCAGTAAATCTCACTGCTAAGTTTCCAGCTTGTTATTAAAACAGTCATGTTTGTAAAAACAAACAATCAAATAACCCTTTTTGTATGGGTCATTGACATTCACATCAAAATAATAATAATAATAATAATAATAATAATAATAATAATAATAATAATAATAATAGGCTTTTAAAGAAGAAGGTTTTTAAGATCAAGTAAGGGGTGCTGTTGTTTCTAGCTTTGAATATGTTTTAATAGATTTTAATTGTGACATTTTAATAGTGTTATGTTTAATTCTGTTTTAATGTTTGTATATTTGTATATTTTAAATTATGTGGTAATACTTTTAATGTAAACTGCTTTGAGTCTCCTTCAGGAGAGATAAAGTGGGGTACAAATAATTTAAAAAATAATAACAATAATACTTTCTCAGTAAAATACTATCCACAGCCCAGCAACTGTTCAATGCAATGGTTATGCAGATGAAGCCCTCCTTTTTCCAAGATCTAATCATGCAAGAGACATTCCATGCTGCCTACTCTCCAACAGTAACAATGCTCATTTTAATATCCACTTCCAGATCTGTGCTGTTAAATGGATGCAAACAGGATTGTGAGGATCTGACTCCTTAATAACTTCAATCTTCAGTTTCTTGGCTCTGAGCTGAATACATCCAACACCAAAATGTCAAGCTGAGGCTCATTTGAAATGCATACAAAAAGAGAGGTACTTTGTGTGTCTATATGCAATACATGTCTTTTTACATTAATAAATTAAGGCTCTTTGATGTACTTCAGATACTTGACTTTTGCATGTGTGCTTGTACCACTTGATTATTACCCTCAACTATTTCAATGAATTATTAGAAGGCAAATACAAAGAACGGGTGAAGAATTGCACATATTTAGCATTTCAGAAAAGAAATTTGGGACTTTTCATCACTGAAAACACAATAGAAATTAAAATGAAAGCATCCAAATTTCACTGCCAGAAGGTCAGGCTTCAGAGAAGAAAGGAGTTTCATTGACCCTCTGCAGGCATGATGGACAATTGAGCAGCACAGAAGTAATCTTCCCGCATTATGTCATTGGGCTTATATAATTTACTTATTTCCTTTCTCTAGTTTTATTACTGTTGGTGCAAGGAGCACAGTGTTAGCTATTGTTTTGGGAAAACGTTCATGAACACGACTAACAAACAATTACAAATGTGTCAGTCTAACCAATCAACAGGATGTGGGTCATATTTAAGGCAGTGCAGACAAATTCAGCCAGAAAAGTCAGCCATAGCAGAGCACTTGATGAACCAACCTGGACACAGCATATTATTTGAGAACTCAGAAATGCTGGACCACTCAAACAACCAGCATGTCAGACTATGCAGAGAAGCCATTGAAATCCAACAGAAAGGAGGAAATCATGAAACTGAACAAAATCTGGTGACTAGTATTAAAAAAACTAAAATCAGGACATTAAATAAAGAACAACATTCAGAAAACAGAGGAATTCCAGACATGAATCAATCAGGGCCAGCTAACACCTCCCAACAAAGGGTTCCCCCAGGCAAGAAGCAGCAAGGCTTTGAAGCTGCGAGGCCATTCTCCCACCATGGACATTCTGCAGATACATAAACCTCATTTGCCTAGTTTCCAACAGATCTTACAACCTCTGAGGATACCTGCAATAGATGTGAGCAGAAGAGAATGCTTCTGGAACATGGCCATACTGCCCAGAATACTTACAGCAACCCATCATGAATATACTTATGAATGTAATTTATCCAATTAATGTTGATATATATATATTAGATAGCACTTATAAAAGGTGTTGGGACATAATCACATACATAACAGTATAAGCATTTACACATTATTTGAATTTGATCAAATGTTTGAAGTGTATCCTGACAAGAAATAAATAGAAACACAATGTCATAACATACTGTATCTTTTAAAAACTAGATTCCCTTTGTGCTGTACTTGCTGAATAGATTCTGCATAATCTAACTCCCAAATGTTATCATTTCCTGAAGTTTATTTGGTTGCCTTGGTGACTTCCAATTATGTGCTATACGTGATGTTCTTTCTTCACAAAATTGACAAAAAAAGTCTATATATACAAATCCAGGCAAATATGGTTCAAAATGATAGAAGTAATATAACATTAGGCATTAGCAGAGGTCTAACGTGGAACATTCCTGCCAGTAATCAGTAACCACATTCCAGAATTCCAGCAGCATTGGACCTTCCCACAAAAGATGAAAACATTAACCAATCTGACCACATTCCTTCGAACAATATTGACTATTGTTTGGAATCTATTTGGTGAATCTTTGCATGAGTAATTAAAATGTGTGTGTGAAACAAAACAATATAATATATAAAAATGAAAAACTCACAGTAGCTAAATGCCATGTCAAAGGTAACAAAAATATGTCACTCATTTCATCAAAGAACAAACATCTATTTGTAACTAAGAATTCATTCCTGTAGAAGGTATGGAGTGCCTGAATTCATCCAGCTATATTGGTGAAAGTCCTGTTATGTTACAATAAATATCTTTTGACCTGTTCTCTCCCAGTCATCATAGGATGCTTATACTTTAATGGAAAGAATAAAATAAAAACTCCCAAATCCTTCCATATAGGCCATTCTTAAATTAACTGTGTAGTTGAGTCAAGCCATAAAGGTTGTCCACCTTTACAGAAGTGGGACATGTGTTTAGAAAATAATGGCTGTTTCAGAGTTATTATTTTCAAGTTAATATTCTAATTTGACCATGTGTTGGGATATACTGTAAAATTAAGATTTCTTGGAGAGAGCTCCCCAAGGCTTTAATGGTCTTGAAGATTTCTTCTCTGAACCAACTCAGACAGTGAGCAGAAACATGATGTTAGGTTTTATGCTTCATATCCCCATTTTAACAGAAGTTATAGTTTTATGAAAAACATACATTAAAAAGGAATTGTTGGTTCCTGGCATTTTATCTCCTCTGAATGGAAGTTGGGAACTAATCATATGCTTAAATGTTTTCCCATGCCAAGTAAGTCATTTCTTAGTCTTGTTTAGAAACCTCACTGATAAGCTACCTTTCTATTTGCAGTATCTTCTCAATTTGGTTGAATAATGACTCATAGAATCACAGAATCGTAGAATTGAAAGAGAACACATGGGCCATCTAATCCAACCCACTGCCATGACAGAAAAGCACCATCAAAGTATCTCCAACAGATGACTATCCAGTCTGTCTAAAATGCTACAAAGAAGGAGCCTCCATCACATCCTGAGGCACAGAGTTTCACTGTTAAACAGCTCTCATGCAACCTTTTACTGTATGTTGAAAGTACAGAGTCTCACATTAGCACAGCTTTCATAAGACTATACAATTTCAGCATACAGTCAACAGATTGCAGGAATCATCTGACTGTGGGGTCCTAGGAGTTATAGTCAAATAGGTTTTCTAAGCACTTTTTTCTTGATCTGTTTTACACATATGTGCAGATGCCCTTTGTAGGAGAAAGCCTAAGGCAAAAAGAACTTGGGGAAAAATACTTTAGATTGTTGGTCTATAATTCACAGTATCTCACAGCTAGCATGTTCAGATTCTAGGAGTGTTATAGCTCAAAGCAGGCCCGTAGCCAGGATTTTGATTTGGGTGCCCCCTGCCCCTTGCCGGGCTGAGTCTGAGTGAGAGAGGATCTACCCTAGCAAACCTTTTGTATCGTTATCCCAATACTCCCATGCATATGGGATATATTGCGCATGGTGACCAGATCATGATATGAATAATCATAACAGTTTAAATAATAAATGTTATTTATTTACTTTCATTAACAAAATGTTTAGAATATTTTTGACTTATTTTTTACTTTACAGCCATAGTCTTCTTTTCTTCTCCCCAGCCATTTTGTCAATTACTTTTTCTGGTTTGATAGTGATGTCCCGATGGATGGAAATCATTGCTAGCCCACTAAGTCTCTGGTCTGTCATTAAACTTTTGGATACACTTTTCACTCTCTTCATGGTTGAAAACGATCTTTCCACACTGCATGTCGTTACTGGTAGAATAGCTAACACAATCAAAAGGAAATTTATTACCAATAGAAGGTTTTGTCACATAGTTCCAACACTTTAAGTACCTCAGTATCTTTCTTAATTGATGGTGTAATATTACACCACATTATGTACTCATTCTTGAAGGAAGCAAGTGCTGTGTCATTTTCGAAGTATTATGACAGTTGTTCCATATGGTGAACTTTGTCTAGACCTGAAAACCCAGGTCTAGCCTAATCTTAAACTTAAACTGAACAGAAATCCCCAACCAACTGTCATTCTAATTGTCATTCCCAGAGTTCTAAAGCTAGGGCTCCTTACCCCTCCCGTACTCTTAAAGATACAGGCTCTAAATTACATATTCTGCGTGTTGTCGAAGGCTTTCATGGCTGGGATCACAGGGTTGTTGTATGTTTTCCAGGCTGTATGGCCATGTTCTAGAAGTATTCTCTCCTGACATTTCGCCCACATCTATGGCAGGCATCCTCAGAGGTTGTGAGGTATGGAGAAACTAGGGTTTCTTAGTTGTTGTTTACCTGGATCCAGAGAGTCCCAGAAGGCAGCCGACAAGCTCGATGCACTCCACTCCCAGCCACGAGTGTAGTGAGATTTCAATGCACAAGTGCAAAGGCCTGCCGAGTGTACGGGCACGAAGGCCTATTGTGGTCTCCAAATGGTCTGTGGTGTGGTGGCATCCTCTTTGGCGCCTGGACTGTCGGCACATTCCCCTTTCTCTCCTGGCACCGAAGGCTGAAACCAGGTGCACCGAAAAGGAAAGAGATGCCAATGTGCCATGTACCAGCTACATGCCTGGCCCAAAGGTTACTTTCCTAGACTCTGAAGAAAAGATGGAATAAAATTTATGTCAGATAAGTGCCCTTTAGCTATGTTTGAATTGTATCCTGTGAATCAACTCTGAATGGAGGTGAAGTTCTTTTCACACAGCTAGAGCATCTAAAGGGAAATCAAATGAGCCACAATACAGCTATGTCCAGCTACTCAAGAGTATAAAGCTTGAAAACAAAACACCTTAAAATGTTTGGGTTATGTTTATTATTCTGTTTTACTATCCCAATTATTTGGATATTAAAAATATAACTTGTACCTGTATGAATGAATAAAGTAGCCAGATATTGTGTAAAATATTCATGGAAGAAATTTCAACAAAGTTTCTTTTATTTTTGTGGATGCTTCATTATGATTTCAAAAAGTAAGTTCTTTCCGGCTATCCTCTCTTGGACTGCCAATGCCATATCTTTCAACTTTGTTAGATATTTAAATACACACATGGATACCTCCCTTTTTCCATGGTGGATCAGCTTATTATTTCAGCAACTGCCTGGTGTAACTTTTTTCACACATATTTTTCACAAACTTTGTTTTGTCCATAATTGCCTCTCACAAATGGTGTTCCCTCCTCAATGATTTCTCATTAAGAATGGGGGACTAATTAAAGTGGGTTTTATTGCCAACAAAATATATCTTTGCATGAGCTAACATGGATCTCGGTAAATGTTAACTGACAAATATAATTGTGTTCCTTCAGGGAGTAAGCAGTACACTTTATACAATAGCCCATCAGTTCTTGCCAGCTTGTCATGTCTCCCCCACATACTTTGGCTGGCTGGTCATCCTGTCAACCACAACCAGGACTCATTTATGCACCACCAACTGCTAAACAGAAGCAGGGAAAAAACAAGAAAAAAAGACTTGATCAAATTGATCATTGTATCTTTCTTGTTTCACACAATCACTGGGCGATATTAGCCCTGGTCTGATATTCAAAAACATACCCATGTCAGTTTGGACTATTAGTATGCAAAAGGAATGTTTACATACTACCTTAGAAACTAACTGAGAGGCAGAAGTTGTTAGAATAAGCTCCTGTTGACTTCCTCAGATGCATGGACTGAAGTGCCTGCTTTTGTTCCCCAACAAACGTCTGATTATAAAAGTGTCCAAACCTTTACAAACAGACAATGTTTATTGGGGAACAAGAGCAGGAGGAAAGATGATGTGTAAAGTCAGGGGAGTAAACATACTGGTATGTCCCCCAATGAACAACTTTAAAATGGAAGGTGTCACCTCATCACCATAGTCACGGGTTTTACATTTTTGTGCCTATTCACTCATACAGTCTACCTATGAAGATCTGTTCCTAGGCGCTTCTGTTCCTAGGAAGTAGGTATCTAAGGAAGTAGACATAAGACCCCCTCACACTGAGGTAGAGAAGCATTTTCTCTCAGCTTCTCTGTGCTGCCAGAACACTGTCGGCACAGAGTCCCCGGATCCCGTCAGATGACACAGGGCTACTTACAGCGGGGTTCTGTGCTACACCTGACTCCTCATACAAGAAAGCCGAAGGAGACTAAAAGGAAGCAAGGGACAGTGGGGAAACATCATGGGAAGGAATACCATGACCCCCAATGACCCCTGATGGTAGGAAACACAGTGTGATGCTGCCCCACAATTTCTCCCACTGTCTCTAAGCTTTGTAAGGGCCATCTGATGAGGTGCTTAAAGTGCATTAAGAATGATGGCAGTTTGACACCATTTCAACCATCATGGCTCAATTTTATAGAATCATGGGAATTGTAGTTTAGTGAGACACCAGTGCTATTTGGAAGAAAAGACTCAGGATATTGTAAAACTACAACTACCATGATTCTATAGCATTGTGCCATAGAAGTTAAAGCGGGGTCAGAATGCATTAATTCTACAATGTAAATGCAACCTACCTAGTCTACTCAGCCTATGCTACAAACCACTTCCTCTCTATTCCTCTCTAAGGCCTCATCTACTCTGCCATATCACTGACAGTGTAGACTCATATAATGCAGATTGAAATGAATTGAATTGAATTATGAGTCTACATTGCCATATAATCCAATTTATTTCAGTTAATCTGCACTCTGAAACTGAGATGGCAGTGTAGATGGGGCCTCAGGTGCTACAAGATCCCTGTTCAGATAACAATGTGAATTGACAAAGTTGTAGCATTCCTGCATCTTACAGATTTCCATTAACATGTGTGTTGTCACATGTTACATTGATAGAGGTTTATATGTGGAGATCATGTTTTATCTGAATCCAAGATACACACCACGGTGGTCCATGCTCTTATTACAACCCGATTAGACTACTGCAATGCACGCTACATGGGACTGCCTTTGAAGACTGTTCGGAAGCTTCAATTAGTCCAACGGGAGGCAGCCAGGTTGTTAACTGGAGTGGTGTACAGGGAGCGCACTACTCTGTTACGTCAGCTCCACTGGCTGCCAATTAGCTACCGAGCACGATTCAAAGTGCTGGCTTTAGGCTATAAAGCTCTAAAGGGTTCCGGCCCAGCTTACTTATCCGAACGTGTCTCCCACTATGACCTACCACATAATTTAAGATCTTCAGGGGAGGCCCTGCTCTCGGTTCCGCCAGCCTCACAGGTGTGGCTGGCGGGGATGAGAGACAGGGCTTTCTCAGTGGTGGTTCCTTGGCTGTGGAACTCCCTCCCTAGTGACATCCAGCAGGCTCTATCCCTTTTGAGTTTTAGAAAGAAAGTGAAGACCTGGCTATGCGAGCAAGTGTTCAAAGGATAAGTTTCGTTGGCTTCGACGCAGTCTGGAATAAGGTTTATGTACAAGGTTTTGTGAATGAATGGCTCAAGTATTTTGTATTATTTTAAATCTGTTTTTAATTGCTTATGTTTTATTCTTTTGTATTGTTGTATATTGGCTTCGAATTCTGCCAATTTGTAAGCTGCCCTGAGTCCCTTCAAGTGAGAAGGGCGGGATAGAAATGATGGAAATAAATAATAAATAAATAAACAAAGGATCCTCTATATATATTCTGCCTAATACACACAGGTAACAGGCAAGAGCTGTCATAATGCCACTCTTCTTACACGTAGTGATTTTCCACTATGGCCTCTTCCATACAGCTGTATAAAATTCACATTGAAAAGGGATTATATGGCAGTGTGGACTCAGATGATCCAGTTCAAAGCAGATATTGTGGATTTTATATTCCTTGATATTCAGGGTTATATGGCTGTGTGGAACTGGCACTGTTGCAAATTGCTGTTCACATTCCTATACAGGCAATCTCCAAGTCATGAACAAGATAGGTTAAGCTGAATTTGTATATAAATCTGAGCAGGTATTTTTAAAAGTGTAACATCTATATCTATATCTGTGCAAGCTTTGGATAGCACAGCAAAGGGTTAACACTCCTGTGTTTTTTGTTTTGCTGTCTGTGCCTGTTCAGAAGATTTCACTTCACTTTCTGTCCCTGAGATAATTTGATTTTGAAGAATTTGGCTTGTTGTGGATAAACCATTTTCCCCATGATAACTCTTACAGGAGAAAATTATCTTTCATTTATTTCACTTCCTGTTGTCTCACCCCCTTTCGTAACTATAAGTTGTTTATAAATTGTATGTTTGTAACTCAGGAACTGCCTTTGATGTCTTTTAACATTATGTATGCTAGTCACAAAGGGCTGTACATCTACTTCCAGTTCCAAAGCCACACTGTGGTAGCTTAGTAAGCACGCTTGTTTACTAAAGCCTTTGTAATGTAATTAGTTTTGCATGTGTCAGCATATGTTCATGGTTTGAAATCGTTTACAGATGGGTCAACAAATGTTCCTCTATCTTTTTAAACTTGTTAAATTGGTTAATATGTTTTAGTCCTGTTATATTGTTTAATTGTTTATATTGTTTTAAGCTGATTTTATCCTGAGATCTTTCAACAAATGGAAGTATATCCCTATTTAAATAAATACACACATACATAAATGAATGAATGCAAAGATATTTATAGATCAGGATATTTTCACACATTTGTACAGACTGAAAGATAAATTCACATTTTGCAACTGAAAACCTGAGCCTGAGATCGGTTTAGAAGTTGCCTAGGAATTATACTTTAAAAATTCAGCTATGGATCACTCTTTCTGCCTTTCTGAAAAAGATTAACATTTAGACATTTACCAAATTCGTAGATCTTCAATGATGAACAATAATGAAGAATGATGTTCATGTCAATTGTTGAAATGCCAATCTCATAAAGAACTATATCCAGTATCAGAGATGGACAAATACGTTGATATTGACTTCCTTCACGTTCATCATTTTGGTTAGAAAAATCAAGTTCTTGCTAAATTCTTCATAAAGAAATGTTTAACAACAACTACAACTAACAAATGAAGTTAACTACATTGTCTACACAGATCACGTTCAAATTAACTATAAATGTTCCCCAGATGGTTTACTCGTCTGACTTGAAGCTCTTATTGGCTGTTGTTGAGTGTATGTTTTTCTGATACTTTATATGTTTTTATGGGGGGGGGGGCTGTGGCACAGTGTGTTAAAGCGCTGAGCTGTTGAACTTGCGGACCAAAAGGTTGCAGGTTCGAATCTGGGGAGCAGAATGAGCGCCTACTCTTAGCCTCAGCTTCTGCCAACATAGCAGTTTGAAAACATGCAAATGTGAGTAGATCAATAGGTACCACTCCGGCGGGAAGGTAACGGCACTCCATGCAGTCATGCTGGCCACATTACCTTGGAGGTGTCTACGGACAACGCCGGCTCTTCGGCTTAGAAATGGAGATGAGCACCAACCCCCAGAATCGGATACGACTGGACTTAACATCAGGGGAAACCTTTACCTTTACTATATGTTTTTATGTATTAATTCACTGTAATTGAAATGTATTTTATGTGATGTATTTTATTGCTGTATTACTGGGCTTGGTCCCCATGTAAGCCACCCTGAGTCCCTTCAGGAAGATGGGGTGGGATATACCGTGTTTCCCTGAAAATAAGACAGTGTCTTATATTAATTTTTGCTCCCAAAGATGCGCTAGGTCTTATTTTCAGGGGATGTCTTATTTTTCCATGAAGAAGAATTCACATTATTGTTGAACAAAAAAAATGAACATTTATTATATACTGTACAGTAGTTGTCATCACAAAACAGTATAACCAGACAAACTGTGAATCCTATCAAGAATTTCTTGTTACTACCAATATTTCCATGTACAACACTCTATGGTATGTACATTTACTGATTCTGCATCCTTTAGTGTTCTGTTCGTTGGGCATGCTTCCAAACAAAAACTTTGCTAGGTCTTACTTTCGGGGGAGGCCTTATTTTTAGCAATTCAGCAAAACCTCTACTAGGTCTTATTTTCTGGGGATGTCTTATTTTAAGGGAAACAAGGTAGGAATAAAGTTATTATTATTATTATTATTATTATTATTATTATTATTATTGAAACAACAACATTGTATGACACAGCAAATAGGATAGATATGCTGGATTTGGTATCACAAATTCACAAGTCGAACACTTCCCAAGTGTTTAGGACTGTGTGCTGTATTTTCGAATGATGCGCGCAGATCCCATTAGGGTGGCCTTTTGCATTTAGCAGATCGTAATTTTGTCAATGTCTATATGATGATGATAATAATAATAATAACATTGACAAAATTATTATTATTTATTATTATTATTATTATTATTATTATTATTATTATTATTATTATTATTATTATTATTATTGTATGACACAGAAAACAAGATAGATATGCTGGATTTCGTATCTGGTGACACTTTATTGTTTGGCCATTAGGCATATTTATGCCCTCACTTTCAATGATTTTTCCCTTCTTCAGTGCCACTGTTGAACATTTGTCTAACCCAAACTCCATGCTGACATCAGTGCTAAAAATTTGGACAGTGTTAGTAAGAGACTGGATTTCAGTTTCTGTTTTCCCATACAGCTTCAGGTCATCCATGTACAACAGATGCAAAATTTTGTGAGATTTCTTAGATGTTTGATAATCATCATCATCATCATCATCATCATCATCATTAACATGGGAAAACTATTAGAAAGGATAGCTGGTGTGCCAGTCTGAAAATTGAAATTAAAAGTATAAATGTGTTAATTTTTGTACATGCTGTACCTACTGTACCTTTGTATTGGATCAGTTTGGGTTTTGACACAGTTGTAAGCTTCATCAGGGAAGAGCTTAGGTATCATTTTATAGGTAATAGACATTTGAGGCTTATACAGATGGAATCTGTTTGTGTGCAACATTTCTTAATGGAACGGGCACTCCTAGAAAATGTTCTCGTGGGACTTGAAGTAACAACTAAATAAAATTTGTTCAAACTCTCATATTGTATTGGGTGTTCTGTTAGGTTGGACATGTTTTATATGCTACCTATTGGTATCTTTCTATTAGTACAAATGATCTTTGGCTCAAGAGGACCTAGATCTATTCTGTGTGAATATAGGGCCAAACCCACTTGCACAAGGTATAGAGTGCCTAGGGAACACAGAAGGTGTTACACCTTGAGCAACTCGGAGTAAAGGGAAAGCCAACATAATTCTACCATAGGTCTCTACCATTAATAATACTTCAGACCTAGGCCATTTCCTCTTAATGCTCAAAAGTTATCCACAAGATATAAAACAGATCCATCGATTGACCTAGAATTGACATGATGCAAAGTAATCATTACAATCAGCAAGGGTGTTTTTACTCAGATAATAACACACTGATATTTAATTTGCAAGACCTCAGTCTACAATCCTAACTCAGCTATATACTTGCTGGGCTGTCAGGGACAGGTTGCTGTCTCTCAAAATTATATTGCTTGATTGCATTGGCAATGAATATGAGACTAAGATTGTTTTAAAAAGGGAATGGAAATAGCAATAATTTCTACATAATCTTCAGCAGTTCAGAGAAAGGAGTTAATATCTTTATAGTTAGTCTTCAAATTTGGAGAAGACTAGTATGGCAAGCGATAGTCATTTGCTGCCACCAATTATATTATATACCGTTGCTGCCACCAATTATAATATATGTGACACTGATCACCAGAGCTAGCACACAGAGCTACCCAAAAATGGCAGGAAAGTCTAAATTTCAGAGTGATGGTTAATAAGCAGACAGGCCACCTCCTAATATTGATAGACAGAATGACACACTGAAAACTTGAGATGAAGAAAAAAGAATTGAGATGTTTATTTGAACTTGAACAAAAAGGTTGTGAATTGGTTACAGAAGAATAACAGGCTGGTTACTAGGGATGGGCGAATCTGCAGAATAAGTCATTTATCGTAATAAATTCGTTATTCAAAATAGATCTGAATGGGTTTCCGAGATGGTTTGGCGCTTCACAATTAACCTTCCAATTCGAAGTGTTGGTACCAATGGCTCTAAATACCTTTGGATAACCTTTGGAGATATGGGAAAGTGTTTTAATTCAACCAACCTTTGCTATTCAGGAGAGAAATCCCCCATCCCGTTTTGGAGTGATTGCTTTCTATGGGACTCTTAAACTGGCTTCCAGAAGTGGAGAGAGCTTGGATCTTCATCTTCCCATGCTTAAACCCAGGCTTGCAAAAGCGGAGGGAGGATAAACCAGGGCTTGCAGAAGGGAGAGAGCCTGATAATTGCAGGGCTTTGCCTTTGCAGGATCTCCCTTGCAAAACCTCTCCTGCCTTTGCAAGAAATTTTAAGTGAGGAAAGGGGGAAAAGGAGGGGGGATCAATCCCAGTGTGCTGGCAAAACCCCAAACTATAACTCTCCACCCAATGGGCAGGGAAAGCAAACTAACTATCACCCTGCTAAGGATTTTCCACAAATCCTCATTATTTTAAATTACCCTGATGTTATTATCTCATTATGTCACAGCAAACAAGATAGATATGCTGGATTTCGTATCACAAAATCACAAGTCGAACACTTCCCAAGTGTCTAGGTCTGTGTGATGTATTTTTGGATGATGCGTGCAGATCCCAGTAGGGTGGCCTTTTGCAGTTGGCATATCATAATTTTGTCAATGTCTATTGTTTCCAAATGCCGGCTGAGATCTTTTGACATGGCACCCAGTGTGCCCATCACCACTGGGACCACCTGTACTGGTTTCTGCCAGAGTCTTTGAAGTTCGATCTTGAAGTCGTGATAGCGGCTGAGTTTTTCCTGTTGTTTTTTGTCAATGCGACTGTCACCTGGGATGGCAACATCAATGATCCAAACCTTTTTCTTTTCCACAATTGTGATGTCTGGTGTGTTGTGTTCCAGAACTTTGTCAGTCTGGATTCGGAAGTCCCACAGTATCTTTGCGTGCTCATTTTCCAATACTTTTGCAGGTTTGTGATCCCACCAGTTCTTTACTGCTGGGAGGTGGTACTTGAGGCATAAGTTCCAATGAACCATTTGGGCCACATAGTTGTGCCTCTGTTTGTAGTCTGTCTGTGCGATTTTCTTACAGCAGCTGAGGATATGATCAATGGTTTTGTCAGCTTCCTTGCACAGTCTGCATTTTGGGTCATCAGTTGATTTTTCGATCTTGGCTTTAATTGCATTTGTTCTGATGGCTTGTTCCTGGGCTGCAAGAAATCAAGCCTTCTGTCTCCTTCTTCAGGGTCCCATTTGTGAGACATAGCTCATATTAACGTGAGTCCCTTTTCGTCTCAAATCTAGAGAGAAAAGTGGGGTGCTGCTAATAATAATAATAATAATAATAATAATAATAATAATAATAATAATAATAATAATATCAGGGTATATATATTAGTATCATTCTGGGAAGGGAAAAGGTTATATTTTAAATCTATGTTTTAGTAGTATATTCTTGTGTATGTGAAATGTGTAAGCCACTCCTGAGCGTGGGAAGAAACCCACTCCTAGATCATCTTCTTATCTCAGATTATATGGCAGTATTCTCCTCCTCTTCCTCTTCCTCTTCCTCTTCCTCTTCCTCTTCCTCCTCCTCCTCCTCGTTTGCAAGTGGAATCAGGCTGGATCTGCACTGGCCTATATCCCAGGATCTTATCCCAGATGATATGGCTGCAGTGGGGACATATATTCTCCCCCTCCTCCTCGTTTGCAAGATCATGCTGGATCTACACTGGCCTATATCTCAGGATCTTATCCCAGATTATATGGCTGCAGTGGGGACATATATTCTCATTCTCATCCTCCCCCTAGTTTGCAAGATCAGGCTGGATCTACACTGGCTTATATCCCAGGATGTTATCCCAGATTATATGGCTGCAGTGGGGACATATATTCTCCTCCTCCTCCTCCTCCTCCTCCTCCTCCTCCTCCTCCTCCTCCTCCTCCTCCTCCTCCTCCTCCTCCTCCTCCTCATTTGCAAGAGGAATCAGGCTGGATCTACATTGGCCTATATTCCAGGATCTTATCCCAGATTATACGGCTGCAGTGGGGACATATATTCTCCTCCTCCTCCTCCTCCTCCTCCTCCTCCTCCTCCTCCTCCTCCTCCTCCTCATTTGCAAGAGGAATCAGGCTGGATCTACATTGGCCTATATTCCAGGATCTTATCCCAGATTATATGGCTGCAGTGGGGACATATATTCTCCTCCTCTTTCTCCTCCTCCTCCTCCTCCTCCTCCTCCTCCTCCTCCTTGTTTACAAGATCAGGCTGGATCTACACTGGCCTATATCCTAGGATCTTATCCCAGATTATATGGCTACAGTGGGGACATATATTCTCCTCCTCCTCCTCCTCCTCCTCGTTTGCAAGAGGAATCAGGCTGGATCTATACTGGCCTATATTCCAGGATCTTATCCCAGATTATCTGATTTAAACTGGATTATATGAGTCCCCGCTGCCATATAATCTGGGATAAGAAGAAAAGTGACGGATCTTGGCACACAGCTGTGAATCCTGGGGGAGTTTTGGGTGGGTTGACCCAAGTCTTTTGGGAATTGTAGTTCACTCATAAATTTTCTCATGGGAGCATTAATAAAAACAAAAGACTGAGGTTTTTAGATAAGACATAGTGTAACATCGGAAGAAACTCACTCCTGAGTGCTTCTCTTCTTAGAAGTGGGCTAAGACCCATTATCTTCTTATCCGAGATTATCTGGCAGCGTAGACTCATATAATCCAGTTCAAAGTAGATAATCTAGGATCAGATCCTGGGATATGGGGGCAGTATGGAAGGGGCCTCATGATCAATCTACGCTGCCCTATATCCCAGGATTTGATTTCAGATTATCTGATTTAAACTGGATTATATGAGTCCCCACTGCCAAATAATCTGGGATAAGAAGAAAAGTGACGGATCTTGGCACACAAACCCAATATGGCCAGCTGTGAATTCTAGGGGAGTTTTGGGAGGGCTGACCCAAGACTTTTGGGAATTGTAGTTTACTCACACCCTTATACATTTTCTCTTGGGAGCATTCATAAAAAACAAAAGACGAAGGTTTAAGCCTCATAGGAAGAAACAGTGGCACCTTGTTGGGACAGCATGGTGTAGTGTAGTGGTTTGAGAGTTGACTACGTTTGTGGCTTTGCTCTCCATTCAGCCATGGAAACCCACTGGGTGATCATGGGCAAGTCACACACTCTCAGTCCCAGAAAACCCAATGAAACAGTTTCAAACCAGGAACAGATTTCCTTATTCAGAGGCTGATGGCCATCTGTCATGAGTGATTTGAAGGTGTACTATGATTTATGTTCCTGGGTGATAAATGTCATTTCCTAATTGGTTCTGTCATAGAAACATGGCAAAATTTTATTACACTGCCAAAACTTTGTCTTTGCACAAGGGACATGGTGCTATAATAGCACATATGGTTTCCTGGGACACTGTCCACCAATTTAACAAAGTTTCAGCCACAAAAACAAAGTTTCTGAAGTATAAAAATTACTTTCAAAGTAAAGACAACCAAATGAAACAGGAAATAAGACTTTCAAACAAGGAACAGATTTCTTCAATTATTAAAAAATGATTTATTATAAAAGCTATGAAAATTTGCCAAAAATCAGAGGATAAGGAAAACGTTCTGAAATTTGGAGAGCTAACAATGGTTTTTGTGTTCTACAACTGTAGCAAATTTCATTACAGTAGCTCAAAAAATGAGGGAGAGCAAGGCCCCTCAATTTTCCCCATTGATGATAATGTTTTCCCCTTATGCACATGCACACCCACCATTAACGAAGTACATACGAAGCTTTGGAAGTTTTGGAAAGTTTTGATTTTTTTTTGCTTCAAAATTCGGAAATGACTTTAGAAACAAAGCGCCAGCGCCCCCTATTTGGAAGTGAGTATTGAACCATTTTTTTCATGGATTGCACATGCCTACTGGTTGCTTAAGATAAAATGGTTCTTTAACTTGATTTCTTCAATAACCGTGGTCCCTCACGAAGGAATTAATCAGGCTTCTTTAAAAACCCTACAGACCTCCTTTCCAGAGGCTCTTTAACATAAGCACTCAAACTCTTAGAGGCTCACTAAAATATCTAGCACTTCTCCCCGAAGGCTAATTTAAACTTTTTTTCTCACAAAACTTCCTTTCTATCAGCTCTAAATCTTTCCCTTCTTCCTCTTCAAACTCCACTCCCTAACTGAACTAATTTTCTGACTGAATAACTCTTTCTGCCTCTCTGGCGCCACCTACATCCTGCTATGCAACTCCCTCCAACTCCATCAACTAATCAGACTCCACTACCATATATGGAGCAGCCTGATCTCTCCTCCCCTTGCCTGGCTCTGCCTTTCCACCAAGGGCTAGAATTGACTTTACACACCAATCCTGCAAGGTAGGCCTAATCTGTTACAACTAGCATAATTTGTTGGTTTGAGAGCCAGACTAGATCACTGGGATACTGGGGTTCAAATTACTGCTCAGCCACAGAAACTATCTCAACTTCAGAAAAAGTCAATGACAAACTTCCTCTGAATATATCTTGCCAAAAGAGACCCTATCCAAAATAACAACAACACTCCTGTGATAGTGTTGCCATAAGTTGTAATCACCTTGATGGCACAAATAACTAAACAACTGGAATGGACTAGTTAACTTAATCACATTCACATTAGAAATGCAAACATTTAAATTGTAAGTGTGTGTTAAATTGCAGTTCAGTCTTAAAGTACATGCATACACCTACCAAAGAGAAACTATGGATTGTCATGAATCCATGACTTAACCAGTGTTTCACAACTCTTTTGAGTTTCAAAGAGAAGGAAACAGCTGCAATGGATTTTTGTAAAATCATTTTCTCATCCATCCCATCAAAACATTTCGCTTGTTATTTCTTTCACTTTTCTTTATAATGTTATATTCTTTTCCCTCACAATTTCCTTGGTTTAGAGATTCCCATGTGGATTCCAACAACCATTCCAGGATTAAGAGCTCCAAAATTTAGGGTTTTTTTTGGGATAGATGAGGACCCTTTATGCCAGTGGTTCTCAACCTGGGGTCCCCAGATGTTTTTGGCCTACAACTCCAAGAAATCTCAGCCAGTTTACCAGCTGTTAGGATTTCTGGGAGTTGAAGGCCAAAAACAGCTGGGGACCCCTGGTTGAGAACCACTGCTTTATGCAGTCCTTAATACAAAGCATTAGGTAATCATCTGGATACAGACAATGCCTCCACTGCCTGGTATCTTTCCTGCTTGGTTTTAAATAATTTTGCCTTGGAATTAAATAGAATATCATGCTGCACTAATGAGATCATAAGTGGTTTGGATCTCACGACTTAAACATTGTAATTCCCCAATCTTGAGAAACTCACAAAGAGCAAGAAGAAGTTTGCAAAAAACAAAACAAAAAAACCCAAAAAATTCAAGAGAACCAGCGGGGAAATGTAAAATTAGCATTGCTTATAACTTTATAACTTGAAGGTAGACTCAAACTGAGGCAAAAAATTCAAGAGGCATCATTTATTTAAGTTAAAACATAACTTTAATTAAGTTGCCCCATTATGTTAAAAATGCAATGCAATTTTTTATCGTGTCAAAAGCGATTTGAGAAAATACTGCAAGTTGCTTCTGGTGTGAGAGAATTAGCCATCTACAGAGACATTGATCAGGGGATTCCCGCATGTGTTTCTGGGAGACAAGCTTGAGCTGACAGACAGAAGCTCACCCTGTCTTGCAGATTCGAACCTGCAACTTTCAGGTCAGTAACCCAACCTTCATGTCAGCAGTTCACAAGAGTTTAACCCATTGCACTCACTGCTGCTCCACTTGCTTCATTTCCAACAGACCTCTGAACAAACCTCTGAGGATGCCTGCCACAGGGAGGGTGGACGCCATGGCTGGTGCACCCTCCCCTTGCCCCTTAGGGGCGGTGGTTCTTTTGGCCAGCTCCTGAGGTTAAGGTTTTAGGGTGGCTTCACATGCGGCTTTCTTGTTGCAGCCTTTTTTTCCTGGCCTTGGTAGCATTGGAATGGGCACGGGATGCTCACTTCTTATCTGGCGCTTTGGTGCCTGTGATGGACACTGGGCCTCTGGATGCCTGGGGTTCTGTTGCTCCCTCCTCCCCTTGTCCCTGGCTTGGTTTTGGTCACCTTTCGGGCCTGTGGGCCTTGTTGGCGGCAGGGATATGTGGGTTTTTGCCCATGTTTTTTCGGGGCAGGGTGGGGGTGATGTGTTGTGCTGGCCTGTGGCAGCCATTAGCTCTCCTTCCCACTTGGCAGCCACCATTGCCTGATTCCCCCCCCTTCTTTTTTCTTGACATCGGACCTGTGTGGTAGGCCCGTTTTCACGTCATTTGGTCACTGGCAGCCATTAGGTGACCACGGCGGTGGAGCCAGAGATAATCAAAGACAGCCTCCAGCCCCGGTACTTTTTCCAAGGGGCCCCATCTTAATTAATTAGTTCAGTTAGAATTGTGGTTTTCTCGTTGCCCAGATTTGGATGCAGCCAATTACTTATGTAGCGGCTTCAGAGAGGTTTTAGGATTCCTGCAAGATCCCAGAACCCCTTTTTTTATGAATTTGAAATCCATTATTGGCATGGAGGACATTGTCCTCGCAAAAATTAATAAGGCAGTGGCTGAGAGCAGGGTACTCGGTCCATTTGCTTCACCACCTACACCTCAGATCGGTGAATGATGCCATTCTTGATCAATTTTACAAGGTCCACTATACTTCTTTTGATAGTGCTTTAAGGTAAGTTAGGGCCCACGGGACAGCAGCCAAGTTGGCAAAACGGTTAGGTTTTCAGTTCAACGGGTTGTATTATATGGATCGGGCTCTTCCGATGAGCTGCTCAGTTTCATGTGCTGCATTTGAAGCATTTAGCACCTTTTTGGAATGGGCCCTCAAAAAGAACTCAGGACTTTTGGGTGTTGTACATTATTTGGGCAACTTCCTATTCGTGGGAAAGCATGGGTCTGGGGAATGTGAGGCTATGCTCTAGTCTTTTCAGGAGTTGACTGAGGAATTGGATGTCCCTTTATGTCAGGACCCAGGCTGCAGAACACCAATAACCATGCACAGAGACCAGAATCTATCTAATATCTTTATTAAGGAAATGTATAAAGTCAATAAAAATAAGTGTAGAATATAGTTCAGAAGTAGACCTTTCAGGAAAGGTCAAATATAGTCCAGGAAAACAATGTCCACTATGTGATATTAAAGTCCAAAGTTATAATCCACTTCACCGAAACACACACTATTTGGCAAGCAATAGTGTGGGGAACTGTCCATAGTCTTTGAGGCTTAAAGTAAATCCGAAGGAAACTGGAAAACAAGGCTTGAGACTGTGAAGCAAGGTCCGTGGTTTAAAACGCAAGGGAAGGCAAGACTTGAAACTTGGCAAGATCAAACTGGAAACAAGGCAAACATGAATCTAGAACTGGGTCCATAGAAGTCCACGGTACAAGGCTGGGCAGGAAACTTGATCTGGAAACTGGGAACTGGAGTACGAAGTCTACACACGATCTCACTCCTCAAGCCGACGAATTGACTCCGCAAGGATTCCTTTGCGGGCAAACACCTATATAGGATCTTGTTTTCCCGCCAAGGAACACTTTCTCTGGGGAACAAGAAACGAAACCTATACTGTGTCCAGATGCATGACTCCTTAAACTTTCCCAAGGGAAACAGACTTAATCATCTAATTGTCTGGCAGCTATCCTGGCGCTCTGGCGAGTCGCCTCCTGAGCGCTTCTATCTTGATTATAATAATGCCGGCGAGAAAATGGGGGAGATTTCTGCTCAAGGCTTGTTTGGCTGACTTCTTGTGGGCAAACATCTTGCAGCTGCAAGGGCTCCAAATCTGGCAGAAACGGTGGGAAACCCAAGTTTTCCTCTTCATCTGTCACAACAGTACTAGGAACGGGACTACATGGCCCATGAGTCATCACACTTTAGCCCCAGAAAAAACAGAGGGTCCCACAACTTAAATTAACATTTTTAGGGACTGAACTCAATACTATTCAGCAATGCTCTTGATGACCCCCTGAGAAAGTTTCAAATTTAATAAATAGGATCCAACTCTTTGTCACCAGAAGCAAGGCCACTCTACATGAATTTCAAGAAATTATTGGTCACTTAAATTTTGCATGCAGAGTTGTTGCTCCTGGGCATGCCTTTTTTGCGCAGGCTCTGCAATGCCATTTCAGGGGTTAGGTTACCGTATCACCATTTGCGGATTACGAGATAAAGGCAGATTTGGCAATCTGGCTACAATTTTTATCCCAGTTTGATGGGGTTTCTTTTTGGAGGCAGGACCTATTATTGAAGGATGCCCTTCAAATAACATCAGATGCCTCTGGAGCCATTGGATTTGGGGTTACTTTAACGGGCACTGGTGTGCCAAGCTATGGCCTAAGATTTGGCACATTAGAGGGATCACCTCTGACTTAACATTCCTGGAATTCTTTCCTATATTGGTAGCTATGACGCTATGGGCAGAACAATTTTTTGAATTCCACCGTTCATTTTGGCGTGATAACCAGGCCAACGTGCAGGTTATCAATTCTTTAACATCTAGGTCAACTAGGCTGATGGAGGCTTTAAGGATTTTACCCTCCACTGTCTAAAGTATAACATACTGTTTAGAGTTTTTCATATTGCAGGGATGTTCTGTCCCTATGCAAATGGAATACTTCAGGCAGCTTGCCCCTAGCATAGATTTCCACCTTTACAGCATGCTGGTCCATCTTTGGAAAATTGGGACCAGTTCATAGTCAGGGGCATGAAGTTAGCCCTGGCTGCGAGTTCCAAATTGTTTTATATCATAGCCTTGCAGTGCAAGAAGTTGTATTCCATAAGTGCAGTTACACCCGTTCCATATGAGCACATCACACAGTTTGGCATTTTATTGAAGAGGAAGGGGTGGGCCCTCAAACTATTCGAGCAAAAGTTATCTGCCCTTGCTTATTGGCTTAAAGCACAGGGCTTCCCTGACATCACTGTAGATTTTTGGCTCTGTAAATGGCTGGAGGGCTTGTCAAGTGTGCAAGCCAGGCCCCATGACAGTTGCCAGCCATTGAACGTTGAGATCCTTGAGGGCTAAGGTAAATTTGGCTCCAAATTTGTGAGTTCTAATACAAATCCTTATTGTTTCAGGTGGCAGCTGTCACCACCTTTTTGGAGTCCTTTGGGTCAGTGAATTGGCTGTACCTCAAAGCAGATCAATCCCGAAAGGCCCTTCAATTCTCAGACCTGCGGCTCCAGCAGAATGAGTTGCATTTGGTTATTCGAGCTTCCAAAATGGACCAAAAAGGCGTCATGTGCCATGTTACTTATAGTTCCTGTCTTTTGAGACCCAATCTTGTTGGCATGTAGACATCGTGTGCTAATCTGCGGGCACAGCTATGTGCACTGGGAGGAACGACAGGCATGTAGAGGTCCCTACGGCCAGCATCGCAGCCTCGCTTCCGTGGCATTTGTTGATTGGAAGGGCAGAAGGGGCCTTTATTGGGACGGTTTGCTTCCATTGCTGTTCCCTCCTGATGTGCTTGTTATACACCTTGGTGGCAATGATTTGGGACTGCTGAAGGGCAGGGCCCTGTTTTTACAAGTTCTGAATGACATGCACAAGGTTAAGAAGGCATGGCCCCAAACCCACTTGGCATGGTCTGTGATTATTCATAGGCCACGTTGACCGCATGTTGATGTTCTGTGCTACACCTTGGTGCCAATGATTTGGGACTGCTGAAAGGCAGGGCCGTGTTTTTACAAGTTGTGAAGGACATGCACAAGGTTAAGGAGGTATGGCCTCGAACCCACTTGGCATGGGCTGCACAAGTTCTGAATGACATGCACAAAGTTAAGGAGGCATGGCCTCAAACCCACTTGGCATGGTCTGTGATTATTACTAGGCTAAGTTGGCCGCATGGTGATGAAAGAAATTGATTGGGGCTCAAAAACGGGTCAATTGGGCCATACGGATGGTTTTTTCCAGATGACATGGATCTTACATGATGCTATAGAACACAATAATTCAGAACTCTATCGGAATGATGGTAGCCATCTTTTCTGAACTGGGCAACCAAATAATTTTGGCTGATCTAAAAGGAATTAGGGCAATTCTAGAGGTTTTGGTGGGAGTCAGGAGCTAAATAGACATTTGCTCCTGATCTGTGGCAGAATACATAGGAGAATCTCATACTTTTGGTGTGCACCACAAGGCACTTCAGTTTTGGTGTAGGCCAGAAGCAGAAACCCTCGCCTGGGGTTCAAACAACCTCGGCGAGGGTAAACGATTATGGCCTAGGAACGGGAGACTATGACCTCAATCATCCTTGGGGCAAAACTCTCCACCACATTCCTTTAGGTCATCCAGGTTTAGTTACGTTGGGGACCTGGTGTTTTGCCCTAAATTCAGTTGAGGGGTAGGTCAGGAAGGACCACCAGTATGGGCTTTATGCCTCACCAAATTCATAGATGACAATTGAGAGTTAGGTTCAAGTTACAAATTAAAGATTTAATTAGGTAACATTTAATAAAGTTGTCCAGTTTAAACCCAAGTTTGTTGTGTTGGCTCTTTATTTCGGGGGTTGGAGGGCAAAGATAAGAACATTATATTCTATCCTTAGCTTATCGACTGAATGTATAGTTTTTTCCTCTGTTTTGGTGTCAAGAAGACTAGAAAGGAAACTTGGAATCATTAACACTGTCCAAATGAAGGCAACATAAGAGGCATTCAGGTAATGTTATCATATTTATCATGTTCTCCTTTCCCACTCAGGGCCAGGCCAAACTTTCATGTACACCTTCTTTGGAGTAAGCTCCATGGACACATGCTTTCACATGAACATGTCCAGGGTTAGCTAAAGGATTCTCCAAGTTTATGCTATTTCCATACCAAATGGATGCGAGTTATTCATCCAGCCACGGGCTGTGTGAGATCTCCCATTTCTCAAGCAACTCAAACATGTATTTCCATGTATTTTTAGATGTCAGTATTACATATTAACAAAGCTTTCCATTTAAATTAGAGAATATAGTTCCAAATTCAAGTATCTTTTCAAGAATTTGGAGGGGGTGCAAGGGAGATCTGGTAATCTGTACTGGAAGTCTAAAAACTATTTTTCTGATGCATTCATGCCCATCCACTATCTCAAATCCTTCTAAGCTTAAATGTATTTGTAGCTTTAACTTAAATGGCACCCACTAAATAAATAACAGGGTATATAAAAACTAAATATTATGGAACTGCTGAAGCCTGTTTCCTTCAAACTTCTGCAACTCCAGCAATTCATGATTTGAAGGTTTGACTTTAAGCTTGACAGGGATTTTGAAAAATTATTATCATTATTGTTACAGAAGTCAGCTCGTACATTAGGTAGGTTAACCCAAGCCTTTGATGTTGTATATAATCAACTGCTGGCTCCACCTAGTGTTGCTTTAATGCAGTTCAAAGTTGACATACATATTGAAAAAGGTAAGCAAAATAGAACATCTCTATTTTCATGTCTGCAGTATCAACATTATATATCCTTACGACAGCAACCTTATAAGCCTCCTCTCTATCAGTTTAAAAGCACATGAAATTTGAGCTCATACTGTTTATATGTATAATAAATGCTAAATCTTTGGGATACTCAAATCTTCCTGAATAGTGTTAGAGTTAGACTTGGATATTGTTAACGAATCACTGAACAACCTTACAACATAAAATAGCAACCGTTATACTTTCTCCAGGCTTTGACTTTTCTTTTTCTTTTTTTTTAAAAAAAAGCTGCCCAACACTATGCTTGCTTTAGTCACATGTTCTTGGATAGTACTTTCATTACTTCATTTACCTGGATAGAGGTTTATTAAAATACCACTTAAGTGTCTATGATGTAGTAGGTAGTGCATCAATTCCATGTTAACATGAATCTACAGAGACACTAAATATAATATTTAAATTGAAGTACCAATGAGAAAAGCTAACACTATATCTGAAACAATCCTTTTGTATAGTTTATATCATTGATCAACATACCTGTATGCAATTTAATCATTACTGATATCATGGTTTGCAAACAGCAAAATTCACTTTTTCAGTCTGAACAAGCACATTCCTACAAACATATCAATAAGCCACTATGCATTTGCTAAGGATGGAAAGCACATGTCAACCTTGGGGTGATAATCAGGATGCATATAGATGAAGTACTCATTATAACTGAAGGAGAGAAAAAAGGTGAGCGTAAATAGTGGCAGGAGAAAAAAAAACGTGTTGTTTTGTTTTTAAAATCCCTTAAAGTTTTTTTAATACACCCACTTGAACTTCCAATTATTGTTCATTTCTACAAACAAAACAATAAGCCAACAATTGAACAATCCTCCTCCCTAAGCTGAGGCATGAATTTAAGGAATATACACACAAGACTGTTTACAGTTACCCTGCTCTCATGTTTCCCATTTCAAATGATTTTACATGTCCTATCATATGTCATTAGCAGTTTTCAAAATTATATCCGAAACAAGCTGATACACAGAAATTAAGAACAGTAATCAAATGAGAAATAATAGACCCAGCTGGGCAGGCATCAAGTTGGCAAAACATGAATACAGTTCAGTAGCTGAAACAGATGCTAGAGTTGTTGAAAGACCCTGCAGGAGATATAGATGCATGTCCTTCTTATAATAATACCCAAGTGAATACATGACAAGAACTAAAAAGGAAAAGAAGAAAGGGAAAAACCCCTGATGGCAAAGCTAATTACAAAAGCACAACCTTCAATGTTATTTGCTGTGTCAGAATGCTCAACATATACAGCTTTTTCCTCACACCGACAACACATGTCAGGTTATTCAAGTCAAAACCCATGCAACTAAGACATATGGAACATTTGAGGTTTCTGCGAGGCTCCCCCACCCCCCTCGCTGAGCTTCCCCAGACTTAGGACACACTTTGTTCTCTAACCTTACCCTTTCATAACAGCCTCTTTCAAGCAAGTGGTTCCCTGAGGTGAGAAGCAAGCCAAACGTCGTAACACAAGCACAAATGCAATTCAGAAATCCATTTTGCAGAAACAACACTGTTTTCAGAGTTTCAAGACCGGAGCAACAAATCCTCTGCCCTCCCCAACAGAGGCTCATTCAAACGTATGCTTTGTCATGGTCAGTTTCTAATGACATTCATGGCAATGCAAAGGCTTTGATAATCCTACCTTCCATGCCAGCTGCTTTTCTCATCACTCCATCATGCCAATAAGTTGGCTGCGGTAACAAATCAAGATAGTGCAAAACAGCATCTTTCCTCTGCATCTGTCATCTTCCTGAAAGCATTCTATTGCTGCCGACTGCTGGGAACTAGAAAGTCTATTTGAATTCCAATCGCTCCCCTTTCGCATGATTCAAGTTAGGTTAGGTGGGCATGCCTAACATGATTCTCTCCATCGTTTATTATGCAGCTGCTACGCTGCTAGTGTGGTAACCACTCTGATTTTATCTGATACGTCAGTCTGGCAAACCTATACCTCAGTGCAAACACACAAGGAGACACAGCAGCATCCTGCATTTAATGAGCCTTCTTTCTGCCTCGGAGAGCAGTGCATCTGCAAATCTCTTCCAAATCCCAACACTCGTGTTCTCTGTCACAGTGTTTATTAAGGCTCACAGCTTTTCTTAAATATGATTCTTTGGGTGGGAGGAGGAGCATTTCCCTTCTCATTCCTCCTCTCCTCTCCTCCTCCCCATTTCTCAGGGATGAGGGATTTCAGTGAAATGCTTAACCGCACCTCACATAATGCACCCCCACTTCATACAAACTTTGCTTGGAAAAGACTTCTAAAATACACAACATCATGAGGCATATTATTCATGCCCCCAGGGATTCTTTTTTATCTTAATGACAGCCAAAGCCAAATGTCACAAATCTCTGTGAATCTAATAAATAGCCCTCTAATGAGATGAGAACACTCAGTTCAGATCTAATAGAGTTTCTCTTTTTCAGGTGATTCCTTGCCTATAGCAGTTAAGCTGATGATGTGGGAGGGAGCTTTTTCATGGTTCTGTCAAATGCTGCCAGTTGCTGCTAGAATTCCTAGTGAATGACAGATCACCAGGGTTTATTGAACACAAACATCCAATTACATGATCAACAGATATCACTTAAAGGATACTGAGAGTCATGTACATTTTAATATTTCTTAAATGGTATTTTGCTGTACTTTATAAATAGTTGATGATGTAGAATCTAACAGTATGATATGTCTTTAAAGAATGAAGTAGATACTGACACCCACTAACTCATTTATCATTATGCTGAAGTAACTGCAACTCGACTTGCTGTATACCAAGGTGGGCATACTGCAGCTAATGAGCTGCATGGGGCCACTGGTCCTACTTTCATGGCTCCTGAAATATCCTCTACTGTGTTTCCCCAAAAATAAGACAGTGTCTTATATTAATTTTTGCTCCCAAAGATGCGCTAGGTCTTATTTTCAGGGGATGTCTTATTTTTCCATGAAGAAGAATTCACATTTATTGTTGAACAAAAAAAATGAACATTTATTATATACTGTACAGTAGTTGTCATCACAGACCAGCATAACCAGACAAACTATGAGTCCTATCAAGAATTTCTTGTTACTACCATTATTTCCATGTACAACACTCTATGGTACATATATTTACCGATCCTACATGCTCTGTTGTTCTGTTTGGCGGGCATGCTTCCAAACAACAACTTTGTTAGGTCTTACTTTTGGGGGAGGCCTTATATTTAGTAATTCAGCAAAACATCTACTAGGTCTTATTTTCTGGGGATGTCTTATTTTAGGGGAAACAGGGTAGTTTCCCAGCTCTTCGGGCATTTGGGGGGGGGGATTTGTTTCCAAACCATGCACATATCCTCCAAATGCATAAACAAATTAAAATATTTTCTCACACATCCATCACATCAGAAACCTGTACTACTTCCCAAGTAACCCAGCTTACCTGTCTGAATGTATCTCCCTCTATGATTCACCTCAGAGATTAAGATCTTCTGTGGAGGCCCTGCTCTCAGTCCCACCTCCTTCGCAGGTGCAGCTGGTTGGGATGAAAGACAGGGCCTTCTCAGTGGTGGTCCCTTACCTATGTAACTCCCTCTCTAGTGAAATTAGAGCAGCCTCCTCCCTCCTGACGTTCAGGAAAAAAGTAAAAACATGGTTATGTGACCAAGCTTTCGGAGAGCAAATTTTTAGTGCAACAAGAGAATAAGGAATAATGAAATGACAAATGGAAGGGTCTTGGATTATGGTTTTGCATGACATGATTTTAATTATTGGTTTAAATTTTTTATGGCATTGAATTGCTGCCTGTTTTGTAAGGCCACTCTGAGTCCCCTTCGGGGTTAAGAAGGGTGGGTTATAAATGAAGCAAATAAATAGATAAATAACTGTGAAGTGCAGTGTTCATTTTGAGAAGGACTACAGAGTTTCAGGTCCTTTCTACAGTGCCATATAAAATCCAGATTATCTGGTTTGAACTGGATTATATGGCAGTGTAGATTCAGGCCCCTTCTACACTGCTATATAATTCAGATTATCAAAGTAGATAATCCACATTATGTTTTGAACTTGATTATATGAGTTTACACTGCCATATAACCCAGTTCAAAGCATATAATCTGGATTTTATATGGCAGTGTAGAAGGGGCCTTTGTATACACATGTAGGATTAAACTAGATGTTTCTATTTCAACAGAGCAAAATCATTCCAAAATTAGTACAACCTAGGACCTATTCACACTAATATTTCAATAACAGACATTATTTCCATAACACTTTTTAATTCCGTCACTCTGCTTTTTATTAGTAAATAGTGCATTAAGATGGATGTCTTTGCTCTCACAATGCACATTTGTATTACAGTCTTTAGTGCCCCATTGGTTTCATACAACCTCATCATATTGACCAAAATCAGTAGCAAACGTCGGTTTCTCCCCATTTGCCACACGGAGCTGCTGGCTCCCATCAAACAATGTAGAACTACTTCTGGCAGGGCTCCATGGTGCAAAAGGAGAGGAACCAGTGTATGAATTAGCAACAATGGGGAAGCTGAGTGGTGGATATTTATTTATTTATTTATTTACATCACTTTTACCCCGCCTTTCTCTCCAAGGAGACTCAAAGCGGCTTACAGTAAATAGGCAAAAATTCAATGCCTAAAAACAATGTAAAAACAACAATTCATATAAAACAATCTACAAAACAACAGTTCATATAAAACAGATACCATTACAAAATAAAGTCACATTATATAAAATTTTAAGAATGTCCAAGATTAAAATCCATTCATCCAGGATCCTCAAGTCTTCGCACAGGTCATGTAAAGTCCATGTTCTCATTCATTAAAAGCTTGCATGCACAACCATGTCTTTAAGGCTTTCCTGAAGCCTAGGAGAGTTGGTATCTGCCTTATGTTACTGGGGAGGGTGTTCCATAGCCGAGGAGCCACCACCGAGAAGGCCCTGTCCCTTGTTCCCACCAGCCTTACCTGCGAGGCTGGTGGGACCAAGAGCAGGGCCTCCCCCGAGGATCTAAGAGTTCTAGAAGGCTCATAGGGGGAGATACGTTCGGACAGGAAAGATGGGCCAGAACCATTTAGGGCTTTGTAGGTCAAAACCAGCACTTTGAATTGGGCTCGGTAGCATATCGGCAGCCAGTGGAGCTGACTCAACATGGGAGTAGTACGCTCCCTGTAAGCCGCTCCTGTTATTAGTCTGACTGCTGCCCGTTGTACTAGTTGGAGCTTCCGAGCCGTCTTCAAAGGCAGCCCCACATAGAGCGTATTGCAGTAGTCCAAACGGGATGTAATCAGAGTGTGGTTTCCCCCGTGGGATGGATTAAGGGTCATGTGGGGCCTGAAGTAACAGGTTCTCCATGCCCCATACTGGATACCGCTGGATTTGCCATGATACTTGGTGATTCTGTCAGCAAATGTGATGAGGTCCCTAGTTGACTATTCTTGTTTTGTTCCTTATGGTGACCCAAAGGCAAACTTATAAAGTTTTCTTAGCAAGATTTATTCAAAGGACCATTGCCTTTACCATGAAGTATTTGGAGAAAACAGAGTGTACTAATCAAATTTGCAGGTGACACCAAATTGTAAGGGATTACTAATATCCCAAAGGACAATATCAGAATCTAAAAGGACCCTAACAGATTAGAATGTGGGGCAAATACTTTAATAATGAATTTCAACAGGAAGATATGTATGGAACTACAATTAGGCAGAAACAGTTAAATGCACAGATATAGGATAGCTGAAACCTGGCTTTGGTCAGATTTCACCTGGAATACTATGACCAGTTCTGGCCATCACAATTCAAAAAGAATATTAATAAGCTGGAACATGTCCAGAGAATCCAAACCAAAAGGATCAAAGGTTTGGAAGCCAGGTCCTATGAAGATATGTTTAGCTTGGAGAAAAGAAGGCTAAGGGGGACATAATAACCATGTTTAAATATTTGAGATGACGTCAAATTGAAGAGTGGGCAAGCTTGCTTTCTGCTGTTCTAGAGACTTAGACATGGAACAATGCGTTCATATTGCAGGAAAAGATCTTCCGACTAAACATTAGGAAGACATTTCTGATGGTAAGAGCTGTTAAACAGTGGAATTTTAAGCAGAGGTTGGTTGACCATCAGTAGGGAACACTTTCATTGTATGTTCCTGCATGGCAGGGGTTGGACTGGATGGCCTATGTTGTCTCTTCCAACTCTGATTCTATGAACTAAAAATATTACTGATCCACTTCCCCAGACCCCAGCTCCAATAAATCTTAATTTGGCCTGAAAATATATACAGTACATGTCAGGGATATAGACTTAATTCCATGTGTATCTAGACAGCTGTGCATTGCTGACATGTTGCTTGCCTCTTACAAATAGCACTGTCACAGTGAAGAGAATTAACCTTCATATGAATTTGAAGAAGGAAACATGATGTTCCTGTAATAACAGCATGGTTTTGGTTATTAAATTCATTCACTGACAGCCACTTAGAAATGACACAATTCTGCTGTATGAACTGGGATATGATGGGAATCCATATCGTAGCAATCAGATGCCTTCTGGATGAACAATGATCCCACTTATGTCTTAACAGTCACAATTAGTACAGACAATAAAATTGGTTAATGGAACAAGAGGCAGAATTTACTAGATGCCATATATTTGACATCATGGAATAACATGTCCTTTTAGAGATTTTATGTAAATAAGTCAGAATGAGAATTACTGCATCTGCTTCTCAATCTCTAGCAGCACATATCAGCAAGCTAATTTTGTATTCAAAGCAACTAAAGTAGCCATCTCATATAGTTGCAAAGTATATAGCTATAAAGTGGCCATCTAAAAAAATACTATCAGTTTCTTTTTTTATCATTCAAGTCATTCCTGAGCTGAAAAGAGACAATACAAGAAAGATGGGTTTTGAAGGCCCCATAAATTTAAAATATATAAAAGAATTTCCTTACCATCTTCATTTCAATTGTTAAAACATGCAGACAATAGCAAGAAATTGATGTCATTTCATAATGGTTGTAACTCATAACTCATAGGCACTGGGGACTTGAAAAGCCCAGGCAGGCAGGGAATATCATCTGTTGTAATCTTTTGGAATTCTTTACTAGGAGATTCTTCTACCCCAATCTTAATCGAGGGAGTTGGGTGGGAATGGGCAGGCATGAATGCTTTCACATGTATTCAACAATAAAAGAACTAGCTGGGTGGTATGCAATATGAGCACCACAAAAGATATTTCATATTTTTCCTTGCAAATGATTACATGACACTATTAAATCCACTGGTCCTCTGGACCTACTTTTATTTCACATTCTTTTTAGCAGGAGACCACCTATTACAACACAATCTGAGCCCTGCCACATGCACAATCGAGAACCTTCATATAGCAGCACCAGAGACACTCCAAGTGGCCAGCTACTAGTCAAAGGACATTTAGTATCATACCAGGTTTTTAACTTTGATTGTGTTTTTAAAATACATTACAACTGTAGCCTCGGTTCGCTTCTGACACAATAAATAAATAAATAGCAGGAGTACTTGCAAGCTCGCTCTATGATTTTTCTCTGATTGCTGAAAATTAGTGTTGTTAAATATGGAAGCTTAGACTATATGGAGAATCTTCAGGGGCAAGGAGTATATTTTACCAAAGAACTATCAAAGAACCCCACTCCCCCAAAGTGGTCCTGTTTTTGTCATGGGGATATTGGCCTGGATAAATCGCATATCAAAGTTATAATAACCTCACACCCAACAAGTCAAGATTCACAAACAATCTTTATGCTTTTACATAAGATTACTGCTATGGAGCTAATACCAATGGAACCTCACATATGTCAGCCACAATTAAGATATGAAATCTGTCTAGGTGAATGAAGATGCTGCATAGCATCCACTGCATAGTCGGCCCAGGAGATCTTAACACATTTATTACTTCATGAGCATAGATGTATCTTTGTCTTTCCCACCCTTCTACAACAGATCTTCATCTTGCTATGAAGTGATAATCAGATAGTAGAGATGGTGTACAGTTTTTGTTCCTACTGATGTGATTATAATATCACACACACACACACCAAAAGTATGCTAGAAATATAATGCTATTATTCTTGTTTTCGTTTTTTATTGTTATCTATTCAGAACCAGAACTAATTGAATGAATATAATTTCACTGAAACAAGTCATTACCTCTTATTTAAGAGGTACAGTCAACGTGCAGTAAATACAATGTATTTTGAAAGATTGTCTTATTATGTCAACCTGAAATTAGAATGTGTCCCATCTGGGTAATCTCTTACTTAAACTTTTATAAAGTTGTTGGAAGTGTTCATTAGATAGATAGATGTGTATATGTATTAGGTCTGTACGATCAATGAAAAAAATGTTTCAATAATCATTACAAAATTAGGGGGTGAGGAAAAAAGTTTCCAAAGTGTTTACAAAATTGGATGGGGTCTGTATCGTAACTATAATAATTTTATAATTTTATAATGTATGGTTTTTAATCTATTTATTGTATTTTATTAAATTATCTAATTGTTTTAATTGCTTATGCTTTATCTTTTTGTATTGTATAGTGGCATTGAATTTTGCCAGATTGTGAGCCGCCCTGAGTCCCTTCGGGTGAGAAGGGCGGGATAGAAATGATGGAAATAAATAAATAAAATGAGTTAACAACTTTTTTTTGTTACTTTTCATTAAGTAATTGTGCCAATGGGGAAAATTCAGGGACTCCTTTCTCCCTTATTGTTAAAGCTATTGGCATGAAACTTGCTACGATTATAGAACATATTTATTACAGTTAACCCATTACATTTCAGAAAGTTTTGCTCGTCCACAGATTTTTGGGAAATTTTCAAAGTTTATACAAACAACATGTTTTTTTTAAAAAAAATTAAAAGAGCTATCTTCTTAAATTTTCTATACAATGACACAAGATAACAGAGGACCATTCTCTCAACATTTCATAAATATTCATACATCTACTGATTTTGGGGAATTTTTGCCAAGTTTTGTCAAAAACATTAAAAAAAACCCCACAACAGCTATCTTATTGAATGTCTTTAACCAGTAGAACTTCAATTTAGGGATTTCATCCCAGCCCAGCAAAGATTTACTTACTAGTATTGGAATATGTCAGTTCTTTTTGCAGACTCAACAGTTTTTCTTAATATCGTGTTTATTAATATCTGTTTGTATATAAAAAAACTTATGAATTGCATGCAACTTACAACTTAAAAATGAAGATTTGAACATCTCTAATATGTATATATGCTGGCAGTGTCTACAACATATTTATAGCTGGTCCTTCATCCTGCATACTTATCAATAAAAACTCTTATAGTGATCATAAATAATAACAATAATTTATTAATTATATTGCTAATGAACATTAAAACTGTATAACAGAGGGTGGACCAACATATTTATTATAAATTTGATGAGAATTTTAAAAAATCAACTGGAGATCATTGTCAAAAATCTTTTAAACTTGCAAACAATCTTATTTCAGGAATAAAAGTAGGGTTACTTCATGAAGCGATGTACACACTGTAACTTGTTTTAGATGTAATGATTTTCATTTTGAACATAAATCTTGGTGTTACATGATTGTTCCTTTACTACTACAGACACAAGAGGAAGAGACTGAAACCTTTCACCTTAAATCATTTTCCTGTCCTGACTAAATGTAGGAGATATGTTTCATGACATTCAGGATGCCATGTGAATGTCAGATATAGCATTCAGTTACACTAACTAAATGCTATAAACCACATCTCTTCAAACTGCAATTTGACATCCTAGTTTCTCAACTAGAATAAACAACTGTCTCTCAAATCTCAAGACTAAAAAAACAGTTTATGTAAAGGAAAAAGTAAAGCTGTTTAGAACTTCTTTTCCAATGTGTTGGGAGAGATTCTAGAAGCTAACACAAGCAAGAATGAGGTACTGGTGTGGTATGGCAGGTAGAGCTCTGCCAGATTTAGTAGGTAGCACATTTGCAATCTGGGGTGGGAGCAGTGCATGATGTCCCCATTCCCAACCCAACTTGATAACAGCTATTCATCTTCTTCCTGGAGCCTAATGCAGCTTGACACAGCTCTGGGGTGAAAGTTGGGGGCATTGCCATCAGAGTCAGTGGTTTTTATCCTAGCCAGAGTGGCCAGAAATGGTCCTTGCTCTGGTTGGGTTAGTGAGTGTTTTTATTCCTTTGCTCTCAACAATGCTCTTCAATTCTTTTGAAGTGTTATCCCATCCAAACTCCCAAAATTGCTGTGGGATCATATTGCTGGTTATGTCTCAAGTGTTATTTGTGCTTGTTATGTTAAATTCTTTATCACAATTCTTAGAGGATGGTCCAGTATATTGGTTAGCAGTGTCTTTCAGGCATTATGCAACATTTGGGATTACTTGGGGACTTAGGCATTGCAGGATGGTATGGGTCTTGACCAGATTGAGGGTGGATGCCTGCACTGCATGTCATGATGACAAAAGGATCCTGTGGGAGATTCCTGACATGTGAATTCTTTCCTGTCCTGCCAAGAGTTCTTGTACCAGATTGGAATTCAGTCATTGATCAGCAGGTAGATTGGTCTGGATCTGGACCCATGATTTTTGCAAACCTTACCTACAGCTGTAATCAATTAGTAATAATAATAATGATAATAATAATGCTATCATTATTTCCACAAGCATTGTGTGCTGTGTATTTTGTAGAGGTGTGAAAAACTTTGGATGTTGTTTCAGTTTTCTGAAATGCTTGGGAACAATGCTCTAAATATGTTGTGCCATTATCCAGAAATTCAAGGGGATCTCTTCTGTAGTTTTCTTTTTAATGTTATTTGTAAAAACAGTGAGCATTTTCAAAAAAATCAGTGCAGGAGCAAAAATGTTCTGAAACTTGGGAGGCTTAAAGTCATAAAATTTTCCTACAGGTGTCCCAAGTTTCATCCCGATAGGCAGAAAAATAACAGAGAAATAAGCCTCTAAAGTTTCTCCTAAAAGGACCACCAAAGGTATCTAGTCCACCAAATTGAAACAACTGTAATGGAAAGAAATCTTAAAATTTAAATTAAAAAATCCTATAAGTGTGGCAATTTTCATCCTGAAAGTTGTAACAAAAGTTAGCCCAAATGTCTCTGAAGTTCAAAGGGTGTGACTTTCCCAAGGTACTTAAGTTGCTTTAATAATAATAATAATAATAACAACAACAACAACAACAACAAACAGAGGCACAACTATGTGGCCCAAATGATTCATTGGAATTTATGCCTCAAGTACCACCTCCCAGCAGTAAAGAACTGGTGGGATCACAAACCTGCAAAAATATTGGAAAATGAGTACGCAAAGATACTGTGGGACTTCCGAATCCAGACTGACAAAGTTCTGGAACACAACGCACCAGACATCACAGTTGTGGAAAAGAAAAAGGTTTGGATCATTGATGTCACTATGCCAGGTGACAGTTGCATTGACGAAAAACAACAGAAAAAACTCAGCCGCTACCAGGACCTCAAGATTGAACTGTAAAGACTCTGGCAGAAACCAGTGCAGGTGGTCCTGGCGGTGATCGGCACATTGGGTGCCGTGCCAAAAGATCTCAGCCGGCATTTGGAAACAATAGACATTGACAAAATCACGATCTGCCAACTGCAAAAGGCCACCCTACTAGGATCTGTGCTCATCATCCGAAAATACATCACACAGTCCTAGACACTTGGGAAGTGTTCGACTTGTGATTTTGTGAGACAAAATCCAGCATATCTATCTTGTTTGCTGTGTCATACAATTATTATTATTATTATTATTATTATTATTATTATTATTATTATTATTATTATTATTATTTTATTTTTATACCCTGCCGCATCTCCCCGAGGGGACTCGGGGCTGCTTACATGGGGCCAAGCTCAGGCAAAACAGACAATATAAAACACAACAATAAAACAAATCAATCAACAATAAGGCCAGTCATAAAACAAATGAGATCATATAAAACAAAAAGAAAAAAACATCCCAAAATCAATGGATTACGAAATCTGAAACATTGCAGGAATTATGTCATGTACTCGTGTTCTGTCATTGTGAAGAAATTCAAAAGGATACCTCTTTTGGGAGATATATAATATATAACAAATTCTTAAAACTCAGTGGATGACCAAAATGTTCTGAAACTTACCAGGCTTACAGTGGCCTACAAGTGTGGCAAGTTTTATCCTGATAGTCAGGGAAAAAATTCAATCATCTGAGATTGAATGTGACTTGTGCAAGGTGCTTAAATTGGAAAGAAATTCCTAAAAATCAGGAGATGATCAGATCTTTCTGAACCTTTGCAGGAATGATGGTTTACTCATGTTCTGTCACTATGGAGAAATACAAAAGGATACCTCTTTTGTGTTTAAAAATAAATATATTTAAAAACTTTAGAAATTTCCTAAAATCAGTTGATGAGTAAAGTGTGTCCTACAAGTATTCCAAGTTTCTTCCTGATAGCCATGAAAATAACAAAGAAACGAGCCTCCAAAGATCCCCCATTGTGACCAACAGAACAAAACTAACGAAATGATAACAAAACTTCAGAATTTTTAATTCAAAACTAAACGCCCCCCCATTTTTGAAATATTTTCAAAACAAAACAGAATCCATCCACATTTCGAAACAAAATTCAAAACAGATTTCTACCATTTCGCACCCCCCTAGTATTTTGTTGTGTGAAGCATAATTATCCCCTGGAGACACAATGGGCATAATATAGTCATCTAAATGTGACTGGAGTGTAATTACACTGCTGGGATTGGTCAGAGTTACACTATCTGGAGAATCACACTTGAGCATAATTTACTGAAAGCATGAGTGATTTAACCATATTTTAAATCAATTTAAATTTTAAATTGTGTCCTGCTGCTTCTTTTTAAGACTTTTGATAGGAAATAGAAAGAGCCATGCACAAAGGTGGAATGGTATTGAAGCAGAATATCTCTCATTTAGAAACTGCTCAAAATTTGTTGTATCCATACTGCTAGTAATAAATTTATTGATTAGCTCTTAGGCCATATCATTGTACCAAACCAAACCATACTGGAATTTTCTATTGCCACATTTCACTTCACCCTGATAAACATTTGAACTTCTTCTCAAATGGCCACATTTGTTTTGATTCTGACATGAGTCTGATCTATGAAGCCAACCATAACTAGCAGACTGCTTTGTTATATCTTGACTTCACTGGCCAACAGAGCCAGATCGGAATTTAATTTGTAGCTGTAATAATCCAACCAATTTCTATTCAGTCAGTTAACCCACCACTGATAGAAATGCATATGTTAATGTTTTATTAAAGGCACAGCAGCAAGATGTAGTACCATCTGCAGGAGGAAATCCCATTAGCCAAATTCCTATAAATCCTATTTATTGAGGATAAGCAATATGTTCTTTTTAAATCGAGTAAGACCACATTACATGCCACTAAGAATTTCATTCTTCTGCTTTTATTTTAAACAAATCTATTTAGTTTCTTTCCAATGCTTTAATTCTTCTTTTTTGTGTAGTAGTACCAAAGCCTCACAACAGATGCACCACCCATCTATCATAATTGCAGTGTGCATTTTCGTTGCAGCAATAACACATAAAATACTTCCAGGATGTTTCTGTTTCACTTTATATAGTTTGCCATCTGCAGTACTGATATGAAGTTCACATCAGTTATATGTGTCTCAGACTTTTGATTCACAATATTTGCTTCAAATCCTTGCTCATATGGAAATAAGGACCTCACCACATTGATCCAGCATTGTGATTTGCCAGCCTCCATGGTAAATCTGGGTGGCATCAGAGCAGCTGACGCTTTCACGTGCCACATGGGGAAGAACTGCCACTTCGCCAGAGTCCTGTTGTTCCTAACAGCACATGGGATGGCTTTCACGGTGGCAGCAGTCTCCCACCATGCTGACAACCCAGTTCACCCATGGAGCCCCACCAGAAGTCACCCTACGTCATATGATAGACAGAGTGAGGATCCATGGGTAAACTGGGAAAGAAGTATCCTACGACACATCTTCCACCCCATGTGATAAGACTGTAAGTCAGTTCAGGCCCACCTCAGTTAACAAAGCCTCTGACAGCAAAGCTTCTTTTTAGGATCCCAGACCCACCTTTTTGCCCTATTATCATTATGCTTTTAACAGCATAAACACTGGGAGGATTGCAAAAGACTTTCTTTTTGACCTGGGTTGCAGCAGTGAACCTACAGTAAACAATGCAATAAAGCTTATGCTGTAAAATAAGAATTTTGCTCTAGCCAATCCCACTCTAGCTAATTGTGCCTGCCTACAAGTAGTGTGGTAAACAGTAGCTGCCCCCCAAAAAACTTACGAAGAATAAGGACCTCATTGCACTGACCAAATCAAGTGCACTGACCAAATCACTTTGAGTTTGCTTCTGGGACGGAGCCTCCCACCCACCATCACATGACATTGTGTGACTCCTGGTGGAGGCCCCACCTCCAAGCAGTGTGGAAGCATCCTTGGATGTGTCCCTCCAAACATGGAATCCTTCCCGTATTGTGCTGGCTCCAATGGAGCCTGCATACTTCTGTCCAGTTTGGACAATTGTTTTCCGCATGTGATGGGGAAGCATCACCATGCTGGAGCAGTGCGCAGGGTGATGGAATTGCTCCTTGTGCCTGTTGTTTTGCTATGCTTGCTGGTAAAACGTTTGGGGGGGGGCTACCCCATGTGATAGGGTCATAAGTAAAGAGCAAAACAGAGAGGAAAAAAGGACTCTATGGAATGATTACGGCCCAAGTATAGTCAAAACATAGGATTTGCTATTATTCATATTTTCAGGGATTCATAGTGGTGGTGGTGGTGGGGGGGTGTCCTTGAATGTATGCACTGTAAATATGGCTATCATACAATGCATCTATATACAATGTCATAATAAAATTGTGTTCCTTATATAATATGGCAAGAAACTCAAGTGAGTGCCAGCAAGAGCTTGATGATCACTGAAATTGTGAGAGGCTACATCAGTATAATGCTCAGAGTACGACAAAATCAAAATTTGTCTTTTGAATATTTTCCAAAAAAATTCTAAGCTATGATTGGTTGAACCCATGGATCTAGAACCAATGGATAAGAAGAATCAAATTCATACTTGTACATCTATTTCATAAAATATTTTAATTTTATACTTTATTTCTGTGCAGTACATTTATACCATTACTTATCTCCAAGAAACTCTTACAATGGTGTATGTACTTCCATATAGCTTTCACCAAAACCTGTGAATTAGATAATTTTGAGTGATTGTAACTGAAATAGGTAAAAAGGTGGATTTAAATTTGGGCCTTGCAGTCTTAGTCAAAGACTCTTACCACTAGTTTGTACTTGGCAATTCTTTCAGGGAGCTCCTTTCCATGAGAAGTCCACCACCACAATACAAGGGAGAGATTGTCCTAACTCTAGATTTAATATGGAAGCTGTTGCATGTATAGTAGTCCCATGTGTAAACTAAGCATAAAATTGAGAAGTACTAGGATCTAAGAATACACCGGTCTGTTTGTATCATGCCTTGCATTGATATCACACTGACGCAGAGAGAAAAACATGTCTGCCTCCTACAGCATCTGTTTATTCTTGGCAGCCTTCAGCATGAGTACAGAACAGATCCTTGTCCATTTACAAAAAGTGATGTGCTGGCAGTCTGAGACAGCATGTGATCGAAATCAGATACAGAGAGCCTGAAAGCCCTTATTCTACATTTAGCGTTTCAGCTGACATTTCCTTTGCTGACAATGTGAGGGGAGGGAAAGACAATATTAGAGGGACTTTTAAGACATCCGTTGTCACTTTCCCTACTGACATTGGAAATATGATTGAGAAGAAAGATGGCTGAGCTCAGTTAATTTTGCAACATATGATAAGCTGAACTAAGTGACCCCTCAGAAACATGGCATGTGCTCAAAGCTGTTTGGAAGATGAGGAAGAAAAAAAAACATTTAAATCATTTCAGTCTCTGGTTTGTGCACTGTCTACCTTCTCTATATATTTGTTCAGAACATTTTATGGGGTGAATCAGAGATTGAAATTAAGAGCCCCACTGGCAAGGAGAGACCACATTTGCTTTTTCCAGCAATAATATTGCTTTCTATGGAAAAAAAAAATCCTCCAATGAAGTTTATGTGCATAAGACTAATTTTTTGCACAAGTGAATATTTCAGAAAAGAGTACCTCTTCCATGTGAAAAAGACATATCTTACTTGCTGTGGATAACACCATTTTTAGAGTTCCATTCCATACTGGGAATTTGTACAGAATTTTTCATGTTTCATTCACTAAATTCTCATGGGACATCCACGTAATGTCATCATTCAATTGTTGTGATTTTGGAATTAACTGTAGCTTTTATTCTATTTATTATTATCATTCTGTCTTTGCCCGGGTTTCAGATAGTCCAATTATTTTAATAAGTGTGGAAGAACAGCATTATGCCCGGAAGTATATACAACTTTACTATTAATCTTCTGTTTTTACAACACATATTTCCAGTATGTGCAATAATGTATCAGAAAGATGAACACATGCTTATTCAGCATGCCTTCATTATTGCTATTTAATTTTACTCCTATGTTTTAAGCTACCCTTAGAGCAGAGTTCTCCCAAGGTGGCTAAAATTATAACTCAACATTACAGTAAGTGTAGCAATTTTGACTTTTTATATTTTCAACTTTGGTGGTTTTTAATTTTATAACAGACTAAAATTTAACATTAAGCAGCAATAGTTTGAAGCAAATTGAACCCCAACATACAACATTTTGAATTAAAGACAGATTGAAATAGAGAAATTCCCTTTAAAGACCAGTATGGAGGCAACATTTCTAAAGAATTTCACAGAACTGGGCCACTATTCATTTAGCTCAACATCCACATTGTTACAACCGAATTAGATTCATTCAATGACTTGCTGCATTGTAATTCAACATATGTGGAAATCTCACTGACACCTGCCCTCAACTATTGTAATTTGGCAAGAAGTGTCAAGTAAGTAAGTAAGTAACTTTATTCTTATACCCCGCCACCATCTCCCGACAGGGACTCAGGGTGGCTAACAAAACAAATACAACAGTTAAAACACATTACAGTAAATAAAACCACAATAAAATTGACACTATAAAACAATACATTACAATGATCATAAAACTCATTTAAAAGCATAAAATGAGTACAGACACAGTAAAATGGAATGAACCACTAGGTTAATGGAAGGAGGTAGTATGGAGGGGACATTTGAACTAAAGTGCAGTAATATTGTTATAAAGTGCTGTGGGACAAACAACAAGATGGGAAAAAAATTAATTGTTTACAGGGGATGGGTGTCCGGTTAATTATAAAGCAGGAACAGTGCGTGAGAAATATATTGATTTAATTTAGGATATGAGGACTGAGTTAGACTGAGTCTAGAATTATCCTCTGCCATCCCACTTTTTAGCTACATTTAAAAGTTGCTGAATTTCTCTCTCCCAACTTCCCCCTTTGTTCTCAGTTGTTTACAATTGCTGTAGACCAGACATGAGCAAACTTTGGCCCTTCAGTTGTTTTGGACTTCAGCTCCTAGAAATCCCAGCCAGCTTACTGGCTGTTACGAATTGTGAAAGTTGAAGTCCAAAACACTGGGAGAGCCGAAGTTTACCCATGCCTGTTGTAGACAGTCAACTCTCTATTTTCCTTGAAGTTAGGAGCACAGGACTCCTGCAAAAGGGGAAAAAACATGGATAAAAATTGCTATTTACTCTTACCTAAGATACCACTTCTCTAGAAATCTCTAGGATCTCCAGCATGGCTCTGTGGTCAACCTCCAGCAGAAATGAACCATGGAGTTGCACTCAGATTCCTAGAGAGGCAGGCATGTAGCCGGGGGGGGGGGGGGCTTGAGGAGGTTCAGCCCCACCCCCCACCCCCGAAATTCTCAGGGTGCTCTGTGAGAAGGCCTTACATTTATTATTTAAACTGTTATGTTTATTCATATCATGATCTGATCACCATGCTAATATATCCCATATGCATGAGGGTATTGGGATAACGATACAAAAGGTTTGCTAGGGTAGATCCTCTCAGACTCAGCCCCCCCCCAAAAAAAAATCAAAATCCTGACTATGGGCCTGTAAGAGAGGTGTTATCTTTAGGCACCTCAAGTTCCTCCAGTATGATTCTGATTGAGTTCTGGTGCAATTTGACCATAGGGTTTCAATGGAAATCATAAAGGTTACCAGAGAGACCATTTTAATCAAATCCATGAATAATCAAATCTGCAAAAGTGAAACTTGCAAATCATAGAATCATAGAGTGGGAAGAGACTTCATGGGCCATCCAGTCCAAATCCCTGCCAAGAAGCAGGAAAATCACATTCAATGCACCCTGATAGATGACCATCCAGCCTCTGTTTAAAAGTCTCCAAAGAAGGATCCTCCACCACACTCTGGGGAAGAGAGTTCCACTGCCAAAAAGCACTCACAGTTAAGAAGTTCTTCCTAATGTTCAGATGGAATTGCCTTTCCTGAAATTTGAAGCCATTGTTCCACATCCTAGTCTCCAGGGCAGCAGAAAACAAGCTTGCTCCCTCCTCCCTATGACTCCCCCTAGCATATTTATCTGTGGCTATCATGTCTCCTCTCAGCCTTCTCTTCTGCAGGCTAAACATGCATAGCTTTTTAAGCTACTCCTCATAGGAGCTTGTTCTCCAGACCCTTGATCATTTTTGTCACCTTCCTCAGGACACATTTCAGCTTGTTAACATCTCCCTCAAATTGTGATGTCATGCTTGCTGGACTAATAGATTATTAACTATTTTTCCTTCATTTTTGCTCTTCTTGAACTTGGCAATTAATTTCTGTGTTTTCCCACCAGCTTTATAGAATGGAGACCAATCATTCAATCTACTCCTACCGAATTCTGGGAAATGTAGTTTAGGGAAGCCAAGGACCTTTCTAGCTGAGAATTCCAATGGCTCTGCCCTGAACTATATTTCCCAGAATTCTGCAGGAGCAACTCAGATGATTAGCAGACAATATTAGCCTCTGTTCTATAATGCTGGTGGGAAATGGGAATATGTCCACACAGCTCAAATAAATCTATAGAAAAATATCAGTATTGCAGAAAATAATGTATACATTCATATTTAAATGAGGGTTGTTTTATTAAAAACAAATAATTCATATGTTGATACAGAACTGGAGCAGAAAAGATTTAAGAATGAACATGTTCTAAACTAATAAGAGCAAGAAACTCAAGACAGGGATGGGCAAGTATGTTATATGATATCACAGCCTAATTGAAGCCCCCGGTGGCATAGTGGGTTAAAGCCTTGTGACTTGAAGGTTGGGTTGCTGGTCTGCAGGCTGCCAGGTTCGAATCCAACCTGTGGAGAGTGTGGGTGAGCTCCCTCTATCATCTCCAGCTCCATGTGGGACCATGAGAGAAGCATCCCTCAAGGATAGTAAAAACATCAAAACATCTGGGCATCCCCTGGGCAACGTCCTTGCAGACAGCCAATTCTTTCACAACAGAAGCAACTTGAAGTTTCTCAAATCGTTCCTGACATGAAAAAAAATCTTAGTCTAATCTGATCCAAATTTTAGCTTTCTTTCCATTCTGCTCCCACACTGACAATAAAACATACTCTCATAAAACCTATTTAGACATATCTATTAACCTGAAATAGTGTTTTGTTGCACTTCAAAATCGGCAAAGGGGAAAGTCCAACAGATAACTAAATTACAATCTGCATGTTAATCCACCAAGTACATATTACAACAGAAACCCTGCATCTGGAGGAGTATATCATCATAGACTGAAATCTCCATATGTTCCACAAATCTATTTTGAATGTAATGCAAGCCCCTCCAACAGATGCATTTCCATATTGTCACAGAGTCCTCAGGGGTTCCCTGTTGATGACATCCTTGAAGCATACAGGAACAGGAAAATAGGTGGACACATTCCCAGCTCTGATAAGATGGAAATGGCTGTCTTAGAGGCTACACTGATTACTAAGTGGGTATTACAGGAACCTTTGGTTCTTACATGGTTGAAAGAAAAACCTGTTCTCTATAAGGACTAAAACATGAGTCTCAATAATGAAATTGATTCAAAATTTACCAATAGTATTCCAGTACAGTTTATTCCTTTTAAAATATCTCAGCATTAAAATCTTTAGTCACTTCTAGCCCATGATTCATGTTTTATGAATAACAAGACAAGGATCAGCCTTCAGTTGCTGCTTAGATCAAGATTTGGATGAAATGGTGTGATAGGTTTCACAACTGCACTCAAAGTAAGGAGAATTAACATTATGTTACAGAATTAGCAACATAATTTATTGTTATAAAATACAACTGTTATCTCAACCCCATCCACTGCAATTTCTGTAGGATTTAACATGATCAAAAATATGTTCTGGATTGCAGCCATGACTGATATACATAGTTTTTAAACAATGGAAAAATAGCATAAGTACATACTAGATTAAATATAGACAAAATCAAATGTGTGATATGTCAATTTATGCAGTTTACCTCCTTGCACTGGCATAGCATTTTTGTTAGATTATATCTTCTGTTTAGAAACACCTTTGGGATTCCCAGTGTTCTTGCAAAATTATATTTTTAAAGATTTTTAACATCAGATTCCCAATAGAGATGCAGTTGTAGCAAAGCGACATTATTTCTTGGAGAAAAAGAAAATAACCATGACTTCCGAAGACAAACATTACATTTTGCAAAGATCCATGCTCCATTTTCAAGTGTGCTTCCTTGCTAAGTCTTTGTTAGGCAAACTTTTGCTTATTTTCCCTGCAGTTTAACAGCAGGAATCTTAAGCAGTGTTGTGATTATCATATTTCTGCAAAATTATCAGCTATGTACCTGTCATCCTTTTATTTCTTTTGATTAACAAAAACAAATTAAAACACTGAAACATGCTTACAAAATCACATAGCAATGAGATATACCCTGTATATGGATGGAAGAGCATTTTTTGTATTTATTTTTGTTCCAATAGTCTTTCATTTCCCAATTTAGGCAAATGCAAAGTAGAACTTAGAAGTAATGTACTACATGTAAGAATATTCAATGGAGGTAACAAGACCATACCAACATTTCAGCTTTAAAACACCTTCTTTATAGATAGATAACCTTTTTGTGCCCAATAAGTAATATATTCTCATCATCTTTTCAAACATTTTCTCAGCAAAAATGCTTTGGGAGTATTTTGAAAGCACCAACCCCCCCTTTTTTTACTAGTTTTTAAAGCTTTTGAGAGTTTGTTTTTAAAAAGAAGCCAAAAGCAACTTAGATGTGATAACGAAAACATGGGCTAGTTAGTAGGGTGCTGCAAAATTATCATTAATCCTCATAAATCAGGTCAAATTTGTTAAATTCATACTTATGATGCAATATCAAAAATGTGGTCATGGCCCACACCAAAAACTTAAGAGTCAAAACTTACCCAATATTTTTAATTTTGTAAACCTCAGAAGCCTACCAAAGTCAGTTTCATGTTCAGTGCAAGCAAGAAAAGAAAAATCAAAACTGCTGCAATTCCTCTTTAAATTAATGGCCTCTTGCCACTAGGAGAGGGAAGCAGTAGGGAGAAAACAGAGTTCACTGGGGAAAAGACTGAAAAAACACAGAATTCTGGAAAATGTAGTCTAAGAAGGCGAGGAACCCTATGTCAGAGAATTCAAAAGGCCCTGCCCTAAACTACATTTCCCAGAATTCTGCTCAACATCAGAAAACCTGTATGCAGGAGAGATTTGTCCCTTTGTAGCAGCAGCCAGCCAGAGTTCCAATAAATTGTTAAATCTGCAAAGAGAGGGACTGACTGATACTTCTAGAAAGTAAATCTCTTGCTGGGCTGGGAAAAAAATCCCTAAATTGAAGTTATATTGGTAAATATGAGAGACATTTAATAAAATAGCTGTTATGGCTTTAAAAAAAATGTTTTTGTCAAAAGCTTTAAAAATTCTCTAAAATCAGTAGATGTACGAACATTTCTGAAACTTGTGGGGAACGATCCCATTATTTTGTGCCATTGTATAGAAATTTCAAGGAAATAGCTCTTGTAGTTTTGTTTTTTTTTTTTTTTGAATGTTGTTTACAGAAACTTTGAAAATTCTCTCCACAAAACTCCGTGGATTTTCTGAAACTTGATGGGACAACAGTGCTAAATGTGTTCTACCATTGTAGCAAGTGTCACCCAAATAGCTGTAAAATTAAGGAGAAAAGAGACCCTGAAGTATCCCCACTTGCACAATAACCATAATAAAAGCATAGCAAAATTTCATTAATCTCATTATAGTAATGAAATTTTCACTAACAATAATTTAGAAACACTTTAGAAATGAAATGCTGCCCCCCCCCCCCCCAAATTTTGTAATGAATTTTGAAACATTTTCTTCATCAATCGCTCAGCCCTACTTTTTAGGCCATTCCTCTTTTCTTTTCTAATGTTAAAAATAGAAAAATATTATCTCTTGGTTGTGCTTTTAATAGAGAGTTACACAATAAGTTACCATTTAGAATGAATTTAGAAGCACTAGCACAAAGTCATCCTAACCTAGTCATCACATCCATGGCTCTGTTTCTTGATTATTGCTTCATTGTTCTGTTAACCACTTTGCCAGATCTCCCCCCCCCCCCCCAATCTTCTCTTATCTCCACATGTATGCTCTTCTCAAGAAAAAAAAAGCAATTCTTTTATTCGGCTGAACTTCTGAATCAATGTGTTCTCATCTATATGTTACCATGAAGTAGCAGATTCTGATTTATTTATTTCGTGTCAAAAGCATTGTACATTTCAAATAATGGAAATAAAAATAAAATTTAAAAAGAAAAAAGAAAAGAAAAAGAAATCACAAGCAACTAAATAGTTTTGGACCAAAAGCGGGCAGCAGCAACCGCATTGTCTGTAGCTTTAAACAACTCCTCCTCCGTACATGAGGCAGGGCATTGTGGGCAAGCATACATATGAAGAGTTGTTTGTTCTGCTCCACAGTCACACAAGGTGGAGGATTCCTCCAGGTAGTGCCACCTTGCCAAGTTGTCTTTTGATCTGCCCACTCCGCTTCTGAGTCTGTTCAGGGACTTCCAAGTTGCCCATTCTTGGTTTGCCCCTGGAGGAAGACCCTCTTGGGGGGCCATCCAGTTAGAATTGCCAGGTTTAGCTGCCCAGAGAGACACCCTTGCTGCTGCTGGAGGAACATCAAGAGGAGTGGTGGTTCTCATGAAGCCCTTCCTTGATTTGAGTCTGGTGGGAGGAGGCTGATAGTCGTGCAGTGGGTGGCTTTCACAATGTTCGACCTTTTTTCTCTCACCATTAGCAGCAACTTCCCGTTGCACGTCAGGAGGGGCAATGCCAGCTAACTTGTAGAGTTTATCAACAGGTGTAGGTTTAAGGCATCCCGTAATGATTCTGCATGTTTCATTCAGTGCTATGTCAACCTGCTTTACATGGGCAGACTTGTGCCAAACAGGACAGGCATACTCTGCAGTTGAGAAAGACAAGGCCAGGGCTGATGTTCTTATTACTTGTGGGTCTGCTCCCCATGCGCTGCCAGTCAGTTTCCGCAGGATGTTATTGTGTGCAGCTACTTTGTGCTTGGTGTTCATGCAGTGTTTCCTATATGTTAGTGTTCGATCTAAGGTGACACCAAGGTATTTAGGATGGAAACAGTGTTCGAGCACTTGGCCTTCCCAAGTAACTTTCAGTTTCCTGTTGGCTTCGCGGTTACATAGGTGGAAAGCACACACTTGCGTTTTGACAGGGTTAGACTTCAGGTGGTTCTCTTTGTAGTAGATGGAGAGATCTTTCAAGGCATTGGTGAGTTGCTTTTCAACTCTTTCAAAATCTTTTGCTTGTGTTGTAAGGCCAAGGTCATCAGCATATACAAAGCTCTTTGTGAGTGGAGGTTGTGGCTGATCGTTCATGAAGATATTAAATAAGGTTGGTGCAAGAACGCTGCCTTGGGGTAAACCATTCTTTTGCCTCCTCCATCTGCTTTTCTGGCCCTGAAACTCCACATAGAAGCTGCGGTTTTCTAAGAGGGTCTGGACAGTTTTTGTAAAGTCAAAGTCCCGGGTGATATGGTAGACTTTATGCAGCATTTTTCTATGTTGCACCGTGTCATAGGCTGCCGTAAGGTCCACAAAGACTGTTCCCGTAATGCAGCCTTTCTCATAGCCTTCCTCGATATGTTCAGTCAGATGAAGAATTTGACCTGTACAGTTTTTCCCTGGTCTGAAACCTGCTTGTTGTGCAATAAGCTTGGGTTCGATAACAGGTCCTAGTCGATTTAATAGCATCCTCTCATAGACTTTTATAGATGACATAAGAGGGAGATTGGTCGATAGTTCCTGGCATTGGAGGCATCTTTACCAGGTTTTAAGATGGCAATTATCTTAGTTTTCCTCCATGCTCTGGGAATCTGTTTGTGTGCCAGGCATTGATTGTAGAATTTCAAAAGCCAGTTTTCAGCTTTGGGGCCCAAGTGTTTGATTTGCTCCATCATCAGGTCATCTAGGCCAGGTGCTTTACCAGTCTTAGCAGATTCTGATTATCACAAGGTTATCTCCAGTCAAAAACAGCCTTGCTAATATACATTATATTGTTTTCTTTTTTTGTGTGCTTTTTAAAAACCTGGTTTTTTATTTTTTACAATCATATTGCCAAAATTACTTTTTTTATAAAGATGAAATACAAATCATTGGTATGATTTCTTCCCCTCCCTCCCCACTCTAAAAATCTACACATATATGTATATAAACACATATACTTGTGAGCCATGCCTACAATCATTGTTCCCCATTATACTATTTTCCCCCTTCTACCCCTCTTGTTGCAGTGACCTCCCATTCTTTGAGTTGAAGGCATCCATATACAACCTTGCTCTCCCTTCCCAGTAAAACATCCATCCATTTTTCCCCTCTAGCACAAGAATCATCATCCCAAAATTACAAGCAAAAGTTCTTTTAAAAAGACAAAATTATGGAGCCTATTCTAAAATGTTTCCCTTCTTCCCACAAAGTTCAAAAATAGTTTCCTATTCATCATAGCCAATTTATCCACATCCCTAATACTGAAAACTTTTACTATCCATTTTCTTTTCTTTTTAAAAACTTTTCCTTTTTTTCTCCTTCACCACAAGTCCCTGTCACTTTGCCTTCTTCCCATCCCTTCTCTAATCTTGCATTCTCCTCTCTTCTTGCATCTAGTGGTGTATCTAGTTCAAATCCGTTTCTTTTGCAAAACTCCCTGGAAGAGAATCTGGTACATATTGTCTCTTTTTAAAGTGTAAAGATATATGGCCATACATTTCATCTAAATCCTCCTCCAGGTCCACCTCCCCTCCTTCCATGAAACACGCCAAAGTACTAACCTTCCACACACACACACTTCCACACACACACACACACACATATATATTCATATGTTCCTTCACCACCAAATTCCAAGCTTAGCTTTCCCACTCTTGCTTCCAGTGGTGTAAATAAGTCCATTAGATGTTCTCTTTTTTCTGTATCTCCAAATATTTCTTCCAACACTGTTGTTCTTCCCACCGTCTGTTGCAAATGATTATCCAATTTCTTTCAGGTCAGTTATCACTTGGTTTTTAATTTTGACTAAGATCTGGATGAACTGATCTCTTATTGCTTGGATCTTTCCCAGAATCTTCTGATTTAAATCTCCCATTTTTGCTGGTATTTCAGTTGACATTCTTTTTTCTTATTTAGATATATAATGTTTATGTCCAGTAATTACTAAGTCTTTCAGGATGACACAGCTGTTTGGTTGTAGTTATCTTCACTTTCCTTCCCAATAGCTCTGTATTTCAGTCTCTTGTATCTTTAATCTGATGTCTTCTATGTAATGTTTATTTCAATTTATATAGGTATAGTATGAATGCAATATAGACACAATCTTATACGTATTAAATGGCTTGTTATCACTGTCTTTCGGCTTTTCTCTTTGTAGTCATGTTTAGCAAATTGTTAATTCAGGTGTGACCTTAAGATTGAATGCAGTCAAAACAGTACAGGATTCCCTCAACTAACTCTCTGCTTAGTTCTTTTCCAAATAATAATTTGTTGATATAATTATATAGTTCCAAAATACACAGTTTATTTTATGTTATGATGTAGATTTTTCTTTTGGTTCAGTGTGTTAAAGAGTGTTAAAGCGCTGAGCTGCTGAACTTGCAGACTGAAAGGTCCCAGGTTCAAATTCGGGGAGCGGAGTGAGTGCTCGCTGTTAGCTCCAGCTTCTGCCAACCTAGCAGTTTGAAAACATGCAAATGTGAGGAGATCAATAGGTACCACTCCGGCGAGAAGGTAACGGCACTCCATGCAGTCATGCTGGCCACATGACCTTGGAGGTGTCTACAGACAACACCGGCTCTTCAGCTTAGAAATGGAGGTGAGCACCAAGCCCCAGAGTCGGACATGACTGGACTTAACGTCAGGGGAAACCTTTACCTTTACCGATATATATAAAAAATGTTATGTTCATTTTATTTTGGAGTAAACAACAAAGCCACTGAACCAAATCATACCAAATTTGGCCACAAAAGACATAGTCATCAAAAATGTGTCTTTCAATAAAAAACAAGAAAAATATAGTCCTAATTAGAGGAAGAGGATGAAATGTTTTTTCCCATTGCTGCCAGTTAAAGGGGTAAGCTCCACCCACTTTGTCTCCTAGCAACCCACTCAGCCATTTAATGGTGCCCAGGGCCTCTTCAATCAGGCCTCTTCCACGCTGCCTATAAAATACAGATTATCTGATTTGAACTGGATTATATGGCAGTGTAGACTCAAGGCCCTACCACACACCTATATAACCCTGAATGCCAAGGCAGGATAATCTGCTTTGAACTGGATTATCTTGACTCCACACTGCCATATAATTCAGTTCAGTGTGGATTTTATACAGTAGTGTAATCAAGGTACCTAATTGCAGCATTCATATTTGCTGCACTGAGACTATTCATTGCTATTCGACCTGGCCAACCAAGAATTCCGCAAGGTAGAAAGCAGCCAGGCTTGCAAGCATCAAGGCTATTCAGTGCTGTTCAACCTGGCCAAGTAAGATTTCCCCTAGATAGAAAACCCTCAGGTTTTGAAGCCACGAGGCTACTCCATTCCATTCAACCTGCCCAAGAAGGATGCTCCTATATAGAAAGCGGCCAGGCTTTGAAGCAGCGAGGCTATTCAGAGCAATTCCAATTGGCCACAGTAACGCATGGCAGGGCACAGCTAGTATAATATAATGTTGATCTCAATATATGATGGTAGTCCAAACCAACTAATCATGAAATGGGAGTATTTCTTCAATGTTTATCTCTTCCTTATTCTAATATTGCTTACACACACAGAGAGAGATCCCTAGTGGGGAAGCAGCATTACAGGAAATTGAACAATACCAGAACTAGCCAACATTTTATATCTAAATTGAATCTACATTGCACAAATATACTAATTTCGTATCACCTAATAAGTCTTCAGCAGGGAAATCACTGTAACTCCCAAGTAGATTATTAAATTAAAAAAATCCCAAGACTTCTTTAGGATTTAACCATGACAATGGTGTCAACCTGATAAAACAGCCTAGTGCTGATATACACCTTTAATTTGAGTAGGGTAAATGTAATATTTTATTTTTTCAAGCACTATTATATTCCTATTTCCATATTGGGAGAAATAAGTTTGTACCCCATACACCTCATGCATTTAGTCAATAAGGATAAATTCATTTGGAACACAACAAAAAGTCTTATGTGAATATGTGCTGGACTAAGTTATAGAAAGTGTTTAATTCCCCCCTCCCCCAATTAAAAATTCTTGTATATGTGGGCAAGAAAAAAAGAGTGATTAAAGAAACCAGAAAGCAAGCACAAAAGCTAGGCAAACAGAAAGCAAATTTTTTATTCTCTCCAGGAACATGTTCCCACTGGTGAAAGCTTACCACTTGCAGAAGTTTTAAATAATAAAAGCAACAGTGGCAGACAAGACAGGGCACTTAACAGAAAATATCTGTCTGAAGAGTTTTCATGATATTATAGCTATTACTCCCATAGACTAATAATACCTCTGTATATGTCTGAACTGAATTAACATTTTCCTTGCTTGGGCCACATCCAAGAAAGTACATACAGCAAACAAATATTAAATCCAAACTTTGCACAACCTCAAGCTCTTTTTTCAAGGTACGGGATATGATTTATCATTCTATCTGTGCTTGCTTTTGTTTTATTTTTTTAGAAGGATATTATGTAGATATTATTATTATGTAGTTGTGGAGCCGTTTTATCCATACTTTCAACATACCTTTTAGGTATATCCTGAAACTTTATCTACTTATATAGGCCGGGCTGTGGCACAGGCTGGAAAGCAAGCCAGCTGCAACAAATCACTCTGACCAAGAGGTCATGAGTTCGAGGCCAGTCCGTGCCTGCGTCTTGTCTCTGTCTCTGTTATATGTTATGGCATTGAATGTTTGCCTTCGTGTGTGCAATGTGATCCGCCCTGAGTCCCCTTCGGGGTGAGAAGGCCGGAATATAAATGCTGTAAATAAATTATATAGGACATTTTAGTTCCCCAGACTCATGCTTTGTTGCAGAATTCACAGGGTATTAGAGCTACAAGGTACACATTCTATGACATGGTCACCTGAAGTGCTGTAACCACTCAGCAAAATCCTACATCATGGACATAACTACAAATGTGTGATAACAGTATAGTCAGTACCATTCCACAGAGTCTTCATGACTACATCATGGAATGGAATAACAGAAAACCCCACATAAGTAAAGGCACATGTCATGTATTTCATTCTGGTGTCTAAATCATGTTTTACTATGGTCACCATTTTAATTTTACTATGTCAATGTATAAAATTTTATATTTGTGCTTGTATTTCTTTTTGATGTGTTTTATTTTGTTTGCTGTATTTACCTGGGCCTGGCCCCATGTAAGCCACCATGAGTCCCTTTGGGAAGATGGAGGCAGGATACAAGAATAAAGTTGTTGTTGTTGTTGTTATCTGATTTTGCTGTAAACTCACTAATAAATTCCTATCCCTCCAGGTTTCATCTGTTAAGGATGGATTTAAATACCTCCAGGTTGATCTGCTGTCATACATTTTCTCTTTCAATTGATACAACTGAAAAAAAAAATCAACGATGTTCCAGTCTATGTAGAAGATTTTTTTGGCAATAGCAGGATCTATTTTTGTGCCATTTATAAAATATAACAGTTCATTGTGTTTCTCTGATACTTCTCTAAGAGATGAAAAGTTATTCTTTTTGTTTCTGGCTATATCTTTATTCATTTCTATCTGTGATCTAAATTCTTTGCTTCAAAACACAAGGTTTCTTTCAGGTTTCTTTAGATGATCAACATAGCTTTAAGTCATTTAAACTGCACTTTTTCTTTTACAGCCAGGTATATCCAAGATTTCAAAAACATAAAATGTATTCTGTAGAAATTTGTGAATTCACATATAACTCTTCCTTACAATTCTTCAGTGGTTTGAGTGGAGTTTACAAATCAAGGAGCAGGAAAATTATGGATCCATTAATTTTCAGAACTGGAGTTTCCCTGAATAAGAAGCACAGCACAGATTTATCCATTATCTTAAACAGCAGCAAAGCTTTAAGCAACAGTATGGAATAGAGAGTCACATTGTTTAAGACATGTGAAAATATGACACATACTGGTGCATTTACTGATTCCTGGGCCAGGGCATGGTATTGCAATTTTTCAATTCTCTCTTCTTCTTGCTTACAATAGAAGTTTGAGAAGAAGGTAAGGCATGTGTATAGCAGTGGGATATGAAGCAAAGTGCCTTGTCTAAAATGAAATGGAAAAGCAGAGATATCTAAGCAGATGAATTATTCTTTGGGTTTATTATTGTGCTTTGGGAGCAGGGACTAGTCCAGATGACAAATAACCTAGGTAAGCATCAATGGAGTTACAGATCAAAGGAAAAGTACATGTTTTGTTTTGAATAAGATTCACGTATAACATCACTTGCAGTTCAATGTATTGCAGTTTAAGAAGGGCATAACAACATAAAAGATATCGAAAGAAGGGTGATGAAAATGGTAAAGAATCTGCAAACTATGCCCCGTGAAGAATGGCTGAGAGAGCTTGGTATGTTTAGCCTGGACAAGAAATGAATGAAAAGTGGTATGACTGGCATGAAGGACTTGCCATGTGGTTAAGGAATTGGTTTGTTTTCTGCTGCTTTGAAAGACAGGATCCAAATAATGATTTAAAGTACAAGAAAGTAGATTTTTAGCTAAAACTGAGGAAGGACTTTATGATGATAAGAGCTGTTCAACCATCACAAAAAGGTGGGTTCATCTTTTGTTGGAGATCTGGATAGACAACTGTCAAGGATGTTTTACCTGTGGATTACTACACAGCCAGCAAGTTAGGCTAGATTCAACTGAGTGATTTTGGATTAGTCGGCTGATGTGTGTAATTTAAAACACTTAGATGATGTAGCTCATTTACTCTGCAGACACTTGCTTTTGTGGGAGAAGACTGGGGCTGGAGAATGAAGTTCTGAAAGATCAATCACAAGTTCATATGTACCATGGATCATCATGGACTAAATTCAGTGAGGGGGCAGAACAAATAAATAATGCTTCCTGTTCTCAGTTACATTTTCTGATCAAACTTTGTGATTTTATGCCACTTTCTGATTGTCAGAATATCTGCTTTAGTACAGTGTGTCTTTTCCCCAATTAATGATAAAGCTTTCAAAAAAGAAAAGCTCAGATTTCATGATGCCATATTAAAATGACAGAGGAAGAATGTGTTCTTTAAAAATATATAACAAAATGATTCACAAAATGAATAAAAGCAACTACATTTCATTTCAAACACCTTAGATTCCTCCACTTCCAACCATCTTTTATAATGGTCTTATGCAAAACAACTTAGATGCCACCTTAGTTTAGTTAGACTTAACCCCAGGTAAATGGGAATAGATTGTGAACTTAATCCCACTTTTCAAAGAAGGGGAGATAACTGTTGTAGATATAAAGCATAAAAATGCACTTTGGAATATACCTGTGAGGATGGCTTACTTTCATCTCTAAACAGAAGCTAAAGACTCAACAACAACTTTTCCTCTAAATTATTACTTTTTTGAATATACCTTATTTGTGACATACAGAAAGGCCTGCAAAATGTTTCAAAGCTTTGAATTATACATCATAAATGCAGGAGAGGAGACCTAATAATAAAACAACAACAAATGCAACTGTCATCCATTTTTAATGACTAATGTGGCATATCAAAAAGAATTTTTCCTTATCACATCACTGTGATTCTATTTATGAATGATGCCAGAGCCAACATCCTATATGCTGTGCCTCCTTACATTTGATGTGCCATACAAAAGGTCTCCCCCCTCCCCCACACAAAAAAGCACAACAGGAAGATAAAAGCTTGAGCAATCATTGATTTTGTTCCTTCATCCTCCTCTGCTGGATTATGCTGATCAAAAGTAAGCTAACAGGGCCACAGTAGGGCTGCTGTTTTCCAGGTTTCTTACAAAGTAACTGTCAAAAACTTGTAATAGGACTCTGCCGCTAAAACTCTGTTCCCAGTGGAGGTCTAAATATTTGCACTGTAGGTATAAAATGCAGCTCTGAACTGGCCTCTCAAGCACCTAATCAGGGTCTAATGGGTCCCAGCTGAGAACACAGTTCTAGCAGAAAAGTGACTAGTCAGCTGTCAGGGATCAACATTTTGATGTGGAGTCAGAATTCGGTGCATTTGAGGATTTGGCTGTCACCTTTATATATCTGAAATGGTGGACATGCCTCAGTCTGAAGGCCAAGATGAATCAGAAACTTGATAGCATTACAACTTGATAGTATTACAGCACATTGGAATTATGTATTTATATGTACAAGAAAAAAAGTAAAGTTGTTAAGTAGAACTAGCACTGGTGGATGGTGGGTATCTTGAATAGCTTAAGGTATTCAGTCTTCAGACAGTTTGATCTATGGATTTAGGTCTATTAGAGAGTTATGTTGACCATGCTAACCAGGCAGGAATGGGCATTATATTACCACAGAGATTTTCCCCTCTTAAAATGTGGGGAACAACTAGGTTGTAGTCATAAAAATAAAAGATCAAGCACTCGGCACATATGAGAACTTCTCTTCTCCAGAGATTGGAAATGATTTATTTACCTTCAAGTCTGATAATTCCATGGACCACATGAATGAAATTCATGTTAAATTACAGGAGAGGGATGTAATAGGCATGTGCAATCCATAAAAAAGTTTCAAAAGTCATTACAAAATTAGGAGGCATTTGGTATTTCATTCCTAAAGTGTTTCTAAAGTATCATTAGTGAAAACTTCATTAGTTTAATGAGAGTAATGAAATTTTGTTACTATTTTGTTTTAGTAATTCTGCATTGAAGAAACTTCAGGAGCTCCTTCCTCCCTCATTTTTGCAGCTATTGGGATGGAACTTACTTTAATGGTAGAACACACTTATCACTGTTAGCCCATCAAGTTTCAGAATGTGTCACAATTTTCAAAGTTTTTATAAGCAAGTGCAACTTGTACTTTCGGCCCAGTTTCTCTGGATCCAACCCAAGATTTTATCATTATATTTTGTATGTTGATTTTTTATGACTTGTTTTATTGCTGATTGATTGTTTTATTGCTCTGTTTTTATATTGTTGATGTTCGGGCTTGGCTCCATGTAAGCCACCCCGTCCCTTCGGGGAGATGGGGTGGGGTATAAAAATAAAATTATTATTATTATTATAAGATCTTAAAAAAAAAAACTACAAGAGCTATCTCCTTGAATTTTCTATACAATGACACAAGATAACGGGATCATAGCACGACGTCCCTCCTGCAAAGACAAAGTTTTTGCAGTTTAATAAACTTTCACCATTTTTTATGATAAAGCCAATTAGGAAATGACATTTATATAACAGGAACAAAAGTCAGAGTGTAGAATATTAACCAATTTATTGGAACTCTGGCTGGCTGGGGCAGGGGTCTCTATCTCTCCTATCCTGATCAGGGCTTTCTGATGCTGAGCACTGCATTCTGGGAAATGTAGTTTAGAGCAGGGCCTTTTGAATTATCTGACATAGGGCTCCTCGCCTTCTCAAACTACATTTTCCAGAGTTCTGTGCTTCTTCCCAGGGAAATCTACTTTCTTCCTCCTTTTCCTCGTCTAATGTGAAAGCTAATTAATTTACAGAGGAAAGGCAGACTTTTTGGTTTTGCCTTGCACTGAATATGAAACTGACTTTGGGAATTTTCTGAGATTTACAAAACTGGAATGAAAAAGTATGGGGTAAGTTTTGATTCTTAGGTTTTGGAAAGGGGGATTCCCACACTTTGTAAATAGTGTCGTAAGTACGAACCATACAGAACTGATCCAACTTACGACAATTTTTTTTGCACAAGCCTAATGCATAGCTAGGAACTATAGTTCCCAAAAGGAATGCTCTCAAGGTCTGGTGTTATTCATCAATACATTCCTAGTGCTGATATTGAGCTCAATCTTAATTCTTTTTGTGCTGTAACCTCCAAAGTTAGCAGACAGTGAACATCAGTTATCTCCTGAACTGACTATCTGAATTCTTACAGGAAAAGGGATTTGTGTATATCCCAAGAGCATTATGAATTATTAAATGCTTACAAAAAGGTGTAATTTCAACCAAGATACAATGTTTTCTTCTCAGCATTAAAGGCAAAGATTTACTTAACAGGCACACCTTCAAATGAATTAACTACAATAAACATTGTTCCTCTAAAACTTATAATATCATCAACTTCATAAACAGTAGAAATAGAATTGCTCTTTTTTCTCCTTCACAGTAAGAAAGTTACATTCACATTCACTTGAGTTTTTCTGAGATGTTTCAAATGGATCTGTACCCTCAAGAATTCAACACCTCCTCTTCGCTTCATTTGAGCTCAAACAGCCTACACTGAGTATTTTTCCCACAAGCTTTATTATTCCCATAGGAATTCACAGAATCATATTCAACTTCATTTTCTAGTAGGAAGAAGGGGAAAATAATATGACTAGAGGGAAAATGTTAATAAAAGGCATTTCTTTTTTTAGAAATTGTCATATTGTGATGCAGATACAAGTCAAATAAAGAGAAAAATGATTGATATTTGTTTACAGGCAAAAGTAGTCCATATGACTTTTAGCATACTGAAACCAAGCTATAGGAGCCTCCGGTGGCCAAGGGGATAAAAGCCTTGTGACTTGAAGGTTGGGTTGCTGATCTGAAAGCTGCCAGGTTCGAATTCCACCTGGGGAGAGCACGGATGAGCTCCCTCTATCAGCTCCAGCTCCATGCGGGGACATGAGAGAAGCCTCCCACAAGGATGGTAAAACATCTAAAACATCCGGGCGTCCCCTGGGAAACGTCCTTGCAGATGGCCAATTCTCTCACTCCAGAAGCAACTCCGGTTGCTCCTGACACAATTTTTTTTAAAAAAACAAGCTATAATATGTGTGATGAACTGTAATGTAAGAAAGAGCTATACTTTAAAATGATTTGGTGGGTGCATCTTCTTGAAAATAGACAACCATTTTATCTTATGTTGGAGCCACTTTATGAAGAGTGAAAGTGCTTTCTCTGTGGGTATGTGGAAAACCATTATGCCTTTAGGTAAAGTGATAGTGATGATGATGGTGATGATGATGATGATGATGATGATGATGATATTGATATTATTATTTATGTTATTTATATATTTTACATGAGGCTTTTTCTCCAGGATTGATGTTCAAATCTGTTCATAAACATTAAATGAATTTTAAAATGCAGCAGCTACAGATTAAAAAGGTTAAAACCTATAACAACTCATTCTTAAAATATAATTAAACTCTCTATAGATTTTAGAACAATTAAAATCCAAAAGTTAGAGGTGAAATAAAAAACCTATTTTTATGAGAGAATATCTCTCAGAAATCTTTAGATCTTTCAGGTGACCTTATGATCAGCTTCAACCTAAGTTGATCATAGAGCCATCCTGAATGACAGATTCCAAGAAAGAAAGAAAGAAAGAAAGAAAGAAAGAAAGAAAGAAAGAAAGAAAGAAAGAAAGAAAGAGAAGAAATCTGCCTATATTTAAATCTGCAAAAATTATACCCACAAATCTGGGGCGGCAAGTGTATATCCATTAAAAAGGCAAGAAATAGTAACTGTACATCACAACACTGAAAGCTCTTTCCTTAGAAGCAGTCAGTTCTAGGGTTTCAGGTTGCACAGATCCTTAATCAAGAAGACTTACCATTGAGGTCTATCAGGCTGAACCGCAACACCTCTCTTACCTCACCTAAATGAACTGCTGGAAAGCTGAGATGGGTTAACAAAAGAGAAATTTTCAGTTCCCATCTTATAGCTGGACATAAAGTAATTACATTACATTCTGGGACTTTCTGAAAACTTCCCAAGTGTTATCAAGGATGACACTAGTGTATGTTCAGCTATAGCAGGGGTCCCCAAACAAAAGCCCATAAGATGGATGCAGCCCTTCAAGGTAATTTTCCCACCCCTGCTCTAAACTTTAGACTTAGGGTTGCCCTAAGTATGAAATGACTTGAAGGCACACAACAACAACTAATTAACTTGATTATCAGGCAAAAGCTGAACCACACTTCCCCTTGAAATACTGGTAAATTTATGTTTGTTAAAACTGTTCTTCATTTAAAATACTATATTGTTCTTTCATTTATTTATTTTTTTTGCACTACAAACAAAATATTTACAGTGTACATATGAATTTTTCAAATTATAGTCCTCCCCAACATTCTGAGGTCATGTGAACCATTTAAAAGGTTTGAAGGCCCCTGAACTATAGGAACAGATTTACATGATTTGCTATCACTGCTGCCCCACTCTGCTCTCCATTGACCAGGAAAGAGCCATGGGCAGGTGGAAGGGGAACTAGTTTTAAAGTGGGTTTGGGAGTGAAGGAAGAGAGGTGCTATATTTTATCCTATGATAAATTTTGTTGATTCATGTTGTCCAGGAACACTTGGGCTCTCTAAACGAATTCAAGTCCCCAGGGCCAGATCAGCTACACCCAAGAGTACTGAAGGAACTAGCGGAAGTTATTTCAGAACCACTGGCAATTATCTTCGAGAGTTCTTGGAGAACGGGAGAAGTCCCAGCAGATTGGAGGAGGGCAAATGTGGTCCCTATCTTCAAGAAGGGAAAAAAGAACGACCCAAACAATTACCGTCCGGTCAGCCTCACATCAATACCAGGCAAAATTCTGGAAAAGATCATTAAGGAAGTGGTCTGCGAACACTTAGAAACAAATGCGGTCATTGCTAATAGTCAACACGGATTTACCAAAAACAAGTCATGCCAGACTAATCTGATCTGTTTTTTCGATAGAGTTACGAGTTGGGTCGATACAGGGAATGCTGTGGATGTAGCGTACCTGGATTTCAGTAAGGCCTTCGACAAAGTCCCCCACGACCTTCTGGCAAACAAACTAGTAAAATGTGGGCTAGACAAAACTACGGTTAGGTGGATCTGTAATTGGCTAAGCGAACGAACCCAAAGGGTGCTCACCAATGCGTCGTCTTCATCTTGGAAAGAAGTCACAAGCGGAGTGCCGCAGGGCTCCGTCCTGGGCCCGGTTCTGTTCAACATCTTTATTAACGACTTAGACGAAGGGTTAGAAGGCACGATCATCAAGTTTGCAGATGACACAAAACTGGGAGGGATAGCTAACACTCCAGAAGACAGGAGCAGAATTCAAAACGATCTTGACAGACTAGAGAGATGGGCCGAAACTAACAAAATGAAGTTCAACAGGGACAAATGCAAGATACTTCACTTCGGCAGAAAAAATGGAAATCAAAGATACAGAATGGGGGACGCCTGGCTTGACAGCAGTGTGTGCGAAAAAGACCTTGGAGTCCTTGTGGACAACAAGTTAAACATGAGCCAACAATGTGATGCGGCTGCTAAAAAAGCCAATGGGATTCTGGCCTGCATCAATAGGGGAATAGCGTCTAGATCCAGGGAAGTTATGCTCCCCCTCTATTCTGCCTTGGTCAGACCACACCTGGAATAATGTGTCCAATTTTGGGCACCACAGTTGAAGGGAGATGTTGACAAGCTGGAAAGCGTCCAGAGGAGGGCGACTAAAATGATTAAGGGTCTGGAGAACAAGCCCTATGAGGAGCGGCTTAAAGAGCTGGGCATGTTTAGCCTGCAGAAGAGAAGGCTGAGAGGAGACATGATAGCCATGTACAAATACGTGAAGGGAAGTCATAGGGAAGAGGGAGCAAGCTTGTTTTCTGCTGCCCTGCAGACTAGGACACGGAACAATGGCTTCAAACTACAGGAAAGGAGATTCCACCTGAACATCAGGAAGAACTTCCTCACTGTGAGAGCTGTTCGACAGTGGAACTCTCTCCCCGGGGCCGTGGTGGAGGCTCCTTCCTTGGAGGCTTTTAAGCAGAGGCTGGATGGCCATCTGTCGGGGGTGCTTTGAATGCGATTTCCTGCTTCTTAGCAGGGGGTTGGACTAGATGGCCCATGTGGTCTCTTCCAACTCTACTATTCTATGATTCTATGATTCTATGATTCTATGTTCAGCTGAAATATTACAGTAACAGGAACCCAGTTCCATATTCAATCTAGCATATTCAACCTGTGCCATATTCAACCTGATAAAGAAGATTTTATCATTTGGTAATGTCATCTTGAAATTATGTATAAAAATGCACCTGCCAAAGTAAAAAGGGTGGGGGTTCAGTCTAGTCTCCCTAGAAAGGAAGTTACAGAACCTGGGAGCAAAGTTCTCTCTCAAATCTTTACTGGATGTGCTTTGAAAGTAACAGGATCAAGAAAATCTCAAAATCTCAAAGCCTGGACAAGTTCTTATAGGAAAATATAGTGTCCTAAAAAGAACAGCTTTACAGAGAACAGTCTGTGTTTGAAGATATGTTCAGTCCAAATCAAATGTAAAAATAAACAACCACAAGGAAGCAGATCATAGATTCTGAATTGACGTATTATTTTGAATTCCAAAATATATAGATAGCATTATGTGACTGAGAAGAAGAACTGAGCTTCCAAGATACTTGCTCTTTTGTATGGAGTTTTGTAGTTCATTTCACTCTTTTCTAATAATAGTTGTGTTACTGGCTACATTTTCAAAGAAGGGGAAAACTCTCTCTCTCTTCCTTTTTAAAAATAGAATGCTAGAAGTTTTATTCTAACATCTAAGAAAGACCGAGGCTCAATGAATGAAGAAAGGCACAACTATTTCCATAGAATTTCCATTTTTTTGGTCTGGCATGATTTTTAATCATTGTTGATACATTTAAATTGTCACTTGACCATTCCTTGTTTCTCTTCAGGTTGTATAAGCTTTATTCCTATACATCTACAGAATCTGTATTCCACATCTGTAAAATCATAATTTGAACAAGAATTGGGGATTGATGGGAACTCTTCTATTTTAAAAAAAATACCTTTATATAGACCAAACTTGTTATATAGACCAAACCAATATAGATATTAGGGTTGTCCAAATTTTCGTTATGTTTCTCGTTTCGTAATTATTTCGGATTGTTCTTGTTTTTTGAAACGAGTATTGAAACGTTTTCCCTGGGCGCAACTGGCAATGTAATTCGAACCATCGTTGGCCCATTCTCTAATTGTTTCTTAAAATTTTCATTAAATTTTTTCCTTCCAAATTTTTTTTTAATATTTAAAAATATTTTTTTAATTTTTTTTTGTTTCTGCAACCTAACATGAATGGGAGCCTAGCGCAGCCTAACATGGCTACCGCTCCCTGGCCAATCAGAGACTTCCACGATGGCTGAAAAAGGTGGGGGCTAGCGTCCTCCGCGTCCACATGGATGATCTCTATAAAAATCCCCTCCCCAACTGAGCTAAGCCATTCTGGGCTAGGATACCGAGCAGAGAGGGTGGTTCGCGCAAGCTGGGAAGCTGCTTGCTTGCTTAGGGGAGAGAGGGCTAAGTGACTGTTCTGACTATAGGGGGTAGAGTGTGTGTCTGTTGTTGCTGCTTCGATATTGTGTTTTTTTGCGGGGGGGGGGGGAAATTGGCTTGGGGCTTGTGGCAGAGTCCTTGCTGTGGCTTTAGGGAACTTTTATTTTCCAAAGGACGTCTGCGTTCCTGCAAGTGCAGAGCTTGGGGTGTTTTACTTTTCTACTCGAGGGAGTCCCTTTGCCTTTCTGTTTTCTTTTTTGGAATTTAGCAATCACCACATCAGCCCTTCTTTGCAATCCTGAAAGGGGGGGGGACTTGAAAATAATAGTTTCCAAAGGACATCTGCGTTCCTGCAAGTGCATTGCTTCCCTCCCACTCCGTTTGTAATCTCAAGCCTGAGTGTTATTGCAGCAATCACAAAGACACACATTGTTTTCAAACTTAAAGGGTACATTGGAAGAAATAGTTTCCAAAGGACATGGGGCACCCGCCAAGGCATTGCTTCCCTCACGCTCCATTTCTATTCCCAAGCCTTGGGCTGAGTTTTATTTCTGCAATCACAAAGTCAGACATTGATTTGATTCAGTAGGTCCACAGCAATTTATAGTTTCCAAAGGACGTTGCCAATCCTGTCAAGGCATTGCTTGGCGTGTGCTGCATTTCTAATCCAAAGTCCTCAGCCAGAGTTTCATTTTTGCAATCACAAGGTCAGCCAGTGGCACCATTGATCAAAAGGTTCAAAGGCAATTTATAGTTTCCAAAGGACAGTGGCTCTCCTGCCAAGGCATTGCTTTGCGTGTGCTGCGTTTCTAATCCAAAGTCTACACAAGTAGAAGAGGGACTTTTACAGTGATAAGAACCCAATTGAACAGGAAATAAGACTTTCAAACCAGGAACAGGTTTCTTCAAATATTGAAAAAGTGTATTATAAAAAGTTATGAAAATTCACCAAAAATCATAGGAGACAGGACACGTTCTGCAATTTGTTGAGCAAAGAGTGTTGAATGTGTTCTCCCACTGTGCCAAATTTGATGAGAATAGCTCAAGAAATGAGGGCGGGAGAGCCCCAGAAAAGTCCCCCCCAGGTTTCCTGTTTTTTGGCAATTGCGCATGCGCGTCCGCCATTTTGGAAACATTTAGAAACATTACGAATTTTCGGAAATATCCGAAAATTTTGGGTGAAAAATTCGGAAATAATTTCTATATCAAAGCACCGGCACCCCCTACTTTAGAAACGAGAATTGAAACATTTTTTCCATCAATCGGACAAGACTAATAGATATAACCAAGAAGTACAATAATAAACCCCAAGTATTTTTTCTGATGACCTCACATTGCAAAATACAATATTAGATTAGGAATATAGAGGCTTTCATATGCTAGGTGAGATAGTTATAATATTTCGAGGATGTCACGCAGAGGGTCTTTCCCTTACCTGTCACCTTTGTATACGGAAGCTTAAAACATTGTCATCTATCATACATACTTTGCCTTTACATTGCATCCTTTACTCACCATGTTCTTCTTACATTCACACTCATAGGTTTTCCCATATTATCCACCAGTTTCATCAGAATTTATGGCAAATAATGGTATAGCTATAGAACATCATATTTATATTGCTATCATCTATTTAACTTTCAAATTCTTCAGGAACTAAGAATCTGCAGATTTTTTTGGCTGGTTTTAATAGGCTTTCACACTTAGCTTTAATAGGTTTTCACACATACTATATGTGAAGAGCAGCACACATTCAGATTTTCATCTGCAATACTAATATTTACAAAAAGTGTTATGAAGGAAAAATAAGACTAGAAGGGTAACTCTCGAAGCACTTTTTACCCATGCATGTTGAAGTAAAGGAAGCAATATGTGGTCCACTGGGGTGTTTTTTTAATCAAAAAAGACCTCACTGTCCACCATAGAGAAATATTTTTTACAATGGACAGACCTGAGAGGTCAGCATGAAAACTGGAGAGGGGTGTCCCTAGAGGGTCTTTGGGGAAATGCAAGTGACTCTTTCACTTTCTCTTGTTAAGTGAGTACTAAGAGGTCAGCAGATGACAAATACAGATCATAAACCTTACATTTTCCCTGTGAAATTCTAGTGTGCTCACAACTCAATATGGTCAGATGAGTGTGTGTGCACATCTGTTCTGCCTTAAAGAATGAGTGGTAAGACTACACCCAAAGAAAATGTTTTGTAATTCTAATCTTAATGACAATAGTAAGACACCTTAGTGTCATTTAGAAAATCTATTTCACTTCTAGAAAGAGGAGGTCCAACTGCCAGGCGAGGTAGGCTTTTGCCTGTGGCGCCATCCTCCCGGGGGGCGCCGTCCCCGCCTCCTTCTCCTCCTTTCCAGGCCTTTTTAAAGAGGTATCACAGACACAGACACACAATCAAACTTTTTTTATTGTAAATACAAGTGCATAACTAGTCAGTGAGTTCTGGGACTGCAGAATTATGAGAAAGACTCTTGAATGTGTAAGTCTCCACCATTAGAATGTTAATGCAATTTGTACTTATAATATGTAATAGTGTTGCCATCCCTCATATATCCCTTTGCTCCTACTAGTACAAAGAATAATAATAATAATAATAATAATAATAATAATAATAATAATGACTCCAGCAACACTTGGAATGGTAGAACAGATTGAACCAGAAGAAAGTGTGGAGCTTTTGCAAGAATTTGAAAAACCAGCACTTGAAACATCTGCTGAACCACCAGGAACCTTGACAGCAAGACAACAAGAGCTCAAGGATAAGATCATGGCTCATGCTGCAGCAAATGCCATAAGAAAGCGGCTCCCAACTCTAAAAACAGTGCCCAAGAGACACCTGGCGCCTCTCATGAAAGATGTGAATGCAGTACTCTCCACTGTCCAAATAACTTGTCAACATCAGAAGAGGAATTTTCCAGGGAGATTCATTGTCCCCTCTGCTTTTCATTATTGCCATGATCCCTCTGTCAATCTTACAAAAAACAAATCTCGGCACCAAACATCTAAGAATTCTCACAAAATTTCACATTTGATGTACATGGATGACCTGAAGCTATATGGGAAAACGCAAACTGAAATCCAGTCTCTGACCAACACTGTCCGAATTTTTAGCACTGATATCAACATGGAGTTTGGTTTGGACAAATGTTCGACAGTGGCATTGAAGAAGGGAAAAATCATTGAAAATGATGGCATAAATATGCCCAATGGCCAAACAATAAAGTGTCACCAGCCAGAGGCCTATAAATATCTGGGCATATTACAGCTGGACAACATCAAGCATGAACATGTGAAAACTGTGGTCAGCAAAAAATACACACAAAGGGTCAGAAAAATTCTCAAAAGCAAGCTCAATGGAGGCAACACCATCAAGGCCATAAACACCTGGGCCATACCTGTCATAAGATATACTGCTGGCATTATAAATTGGACACAGGCGGAACTGGACAATTTGGACAGAAAAACAAGAAAACTCATGACCATTCATCATTCACTGCACCCGGTGGTGATGGGCACACTGGGTGCCGTGCCAAAAGATCTCAGCCGGCATTTGGAAACAACAGACATTGACAAAATTACGATCTGCCAACTGCAAAAGGCCACCCTGCTGGGATCTGCACGCATCATCTGAAAATACATCACACTGTCCTAGATACTTGGGAAGTGTTCGACTTGTGGTTTTGTGAAACGAAATCCAGCATATCTATCTTGTTGGCTGTGTCATACAACGTCGTTGTGTCAATAATAATAATAATAATAATAATAATAATAATAAATATTCCTTGACTTATATAATCTCTCAGTAGGTCTCTTTTTTTAATCAGAACATATTAGTATATTTTTAAACCTTCAGAATGAGTAAGATTTCACTCTCCTTTCTTTTTTTCAGTTCTTCAGTCTATGCAAGATTTTACAATTACATTTTTATGGAATGGGCTGCAAACCAAAGCTTGCTTGTCCAATGATTCTGTGAAGATCAGGCCCGAGCTTCTGGAATATCAGTATGGATGTCAAAACTAAACCAGAGTAATTGAAGTTTCAGCAGTATTGACATCCTGCAAGCCCAAGTAGAGCAACTGCTTCTGCTGACCTCATTGTTTGCTATTATAAAAATATAGGAAAAAATATGATAACCTAAAAGAAAGCAGTGTCCAAAGAGCCAAAATTTGGTTTATTTGTAGTCTGCTTAAAAATATCTCAGCCATAGTGTCATGGCCAGAAGTTTGTCTGGCTTGGCTCAGCTGCTGCTGGGTGCTTTCTCCCTAAAGGATGCAATAACGAAATGAGAAGCAGCTGAAATCTCTGAATAAATAAGGGGCATGGAAGAGCTAGTTCTTCAGTAGTTGATATAGTTGTTTGAACTTTGGTACACGTGTCTTGGATCTTGGCTGTTATGCCTGGGTTAGAACTCTGAACCCTAACCTTGTTTCTGCAATCTCTGTTTTGGAGTCCACTGCTCTTCTAACTTTGTCTTGGACCTTGTTTTCCATGAACCCTAGAATTTGAATCCTGAACCTAGTTGTTTCCTTGTAATTTGAATCTTGGACTACTTTCATGATTTAACCCCTGGCTTGACTTTGGAACTCTGACTATGGTTTGTACTCTTGAATTCTGAAACGTTATTCATTTCTAAGTGAACTCTTGGCATCTGACTTTGGACTGCAAACTATTTGTTCTTGTTGGCTTTGTAGTACTCTCAGCATTAATTGGACTTACTGATCTTGATTTATATTACCCCAGCTGTGTTTTGTATGTGTTTTAATTAATCAGACCTTTAAATGACTCAAGGTTTTAGTTCTCCATTTAAGTACGGCCCCTTCTACACTGCCATATATCCCAGGATCTGATCCCAGATTATCTGCTTTAAACTGAATTATATGATTCTCCACTGCCAGTTAATCTGGGGTAAACAGATAATCTGGGATCAGATACTAGAATATAGGAGCAGTGTAGAAGGGGCCCAAACTTGGTTTTGGCTCATCCTGTTTGTTTGATTACGATCTGCCCACGTTATCGGGTGAGAGCCCCTGGAACACAACACAACACATATTTATTTATTTATTTATTTATTTATTTACAGCATTTATATTCTGCCCTTCTCACCCTGAAGGGGATTCAGGGCAGTTCACAGAACACATATACAGCAAACATTCAATATAGCAACTATTCATCAATATTTGATGGAATTATGGATTATACAGCAACTCTATTTGTGTGTGCCCATTAAGGCAGTGTTACAGATCTCAGTGGAATTTCAGTGGAACTTGTTCCGTATTTAGTGCATTTATGTGTATACAGTATAAGCACATTGCTAGTGTGTTCCATTCACCACTTTGATTTTGCAGTGACAGCCCACTGAACAGCCTTTTGGTGACTGTTGGAGAGCATGGGTGATGGAAGAAGTGCCTGGCTATGTCTCATAACCAAACTAAGGGTCATTCCACACAGCCATATAATCCAGAATATCAAGGCAGAAAATCCCACAATACCTGCTTTGGACTGGGGTATCTGAATCCACACTGCCATATATTCCAGTTCAAAGGAGATAATGTGGGATTTTATTCAGTTGTGTGGAAGAGGCCACAGACTGATTGTATTTCTGCTAAGATCTACTGGGGTGATCAGTCTGAATGTAACTACAGGGAATAGCCAAACAAAGACTGACATCATCTACTACTTCTCTTATCTCTCCACCAGCTGTGGAATGAATGTTGTTGCTATGCACTTTCAGGTTGTTTCTGATTTATGGTGACCCTACTGCAGGGCTTTCTTGGCAAGTTTTATAGAGAGGACATTTTGTTTTTGCCATTGTCTCAGGCTGAAAGAGTGTGACTTAACCTAAAGTCACCCTTTGGGTTTCTGAGGTGAAACAGGGATTTGTGCTTGATCTTCAGAGTTTTAGTCTAATGCTCAAACTACTAAATTATGCTACCCCAGAATGATCATACAGCAAAGCTACTGCAGCAAAACTCTGAGGTTGTTGTTGCAGAAGGTAGAAGAAAATACCAACTTGTACATTGGCCACAAAAAGATATATACAGGGTAAGGTGCACTAATACCTGTGAAGATTGCTAAAAAATGTTGGCCATAGTGTCAATTTCTTTTGCACTTTACTCAGTTTATAACTGCTGAAACAAGATAATGGTAAAGAGGGAGAGTGGAAAAGGGTTAGAGAAACTGGGACACTTTAAAAGTAGCTGAAAATGTAGGGCTGCTGATAATTAGAACAGTCCCTGCCAAATGAGGACAATTGGCAGGTAGAATGTGTCTGCGTAGTGTGGCAGGTTTATACTGCAGGCATTGCATACACACATTGGCTTACATATTGCCAGAAAAAGAGAATCACCATCAAATGAGGATATAGGTTTGAACAAGCAATTTTATCAGTCTGGACTCAAATTCTAATCAATTTCTGTAGATATTATGTGCTGCAATATATAGTATTGATACATTGTAATCTATATATAACATTGTACATATAAAAATATGACACACCTTATTTGGGGAGAGAGTTAGCGATCAGGTGACCTGTGCAGACCTGTGACTGCTTGTGGGTATCTCCCAGATCCCAGAACTCCCATAAAGCATCCTAAATTATATATATGCTTTCAACCAGAGCATAGTATTCTCATGCGATATTGCTGATTGTCTTTTATCTTATACTTATTTTATAGTTGATCACGACTTCTATAAGATTTACAACTTTTCAACAGTCTATGGGCAATTAAGTCAACAGGATGAAATATTTCTATTTTAGTAAAATAAGTGTTCAAACAAGTAAAACTCACCTGGGATGCTGTATGTTTTATTGCAGTTCATCATAAAATAGGAGGTAAAGTTTACTAGACACAAGCAATCAAGAATGTTATGAAGTAATCATAATATTTGCTAAAGAGAAATTGAGACTAGGCAGTATGCTAATAGTTCAAACCGACTGCATGGTAAGCCACACACAAATGCCATTGGGCTCTTACATTTCTGTGAATGAAAAAAGTAATAGAGCAGTAAGACTGTTTCATGTATAGTACAGAGAAAGATGTCCATGCAGCGGTCTGGGGTAAACATAGCAGAAGAAGAAATAATGAAAAATTGGGGTTTATTTGAAGATAGAGAAGGTTTGTTGTGCACTCTCATGCACACATTTGGAAAGGACAAGGAGGATATGTGGAAATATGAGTGGGGTTTTGGAAGAACTTTCATTTTCCATCCAGGAGCTGATTTGACAAAGGATAACCCCCTTCCATTCACCACTGCATAAAGTCACTGTGGCCCCTTCTACAGAACCCTAAAATGTGGGCTGGAAACAGATTACCTGAGGCGTCCAGATGATGTTTCACGCTTACCCTCTTAAAACTGGAGTAAACTGAATTTACTCAGTTTAATCCAAGTTTAAAAAAATACATCTAATTATCCAGACCTTCCCTGAAGGTCCACATCTTTGGACTTTGGGGCCTGTGGAAACAGACTCTTGGGATTACCACAGCAATCTCTCCTCCCCAGGCTCAGGCAGGCTGGAGAAGAGGGATGGCACTGCCAGCCACCCCTTGCTGCCCACCATTTCCCCCTCCACTTACTAGATGAAGGCCCAGGGCCCTTCCACACAGTTGAATAAAATCCTACATTATCTGCTTTGAATTGGAACATATGGCAGTGTGGACTCAGATAACCCAGTTCAAAGCAGATATTGTGGGATTTTCTGCCTAGATATTCTGGGTTATATGGCCGTGTGGAGGGCCCCAATAATATCAAGGCAGATAATCCACAATATATGCTTTGAACCGGGTTATCTAAGTTCACACTACCACATAACCCAGTCCAAAGCAGATAATGTGGGATTTTATACAGCTGTGTGGAAGGGTCCTCAGATGCAAGCATGGAACCCTTTTCCATATCCCTCCTCCTCCAAACAGCCAACAGAGAGCCTTATTGGAGGAATCCCCCCTCCCCTCAGCTCTTTGTCAGCACTTCCGAAGGGGGGGGGGGATAAGAAAAGCTTCAGGCCTACATCAGAGCCTTCCTCTAGTAAGTAGAAGGGGAAATGGATCACAGGGACGTGGAGGCTGGTAATGTCCATGCCCACCCCTGTTGATCTCAAATCAGCTTGGGTGGGTATCTGGACACCACTCCTTCAAAAGCATGGGATTTGTGCAAACTGTGTGGCCTCAATCCCAAGAGAAACAGATTTAAAATCCCAGTTCATCTTGGCATTTTGGCCTGTCTGGAAGGGCTCTATGTTCAATCTCCCATGACATCAGATCCAGCTACTGAAAAAAGCATTCTCGCATACTGAGTATCTTCCATTTCATAGATCAATACTGGAACATGTGGCCAAGCATTGTCAGAGTGTGGTCAGGATGGCTGAAGTTATTAAGAACACATAAGCTAGAAGAGGTTGCAGAAATTTTCATTTACCAGAGCCTATTGGAAACTTCAAGATTCTTCCCCCTCCTGTCCTCTCTCCTCAGCTGTTTTAACTGTGTGCCAACTAAAATAAGATGAAGCCAAGGCGAATCATAAAATCATAGAAACATGAGAGGAGGGCAGAGAAACTAGAACATTTTTAAAGTGGTTGAAAAAGTGGGGCAACAGAAAATTCAATAAGTCTGTCATTTCAAATCATAATGGTCGGAGGGCACGAGACAGGCTTAACAGTGTTTTAAGATCACCCTCACAAGCACTTCTCTCATTTTTTAGTTTCATAGGGATGATGGGGAAATAAGACAAGGCCTTGCCTTTTCTTCCCAGTTGTTTCTACCAAGATTTGTAACTGCCTGCCAAGAGTAGTAGATTGGTTCCCTTTTTGTAGATCTTCAGTCATAATTCAAAAACTTTCCCATTCAGATAGGTCTTTGCATTTAAGCTATTCTTTTGGCTAAGCTGGCTGTTTAACTCATTGGATGTGCTTTATTTCTTTGGATTGTGTTTTAATTTATTCCTGTGTAGGTTTTAATTGAGATTTTTTAAAAATTTAATTGTATTGGTGTAGGCTCCCATAGGTGCCATTTTTGGGACAAGAAGAACACAAAGGTAGCAACTAAATGAACAACTTAGCACAAGATATTCTCCCCAAGCACTAGTATTTATGCAACAAGAACCATGATGCATAAAAGCATCCCATGCTGATCTAGTTAAAGTTATGGACAATAAAGCAATCATTCAAAATAAGTGGAAGTCTCAATTGCAGAGGCATATTCACATTTTCATGGACTCTTTAAGAAAATTTAATTGAACCCATATTCATCCATTAAGGGTACAAGATGGGAATGTGTGCCCTTAATGGATTAATCCATAGCTACCTTTTAAAAATGCTTTCAAAATACATTTTTCATTCTATGTAATGGGAAAAACCCACAGTAAGAATGATTTAAAAATTAAAGTTTTCTCATGAACACTACATAGTGTATGCAAGTTAATACGTCAAACTATAAAATCCTAATTTAATGTTTCAATTTTCAACTGCAGAGTGTTGCAAATGGAGACATTATTGCTAAATATTTCTTCGGACCATTAACTCTAATGTAAGAGTTTATACTACAAGGTAAATACCATGTAATAACAGTATACGATTTTGCTTGCCATTAGTTGCGTCTTGTAAACCTTACTTATTAGAACACTTGAACAGACTAATCCTATTAAGACATGAGTGTGGATGAGTGTTGAAAAATTAATATAGTCATAGGTCCATATCATTTTTTTCTAAAAGAACAAGGAAAAGTTCAGGAATGGTTCTATTTTTAGAATAATATACTTCAACTGCAGAATCTCTTAAGAAGGTAATCACAGTGTTCTTACAGTGTTATCAAGCTGGTTTTAAAGCATGTTACAGTCACTTGACTTCAGAGAACTTGGGGTAAATGATAGGAAAGAAATAACGCTGCATTTGAATTTGGTCCCACTGGGCAGCTGGTTCACACAATCAATACATCACATTATGGCAATATCAGCCAGTCTGGTGAACCATTCCTATCACAAAAGCATTGGACTGACTATACTACTACTACTACTACTACTACTACTACTAATAATAATAATAATAATAATAATAATAATAATAATAATTGTTTGACAAGTCATATGAGCATTTCAAAATACAACACTTACAAAAACAAGGCAAAAAGGAAGAGAGGATGGCAGCTGACTTTCTATTTACAGTCAAAAGCTTCTTTTCCTGATTCTTCTTTCAGGAAATGTGCTCTTTTCTTGGTAGCTTTCAGAATAAAAAGGCTTACTCTGATTATGGTGGATCTTTCTTGTCCTTGCAAGAGCAAAGTCAGAAGATCATTTCTGTTGGGAGACCTACAATTGGATAGTAATGGATGTAAATATCTGTATCGAAGTTCAGTATGTGCTGAACAGTCAATCAAAAAGTGTTCGATATCTTCCACAATTTGTTCTCCCCAAACACAGAATCTCTCACTTCTTGGGATGTTACAGTAGCAACCAGTTTGCATCATAATGAGTTGTTTAAACCTAGCCTTAGTATATATTCTTTTTAAGGGTAACATTTTGTAAGAAGCTAAAAACTTTGTGGCGTTGGACTGACTAGATACTGTGTAATATGAAAGGCCTGTCTATGGTGATTAATCTGTTCATTCACTCATAAGTCACCCTTTGAAACCATAGCCAATGAATGATAACATGTAAGAATTGCCACAAATGTTTTAATTAAAATGTGCTGCCTTTTCAAAGTTAGCATAGCTTTATCTGCTATAGTAAAGCCACCTCACAATACAGTTTCAAAATGTCTAACTTTTTCAGCAATTTAATTAATTTTCCCTACTTGGCCTCACTGCACACATCTCAGAGAATGATAATAGACACTTGAATCTAGATGGCTGCAGGAATACGTATATATTTACACAACTTGTGAAAGCCTTATCTAGTTCTGATTGGCCCAATGTGCAACAACAAACAATATTATGCTTGTTACCAAGACATTACTAAAGACAAAACCTTCATAGCAATGTCACATTAGTTTCCCAACACATCAAACAGTAATTCAAAATGATCATGGACAATAATTAACTTGTAATATAATTCTTTCTTCTCCACTTTCCATTTTTCCTATGGTACAGTTCTTTCCTGTCAGCTACAGTTTTGATCAAAAAGTCCCAATAAGATACTTGCCAAATTATAACCTGCATTTTCATAAGGAGATTCCTACAGTCTAATTTCTGGTGACCAACATCCATCACAAGGCTTCATGTATCAACTCTGAATTGTGATTTGCATCACTAAAAGCAGTAATCTATAAAAATTTGTGACAAATAGAGCTTTTAAAATTTCTGATGTGGGGATGAAGGGCAACATTACAGCTTTTATTATTGGGGACATACATCATTAACTCTTAACTTTTTCAAGCAGAGAAGTTTGTCACCAACTGCTTTTATGGTATGTCCCAGGAGTTCACTTATTGAATCAGCAACTCAGAAAAGAGGGGGGGGGGCACTACTCAGCTAAATCTAAATGCATACTTGAAGTCTACTGGGTAATTTTTTTTACTTACATTACTTACAGCCATCTGGAGAAAACAGTTGGCATCCTGTTAGGGGCATATACAGACATAAGTCAGCTTTAGTTCTGGCGAATGTAGAGGTTGTTATTTCCTCCTTCCCTCCACAATTAGCAATGCTAGTCTTGAACAGACCACCACCTTGTGACCATTTCGTATCTGGTGGAAAGTGTGGGGAGAAATCAGAAAAGCACCTGGTTATGTCCCTGCAGCCAGACAGAAAATGATTATGGTATATCATCCACTGAAACTTCTGAAGAGCACCAGCAAACCTCAGCAGAAAATTTTACATCTGGCTACAGGGGTATAGCCAGACACTTTTCCAATGACTCCATTCTCCATCAGGCATGGAATCACCATGAAGGCTACAGTAATTGCACAGTAATACTACACCACCTCAAACCATATAAGTTTTAAACAGATAAGCAACATGTCAAATAAAATGTTTCCATTCAGATAAGCCTTTAGCATTTAAGCTGTTTCACTGGCTGAGTAGACTATTTAATGCAAACTCATTTTGGTACTTTATTATTTCTTTGACTGTGCTTTAATTGATTTCTTATGTACGTTTTGAGACTTTGTGTTTATTTGAATTTTACCAGTGTTAGCTCCCATGGGTGCCATTTTCAAGACGCGAAGGATATAAAGATGGCAACTAAATGAACAACTTTGCACAATTCATAAACATGTATTTTATTAGTTTTATCATATAAGATGCATGTTCATGGTTCGTTTGAATATTAAATTATAACATACATGCACACACATATATAGTCTATGTATGCTTATAAATAAGACCCATAGATTATTTGGTTTGACTGTGAGCAATACCTTTTTATACTTTTTTTAGTTTGATAAATGTTTGTTATGTAATTTGTTTCCATTGCATGTTGTTTGGGATGTGCAGATGTGCGATGAAATAAATTGCTAAAAATGCTGTGGAATGAGCCAATTACCTGTGTCTGGTGGGAAAGAATAGTTCAGGCCATATTTTGCAGCAAGGCTTTGGGCTGACCAATTTCTTGCTCCTTTTGGAGCTGACTGAATGGTCAGGTGCACAATATTTTGCATGTTTCCATAAGTCAGTTGGAGTGACTCTTTAATGGAATGTTCACACAGAGTTATATTTATCCTAGCTATTATTTGTGTTTTCTGCAGCCTTCTTTGCCTGTGGCTTGGCTGCTGCTTCTGTGGCAAAATAGATTCTTAGACAACGGTGTCTCTGTAATTTTAAGGGAAATCTAAGCATAAGTATGTATGTTCAAGGTGTCTAAACATCTGAACTCCTATGTAACAAATCCGATTTTCTTGGTGTTTTTTCACTGTAGACTATATTTAGTTGCAATAAAAATGTTTTGATTACACAAATGTTGTCAAAACACCCAAGATTAAACATATAGCAGCTAAATTCTACATTACAGTGTTCTACATTACAAATTTCCACCTGAATAATATACCTCAACTGCATCCTATAAAACTACTAAAATAATTTTAGCTGAGTTCAATGAAACTACTTACTCCAACGTAACGGAGGATTATAGCTCCAGTTAGTTATTTTGATTTAATCTATAGACACAAAGAAACAATAGCTATTAGCATGGAATTTACTGTAAAAGTTGCCTGATCTTTGTGGCCAATATTACTATCTTATTTTAAAGCAGTCTTAAAAAAGAGCTATGGACTTATTTTGTTATCATTACTCATCTATATACTTCAGAGCTCTTGAAGTAAGTAGCAGAAACAGGTTTTATTTGCATTTCAGTATTCCTCTCACAACCGTCACCATATGCTTGTAGTGAAATAACCTTTTTGTAATCATCTCACCCCTGCCTACCTCTAACAGTCTTATTTTACACCTTTATAAAAAGTAGCCACTGTGAAATTTGAGAAATAACAATAGAGCTGCCCAAGAAATCACTGAGTTATTTTAAATCGTCCATTCACTCAATAATGAGTGAGTGCACAGAACCTGATGAGTTAGCTCTCGTATCTCATTCAGTAAGTCTATGTGTCATGCATTTTTCACAGCTTAGAACTGCACAAGCTATAAACCATCTGGATACATAAGAGCCCTTACAAATTAAACAAATTCAAAACAGCAGGAGGAAATATATCCAAACTTTTAGGAACAATAAAAACAAGGAACATACAGTCTACAGAGAACTGTTGATTTCTCATCACAAACAACTGTTATTCAATTCAACAATCATCATTTCACCTCTAACATTTATACAATGCCTGCAACTGATTAATGTCAAACACAAAGACTTGTAATCAAGTCATTGAAACTTGTATGTCTTTGGAAAATCAGAAACAAGTTGATAGATCCGTTTCAGTATAAATACATCATTCTTTGCTGAAGAATATAGTAATAAGAAATAAATCCTGCTTAACTCAAACGTCATGTCACTGTAGCTCCATCCAACACAAAACCAAGCAGTATTCCACTGTGTTGTTAGGAAAGTGTTGAAATATGCACTTGTTCTGCTAGCATTAGTTTGCTTTGTTTAGTTTTTTGAAGCATGTATTAGAGATGTAAACCATGTTTGCTTAGTGCTTGAATCCCCCAATATCCATGCTAAAAGAAATATATCCTGATCTAAGAGATGTTTAAAGACATTTGCAATCAATTTATGCATAAGAATCAACTTATTATTATTAGCGACATTTATATCCCGCCCTTCTCACCCCGAAGGGGACTCAGGGCTGTTTACAAGTATATATACATACAATATTATATATATATATATATATATATATATATATATATATATATATCGTGTCAGGAGCAACCGGAGTTGCTTCTGGAGTGAGAGAATTGGCCATCTGCAAGGATGTTGCCCAAGGAACGCCCGGATGTTTTTGATGTTCTTGAGAGGAAGAATAGTATAATCATCATCAACAACATTTATATTCCACCCTATCTCTCCGAGGGGACTCAGGGCGTAGTAATAATGATCAGGAATAACAAAATACATAAATATGTTATGTCACATAAAGCAAGGTTTTATGGTCATATAATTTTACATCCCAAGGTAAAAGAGAAAAGAAAACCCAGGGGATGTATTCAATGGCAACTGTAATTTTCCCCTCAGAAAAAAACCAGTTCAGGGAGGGGCATTTTTTTAAGAAAGGAAAAGAATATATAGTGTTCCCCTGCTACTTTGTGGTTCGCTTATTGCAGACTCGCTGTTTTGCAGGAAAATTATTTATTTATTTATTTACCCAATTGCTGCTGCACCCTTGCTTCATGCCCGCCATGTTACTCTGGCTGCCTCTGCTCATGTAGCCAGGGAAGAAGGAATGCAGCTCCGGCCTGGTGAATGAGCAAGCAAGGGAGGATGGGTGAGAGAGTGACAGAGTGGGGGCAGGCAGCAGCGGCGGCAGGAGCCTGGAAGAGGTAGCTAGGCTCCTTCTGCTACTCCAGCTGGGCCATGCCAGGAAACGTGGAGGACTCGGAGGAGGGGGCAGGACTTGTGGAGGACTCTGCCCCCTCTTCCGAGTCCTCCACGTTTCCCGGCATGGCCCAGCTGGAGCGGCGGCAGAAGGAGCCTGGCTGCCTCTTCCAGGCTCCTGCCGCCGCTGGCACACGCCCTTGCTCTCTCATTTTCTCACCCACCCTCCCTTGCAACCTTCTTCCCTGGCTGCAGGAGCAGAGGCAACCAGAGCAACATTGCGGGCACGGAGCAAGTGGCCCGCCTCACTGGTAGGGAATGCTTCACTGGCTCCCCAGGGCTTGCAAGGGGGAGAAAGGCCACCTAACTATTTTAAAAAATGCATAAATATTAAAATAAAAATAGTGCCCCTACTTTGTGGATGTTCACTTATTGCGGATGGTCCTGGAACGTAACCCCTGCGGTAAGTGAGGGAATAATGTATGTAGCAGTTTAAGGTGCCCTCTCTAGTTTCTGATTTTTCTCACCTCCAGTCTCATAGTGGCTCACATCTGTGTTATCCTACATTTTTAAAAAAGTGATTGTTACGCTAATTTCTGATATAACATATTGTTAAATAGTTTCTTGCAGAACAAATAAGCATGTTTAGAAATCACAAACATAAACATTCTACATTTTGTTTTACAAACAAAAGGGAAATGTTTATATTTATGCATATCAATGCCACAGTTCAGATTTGATGAAATACATTTCCTAACCAAAGTTTTCTTTTAAAAATAAATAAAAGTCAACTCAGGAAAGAACCACTTTCACCTCCAACCAACCAGTTCCACTCATCACTAACCCTTCTCAGCAACTACACAGCAAAGTGATGCTGCCTGGAGGGTTGGCCACTCACTTAAAAGTTTGGATTTTCTACAAAGTCTCAGAGTAAAAGGCAATTTTAAAAACAGAGCAAAGCCCAAAGAAACACATTGTAAGCAAACTGTCATGGAAATTGTTTGTCAGAATCAGTGCCTATGAAGTGAGTACAATTTTCTTTAGTTGGTATAAACAAGCCAAAGTTACCTTTAATTTTATATTTTTATTTAATGTGCATTTACTTTATCAGTCCCTTAAAACTGTGCATCTGGAGAAATGATAGAAGTGAAAAAGCAGAGATAAACTAGATAAGAAGTGCCTTGACCAAGGGCTCTTTCAGACTAGAGGGGCCTGCTGGCAGTGCAGGCCCCTCTGCAGAGTACTCCTGGTGTGTGAAAATGATGTCTCAGGAGGTGGGAGGAGGGCCCCTCCAGCAAGTTTTTTTGAGGGGGGAAGGGTGTGGGTCCCCTCCTGCTCCTTTAGGCTCCAGGAGCCCAGAACCTGCAAAGATCTCATCAGTTTAGGCTTCTGTAGGACCTCAGCAGATGATGCCATTGGTCTGCATCTTTTTTGGGTACATAACTAGACAGTTATGTGATCCCTACCCACTATCTACTAATCACCATTTGGCCAGAGAGAGAATGCTTTTGTGGATACACTGAATCCAGGAAAGGTTGAGAGGAGAGATGTAGCATAGTTCTGATTGTAAATCCTTTGTGCAATGGTGTACAATATCGAATCTCAATACTGAATCTCAACCAATGTACAAGGATCTAAAATATAAGATGGTACAAGCAGATGTTGGGGTGTGAAACATTTCTGTCCCCGCTTTAGCTATATATGTGAAAAGTCAAAAATTGCTTAGGTTTTCTAACATTCATTTCTCTGTTCTTTGTTCCATCAGATAGCTGCATCTGTCGGGGGTGCTTTGAATGCGATTTCCTGCTTCTTGGCAGGGGGTTGGACTAGATGGCCCATGAGGTCTCTTCCAACTCTAATATTCTATGATTCTATGATTCTAAGGTAAAGATTCCAAATAAACACCAACCCTGAAGCATTTTATAACTTCCTCTGACAGAGTATATAAACTTTAAATTAAAAAACTCTCTCTATTGGAATACAGTGCAACACATTCTAAATTATTCTAGTCAAAGTCACAATGTGCACTAAAAGGTGGTCAGATTGATAAAAGGTGAAATCTTGTCCTTTTCTTTCTGCATGTTTTTGAGACCCAATCTTATTTTAAAGGAATAGGCAGAAACTTAATCTCTGGATTCAGTCATGTAGAAAATAAGTTTGGACTAGTAAAATTAGCAGTCAGGTCCTGCTAGAGCTTAATGTTTTAAAATACTTCAAACACATGATTGGGGGGGGGGGGGTTGCTGATGTAGCATCTCAATAGCTCTACACTAAACATTATATTCTCTTAAACCGTCTTGTCAGAAATGGAACACACATTCATTGTACATACATAAATATTTTTTGAAAGTAGAAATGCTTTTAGTATTGCATTTTGCCTTTTAGGAAAAATTAAATCAAGCAGATTAATTTCCAATTCACTGAATGAAAACAGGGGAAAAATATTCCTAAAGTGAGTGTGGCAGATTTGGGAATGCCCTTAAATGATAATAAACATTATTATTTCAAGTACAGTTGAAATCCAAAACACTTGGGACCAGAAGTATTTTGGATTTTTTTCAGTGTTCAAATACCTCAACTTGAGACAAATGAAGACATCACTTATATGTCATATATACATGTAACCTGAAGGTAATTTTAGACACAATATTTTTAATAATTTTGTTCATTAAACAAAATCTGTGTGCATTGAACCACTGGCAAAAGGGTTCCATTATCTTGGTCAGCCACCTGGACACTTTTGCATTTTGGAATATTTTGAATTTCAGAATTCCAGTAAGGTATACTCAACCTGTATATATAAAAATTCTGTTATTTTGTTTGTTGGGCCATAAATATTGACTAAAGCTGCTATTCTCACAACAATACTATTTCCTCAAAACTTATTTAATAACAACAGAAAAAAAATGTCATCCCCAACTCAGATGCATACACTCTATATTACACAGGGGGGGAAAGGTATATCTCTGTGTGTGTTAGAAAAATGAAGGAGGTGTTGAACTATGTATCTAGAAGCATTACCTGGAGCAGTATGACCTAGATCTGGGTTATTAACTTTCTGTCTTCGTATTGTGCTTGAAGGTTGTGATGTAGGCTGATATGACTAGCCCAAGGTTGATCTAAAGCTAGCACAAATCTGTCAGGAAAAGGTTACAGAAGTGGAAAGCTGGATTTCATTTAAAGTATTTAATGTCCTGTTTTCTGCTAACTAAATATCACACTTAGCTTGGAGTCAATGGTTCTGTTGGGGCTATTCAACCACGTTGAAATAACAGTGGCCAACAACTGTTAGCAACATATGCAAAAGTAATTACACCGAGTTTGTGTGTGTGTGTGTGTGTATTTATTTGCCTGTTGGAAAAGTTGATATTCTCTTTTTCCTTCCACAATGATCACAGCTGTCCCATTTTGTGACTAGTGAAAAGTGGGGGGAATGTTACAAGGAAGCTGTTTTCATAGCTAGACAGAGAATAACATTATCTGTTAAGATCTCCATTAGACCCTGGTGAATCTTGGTGGAATACTTATTTATTTGTTTGTCTAAAGCAGTGGTTCTCAACCTGAGGGTCTCCAGATGTTTTGTCCTTCAATTCCTAGAAATCCTAACAGCTGGTAAACTGGCTGGGATGTCTGGGAGTTTTAGGACAAAACACTTGGGGGCCCACAGGTTGAGAACCACTAGTCTAAAGTATTCCTACCTTGGCTCCCACCCCACAAGGGCTCCCAAGGCAATGAATAAATCAAAACCAATTAAAATAATATAAAGACCAAAACAACTGTAATTACATTAAAATACTCTTTAAAATTCCTAAAAGCAGTCTTAAAACATTCTTGATTTTAAAACAGCACTGATTTGATGGCCTGACAGAAGGTGAAACCAGATGATATCAGTCCAACCTTCTTGGGAAGAAATCTTCTACATCTCTACATAAGGTTCTCTTACTGACAGCCACTACTGTCCCTATAATATATTGACAAATGCTGTTATGTCTTCATATTTATGTATTTATTTATTTCAATACTTATAGCCTGCCTTTCTCACCCACAGGGGACTCAGGGAGGATTACAATAAAACACAATATAAAAATATTACAAACAATTCAATCAATTAACATTAAATACATTAAACATTGATAAAAATGTACATCTAAATACACAATTGGCAAATTTCGAGTCTGATAACTGGTCTATCATTGAATTCTAGGATGGTAATAATTGATGCTGCTGTTATTGATCGAAGGCCTGGTCCCACAACCAGGTCTTAACTTTCCTGCGGAAAGATAGAAGGGAGGGAGCCTGCATGACATCATTTGGGAGGGCGTTCCATAGGCGGGGAGCCACTACTGAAAAGGTCCTGTGTCTCGTCCCCGCCAGCCACACCTATGAGGCTGGCAGGACTGCCAGCAGGGCCTCGCCCGACGATCTTAAATTTTGAGGTGGGTCATAGCGTTCAGACAAGTAAGCTGGGCCGGAATCATTTAGAGCTTTATAGGCTAACGCCAGCACCTTAAATTGTGCTCGGTAGCTGATTGGCAGCCAGTGGAGCTGGTGTAACAGAAGATTAGTACGCTCCCTGTATACCACTCCGGTTATCAACCTGGCTGCCTCCCGTTGAACTAATTGGAGCTTCCAAACAGTCTTCAAAGGCAGACCCACATAGAGCGTGTCGCAGTAGTCTAATTGGGATGTAACAAGAGCGTGGACCACCATGGCCAAGTCCAGATTCTCAAGGTACAGGCACAGCTAGCACACAAGTTTTAACTGTGCGAAGGCTCCCCTAGCCACCGCCGAGACCTGGGGCTCCAGGCTCAACAATGAGTCTAGGATCACCCTCAGACTGCGAACCTGTGCCTTCGGGGGGGGGGGGGTGATCCCGTCCAGCACAGGCTGTAACCCTATACCCTGTTCAGCCTTCTGACTGACCAGGAGGACCTCTGTCTTGTCTGGATTCAATTTCAATTTGTTGACCCTCTTCGAGACCAACACCACAGCCAAGCACCGGTTCAGGACCTGGACAGCCTCCTTAGTGACAGATGGGAAGGAGTGACAGAGCTGGACATCATTTGCATTGAGATGCCACCGCACCCCAAAACTCCTGATGATCTCTCCCAGCGGCTTCATGTAAATATTAAACAACATGGGGGACAGTAGAGAACCCTGCGGGACCCCACAAGTCAATGGTTGTGGGGCCGAGCAGGGGTCCCCCAGTGACACCATCTGGGACCAACCCTCCAGGAATGAGTGGAGCCACTGCAAAACAGTACCTCCAAGACCAATCCCCGCGAGGCATTCCAGAAGGATATCGTGGTCAACTATATCGAAGCCGGCTGTGAGGTCCAGCAAAACTAGCAGAGACACACTCCCCCTATCCAGTTCCCGGTGAAGATCATCGACTAAGGCGACTAAGGCTGTCTTGGTACCATGCCCCGGCCTAAAGCCAGACTGTGTTGGATCCAGAAAATCAGTGTCAACCAAGAATCCCTGGAGTTGCGAGGCAACAACATGTTCTAAAACCTTGCCCAAATAGGGAAGACTGGAAATAGGCCGAAAGTTTCCAAATTGAGTGGGATCCAGTGATGGCTTCTTCAACAGCGGCTTGATCACAGCCATTTTTAGGCTCACTGGAAACTTGCCCTCCTGAAGGGAGGCATTCACCACCACCTTCACCCACTCAGCCAAACCCCCTCTGGCCTCTCTCATCAGCCAGGATGCATGTGGTCGGTTTCGCTTCTCCAAGAAACTTGTCCACATCCTCGAGCTCAACCAATTGAAATGAATCCATCAAAACTGGACAAGCAGGTGTTCTCATTACATCCTCAAAGACTGCAGTTAATATGGCGTCAAAGTCGGAACGGATCAGAGCGACTTTATCTGCAAAGAACTGAGCAAATGCTTCACAGCGGACTGCCGAGCTATCAGGGATCCCACCTTGAGCAGAGGGAGTTAACTATCCTCTGATAACTTGGAACAGCGCCGCCGGATGATTCTTTGTGGGCGTAGTGTTGGGCGCAATGATTGCCACAGCATATGTCCTGAGATAGGAACATAGCCATGTTTGGTCTGACTCATTATACTCTGAATGCCACACGCACTCTAGTTCCCTCTTCTTTCACTTCATCGCTGCCAGCTCCTCAGTAAACCAAGGAGGTGGTTTAGCTCGGTTACTCGAGAGGGGACACTCTGGAGTGATCGTATCTATTGCCCTAGTCATCTCTCCATTCCAGGGAGAGGCCAGAGCATCAACAGGATCACCTGCCAAGGAGGTGGGAAATTCCCCAGGAGTCATCAGGAATTCTTCTGGATCCATAGGTCTCCTGGGGCAGACCATTTTAATATGTCCACCACCCCTGCAGAGGTTGGGGGGGGGGGTGCAGTAGGTCTAAACCTGATCAGGTGATGGTTGGTCCATGGCAACGGAGTGATGGTAAGCCCCTCCACACCACCACCTTCCTCCCATCCCTGACAGAAGACCAAGTCCAGTGTGTGTCCTCCACTGTGGGTAGAGCCTGTTACTAATTGGGACAACCCCATGGTTGCCATGGAGGGCATGAAGTCCTGAGCCACACCTGTAAGGTTGGTCTCAGCATGGACATCGAAGTCCCCCAGCACCATGAGCCATTGGGACTCTAACGCCAGGCCCAAGACCACCTCACTTAGCACAGGCAGGGAGACTGTAGTGCAGCAGAATCCCTAATCTGTCCCACTCTCCAGCCCTCAGTTGAACACATTCAAACATGGTCGACTGCGGGACGGGGCACTTGGTCAGGGGGATGGAATCCTTATAGACCACCGCGACCCTGCCTCCCCATCCTCCAGATCTTGGCTGGTGCTGTATGGAGTAACCTGGCGGGCAGAGCTGGGTGAGATTAACTCCTCCCATCTCGTCCAGCCAGGTTTCCGTTATACATGTCAGGTCTGCATGTTCATCCAAGATGAGATCTTGGATGAAAGAAGTCTTCCCATTCACAGACCTGGCATTGAACAGCACCACCTTTAACCTGGAGGGACCGCCATCCTGGCTACCCAGATTAACTATGTTAGGAGACCATTTTGGAACTATTAATGTCCTTCCAGAGACCCTAGGCCGAATTAAATGATTTGGTCACCCTTTCCTGTATCTCCCCCTCCCAGACACCACCTCAATAGGGCCTCCCCACCCATCGGAATGCCCCCCGCCTCCCCTATCACGCTGTCCTCTCTCTTCCTCTTCCCCTGGTCCGAACGATGATATTTCATTTATCAGTCTCCTATTATCAATTGGCATCCTTTTGCACCATTCCCTCCCCCCACCCTGCAATCCTCGTAATCCTACAGCCTCCCCCACCTCCCTCCAAAATACGAAGTGCTAGTGTGATTGTAAAGTGCCGAGGGTATGTGAGCAGCATGGGATATCAGGTTTTTGCTAACTACAGTGCAAGGCAGGCAGAGGGGATTATGATGATAAATAATTCAATAAGGTGCAGTTTGATTTTATAAAGTGCCAGCGCAGGACCAGTTAAAGAGAATACACTTAATAAATTAATCAAAGGGACCAGGCTTCACAGCATGCAATAATTAATATAGCAGCATTTAAGTTGTAACAGCAGTATATGATATTAAATTAAGACTCAGTAAGACAGACTCTCAGCATTATAGAGCCTTAGTTGTTATGGTGTTATGATGTTAAATCAGGAGAGGGGGATCAGGAGGAAAACTTTCAAGGCCACTATGGCTTGCTGGTATTTGTTGTTATTATCCCTACTACATCCAGTGCCAAGGTTCTAATAGTAGCCAATTAAATTCAAATAGCCAATCCTGCAGAGCAGCCCTCTCTGCCAACCACACTGTTGCCCTCCCACCTCAACTCCCTCCCTAACCCCAACTAACAACCCAAAGTTGATAAGACTAAGCAAAATTCATAACAGATGGCAAATTTTATAATAGAATATTGAACACTAAATAATAGCAGAAGAATATAGTGAAATATGATGGTTACTGCACACTTCTGGATGAGACAAGTCACCAGAGCCAAATTAATGTTGGGTTAGGTGGAATAGGGAATATTCAGGGAAACATTCAAGCCCAGTTTGCATAGACAGTAAGTGGGATGACACACCACAATGGCAGAGTTCAAAGGATGGAAATTGGCCTTCAGTCTGCTGTGGGTGGTGGGCAGTGGTAATTCCCAGCCAATGATGACAAATGGTAATTCCAAACCAACAGCAGTGGTATACCCACACCAATGATGGTAAGCCTCCTCACAGACAGGCTGACAGCATGGAGCAGTGAAAAGGGCAAAGAGGAGTAGCAGCTTCGTGCCCCCTCAGTACTCATGCAGGCCAGCAGCTGGCAGAACAGGCCAACAACAAGGCGCAACAGCCCTGAGCTCTAGCTGCGCCAAGGCAGTGAGGTCCTCCAGCTGAGCTGGCAACAAAAAGGAGTAGAGTCCCAGGACCAGCAGCAATAGAACAAAGCAGCAAACCGATGGCAAAGTTTTTATCAGGGCTTCTGGCAGAGGCCACAGAGGCCCACAGTTCTAAACTTGACCCCAGAATGCACTTCCAATGAGGTATGAGGGGAGACAAGGACAGTTCTTATAATCCCTTAGGGCAGTTCGGCAGCCAGCTGATATTGCATAGTCATTACTAAAACGGGACCCCGTAGCCAGACATCTTTTTTTAAGACTACAACACTCAGGATATCCACCCACCAAAGCTTTATTTTACAGCTTCATTCCCAGTTTCTGGATATGGGTCAATTTCTTTCTCTGAAATGGAAGAGTTAGAAGAAAAAATGACTTTTCAATATAATTTGTTCTCAAAGTGACTCATAAGAAAAATGAAGTTGTTATATATATTATATTTGAAAGCAATTTTTCACAATGCATTAGCAAATTCACAAAGGACAAGAACAATGCAATAAGACAAAGACAGTATAATAAGGAAAAGGGTAGATCCATTTACAATGCAAAGGCAATGTTTAAAAGCCTCCAAGAGAACACTTATCCCATATCCTTCAAAAGTGTTAGATCAGCTGATGGACTTCTGGTGGGTAGCGATGGTGGCGGGCAGGACTTGCTAGGGACTCCTAGCAAGCCATCTCCATTTGTCGGACAGGTAGAGCTTTCAGCTCCCTTCTCCCTAGAATCATAGAATCATAGAATAGTAGAGTTGGAAGAGACCTCATGGGCCATCCAGTCCAACCCCCTGCCAAGAAGCAGGAAATCGCATTCAAAGCACCCCCGACAGATGGCCATCCAGCCTCTGCTTAAAAGCCTCCAAGGAAGGAGCCTCCACCACAGCCTGGGGGAGAGAGTTCCACTGTCGAACAGTTCTCTCAGTGAGGAAGTTCTTCCTGATGTTCAGGTGGAATCTCCTTTCCTGTAGTTTGAAGCCATTGTTCCGTGTCCTAGTCTGCAGGGCAGCAGAAAACAAGCTTGCTCCCTCCTCCCTATGACTTCCCTTCACGTATTTGTACATGGCTATCATGTCTCCTCTCAGCCTTCTCTTCTGCAGGCTAAACATGCCAAGCTCTTTAAGCCGCTCCTCATAGGGCTTGTTCTCCAGACCCTTAATCATTTTAGTCGCCCTCCTCTGGATGCTTTCCAGCTTGTCAACATCTCCCTTCAACTGTGGTGCCCAGAATTGGACGCAGTATTCCAGGTGTGGTCTGACCAAGGCAGAATAGAGGGGGAGCATGACTTCCCTGGATCTAGACACTATACCCCTATTGATGCAGGCCAGAATCCCGTTGGCTTTTTTAGCTGCCGCATCACATTGTTGGCTCATGTTTAACTTGTTGTCCACGAGGACTCCAAGGTCTTTTTCGCACACACTGCTGTCAAGCCAGGCGTCCCCCATTCTGTATCTTTGATTTTCATTTTTTCTGCCTGCTGATCGAGACAGGAAGGGGCGCAAGCCTCCAGTTTGACCACCGTCAATTTGAGGCCATTGGTAGTGGTGGACCAGCCGGATCCGGGCGAGTCAAGGAGGGTGCGGTCCTCAAGGAGAGAAGCAGGGCGAAAGCCTTGCAATTACCACCAGCCGAGCCCATTTTAAATATAAAGAAAAGAAGAAATAATACCAAGCCGAAGCAGCAGGAAAAGTTAGTTCTCTTTTCCATAAAAACAAGAATAAGTTTTCTACTTGATGCAGACTTTTGGTCTGAGGATTAAAATCAAAATTAAAATACTCTAAATGGCTACTCAGCATTAAATAAAAAAATACCCTGGCCAAAGGGAAATATTGACTTATTGAAATATTGGGACAATATAATATAATACTAATATAAACAGAAGAAAAGAAAATGCAACTAACCAACGTGGCAGAGGCTGACCTTGGAGACATATTGTTTAGTCTACCAGCGCCTTCTTCATAAACAATTGAACGACTGGCAAAAGCCGGAAGGGAAGCCAAATCTGGGGCGCAAGATTTGGGCGGAAGTGGGGAAACTGAAGCAAACCGGATGTGAAGAAAGGTGTCTCAGATGGAACAGTGGAAACAAGAGACGGGAACTAAAATATTAAAGATTGAACCGAAGGTAACGGATATAAAATACTGGAGCGGACAGCCTGGACGGACTGCCCTACAAGGTTTCTGCCGGAACACGGAAAAGGAAACAAACAAAGGAGACATATTAAAAGACCGACTGGAAACACCATACCATAGAAAAAAAGTTACAGAGTGGCAACAAATCCCGAAAACTTTTAAACTAACTGTAAAGGAGGGGAATAAAAAATAAAAGGACCCAATGAATAGGGAAATAAACACAATGAGGAGAGGCATATTTGAACGTTGTGAAGGAGTGAGTGAAGGAGAAGTGTGAAACGTCTTAGAGTGGTAAGATCTTAAAGGGGACTATAGAAAGAAGATAGAAGATAGAAGAAAGAAGAAGAGAAGGGAGGAATAAAGGACTTGTTGGATGGACTCAAGGGACATAAGGAGTAAGATTTAAGGACATAAAGGAAAGGACTAACAAACAATAATAGAAAATAACTATTCAAAAATCAAAAAGGGAGGATTAATGAACTAGCATTTTGATTATATATATAGAATAAATATACAAAAAAACATTAAAAAACTATAAAGGATAGAGTTATACAACAGAATTAAGGACAACAAATATTTGAATATAGTTGATCTTCAAAATATTTTAATAAGAGACATAATTTCAACCTGGAAATCATTTGGAGAAAATTAAAAGGAGGTCAAACTGAAATAAAAATAGCAGGATCCAAAACAAAGATGGAGAAAGACACTAAAGATAGAGGGATGGCAAGAAGACCATCAGAGGATGTTTCTATGAGAGACCTTCTAAAGGAAATTCAGAAATTATCAGAAACACGGGACAACTTTCAGAAAGAAGCCCAAAAAATATCAGAGGAACACAACAAGCAGATGATGGATATGAGGGAAAAAAAATTAAAGATGAAATTAATCAATTTAAGGAAGAAATGAAAAAAAACATATGATGATATAAAAGACTTAAAACAAAACAGTGCAAAATTGGAGAAAACACAGGAAAAAAATGAAGAAAAAAATGAAAGGATTAGAAATTAAAAACTCAAAGATAGAGAAACTGCAAGAAAAATTTGAACAAAGTGAAATGCAGTTTCAACTCCGGTTTAGAAACATCCAGGAGGAAGAGAACGAAAATATAAGAGAGATAACAACAACAATAATCACAGAAATACTAGAAAGTCCACCTCAAGAGGTAGAGGCAGAATTGGATAGATGTTATAGAATACAAATAAATTATTCAAAAAAGAATAAAGTGGCGAGGGACGTGATTGTCCATTTTACAAAAAAAGAATCAGAGATGAAATTCTAATCCAGAATAGCAAGAAACCAACAACCTATAAGGATACAAAAGTTGTAATATTTAAAGAATTTCCTTTGATAACTTTAAATAGCAGAAGGAATTACTTCTTCCTAACAGATGAACTTAAGAAACAAAAAATATGTTTCAGGTGGGAAAAAACAGAGGTAATAATGGTGACCTACAGAAATGAAAAGCATTGGTTGACATCAATTGAAAAAGCAAAAGTGTTCTACAAAAGGTTTATGGAGGATATGAAACATGAACCATCAGCTTCACCCTCGATGAAGAAAAAAAACCCCAAAAAGAGCGAGATATAATTCTCTTGAAAATCAAGACCTAGGAGCTGAGGCAGAAACAATGGACCCACACAACCCAGACAAAATAGAAGATTATGATGTCACAGATGACAGTAGCCAAGATGAAATCTGAAATATCACGTCAGCTAAAAATATATGTAAACAACGTAAATTGATTAAATGCTCCAAAAAGAGGAATAGCATCATGAATCAGATTAATAAAGGGAGATATGACATTCTGGCCCTTCAAGAGATGCATATTTGCCAAAAACATGTGTCCCATTTAATAAATAAAAGAACTTGAAAGGAATTCTTTTCAGCAGATTCTAAAAAGAAAAGAGGGGGGTAACTTATATAAATGAAAGCATTCCGGCAGAACTGAAATTCAAAGACACTGAGGGAAGAGTGGTGGCGATCAAAATAATAATCAAGAAAAAACATTAATTTGTAATATATATGCCCCCAAATGGTCCAAAATCACAATTTACAAAAAAATTAAAAGAACAAATTTCAAAAATAGAATCAAACCATATAATCATATTAGGAGACTTTGAACGACATTATAGATACCGAATTAGACAAATAAAAAACAAACAAACAGGAAGAGTAAAGAAAAGATTGGCCAACTTCCAAAAATCTTTTTGGATATGAAAAAAGAATTTGATTTACAAGATGTTTGGAGATTTAAAAACCCGGATGTGAGAAACTATACTTTTTATTCAAATAGACACAAAACATGGTCTAGAATAGACATGATTTGGGCAACAAATTCATTGGTAACGGTAATGGACAGGATAAATATCCTCTGAAGAGACAAATCAGATCACTGCCCAATAGAACTGACTATGAATTACAGACGAAATACTTATATATTGAGACTAGACGACAATTTACTTAAATTGGAAGAGGAGATCCAGGAAAAGAAAAAGCTGAGTAAGGAATTCTTTACCATAAATGAAAATGGTGAGGTGACAAAACAAATGATTTGGGACACATATAAAGTTGTAATGAGAGGCCACTTCATACAACAGAAAGCAAGGAAAAATACAAAAAAACAAATGAAATAAATAGAGATATGAATGAAAAGAATCTTAAGAGGAATCCTCAATCAAAAAATAAAAAATGAGCTAACAAAATTGAAAAGAGATAAAAGACACATGGAATTAGATCAGTTAGCAAATTTATTAAAATGTATAAAACAACATAATTTCGAAAATGCCAACAAACCGGGTGCTTGGTTGTCCAGGAAAATAAGAAAGAAAAAACAGCAACAACAAATTGTAAAAATCAAGGGGAAGGAGAAAGAATATACTTCGGATGAAGAAATAAGAGAAGAATTTAGTAAATTCTATTAACAATTATATAATCAAAAGGAAATAGACCCAGAAAAGATAACAAAATATATTGGAGAACAAAAATTAGATAAAATCACAGAATCTCAAAGAGAATATCTTAATAAAGAAATTACGGAAAAGGAAATCAAAAATGTGATCCAAAATTTGAAACTGAATAAAGCACCGGACCCTGACGGATATATGGCAAGCTTTTACAAAGTAATGAAAAAGGAAATAACTCCATATCTAAAAATAATAATGAACCAAGCACTTGAAAAAAAGGTAATACCTGAATCATGGAAAGAAGCAGTCATTATCACTATTCATAAAGAAGATACAGAAAAAACAGTTGTAAAAAACTATCGCCCCATATCTCTGTTGAATGTGGACTATAAATTTTTTACAAATATACTGGCAAATAGGTTCAAAGAATTTTTAAATATATGGATTGGGCAAGAGCAAAAAGGATTTCTCCCAGAAGATACATGAAAGAAAACATAAAATGCATTCTCGATTTAATAGAATATTATGAGACGCACCAACAAAATGAAATTGCACTCTTATCAGTAGATGCAGAAAAAGCACTCGACAATTTGAATTGGACATTTATTAAGTTATTGTTTAAAGAAATAGATAGTGGACATCAATTTAATAATGCCATAGAAGCAATATATGATGAACAAAAAACTAAAATATTAATAAATGGCCAATATGCAAAAGAAATAAAGGTAAACAAAGGTACACGTCAGGGATGTCCATTTTCGTGATTAATCTTTATATTTGCATTAGAGATTCTATTAAGAAACATAAGACATGACAAACAACTAAGAGGAACTAAAATATCAAATTATGAATTTAAAACGAGAGCATTCACTGATAACCTCATTTGCATAATAGAAGATCCAAGAAAACAAATTTACCTCTGGATAGACAAAATAGAAGAATTTGGTTCAGTTGCTGGTTTTTATTTAAACAAAAGGAAAATTAAAAAAAATTAACAAAAACATATCAAAAAGGAATCAAAAAGAATTGGAATGGGTATACAAATAGTAATTAAAATTAAATACTTAGGAATTTGGATATTGGCGAAAAATGCACAGCTATTAAAGAATAATTACGAGATGAAGTGGAACGAAATCAAGGAAGATCTTCAGAATTGGAAACACTTAAAAATATTCTTATTTGGTCGCATAGCAATAATTAAAATGAATTTATTACCAAAATTTTTATTTCTATTCCAAAATTTGCCAGTAATACGTAACAACAAAATATTTAATGAATGGAATAAAGAAATTAAGAATTTTATCTAGAAAGGGAAAAGACCAAGAATCAATTATACAATAATGACGGATGAAAAAAATAGAGGCGGCTTTGGACTCCCAAATTTAAAAGTGTACTATGAAGCATGTGCAATGATTTGGATAAAAGATTGGATAATGTTAAAGAAAGATAACATTTTAGCATTGGAAAGTTTTGATCTAAGGCGTGGCTGGCACTTGTGGTAGAAGAAAAGATTGGTGGAAAAAAGTTTAGGAAACCATTTCATTAGATCCTCACTAATTAAGGTTTGGGAGAGATATAGAGATTGGATGTACACAAAAATGCCCCATTGGATATCACCCCTAAAAGCAAACCAGAAAAAATATTTGGGTTGGACTAAATGGCCATGCTACAAAGAAATTTTGACAAAAAAGAACGAGAAATACCAACTAAAAAACCAAGAAGAAATTAGACAAAAATATGAAAAAGTATCCTGGTTTCAGTATGCTCAAATAAAAGAGCAATTTGAAAAGGACAAGCTTTTGGGCTTTAATGTAAAAAAAAAATTCTGGGACTACATGATACAAAACAATAAGAAAGAAATTACTAAGATATATAAAAAACTGCTAGAATGGTCAACAGAATCAGAAGGAAAAAACGGTGCAATAAAATGGGCAAAAAAATTGGGACGCCCAATTATGATGGCAGAATGGGAAATGATATGAAACAAAAAACTAAAAAATACATATGCCTCGGACTTACAAGAAAATTGGTTTAAAATGTTTCACCGTTGGCATATAATACCCAAAAAATTAGGAATAATGTATAAAAATACCCAAAACAAATGTTGGAAGTGTAAAAAAACAAGAAGGGTCTTATTTCCATATTTGGTGGACTTGCCCGGAAACAACAACTTTTTGGAAAAGAGTCCATGAAGAAACACAAAAAATATTGCATAAATCATTCCCAATGAAAGCAGAACTTTATTTACTTGGACCAACAGAAAATACAATAAAATTTAATAGAAATTATGACATCATCTTCACATATATTTCTACAGCTGCAAGAATAACTTTCACCAGATACTGGAAACAAGAAGAAATTCCAACAACGGACGCATGGATAGAGAAATTGAATGAAATTTATGATATGGACAAGTTAACCTATCTAATGAAAACAAATACAGGAAACGTGATAAAGAGGACAGACTGGAATAATTATGAAGAATATAAGAAAAAGGCCAAAGAGAAATAAACAAAAGGAGTACCTGAAACTCTGAATGTAAGAAAGAGACCAAAAAAACAAAAAATAAAGGAAATAAACAAGAAAGGATGATACAACCGCAAAGAGTAGAAAACAGAAGACCAAAAATGACTTTCCCCCAATCATATTCCTTCCTCATCTATCCCTATTAATTTTTCCTTTCAAACCCCAACCAATCCCTTCCTGGTTTGCCAATCCCTCTATTTTCCTTTTCTAGATTTCCCTCTTACCCTTCACGTCCTATTTTGATCTTTTTAATTATGTTTACACAAGAAAACTCTAATAATTTTTTTAAAAGTGTTAGATCAGCTGAGGAAGCCACAGCCTTAAATCCATTTCACACCTTGTTTTCAGAAATATTTCCCATCCTTAAAAATGAAACAGAGCCAATACTTTCTGTTCAACTGCTTCCCTCCACTTAATGCAGGAAAGGAGAAGAAAGAAATGGCACAATCCACCCTACCCTCCATAGGGCAAGGGAAAAGGATAAAACAGAGGTGTTGTACTCATTCAAAGTTTTGGAATAAAGCAATGTGACCCAAATTGCTTCTTTCAGAAAGCAAAAAGAACAAACACAACAACTCACCAAGAGAAGCTTTAATTCAAGGCAACTTCAGTGACTTTCAACACAAGAAGAACTGAGTAGCAGGCTATATTTGAATTTCTCCCCCTTGATAGTCAGGCAGATTTTACCCACCTTTGAGGATTTTAGATTCATCTCACCTCCAATTTCCCTAAAATAAAGTTGATATTGCAAATAAGCATCACATTTACATTAACAATGCAATATTATAAACATGTACTTAAAGGTAAGCCCCACTGAGTTGGATTGGACTTACATCGAAGTAAATAGAATACTTCTTTCTGTTTTGAAAGCATATGGCACTTTATCACTGCTACTTATTTCCATGATACAGCACTTTATGAAACCTGTCCCCACTGGGTTGCTTTTAATTACTCTGATTTTATCTGCTTGGATTTTAATGTAATTGTCCATTATTTTATTTTGTGTATTGTTGGAATGTTTTAAGTTTATGTTAAATATGTTGTTGTTGTTCGGGCTTGTCCCTGTTGTGAGCCGCCCCGAGTCCCTTCGGGGAGATGGGGCGGGATATAAAAATAAAGTTTATTATTATTATTATTATTATTATTATTATTATTATTATTATTATTATTATTATTATTATTATTATTATAAATATGAACAAAATTGGAGCCCAAGTGAGACAGTCTAAAGAAGCACTGGAATTAATAGATTTTTTATAACAGACACATTTTTCAATTATCCCTTTCAACTAATTTAATTTAATTTATACCCTGCAGCCAAACGTGTCCTAAATTCTTGTCTCTCCCCACTATGCCCATCTTTGTTGTAACAACAAAACTGTAAAATAGTTTAGACTGAGAGGGAGCATAACTGGCTCAAGGTGGCCACATGGGAAGCTGTGGTTTGACATGATTTATACTGTATTTCTTCAATTCTAAGATGCACATTTCCTCCATATAAACATCTGTAAAAAATGGGATGCATCTTAGAATTGCAGGTGTGTGTGTGTGTGTATTTCTGTTGGTGGCATTGAAATTAGTGTGCACCTTACAATTGATGGCATCTTAGAATTAAATAAATATGTTGGGCAAAGAGGACGGATGAGCACACAGAACTCATGTAATCATTAAAGATCAGAGAGAAAACTAATTTTGATGTCTGAAAAATACATATTATCAAACAGAACATTATATTTATTAATTCATTTGATATTTTTAACTAACAAGTTTTCCTAAACTCAGTACATAAGTTTTTACTGTGATTTTTAATTGGTATTTATCTCAGTCTATTATTCCATCTTGTTTGAAAGTCTTCATCATTGTTCTGGTACCAAAAAAGTTCCCTACTGGTAATTTTCAGGATTACAGACCAGTGGCACATCATCATGAACTACCTTGAAAAATTGATCAGTAGGCATTAAGACTCTGCAATTGGTTAAAGAAAGTCTAAAATCATTACAAAATTAGGGATCACCGGCATTTCATTCCTAAAGTGTTTCTAAAGTATCATTAGTAACAATTTAGTTACTATACTGAGAGTAATAAAATTTCGTTACTTTTCTTTATAGTAATTGTGCAAGTGGGGAAATTTCAGGGGGTCCTTTTGCCTTCATTTTTACAGCTATTGACGTGAAATGAGCTACAATGTCAGAACACATTTACCACTGTTAGCCCATCAACTGTCAGAATGTTTCGCTTATCCATGGATTTTAGGGGAGGAAATTTTCAAAGTTTTTATGAATAAAATTTTAAAAATCCAACTACAGGAGCCATCTCTTTGAATTTTCTATGCAATGACTCAAGATAACAAGGGACCATTTCCCCCCCCCCCCCCAACTTTAAGAAATATTCATGCATCTACTGAGTTTAGGGAATTTTTAAAAAATTTAACAAAAACATTTCTTAAGAGCCACAATAGCTATCTCATTGAATGTCTCTCGTATTAACCAATAGAACTTCCATTTAGGGATTTCTTCCTAGCCCAGCACACAGATTTACTTACTAGAAGTGTCAGTTAGTCCTCCTCTTTGCAGATTCAACAATTTATTGGAACTGGCCAGCTGTTGCTACGGAGGAACAAATCTCTCCCCTATCCTGATTGGGGCTTTCTGATACTGAGCAGAATTCTGGGAAATGTAGTTTAGGACAAGTCCTTTTGAATTCTTTGCCATAGGACTCCTCGCCTTCCCAACCTAAATTTCCCATAATTCCATGATTTCTCAGTTTCTTTCCCAACACACTCTGCTCTCTCCCTGCTGCTCTTCTCTCCTAATGGCGAGAGGCCATTGATTTAAAGAGGAAAGGCAGACCTTTTGGCTTTGCTTTGCTTGCTTGTGCTGAAAATGAAACTGACTTTGGGAGGCTTCCGAGGTTTACAAAATTCAAACAGAAAAGTATTGGGTAAGTTGTGATTCTTAAGTTTTTGGCACAGGCCATGCCTGCACATCAGATATTGCATCAAAAGTACAAATGTAATGAATTTTATATGACTTACGATGACTAACGAAAAAAATTGCACACCCCTATTAATCATATCTCTTCAGCGCTCACTCTCAATACTGAGACACCACAGGGCTGCATGTTGAGTCCTCTGCTTTACAGTTTGTACACATATGATTGCACCCCCACCCACCATAGCAATATCATTATCAAATTCACAGGTGATGCAACAGCTGTGGGGCTTATCTCTAAAGGGGACGAGTCTGCCTATCAGGATGAGGTGCATCGTCTGCTCTCGAGGTGCAGAGACAGTAATCTAGTTCTTAACATCAATAAAACCAAGGAGCTTATAGTGGACTATAGAAAGAACAGACCAGAAATTCAGCCCTTGGTCATAAATGGAGAACAAGTGGAGCGGGTAGCCAGTTTAAGTTCCTTGGTGTCTCTGTTAAGGAGGATCTGACCTATAACACCCATATGGCAGGACTGATTAAGAGGGCCCAGCAGAGATTGCATTATTTGAGACTTCTAAGAAACCAACAACTGAATGAAAAACTGCTGGCGATTTTCTACCATTGTGCTGTAGGGAGTGTCCTAACCCACTGCATCTGCACATGGTTTTGTAACTGCACAGTGGCAGATAAGAAGGCGTTCCAAAAGGTACTGCACAGAAAATCATTGGTTGCCCTCTCCCATCTTTGGAAGAAATTTATAAGTCCTGCAGCCTTAAGAAAGCTCAGCACATTCTTAAGGATCCATCTCACCAAGTATATAATTTTTTAATTATTGCCATCTGGCAAATGGTACACGGTGACAAACAGACAGAGTTAGCTTTTATCCTACAGCTGTAAGTATATTGAACTCCACAGTTTTGCATTGATGTGGCGTTAGGGCTGTCCATTGGTGGTTGGAGTGTGGAGGGATAGGTGTGTTGCTTGGTGATGTGTCCTGGGGAAAGTATTTAATTTCTTTGTGCAATAGTATAATGACAATAAAGCTATTCTGTTCTTCTATAAATCACAAGGTTTCTCTGCTGATAACAGTTTTGGTTCTTTTTCATTTGTAATTTTTGCACTGGGTCACACTTTTGACTGTGACCTCTTTTTTTGCTGACTACACCTTTTGATGTTTCTTGGCCACATGGGTCCTTATTTTTATCTGTGAAATGTTGAGAGATCTGCTAGCCTTCACTCTGTCATTGTACTTGGTGCATTCTGAGCAGTCACAGTCACCCAGATTACATGCAGCTAAGAGATGACACTTTCTCACAGAAGAGATGCCATATATACCCATATATAACTTGACCTCATGTATACTTTGAGGCTAAATTTCTGGATTTTGATATTATTATTATTATATTATGTTTAGTGTTATGTTTATTATTATGTTTATTTATACCTCACTTTAACTCTCCCAAAGGGGACTCATGATATGAATCCCAGATAGGTCAAGAATCATTCAGTGAAGAAGAGAAAGTGACAACGCCACTTTAGGAAGCCAGCCTTTATTTATTATTTGCTATATTTTACCCCACTCTCTCCCACCCTGAAGGGGACTCAGAGCAGCATCCAAAGTGCACTGCTACCTTTAGCAGAACTGTTGCCATTTTCCTGCCCAGAAATTCAGAAAGACCAGAAATGTCACCATGATAAAGAGAGGACGGGGCTTTTTTCAGTTTCTTCTGGGACGGACTAAATTCCTGACTTTCATCACTCTGTTCAGAGAAGGCCGTGAGGTATACCTCACAACCTTTGAGGATGCCTGCCATAGATGTGGGCGAAACGTCAGGAGAGAATACTTCTGGAACATGGCCATACAGCCTGGAAAGCACACAACAACCCAACCTCTCTTAACTTTAGAAAGGTTTAAGTGTATTTATTCCTCACATTTACATTCTGCCTTTTCTTCAATAACCCAAAGGCAGCCTACAAGCTCCTCCTCCCCTTCACATTTTTCTCAGAGCAATCATGTGAAGTAGTTCAGAAAATAACAGACCTATGACTGCCTGAACAATTTTTTAGCCCACTGCACACCTGAATTTGCAGCTTTTAAATTCCAATCTAGTATTCTTGCCACTGCACTAGCTCTTTCCAGCTACTCCTAACAACACTGAGGCTATTTGCTATTTTTTTCTGGCCAAGTGTGCCATAGCAAATATAATCTTTGTACAAATTGTTAATAATTGTTAGAATGAGTCTTGACAAAAGATGAGGTGGCAGGTGCTGAGTCACAAAACCCCTTAGACTGCAATCATATACACATTTACTTAAAAATAGATCCTATTAAAATAATGGAAATTATGTTTTGATAGATATTCACAGGATTCTTCTTCTTCTTGCAAAATGGATGGCTGTTATTTTATGCATGTGAAACAACAGATGTTCTCCATCCAATCCCATTCAAACATGAGCTGATGCAGTACAACACTCCCTACCCTTTCTGTTCAGGATGGGGTATTAATTTCAGGTGCAAAATGTTGGAAGGTATGCTACAGTATTTGCCATACAGTTATAAAAACCCAAAAGGCAAGTTTGATAAAAATGTCAATAGGGCTTTTTAAAAATCCAGTTTACATTATAAACTATTAGGTTTACCATAAATCATTTTATCTCTCAAGAAGATATCTGGTATCTGGTTGCAGGCCCAGTTGCTTGGATACAAAGTAATCAAACTGTTATGGTTGAGCCTCATGGCTCTGCTACTGGGAGACGTGGGCGTAAGACTCCTCGAGAGTCAGATACTCTCGAGGACCGAGAAAGGAAGCGACTGCGAGATATCATTGCAGAACCATCTGACGAGGATTCTTTTGAGGGGTTTACTGAGAGAATGGAGGAAGAGATGGTTAGCTCGGAAGAGGATGACATGGAATGGACTCGTGTAAGGGAGGATTTGGGTGCCACTGGCAATGATAGTATGGAAGGCGATTGGGGACCTTCAGGATTAGACCCGTGGACAAGCTGGAGGGATGGGACGGGATCCACAGCTGGGGATGCTATGGGGCGTAGTCAAAGGTGTTCCAGTTCTGATGAGGAAAGTGATGAGGAAACGCCCGGGCTAAGGAGAACAGCTGATAGCGATGAGGACTTGTAACTGGCAAAAAATGGGGTTTGGGAGCAATAGCAAATTACGTTGGGCAAGGTAATCTGGACGAACGCTTGGGATCTGTGTGGGAAGTTTTCCTGAAGACGGGTGTGATTCGTTTGCTGACTACGTAAGTTATCCTGGACATTGGGCTCAGACGGCGGGAGGAATTGTGTGGGGTTTTGTTGTGCAACCTCTGCTTAATCTTAATAGCTTTGACCTTCCGTCGTCTTCTTGACGGACGCCATCTGCTTACTCTGGACTTACGGACTGACTGACTACGGCCTCGGATTCTCCTACCTGTGTCTATCGTTGGAACTGGTGAACTACAAACGTCTGCATCTGCCTTACGACCTTCGGAACGGATTGGGACTTCGCTGACTGCTTCTGCCCTCGTCTGCTGTGTTTGTATCGGGAAATTGCCTGCTGTGTGGAGGAGTAACCTCTAAGTTACTCAAACATAGCTCTTGGCAGCAGAGAAGCATCTGCTGCCAATTAGTTGCATTCCTTTGAACTTTTTGTTCACCAGCTTCTGTTTGTTTATTCCCAGGCTGAAGCAAGCTGTTTTGATTTAACCCGGATTAAACTCCGGTTTAATCCGGTTTATCTTTTGAACGTTTTTCTTGTCTCTTTTTACTTTTAAGGCCAGTGTTTGCCTAGCCCTTGTCTTTTACGGGCATTTTTGGTTCTGTAACTCCAATAAACTTTGTTATCTTTTATCTTGTGGCGTTCTGTCTTTGACACAAACTAAGAAGGTAAGTTCAATTATCAATAAAGCACACATTTGCATCCTATTAATGGAATAGTACAGTAACATAATTTTAGAGAGGCATATTTATTTTAAAACCAAGAAATAAAATATGCCTACTGACTTCATTAAACATCCATCAGCACCTGCTGATGTTTACGTTATAAATAAATCAGAAATAACATCCCTGTCCATTTAGAGTGACTGAATCCAATAATTTGATGGGTAGAGCATGAGAATACCCATTCTAAGTCATTGATGAATCAAGGAAGGCCACAGATGACCTGTAGTTTATATTTATGCTTACAGGGCTAAAACTGCCACCAACATTAAATCATAGTCTTAGTTGTTGTTTTATTAACACAATGTGGTGATTTCCAATGGGCTCAATAAATTAATTTAACACAAAACAGACTAAATGCCATTGCTAGTCAGACATTAAAGACAGTCAAGTTTTGACTGCTACTGAAATACCACAGCTTGTCAGACAATGCTATTATATGGAAAGTGTCTATCTGGAACATATTTGGAGGAACCCTGCTGTCAAATCCAGAGGAAGAATCTGAGTGTGCTTCGGGACAAATTTGTCTTTGAGACAGCTATAGGAAAAATGTGTCTCACATTCATTTGCTTCACATCTGTTCTTCCTGCAGCACCTGTGACGAGACTGATTTTTATACAGAAACAAATACTAATAAATTAGTGAATACCTAAATAGACTGTGACAGTTGAGACTTGAATGCTACCGTGTAGTGATTTCTAGGGAGATCACTATGCTGTATTCCTATAAGATGTTGTACTGTTCCCAATTGATCTCTGTTTCTGGGAGGAGGATTACCCCTTTGTGGGCCAGGCTTTGCCTTATGGCTGATAAGAACATCAACCCAATAATATCTATAAGGTCGCAACTGTCCACAATTACCTTACAGCAGAAGTATTCCTAAGAATAAAGTTTGCTTTTTTCCCTTTCCTACACAGCATTCCCTTAATTGCAAAATCAACCAGGATGATTTCAAGGAATCCATTTAGCCTTTTACCAATGATAAGAATTTAAATTAAGAAATAACATTCTGATTTTAAAGATTTTTAATGAATGGAAACAAAATAAAATAAGCACTAAATAGGTAACATATATTTTCCCCTCAGAGGTAATGCGATCAATATGTCTATTCCACCTTTTAGTAATACCTGAGATTAATAGCAGATCTGTCAGAACACAGGCGCCTTAAAGAGCCACACACACAATACTCAGTTCTAACAAAAGATTTATTGCAACTCAAAAACAGGCTCAGAGACACTTAACTGCAGTGTCTCTGACCAAAACTCAAAATATTAGCCCAAACTGGGCTCACAAGGAACGGAAAATAATCCGCATTAAATGGATGAATAATCCAGATTAAAATACAGTCAATGAGATTGGCAGCAAACAGCACTGAAACAGACTTCCTGGAAGGCAGCACTGTACTCAGAAGGTAAACAAAACTAGTCAGAGTTTTTTTTTAAACAGCAGCAGAACAGAAGAAACAAACTAACAACGTCCTCAAGGTTTTTACACAAGCTGCAGTCGAGTCAAACCAGGAGCCAGGAGCAGGGGAAAGCCGCACTGACGATAGCCAATCCAAAGGTTGTTTTCTGAGGAGGGAAACCTGAGCCAAAGTGAAGTCAAACTGAAGCCAGGAAGGGAGAAAGCTGCAACCGTGATTAGCCAATCCAAGCGTCGTTACCGGAGGTCATCAAACAGAGCCGAAGTCGCCAGTCCCAAAGTCCAGGGAGGGAGAAAAGCACATTTACGATAGTCCAGTCCAAATCCAAGAAACACAGGAACCAGGAACGCCAAGCTGTAGAGCCAGGACCCAAAGCCTAACAGGAAAAACAGGCAGGGACAAACCTACGCCAAAACAACAGTTTGCCTTCTGCAAAGTATCCCCATTTCAGACCCTACTTTTATCTTACACATCATTATCTGAAGATGAGCTGGCCTCCACCCCATCATCATCCCCCACAGCTGTTCCTGTCATTACACGTGAACCCCGCCCATCATCCCTCCAGCTCCTCCATCTTCTATCAAGACTTAGGTCTCCCCATGCCCCGGGTGTATCAGCTGTTTGCCAGTCTTCCTGTCCTGAAAACCCCACAAATGTATCACCAGAAGTTGGCTCTGCAAACACATCCCTCATTTCTTGTACCTTAGTCCAGTCCGATGCGCCCTCCACATTTTCATCACTCCCAGACCCATCATCCCCAGAGAAACCCAAAAATGACTCCTTCTCTGTGGGAGCAGTAAGCATATCCTGGAGCGTCTTCCTTTCCTCATCTGATTCCTGCTCCCGAGTAACCCTTTTTGTTCCTCTATTCACATCCATCCCATCTCCTCCCTCAATCATTGATTCCTCATCACTTGAAAACCCTTCAAATGTGTCTTCCTCAGAAGGTGCCATAAGTATCTCCCGGATCAGTTTCCTTTGTTGTTCCTCATCTGGCACCTGCTCAAGATTACCCCTTTTCCTCTTACTAGTACTTCTACTACTGTTTGTAATATTGCCAAGATACTCAACTACAACAAGATTAGTCCAAACTGCTGGACATCCAGGAATACTTCATAGGATTTTTTTTCCAGTGCTGAACATATTATGACATTATCATGTGCTACAAAACAGTAAGATGTCATGACCCAGGCAACACAGATATACCTATACTTATTAACAACTGCACATGTCATCTATACAAAATGCATTTGTTCACTAATAGATACTTAGGAACAATGTGAGATAATTTGTTTCTGAAAATTAGTTCCTACTCTCTCAAGTCAAGGTGCCTAGTATAAAAGCTTTTATGGTTTCTAGTCCAGAACCCTCTTCTCTCAAAACTCTTCTGCCCTTATGAAATAGTTAGCTTTGTTCTTCTGACAGTCAAAATCATCTGTGTGAAGGAGCTGCCTCAGTTTGCCTAGTTATAAGGCACTAAAGTATACAGTTTCCAAATGTCCAAAGCTTTTAAGTATGGTGGCTTGACAAAAGCTGCACTAATTTCTGGTTATTTTATGGTATTTGTTAATTTAGTAACATGACTATATTATTAGAAGCACAACAATGTACCTCATTACAAAAAGTCCCCCACCATCATTGCAAGTTTCATATTTTTTCACAACCCAGGAAATAAGTAACTCAACCCACTTCTTGTTGAGCCACTTGATTTAATAAACCAACATCTTTCACTGGGAAGTGGGGCTTAGGTGATCGTTTACAGCATCATTACACTATCACAATTGCATTTCAGACATAAAACCTGGCTTGGTAGTATTAATTTTGCCCTTCCATCCATAAGCTAACATGAAACTGTCTGCTATCTCTGATTGACATTTTAAGTAATATTAAGAGATTGACATTTTTGGAAAGCACATTTGTTGAAAATGTAATGTGAGCTGAGCTCTTCTTTTTACATAATTGTTTTCACTTGTGCATGTCTGTAATCTCCTAAAAACATGAAGAATAGTTGCACACTACATTAAAAAATGAAGTTGAAACACATTTGCCATGCACAGCCTCTGCATTTCTAGATCCCACACAGTAGAATTGCCTACATCCATCATCTTGATTAACACAAACCTTCTTTCATGATTATTATTATTTCCAGAAGCTAAAAGCGCATACAACTAATTAGCACTGTCTCTTAACAAAACATCTTTAGCAAAGAATTCTCAAGCATATGAAAAGAAGGTAGTCAAATCATTTACAGAATTAATTATAGGCCCACTGGAGTGATCCTATCTTAAGGCAAGTTTGAATGAATCACATTCTGCCACATGAACCAAAAATTTGCATGACTGAGGAAATAGATGGTTTATATTAGTCAAGTGTAATATGGAAGGATGGGTTCAGTTGCATTGGCTTCAGGAGTCCGTATAGTGAACAAACAAATTTGGTCAGAATCCTGTTAGGGATAAATAGATAGATAGATAGATAGATAGAGAGATAGATAGATAGATAGATAGATAGATAGATAGACAGACAGACAGACAGACAGACAGACAGACAGACAGACATTAGGCATGTGTGATCCATTATAAATGGTTCTAAACTGTGTCCAAAAATAGGGGGCGCTGGCGTTTTGTTTCTAAAGTTCCTTCCAAATTTTGGAGAAACAAAATTTTGAAACTCTAACTAAACTTATTAATCTTTGAATCTTCATAAGTATTTTGTTAACGGCGTTTGTGCATGCGCATTATGGAAAACATCACTGTCAATGTGGAAACTTGAGGGGCTTCTTTCACCTTCATGTTTGAGTCATCCTGATAAAACTTGCTACAGTGGTAGAACACAGTTACCACTGTTAGCACACCAAATTTCAGAATGTTTGACTTATCCATGCATTTTTGGCGAATTTTCAAAATTATTAAAAAAAAATTAATAATGAAGAAAATCTGCACCTGAAAGTGTCATTTCCTGTTGCATTGTATGGTTTTTACTTTGAAAGTAGTTGTTCTATTCCAGAAACTTTGTTTGTGTGGCAAAACTGTGTTAAATTGGTGGAGAACAGAAATCATAGTAAAGACACTATCTAGGGGCCAAGCTGTGGCGCAGGCTGGTTAGCAGCCAGCTGCAACAAATCACTCTGGCCAAGAGGTCATGAGTTCGAGGCCAGCCCGTGCCTGCATCTTGTCTCTGTCTCTGTTCTAGGTTATGGCATTGAATGTTTGCCTTTATGTGTGCAATGTGATCTGCCCTGAGTCACCTTCGGGGTGAAAAGGGCGGAATATAAATGCTGTAAAAATAAATAAACAAATCTAGACTGACCCCCTTCTTCTGGGCAGAAAGGCACCATCAACATTCTCTTGACATGCATTTGCTTCCTCTATTGAGCTGGAGGGTGCCCTAAAAGACACATCTATATAGATCATTGCTTTTTTTATAGCCCAGCACAGAGATTGGCTTAGAGGAAGTCAGTTATCCTCCCAAATTGGTGGAGAACTGAAATCATAGTACAGACACCATCTAGACTGACCCCCTTCTTCTGGGCAGAAAGGCACCATCAACATTCTCTTGACATGCATTTGCTTCCTCTATTGAGCTGGAGGGTGCTCTAAAAGACACATCTATATAGGTCATTGCTTTTTTATAGCCCAGCACAGAGATTGGCTTAGAGCAAATCAATTATCCCTCCAAAAAGCGACAACTGAAATCCCCTTGTATGTCTGTCTATATGACACACAAGTAACCACATAACTTCAACTTAGCACAGATAAATAATATTACTTACTTTTAGTTCTCTTTGCAGATTCAATCATTTTACTTTATCATTACTGACTCTAAACAGCTCCTAGGCTGACCCCAACAGTGCCTTGCTCATGGTAATCAGTAGGCTTGATCGATCCATGAAAAATTTGATTCTAAACTCGTTTCAAAACTAGAGGGGGCAGTTTTTCGTTTTTGTTGCTAATAACGAATTTGGCCCCCAAAATTTTTCGAAATTAACGAAAATTCGTTATTTTCTAAATTAATTCGTTAATGGCGGACGCGCATGCGCGGTGGCCCAAAAACAGCCCGAAGGGGGGGGGGGACTTAGGGGGCTCTCCCGCCCTCATTTTTTGAGTGATCTTCTTCAAACTTGGTACAGTGGTAGAACACATTTAACACTGATAGCTCACCAAAATGTGGAACGTTTCCCTTATCCTCTGATTTTTGGCAAATTTTCATAGCTTTTATAATAAACCATTTTTTAATAATTGCAGAAATCTGTTCCTGGTTTGAAAGTCTTATTTCCTGTTAAATTGGGTTGTCTTTACTGTGAAAGTCATTGCTCTACTTTAGAAACTTTGTTTTTGTGGCTGAAACTTTGTTAAATTGGTGTAGTCCCTGCATATGTGTGTGTGTAAAGGTATCCCTTGACGTTAAGTTCAGTCATGTCTGACTCTGGGGGTTGTGCTCACCTCCATTTCTAAGCCCAAGAGCCAGTGTTGTCCATAGACACCTCCAAGGTCATGTGGTCGGCATGACTACATGGAGTGCCATTACCTTCCCGCCACAGCGGTACCTATTCATCTACTCACATTGGCATGTTTTCAAGCTGCTAGGTTGGCAGAAGCTGGAGCTAACAGCGGGCGCTCACTCTGCTCCCGGGATTTGAACCTGGGACCTTTCAGTCTGCAAGTTCAGCAGCTCAATGGTCTTTGCCTTGGCTGCCTTCCAGATCAGGCATATAACCAGTCTATTATGGGCCACAAATTAAAGAAAATTCAATCCCATTTAAGCACAACATGAACAGTTTTGATGCCAAAACCATAAACTCTGTTTATTAAACTCTACGATCCAAACTTTAGAACAACTTGCAAACAATTGAAGGTTAGACCACAGTAATAATAACCAATTCTATTCCTTTCCAAAATTTAAACATAAAATAGTATCTTTCTTTCCAATAGCATATAAACTTTTCCTTTCTTTACAAAACAAAATTCTAGACAGTAGCCATTTAGAAGATATTTCTATATTTTCCCTGCAAAGGATAGGGCTGCATCCCTCTGGAGACACACATGATAACCCGGACATGATATAAGGCACTTATATACGTTAAATAAACATGATGTCATTGCATATATAAAAGAAGCATGATATTAGGCAATTATAGTTGCAAATAATATAATTAAACATGTAAAAATTATACATCCATACATAAAAGAAACATGTAAAGTAACTGCATATATAAAACACAATATAAAATATGATATAAGGCAATTACAGATGTCAAAGGAACGTGATATTACATATGTAAAAAACATGATTATATGTATAAAAAAGCATGATACAAGGTGTCAGGATCTAGGCTGCTGGGCACCAATAACCATACACTGAGGCCAGATTCTATCTAATATCTTTATTAAAGGAATATATAAAGTCAATAAAAACAAGTGTAGAATAAAGTTCAGAAGCAGACCTTTCAAATGAGGCCAAATATAGTCCAGCAGATTATTGTCCAATATGAAATATTAGAGTCCAAAGATTATAATCCAATAACCGCAACACACGCTTTGCCAAGCAAAGCGTTGGGAAAACAGAAAAAGTCTTGAATCCAATGAAGCTTGACACAAGGCTGAAAGTTACTTGGAACGTGGCTGGAGCTGTGGCTAAAGGCAAAGCAACTTGAAGCATGGAACAAGATCTGTGGTAAATCCGTGAGACGAGGACAAGGCTTGGAACTAGATTCAGGAGGCAAGGAACAGGATTCGAAGTCCACACACACATGACCTCTCTCCAGGAGCTGACGAATTGACTCCGCAAGGAATCCTTCGCGCAATTTCCCTATATTGGGTCTCGTTTCCCCAAACAACAATCACTTTCCCTAGAGAACAGGGAGCGAAGGAAACCAGCTTGCAGGTGCAAGACTCCCCGTATTTTCTCAGGGGAAATACTTCTAATCAGTGGCATATTTGGCAGCAAGGCGAGCACTACTTCTAAATTTTTCTCTCGATCCTCTATCAGTCGTGTAAGCCTGTTTTCTCCCATAAGGGGGAGAGTTCCCACCAAGGTCAGGTTTAATTGGTTCTTGGACTAGAACTTCAGGCAGCTGCCAAGGCTCTGACTCCGACCGGAAATCTGGGGAAAACTCCATATTTTCCTCCTCATCTGCCACAATACTGTCAGGAATAGGACTGCAGGGCCCATGAGTCATCACACTAGGCAACTGACACATCTAAAAGAAACACAATATAATTAACCTAGGTACAACAAATGTGAAAGAAGGCAACAATATACATAAAAAAACATTTCTGGACTCACAAATGTAGTCTAAGAGAATTGGGCTTCCATTCTCCAAACCTGAAACAAAGTGGGAGGAAATGTAAAGAGTGTTAATGATGCTCGAAATCAAATGTTGTTCTTTTACAAAGTCAAACTAAAACTAAGAATAAATGCTTCGGTCTTCTCCTGATCTTCTTATCTCCTCACCTTGCGTCCAGCCGAGTTACGTCCGCACTTGCGATACAGCGACCTCTTCCCTTGGCTCAGTGGGCAGTATTTTAAAGTATGGGCCTTTTCGCCCATGGCACCGCAGAGCGGACAGGTGTATTTGCGCAAGATGGGGCACTCCACGGTGCCGTCCATCCCCTTCAGCCGGTGGGACGAATAGACCTGCTTGGATTCCCCGTTGTGTTTGCAGAAATTGCAAATCTCCTTGTTTTGGGAAGCCTGGCCATTGGCACTACCTTTGGAGCTCTTGCTGCTGGAACTGCTTCCATTAACCCATGGTGATGCTGTTTCAAAGTTGTCCTCGTTGAGGACTAGCTGCATGTCGTACTCCATTGTGTCCCAACTCTGAGATGGAAATGGGACCTTCTTGCGTTCCGCGATGATCTCCGTAACCACTTTCGCAAGGCTCAGATAGCCCTTCCATCTGTCAAACTCCCTGAACATGGAAGGGGCATAATGTGGCACGTGCATGGCTGATCTGGAGAGCATGGTGCCAATTCTACCCTGGTGTGGACACACACTGAATGCCACATATTGGAGGTGGAGTCTTTGTTTTATATATAAGGGGAGGGGTTCCAAACCTTTCCCATTGGACCCTCCCATCTATTTTTACCCTCCTTTGCCCTAGATTTAACCCCCACATGTCTAGACAATCACAGCTTTTCAAGGAAGAGTTTGGTTTTTCCAATTTTTTCACTTCGGAGGTAATGCCACAGTTTCTCCCTTGAGGCAGTGGTTCTCGACTTGTGGGTCCCCAGATGTTTTGGCCTTCAACTCCCAGAAATCCTAACAGCTGGTAAAATGGCTGGGATTTCTGGGACTTGTAGGTAAAAACACCTGGAGATCCACAGGTTGAGAAACACTGCCTTAAGGGAACGTTAGCAGTTGTGGTTCTGTTTGTCCATCCAAGAATGAGTTGAATTTCTGCCTTGGATGAAATAGCAACATTGCACATCCAACGTTTGCCAAAGTCCTGAAGGACGGATCCAGTAATGATGAAGCCTGCAAGAGTGTTATATTGCTTTTGCATGGCAGAATAGCATTGGACTGGATGGTCTCTTCTACCTTTATGATTCTATGATGTTTGGCGCCATGACTCTATGATTCTATCATTTTAGGATTCTAGGACTTTTGGGATGATTCTGTTACTTGGTTCTTTGAGTCTATGACTTTAGGGACCATGTTTCTATTATTCAATGACTTCTGTGACCATATTTCTATGACTTTTGTGACCATTCATGGGCCATCTGGCTAGTATTCCGGGACGGTAAATGATATATCGGTTACAGCATCAGATATTTCTGGATACAGTAGAGTCTCGCTTATCCAACATTAACGGGCCAGCAGAACGTTGGATAAGCAAATATGTTGGATGATAAGGAGACATTAAGGAAAAGCCTTTTGAACAGCAAATTAGGTTATTTTACAAATTAAGCCCCAAAAAATCTTGTTTAACAGCAAATTAGACAGAAAAGGTAGTTCAATACGCAGTAATATTACGTAGTAATTACGAATTTAGCAACAAAATATCACAATATATTGAAAACATTGACTACAAAAATAAGTTGGATAATCCAGAACATTGGATAAGCGAGTGTTGGATAAGTGAGACTCTACTGTATATTGTTTTTGCATGGCAGAATGGCGTTGGACTGGATGGTCTCTTCTAGCTTTATGATTATATGATGTTTGGTGCCATGTTTCTATGATTCTATCATTTTGTTGTCGAGCAATTTAGAACAGTATAGGATACCGCTAACTGTTTCTTTGAGTGGTGTTCTGTGGAAACACAACCCGCCCATCCTCCCCCGCTGATTTCATGAAAATAAAAGAAAAGAAAGAATAAGCCACATCCGGCAAGGCCCACACACTGAAATACTAGGCCGGCCATCGTTGGCCGGCAAGCTTCCCTGACTGGAAGAAATAGAGGCCGCCGCCCCAAAGAAGGGTTCTGTGCAAGATTGCACCAAGGGGTAAAGAACGACAGCCGCGAGAGAAGACAGAGGTGGTGCATCGTGGGAAACACGTCGACCACGTAGGCCGACAAGGCCCACACGTTGAAATACTAGGCGTGCCACCGTTGGCCGGCACGCTTCCCTGTGAGGAAGAAAGAGGGGCCGCCGCCCCAAAGGAGGCTTCGGTGCATACTCGCATAAAGGGGTAAAGAACGACAGCCGGCGAGAGAAGAGAGAGGCGGTGCATCGTGGGAAACCCGACCACGTAGGCCGAGAGGCAGCAAAAAGAAAAGAAAAGAAAAGAAAAGAAAGAAAAAAGCCACAGGCGACAAGGCCCATACATTAAGCCGGGCCGGCCACTGTTTGCCGGCACGCATCCCTGAGAGAGAGAGAGAGAAAAAAAACCAGAGGACACCGCCCCAAAGGAGGCTTCTGTGCAAAATAGCATAAAGGGCTAAAGAACGACAGCCGGCGAGAGAAGAGAGAGGCGGTACATCGGGGAAACTCGGCCACGTAGGCCGAGAGGCAGCAAAGACCAAAGAAAAGACAGAAAAAGCCACCGCCAAAAAGGCCCACACTATAAAATACTAGGCCGGCCACCGTTGGCCGGCACGATTCCCAGACAGGAAGAAAGAGGGGCCGCCGCCCCAAAGGAGGCTTCGGTGCATACTCGCATAAAGGGGTAAAGAACGACAGCCGAGAGAGAAGAGAGAGGCGGTGCATCGGGGGAAACTCGGCCACGTAGGCCGAGAGGCAGCAAAAAGAAAAGAAAAGAAAAGAAAAGAAAGAAAAAAGCCACAGGCGACAAGGCCCATACATTAAGCCGGGCCGGCCACTGTTTGCCGGCACGCATCCCTGAGAGAGAGAGAGAGAAAAAAAACCAGAGGACACCGCCCCAAAGGAGGCTTCTGTGCAAAATAGCATAAAGGGCTAAAGAACGACAGCCGGCGAGAGAAGAGAGAGGCGGTACATCGGGGAAACTCGGCCACGTAGGCCGAGAGGCAGCAAAGACCAAAGAAAAGACAGAAAAAGCCACCGCCAAAAAGGCCCACACTATAAAATACTAGGCCGGCCACCGTTGGCCGGCACGATTCCCAGACAGGAAGAAAGAGGGGCCGCTGCCCCAAAGGAGGCTTCGGTGCATACTCGCATAAAGGGGTAAAGAACGACAGCCGAGAGAGAAGAGAGAGGCGGTGCATCGGGGGAAACTCAGCCACGTAGGCCGAGAGGCAGCAAAGACCAAAGAAAAGACAGAAAAAGCCACCGCCAAAAAGGCCCACACTATAAAATACTAGGCCGGCCACCGTTGGCCGGCACGATTCCCAGACAGGAAGAAAGAGGGGCCGCCGCCCCAAAGGAGGCTTCGGTGCAAACTCGCATAAAGGGGTAAAGAACGACAGCCGAGAGAGAAGAGAGAGGCGGTGCATCGGGGGAAACTCGGCCACGTAGGCCGAGAGGCAGCAAAGACCAAAGAAAAGACAGAAAAAGCCACCGCCAAAAAGGCCCACACTTTAAAATACTAGGCCGGCCACCGTTGGCCGGCACCCTTCCCAGAGAAAGAGAGAGAAGAACAAAAAAAAGGAAATGTGGGCCCAAGCCCCTCAGACCCGGGGGGCCGGCCACCGTTGGCCGGCCCCACGCCCACACGCCGCAACCCACGGGGAAGGGCAGGCTTTCTTCACGTCTGCTTGCAAAATGTGGGCCCAAGCCCCTCAGACCCGGGGGGCCGGCCACCGTTGGCCGGCCCCACGCCCACACCGCTGAACCCAGAGGGGGAAGGGCATGCTTTCTTCACGTCTGCTTTCAAAATGTGGGCCCAAGCCCATCAGACCCGGGGGGCCGGCCACCGTTGGCCGGCCCCACGCCCACACACCACAACCCATGACACAAAGATACACTCCATAACAGCAAACCGTCTAGCCTCTGGAAAAATCTAGCCATTTCTGTAGTCAATGATTCCATTATATTGTGATATTTTGCAGCTAAATTCATAAAGTAAGCAATAGCAACATATCATTTCAGCATATAGAACGACTTCTTATGTCTCCTTGGTTGTATAACATGCATTTATGGTGCTTTATTTGGAAAATAATAACCTGATATGATGTGTTATATGCTTTTCTTCAACAAGTCCAATCCAAGAAATTTGCTTATTTCAGCACTGGTAGGCCCGTTCGGCTTTGATCAGTGAGACTCTTCTGTGTTCATGTTGGGTCAATAAGACATAAGATATAACTGAAGTCACAGTCAGCATACAGCATTACCAGCTTAAAAAACAGTGGTGTAAAAACACGGCTCTAGTCCGAGGACTGAAGAGGAGGTAGTTTGACAGTTAAAAAACTATACAGTGCGAAATACTATTGGCCTGTCAAGCTATTCTTAAATAGGCTACAAACGACCACACAGACCTATAATGCTTTTTGGAGGAGGAAGGTTTTAAGGCTCTGATGTTAGGCACATGTTTCCATGCAGTTCCACTGCAGGTAAGACTAGTGTGTTCTTCAGGGGTTATTAAAGTTCTCCTGCAGATGACCTGGATAGAGGGAAATGACTTCAGTTGGTATACATACAGTTTAAGTAAACTTGAGGAAGTACAATTATGAAAGATATAGTGTGTAATGTAGTAGAAAGTAATTCAAAGTAGAAACAAAGCAGAAATGTTGATTCCAAAGGAAACATGAAGGCATTATTAAGTAATTGTTTTTAATAGCAAAAGAGATTCTGAGTGGATTGATTCTCTACTTCTTACTCTGCGTAAGATTATCATCACATGCTCTCGACTACACCCGCACAAGGCAATGGTACAGTAAAAGAAGACAATTTTGAGAAGTGGTAAAGGCCAAGGTGTCCCACTTCTTTCAGTGATTCCGCGTGCGCGGCCAGAGGGCGAGGGGAACCAAAGGCGGCCGTTCTGCCGCCACATCGTTGAGTACACTTCCTTTTAAGGTGAATGGGACACTGTCCCACAGTCTGTGATCACTCCACCCTCGTTATTACCAACAGACCAGCAAGAAACAGTTTCCACGAGACGGAACTTGCGCCCACTCCTTGAAAGCAGCCGCAAAGGCACACGCCCTGACGGGCAATCGGCAACGTCCGTGTGCGCGGACAGTGGGCAAGGGGAACCAAAGGCGGCCGTTCCGCAGCAACAGCGTCAATCACAACCTCTCAGGGTGATGGGAGACTGTACCACTGTCTTTGATCGTTCCACCCTCTTCTATCGTTTTACCCAAAGGCCAGCAAAAGGCAGTTCCCACTCTGGGTAACCTGCGCCCACACATTGCAAGCAGCCGCAAAGGAACACGCCCTGAAGGGGGAAGGGCATATACCTCTAGAGTCTGGCGTCACGTAGTCCGAGAGGCAGCAAAAAGAAAAGAAAAGTAAGGGAAAAAAACAAAGGGCAGCAAAGACCCCACCCTGAGCCAGCCGGCTACAGTTGGCCGGCATGCATCCCGGAGAATTCGGCACGGCCCTCCCACAAAGTTTTTTGTTTTTGCGACTTAAGCCTCAACCCACAGCAACACCCCACCACCCAAGGGGAAGGCCGTGTACCTCTTCTATCGTTTTCCCAACAAGCCAGCAAAAGGCAATTCCCACTCGGCGTAACCTGCGCCCAAACATCTAAAGCAGCCGCAAGGCACACGTCCTGAAGGGGGAACGGCACCCTCTGCGTGCCAGGTCAAAGGGGGAGGGGACCCAAAAGCGGCCGTTTAACGACCACAGCGTAGACCACGGCATATAAAGGAGAAGGGACACTAGACAACCATTTGGAGAAATGCTGGCAAAGGCGGAGGAGTACCACTGTCTTTGATGATTCCCCCCTCCGAGTTATAAAGGCACCCTCCGCGTAAGCGGGCAGAGGGCTAGGGGACCCAAAGGCGGCCGTCCCATGACCACTGCGGCAACCACACCCGCTCTAGACAATGGGACACTGAAAGATGACAATTTAGAGAAGTTCTGTCCCAAGTCGAGGTGTAGTAATTCCAGTGGATAAAGACATCCTCAAAGGTTCAGATGGACAGATAGTATACCTCTGTAAAGTGAGAGTCTGGCGTATTCCTACACCTGAAATGATTATCTGAAGTATCCACATCAAATATAACAGTGCTCTTTCTGTACAGGAGCTGCGAGGATCTGTAGAAGACCAAACAGTCATGGCTCGTGATGGTAATATTTCCCCCCCCCCCCCAAATAAAAAGGGAATTGAATGAAATCCGAACAGAACACAAAGAGGAAGCATTATCTACCTTGGCTTTTATGGTCTAATTTTCCACAGAATATCCTTCAACCTCTACAGAGCCAGTATTACATGAGAGAAAACGTTTTGTAACTTCCGAATACAGAGATGGGCCAAAAGTATATTAAGTTCAACAGGGACAAATGAAAGATAGTACTTCTCTCCGCGATGGTTGTTCGGGAGTGGAACTGTCTCCCCCGGACTGTGTTGGAGGCCCCTTCTTTTGAAGCTTTTAAGCATAGGCTCGATGGCCATCTGTCGGGGATGCTTTGAATGATACTTCCTGCGTCTTTCTTGGGGGAGAACTCGATGGCCCATGAGTTCTATTCCAACTCTACTTTTCTATGATTCCATGATTACATGATTCGTGAAACGGCCCCTTGAGATGGATGAACCCAAAAACGTCAGTGGGGCAACGTTGAGTGATGAAAAAGAGGAGAAAGGAAGGGAAAAGAGAGAGGAAAGCATTGTAGGATAGAGGAGAGAGTTGTTGGACAGAGTCCAAAGGGGCCACCCCCCCGCCCGGACGCCCAAAAAATTGGCCAAAGTTACTCTGAAGCAGAGTTGGTTAAAGGAGGAGAACTGTTGCTCTAGGAGCAGTCGGTCTCAAAATCCAAATCTGGGAAATTCAACACAGGAAGGTTGGCCTTCAGGAAAACAAGTTTCTCAACTGTTTGAGGGTCCAGCAAGCTGCGGTGGGGCGTGACTACATCTCCCGCTATGCTGAAGACCCTTTCGCTCTGGACGCTGGTGGGAGGACAGCTGAGGAACTGGCGGGCTACGTGCGACAGATCCGGCCACATGTGTTCGCGTGAAGCCCAATAGGACAATGGATCACAAGAAATTATCTCTGGAGGCTCCTCAAAGTACCTGTTGACCGAGCATTCGGCCGAGTCTACCTTTTGAGCAGAAGCCAGCAAAGAGGATTCTTCAGAGCAGGCAAGTATGGCCACCGTCTCTGCAAAGAAAACGTTTCCTGTTCGCGGCTGGAGATCCGTATCCCTACGGCAACCCCCTACCGGCTCCGCGGGACTTTCCGTCTCGCCACTAGCGCTAGTGCTTGGGGTGACAGGCAGTTCTGGAAGAGGGGCCGCTGTGCCCGTTTCCTCCACCCTGGCAGCAAAGACCTCCCTCACAAGGTCAACAAGTTGGGCCTTCCACATGGTAAAGTCTTTTGGGCAGACGTTGTACTTTAGCCGTGGATCACACAAGGCCGCCAGCATATGGACCTTGCTGGAAAGAAGTGGCTCTAGCCGTTTCCGTACAGCAAAGGACAACCTCCTCACCACCTCCTGGACCGGCGGTGTCAGCGGTCCAGCCAGGGAGTCCATTGTTTGACCGGCCCCAAGCCTTTCTAGGTGCCTCCTTAGCCTCAAGACCATGGGCACTGCCTGGCTCAGAAGAGCTTTTGATTCCGAAAGTGTCTCAGTGGCATGTTTGAATGGCTTTAGTACGTCTACTAGCTGGGAGATGGTGTCCCACTCTTGCTTAGTTGGAACAAGCTTGCTAACAGGCGCAACCAAAGTGAGGGAGATGCCGTGTACCGCCTTCTGCTGCTCGACCATGCGTTCGAGCATTTTTAAGGTTGAATTCCACCGAGTCGAGACGTCCTGGAGCAGCTTGTGCTGCGGGAGGCCTTCAAGGCTCTGCCTGTCTCTCAGCTGCCGGGCTGCCTTGATGCTCCGGTGGAAGTAGCCCGCGATCTTTCTACAGCGCTCGATCAGCAGGGAGATGTTTGTGTTGCTGCCCGACTGCTCTTCCTGGCTCTTTAAACCTTCCTTGACGGTATTGTGAAGCAAGTGGGCCATGCAGGACACATTCTGAAACCCGGCACTTTCAACCGCTTTGATCATATTTTTCCCTGCGTCCGTCACCATAAAGCCCCTCCTCATTTCTTCCGGCCTACACTGCATCCATTCCCCCATCATGTTTTCCAGATAGTTGCAGATGGTCTCTGCCTTGTGATCACGATCAACTACCTCCAATGCGAGGAGTGCCCAACGATGGGATGTATCCATAGTGCCTTCCTTCTCCCACCAATGTGCCGTGAGAGAGAGGTAGGAGTGGCCTCCTCCCAAGCTTGACCAAATATCAGAGGTAAAATGGATGTGTCCTCCCATGGCGGTACGCAACATCTGGATAATGCGTTCCTTACAGCCCTCGTACAAGCCGGGGATTACTTTTCTGGAAAAGGTGTGACGGGAGGGGATTTTGTAGCGGGGGCACAGTCGTTTCATAAGGCGTACAAAGCCTTCTTGTTCTACCAGGCGGAAGGGATGGTGATCTAGGGCAATCATCTCTCCCACAGTTTGGGTTATCTGCTGGGGTGTGAGCAATGTTTCCCCCGTTTTCTTTCTGTGTAATGGAATGGCCCAATCCTCCAAGGTGGACTGTGTCCGCCTTCCACTATCTTCACCTGGTGAACTTTGCGTGCTAAGGCTGCCACTGGAAGGGCTTGCAGTTCCCCCTCCCAGCGAAATGGAGGGATGGTGTCGCTTCATGTGAGAGCTCAACCCCGAGGTCGCAAGATGTCTCGTGTCTCTGCCTCTGCTGATATTTGCCCCACAGTGTCTACAAACTGCCAAAGTAGAACTCTGAGAGTGGACATGGAAATGGTCCCAAATAAATGACCTTGGCCTCCCCACAGCCACTGTGGCGACGCCCTCAGAGATGGGAGTCGTGGGCACCCTTTCAGCAGCATGAGAAAGTCTACGTTTTGATGGTAGTACCTCCTCTACCTCCTCCTCACTGTCAGTAGCTGGGGGAGGGGTGGGGTTATCTATATCCTCACTATCCACCACCTGTAGTTCCAGGACGGCAACACCTGTATGTTCCAATGATCGTCCAGTTGTCTCAGCTCCATGCGACAGCCGGCTCCGGGTGGATGCCTGTGAACTGTCTGCATTAGAACAGCCTGGTTCTTCATCAAGTCCACCCACTCCCATAGTTCGGCGTTCCAGACGTATGGGACCCACCTTAACTTTTTTGGCCCCCCACAGTGTCCTGGCCGTGGCTTGACCACTACTAGGAATTGCTCCCCCAGACCCGCGTACAGCTGAGCGCTTCATGTCAAGGGGAGTGTTTTCAGGTAACAGAAGGGATGATGGTAAGGTGTTGTGTTACTGGTGGGAAATATTTGTTGAATCTTGATTGGCAACGTGTTATATTCTGGCCAATTTACTGTTGCAAAAGCGTAGTCTATAACATTTAGTTAGTTTTATTTATTTACAAGGGGATACCTGTACTTTCCAGTTCTACAGGAAAGTATGGGATATGCAACTCTTTCCCAAAGTTGGCTTGGGAAAATCAGGAAGCGTCCCTGGCAGACACACACCCACGCAGCCCTGGAGGTGTTTGAGACTGGGAAAGGCAAGGCACAAAGGCAAGCTTTTATTTTCCCCAAAGGAGTTGTATTTTGAACAGGATGGGATATGCAACTCTTTCCCAAAGCGTCCCTGGCAGACACACACACACCCGTAGCCCAGGGGAAGGCAAGGCACAAAGGCAAGCTTTTATTTTCCCCAAAGGAGTTGTATTTTGAACAGGATGGGATATGCAACTCTTTCCCAAAGCGTCCCTGGCAGACACACACACACACGTAGCCCAGGGGAAGGCAAGGCACAAAGGCAAGCTTTTATTTTCCCCGAAGGAGTTGTATTTTGAACAGGATGGGATATGCAACTCTTTCCCAAAGCGTCCCTGGCAGACACACACACACACGTAGCCCAGGGGAAGGCAAGGCACAAAGGCAAGCTTTTATTTTCCCGAAAGGAGTTGTATTTTGAACAGGATGGGATATGCAACTCTTTCCCAAAGCGTCCCTGGCAGACACACACACACCCGTAGCCCAGGGGAAGGCAAGGCACAAAGGCAAGCTTTTATTTTCCCGAAAGGAGTTGTATTTTGAACAGGATGGGATATGCAACTCTTTCCCAAAGCGTTCCTGGCAGACACACACACAAGGCAAGGCACAAAGGCAAGCTTTTATTTTCCCGAAAGGAGTTGTATTTTGAACAGGATGGGATATGCAACTCTTTCCCAAAGCGTTCCTGGCAGACACACACACAAGGCAAGGCACAAAGGGAACCTTTTCTTTCCCCAAAAGGAGTTGTATTTTGAACAGGATGGGATATGCAACTCTTTCCCAAAGCGTTCCTGGCAGACACACACACAAGGCCAGGCACAAAGGCAAGCTTTTATTTTCCCTAAAGGAGTTGTATTTTGAACAGGATGGGATATGCAACTCTTTCCCAAAGCGTTCCTGGCAGACACACACACAAGGCAAGGCACAAAGGGAACCTTTTCTTTCCCCAAAAGGAGTTGTATTTTGAACAGGATGGGATATGCAACTCTTTCCCAAAGCGTCCCTGGCAGACACACACACACACGTAGCCCAGGGGAAGGCAAGGCACAAAGGCAAGCTTTTATTTTCCCCGAAGGAGTTGTATTTTGAACAGGATGGGATATGCAACTCTTTCCCAAAGCGTTCCTGGCAGACACACACACAAGGCCAGGCACAAAGGCAAGCTTTTATTTTCCCTAAAGGAGTTGTATTTTGAACAGGATGGGATATGCAACTCTTTCCCAAAGCGTTCCTGGCAGACACACACACAAGGCAAGGCACAAAGGGAACCTTTTCTTTCCCCAAAAGGAGTTGTATTTTGAACAGGATGGGATATGCAACTCTTTCCCAAAGCGTTCCTGGCAGACACACACACAAGGCAAGGCACAAAGGGAACCTTTTATTTCCCCAAAAGGAGTTGTATTTTGAACAGGATGGGATATGCAACTCTTTCCCAAAGCGTTCCTGGCAGACACACACACAAGGCAAGGCACAAAGGGAACCTTTTCTTTCCCCAAAAGGAGTTGTATTTTGAACAGGATGGGATATGCAACTCTTTCCCAAAGCGTTCCTGGCAGACACACACACAAGGCCAGGCACAAAGGCAAGCTTTTATTTTCCCTAAAGGAGTTGTATTTTGAACAGGATGGGATATGCAACTCTTTCCCAAAGCGTTCCTGGCAGACACACACACAAGGCAAGGCACAAAGGGAACCTTTTCTTTCCCCGAAAGGAGTTGTATTTTGAACAGGATGGGATATGCAACTCTTTCCCAAAGCGTTCCTGGCAGACACACACACAAGGCAAGGCACAAAGGGAACCTTTTCTTTCCCCAAAAGGAGTTGTATTTTGAACAGGATGGGATATGCAACTCTTTCCCAAAGCGTTCCTGGCAGACACACACACAAGGCAAGGCACAAAGGGAACCTTTTCTTTCCCCAAAAGGAGTTGTATTTTGAACAGGATGGGATATGCAACTCTTTCCCAAAGCGTTCCTGGCAGACACACACACAAGGCAAGGCACAAAGGGAACCTTTTCTTTCCCCAAAAGGAGTTGTATTTTGAACAGGATGGGATATGCAACTCTTTCCCAAAGCGTTCCTGGCAGACACACACACAAGGCAAGGCACAAAGGGAACCTTTTCTTTCCCCGAAAGGAGTTGTATTTTGAACAGGATGGGATATGCAACTCTTTCCCAAAGCGTTCCTGGCAGACACACACACAAGGCAAGGCACAAAGGGAACCTTTTCTTTCCCCAAAAGGAGTTGTATTTTGAACAGGATGGGATATGCAACTCTTTCCCAAAGCGTTCCTGGCAGACACACACACAAGGCCAGGCACAAAGGCAAGCTTTTATTTTCCCTAAAGGAGTTGTATTTTGAACAGGATGGGATATGCAACTCTTTCCCAAAGCGTTCCTGGCAGACACACACACAAGGCAAGGCACAAAGGGAACCTTTTCTTTCCCCAAAAGGAGTTGTATTTTGAACAGGATGGGATATGGAACTCTTTCCCAAAGCGTTCCTGGCAGACACACACACAAGGCAAGGCACAAAGGGAACCTTTTCTTTCCCCAAAAGGAGTTGTATTTTGAACAGGATGGGATATGCAACTCTTTCCCAAAGCGTCCCTGGCAGACACACACACACCCGTAGCCCAGGGGAAGGCAAGGCACAAAGGCAAGCTTTTATTTTCCCCGAAGGAGTTGTATTTTGAACAGGAAAAACACCCACAGGACAGCCCTTTGCAAGTTTGCAACAACAAAAGAAATAGAAAGACCTAAGACCCACACCACCAAACTCAGCCACAGACCACCCCACCTTTTCTCCTCTCCTGGTCTTCACACAGCCATGCTGTGACGCAGCAATGTTTCCTGCCTGCCTGCACCAATCTACCCTTCCACCCTCTCCAAAAGTCCCAGTGCGACTGAGCCACGAGGCGTGTGCACGCTGTTTTCATTAAGCACGTCCTACCAGCCCCTCCCCCTGGTTAAACATGCTCTCTGATTGGCTACAAGGTGCAAACAACACACTAGATTGCCCCAGTGGACTTAAAAAAGTTTGGATGATTTGACAAAGCATTTTTTAAAAACGAAAAAAAAGGCGCCATTACGGGAAACGGCCAATCGCGGTTCGAAACCGCGATATCCAGGCGTGTGGACAGCCAAGATTCAATATTGCTTCAAAAAATCCGAAAATAACGAATCAATAACGGTAAACGGGGAAAACGAATTATTTGAGCAAGCCTAGTAATCAGGCCAAAGTAAAAGTATTGGTTTCTTAAAGCAGTTTATGCTCTTTATTGCTTGTTTGCTTTAGATCTCTTTGCAGATTCATTCGGTTTATTTATTTTATACAGTAGAGTCTCACTTATCCAACATAAACGGGCTGGCAGAACGTTGGATAAGCGAATATGTTGGATAATAAGGAGGGTTTAAGGAAAAGCCTATTAAATGTCAAATTACATTATGGTTTTACAAATTAAGCACCAAAACATCCTGTTTGAAATACAAAACCCCTGGAAGCTGGGAACACACTGATATACTGTAGATTAATCATCTCTAGAATCCCATATTGAGCAGAGCAATGGCAACACTGGGAAACAAAAATTTGCTAAATATTTGATATTGGTCAACTGTCTCCAGAATCTCACCTGGAGCTGGGTGGCTGTGTGTTGGGAGGAGGGCTTGGCTTGTGCCTTCCAGCCTGGCAGAACGGGGCTGGGCTGGAGAGCCTCTGAAGGGAGGAGGGGGTCTCTTGTGTTTCTAGGGTGCTATGCCTCTAATGATTCTTGCTTGGGTTAAAAGAGGAGGAGGAGGAGGAGATCAGAAGTGCAAGTTGCTGCAAGGCTGACAGGGGTAAAAGAGGGAGAAGATGGAGGAGGAGGAGGAGGAGGAGGAGGAGGAGGAAAAAGAAGAGTGCGTGGGGGAGAAAAAGGAAGGAGGGGGGATCTGGAGCAAAATGTGTGTGTGTGTGCAGGAGGAAAGAGGGGGTCCTCAGCCCACCCACCCAGGTAAGGAGATGCAGAAGGCAGCCAGCCCCCGCCCCACTCGCCAGCCCTGACTTGGCCTTGCCCTTTCCCAAGCCCGGGCCCGCTGCTTTGGCTTCTCTCCCTCCCCATTCTTTCCTTCCAATCACAAGCCATTGATTTGGAAACAAGGCCGGTTTGGAGACAGGAGGCTCTGCCTGCACCAAGAGAAAGAGGGAGGGAGAGCCATGCATTTCCTTTTTTCCCCTCCTCCCTCCCTCACATATAAATGGCCCCCCATGGGATGATTCACCCCCTTTCCCTCCCTTCCCTTCCGAGATGCGCTTTCCTCCTTCCAGTTTTTTCGAAAGGGAAAGAGCCACAGCTCTCACCTTGGATTGAGTAAAGAATGCAATGTTTCCAATTGGCCACTCGATGGCGTCGGATAATACGGAGTGTCGGATAAGCGGAAGTCGGATAAGTGAGACTCTACTGTAATTACAACATAACATTACTGCGTATTCAACTACTTTTTCTGTCAAATTTGTTGTACAACATGATGTTTTGGTGCTTAATTTGTAAAATCATAACCTAATTTGAAGTTTAATAGGCTTTTCCTTAATCCTTCCTTATTATCCAAGATATTCGCTTATCCAAGCTTCTGCCGGCCCGTTTAGCTTGGATAAGTGAGACTCTACTGTATTTATTTATTTACTACCTTTATTTATTACATTTATATCCCGCTCTTCTCACCCCAAAGGGAACTCAGAGCAGCTGTATGTACATACAATATATTATATTATTAGCATAGCAAAATATTAGCATTATATATTACTATATTGAACGATACCACTATACTGTAATATTATATGTAATATATAATATATAATTAATATTATTATATGGTATTATTATTAGTATTATATTGCATAACATTATAATATTTTTTATCAATATTATATGTATATACAATATATTATATTATTAAAACTGATATAAAAATATTATATTATAAAACTGAGGGCGGGGGCCAGGTAAAGGACCTTGGAGGGCTGCATCTGGCCCCTGGGCCTTAGTTTGGGGACCCCTGTGCCAAGACACCTAAGAATCGCTTTCACCAGGGTAAGATTCAAACAAATGGAATCCAGTGAGAGAGATGGCAGATTTAATCACATTCCACATGAAGAAAGACTATGTATCTGTGGCGCCCCTGAAGTCAAAAATCTGAACCACACTTTACACAGTTGCCATCTATATGAAAAAGAAAAGAAACAATACTTATGGCCTTTTATTTGTAGTGAAACAAGCTGGGTTATAGTGGCCAAAATTTCATTTTTGTTGGCCAATTATAACCCCACTCTGACAACAAAAGTGGCCCTTTATCTGTTTAAAGCTGCTAAAAGGAGATCGGAGTACAGAGATCAAATTGGGGTGCAGTGTATGGGAGACGATGATAGTTGATGAATATATTTATGGCTAAGTTACACTGGCACCAAGCTGACAAATTCCTGTATTTTTGTATTTTATTTTAAGTGAATTAGATGTATGTTGTATGTTGTGTTTGTACTCTCTGCTTTTTATAAGGCCAACTGGCTAATCAATAAAAATTGTTGTTATACTTCACATCTAACATTAAAACACAACACTAATGTAGACAAATCTAAAATACATTTAATTTTATCAAAATTTTATGCAGCCAACAAAGCCAGGGTGAAACACCATTTCAAGCAATATATATATATATATATCTTTTGGGGGAGGGCCTTGCCTGCAACACCATTGGCAAAACAGACCTCTTGCTTTCATCCCTCCATACAAATCTCTGTTGAGAATGCTAGCTGGGTTGAGATACATCTGAGTTAAAAAGCAGGGAGATGACTAGGCAGGGATACCATATAGTATTACACCGTGAATCCTAACCCAGCCATCCATTTACCAGGAAACACCTGCCATGATTGGTGGTGGTCTGTTGCCCTGTTGCTAGAGAAGCAGCTGACTAACATTCTCATTCATTCCTATGAGTGATCTCTGTTGCAACAGGTGGTAGGACTCCTTTCACAATCCTTCTCTTGCCAGTGATTGTTCATACAAGGGAAGGGTGGGACTGTCATCTGTTTCCTAAGTGACAGGGGACTAGATCTTGGTCAAATACAGGTTGTTTCCCAATACATGGAGATCATGAAACGTTCATGATCTCCATATAACCACTGTTAGGAATTACGTAGAGATTATGAATATGAAACAATAACAAACACATAACTAAGTTATAAATTCGTAATTGTCCAACAGTATTCTGGCCATTATTTGCATAGTGATTTGATAAAATGAAAAAGTGACATATTGGTCTGGATTTTATTGCCAGTCACAAGAGTAGTCCAACTGAATCAATGGGATTTATCTATGCAGGTTACCGCCTTTTTAGCTTAGAGAATCACCCCTCTAGATCGTCACCCATCCCATTTCAAGTTCTGCCTCCCCATCACACTCACACTTGGAAAAGTAAGAGCTGGTAATACATTCATCTTACATTCGCCATACATTCAGTATTACTTTTTTTAAATCAGGGAAAACTACAACATCTAAAAACTAAGAGATCCCTTGCCCTGCCCATAGACACTTACATTACAGGAGACAGACACCAGTTTAAAACCACTTATTTCCATTGGATATAATTGCCCTTCTCCAAACCTCATATGATAAAAGAGACTGTCGATGGGGGCAGGCAATGAAACAGGATGGAAACCTTTGATAGTTCCCATCTCATCTGCTTTTCAGCTGGAACCATGGGAGTAAAGCGTGATAGGAGGTAGGAGCTCTGAACACAACTGCTGGTCCATGTTGAGTTCCCCCCTTTCAAGACATTTCTACCTCTTTTCAATCCCAGACATAGTTTAATGTCATATGACAATCTCCGTACCTTTCCATGCTTGAAAAGAATCTGTAGTGTCCTACAACAGAGAAATTTCCCAATGGGATGAGGTAGATTGCAGGAGTTCCCTCCTTTCAGGACATTTCTGCCTCTTTTCAACTATCGACGTATGTATGACAGCCGGAAGTAGTTTAACTCATGTGATGAGTTCAGTGCTTCTCCATGCTTGAAAAGAGGCTGAAGTGTCCTACAACAGGAAAATTTCTCGGATGAGGTAGTATATGTTGATCTACTATTTAACTGTTGATTCAATGGATCCACACTAGTTGGGACTACTCAGTAGAATTCAGGCTATTATTTCCATCTATTCATGCATACTACAACTCATGGCTGAAAAATAAACAATGCACGACACAGGCATGTAGCCAGGAGGGGAGCTTGAGCGGCTTCAGCCCCCCCCCCCCCCCAAATTCTCAAGGTGGTCCACGAAAAAGCCTTACATTTATTATTTAAACTGTTAAGTTTATTCATATCATGATCTGATCACCATATATCCCATATGCATGGGGGTATTGGGATAACGATACAAAAGGTTTGCTAGGGTAGATCCCCCCACACCCAGACTCAGCCCCCCCCCGAACCAAAAATCCCAGCCCCTCCCAAATCAAAATCCTGGCTTTGGGCCTGGCAAGACAGTATGCTGCAGAAAATATTATAGTTGATATGAATACAAGAAAAGAAAGAGTGATATTAGAAACACTGCAAGAAGAGTACTGAAATTGTTAAAAGGCAGATTTAGCATTGTATTTGGCATGTGTCCCAAGAATAAATGTACGACTGGGGGCGGGGGGGGGGAACCACCCAGAAATTGCAGAATAACAAGAAAATAATCAAGGAAAAATAAAAGGCAAGGGCTAACCTGATAGATATGCAGTAGAGCTGGAACAATTACACTCTAAAATGAAGCTGCAAAACAGCAAATGAAATTGGATAGAAGAAGCAAGCTTTGTCCCAAGAATTCTCAATGGAAAATTGAAAAGGAAGTATAAGAAAAGCAGAGTACAGAAGTCAAAGAATAAATTATAAAAATATTTGAAATATATAACCCCATAATAGAAGGAAACTCATCAAACACGCCTTAAAATTGTATAATGATGTTAGCCATTATTAGACAATGTCCTTTGGTTTCTTAAAGGAACAAACAATATATTTTCATGTATATAAGGTAAAGCTGCTTGTGGAAAACAATATGGTAAATGTTTCTTTACATTTTCATTCCTATTTTATAGAATTTTAAATGAAACTGTCAATATCAAATGGATATACTATTGTAATCGTTTTCAACCAGCAAGTCATTTTCAATTTAGAGTGATGTTAAGGTAAACAATATTCTTGTTCAGAAGGGTTCTGCATTTGCCTTCTTCTGAGATTAAGAGAATATAATTCATGCTAAGCTACAATGGCTATGTGTTTCCCCCTTCCTTCCTTCCTTCCTTCCTTCCTTCCTTCCTTCCTTCCTTCCTTCCTTCCTTCCTTCCTTCCTCTGTTCTTCCTTTTTTGAGGGTAGACACTTACTAACTAAACTACTGATGCACTTCTACTGCTTTCATCAAAGTAAGACAACACTCTTGATACTGAAAACTTGTTACAGGTCTTTTTCCAGTAGCCTTACCCAGAGTGTATGTAAGATTGGAAAGAATATTTGGAAATCTCCCCTCATGGTCTAAAATATAATATTCAAATATTGGGAAATTCTTAAAATTTGAAACCTGGTTTGATTCAGGGCTTATTTTCCAAAGGATTTTCAGTTGAGGGTAATTGTATTAACATGGAAAACAGCATTTCCTATAAAGAAAAAAAACTGCTATCTACACAAATTTTTGCAGGCTACATTGAAATATAAAGCATCTTCTGTACACAAAACTGCATTTTCTGTGTATAACATTGCTAAAATTACTTATTCTTTCCTTTGGAATAAAACACGGCAGACATAGGTCTGATACCAGGGACAGCCAAAGGGGATGAATTCAATCATTTATCAGCACTCATTGTGCAGCTTGCCTTCACCTTGAATTTACCTACAGTTGTGATGCCTCCACCAATTGATGATCTGATATTTCCTTCAGAGCAGCAACAAATACCAACACCGACATTACGTTATCTGCAATTGACTAAAAATCCAGAGCTCATGATAGCCACTGTCCCAGCAGTCTCTAAGCACATTGATAACCTGTATCAAGAGGACCTCACCTCAGCTCACTGGGTAGTGAAGCAGTTTAAGCCTAACTCACTAGTCATTGATGTTACTCAGCCTTGTCACTCCAGGAAATCCCACTCCACCCCCCTGGATAGAGAAGGGAGGGAAATGGATGCAATGGGCAAGAAGGTTCATCTTTCTGTGGGACTCTTTACTTGCCTTGCTCATTACGGAGCCTATATGGAGGGGGGGGCATATTAACTCATTTATGGAACGGGATTGGTCTTTACTTGGATGCTCTACCAGCAGAGCAGCAGGGGCTGGCAAACGCTTTCCAATGGAAAGCCTTGTTTCTGGCAAAAATGCAAAAATAACTAACTAAGCATATAGCAGACTCAGCAGGGAAGCTGTTTGCATCTGCAACAGCTATACAGAGGCATGCTTGACTTCATGCCTCAACCCACTTGGAAGAGGGAAGGGCTGAGGCAGAAAACCTGCCCATGCACGATAACGGCCTTTTCAATTCAGAAACAGACGCGCAGCTGAAGCATACACAATATGTGTCAAGCTGTCCACAAGTTTGGGTGAATGATCTCGTCACCTGCACAAGGCACATACACTGTTCCAGCACTGGGGTGAACCCGATGTGGATCTGTTTGCAGCACCAGACAATTCCAAGTGCCCACATTACTGCATGGGTCTACCACAGAACCAGGGGCAAGGCTGTCTGGGACATGCATTTCATTTCAGCTGGTGTCATCTTCTCTATGCTTTCCTGCCGCTTCCCCTCTTGAATTGAGTGATAGCCAAAACACAAGTGGACAAAGCCTATAGCATATTACATGCCCCATGTGGCCCCGACAGTCATGGTTTACTCCATTGCTACATCTGTCCGGCAGCCAATTTGCTCCCCTTTGCAATAGGCGAGATCTTCTGACATCCAGGAGGGGCCATTTTCTCCACCCATATATACATAAGTTACACCTCACAGCATGACAAATCAGACCGGCCACACTGTCGCGACCGGTATGAGTTATCATAGATGTGGTACATAGGGCTTCCACCAAACTCTCCTATATCTGTAAATGGGAAAGGTTTATGACCTAGCACAACAAAATAGGGGCTGATCCCTTTACAACTTCAACATCTCTCATCTTGAATTTCTAAGTCTCTCTGTCAAATGTGGGCCTCATGCACTTGTCTCTAAAATGTTACCTTGTGACTATTTTCTGGTACAGAAGAAAGAAAGGTTTGCCATCCTGCTTTGGCAAGCCATAAATACAAATATTTCTCAGAGGCTACAAGAATCTGCACCCTTCTGTGATTCCATTGGCTTTGGCCTGGACCTTTGACCTAGTCCTGTGGCACTGACTAAGCCTCCTTTTGAACCTATAGCATCAGTGGACATGTCTTACATGTTCTGGAAGATGGTCTTCCTGGTTGCAATCATGTCAGCTCAAAGGGCTAGTGAGCTGTCTGCTTTATTAGTGGATGCACCATACCTCAGGTTCCACAAAGACAAACTAGTGCTTTGCACAGATATTGCATTTCTGCCCAAGGTGGTTTCCAAGTTCCATAGGATGTAATCTTACCTGCTTTCTTCCAGAACCCCTCTTTGCTTCTAGAATGTTCTCTCCACCTTCTGAATATGAGAAGGGCTCTTGCTTTTATGTACATAGAACAGGACAACTTAGGAAATCCCCCAGGTTATTCCTGAAGTGCAGGAAGGACGCCAGTGGCATTCCCATTTCTCTGCAATAACTGTCCTCTTGGATTGTTTCCACCATCTGCCATGTGTACCAATGCATGGGCCAAGAATTACCTCCACAGATTAAGGCCCATTCCACTAGGGTGGTAGAAGCAACCTAAACTGCTTTCTTGAAGGGTGTTCTGTTACAAGATATGTGCCGGTCATGTATGGTCAACTCCACTACAAAGTCAACATCATCTCCAAAAAAGACATGGCATTCAGCAGAGTGGTTATTTGCTCTTCAGTAGCATGACACTCACCAACCTCAGTGAGTAGCTAGCTAGTCTACCACATGTGTGATTTCACAGAGACCACAAAGAAGAAGGAAGGGTTGCTTACCTGTAACAGTGTTTCTTCGAGTGGTCATCTGTGAAATTTGCACATCCCCCCATCCTCCCTGCTATTGTCATGTCTTGGTTCTCTTGGCTGCTTCTTTGTGGCAAAGGAACTGAAGTTACAGCCCCTCCCATTGTCTATATGCCTCCTGAGGGATGTGGGCAGGGCTATAGCCAGAGCGTAAAAACTTTCTAGAAGATTCTGACCTACTGTGCATGAGCAGGTACTACCACATGTGTCAATTTCCCAGATAACTACTTGAAGAAATGCGGTAACAGGAAAGCAACCCTTCCTCCTATGTGCAAAACCAGACACTGTGCTTGCAAAAAAGCATAGCAAACATAGCTTGAAATTATGTAGCAAAACATCATTCTTTCTTATACTTCATATAAACACTTTTTCTATAGTTTACCCTCTCAGGGACTGCTGATATTTATGTGAAGACCATAAACATTGTTCTTTTATCATGTTAATAACTAATCTTGAAGAACTACATTTTGTGAAAGCTTTAATATCTGAAAACACAAAAACCTATCTCCATTTTGATAACTCAAAAGGAGGGGCATGAATAGACCAAAAAATTTAGTTATTGAAAGTGAGGACAGGCAACAATGATCAGGGAGTTTCTTTGTCTCTGTTCATGTTGTGAAAGCCTAGTTTGCTTGCATAATTCAGACAGAAAAATATATAAGTACTATATGTTCTCGCAGGTAAAATGAAACAGAAACACACACTAATAAGATCTTTGAAGTAGATCTGACTAGTGTGAAGCACTGTGAATATCCTGGGAAAATTTCACATCCATGGAAAATTGATAAAATTAAAGAACCCAAACAGTATAATTGGCAGAAAAATAGAGTAATGAAAATATATGAACTGAATTTCTCAGAATTGCACCAGTATATTTATTTCATTAAAGGTTCAGCTATAAGGGTCTTAAATTTATTTTCTATTCCTATATGAAAATCTATACATATTTTAGTACACACGCATTTGCTTACAATTTTTCTCAATGTATGCATTTTAGTATTGTCTAGAGTATGTTTTTGAACATTTTTCAGACATATACATTTTGGAGGTAGGCATCAATGCATATAAAGGTTAAGGTAAAGATTTCCCCTTGACATTAAATCTAGTGGTGCTCATCTCAATTTCTAAGCTGAAGAGCCAATGTTATCTGAAGACACCTCCTAGGTCATGTGGCTGGCATGACTGCATGAAGCGCCATTACCTTCCCGCCAAAGTGGTACCTATTGATCTCACATTTGCATGTTTTTGAACTGCTAGGTTGGCAGAAGCTGGGGCTAACAATGGGAACTCAACCCATCCATGGCCCCCATCAATGCATATACAATTAAAAAAAAGAAGAAAAGAACAATTATATATTTTAAGATGGGGATTGGAAAGACTATTGTTGTAAGCCATCTTTGTTCTCATGCTAGGGATAAAGTGGGATATCACATATCATGTAAATAAATAATATATATCCACATTTTCATTAACAGTCTCACAGACCATAGAGTGGATACATTTATTTTTAAATATCCTGATAAATACATATTTCTTCCCCATCTCTATTTTTCTGAAGCTTATTTATGACTAGGTATTTTTCTGTCATATAAAATAACTCAACAAGAGGTTCACTTTTGTTTAAAACAGTACAATATACAGCAATACTGTGCTTCAAAAGCAATGTATCAAATAGACAGAGCAAATTTTGTTGAGTTTAAGATATAAATGATGTCTCTTCTCCCTGATCTTCCCACACCTGAGTGATTACAGGCCGGGTGCCTACAGTATCAACAAGGTACTTAGGTACTTATTTGATTCTTGCTTGAAGGCCAAGGTGTTCTGCAAAAAGCAAAAAACTTCCACCGAGAAACTATGCAGCGGCTGCTTTGAACTGGGAGAGACAGGAGCTGATGCAGAAGTATTGTGTAAAATGCTGTCTTAGCTTAGACTATTTGTACAGAAAACATCAGTGACACTCTTTGAAAAAGCCCTCTTTGAAGAAATAATGGTTTCTCTTTACAAATACAGGTTGAGCATCCCTTAGCTGGAATTTCAAAATACTCCAAAAACCAAATGGGTGTCCACATAGATGACCAAGATACTTACACTTTAGCTTTCTGATGGTTCAGTGGAAACAAACTTGATTTAATATAACTAAATTATTTAAAATATTGTATAAAATTACCTTCAGGCTATGTGTGTAAGACATCTCATTATGTCCATATATGCAAATACCAAATATTACAAAATCCAAAAATAAAAAGACAACCCAAAACACTTCTCTTTCCAAGCATTTTGCATAATGGGTATTCAATTTATTTAGATAGTAACAAAAGGGAATATCATGAGTACCAACTGGATTTCTGAAGAATTTGAAAAACTAATCTAGTATCTTTAAAAGTTAATTGATATTCCCTCTTTCTCTTTAAAAGAATATTCTTATTCCATCTGAAAATGTAGTGCTTATAAGAAAGTCAATTTCCCATTTTAAATTGGAGGAATACTATAATTCAGATTGTGAATCACTAGATTATCCAGTATCTATCTAGCCCAGATTTTCAGACAGAACAACAACAAAGAGAGAGGAAGAGGAATACCCTGAGGGAGTTTTGTGGCATTTCTATGACAATTTAATTTCATTGTAAGCTGAGTGAGAGGGGAGAATACATCTAATTAATTAGGAAACCCTCTCCTTCCTTGAAAGAATAAAAAAGGGCATTCATTGAAAAGAAACACAATCTACATTAAAGGTTAGCCTACCTTTAGCCATAACACAAGGCATTTGCTCTTCCCTCTTGTTCCCAGTTAATATCTCCCCAGAAACACCCATAGCATTGATAATGATATGGCCTCCATCAACTCTTTCCACTACATTACTTCCCATCCTATAATGGGTATTATATTCATAATGATCTAAATGCCAAGTAGAAAGAGTTCCATTACTACATAGGATGTTTAAAGTGCCCAGCTCTTTTAAACACATACACATATCCCAAGAGATCTGAGAGAATAAATAGAAAAAAATAGGCAAGAAAATTGTTACATCTTCATCAATCAAGTTCTATTCAGTGGCAAGAAATGCTTTTTCTTTAGATTTTGGGGTAGGAACACATCTTACAGAAAGAAATATAAAGCAGAGTGACATTTCATGAAGCAATTTTAGTTCTGAATGGTTTTAAGGTTATTTTCTTAAAACAACTCACTGGAACACATCATTATTAATCAGTAGTTTAGGAAACGAAGGCTGAAGGATTAATTACATATCCAAGAGCAAACTAGGGTATTATGAGGTTGAGATGCAGCTGCCCCCTTATTAAATTCAGACACTGGGGCCATCCATTTAAAAGACAAGGGGGCAGGAACAGATAAATAATGTACATTGATCGTCAAACACAATGATCAGCTATTTTTCAGTAATAATAATAATAATAATAATAATAATAACAATAATAATAATAAGTTTATTTGTATCCCGCCTCCATCTCCCCCGAAGGGGACTCGGGGCGGCTTACAACAGAATCAAAATACAAACAATGATAAAATATAAAACATCAGGACAAAAACAAAAACCAATAAAAATATACACAATAAGTTAAAAAACACAACGCAGAATTAAAACATCAGGTTAAAAACAATGAGGTTGCAATAGTGGATAAGCAAAGTGTACGGTGCACATTATGGGTAACAAATTCATAAATAGATAAAGTGCATTAGAATCATTTAAGGTCACATTAGGTACGGTAGGGAGGAGTCCTGAGTAATATCAATCAATCAGGAATCGGGAAGAGCGACCAGTGCAAAAGGTCGAGGAGCATAATAATTGTGATGGAAAAAAGATGATTTTAACCAAAGGCCTGAGTGAAAAGCCAAGTTTTCAGACTCTTCCGAAATGCAAAACCACTCTAATTTTGAAAACTTCATCAAGGTCTATAGCTATAATGTATTCCTATTGAAGCCTCCCAAATGGGCATAGTGGGAACAAGATGATATCAGGTTTCCCCGGGTATCATCCTGTAACTAGTATGCTTGCTTGTGTGTGTATAAATAAATTTTCAGTGTTCTAGCATGCTTGCAGGGTGTCTGCCGGAGCCCATCAAACAATGTAGGGCTATTTCTGGAAGGGCTCCGTGCTTCCAGCAGCCTGTAAACATGCTAGGACTCTGAAAAGATAACAGGAGGGGCTTCCCGTGTTCTCATTGAGCAGAATGGGGTGAGCACGGAGGGAAGCTGGGTGGTCACACTTCCCCCCATGGGATGGGTAAGTGGTGATGCTGGCAATGTGGGGTGTGGGGCGACGGTTTCCCCCCACTGTCTGCCAGGAATCCTGTTAGGAACCAGCAGAGCTTTGCATGTGGTAGCGAATCTTCCCTTTTTTAACCCCTTCCTGCACAACAACCCATTTCATTTAGAAATGATTTGAATCTGTGGAAGAAAACTCTGAATTACAAGGACAAATAAAATACAGGGAGCAAAATTTGCCTGGTCAAGATTATCCCAGCCTCTGAGATTTCATGATCAAAAACTGAGATCTACTGATGACCCCTTGTGATGTCACTTGAGATTGATCATGGGGATGTTATAAAAGGATGCCCTGGGGATGACATAAAGTATAGTCATAGCCATGAATTACACAAGCACAAAATAAGTAATTCAAATAAAAGTATCTAGTGTAACAAATGAAAGAAATTTTTCACAGCAGTGGTCTTGGCCCTGAGATTTCTTTCTCTTTCATTGAGAACCAAAAGAGAACATCTAGACCCTGAGACAATGGACTAGCCTTGAGATTGGGTAACCCCATGGGGATCTTAATCTATAAAATACTGTGAATAACAGCTATTTAAAAGGATATTGCTGACATAACAATGTCAATGTCAACACTCATTGAACAGCAATCCATCAAGATTGGATGTATAATAAATGAATGACATTTCTTCAAACCCAAATCAAAGAGAAACTTGTTCCAAGCTGCCTTTGCTTTAATGATACGAGAACCTTTATCTTAGTATCTTAATTTCAGACATGTCGGAGATAAAACTTGATTGTGTAATAAATTATTTTGCTATGAACTCATATCTGACAAAGAGACAGATTTCTCCTGGCAGGAGGTTCAGCTAACACTATTCATAAATTGAAGGAGGGTTCAGGACTGGATGAGCTCTTTGAAATAGTAAGAGGAATTAGTTCTTCCTTGTTATCAGCATTTATATATAGCAAACACAAAAGATCAAAAAGGTAAAACTTTAATAAAGAGATATTGCAGATGAATGCCAATAGAGTTGTACTTGTCACAAGGGGAGAACTGATGATAAGAACAAGGCTACCATACTGTTTACAGCATATCAAACCATCCACCAAAATTAATAAATTATGTAATCTCTATGGAGAACATGAAAGCCCAAATCAAAATTGGAATGAAAACCAATGGAGGCAGAAACAATGATGAAGAGTGCTAATCCATGTAAATCTGTAGTTCTTCTGGTGCCATAATTCTTTTTGTTATTTTTTCCTCAACATACTAATATGACTTCTCTTTGAAACTGATACTAATGGCAGACACAATCTAAATAAGAGCTTTCCAAACTTTTCATGTTGGTGGAATACTTTTTAGACATGCATCCTTTCACGACATGATAATTCTGTTTTACCAGCAAACCAGGAGTTAAAACAACCCATTTTCATACATTATATATTTAATATTTTATTATAAAATATGTATATGTATGAAAATATTACAAATAGTGTAGGAAACAAAGGCTGAAGGATATTACGTATCCAAGAAGAAATATATGTATAAGATATATACATTTCATATAATATTACTGTCTAAATTATGTTTGCAATTTTTGTCTTTTACACTTCTTATGTACTACAGTTGATTCTTGTATAGTTTCCTCTATAGCCACTCTGTGTGGTTCATCACAAATGTAATTTTCAACAGATTTTATTTTCTTAATTAGAGACTTATCAATTTTCATGATACTTACTGCAATTCAGTCAACAAATTGTGTAAATTATAAAAGTTATAACAGTATCTACACTTGAACAGCACAAGCAGTCCAGTTCTGTAGTAATTAAACCACTGTGCTTTGGGACTGCTGTTTGGGCCATTGCCTTTGGGGGTGAGGCAGAGAGCTGAAGACAAATAGGAGGAAGGTGTTGGGCCTCAGGCTTAGACTTGGTGGCACCTGAGTGGCTGCCTCTGCTTTTGCTTTTACTGCTGGCTCTTCTTCCTCCTCCTCTTCTTCCAAGGATGTCTGAAATGCTTGCTCCAAGGGACTACCAGGTAGCATTTGTTTGTAGAGACAGGGGAGGGGAGCATTTTTAATGTGACACACTAGTAGGCTACAGGTGCCGCACTAGTGTGTCCCGACACATAGTTTGGAAAGCTCTGCTCTAAATATATCAAGAAAACCTGCAGGTTAAAACAATGCCATACATCAGTGCCAAATCCCCAAGATTGATTGCAAGCATGTAGATGCCTCCACATTGAAAAGGAGTGGAAAAGGTTAAAAGAAGCATATAATTTGCATGACTAATGGGGAAGAAAAGGGAAACTAAATGTTTCTTCCAAAGTCTTGGCACATGTAAATGCGTATGTCCCGAAAGCATATTAGTTAGCATAATGCCTTCATGCCAAAATATCTTTACTATGCTGCTTCTCAGGGTTCCTCAACACTTGTAAAACGTGATTTTGAATGTTTTCTTAACATATTCAAATATTATTACCATCTCCAATTAACCCAGGACACTTCACAGTCCCCTTGATTGTTGTCATTTATTATTATTATTTACAGCATTTATATTCTGCCCTTCTCACCCCGAAGGGGACTCAGGGCGGATCACATTGCACACATAAAGGCAAACATTCAATGCCATGACACAGAACAGAGACCGAGACAAGACGCAGGCCTCGAACTCATGACCTCTTGGTCAGAGTGATTTGTTGATTTGTTGCAGCTGGCTTGCTTTCCAGACTGCACCACAGCCCGGTTTCTATTCCTCTGTTTCTACTTTTTCATAATTCTATATATATACAGTTGTAACATATTTGACTTACCTGAGGAAAAGTTGGTATGTGGTCTATTTTGAAGGGTTGGTTTGTGAGCAGCCATTTTATAAGAAAAACAGGAAGTTAGGAAGACATTTTGTGGCTCATTTCTAACAGAAGCCAGGGGGAGAAGCTAGATAGCAGCTATTTGTATGGAGCGGCCTGATTGGCCGGATGCAAATGAGCAGGTGCTGAGGCACAAGAGAGGGGCGGAAAACGTCAGTTAGTTCAGTTATTCCTGAACATTCTAGGCAGTTGGAGTTGAGTTGGGACAGCTAAGGAGATAGCTTGTTCCCTGGAGTTCAGTCAGAGAGTTAGCTGGGACAGCTAACAGTGACAACTGGATAGCTAAAAGCTAAAAGAGCACAGGGAGTCCTAGTTTAGGCTTAAAAGGGCTGTTTAGTCAGGATTTTAGAATCTAGTTTAAGTTTTAAAAGTCAGTTTTTGAAAGCAATTGTATTAAAAACTTTTGGGAGGGAAAGGCCAAAGAATCTCATAAAGGAAAGTCACACAGAAATGTTTTAAAATAATAACCTCTTAAGAAAGCATTCAAAAGCCATTTGTAATCCATCAAGCATTTTGTACCATATTTATGTTCCTGAAAACCATCAAGCTGCTGTACCTCAAAAAGTCAAATAAACAAATAGTTCTTGTTTCATCATATATAAAGTCTCACTCTCATCTCTAAACCTCAAAGAAATAAAGCTAGGCTCCTGAACTCAAAAGGTGCCAGCAGAAATAGACTCTCCCCTCAGTGCCTCGCATGAACACACACACTCACATAAGTGTTAATTATGACAGTGGCTGGGATCTTGGAATAAAGATTGCCCCCTGCCTGAGTGGGATTTGCCATTGCAACAGTGAACTATTTAGTTTACATTACCTGAAAGGATAGATCACGATGCTGGGGAAAATGGAAGGGAAAAGGAAGAGAGGCTGACCAAGGGCGAGATGGATGGACGGTATCCTTGAAGTGACTGGCTTGACCTTGAAGGAACTGGGGGCAGTAACAGCCGACAGGGAGCTCTGGTGTGGACTGGTCCATGAGGTCACGAAGAGTTGGAAACGACTAAACGACTGAACAGCAGCAGCAGAAAGGATAGAAATATAATGAAACTGAGAAAATGTAACAAGAATAAGGCACCAGATCAGGTAACAAAATGCGTTCTAAAAGCACTTCATTATTCTTCTGTCCACTACTTTGTTTTATGAAGACTAGAAATGTAAATAGGTGTCATACTCCAGCCACCTTTGGCTTCTGAACCTGATCCAGAAATGAACTTTGACCAGGATGAAGCTTATTCTGACCTTTTGCCCAGTTCTCCCAGCTCCTTTCAGTTACAGCTGCCGGCTGTTGATAGTTCAAATGCTTCCTTAAGTGGGAGAGATACTGGAGATGTTACTCCCCTGGGCGAACCAGATGTCCAGAGTTCCCCAGAGAATGTGCCCTTCAACCGAAAGGAGTTTTTGCATCGCCAGAGATCAGAAAAACAATGGCTTAGAAGGAGTAACCGCTTGGCATCTCGAGGGGATTGTGGATAAGAAGATTCCCTTGGGAACCTTTGGGGAGTTTGGTCTCCCTTCGTTGGGATCTGATCTTTGTTCCATAAAAGTGCCTTGCACTGCAGACAATTTGTGGTGTCAACGTAGCGTTTTCCTGAGAACACTTCACCGACTCCAGTTCCCTGATTTCACCAAACCAAGCCTCCTGTTTCTGGCGGCTAAGCCGAGCCGCAACTCCCAATTTAAACCAGAGTAAATTCACTTCCTTGCCTTGTTCCTGAATCAAGTTTGATCTTAACTTCGTCTTGTTCCTGCTTTGATATCCACAATCTCCTAGTGACTGGGGACCTTGTTATTCAGCCTTCCTCCCTTGTTGTTCCCCGCACAAACTTCCCAACAGTTTGAGCATGTTTCGGTTTTGGACTTTGGACAATAATACTGGACATTTTTCTTCATCTTTTTGGACTTATTCATACCTTTCCACAAAGAACTATTTCCCACTCATCCCTTCTGCTTATGCATTCATGAATTTATATTTGCTTTAATAAAGATATTATATGATTATTGGTCTCTGTCTAGTTTCCAGTGTTCCACCTTGGGGTGCAACAGTAGGTGAAACTCAAGAAATAATCTGACCCATTAAAATGAGAAGAACCATTAAAACCTAGGCAGCATTCCTATTTAGTACCAGAGCAGCTGGAGAAATCATTACCAACCAGTTGGTAGCAGACACTTATGCCAATAGAGAACTCACAATATGTAGGCGTTTCACTACTGTAACTTGCCAGGGAAATCCTCACTTCCTCAGATATGTGGGCCTTTAAACAGTCTGACATTTTGCAAATTGGCAGACTCTCACAACTCCTGTTGCTTGGTGCTTCTAATGGCCCAAGCATACTGAATGCGAGCATGTGCTGAATATTGGTTTGAGGTAGACCTATGATTAGCAAAGGAAATAGGAGTGTGCACAGAGGAACACTGAGTCTCAAGGTTAAGCTCCTACCATCATGAGCAGACTACCTGCAACACTGAGACCTAAGGCCTGTGTCAGCACACCCACTGTTCTCACTATAATTTTGTGGCTCCAACTGTTGATGGTAGGAGAACCTGAAAGTCTTACTTTTTGGACTCTGAGTCCTATAATACTTCACCCATGACAAGATGCTATCTGGGAGGATTCTGGATTTTGTTGCCCTAAACATAAAACTTTCTAGCACTGGGCAGGACCAGTTTAACACTGGCAAAACACATGTTGATCTGCTCAGCACTGCCTTACATAGGCATTCTATGTTCATGCACTAGAAGGGATCTTGTAGAATCTTAGAGATTAAGCAAGAGAATAAAGTCAGTAGTATAAGTTCACTATAAGTACACTGAGTCTCTTTTCTCAGATTCTACCTACATGGGAAGTCTACTAAATGACAATGAAGCACAGCTGCATCCCAACACCTGAAAATATGCCCATATTCAATTTTCCTTAATTGTTAGCATTAAATCTGTCATTTTGAAGAGATGTGCCAACTTAATACTGATATGATCCTTCCTACCTATTGTTTTGGGGCAAAAATTGCAAGATCGACATTTTAAACATCCATCATCCAAGCATTGATATGGTCACTAAGAAAGAAGGCTCCAATTTAACAACCATGGCTTATTTCTTTTTCGTCACTACCCATCACAACAATTATGATGTGGTTGGTTCTATTTTGTAGCAAAAAAAGGCAGAGGGAAGCAATGCACAGGAATTAAAGGATTCAACATTTTTGTAGCAACAAATAATATCTACATTCTACATTGGTTTTGCTATATACACTTTAGTTGTTAGCAAGTTCTTTTACTACAGATTTTAAAATACTGTTAATAGCTAGTGGAAAAAATACAGGACAGCTAGAGAATACTTTTTTAATAGAACACAATATAGTTAAACAAATTGTTTTTGATCTACAGCATTTTACTGTGGGCTATAGAATCAGAGCAGTATTATTTTAGCAAAGAAAGCAAAGCCTTATTTACACAAACCTATGAAAGTGTCACAAAGTAAGTATTCTTTTATGATCACTAGCACAATGAATGCAAACTCCTATTGTGCTATATTAGACACTGTAAAATGCTGCAGTGATATGCAGAACATTGTAACCATACTAAGTGCTTAACATGGTAGCTTATTAATAATACATTACTTTAAAACAAATATTTCTTACTGCTGTAGTTTCCTTTTAAAACCTCCTGCTAAGGTATGTTCAACATAAGATAAAACAAAAATGAAGAATATGACAAGCATACGTCATACTCAATTATGAAGATACAAATCACCATCCTCCCTCATTCTCTCTGGTTGAGGGGGCACATTTTCTTCAAAGTACTGTTCCGTCTTTTCTCTGAACTGATAAAACATGTGTGAATAGTTGAGTGGTTTGCTTTGAGGCAAGTTATGTTGTCCACACTCTGCTTGAAGTGCAGAACTGTGCCAGTGTTTCAGTGAGATGCTGGAGCATTCCTTGGCCATGTCTGATCTGGCCATGGTGGTCCATGCCTTAGTTACCTCTAGACTGGACTATTGCAATGCACTCTACGCAGGGCTGCCCTTGAAGACAGCCCGGAAACTCCAACTAGTCCAATGTTCGGCAGCCTTGCTTCTAACTGGAGCTAATTATAGGGAACGTTCAACCCTCCTGCTTAAGGAGCTCCACTGGTTGCTGTTCACCTTCCGGACCCAATTCAAGGTACAGGTGATCACCTACAAAGCCTTGAACAGTTTGGGACCCTCCTACCTTAGTGATTGCCTTTCCCCCTACGAACCTGCACAATCTCTTCATTCATCGGGGGAGGCCCTTCTCTCGCTCCCACCTCCGTCACAAGCTTGGTTGGTGGGGACGAGAGAGAGGGCCTTCTCCGTGGTGGCCCCCGGCTCTGGAACTCGCTCCCCAGGGAAATCAGGAAAAACCCCACCCGGTAGCATTCAGAAAGAGCTTGAAAACCTGGCTCTTTACTCAGGCCTTTAGATAAAGATTGCTCATCCCCATAGCAATCTGTATCTGTGACCATTCTTGTACCGGTTTGCACTTTTTACCTATGTCAACTTGATATAGACACAGGGTCTATTCCCATCCCAATTTGCACTTCCAAGAATTTGCAGCACTTTATCAGTCACCTCGTGTTTACAATATTTATATGGTGCACCTTACCCAGTCTACTTTTACAACCTCTCTGTTTTAATCCATGTTTTTGTTAGTTTTTGTCATTTGTTTTTATTGGGTAATGTTTAAATTTTTATAATTGTGCATGTTTTTTGTCTATTGTTGTGTTTTATATTGCTTTTGTTTTTATTCGGGATCGGCCCCATGTAAGCCGCCCTGAGTCCCCTTTGGGGAGATAGAGGCGGGGTATAAAAATAAAGTTGTTGTTATTATTATTATTATTATTATTATTATTATTATTATTATTATTATTATTATTGGCTTTGCTTAAAGCAGAGCTAAATGATTAATCACAGTTTACCCCCACATTAAGGATTGAATGCCACTGAATGTTGTTTGGACATTCAGGAATAACTTCTGATCCACTTCGAGTTTTAAAACTAGTGTAGGCAAGCCATGGGCTTCCAGAATACCTAATCATTAACTACACTGGTTAGGATTTCTGGGAGATAAATCCAATGGAAAATCAAAGATAAGAAATACAATGTTATCAAACTAGGCAAGTATGAGTAGAACCAGCCAATAATAGCTCATGAAATGCTGTGAGGTAGGGAGCCTGAGAGAAAGGATTTAACCTTGAGATTTGTCTGTAAAAGCATTAGTTAGGATGGTCAAAAAAAGAATGGGAACCAATTAGTAGAATTGAATGGAAGATGTCTGAAATGTTCTGGGAGACTGCAGAAGCAGTTCAAGAAAGAGTGTTATTTTATTTAAAACCAAGTTGCTACCATGTACTGTGTATAGCACCAATGTAACATGGAGTCTTCATGGTTTCAATTTTCTACACTCCTGAATGGATTTAATAACTTGCAAGGAAGACTCATCTCACTATATCACAATAAACCCAATAACTAATATAGCAACATGTCCAGAATAGAGGCCTTTTCAATGCAGAGAAGAGCTCTTAGGGACAAAAGGGAAAGGGGAGTGACAGGAGCTTGGAATTGTAGGGCCAACAGGAAAGAAATTATGTTACACTAGAAAAGAATTCTAGGTACCTAACCTTTCCAAACTACAACTCCACAGATTTGGTATGACAAAACCACGGATGTATCACACACCTTGCAATCAATATCACCGTTTTGGATTCATAACCTAGAATCACAGAGCTGGAAGAGACCATAAAAGTAATCTAGCCCAATACCCTACCTGTTGTAGATGGCCTGTATTCCATCAAGAGATGGAATTGGAAACAGATGATGCTGCGGATTTTGCATACCTTTCTGCCCTGGACCGAGGCACCATGGCCTTGCAGCTGCCTGATATGGTTGTTTCAGAAGAACCTCTAATTGGCAAACATTCCGAAGTCTCCTCATTGTTACCCACACCAGATGGTGTTGACCTGGGTGAAAATGAGACTTTTATTCGGAAGGAATTTGTTACAAAAGATAGAAGCAGGAAAGAGGGAGTGAGACGGGGCCGAAGATTAGCTCTCAAGTCGGATGGCTAACTTTCCCATGGGAAGTTTTTGTGGGTCCTGTACTCCTTAATTTTACAGACTTGGGATTCCTTAAAAGTGCCCCTCACTGTATTCTCATTGCGGTGTCAACTTTGCCTTTCCTCAGAAGAGGTTCCAGTTTCCAGCTCCTTGCCTTGTCTCCTGACTACGTGCCAAGTTCCCAGTTCCAGGCTAGCCGTGCCGAGCTGCGACTCTCGAGTAGACCTCTCCTTTGCACCAAGTTTCCTTGTTCCTGAATCGAGATTGACTCTGCCTTGTTTACCTTGCTTTCTTGCTCCTGCTACGAGACTGTTCGAGTGGATTTAAAGTTTGCAGATTTGCAGCGCTGTGTTCCTGCTAATGTTTCATGGACAAACTTTGATTTCTTGGAGGAAGCTGTCAAGTTTTCACTTGTGGATTACAATTTAGACATTGCTGAACTCTTTCTGAACTGCAATTGACTATATATTAAGGACTATTTCTTACTCTGACTTTCCACCTTAAATGTGTGTGTGTGTGTGTGTGTGTGTGTGTGTATATATATATATATATATATCTCTTCAATAAACGGCTTGTGTGTTATATTGGCTCCAGTCTGTTTTTCGAGTGCTCACGCTGCCTTGGGGTGCAACACTGCCATGCAGGAACACTCAACTTTCAAAGGAGCTTCCAACTCTCAAAACAGGTTCTGTCTAGTAAAGTATGTTTAGCGAGTCAGGGCAGGAAACTGACAAATGATCTTATCACAAAGGCCAGGCTTTATCCCGTTTCGCTAAAGATAAGAAAGGCAGTGGGGTGAATTCGGCAACATAAGAAGCATTGCCTGAGTGGCGAGGATCTGTGTTGGCTCCATTGGAGCCAGCTCAATATGGGCAGGCTGCCATGGTGGGAGGGAAGCATCATACTACACTTTCACTCCACTTATGAGTGGGGCCAGCAACATCATGAGATGGGCAGCAGGCTCATCCATCTCTGGACTGGCAGATAAGTGTCTTAGGATGCTTCTCAAGCCCTGTCTGATGAGGTGGCCATGTGTAGTTAAGTAGGCAATGTAGAATATCAACCAATGTAAGTTTTTAGTATAAATATTTTCCAAGTAATATAATACATTAGTTAGATGTGCTTGAAGAAGTATGCATGTCTAAACACGCAGAGAGAGAAATGAACGTAAATTTTCAAGAAATAACTAATGATCAATATTTTCCAAAAGCATGCTCATGCCATAACTTTTGGTCTGCATTGGAAAACATGCACACTGGAAGACAAGCATTATGGTTGTTTGCAAATTTAGTGACCAAGTGAAGAAACCTAAAAGCTCTTTTGGCAAAGGCTAAGTAGTCTATAAATCTATTACATAGCTTTGGAGAAACTTTATGTATCTATTATCTGCTTGGTATGATAATTTAATCCTTTTAAGGCAACCCCCCTTTTGTCATATTGGCCTATTGACAGAATCATCTTTCTTAAATGGATGTTTAATGAACCTGAATTTAAGAGTAGGAAGGCTTTTAGAATAGCATTAAATATTTAAACTGGTTGTGAAAATACTTAGCAAAAAGCTTCCTAGACATATAGATTTTTCTTTCTTTTTCTAATGTTTTCAAAAGAGAGTTATTAAAACCAAAATACATGTAAGAGCTCTATTGGGCCATATCTTCTGTTTTCTTATTCAGTCAGTAAAAGGTCATATTGGAACTGGCCAAAGTGAGGCATAGCAGATGGGGGCTTGTAGGATGCCTATGAGATATTCAAGGAAAGGCAATTAAAGGAAAAAACAAAAACCACTTTCATGTCAGGTTGTAATGAGATGCTCTATGAAAACAAAACTATGATGACTTGAAATATACAGTAGAGTCTCACTTATCCAACACTCGCTTATCCAACGTGCTGGATTATCCAACGCATTTTTGTAGTCAATGTTTTCAATATATCATGATATTTTGGTGCTAAATTCATAAATATAGTAATTACAACATAACCTTACTGCGTACTGAACTACTTTTTCTATCAAATTTGTTGTATAACATGATGTTTTGGTGCTTAATTTGTAAAATCATAACCTAATTTGATGTTTAGTAGGCTTTTCCTTAATCTCTCCTTATTATCCAAGATATTCGCTTATCCAATGTTCTGCCGGCCCGTATACGTTGGATAAATGAGACTCTACTGTACAAAAATGGGATATAGAAATAGGGAGAAATTCATACCGAACATGGAGATACAGTTCAGTAGGTTCAATATAAGTCAGAGACAGATAGTGATGTGTACAAACATCCTTTGGACAATCTGAACCTGGAAAAATAGTGCACTTCATACTTTCGTATATGTGAAATACATTTGGCTTGCACAAGCAAATAATTATGTGGTAGCATCATTAAAAGTAACTGCACATTGAGTCTACTCTGTGCAGCAGGCTGATCCATTCTCCAGAGTCAGCTCTTCCCAAACTATCTAAGGACCTCTTCATACAGGGCTAAAACAGTCCTGTTTTGCTGCTTTTGGCCAGGCAAAACTGCCAAGCATCATCAGACAACACTTAGCAGGCCCCACCTATATTCCTGCCAAAATGGAGGGGAAGTACTAGAAGGCACTTCCTCCACCATCACAGGGAGGAAAGTGTGTTTTGGGTAGCTCCAATGGAGCTACCTGCACTTTCCTCCCCTTTTCTCTGTATGATGGGGGAAAGGGTGGTGGGTAACGTGTGTTGCCACACATTTATTTATTTACTTATTTATTTATTACATCACTTCTACCCCCGCCCTTCTCACCCATCAGGGGACTCAGGGCGGCTTACAATATAAACATACACATCAAAAAACAGTTTACATCAAATTTAAAAGTCCATCAAGATTAAAAAATACAATAAAATTAAGAATATACATCAAAATATACATAATTATACATTTAAATATACATTTAAGGTGCCCTTTGACACCCTTTCTCCCATCTGAAGAAGAAAGAGACAGGGTGCCAAATGTATGATGGGGGAAGAAGGGAGGGTACATGAGGTAGCACAAGCCAACCATGCACCTTCCCTTTTTCCAGTGACTGTGAAGAGGTCATAAGCTACCTTACTGCACAACTTAAAATAAAGCTCCTGACAACCTAGACAATTGCTGGGAGATGGAAGATGCTGCTTTCTTCTATACCAATATGTTGTCAGAATGCAAAGAAGAATCTATGGTAGATGTGGATTGAGGTTTTCATGCTGAAGGTAGACATTTGTAGCAGGCTATTTGTCCATCTTGCCTGGTGCTTCCTACTCTGATTGGCAGAACTTTTCAGAGTCTCGGACTTTAAAAAAATCTTCCCTATCACTTGCTATCCAATCTTTTCTAAACTATGACTGCCAGGAACTTAAATAGAGATCTTCTGCATTGTAAAGGACCTTTTCCTATCACTGCACTGTGATTTTCTCCCGATTATCTGAAAAGCTCACATCATTTTCAAGCACCCAATCACAGTGGTTGCTCCCATAGCTGATTGCAACGTTTCCCCAATTGTAACATGTTACTTTCTGCTTAAGATCATACAGGCTTTGATTACTTCAGCATAAAACTCAGGCAATAATTTGTGGGTAGGGGATTGTACTCAAAAGATTTATTTCTTGTTAATTTACTGAAAATCAGTAAATTTCATGGATCAGAGAGATACACAAAACTTAGGTTTTAGAATTTAAGTTTGTACCTCTTTGCCTTGAAATAAATATTTAGCACAGCTTAGCAGACAAACATTTATGGACAGAACTGTTCATGTATGGAGATCTGCAACATCAAAAAAAGTTAATGCTCCATATTATTTTATCTTCTTGTTTTGCATTAATATAAATTGAATTCATGAGATAAAGACACATTGCAATGTATTTCTAATATGATAACCAAATTTACAAAATTAAATTAATTGTAAGAAGTAAGGAAAATCAATTTAGAACCATTCAGATTATCATCTGACTTAATGAAATTCAAGAAAACAAAATCATGGACAAATAGCTCAACATCAGCTGACTGCTGGTTAATGTTGTAACTCAAAACATTTATGTGTCTCATAAGGTCTTTCATTTTTAAAAAATAAGGTATAGACCATTCCACTCTATGTTTTGATTTGGCCAGAATCGCATGTAATTCTTTACTAGACTGATGATCTTTTCCACCAAGTCTTAATACAATGCGGATATTTTTGTAGCCCACAGTAGGTTAATTATAATGCTTTTAATTTAAATGTCTCATTGTTGTAGCCTGGTCAGATTCTGGGTGCTCAGAAGATGAGGAAGGGGATGTTGGGATAGATTCAGAAGGCACAGAAGAGAATAGAAGTGGATTAGAGAGAGTTGTTTTGGAATCTCCTGGCAGTTCCCACTAGACTGGATTAAGTAATATCAGTTCTCACAAAAACCTGCCAGAAGTGCAGGCTGAGAGATATATAGGAGACAAATGTTTGTCTAGGTCAAGGTGCTTGCAACTGCAGAGAAAGAGCATGCAACAAAGACAGACTCGCTCTTTTTCCCAGAGGCTCAGAGATAAAGAGAGGAAAAGCAGGTGTGTGAGAAATGATGTTATGGGAGGGACTGAGGCATTTTAAAGTGGGTCCTGCTGATACAATCTTTTGTGAGAGGAACGTTGTATTCAGGCGAACAGCTCTCGGTTTTTGGGTCCTATGTTCATGGAATTTATGTATTCAAGTTTCTAAGTTTGTTCTTGCTTCTAGATCATGTGTGGCATAGGTTGCCTGCCTTGGATTCATGCTATCTTGTTTATGGATATTTTTATGGATTGACTCTGGAGACTATATTTGAAAGGATTTTGGCTCTCAGCTATCTTGGAAATAGCCTTTTGAACTTTGATTCTTTCTTTTGCATTTGTTTATTTTTATATACTCCTCTTTAAATAAACCTTTACTTACTGGATTATTTGGACAGTGTGGTTTGTAATAAAAAGGTGTTTCAGGGTTCTAGTGCAACCGTCATATCATAAAACATACATACCCACTGGTTAAATCTGGCCTACCACATCATTTTATGTAGCCTGCAAAGCATTCAAGGCCAAGGCAATATAGTTACAAATGGTCCCTTGAAAGCAATCATAAGGCTGATGTGGCCCTCTGTGAAAATGAATTTGACACCCCTATCCTAAAGTATCCATGATATGAATATTTGGTTGTACTGCTCCAATCAAATTATTGGAAGTACAAAGTACAGCAATAAAAATGTTTGCTGCATCAGTAGTTCCTGCCAAGAAAACCCCAAGTTACAGGGGAAATTTAATGGCATTTTCACAAGGATTCTTTTTAGCAGTATACTTTTTTGTTCCTTATCATCACTATGGTTTCTCTTCTTTCACACCACAATGTCATAATTAATTTACATATATATGTTGACTTCACGTATAAGTCAACATATATGATTGATATGATTCATAAAACATTTGTATCTCACCTTTCTTTTAAAATTGGATTCAAGAAGCTTTAAAGTGTTCTCTTGGCTGTTATAGTATTTCTTCTTGCTTGCATTTCTTCTTACTAGTTATTTTATTTCATATGCTCTTATTGTTGGTGGTGAATAAAATGTTTGCTGAAACATGTCGAACTAACTGCTTTTGGATGAAGGTGTAGGAAGCTATCCTTATTCCTTCTTTGTTACCTTTGCTACCAAACTTTCTGTTAAAGAAAAAATACAAAGGAATCCATTAACTGAGGAATATATGGATCAGTGCTTTAGCGTCATATACATAAAGAAAAGGGGTGTTTCTAGCAATGATAAAAAAGGGTCAAAAAGCCCACGTGTTTCTGGGACTCAGAAACAAGAACAGGCAAAATGTGTCAGACTTTGATGAAAAGGAAAAGCCTTTCAGAATGAATGGTATAAATACATTTAAAATAAGCGGCTCCATAACTATCTTTCTTCTCTTTTTAGTAGCTGCAGTAGCACAGCCTCCATTTTAGCCCCATATACACCACTTTGGAAACATAAATGGAAACAAACAATATGGCTTCCATTTTTAAAGGTGCATTTCTTTCTTCATAAAACAATGAACTTCCTTGCCTTTTGCTACAGCATACTTTGTCTTTTTACTTTGATGCTGAGAAAACAGGTTCCTGCTTCAGCAAAAGCTGAATCTGGCTCAATTAGTCACTGGAAGATGAAAATAAACAGTAGCTACTGTCTTGTTGTATGTTTTCCAGGCTGTATGGCCATGTTCTAGAAGTATTCTCTACTGATGTTTCGCCCACATCTATGGCAGGCATCCTCAGAGGTTGTGAGGTATCTGAGGATGCCTGCCATAGATGTGGGCAAAATGTCAGGAGAGAATACTTCTAGAAAATGGCCATACAGCCCAGAAAACATACAACAACCCTGTGATCCCGGCCATGAAAGCCTTCGACAACACAGATACTGTCTTATTTCAACTTTCCCTGAAGTAGGAAGTTTTTCTCTCTTTATGCCAAAAGAAAAGACACAGTACACTCTGGAGGGAAAGGTTTTTTCCTTCTCTTGCACTTTATCTGAGGAAATAAATACCTTGACAAATGCAAGAACCTTTCTCCTGACATTTCTTATCTGGCCATATGTATGTGGATGGAAATCCATGTTCGGCCTGAACAATATGGAGCAGAGGAGGCAATAGGGGAACCGTAACCCAAAATAGGTAAAGAAGGAGCACTTTGCTTTTCTAAAATAATTGAAGTCTCTGTGGTCAGATGAACTATATCCAAGGATATAGAAGGAACTAGCAGAAGTAATTTCAGAACCACAGTCAATAATCTTCGAAAATACAAACAAATTAGTAGAACGTGGGCTAGACAGTATTACTTTTAGGTGGATTTGTAATTGGTTAAACAACCAAAGCCAAATGGTGCTCAGCAATGGTTCCTCTTCATTCTGGAAAGAAGTGATTACCAGGGATCTGTCATAGTATTTTTCAATAGCTTTTTTAATGACTTGGGACTTTATCCCATGCGATAAGTAAAGTATTTGGGATTGTTGTTTTTCCCTTAAGCTTTGCAAAGCCCCGTTTGATGATTTTCCTATTCCATCACATAGTTTTCCTCTTTTTGCTTTCTTTTCTAATTATCCATTTGCCTTCTCATCACAAAGGAGACATTTTTCTCTTCTCACTGTCTCCTCTCTTGTTTTCTTTGGATATTACAATTTCTCTTTACAAGTAAAAATAGCTCTCAATTCAAAAGATAAATCTGTTTATTTTACATTTAAAAAGAGATATGAATTACCGTTCATAGCATCACAGAATCATAAAGTTGGAAGAGACCTCATAGGCCATCCAGTCCAACCCCCTGCCAAGAAGCAGGAAAATTGCATTCAAAAAGAAGGCTCCACTACAATTCGGGGCAGAGTTCTAGGAATGGCAGTAAAAAAGAAAAAAGGAAGAAACCTCTTCCACAAGATCCAAGAAATCAAAAATAAATTTAAACCAAGATTTGAGAGGCTGTATGTGACGCCCCTGGCTGCGAGAGCACTGGAAACCAATACACCGAGGCCAATAAACAATCTAATATCTTTATTAAGGAATTAAGAAATTAAAACGAAAATAAGCAGAAGGTATAGTTCATCAATAGACCTTCCAGGAAAGGTCAAATATAGTCCAGTAATAAATTGTCCAATATATAATATTAGAGTTAAAAGTTTGTAATCCAAAAACCGAAACGCACTCAAACTTCCAAGCAGTTTGAGTGGGGAAATGTCCAAGTCTTTTTCTAAAGTTCAAAAGCAAGTCCAAGGCAAGGAATTGAAGACATGGCTGGATACACGGCACGACAAGGCAAGGCTGGAATCACGGCAAGGCAAGACAAGAAACACGGCTAGGCAAGGCACGGCAAGGCTGGAAGGTAGTGGACTTAAACGCAGTCCACACTTGGCTGGAAACGAAGTTAATTCTCCAAACTGACACGTTGACTCCACGCTGGCTAGGCAGCGCACAGAACTTTTAAGAACTTCGAATCTTCCCTCGGAACAGGTGTCTTGACCAGATGCAATCCTCCCTTAGAATTCTCAGGGGAAAGTAGGTTAATCAGCAGATTCCCTTGCTGCTAATCGCGCGCTCCGTCTCTGGCCAGCTTTCTCCTGTCTGTTAGTTTGCACAAACATCTTTCTATCAAAGGGAGGGGAACTGGGAAGAGAAGGCTCTGTTTCAAGGCCCTTTTTAATGAGCACTGAACTAGAATTGTCAATAGGAAACATCTGGAACGGGGCAGAGTCTTGCTGAATAGGCACTAAACCTGTTTCCTCATCACTGTTGTCCACAATGGAGTCAGGTTCACGGCCCAAGGGTCCATGGGACATCACACTATATGACCAGAAGGGGAATAGATTACATGATGAAGTACACATAAAAACCCAATGGAAACAATATAGTGAATAAATATATAAAAGAGATGGAAGTATGGCAGAATCATTTGAAGATGAACCCACAGTTTTTAAAAGGCCTCATTATAATGGAGTGTGATATCATTTTCACCCATTTATGAAATCTATCAAATGGAGAGTCACTTTTAGATGAAATGAATTACTACTAATCATAAATGGAATCCCAAAGCAGTGTAATTCCCATTCATCTGACTTCACATGTAATTCATTTGAAAAAAAATATTTTAGCATGGCACAAAAAAAAAAAAACTTTGTCTGAAGTGTCTTTGGAGAATACAATCACTGAGCTTTCCTAAGCAGATAATACATACAGATGAAAGTCAACATTTCTTTACAGCTTAAGGAAGAGGAGTGAGTTAGCAGGGTCAAGGCATGAGAAATACAGTACACTGAAGTACAGATGTATTTTCTTCTTTGGGGGGATAATTTAGTCACTGAACATAGTGTAGAGACATTTTGTGTGTGTCTATGTATGCAATAATATTAACAAGTATTTCCCCCCTTGTACCTACTTTTCTTCCAGTCTTGAAGACTGATGGGGGGAATGTTTTCAAACTTTGGTTTTTTGAAACTCATTTCTTCACTTCCATGAGGAATATAGCTTCTAAAATTGAAACAATTGCCTTTACTATCCTTTAAAAAAAGATTACATGAAGAATACTATGGACATAATGCACTCAAGTATATTACTTGTCAACTCTCCTTGCTCTAGATTACAAACGTAACCTCAGACATTCACACACACATAAGCACATTGCAAGCAACAACATCTATTAATAGAAAATGTTCCTTAATCTTCAGCATAGAAACTTCAACCTTGATCTCATCTGCCATTCACTGCCAACAGTACCAACGTACAAGTACAACAGTAGTGTATCTTAAACTACTTCAGCCCAATGCGTGCTCAGGTAATGTTTAAGATGAATGTTCATGTAATCAATAGGAAAAATGAAATTTATATTAAACATGCATCCAATTGATTTTTGTTAATTAGTTGCAAATAAAGCAGACCCAGGCCCCTTCCACACAGCTGAATAAAATCCCACATTGATTGCTTTAAAAAGGCAGTGTGGACTCTGATAACCCAGTTCAAAGCAGATATTGTGGGATTTTCTGCCTTGATATTCTGTGTTATATGTCTGTGTCAAAGGATCCCCACTGAAACAATTGCTAATTGGTAAGTCAACATATACCATAGGTATTTAGTAGTACCCAATAAAGATATTAACTATACAGCCTGTGCACTATGATCATGTCTTACATACATTTGGATCTATTTGGCTATAAAAGAACATGACCCTCCAATGCAGTGTCATTAGAGGCTAGTCAGGAATCATGAGCAATAGATTCAAAGTACAGTAGAGTCTCACTTATCCAATGTTCTGGATTATCCAACGCATTTTTGTAGTCAATGTTTTCAAAACATTGTGATATTTCGGTACTAAATTAGTAAATACAGTAATTACTACATAGCATTACTGCGTATTGAACTACTTTTTCTGTCAAATTTGTTGTATAACATGATGTTTTGGTGCTTAATTTGTAAAATCATAACCTAATTTGATGTTTAATAGGCTTTTCCTTAATCCCTCCTTATTATCCAACATATTCACTTATCCAATGTTCTGCCGGCCCGTTTATGTTGGATAAGTGAGACTCTACTGTACTCCATAGGAATTCTACTACATATATGCTACCTTATAGCATTTCCCCCAAAAATCTCTACATAGTGGTAAATGTTTGACTAAGAAATATTATGAGATGGAGATGTTACTTCACTTCCATTCTTGTTTGTTCTGCTCAAAGAAATGTTATTGAGATGAAGATTGCATTCCATTCTTGTTTTCTGTGCCCTACATTCTATTCCTTTTGATTTCCATGGTTATAAATAAAAATCATTTATAAAATTGATGCTTCTTGTTCTTCTGCTGCTGTTCCTTATATTATTTATATCTTGTCTTTTCCCAATCTCTTTCCTCCAAAATTGGAGCAATATTTGCTCCAGTGTTCAGTATCAACACATCCACCCACAATAAATTCATTGAAGATAGACTGCAAAAAAAGAAAAGAAAGAATGAGTTCTAAGGCACTCACATGGTACAACCCCAACAAGATCCTTTTCTGCTGTGTTTTATTGATGCATTCATATATCTTGCAAGTCGAAACAATGTAGACAGAAAAAATGTTTATACAACCATATGTGTCATATCAACTGACCCACTCTATTTTTAATAATGGCATCAAATACATTTGTACACAGTGTAGCAATTATTTTTCATGAATCCATTGTATAGGATCATCATGATAGGATTTTTTAACAACTATTGTAAACATACACACGTGTGTATTTGTGATGTTGATTAAAGGCACGATCCTATATTCAAGTTTTATACTCCTATACTCATCCATACCCAACATTAGAAGAAAGATACAGACAATCCTAAACGTATGCACAAGATATGTTATGTAGGTTTGTTCTTAAGTTGAATTTCTCTGTAAGTTGGCACAGGTACATTTTTCATATATATATATATATATATATATATATATATATATATACACACACACACACGCACACACACACACACTAGGCATGTCCGATCGATAAAAAAAATGTTTCAATTCTCGTTTTTAAAGTAGGGGGCGCTGGCGCTTCGATACAGAAAGTATTTCCAAATTTTTCACCCAAAAATTTTGGATATTTCCGAAAATTCATAATGTTTCTAAAAGTTTCTACAATGGCGGACGCGCATGCGCAATCGCCAAAAAAAAAGGAACCCAGGGGGACTTTTACAGGGCTCTCCCGCCCTCATTTCTTGAGCTATCCTCATCAAATTTGGTACAGTGGGAGAACACATTCAACACTCTTTGGTAAAATTGCAGAACGTTTCCTGTCTCCTATGATTTTTGGCGAATTTTCATAACTTTTTATAATACACTATTTTTTAATATTTGAAGAAACCTGTTCCTGCTTTGAAATTCTTATTTCCTGTTCAATTGGGTTCTAATCACTGTGAAAGTCCCTCTTCTACTTATGTATCTTTGTTTCTGTGGCCGGAAATCCGCGAAAATGGTGAACATTTGCAGACACTGGAACCCCCCCCCCATCTAAAAATAAGCAGGGTGGGGTGGTGATATTTCATCTTCCTAAGACATGGGAGCTCATGTCCCACTCCCTTGGGGGGCCAGCCACCATTGGCCGGCCCCACACCACACACCCTGGCCCTATCTAATAAAAAGCGGTGCCTGGGAGTGGTTTTTTGGGGGCAGCCAGGAAAAGGGGTGGCTCGTGTCCCACTGCATGGGGGGCTGGCCACCGTTGGCCAGCCCCACACCACAACCCCCACACCTATTTAATAATATCTGGGGGCAGGGGGTGTAGCCTTAGTGACAGCTACAGACATGGGGGCCCGAGTCCCACTGCCCAAGGGGGTCGGCCACCATTGGCCGGCCCCATGCCACCCCCATCTAATAATAAGCTGGGCGGGGGGTGGCTCTTTCGGGGCAGCAAGAAAAATGGGGGGCTCATGTCTCACTGCCCCGGGGGGCAGACACCGTTGGCCAGCCCCACACCACAACCCCCACACCTATTTAATAATATATGGGGGCAGGGGGTGTTACCCTAGTGACAGCTACAGACATGAGGGCTCGAGTCCCTCTCCTTTGGGGATCTGGCCAACCTTGGCCATCACCCAGCACCGCCCATTTCTGCCAAGAAGCAGGAATTTGCTCTTGAGTGTCTGTCTCATACCACCGTGTGTGTTGCACCCACAAGGGCCTGCTCCCTGCCGTGCAACAATGGCTATGCTCGGCTGCAGCACCCTGGCTGAGCACAATCAAGTGGCCAGCCCGCAGGCAGGTCGTGCACCACCCTCTCATCAAAGGATTAAAAATTTGAGGAAATCCCCAGTGTGGGTCCCCTCCCCTCCAGCTTGGATCGTTACCTTGACATGGTGCTGGGGCTTGAGTGCCTCAATGAAGCCATGAGCTATACTGTGCACGGCCACCCAAGATGGGCAGGTCATGGCAGAGAAGTCAGACCAAGCACGATCCCTGGGGATGGTAATGGCAACCCACCGCAGTATTCTTGCCATGAAAACTATATGGATCAGTACAACCAGAGACATGTCGGTATACCATCGGAAGATAGGACCCCCAGGTCGGAAGATGGTCAAAATGCTACTGGGGAGGAGCAGAGGACTAGTCCAAGTAGCCCCAGATGTGATGACACAGTTTGCTCAAAGCCGAAAGGAAGGCTAACGGCCAACGGTGCTGGAGGTGAAGGAAGAATCCGATGTTCTAGAAATCAACAAACTATAGGAACCTGGAATGTAGGATCAATGAGCCAGGGCAAACTGGATGTGGTTATTGTTGAGATGTCAAGATTAAGGGTAGACATTCTGGGAGTCAGTGAACTGAAATGGACTGGAATGGGTCACTTCACAAAAGATGACCACCAGAAAAGAGGAACTGCGGAAAAGAGGAACACCGAAGAAATGGAGTAGCCTTCATAGTTAATAATAAAGTTGCGAAAGCAGTGATTGGATACAACCCAAAAAATGATTGAATGATCTCAATTCGAGTTTAAGGCAAGCTATTTAACATCACTGTGACCCAAACATGCAGCCCAACCACAGCTGCTGAAGAAGCGGAATTAGATCAGTTCTACGAGGATCTGCAGCACCTACTGGATAGCACACCAAAAAGAGACATTATTCTCATTACTGGAGATTAGAATGCTAAGGTGGGCAAATGATAACCGGGATAACAGGCAAGCATGGTCTGGGATAACAAAACGAAGCAGGATGTACTAGGCTGATAGAATTTTGCCAGGAAAACTCGTGCATAACAAACACCCTCTTCCAACAACCTAAAAGACGGCTTTATACATGGACTTCACCAGATGGTCAACACCGAAATCAGATTGACTACATCCTTTGCAGCCAAAGGTGGCGGACATCCATCCAGTTGGTGAAAACAAGACCTGGAGCTGACTGTACTTCAGATCAAGCACTTCTTATTACAAAATTTTGAATCAGACTAAAGAGAACGGGGAAAATACACAGACCAATTAGATATGATCTCACAAATATTCCCAGTGAATATGCAGTAGAGGTGAAAAATAGATTTCAGGGACTAGATTTAATAAATAGAGTCCCAGAAGAACTATGGGCAGAAGTCCACAACATTGTTCAGGAGGCAGCAACAAAGTACGTCCCAAAGAAAAAGAAAACCAAGAAGGCAAGGTGGTTGTCTGCTGAGACACTGGAAGTAGCCAAAGAAAGAAGGAAGGTGAAAGGAAACAGCAATAGGGGGAGATACGCCCAATTAAATGCACAATTCTAGAGGTTAGCCAGGAGAAACAAGGAACTATTTTTGAACAAGCAATGCATGGAAGTGGAAGAAGACAGTAGGATAGGAAGGACAAGAGATCTCTACCAGAAAATCAGAAACATCGAAGGCAAATTTCAGGCAAAAATGGGCTTTGAAATCTTGGAAGTTGATGCTGTCAGGGTGATGCATGCCATATGCCACCAAATATGGAAAACACAAGATTGGCCGTCAGATTGGAAAAAATCAATTTATATCCCCATACCAAAAAAGGGTAACGCTAAAGAATGCTCAAACTTCTGTTCAGAGGCACTTCTTTCCCATGCCAGCAAGGTAATGCTCAAGATCCTGCAAGGCAGAATCCAGCTATACATGGAGCGAGAGTTGCCAGATGTCCAAGCTGGGTTCAGAAATGGCAGAGGAACAAGAGATCAAATTGCCAATATCCGCCAGATAATGGAGGAAGCCAGGGAGTTTCAGAAAAACATCTACTTCTGCTTTATTGACTATTCTAAAGCCTTCAACTGTTTGGATCATAATAAACTATGGCATGTTCTTAGTGGTATGGGGATTCCAAGTCACCTTGTCTGTCTCCTGAGAAATCTGTATAAAGACCAAATAGCCACAGTAAGAACAGATCACGGAACAACAGATTGGTTCAAGATTGGGAAAGGGGTGCGGCAGGGCTGCATACTTTCAGCCTCCCTATTCAACTTGTACACAGAACACATCATGCGACATACGGGGCTTGAGGAATCCAAGGCCGGATTTAACATTGCTGGAAGAAACATTAACAACCTTAGGTATGCAGTTGAGATACCCCTCTGATGGCCGAAAGCGAGAAGGAGCTGATGAGCGTTATCACCAAGGTGAAAGAAGAAAGAGCAAAAGCTGGGTTGCAGTTAAACATCAAGAAAACCAAGATTATGGGAACCAGACTGATTGATAACTGGCAAATACAGGGAGAAAACGTGGAGGCAGTGACAGACTTTATATTTCTTGGTGCAAAGATCACTGCAGATGCAGACTGTAGCCAAGAAATCAGAAGACATTTCCTTCTTGGGAGGAGAGCAATGGCCAACCTTGACAAAACAGTGAAGAGCAGAGACATCACACAGCCAATGGAGGTCTGCATACTCGCATTGTCAAAGCAATGCTATTCCCCTTAGTAACCTATGGATGCGAGAGCTGGACCATAAGGAAGGCTGAGCGAAGGAAGATAGACACTTTTGAACTCTGATGCTGGAGGAAAAACCTGAGAGTGCCTTGGACCGCAAGAAAATCCAACCAGTCTATCCTCCAGGAAATAATGGCCGGCTGCTCAATGGAGAGACTGCCTGTATCCCAGACCCGCCTGGTGGGAACAAGGGAGAGGGCCTTTTCTGCTGTTTATGGAACTTACTGCCCATCGAAATTAGGCAAGCCCCCACTCTTTTAGCCTTCAGGAAAGATTTAAAAACCTGGCTTTTCCGATGTGCTTTCGGAGAGTAACTATTACACACTTCTTTTGTTACCTCCCCATCACCTACCCTCTAGATTGTTTTTATCTTATGTCCCTGGTCTCCTGGTATATATATATTGTGTTGCAGTGTATATGATTATTTATTGTATTGTTTAATTGTATTGTGATATGTTGTTTTATATTTTGCTATATTGTACTGTTCTGGGCATAGCCCCATGTAAGCCGCCCCGAGTCCCCGTTGGGGAGATGGTGGCGGGGTATAAATAAAGTTTTATTATTATTATTTTATTATTATTATTATTATTATTATTAGAGGCAAAGCAGCAGAATTTTGGCCATACCATAAGGAGACAGTAAAGCTTGGAAAAGATCACAATGTTGGGGAAAATGGAAGGAAGAAGGAAGAGAGACCGACCAAGGGCAAGATGGATGGACAGTATCCTTGAAGTGACTGGCATGAACTTGAAGAAACTGGAGGTGTCGACAGCCAACAGGGAGCTCTGGTGTGGACTGGTCCAAGAGGTCACAAAGAGTCGGAGACGAATAAATGACTGAGCAGGGTCCCCTTCCACCTTCGTTTAAAATAGACAGGGTGGGTCCGATTCCACCCTCTTCCCTCGTCCTACTTTCAGAGAGGCAGGAAGCGCTTCGGCATCAATAGGACCTGCGCCCACATGTCTGTAGCCGCAACAAAGGCACACTCCCTGACGGGCAAAAGTCACTGTCCCCGGCCGTGGCAACAGAGGACGGGCACCAGCAAGCGGCCAGCCCGCACGCAGACTGTTCTGCACCGTTCTACAGAGACGCAAGTTGCTCCAAGCAATGACAAAACACATCAGAAGGATGGTGGAACATAAATATTTCTTATAAAATAAATTGAATAAATATTAAATGTTGCTCAAAGATGCTTCACTTTGATAATGTCTGCTCGATACAATGAAGGAATCTGTTCTGTCAATATGTCTTCTAAGAGTTATCAGAAAAAGTACACCTCATAAGTGACCTCCCAGTCACTATGACAATAAAGTGCACATCTCATTACAATGTTGCTTTGCACTGGCAGCCTAAATACACCATGGGGCCTATTCTGCTGAGAATACACTGGGAGAAATGTCAAAACAAAATGTAGTAATTTGTGGCACAGATGAGGGCCACTGTCTCTCTCCCCAATTTCCACTCCTTCCTCCTGATTTGTTCGTAAACTGGCATTGCACAAGCTGACTGCACATAGAAACAAACTTAATGTGTATCCATAGAGCTTGGTGTTAGTTTAAAATTGATAGAGGTGTGTATCCAGTGTTTAAACTTTATTTTATGTGTACTGTACTTGTTACTGTTGCAGTGCTGTTGTCTCTGAGACTTGTTTCTCTTTCTAAAAACTGTGAACCTTTAACCAGTGACTTGGCAACCTTTCTGATAGAACTTCTCACCCCATTAATGCTAGTATTGCACGTGTACATTTCCATGTGATAGAATTCCTCTTGCTGTCTATTCTGGAGCCGCCTTCTGGCGGCCTAGCAAAAAACTATTTTTTGCTTAAGGTGGACCTTATGTCTTCAAGTATCTGCACTGCAAGATTCCTGTTCAAGGAGTTGTGTGGATATTATGTTCTATACATTCTGCTTCTCTCTTTGTGTGCTTAAAAATTGTAGTTGTGAGCAGCCAAAGGAAAACTGTATGCTTGCCAGAGGAGAAGCCTTGTTGTTGTGTGCCTTGAAGTCTTACTTATGGTGACCCTGAAGCAGTGGTTCTCAACTTCTCAACCTAAGGGCTGTGGCCCAGAAGTGGGCAGCGAGAATGAAAATCTGATCCACAAACCCCCTTCCTCTTTATTTATTTTTTTCTGCTCCTTTTTGCTGAGCTGACCATTGCATTGGATAGATCACATCAGCTCTAGATTATTAAATATGGATTTCTGTGGGTGAGCAGATAGTGACAACTGGATGGCATATGTTCTGTATCAGAAACCAGAGCTGATGTGACCTATCCAATGCAAATTTCTGAATCAGCACCCCAAATAACAAAACTGAATCTAAAGTTGACCAAAAACTGATTTGTAACACTTTTGGTATTAATGTTGGAGAGCGGTCCCTGGTCAAAGTGGTCCTTGTTCAAAGTGAGCCCTGGTCAATTGGGCCCTGGTCAAAGTGGAGCCTGGTCAAAAAAAGGTTGGGAATCACTGCCCTAAAGTGACACTGTCACAATGTTTTCGTGGCAAGATTTGTCCAGAGCTAGGTTTGCCTTTGCCTTCCACCAGGCCTGGTCCAACATTGAAGTGGCTGAAGCCGCCGCTTGGGGCGCACGTCAAAGCAAGGCGCTGTCGAGGAGGAGGCAGCTCAGAATGGGACAGCTCAGTGTCTCTTCCCTCCCACCACTCCCTCCAGTCGTCATTTCCCAGAAACTTGAGATTGAATCCCAAATACCAGGGAAATAAAGCTATCCAGTTGCAAGGGAATCTGATGTCATGGGCTGGGGTCAACATTGCCAAATAGTTCAGTTTGAACTGCATTATAGAGTCAGGGTAAACCTGTTTGAACCAGTTAAACCCTATAATGTAGTTCAAACTGAATTATTTAGCAGGATCGATCCAGCCATCTCAGGCCCCTTCTACACTGCCATATAATCCGGATTATTAAAGCAGGTAATTCTCATCTGTTTTGAACTGGATTATATGAGTTTATACTGCCATATAATCCAGATTATCAAAGCAGGTAATATTCATTATCTGTTTTGAACTGGATTATATGTGTCTACACTGCCATATAATCCAGATCATCAAAGCAGGTAATCCTCATTATCTGTTCTGAACTGGTTTATATGGATCTACACTGCCATATAATCCATATCTAAGCAGATAATCTGGATTTTTATGGCAGTATAGATCCAGGCTTAGACCCCTTCTAAAATGCCATATAATCCAGATTATCAAAGAAAATAATCCACATTATCTGCTTTGAGTTGGATTATATGAGTCTACATTGCCATATAATCCAGATTATCAAAGCAAGTAATATTCAGTATCTGTTTTGAACTGAAATATATATATGTCTACACTGCCATATAATCCAGATTCTCAAAGCAGATAATCCTCATTATCTGTTTTGATCTGGATTATATGAGTCTACACTGCCATATAATCTGGATTATCAAAACAGGAAATCCTCATTTGTTCTGAACTGGATTATATGTGTCTACACTGCCATATAATCCATATCAAAGCAGATAATCTGGATATATTAAGGCAGTATAGATCCAGGCTCAGACCCCTTCTAAAATGCCATGTAATCCAGATTATCAAAGAAAATAATCCACATTATCTGCTTTGAGTTGGATTATATGAGTCCACACTGCCATATAATCCAGATGAAAGCAGATAAACTGGATTTTATATGGCTGTATAGATCTAGACTTGGGCGCTTCTATATTGCCATATAATCCAGATTATCAAAGAAAATAACACTTTATTTTTAACCTGCCCTATCTCCCCTAGGGGACTCAGCGCAGTTTATATGAGTCTATATTGCCATATAATCCAGATCAAATCAGGTAATCTGGATTTTATATAGCAGTGTAGAAGGGGCCTCAAAGGAACAGTGAGTTTAGTGTTCAAATGTTTTTTTCCCCACATTCTTCAGCATATAAAATGACATTTATTTATCCTCTTTTTTTTCTTCGCAACCCTTTGCAATTTTAAATCCCACATAAAAGGGGTAAGAACTTTGGGTTCCTGTGAGTTTTCTGGGCTGTATGTGAGGTCTGTTGAAACTAGTCAAGTGGAGTTTATATATCTGTGGAAAGTACAGGGTGGGAGAACAAACTCTTGTCTGTTGGAGGCAAGTGGCCACCTTGATTAACATAATAGCCTTGCAGCTTCAAAATCTGGCTGATTCCTGCCTGGGGGGATCCTTTGTTGGGAGGTGTTAGCTGGCCCTGATTGTTTCATGCCTGGAATTCCCGTTTCTTTTTTTACTGTCCTGATTTTATTTATTTATTTATTTCCCATACTTGTGTCCCGCCCTTCTCACCCCGAAGAGGACTCAGGGTGGCCTCACAACTGGCAACAACTCGATGTCCAGTTGGTTTGGTGGTGGTGGTGGGGATTTTGTTCACCTACACTTGAAAATTTCCTAGGGCCGGCCCTGCCTTCCACTAAGACTGGGAGAGCATTACTTGCCCAAAGTCACCTAGTCATTTTTCATACCTGTACAAATTCATTTGCTCACTCTGTGTTTGTGAAGCATATGATTCCCTTTTACTAGCCTTTGGTAAGGAGATCAATTGTTCTACTAAAAATTCATATTGGTCAAAATGGAGGGATTTGATGTCAAAAAGTCTTGCTCAAGAAGAAGGGACTGGGCTAATCTTCAGTGTACTGCTAGCTCTCTTCAGTTTCATTGAAATTGTATCCATGATCCTCTGGGGATTTCACACAAGAGTTGTGCAGTGACAGTTTTCAGGTCACTGAGAACTGAGTACATATTTTGCAGGCTTTGTGGTTGAATCAACCAGGTTTTGACCATTTTCAGAGTATGTTAGAATTTTATTTAGCAACATGCATTATAGCTTCTTGTTTCATTTATGCATTGAAAGTGGGCAGCATTTAGAGCCTTGGTTTGTTGTCAAGGAAACAACATATAGAAAAATGGGACAGGTCATGGAAACAGAGATTGTTCAACGACAGATTACCTGTTCTCTTTAATAAGAAGTTTACCTCAAGCAATTTTAAATGATATGACCTTCCCTCAAAAGAAAGTAAACAAATAGGCTTTGAAATGAATGTAATCCATGGCAAAGGTTGCATTTTGCAATCTTTTTCAGAAGACAAACTTATTTTGAAAGGTCCTTACAACAATGGCAGTAACAAAATAGGGACAGTAGGGTTTTGCTTGTCACTGTGGATCCCCTCTTAATAGAAGTTGGGGATTTTGTCCAAGAGTTTATTGTGCCTGCTGTTTGCAATTTATGTTGCTTTCACTATGGGATGAAACAGTAGTTCAAAGAATTTTCATAAAGAATCATGAGAGAGAGAATTCTGTTGAAGAACAGGAGCAAGAATATCTACCATATACACTCATGTGTAAGTTGAGGGCAAGTTAAGGCACCAAAATAATGGATATGACTAGTGGATATATTGAGGGTCATTCTGCAGAGAGGGGAAAGCACCAATGCCACTTCAGGGGTCCATCCGCCACTGGCTGCTGCTGCTGCTGTTTTCCCTCACAGACATTTAAAAAAGACCAGAAGAGAGATCAGAAGGGCTTGTTGATTCTTTTAGGTTCTCTTGGCATGAAGTAAGTTCTTGCTTTTCCAGTCTACTCAGAGAAAGGAATTGTTCCTTTTTTTCTTTTTTCTTTTTTTGGATATGTTGAACCATGGATAAGCCAACCCAGGTTTTGGGGGGCTGATTTTTTGAATAAAAATTCTATACTTACAAATTATTATATAGCATAATTTCCTAAAAATGTACATGAATATACAAGTACACTTTCTTCTTATATCAACAATATTTCCTGTGTTTTCTCAACTTTTAATCCACGCTTATAGAGGAAGAATCTAAGTGCTTTTGGGATCCTCACCCAAAGTAGTAATTTCACAACTCTCAAGATTAGTTGTGAGACTAAACTTGGCCCTGAAATTTATGAGGCTTCTGGTATATTTTATATGGAAGTAATTATAATCTGTTTTTAAAATTTGAATGGCTAAATGTGTACAGTTGACTAGTACACAGAAACACTTTCTGTACAATGGAAAATGTGTACACTATGTGTAATTTGGGGGATATGCATGTCTAAATTGGTAGATTTGGTAGATTTGGTAGATTGGTAGATATCATTTTCCATACATGAATTTTAGAAAGTCTGATGCACTGGTGAGATTTGGAGAAGCATAGTGAACATTGTACAGATTTTTTTCATATCCCTAGTTTCAAGGCAGAGTCTACCTTGATATACACTTAAGGGCTTGTAACTCTCAAGTTCAGTGTTTCTAAAACTCTGCTCCTCCAGGTGTTTTGGACTCCAGCTCCGAGAAATCTCAGCCAGTTTACCACCTGTTAGGAATTGTGGGAGGTGAAGTCCAAAACATCTAGAGGAGCAGAGTATGGAAAACACTGCTCTAATTATTAGAGTAAAAGATCTTTCACTTACAAGTCAATTACAGCTCTCTCCTTTCATGCTCCTTATGATTGAGATATACATTACCACTGTAGCTATCCTAACATGGAGATTGTGTATGAGAACAAGAACTACAGTATCTATTGAACAAGGTTAAAAATTACAGAGCAAAAGGAAGCAGCAGTCACATTTGTGGTGTGCGATTTTCTAGCTCTCGGCTTCCATTTAGAGAACAAAGAGTGATATATCCTGACTCAAAATGGAATATTTTCTGGAAAAAGGCACACTATGCTCCCCACAACTCTGTGATTCTTACTTGTCTCTCTGATGCTACCTCTGCATGTACTCTCTGAAACAATGTCTATTCCCAACCCCAACCCTCCAACAAAACAAACAAAACATGTAAGCCAAGAGGGATCACACCAGAAGGTCTTTTCTTATGGATGTCTAATGTTGATTCATCAGAGCTCAAGTCACACCTATTCATAGAAACCATTCTTGACATTGATACAGATGGAATAACATTCCTTTAGGAGCATGATGTGTGTGTGTGCAGTAGAACTTTCAGATAAGTACAAATTAAATAGCTCTTCAAAGTGACTGCAAGCCCTTTGAAAATACTGGCTGTAACACTGTTGGACAACCAGCTGGCTCATACGCTGAGGAATGATGTACATTCTGTACTGACTTGCAGGGATGCCTTTACTCACGGCTGTTATTTCGAGATCTTTGCCATGTTCAGTGTGGCTTGCCAACTGCACGGATATCCACCAAGAATAAATTGCTTTAACCAACCTTTTTTTTTTTTCAAAAAAGATGCCAGAGCAATGATATATGAATTATTACATGAGTCACATTTGTTGACTGCTAGTAGTTTGCAATATGAACAAATGCCCTCATTTGACACCTTTTAAAAAAAATAGCCATGACTAATTGCAAACAAAAAGGCAATTGTCAATGTGATCTTTATTTTTAAATAGTCTACTGCTCATAAGATTTTTGTTTCTCTGGCAAAAAAATTCATTTAGACATTTTGGATATATATCTAATATGACTTCTCTAGAGACATCAAATATTTACAGCAGTACAGGACTGGAAAGATAGCTAAAGCGATAGCCAAGGAAACCAAAAGCAAAACATAACTGCAAAAATATTTGATGTAGGAATCAGAGTATTGTTGTTACTATTTATTGCTATTATGTCCCTGAATTTTGTCTGTGATTTATCTCTTTAAAAAAAAACAAATGTGAAAAATGTACAGTATAAACAATCCCAAACTTATTAGCATAGCTAGGTTTTTATATTCAGTTGTCAAATCCCACCAAGTCCATAATCTAACTTTCCATTCATCCATCAGATAGACTTGCTGTAAAGAAGCAGCACTTTCTCAAACACGCAATGCCCAGGACACTAATCTTCTTGACAAAATGTGAAGATTGTAACATATATCACTAAATGAGTCCCCTCAGGTGAGAAGGGCGGGGTATAAATGTTGTAAATAAATAAATAATGAATTATAGATGAAAAGACTGGGCAATTTGGGTAAGAGAAAGTGAATTCATCTAAATGCACACATATCTTCATAATGGTATCCCAAGAAACTGTGTCTAAAATGAATTTTTGCTGCAAAAAAGTAAAAGGTTTCCTCATAACATATTGTACAGCCAGTAAAGTAAATTTAAGACTCTACAGGAGAATGGCAGTAGAGATTTCAAAGTGTATCTTTATGCACACAAATTGAGTTTTACTGGTCATTACTTTATTCACAAGCTAAGAAATTAATAGTAGAAACTTGAAGAAAAGATCTATTCAAACAGGATACTGAACTGCTTTATGTGCTGATTTGATATTCAAGAGCAATTGAAAAATTCAACATGAGACTCCCACATCCCATGTTCCTCCCAATTGATTAAAGATATAGTACCAAAGCCACTATATTTCCATATAGTGTTGACTTAAAACAAGCACTGAGGATATTTATATCGTATTGAAGTACTTCCATGATATATCCAGAAGAGAGTTCTATACAGGACATTATTGATGTGCATTCCCAGTTTGCTAGGCTCCCAGACAGTTAAGCACCCAGGAATGAGCAATGAACTATATCATCCAGCCCCACCCTGATTCTTTCATTCCTATGTCCTTATAACCTATTTTATTTATACCACATTTGACTGTTATACACCCAACAAGATATTGGTTTAATGACCATTTTAAAACAGTTTCAAATGCTAGTTTAAGATCTGAGTTAATAAACTGTATTTCACTTTCCTGTTTTAGATTGAATAGCTAACTATGGTTTAAGTAAACCAGAGTGCAAGTATCTAAAAACTTAGAAGAGGTAAAATATTATCCTGATGCTTGTTCCCAGAATCGAAAATAAAGCTTACACAGTCTCGAATTGGAACATCTGACCTCAGATATAACCCCATGGCTGTCCAACCTTCAATTCTACATACAATACTGGCAATTAAACACAAATTCCATTACAATTTGCAGTTATTATTTCTGACACAATTGTAGTTGGGATAAGAAGGTAAGATATTAATGAGAAAGTGTGTGCTACAAATGAGGCCAGTCAAGTTCTGTTTAGACAAGTGTCAATTCAGTATTCTCAGCCATTCAGCAAGACCTCCAGCGGAGTTATTCCAATATCTAAAGCTGCTTTCCAGCATCTTTGACTTCAAAATAAATATTCATGTTATGGTTACACTCTGTTCCAATTCACCAGGGGAAACTGTAAAGACCTCTTTTATGTGCCTTTGGTTTTTTTTTTTATTAGCATATAGTTACAGAAATGCAACAATAATTTCTGCTGCCATCTACTCAAGTGCAGAGAAAGACTTTGAGAGAACAGAGAAACAAAGTAATTTAAGGTCAACTGAGGCATCAGTGTTGTTCAGCAGGATCACAACATACATAGCCTACTTATTAACACTGCCCATATCAGCAAACACTCTGAGGAAACAGACTCTCTTGAGGAGTGGAAATAGTGCTATCCCCATTGCTCCCTAATCAAGATGCATAAAATGGTTCACACCTACAAATCAAGTGTTCAACCCATCCTAATAAATTATAAAGATAACAGGGAATCCTGAAAGTAGGAATGGGTGGTATTTCAGTTGAATTTGACAGGAATTATCCATAAATTCTGATTTCTTAAATATTCAAGATGGAAGAGATTTGAAATTTGAAACTGAGTGAGAGATGAACAAAAACTGACCAATTCAACTGTTCACACCAGGGCTCTCAATGCCTCTTTAAAGTCTGGATTTGAATCCAGATGTTATTTCTGCATATCAACTTCTCCTTGCTGTCTCATTTTTACTAAGTAAAAATAAATAAATCAGAACCGGCCCATGAAAGATATTTTAAAACTGACAGCATGAATCACTCCCTAACAGACTATTTTCTCCAAAATAATCAGTTTAAATGTTTCATTGAATCATTTGACATTCTTTCACACTCCCATCCACACCCACCAAGGAACTGTTTTGTAAATTATTTCCAGCCTGTAGTAAACTGGCATTCTTTGGAGGATCAAGTTCATACTTAATTTTCTTCAATAACTTTTACTAGACATTTTTATTATTCTTTGTTTACACAGTGGAAGTAAAAGAAATATGCCTAGCCCTTAAAGTCAGGGCACTCTGAACATTCTGAACAAGTGATATATATCTGGGGCAGAAAAGTGTGCTATAAAGAAATGAAAGCAAACCAACCGTTTTCTTTTTCAAAATTTCTCAGTCTGAAGGGGCACATTTCATCATTGCAAAAATTCGAATTTCAGAATCTTAAAAAACATCCACTCCAGTCATACAGGCTATCTGTCATTCTTCAAGATACAACCTTGATGCAAACTTTTACTAGGAATAAAGCTGAAAGAAATGCATACTTATAAGGTATTGACAAATACTTGTGTGAACTTTTTGGGAACCTTGGTACTGCCCTAATACTACAATTGCCAAATCTGGATGCCTGCCATGTCAAACCATAGGCTTTACTGGTTATAGGACTGATGGGAAGTCCACTTCATTAACATCTGCTGAAGTATGCATTCCTCACTCCATATCCTCTGATGACATAGGTATGATGACAGAAATAATTATGGCTTCTCTGAAGATTTAGACAAAACAAACCAGTGCTTAGATCACAATTATTCATTATAAAAGCATAACTGAGTTCACTATTTCCAGATGCCATATACATAACCATTAGGACCACATTTTTAAAATAAACATTATGTCTCTGCAGAAGCGGCCCTAGGTAATTTCACCTTCTAGGCAAACCTAATGACCGCACCCCACCCCCAAATTGCGCCCCCCTCCCAAGGCCCCTCACATACCTGCCATTTTGGGCGATGGGACTCCTCTGTGCATGCACAAGGCTTCTGAAGCTGAAAAAATGATGGAGGACGATGACGGGGCCGCGGTGGCACCATGTTTACACGGGGGTGCCTCGAGAGCACCCCCTGTTCGTGTTTGCCAGTGGCGGCCTCTTACTCTCCTCGCCGTCGGACCGCCTCTGTCTCTGTGTGTGTCATATCTATCTATCTATCTATCTATCTATCTATCTATCTATCTATCTATCTATAGAAATACATTCAATAGTGCTCAGTGGGAGTTTAATTTTAAATATGCATAAGTTTGCTACATTAATATAACCTTTCTTAGGGACTAGATAAGGATGCCCACTCTTACCATTTCTATTTATACTAGTTTTTGAAGTACTTTTAAGGGACACACGATGTGAGAAAAAGATTTCTGGAATAAAGATTAAAAAGAAAAAAATATAAATTACAAACATTTGTAGATGTTTTGGTGGTTACTTTAGAAAATCCACTGACTGGAATAGAAGTCTTGATGAGAAAGTTGAATGATTTCAGAATTTTAGGGGGATTTAAAATCAATAACCAGAAAACAAAAAAAAATTACTAAAAATATGGATGCTAAAAAAATTGTCAGATATAACAGGTTTTAAAATAGATAAAAAGATAAAGTTGCTAGGTGTTACTTTGACAAAGAAAAATTGTCTACTGTTCCAAAATAACTATAAAATCTTATTTTAAAGGTAATTTTAAAAGATAGATATTTCAAAAGACATTATGGTGGGATAAGTTACAATTGTCATTATTGGGCAGACCTTCTGTGATAAAAATTAATGTATTGCCAAGGATTCTGGGGTTTTTTTTCCAAATAATAAATGTGATAGCAACAGTTAAAACCATTCAAACAATGGCCAAAGGACGTATATCTAAATTTGTATGGCAAGGAGAGAAGCCAAGAATTAAATTTAATGTTCTACAAGACACAAATGAACAGGGTGGACTAGGTGCACCTGATCTGAAACTTTACTTTGCTGCTTCCTGTTTAGTTTAGATATAAGACTTGGTTTTGTTGAGTAACACTAGGATGTTGGCACTGGAGGAACATGATCTGAGATATGATTGGCACCATTACAAGTGGTATGACAAAGTGAAAGTGAAAGTAGATTTTTAAAATTATTATGTTAGACGCACTTTATTACGAGTATGGGAGAGATATCATTTTATCTTATACCCAAAGATGCCAATGTGGGTATCTGAACAATTTATAGAAGAGAGACACAAGGCAAGAAGAAATTGTTAACTTACCAAGATCTCCTAGAAAAATGTACAAGAATATAGGATTAAAACAAGAGAACAATTGATTGCAGAGGGTTTTGGCTTTCAGCGGTTTCTTTATTTAAAGTTAATAGAAAGTTTCAGGCAAGATAATCAATTAGTTGTTTTGAACTGAGTAAATCAGAATTTGATTTGTAATTATGTGCTAATGATGAATATTTAATAGCTAAAATGTATAAGATGTTATTGAAATGGGAAATGGCAGACAAGTAAGTTAAAATGCATGAAAAACTGGGCTCAAAATGTTGTGAGTAATATAATGTTGGACTAATGAGAGGAAACATGGAACAAGGTGTTAAAATTTACATTATGATATAATTTGAAAGAGAATTTATATAAAATTATTTACTGATGACATACAACTCCTGAAAATCTTTCCAATATGTCTAAAAGGGTTTCCAACACACACCCGAAATGTAAACAGCAAGTGGGATGGGGTTGTTGTGTGTTTTCTGGGCTGTATGGCCATGTTCCAGAAGTATTTTCTCCCAACGTTTCACCTAAATCTATGCCTGCCATAGATGTGGGTGAAACGTCAGGAGAAAATACTTCTGGAACATGGCCATACAGCCCAGAAAACATACAACAACTCTGTGATTCCGGCCATGAAAGCCTTCAACAGCACAGCAAGTGGAATCCTTCTACCATATGTGGTGGACATGTAAACATACCAGAAAGTTTTGAGAATAAATATCCAGTTAAAGCCTGAGACTTTTCTACTTGGTCTGATTGATACAATTTACTACGATAAACTGTTGCAATACATGATCACAGCAGTCGGATTGCTCTACGTACAAAAGTGGAAGTTTTTGTGGATGTTTACTTCTTGGGACGAGAGCAATGACCAATCTCAATAAAATAGTGAAGAGTAGAGACATCACACTGGCAATGAAGATCCACATAGTTAAAGCAATAGTAATCCCTGTAGTAACCTATGGATGTGAGAGCTGGACCATAAGGAAGGCTGGGCAAAGGAAGTTAGACACTGTTAAAATGTGATGTTGGAGGAAAATTCTGAGAGTGCCTTGGACACCAAGAAGATCCAACCAGTCCATACTCCAGGAAATAATGCCCGACTGTTCACTAGATGGAAAGATATTAGAGGCAAAGATGAAGTACTTTAGCCACATTAGGAGAAGACAGGAAAGCTTAAAGAAGAGAATGATGCTGGGGGAAATGGAAGGAAAAAGGAAGAGGGGTTGACCAAGGACAAGATGGATGGATGTATCCTTGAAATGACTGGCTTGACCTTGATGGAGCTGAGGTTGGTGGCCGAGAGGGAGCTCTGGAATAGCCTGGACCATGAGGTCACTAAGAGTCAGAAGCGACTGAATGAATAAACAACCACCACCTTTCTTAATCTGCTTGATGCTTTGTAAGTTTAAATCACTATTTTCAGTGATGGTAGGGAAAGCCTAACACTACAATAGTTTGACTATGCCTATTTAGTTGACTATCTAACACTGAAACTATTTTAGTCTCCCAGTTACTTACATGTTTAAGGAGCCTGTTGATTTCCTTTCACTTCAGGGCAATAAAATTAAATACTGTAGGCTCTCAGTTAACCAGTACCCATGAGGATTGGTAGACGCTGGATAAATGTAGTTTCTGGTTCCTACTAAAAATAGGGCCAACACATACTATACCTTATACCAGTGTTTCTCAAACTGTGCTCCTCCAGAAATCCCAGCCAGCTTACCAGCTGTTAGGAATTGTGGGAGCTGAAGTCCAAAACATTTGGAGGAGCACAGTTTGAGGAACATTGCCTTATTATATACCATACCAATTTTGTATTGTATAGTACAAAGTTTACTGACTGGATATTAGTGTTTAAATGCATTAATTAAAAGCTTTAAAATACAAACTTAATTTAATATACATCTCTGCTGAAATTAATTTTATTTTAAATTTTAATTAAAGTATTATTTTTCTTCCATTTTTTGCCAATTGCTTGAGAATTCCAGTTGTGTTCTAGTTAACTGAGAGTCTACTGTACAATCATGGCTTTTAAATTAGAGAAAGTGTATTGTCACTTGTAGATAGCATCTTTTGTTGTTTGGCAAAGCCCTTGTTTACAAAATCATTGTTGCGCTTTTGTGTTTTTTAAATCCTGTGTTCAGGAAATCATTGTGACATTTGAGTAGAGAATGGAATAGATATTCAAGCCCCTTGTCTTTCATTTTCTTCCTATATTGATCTGTAATGGTATTTAATGACACCTATATTAGTGGGCACACTGAATCTACTCTGGGTTTTAGTTAGAACTTTAAGCATGCTATCCATGTACTGTCCTCATTTTATGTTCAGGTTCAGCACCTTAAATATCACTTTTAAAGTTCAGATTAAAACCTAGAGCTGATTCACATTCCTACTAACATGGAAGCTATGACCTGAGCCTGAAGATCTGAAAAGCAGCTGAAACAATGTTGAACATGATTAGAGTTATTTACTTGATACCCTAAATTGCCATGGTTTCCATTTCCAGGTTTGTATTACTAATCAGATTCCTTTTTTCTCTGCATAGGATAAGGATGGAAAGAATACTCCAATCCATACTCCAAAAACATCTTAATCAGTTCCCAATCAAAAATGAGTTTTATCACAGTAGGGAAATCCTACTAAACAGAATAATAGTCAAATAAAACTGTTGTGCTGCTTCCTTCCGGTATCCCCAAGTACTGAAACATTTTAGAAGATTTATATGTGTAAAGAAAAATGTAGTGTTTTTCAAACACCTTTACTACATAGAAGATAGGTTTTCTACACCAGAAACAATGTTTATCTGTGCAAGAAATGTGCAGGGAGGTGTTGCAGCATATGTACATGTTTTTCTGCACAGGAAAGATACTCCAGAACACTCAAATATGGGAAGACAGCTGCACAAAAATATTAGTTTTCTCCCACTGATATTGTGTGCCTTAAAGTTAGAGAAGACTACAGTGATTATTCATCACTGCATGGACAAGGAAAGAATTGAGGATTTACGTAATCATTTGTGAGATAGATTCTTCAATACCTCTAGTCCCTGAATTCTAACAATAAACAGAAGACAACAAATATCTATGCATAAAGGAACCTGAAGCCTGTCTGCAGTTATCCATTCCAACTAAACATTGGGATCTCTTCAACTTAATAACAGGGAAAGACATCTAAAAACATTTCTAGCACATGTTTGAACATGAGTCTGGATGACAACCCTATCTCTGTGGAATCCCACTTGGCCATGCTGACATTTAAACAAGATCCTTTCCTCAAGTGTGACTTGCACATTAGCTGCTAATATAGTTCTATTCAGTCCATGTATTTATGAGATGCCACCAACAGCACATGAAAGGGAACAACTGGTCTTCAATGCAGCACCGGAGGCATGGAATACCACAAAGAGTACTATTTTCTTTAAAACCATGCCCAGCATGTTGTGGAAGGCTTTCATGGCCGGAATCACTAGGTTGTTGTGCATTTTCCGCACTGTATAGCCATGTTCCAGAAGCCTTTTCTCCTGACATTTCGCCCACATCTATGACAGGCATCCTCTGAGGATGCCTACCATAGATGTGGGCAAAACATCAGGAGAAAAAGCTTCTGGAACATGGCCATACAGTCCAGAAAATGCATAACAACTCATGCCCAGCATCCTATATAACAGAGGCCTGTAATTGATGGCAACATCCAGGCTCCGCTTTGCCTCCTTGGCTTCACCCACCTTAAAGATCTACCAACTGTTTTACTTTACTCTTATGGAGTTTAGCTTTGAAATGAGAAAAGGGAATATTACTCCTCACTTAAACCCAGGCATATGCCTAAGTGGGCTAGAAAGGCAACCTCATTAATCTCCTTTCTGTTCGACTTGTCAAGTGCAGAACTTTCCCAATATAATTAAATACCCTTAGTAGTCTTATGTGTATTTCATCTCTCTCTCTCAAAAAAAAAACCCAAGAATTCAGAGTGAACTATAAAAACCTCCACTGCCCATGAAACTATTCCTTTCCAAGGCTAAAAGCAGCCCAGGCAACTGAAACTTTATCCACTGGAGTACTATTGCAGCTGGTTCCATTTACAGCTTTTAATGGCTCACCCCCCCTTTTTTTTCATTTAGAAATAGCACCACAACCATATGTGTTTATTAAAACTTGGAGACCATTGTGGCACTTCGTGTAGGCATGAAAAAAGTTGGTAACTGAGCCCTTTTCCTGACATTATGTAAAAAATCACACTTTGCTATCTTCTCTACATAATAACCCAAGGCCTTCACAATGTTAACAATAAAACATAAAAGCTAGGCACAAAACCAGTTTACAATTTTTATATCCATCTGAATAGTTGCCTTTTCTCACATGTACACACGTGACTTTTTTCAAGGAAAGCTAACCAAAACATTCCTTCTCCATTCGCCTCTGCACAACAATGGATCTCTTTCTCCACTAACCAGCAAAAAGACAGAAACCCAGATGAAGCCACTGTGAAATGGAAATGCTTCTTGGTCGGGGGGGGGGGGGAGGGGAGTGTAAGCCCAGAACATAAGTACAGTTAGTTTCCCCACAAAAGACAACAACAGCACAGACTTGACAGAAGAACATCTGGCAGCTGGCTGGGAGAGCAAAACTTTTCCAGCAGCAACTTCTGAGCCAGTCTTTTTCCTGGGTCAAGCAAACACTCCTAAACAATGGGAACAGCAGAGTAGTTTGCAGACCCCAAAGTGTCACAAACAAAGCGAAAGCTCTTTTGTCCTACCCGATCGGCTCTTGATAATGTCATTGAACTCGTCCACGGCAGACTCTTCCTCGGGATGCCCGCCCGCTTCAGCCATGGCCGAGTCTCCAACCCGTCGTCGCTCTTAACTGGCGCCCAGAACAGAGACAGCCAAACAAGAAGGTGAGAGTATGGGATCTGCGCGGAGTTCTGGCACTTCCCAAGCCAGGCAGCAGCCCCAAACACACACATCCACGCCTGCGAAAAGTTTTGAAAAGGAGCGGTCCCTCTTTGCCTCGGAGTGGGAGGGGAGGGCGAGGAGCAAAAGCACGCTGGGCGCGGAGCTGTCAGACAAACTCCAAAGGGGAACAGGTGCCCGGCTCCTTCTGCCTTAAAAATAGAGCCAGAAAACCCGGCTTCCAGGGACGCGAAAGGCAGCAGCGAGGAGGCATGAGGCTCGCAATAAATCAGGAGCCAAATTGGGAGCGACTCCGGAGGAGAGCGTCCCTTTCTGTCTTCCGCCCTTGCTCCCGATCAATGCGGAAAAGGAGCAATTAGAGAGCAAATGGCCCAGAGAAGGGAAACAGGCGCATGAATGATTTAGCAGTCTCTCTTAAAAGCATTCGCAGAAATACCCCAGCCTCTCCCCCACCTCACAAACCTGCCTATCTGCCTTCTTATATCCTTAGCGTCGCATTGGAGGGCAGCTGCTGGATCTATGGGTGCATCTTCAACAGGCATGGGCAAACTGGGGCCCTCCAGGTGTTTTGGACTTCAACTCCCTCCATTCCTCACAGCCTCAGGCCCCTTCCTTTCCCCCTCAGCCACTTAAGGAAAAGGAAAGGCCCTGAGGCTGTGAGGAATGGTGGGAGTTGAAGTCCAAAACACCTGGAGGGCCACAGTTTGCCCATGCCTGATCTACACTGTAGAATTAATGCACTTTGACACCACTTGAACTGCCCTTGCTCAGTGCTATGGAAGCATGGGAACTGTAGTTTTATAAGGTCTTTAGCCTTCCCTGCCAAAGAGTGTTGGGCCGTGCCAAACTATAACTCCCAGGATGCCATATCATTGAGTTGGGGCAATTCAAGTGGTGTCAAACAACATTAATTCTTCATTGTAGATGTGCCCCTAGACTAAAGCCTACACTTACAAAGGAATGTGGTCATCACTAATAGTCAAGACAGATTTATCAAAAGCAAGTCATGCCAGACTAATTTGATCTCTTTTCTCAATAGAGTTACAAGATGGATTGATGCAGGGAACACCATGGTTGTAGCGTATCTGGATTTCAGTAAGACCTTTGACAAGGTCCCCATGACCTTCTGGCAAGCAAACTAGTCAAATGTGGACTAGGCAAAACTATGGTTAGGTGGATCTGTAATTGGCTAAGTGAACAAACACAAAGGATGCTCTCCATTGCTTCCTCTTCATCCTGGAAAGAAGTCACGAGTGGAGTGCCGCAAGGTTCCATCCTGGCCCCGTTTCTGTTTAATATCTTTATTAATGACTTAGATGAAAGATTAGAAGGCATAATCATTGAGGTTGGAGACAACACCAAATTGGAAGGGATAGCTAATACTCCAGAAGACAGAAGCAGAATCCAAAATCTCTAATAGTTTAGAGAGATGGGCCAAAACTAACAAAATGAAGTTCCACAGGGACAAATGCAAGATACTGCACTCAGGCAGAAAAAAATGAAATGCATATATACAGAATGGGGGATACCTGGCTAGACAGAAGTACGTGTGAAAAAGACCTTGGAGTCCTTGTGGACAACAAGTTAAACATGAGCCAACAATGTAATGCGGCAGCTAAAAAAGCTAATGGGATTTTGGCCTGCATCAATAGGAGTATAGTGTCTAGATCCAGGGAAGTCATGCTCCCCCTCTATTCTGCCTTGGTCAGACCGCACCTGGAATACTGCGTCCAGTTCTGGGCACCACAATTGAAAGGAGATGTTGACAAGCTGGAAGGTGTCCAGAGGAGGGGAACTAAAATGATCAAAGGCTGGATAACAAGCCCTATGAGGAGCAACTTAAAGAGCTGGGCATGTTTAGCCTGCAGAAGAGAAGGCTGAGAGAAGACATGATAGCCATGTATAAATATGTGAGAGGAGGTCATAGGGAGGAGGGAGCAAGCTTTCTTCTGCTACCCTTGATACTAGGATGTGGAACAATGGCTTCAACTGCAGGAAAGGAGATTCCACCTGAACTTTAGGAAGAACTTCCTAACTGTGGGAGCTGTTCAGCCGTGGAACTCTCTGCCTTGGAGTGTGGTGGAGGCTCCTTCTTTGGAGGCTTTTAAGCAGAGGCTGGATGGCCATCTGTCGGAGGTGCTTTGAACACAATTTTCCTGCTTCTTGGCAGGGGGTTGGACTGGATGGCCTATGAGGTCTCTTCAAACTCTATGATTTGATGAATATATAAAAAGGGCATGTTGGGAAAGGGGCAACAGTAGCAATGTATCCTTTTCTGCATCCAGTGCTAGTGCCTTATACTGATCATTTTCTTTGGCCTTAGCAACATGGTCAACTTTGGAACATCAAAATTGAAAGATATCAACTCTATCCATGTCCCACCCACTTCAAGTTGAGAACTGTGACAGTGCTTTTATTTAGTCCAGAGTTTCTCAAACTCTGCTCCTCCAGATGTTTTGGACTTCAGCTCCCACAATTCCTAACAGCTGGTAAACTGGCTGGGATTTCTGGGAGTTGAAATCCAAAACACCGGAAGGAGCACAGTTTGAGAAACACTGATTTAGGGTTGTTGTATGTCTTTCGGGCTGTGTGGCCATGTTCCAGAAGTATTCTCTCCTGACGTATCGCCCACATCTATGGCAGGCATCCTCAGAGGTTGTGAGGTATGGATAGATACCTCACAACCTCTGAGGATGCCTGCCATAGATGTGGGCGAAACGTCAGGAGAGGATACTTCTGGAACATGGCCACACAGCCCAAAAGACATACAACAACCCTGTGATCCCGGCCATGAAAGCCTTCGACAACACATTGAACACTGATTTAGTTATTTAGACTTTTGAAACTACTGATACCCAACATTCCATGTTTCATAATACTTGTAATAGGGATTGATGAGATGCTCTCGTTTCCACGTAATTCAATGCCTGTATGTAAGAATTCAGGCTAGTCAGAGGCAGGAGATGCTTTTCCTGTTCTTGTATCTGTTACATATCGGACATGCCCTTTTGGGCACGGTAATCCTGAGCCGGAAGCAGCAGAAGTGACTGAAGGAAGGTGAAATATTTCCAGAATCTCAGCACCCAAAATGTCCCTTGAGGAATGGAAGGGCAACCAGCAATATTACCAGGCTGAGAAACAGAAATGTTCTGGGGCCAAGGGATCATTTGACTTTCTTTCCAGGTCCTGGAATGAACAGACAAAGAGGGTATAATAAGAATGGGTTAATAAAGTGATTTGTGCAGCATGGTTCCAACTATGGTCACTCATAGTAAATCCTATTGAGTTTAATGAGACTTAACCCCATAATATTGTAGGACACTACAGTCTAACTGCATTTATTGGGGGCGGGGGGTGTACTATGGAATTGCTTCATCTTGTATTGTTTTCTTCTCTGTGCACAGCTATGCATATAATGAAAGAATTCTTCCCAAGAAAACTTGCAATTTCAAGGGAATTTATTCTCAATAAGCAAATATATTCATATCATACTCCAAAAACAGCCTGATAGACCTGCTGAATCTGTTCATGCCCCAAATTGCAAATGTATGTACAGTGAACCCTTTGTGGATACCAAAATCCATGGATGTTCAAGTCCGATTATATACAATGGTTAGTAAAATGGTGCCCCTTATATAAAATGGCAAAAATCAAAGTTTGCTTATTGGATGTTTTTTTAAAAAATTGCAATTATCTTCAATTTGGATTGTTGAATCTCTGGATGCAGAACCCAGAGGGCTGACTATTTCAAATTATGCTCTGATCCTCTCCTCACAACTGTGTAACTACTAATATACTTATGCCTTTAAACTTTGTTCCTGTAATACATCAGAAGAAATCCATAAAAACTTATGCTACAATAATTCAGCTTGGAGAGTGCTGTAAGATTTCTCCTCTCACTACCATTTAGACGCATTCAGGATTGTACCACATGAATATTGATTGTTTAGCAATATCTAGAATTAGATTATAATATGCAGCATTTGAAGACATTCCAAACCCAAACTACATTAGTGGATGGTTATAGATTGGGCTCAAAGACTTAAACAAAGAATGAAAAAAATGATGGCATTTCAGGGTACCTTGCATTTGAGACAGGGTGTAAATAATATCCACCAAATGAAATCACAAGGCTCGATACATTTCATGTAAATTGTAAAGCACTTTAGATTTCTTGGTTAAATGCCGCTCCATTAGACACTTAGGAAGTAATCCTATTTTCACTTACCTGGGCTGGGAATAAGTCCCACTGGAGTAAAATTGCATAAAATTAGCTTATTAACTGATTTACTGATTTATTTCTCTGCAATGATTAGATTAAAGGAAGCACCGGAAACTTGTGTAGGATTACAGGAAGGCTTTTAGCCTCTTTTCTCAGAGCTCCACTTCCTACATGAGCTTTCTTGGCTATCGCTTCCTTGTAAGAGAAGTTACATGCAGTATATCTATTAGGCATGTCCGATCGATGAAAAAAAAATGTTTCAATTCTCATTTCTAAAGTAGGGGGTGCTAGCGCTTCGATATAGAAGGTATTTCCGAATTTTTACCCAAAAATTTCGGATATTTCCGAAAATTCATAATGTTTCTAAATGTTTCTAAAATGGCAGATGCGCATGCGCAATCACAAAAAAAGGAACCCAGGGGGACATTTACAGGGCTCTCCCGCCCTCATTTCTTGAGCTATCCTCATCAAATTTGGTACAGTGGGAGAACACATTCAACACTCTTTGGTCAAATTGCAGAATGTTTCCTGTCTCCAATGATTTTTGGCAAATTTTCATAACTTTTTATAATACACTATTTTTAATATTTGAAGAAACCTGTTCCTGCTTTGAAAGTTTTATTTCTTGTTCAATTGGGTTCTTATCACTGTGAAAGTCCCTCTTCTACTTGTGTATCTTTGTTTCTGTGGCTGGAAATCCACGAAAGTGGTGGAAATTTGCAGACACTGGACCCCCCCCCCGCTCCTATCTAAAAATAAGCATGGTGTGGCAGTGATATTTCAACTTCCTAAGACATGGGAGCTCATGGACCACTCCCTTGGGGGGAGGGCCACCGTTGGCCGGCCCCGCACCACACACCCTGCCCCTATCTAATAAAAAGCGGGGCCTGGGGGTGGTTTTTTTAATAATATTTAATAATATATGGGGGCAGGGGATGTAGCCTTAGTGACAGCTACAGACATGGGGGCCCGAGTCCCACTGCCCCACCATTGGCCGGCCCCCCGCCACCCCCCACCCCATCTAATAATTGGCTGGGCGGGGGTGGCTCTTTGGGGGCGCGAAGAAAAATGGGGGGCTCATGTCCCACTGCCCAGGGGGGCTGGCCACCATTGGCCAGCCCCACACCACAACCCCCACACCTATTTAATAATATGTGGGGGCAGGGGTGTTTCCCTAGTGACAGCTACAGACATGGTGGCTCGGGTCCATCTCCTTTGGGGATGTGGCCAACCTTGGCTGTCACCCAGCACCGCCTATTTCTGCCAAGAAGCAGGAATTTGCTCTTGAGTGTCTGTCTCATACCACTGTGTTTGTTGCACCCACAAGGGCCTGCTCCCTGCTGTGCAACAATGGCTGCAGCACCCCGGCCGAGCACAATCAAGCGGCCAGCCCGCAGGCAGGCCATGCGCCACCCGCTCATCAAACGATTAAAAATTTGAGGAAATCCCCAGTGTGGCTCCCCTTCCCTCCAGCTTGGATCGTTACCTTGACATGGTGCTGGGGCTTGAGTGCCTCGATGAAGCCATTGTTATACCATGCAGAGCCACCCAAGATGGGCAGGTCATGGCAGAGAGGTCAGACCAAGCACGATCCCTGGGAAAGGTAATGGCAACCCACCCCAGTATTCTTGCCATGAAAACTATATGGATCAGTACAACCAGAGAAATGTCAGTATACCATCGGAAGATAGGACCCCCAAGTCGGAAGATGGTCAAAATGCTACTGGGGAGGAGATGAGGACTAGTCCAAGTAGCCCCAGATGTGATGACACAGTTAGCTCAAAGACTAAAGGAAGGCTAACAGCCAACGGTGCTGGAGGTGAAGGACGAATCCGATGTTCTAGAAATCAACAAACTATAGGAAACTGGAATGTAGGATCAGTGAGCCAGGGCAAACTGGATGTGGTTATTGTTGAGATGTCAAGATTAAAGGTAGACATTCTGGGAATCAGTGAACTGAAATGGACTGGAATGGACCACCAGATCTACTACTGCGGACAAGAGGAACACCGAAGAAATGGAGTAGCCTTCATAGTTAATAATAAAGTTGCAAAAGCAATGTTTGGATACAACCCAAAAAATGATTGAATGATCTCAATTAGAGTTTAAGGCAAGACATTTAACATCACTGTGACCCAAACATACGCCCCAACCACAGCTGCTGAAGAAGCAGAATTAGATCAGTTCTACGAGGACCTGCAGCACCTACTGGATAGCACACCAAAAAGAGACATTATTCTCATTACTGGAGATTAGAATGCTAAGGTGGGCAAATGATAACCGGGATAACAGGCAAGCATGGTCTGGGATAACAAAACGAAGCAGGATGTACTAGGCTGATAGAATTTTGCCAGGAAAACTTGTGCATAACAAACACCCTCTTCCAACAACCTAAAAGACGGCTTTACACATGGACTTCACCAGATGGTCAACACCGAAACCAGATTGACTGCATCCTTTGCAGCCAAAGGTGGCGGACATCCATCCAGTCGGTGAAAACAAGACCTGGAGCTGACTGTACTTCAGATCAAGCACTTCTTATTACAAAATTTTGAATCAGACTAAAGAGAATGGGGAAAATACACAGACCAATTAGATATGATCTCACAAATATTCCCAGTGAATATGCAGTAGAGGTGAAAAATAGATTTCAGGGACTAGATTTAATAAATAGAGTCCCAGAAGAACTATGGGCAGAAGTCCACAACATTGTTCAGGAGGCAGCAACAAAGTACGTCCCAAAGAAAAAGAAAACCAAGAAGGCAAGGTGGTTGTCTGCTGAGACACTGGAAGTAGCCAAAGAAAGAAGGAAGGTGAAAGGAAACAGCAATAGGGGGAGATATGCCCAATTAAATGCACAATTCTAGAGATTAGCCAGGAGAAACAAGGAACTATTTTTGAACATGCAGTGCATGGAAGTGGGAGAAGACAGTAGGATAGGAAGTACAAGAGATCTCTTCCAGAAAATCAGAAACATCGGAGGCAAATTTCAGGCAAAAATGGGCTTTGTCAAAAACAAAGATGGTAGGGACCTAACAGAAGCTGAAGAGATCAAGAATAGGTGGCGAGAATATACAGAAGATCTGTTTAGGAAGGATAATAATATAGAGGATAGCTTTGACGGTGTGGTGAGTGAATTATAACCAGACATCCTGAGGAGTGAGGTTGAATGGACCTTAAGAAGCATTGCTAACAAGGCAGCAGGAGATGACGGGATACTAGCAGAGCTCTTTAAAATCTTGGAAGGTGATGCTGTCAGGGTGATGCATGCCATATGCCAGCAAATATGGAAAACACAAGATTGGCCGTCAGATTGGAAAAAATCAATTTATATCCCCATACCAAAAAAGGGTAACGCTAAAGAATGCTCAAACTTCTGTTCAGAGGCACTTCTTTCCCATGCCAGCAAGGTAATGCTCAAGATCCTGCAAGGCAGAATCCAGCAATACATGGAGCGAGCGCTGCCAGATGTCCAAGCTGGGTTCAGAAAAGGCAGAGGAATGAGAGATCAAATTGCCAATATCCGCCGGATAATGGAGGAAGCCAGGGAGTTTCAGAAAAACATCTACTTCTGCTTTATTGACTATTCTAAAGCCTTTGGCATGTTCTTGGTGGTATGGGGGTTCCAAGTCATCTTGTCTGTCTCCTGAGAAATCTGTATAAAGACCATGTAGTCACAGTAAGAACAGATCACAGAGAAACAGACTGGTTCAAGATTGGGAAAGGGGTGCGGCAGGGCTGCATACTTTCACCCTCTCTATTCAACTTGTATGCAGAACACATCATGCGACATACGGGGCTTGAGGAATCCAAGGCCGGATTTAACATTGCTGGAAGAAACATTAACAACCTTAGGTATGCAGTTGAGATACCACTCTGATGACCAAAAGCGAGGAGGAGCTGATGAGCGTTATCACCAAGGTGAAAGAAGAAAGAGCAAAAGCTGGGTTGCAGTTAAACATCAAGAAAATCAAAATTATGGGAACCAGACTGATTGATAACTGGCAAATACAGAGAGAAAATGTGGAGGCAGTGACGGACTTTATATTTCTTGGTGCGAAGATCACTGCAGATGCAGACTGTAGCCAGGAAATCAGAAGATGTTTCCTTCTTGGGAGGAGAGTGAAGGAAGATAGACACTGTTGAACTCTGGTGCTGGAGGAAAATCCTGAGAGTGCCTTGGACCGCAAGTAGATCCAACCAGTCTATCCTCCAGGAAATAGTGCCCAGCTGCTCAATGGAGGGAAGGATATTAAAGGCAAAGAAGCAGAATTTTGGCCATAAGGAGCCACTTTACTGTCTCATAAGGAGACAGTAAAGCTTGGAAAAGATCACGATGCTGGGAAAAATGGAAGGAAAAAGGAAGAGAGGCCAACCAAGGGCAAGAACTGGAGGTGTCGACGGCCAACAGGGAGCTCTGATGTGGACTGGTCCATGAGATCACAAAGAGTCAGAGACAAATAAACGACTGAGCAGGGTCCCCTTCCACCTTTGTTTAAAATCGACAGAGTGGGTCCGATTCCACCCTCTTCCCTCGTCCTACTTTCAGAGAGGCAGGAAGCGCTTCAGCATCAATAGGACCTGCGCCCACATGTCTGTAACTGCCACAAAGGCACACTCCCTGACAGGAAAATGTCACCATCCCCGGCTGTGGCAACAGAGGACGGGCACCAGCAAGCGGCCAGCCCACAGGCAGACCGTTCTGCACCCTCATCTGGCAATGAAATACAGGGGAAAATCCCCAGGGTGGGTCCCATTCCACCCTCTTCCCTTGTCCTACTTTCAGAGAGACAGGAAGCGCTTCAGCATCAATAGAACTTGCGCCCACATGTCTGTAGCCTCCACAAAGGCACACTCCCTGACGGGCATTGGCGAGGACCGGAAAAGGTACTGGAAAGGCTCTTTTAACTCTTGACCGTATCCCACGACCTCGCCTGCATGAATGGGGAGTATAGCTTCGTCCATGAAGCAGGCACCTAACATGATTGCAAGAGGCTGGCCGATTTTTAACCACAGATAACCCACAAGAATTATAAATCTGGTGAAAATCCTCTGTGGGAACGCAAGACCCAAACCCCCAACCCCCGTCAGCCCCAGTTGGATGGCCAATTTGCCCCGGGGATACCCGGGCAAGCATCGCCATAATTAATGGAACCTCAGTCAGAAAGTAACGAAAGCCGGTCCCAATCAAAATCACCCTATCTCTTCCTAAGTGCTGTTTGAAACCTGGTGGGATACCGGATGCACTCGAGCCGCAAAGCAGTTTTCTTTGCTTCTTGACAAATGAATGTTTGTTTGAACAAAGGATATCTTTTATCATAAATGTATGACAATGCAGAATCCATCAAAACCATTCTTCCAAAAATGGGAAGCGGAACAATAGATGTCCCTGGACCAGGCCTTTCATGTATTTTTTTTCTCTGCCTTTGTTCTCTATGGTATTATATGATGCTTTGGGTTTTACTTTGTAAAAAGCATACCCTAATCAGATGTTTAATAGGCTTTTCCCCATGCCTCTCATGTTATCCATCATATTCCCTAATGCAATGTTATTCTGGCCCGTTGGGGTTGGTTAGGTGAGACTCTACTGCATTCATAGTATTTCTCGTTGCTTTCTTTGTTCTTGTAGGGCTTTTCTTTCAATAGCTGTCATTATGAAGAAGACCATTGGGCTACCTATCTGGATGGGGATTGGTTACTGAGGTATTTCGCCAACTGACTGCTTCTGATTACAGTAGAATCTCGCTTATCCAACATTTGCTTATCCAACGTTCTGGATTATCCAACACATTTTTGTAGTCAATGTTTTCAATACATCGTGATATTTTGGTGCTAAATTAGTAAATACAGTAATTACAACATAACATTACTGCATATTGAACTACTTTTTCTGTCAATTTTTTTTATAACATGATGTTTTGGTGCTTAATTTGTAAAATCATAACCTAATTTGATGTTTAATAGGCTTTTCCTTAATCCCTCCTTATTATCCAACATATTCGCTTATCCAACATTCTGCCGGTCCATTTATGTTGGATAAGTGGGACTCTACTGTATTTTGAAACCTTTATTTGGATCATTACCTCGAAAGAAATTAAATCCATCATATTTCCCTGTGGCATTTTTGAGATCTATAGCTTGACTATGTCACTCGGGATGGCTCTCATCCCCCTGTTGACACAGGGGCCTAAGATGCGACCCTCTGACCAACATCGCGGACAAGGCATCAAGACCAGAATGACACATGTGAGATTTGATAGAATAATGGAGTTCTAACTTTGATTTTTATGAAATACATGCCATCATATAAAACAACTTAAAATGCAGGATTTGTCTTCCTTACCAACTTTGCCTTTCAAAAAGTATTGCAATCCTTTTGGGATCGCTTAATGCAGCGATCATCATACGGCAACCTAAATTTGTCTCTTCACAAAACTGCTATTGTTGGAGAAAGGGTATCCCCCTAGAAGGACACCAGGATAGAGGAGTTCATTGTGCCTGCCCATCATCGGTAATAAGCAGAGGAAACAAACAGTGTCCCGAAAAAAGGTCCATCAAAGAAGTGGGAAAAGACTTGGCATTAGGATGATAAAACCTCTGGACTTTGGAGAGGGCGCCTCACTTCAAAGGAAGCTCTGGAAATTTCAGAGAGGGGATCCAGCAAGCTGCGGTGAGGGGTTACAACATCGCCGGCCATGCTGAAGACCCTCTCGCTCTGCATGCTGGTTGGAGGGCAGCTGAGGAACTTGCAAGCGACATTGGCAAGATGCGGCCACACGTGTTCTCGAGAAGACCAGTAGGCCAACGGATCACAGGATATATTATCCGGCGGTTCCTCAAAGTGACGCTTCACACAACACTCAGCAGAATCCAGCTTCTGTTGCTTGGCTGAATGAGACGCCCCTGATTGTGCCAGTATGGCGATCATTTTTCCAAATAAATCTTCCCCTCGCTGCTGCTGCTGGCCTTGCAGCTGCCGAATCTGCTATCTTGAGGTCGGAAACCTATTGCACGGCACTTCCGGGCTGTCGGACTCACCACTGGAGCTACTGCTAGGGGTGGCGGGCATCTGTGCCAGTGGGCCCATGTGCTCTGTGCACCCCCCCCCCCCCCGCGGCGACGTACTCCTCCTGGCACACAAGGTTAACAAGACGTGCCTTCCATTCCGGATAGTCTTTGGAGCAGACAGTGTCCTTCAACCTTGGATAACAAATGGCTGCCATCATGTGGACATGGCTGCTTAGCAGTGGCTCTGGCCGTTTACGGACGGCAAGGGTCAGCATTCTCACTACCTACTGGACCTGCGGTGTTAGATTGCTGGCCAGGGAGTCCATATCAAGATGCCTCTTTAGGGCCAAGACCAGAGGCACTCCCTGGCTGAGAAGGGCCCCCTGTGCCGAAAGGGTCTCTGTAGTTTTCTTAAACGGTCTCAGAACTTCCACCAGCTGGGAAATAGTGTCCCACTCTTGCTTGCTTGGCACCAGCTTGCCAATAGACGCAACCAAGGTAAGGGAGATTCCATGGACTACCTTCTGCTGCTCCACCATTTGTGCAAGCATCTTGTATGTGGAGTTCCACCGGGTGGATACGTCCTGTAGCAGCTTGTGCTGCGGTAGCCCCTCCAATTTCTGCCTGTCCGTTAGCTCTTGGGCTGCCTTCACACTGCAATGGAAAAACCCTGCGATCTTGCGGCAGCGTTCAATTAGCTGAGTGATGTGTGCGCCAGTGTTGGAAGCCTGCTGCTGCTCCTCTGCACTCTTGAAAGCATCCTTGACGGTGTTGTGGAGCAAGTGTGCCATACATGTAATGTTGGTAAAGCTGGAGCTTTCAACTGCTCTAATCATGTTTTTCCCTACATCAGTGACCATGAATGCTGTCCTCATGGTCTCCGGATGCCTTGGTTCCAGGCCGCCATCATGTCGTCAAGGATCTTGCAGATTGTTTCTGCCTTGTGGTCCCTATATACGCCCTCCATGGCGAGGAGGGCCCAGCGCTGGCCGGTCTCCACGCTGTCGCCTTTATCCCACCAATGCACAGTCAAAGAAAGGTAGAAATGGCCACCTCCAATACTTGTCCAAATGTCAGAAGTGTAATGGATGTGCCCTCCAAGGGTGCTCCGCAACATCTCCTCAACTCCTCAACCTTGCAGGCTTCATAAAGCCCTGGTATCACTGTTCTTGAAAAGGTTTGTTTCAATGGGATTTTTTTTATTGGGGACACAGCAGTTCCATCAATCTCACAAAGCATTCTTGCTCCACCATTTTGAAGGGATGGTGGTCAAGAGCCAGCATCTCTCCCACTCACTGAGTGATCTGCTCAATGGTGGGTGCCGTTCTCTTCCTTCCTGTGGCATGGCACCAATTGTCCAAGGTTAACTGAGACCCTCTACCAGCTGGCCCTAACAGAGATGTTGGAGAGCTCAGAGTACTGCTTGCGGGGCTAAGGGACCCCCCCCAAGGGAATTGATGGATGATGTCTCTTCATGTGGACCCTTAAGCCAGTGGTGGACAAATGCCTCGGGTCTTTACCCCTGCTAATGTTTGTACCACAGTGCCTGCACACAGCCAAAGAAGCCTGTTGGGAATGGACCATGAAGTGGTCCCAGAGGAAAGACCTCAGCCTTCCCAGTGGCGGGGCCCCCGGTGGCCTTTGTGGGGTGCTCACAGGACAGGGGGAGGAAGGAGTGGGTTGCAACATGACGTACTCTGTGGGAACGGCACGACTGGGATTGCCATCTTCCTCATCATCATCTGATGATGAAAGTGTTAGGGGAAGCCTATCAATTTCTTTTTTAATTTGTATGTCAGGCACAAGGACAAACACAGGACCCAGTTCAGAGACAACAGTGGCAGCCTCAGAGACGGTTGACTGTGTTTTATCTTGGAGGGTACACATTTCTGCTGTTGAGCCACAGGGACCCCGGCCTTCCACAATTTCAGTTTGCGCAGCACTGCCTTCGGGAGCCCCCCTTTGTTTCCTTCCAGTGCCAACCCTCGTTCCTCTGCCCAAGGCAATGGTTCTCCCAGAACTCTTTTGCGACCCACCAATTCCCCACAAATGCTTCATTGCTATGCTCTCGCAGTTGACCTCTCTGAAATTCCTTAGTATGTGAAAATTAAGTTTTGAAACCAAGATACACTTTGTAATATTGTCTGGTAATAAGGGCACTGGAAATCAATGGTGTCTCTGGCTTTGGCTATGTGATCCCACAAGCCTGAAAGGCAATGCCTTGCCTTCTATTAGAAATGGAGCAGTGACGACGCCAAGCAACGCCTTAGCCTGGAGTGGCAATGTACTTTGAAAACTAGAAATTGCCTTGGACTCTTTAAATCAATGGTGCCCCTGGCCAGCCTTGTGATCCCACAATAACACTCAGGCCAATGCCTTTAGATTTGAAACGGAGCAGAATGCCAAGCAATGCCTTGGCCTGGAGTGCCAATGTACTAGGGTGTTCTGAACACAAGAGTAAGATCAGGAATAGGGCTATTGACTCTAGCCTGTATAAACATTTCAATGACATGAACCATAGTCCTGAATTATTCAGGGTTCTAGTCTTAGAGGTAGTTACTTCTTCCTCAAACACAGATTTATGCACCAAACTACAACAACGGGAAGCCTTCTGGATATTTACTCTTAAAACAGTTCACCCTAAGGGTCTCAATGATTCTATTTCATTTCAATGTTTTCTGTAAGCTTGGTGTATACCTTTGGTGAAGTTCGAATAGGTTCTTTTTATGTAAAACTTGTTTCAAATGGCTGGGACATAGCCACACCTATATCCATACTGGGCACCTTTAAAATTCTCTCTATATACAGTGAGTTCTACCTGCTTTTCCTGTGCTTGCCTAAGGAATCAAACCAGTAGCAGAGCACCTCTGTAGGAGAGTTTATGTGAGTATACATGCTCCTGTCTTTAATGCTTTTACTATACTTTGTAATTTATAATTTTTATCCTGTACAAGTGTTTCTAGCCACTTGTATGTATTCCCTGTTGGTCCACTCCGTCGTTGATACTGACACATTGAATTTATTTACTTGAAGAACGTGTTACATGGGAAAATTGACTACTCTAGGTTTTCCATACCTGCATAACCACCACCTGAGGAAGACTACACAGTTGAAACCGGATGGTGACAAACCTTGGATTTGTTTAAAACATTGGATTTTTTAAAAAAAGGATTCACTAACTTGGATGTTTATATTTGGACTCACAATTAGTGATTTATACAGTCCTCCATGTGGAACATGAACTCTGGTGGTCATTGGACTCACAAACTGTTGTGAATGCGCCTTCGGAGACTGTGGATGATAGTGGTGGGATCAGGAGAGGAAGGAAAAACCCTCACGAGGAGGGCTCGTTGGAGGATTTGTTTAGGAAGAGGGTCAGGGAGACTGATGAGGATTCTTCTGAGGAGGATTCAGGTGGGGATCTGGAAGAGGAAATGGATGCTGGGGAACAGGTATTAACGGAGGAACCGGGCACGGACTGGGCACGGGCACTGGAGATGCTTGGGGAAGAATTGGGGCCCATGGATGCTGATGATGCTGGGGAAGCTTGGGTGTCTTCAGAAGCAGATCCCTTTTGGTCTGCTTAGAGGAGTGAGAGGGGATCCACAGGTGTGGATAGAGTTGGGCGTGGGCAGGATGATTGGGACTCTGATGAGGAATTCGGAACACCTGACCCAAGGGCATTGGCTGTGTGGAGTTCTGATTCAGATTAAGAAGTTGAGACACCTGCTCTTTGGGTGTGGATAGTTTGGAAGCCCAGGGAGACTTGGATATATTGGGGTTGTTTGGCCATTATACCTTGCGTGTGGCAAGGTGTTGCTGGGCGCCATTGGGTTTCCTGTGTATGTTACTGAAAACTGGACTGGGACTTTGCAATGGATGTAAGTTTAATCTGGGCTATTCTGCAACGGAGGGCTGGATTTGTGTGGGTTTTCCCGGACTGCACTGTTATTACTATTTTGTATTAGCTGCTGTTTGTCCTCGTTGCTTTGGCTCTCTGTGCCATTCCGTGTTGTGAACTTCTTGGATGACTTCAACGTCTCGGACCTTGGACCTTGGACTGGAACTTGACTCAGCTTTGCTCTTTGCTATCAAATCGTGGTTTGGCATCATTCTCTACTCGGTGGCTGCCTGACTGCTCATCCCGACTCTGGACCGGCTCGATGACGCTTTCCTGCTCCGCTCTTTTAACTCCTGGTTTGGCGTGTGTTCCTGCAGCTGTTGCTGCGGGCCTGCCAGCATCTCACTGTTCTGCTGGCTTGTTTGCTCTTAACTGAGAGTCCTTTAGCCCAGTTTGGGCGTTTGTTTGGTTTTGAACTCCTTTTGAACGTTTGAGTTTTGGGAAGGGGTTGTGGGCTTCAATACTGCTTGTCTTAGTTTTTGCCCTCATTTTTTGGCCCATTGTGAACTCTTGAGTCAAGTTCTAGGACTCTAAATTTAATCCAGATTATATCTCTGGTTAATCTGGATTATTTGCCAGTCTTTGTTTTTGGGGTTTTTTCTCGCTCAATCTGCTTAATAACACTGAAAGTTAAGTGTTTTAAGCCTTTTTGTGTTTGTTGAGCTATTTTTGGACATTTGCTTTAATAAACTCTGTTTTACTCTCTTATTGGCGTCTGACTTTTGATACAAACTCTGAATATAGAGTTCTACTTTCTATGAATGTATGTGTGTTGGTAACACATTGATTATAATTGGTTTAGAGATGTGTTTTTTGAAGCATTTAATAAATTTTGAATCTTTATCATCCTTGGCTGTACATTGAATGTTCTATGACAATAGCATATACAGAAATTACTGTGTTATAGTTTATATTATTGGATTACATTTCTAGTTATAGTGGCCTCTTGCCTTTGCTTTTCTGCCATGTCTACTCAGTCAATTTTAAACTGTGAGTTAAACTGTGCATGTTACTAGTCTTGGCTTTTGTTTTGATATATGCATTTGATGGTGTTGCTTCTGTCTATCTGTTTCAACCAGGTTGTACCCTGCCTCGAGCCATAGGAAGAGAAATATTATAAATAAAATGTATTTATATTGTTATTATTATTATAACAAATTATACAGATAAAATACAAAATATACAATATAAAGAAAACTAGCCAACAAATATAGTTTAATATTGTTTTATAATCTTGTATATTTAAACTACAATTTGAAAATCTTTGAAAAAGCAAGAAAGATTTATCTTGCAATTTAACAATAACAAGGTAAAAGCAGGCTGCAAATGTTCAGGGAGGCAATTCCTAGAGGTTGGAGCAATGAGTTTAAAAAGGATGAAATCAAGTTTAGGTTTGGTGAGAGCCCTAGAATTCCCAAAACACACATCCCAAGCAGGCTGATACAAAGAAATAAAGGCTCAAAGACTAAGGGAGTTGGAACTTAAAGAAAGAAGCTTTACTGAATCCTAGAAGAAATGAGTAACTAATAAACAGGTATAAAAGTGGGGTAACATCATCAAAGCGATGGTCCAAAAGATCATCTTAGCAGCAGAATGTTGAACGGAAACAAGAAGACAAAGGTGAGATGATGGAAGACCAGCCAAAAGAACATTACAATTGTCTAGGTAGGAAATGACTAAGGTATGAACTAAGGACTTTCTGGGGAAGCTGAAAGAAAAGGCCTGTTTTGGGCAATGTTATAAAGGGGAAAAAATGGCATGACTTTGCTATAACCTCAGTGAGAGGAACAAAAGACAAAGAAGAGTAAAAAAACAAACAAAAATGAAGCCAACACTATGTGCTTCCTTCACAAGACAAATAGAAACACGATTAATAGTAATGGAGAATGCACTGTAAAGACGATTTAAAGGAGCCAAACCATACGACCTACCAAAAAGCTCTCTTCATGAAAAGACTGACATCTTAAAGGAACAACTCCCCAAAGCTAACTTTCAAGGCTGCTGTAATTTTTATTTTTATCCGATGGTTGGTGATATCTTTCATTTCAGTTTTGCAACTAATCTACTCTGCTTAAGTCTGAATTTTAATGGTGTTATATAATGAGATGAAATTATTTGGGCAACTTTAGAAAAGGGGCGTCAAACTCATTTTCATCAAGGGCCTTATGGTTGCATTCAAAGGGTTGTTGAATCCATGGATGGAGAATCTGTGAAAACAGAGAGCCAGTTATATTTTTTACATGGTGGTTGATGCACTTTAGTTTTTGCCCAGTTTGCATCCCCAGATGTTATTGAAGAAACGACTCCCATTACTTTTGATTATTTGCCACAATAACTGAAGACAATGGAAACTACAATCCAATTCTCATTGTCCCCAATTCTTGTGGCTCTGAAGTTGGGAAGGTTAAAGGACATTTTAATGTCAGACATCATATCCATGAACCTTGTGTCTAGATTCAATTCCCACTATCCTGAGTAACAGAAATAACTGCAGTTGTCCAGATGTATCACAATTCCCATTAGCTCTAGTCATGATGTCTATGATGAGGAATATAAGAGTTATAGCATAGAATCTAGAAGACCACATAAAATGACATGGTGGGCTGGATTTGGCCAGTAGGCATTATGTTTGATACATGTGGTTTAGAAACTTGAATACCTATCTTGCAATTTGTAGTAAAACTTGGAGAAGATTCACAACCCACTAACAGGGAAGCCATCAACTGCCATTGCTTTTATTCCCCCCCCCCCTCCTCCACATTACATAATTGACTCATAAAATACATGGACAAATCATACCACTAAACTTTAAAGCATTCCTGGCTAGGATTCTACAACCACACGGTAAAGAACAAGCCACACCAAGGCTGATGGAAAATATTTTGTGAAGATGGCTTAAAGATCACATTCTTTAAGTTCCATAAACAACCACCCAGCTTTAACTTTATACACACCCAGTTGTTACAAGTTAGCAGTGGTAACTACTGCAGAACATTTTGGGTGGTCCCAGAACAGTATTTTAATTTTATTTGGCCTATAGTGTAACCTTTTTGGCATCTCAAGACAGACTTCTTTAATATTATCTAAATTATATTATATAGGTTAACACAAAGATATGGGAAGTCTAACATAAATCCCTGTTTTGCAATTATTAAAATTGCCTTAATTTAACTGACTTTTATCAGCATTCCACATTATTTTATATTACCAGCATTTTGTCATTTCAGTTTACTTTAATTTTTAGCAAAGTCTTAAATTTGGGAGATATTAGATGAAAATTATACCTTTAGGAGGGATTTTTCTGATGCAGGAGCATATTATTTGTGCTCATGAAGTTCCACATAAAGTCCTTTGCATTTTCTCTTAAGTGATCTCAGCTAATAAAACAAGCCAGTTCTCTGCCTGAGCATCTGGAAACCTAAAACGGGGCAGACTAATTGGTCTGACACAATATAAATCAGCTCCTTTTATGGTTTTCACTCCTTAGTGGCCACCATATACCTCATTTAGGTCAAAAGTCATCAGTCCTTCTAGTTCTTGAGCACTATTACAAATCCCCCTTAATCATTAATCTCAGAAGTTAAACATGTAATTAGCAGTAATAATGTGATTAGAAAGAAACAGAACAGAACACGAGCATTCTAAGGTCCCCTAAGTTGAATTAGACCCAGACCTTTCTAATATATAATTTGCTAGCCTTTCAAACAAAATATTACACAAAATATAGGAACTAAATGATATGGCATTACTGGTAACAATTTACAAATCCATATATCTTCTAAGATACAAGACCTTACTATTGCAGTATCTACACATGGAATTAAGTATCTATTCTAAAGAATGTATCAATAAATAACTATATTTGTAGAATTGTATAATGATCTGAAATTAGCAGATTGTTCAGACTAATAGGTGAATAGACTGAAGTATGAGGGGGTGGGGAAGACCACGCAGGCCTGCCTTTTTCATCATTCTATTTACCACAGTAGTGAGCCACATAACTAAGTGAAATCCAGAATAAACCCTTATCTGCTGCTCTTTGCTACAATCTAAAATTCAGGTGGTGAATCCATGGTGGTAGTATATAGTCATAATAATTGGCCATTAGTAACTTTATCGGGCATTTGGAAGTTGCCCAAACCAATCAGATCAGGTGTCTTTTCACCAGGCTGGTCTATATATACCAGGGTGAGCTCCTCCATTTTCCTGTGGTGTCCTGGCTTCTGAGAGAGAGAGAAACCATGTGCTAGCTAGCTCTGATTCCTATTTCAGTGCCATTGCTGCTTAGGCTTGCTTTTGGACTCAATTCCAGTCTTTTCCTTTGGCAATGTTATTAAATATTATTGGTTTAATATCTTTCATTCCTTATTATTTTGCTAGGAAAGTGAGGGTAGGCGTGCATTTGGGAGGGGCTGTGAAATGGCATTTTGGGGGGTGTTTAATTTTTTTTAGATTTGGGGGTGGTTTAGTGAAGGGAGGGGATAGCCTGACTCCCTTGAGTCCCCATGGGGAAAATTCAATCCCTTTTCAGCCTGATCTAGCTTCTTGCTTCTGTATTCTGTCCTACAACTTACTTACTACCCCCAAAATATTTTTAAATTTTACTTACAAGAAAGCCCCTTTTTATTCTTGTTCATATTTTTGACTGACTCATTTATTCCCCTCCCCTGCTCTATTTTCTGGCTTGTGTGTACTCCTGCCCCAGTTCACCTGCCTTGACAATCATGGCTTGCAAAACCTTAAGAACAGTATTTGCTTTTATTATTATTATTATTATTTTTAAAAATGCCTATAAATTGTGGAATGTGTGGATCTTTATGAAAGTTGGAAGAAATTATGCCCTTCTGCAGCTCCTATACTGTTGCTGTGGAGAAATTCCAAGATATACCTTTTGGGGTTTTTTAAAAATGAGATTTTATTTCTACAAAGTTTAAGAATTTCCTAGAAATCAGTGGATGGCCCAAAAGTTCTGAAACTCAGTGGGCTTGCTGTAGTAAATGTGTCCTCCAAGTGCGGCCATTTTTGTCTTAATAGCCCTAAAAATGACAGAAAGGGGAGCCTTGGATGTTCCCCCATTGCTTTCAATGGGATAAATCATCCCAGAGTGAAAACTGAACTTTTGGATGATGGATCAATAAACTGCATTTCCCCCTCCTTAATTCAGGCAATTCTAGAAAAAATGGAAAAGGGTCACCCAAAAATTGGATACTAAAAATGGCATGACATTTACCCAAATTGAACATTCCTAGTAATAAAAGGACCACTACAGGTAGAATGCATCTGATATACGGTGTAAAAGACAAAACATTATATATATCTTTAATTGTTGAAGAAGAACATGATGATATGTTGTTTAATAGCCAGCATGAGACTGATGAAGAAGCTGGATCAGGGCCAGAATGTCAGCAAATGCTTGAGTCTCTCCTTTTTCCATATCAGCTTTCCTCCTGATATGACCTGTTCTTCTACATGCTGTTATGCTTATTTTCAGAATACTCTTTAAGACTAAAGACATGAATACTGTGTCATCTAAATTGAACCTTATTTAGAAACAGGATACATAAAAATCAATGGCTTGTTTCTGAATAAATGGGTATGTGTTCCAGTTTAAGTATCTAAAGGCAGCAGAATATATGTCTGAATAAAGACTTCTAAAGATGTTTTCTATATACAGTAGAGTCTCGCTTATCCAACATTCTGTATTATCCAATACAGTCTGCCTTTTAATAGTTAATGTTTTTGTAGTCAATGTTTTCAATACATTGCGATGTTTTGGTGTCAAATTCAGTAAATGCAGTAATCACTACATAACATTACTGTGTATTGAACTGCTTTTTCTGTCAATTTGTTGTAAAACATGATGTTTTGGTGCTTAATTTGTAAAATAACATAATTTGATGTTTAATAGGTTTTTCCTGAATCCCTCCTTATTATCCAACATTTTTGCTTATCCAACGTTCTGCCGGCCCATTTATGTTGGATAAGTGAGGCTCTACTGTAATATGAAAAAAGTTTCTATTCATACTATCCAGAAAATATCAATTCTCTGTTTAAACACAATGCCACTTCTTAAATTGAGAAGTATACCGATTCTATTATAAACATTTCAACATAAATTCTTTGGATAGAGTTTTGTTAAGATACATCTGTAAGTAATTTGTAAATGAGTCAGAATTTATAGAGCCTACTGATTTGGAGAGGAGCCCTGGCATTGCTCTCTTTCCTTCTCTGGGAGCCTGCTATCTCTGGACTTCCCTTCTTTTCCGCTTTGCTTTTGTCTTCTGCCTATCATCATCATTACTCTGCTTCATTTCTTCTCTTCATCCAATTCTCCCTGCCTCCCAACCCTTTTCCCAGCAGCAGGGCTTGGCTGGCTGGGCAGCCAGCCTGAAGCTTTTCCTCCTGCTGCATGCCAATGTTCCACTCCTTCCCTAATTTCCCTCATTTCCTTCCAGCTCCAGCTCCTCACAGAAGCAGCAGCTGCTGATCCCATGCTCCAAAACAGTGTACAAGTTAGCAGCACCCAATGTGATGTAATGCTCAGGGGACTCCATCTCTCACCATCCATAACTTATGATTTTTATTAAGGGTATGAGAGCCATGCTGCACTGACAACCCAAATTTAGCCACTATTCCTTCATAAATGCACTTATGAATGAACACAAATGAAAGTAAACTGAGTAGAAATAGATCCAGCCATTTCTATCCCACACTCAGTTGACCCTTGGCTTTCCAATATATGAAGTTTATTTTAACTGTGCTGTTGCTATAATGTGAGATAAGCAAGAGTAAATGTTAGGAATGTTGTCGACCGCGTTTTAGGGGATCGGGCCCTTAAGGAGAGACCTGATCCGGTCCTGAGAGAACGGACCTTGGCGAAGCCAAAAGGAGAATTACGAGCCGCAATACAACCTGAAGCCGAAATGAAGAAGGTCCGCCAAAGTTGAAGGAAAATCCGCCAAGGAGTCTTTATTGAGCAATTCAGCTGAAGAGGACTCTAGTAGCGATCATTCGGTCTACTAGGGTACCATACAATCAAAATAAAGCCATACTTATACAAAATTTCAGTCTGACAACCCTTTGAATTTCCCGCCCTGCTTCCCCGCCCATCTGATCGTTGATAGGCTAGAAGGTTGAATGAGGCGGGCTTTCGTTTCCCGCCTTGCTCCGTTGGCCCAATAGGAAGCTGCCTTTTGTCTCTACTCGGGCCAATCAGGAAAGAGAAGGCGGGAGTTATCGAAACAATGAGGTGACGGGGACAGGAACCAGAGGATTAAATCCTGCTAGACCGATTTCTAAAGGGTGCTTAATTTATTAATGGCAGCAATCAAGGGTGTCCGGGTTTCTGTCACGTATACAGATTTTAGATATGCCTTGGGGTGTCAGAGATGGAAGCAAAGATGGGTGGTGATGAGCCATATTGACAGGCTCTGCAGGGCATCTTCCTGAGGTGTCCTGGTTTTTCCTTTGGGTGAGATATGACAATGTTTGCCTTGGGGCGAATCACCTTTAGGTCAGCAAACTCCGAATTCGGCGACTCAAGCACTATATTGTCCATGCAATTTGAATTTGATTGGATTTAGTGGTGGCAGATTATCCTTTTGTTTTTGGGAAAGGAAGCCTGGGTCATAGGAAATGGGATAAGTTCTGGGGTTCAGGTTGAGTTCAAAATATTTCCTATTTGATTTCATGATTTGACAATTATATGAAATAAAATGAAAAATAAAATAAAGTTGGAATATAAACCATGCTGGGAAAAATACATATTTTCCGGGGATCCCAAAGAGTACAAATACATATAGGCAGATAGATAGATTTCATGGAAATAAGGGAGAATCCATAAAAGTGAGTTACATTGCATAAAGGGGAATCATGAATGATATAAACAATTGAAAATATTTGATAAGAACGAAGTTCATAACATCTGGAGAACCCAGCATGGAAATTCATAAAAGTGGAGTTTTAGCAGCATGATTTTACAATTCATGAAGTTGTTATCTCTTGCCTCAGGCTAAAAGGTCAAACACCTTTTGTGCAGAGAGTCACAGTAAACTCCAGTAAAAAGTCTCAATCACCTTCTACTATAAATATATGAAATATAGAACATAAAGTCTTGATTTTTGAACTATCTTTTACAAAGTCCTGGGGGGGGGGGGGTCACCTCGATCACAGGAATTAAGTTAGCATCATTCCTTCTGGCAAAAGGGCTAGTCTAGAAGTGCAACTCATAATATGCACATTTTCATTCCTGAAATTATTTTTCATTTTAACTTACCTCTTTTTAAAAATGGGACTAACTTTTCCTAGAAGTAAAAAGTAGATTTTATCCTGTGTTGAAGCAGAAGTCTCATGCATACTATTGCTTGTTGGGCCTCATAGGAGGGGTGGAGTAGAACATCACAAATGTTTGATCCAAAAAATGTTGAAGGAGGAAGAAACAGAGGTTCAGTGATATGGGAGAGGTTTAAAAAATGTTCATAAAGAATTTGGGGAGGATTGCCCAGATTTAAATAATTAAGGAGAGAAAAAGGAATAAACATGTACAGCTGCCAGACTTGGTAGGTGAAAAGGTAAAGAAGTCACTGAGCAGTTTTTAATGTGGTGTGTGTGCAATGAAGTTTACAGGGAATTGATTGGATACCATATATACTCGAGTATAGACCGAGTTTTTCAGCCCTTTTTTAAGGCTGAAAAAGTTCCCCTCGGCTTATACTCGGGTGAGGGTCCTGGCAGGAAAGTGTGGGGCTTAAAGACCAGAACCCTCACCTCAAGAGAGGAGGAGAAAGAGGCCTCTTCATTCCTTTCTACACAACAGTCAGGAGCTGACCTTCTCTCCCCCCCCTTTTCCCTTCCCCTTGTGGCCGCTCTGCTCCTTGGCTTCTTTGCCTGCCCGCAAAAGAGAAAACTGGGGCAAGTCTGCTGAACTCTTTCACAGCCCTTTTTCTCCTTCTATCTTCCTTTTCTTGACTTCCTCTTCACCTTCCCTCCTTCTCTTCCTCTCCTGTGTTATTGCTGCCATACTGGATGAGAAGAAGGAGGGGAGGGGTGGGGGACAAGGGGAGTGAAGGCATGCTCCAGGGAAACTGCATTTCCTCCCTCCTCCTCCTCCTCCTCCTCCTCCTCCTCCTCCTCCTCCTCCCCCCCCCCCCTTTGCTTCCCCCCTCAGTTCAAGGACTGGCTTTTTTCTGCCTGGGGGAATCCTTTTTTGGGAGGTGTTAGCTAACTCATCCCAATAAAGGATTCCCTCAGGCAGAAAAAAGCCAGGCCATGACGCTGTAAGCCCATTCAATGCTAATCAAGGTGGCCAATTGCAATATTCACACTTACCTCAAGCTGACAGGAGTTCTTTCCCCACCCTGAACATTCCACAGATATATAAACCCCACTTACTGATTGATTCTTGTCTGGAATTCCCCTGCTTTTTGAGTCTTGCTCTTTATTTACTGTTCTGATTTTAGGGTATTTTAAAACTGGTAGCAGATTTTGTTCATTTTCATGGTTTCCTCCTTTCTGTTGAAATTCCCAAGCAGGAAAAGCACCACAAAAGCTCCCAAATGTGGCAACCCAGCCTGTTGTTGTTGTTGTTGTTGTTGTTGTTGTTGTTGTTGTTGTAATGCAGGAAGAGTTCCCCAAAGGCCATGCAGTCCAACCCTCTCCTGCTTCCATGCAGGAAAAGCACCACAAAAGCTCCCAAATGTGGCAACCCAGCCTATAATAATAATAATATTAATGTAGTAAGAGACCCCGAAAAGCCATACAGTCCAACCCTCTCCTGCTCCCATGCAGGAAAAGCACAATAAAAGCTCCCAAAACTGGCAACCCCACCCTATGATGATGATGATGATGATGATGATGATGATGATGTAGGAAGACCCCCCCAAAGGCCATGTAATCCAACCCCCCTGCTTTCATGGAGAAACAATAAAAGCCCCCAAAAGTGGCAACCCAGCCTCTAATAATGCATTTCATTTTTTTCTGCCTAAGTGATGTATCTTGCATTTGTCCCCACTGAACTTCCTTTTGTTGTTTTTGGCCCATCTCTCTAATCTGTTAAGATCATTTTGAATTCTGCTCCTGTCTTCTGTAATATTAGCTATCCCTCCCAATTTGGTGATGTCTGCAAACTTGATGATCATGTCTTCTAACTCTTCACCTAAGTAAAGAAAAATAAAGATGTTGTACAGAACCGGGCCCAGAACGGATAAAGAGGAACCAAAGCACTCAGGAAGGAAGGAAAGAAAGAGGCAGAGACCATTTTTAGTTTTGAAAGTTACCAGTAGCTGCTGGATTTCCCACCCTCGGCTTATACTCGAGTCAATAAGTTTTCCCAGTTTTTTGTGGTAAAATTAGGTGCCTCGACTCATATTCGAGTCAGCTTATACTTGAGTATATACAGTAAGTTTTGGAAAGGTGACAAACACAGAGAATATTAATTGCAGGAAGGCAAATACCCTCTGAAAAAAAATCTTGCCAAGAAAATGCCAAAATAAATTTGCCTTTTTGTTGCCACAAGTCAGAAATAACTCGAAGGAACACAACAACATTGAAGCCATGTTGTTATAATTCCTGGCTGAACACACCAAATGTTGTCTATCTGTTTTAGAATTTATATACATAGCAAACATGAAGGATTCTGCATGTTCAAGTGTTGTACAAGCCTGATATAGATGGCTTAATTCCAGTTAAAGCTCAAGGGCAAACTGTGTCTTTCTTTTGAATTATGAGAATGAGTCATGTTTTCCATGACTTCAGGGATATACTGTAAAGGAATATGCTCATTTTTTTTGGATGGAATCGGATTTTATGCACACCTTTTAAACATGTGCTTTTCAGCTATTAGCCTGATTCAGCATGCATGTTTGCAAAATGTCATTTAACCAACCCCCTTTTATCCCAGTTTCTTCCAGATTTTAGTGCCTGTGTGCATTTTACTGCATATGGAAGGGCTCAGAGTTTCATTGTGAAGAACAAACCATCAACTGCTGCTTTTCCCATGCCTGCTTTAAAAACCTTCATGTGCCATTTTAGTAGGTAATTCTTAAAAGTGAGGAAACCTTCAGCATTTGGATCTGGTGACCATATTATGCCTAATTAAACATTATTCTAATTTCATTGAATATATCAGCTTGCCCCTTGAACGCATGAAACAGAAACCCTATTTGGAATAGTGCATAGCTCATTCATAGATGCTCAGGAAAGCCCTGTTGATTATGCTCTGATTATTTTATCCTGACTTGATGGTATTTAAATTGATCTAATTATATTTTAATTTATTCATTGTGAGTCATGTTGGCAGCTTTTTGCATGACTGAAAAGAGATATATAATTGTCTATCAATAACAATAAAATATATGGACCGAAGACAATTTTTTACAATACAGTTGATTATGTGAAATTGTAGGGTTGGATGCAGTCTCAAAGGTCATCTAGTCCAACTGTAAATACAGGTATTCTTTTAATATAAAGATGCATTTTTTAAAAAAAAAATAATACAGAACTATCTTAGGCATTTGAGGAAAAAATCAAACCCTGCAATAGAATCACATTTTTATTAGAATGCTCCAGAAACCCTTCATTCTTTGTGTTTTATTATTTCTAGATGAGAATATTTTGTTTCTAGATATTTAATTGCGGAAGGATTCGCATAGAATTAATTCAATTAACAATAGTCGGGAGGAAAAATGGATCCGCCCCTCCCCCACCGGAAGGCTATGATTAAGCCATGCCCTGGACAAAAAGCCACAGGGCTCAGTGGGAGAGAGGATACTTGGGGAAGAAGGGAGGGACTTTGGGGAAGGAGGGGGGAGAAAGGGGGAGTGGCGAAGATAATACACTGTCTCCCCTAACAACTTGTCCATATCATCATGTTGAACAATTTGAAACTCATCCATCTAAACAGGACAAGTACATGCCTCGGTTACCTTCAATGTGGAACTCAAGTCAGAATGAATCCAATCAACTTTCTCTGCAAAGTATTCAGGAAATTCAGATAGTGTTTTTCTGAGGGCTCTTCTTCAGCTGTTTAAGGACTAGGATGTAAGACAGTGGTTCTCAACCTGTGGGTCCCCAGGTGTTTTGGCCTACAACTCCCAGAAGTCCCAGTCAGTTTATCACCTGTTAGGATTTCTGGGAGTTGAAGGCCAAATCATCTGGGGACCCACAGGTTGAGAACCACTGCTGTAAGAGTTCCTCTTGTACAAACCTGTCTGGGCCCCGAGATCTTGAGAAACAGCCTTTCTCTCAGTCCCACCACCATCTCTAGCTCGGTTGGTGGGAATGAGAGAAAGGGCCTTCTTGATGGCTGACGCTCAACTCTGGAACTCCATGTCCAGGGTAGCCAGAATGGCCCTCTCCCTGCTGCCCTTCAGGCAGGAGGTTAAAAGCTTTTTATTCAAGAAGGCTTTCAAAGAAGAAGGTTTTTAAGATCATCAGGGACTGCTGTGATTTTATATGCTTTTAATGATATTGAATACTGTTTTAATACTTGTATATTTGTATATTTCAAGTTGTATTGAAATGCTTTCAGTTGGGAGCTCCTTTGAGTCTCCGTATAGAGAGAAAAAGCAGGATACAAATAAACATAATAATAATAATAATAATAATAATAATAATAATAATAATAATAATAATAATTGGGAAACAATAGACATTGACAAAATTACGATCTGCCAACTGCAGATGGCCACCCTACTGGGATCTGCACGCATCATCCAAAAATACATCACACAGTCCTAGACACTTGGGAAGTGCCCTCTCCGGTCTTTGGAAGAACAGTCTTATCTACAGCCTTAGCTAATGCTAATAAAGACCGCTGGATAGAGCTGCTTGAGAATCTTGATATGTCCAAGAGCAGCCGAAGAGCCTGGCAATTGCTGAGATGCCTGGATAGTGACCCTCTGGTCAACCATGGACATGCAAACATAACACCAGACAAGATAGCTCACCAGCTAATTCAGAATGGGAAAACCAACTACAGTAGAGTAAAGCTGAAAATCAACAGGGTGCCAGAACTTGAAACCCACCAGTTGTCTTCTCCTCTAAATCTGAAAGAACTCAGAGAAGCCATCAAGCAATGTAAAACTGGTAAAGCATCTGGCCTAGATGACCTGATGATGGAGCAAATCAAACACTTGGGGCCAAAAGCTGAAAACTGGCTTTTGAAATTCTGCAATCAATGCTTGGCACACAAACAGATTCCCAGAGTATGGAGGAAAACTAAGATCATTGCCATTTTAAAACCCGGTAAAGATGCCTCCAATGCCAGGAACTACCGACCAATCTCCCTCTTATGTCATCTATATAAAGTATATGAGAGGATGCTATTAAATTGATTAGGACCTGGTATCGAACTCAAGCTTATTGCACAGCAAGCAGGTTTCAGACCAGGGAAAAACTGTACAGGTCTAATTCTTCATCTGACGGAACATATCGAGGAAGGCTATGAGAAAGGCTGCTTTACGGGAACAGTTTTTGTGGACCTTACGGCAGCCTATGACACGGTGCAACATAGAAAAATGCTGCATAAAGTCTACCATATCACCCGGGACTTTGACTTTACAAAAATTGTCCAGACCCTCTTAGAAAACCGCAGCTTCTATGTGGAGTTTCAGGGCCAGAAAAGAAGATGGAGGAGGCAAAAGAATGGTTTACCCCAAGGCAGTGTTCTTGCACCGACCTTATTTAACATCTTCATGAACTATCAGCCACAACCACCACTCACAAAGAGTTTTATTTATGCTGATGACCTGGGCCTAACAACACAAGCAAAAGATTTTGAAACAGTTGAAAAGCAACTCACTAATGCCTTGAAGGTCTCTCCAGCTACTACAAAGAGAACCACCTGAAGCCTAACCCTGCCAAAACACAAGTGTGTGCTTTCCACCTACGTAACCGTGAAGCCAACAGGAAACTGAAAGTTACTTGGGAAGGCCAAAATACCTTGGTGTCACCTTAGATCAAACACTAACATATAGGAAACACTGCATGAACACCAAGCAAAAAGTAGCTGCACACAACAACATCCTGCGGAAACTTACTGGCAGTGCATGGGGTGCAGACCCACAATTAATAAGAACATCAGCCCTGGCCTTGTCTTTCTCAACTGCTAAGTACGCCTGTCCTGTCTGGCACAAGTATGCCCATGCGAAGCAGGTGGACATAGCACTGAACAAAACATGCAGAATAATCACAGGATGCCTTAAACCTACACCTTTTGATAAACTCAACAAGTTAGTTGGCATTGCCCCCCCCCCCTCCGACATGCAATGGGAAGTTGCTGCTAACTGTGAGAGAAATAAGGTCGAACATTGTGAAAGCCACCCACTGCATGACTATCAGCCTCCTCCCACCAGACTCAAATCAAGGAAGGGCTTCATGAGAACCACCACTCCTCTTGATGTTCCTCCAGCAACATCAAGGGTGTCCCTCTGGGCAGCTAAACCAGGCAATCCCAACTGGATGGCCCCCCATGAGGGTCTTCCTCCAGGGGCAAACCAAGAATGGGCAACTTGAAAGTCCCTAAATAGACTGAGAAGCAGAGTGGGCAGATCAAAAGACAACTTAGCAAGATGGCACTACCTGGAGGAATCTTCCACCTTGTGTGACTGTGGAGCAGAACAAACAACTCCGCATATGTATGCTTTCCCACAATGTCCTGCCTCATGTATGGAGGAGGAGTTGTTTAAAGCTATGGACAATGTGGCCGCTGTTGCCCGCTTTTGGTCCAAAACTATTTAGCTGCTTGTGATTCCTTTATTTCATCACTTTTAAATGTATTTATTATGCAATGTTTTTGACACGAAATAAATAAATGTGCACCCTCAATCCCATGGTGGCCAGATGCCTCAAGTCTTTTCCCCTGCTGATGTTTGTACCGCAGTGCCTGCAAACTGCCACAGTGGCACGCTGGGCATGGACATTGAAATGATCCCAGAGCTAAGACTTCAGCCTTCGCAACATTGGATTCAGCTATGTAATGTTGCTGCCACTCCCCAGACAAAGGGAGGACAGAAGAGAGGGGTTTTGAGAATGATGGGAGGCGCAGTGCTTTGAGGAGGCTCAGACCAAACAAACAAACAAACACAACAGGTAGAGAGGGCTTGAACCCAGAGAAGGATTCAGCTATGTAACGTTGCTGTTGTAGTTCAGTCTGATGATGAAGTGGGACTTGGGTTTGCACAGTCTGAAACTGAAAATGTTAGACAGTCTGAGCAACCAGAGATTCTGAGAAGGCCACAAGCAGGTAGCCAAGAAGATGAGCTAACAGAGATAACTGAGGCTTCAGATCAGAGTGACCTTTCCGAGGTCTCAGAATGGGAGGAGGGTAGAGAAAGTCAACAACAGCCAGGTGGTTCTGAAAATGATAATGAGGAAGACCAATTAGACAGAGAAACAAGAATTAGTCTGAGAACGAAACTCCCTAGACATTGGCTACGGATTGCTGCCAAAAGGCTGGGAACTTAAGGTCAAAGGAATGCCTTTATGTCTTGTAAGAATGGGTAAATAAGGGGAAATGTGGGGACACATTTCAGATCAAGCAACTTTGCTTTCAGAGCAAGATCTCCTGCTTTGTTCCTGTCTTGATTCAAGTGTTGCCTATGGTTCCTGTTTTCAAGCCTCAAGTCTTGGTTCAAGTCAGTCCCCTTCGGGGTGAGAAGGGCGGAATATAAATGCTGTAAATAAATAAATAAATAAATAATAAGTCTTGCCTGTGGTTTCTTGGGAAAGTATTCTTGCTTTCATGTTCCTGTTTATATCCTGTACTTTAGATTTTGCTTTGATGATTTAACTCTTGTCTTTTAAAGATTTACTTGCTGTTTTGGGACATTGAACTCTATTTGGATCACTGCATTTACATTTGGATTGTTGCATTTCATTATTGCTTTTTGCATTATCTTTTGCTACCTTTTTATTAATAAACTGTTTATATCAAGTCTGTCTCAGTGGTGTGTGTTGAGAGCAAGGTTGACCCTCGCTGGGTGCAACAGTTGCTGCTGCGTCCCAGACGAAGGGAGGACAGCAGAGAGAGGTTTTGGGAATGATGGGTGGTGCAGTACTTTGAGGAGGCTCAGGCCAAACTAACAAACACAACAGGGACAGAGGGCTTGAACCCAGAGAAGGGTACAGCTATGTAATGTTGCTGCTGCTCCCCAGACAAAGGGAGGACACAAGAGAGGAGTTTTGGGAATGATGGGAGGCACAGTGCTTTGAGCAGGACAAAGGCCTCAGATTTTTAAAAAGTAAAAACAACCACTTTCACCACCCTAAACTTCCAACCCGGCACTTTTGTCTCCAAAAAATAATGTTTCTCCTTCCTTCACTCCTTTATTTCCAAAGAAACTGTGTCATTTTTTTTTAAAAAAAACTTTCCCATCCCACCCCAAAATAAATGCCTTCTCTTCTTTGTAAAGAGTCGACTCCTTTTTCTCAATGGCTGCCTAGTGCAAGTCCCCCTGCAACAACACAGAACGCAGCAAAACAAACAACCAACCAACCACCCTCCCCCACTTCCAGGCCAGAATGAAGCTCAAGGCATGAGGGAGGAGATTTTAAGGAGGACATCCTAGACCCCTTCCCTTACATAAGCAGGCTAAGCTGCTCCTCCCTGCAAACAAAGTTTGGTTGCTTTGAAAACACTTTCTCATATATCTGGTGAACTTACGAGCCGATTAAATCAATGGGCAAAAATTCTTCAAAATTGAAAGTTTATTCTGAAGTGCCAAACTGCGTTGGAAACCCATTCGGAACCCAAAATAGATCAGATTTTATTCCAATTTACAATTATTCTGAGGAATTTGCACATGCTTAATTAATACTACAGAAGTAGAACACTGTGATGATATTTTTCTGCAGAAGTAAGATTGCATGTTCTAGTGATGTAAGAGGCTATACTGATAGCTGGTAGAATCTCCAATGTCAGGCATGCTGAGGAACCAGAATAAATATTAGAGCTGTGCAAAAATGTTGACGCCTTCAGAAGTCATTACTATTTTCGTAGAATTTCATACATATGACTCAACTTATGAACCCAAACCTCCGCCTGCCAAAACCAGACAGAACAAAAAAGCCATTACTGAAATTCCAGAAAAGTTCATTCATTTTCATAAGTCTCCATCAGTCTACATGAGCTTATTTTGCAAACACAAGCAAACTATCCTGGGAGGCACAGCCAATCTTGCTCCGTCACATGCTCTCCTCAGGTTATCAGGGCTGGGTGAGAGGGGAAGAGAGGAAGTGGATCCCCAGCTGGCGTTTGTCTTTAAATTGCCAGCAACGCTGAGGCAGTGCCATTTTGAGAGAAAGATTGCGCAGTCTCAGGAGCTCAATTTGTCAGTTCTCCAATGTTTTTTCAGCTTTTAATGCTAGTAGCCTAGCAGCCAACCAGCCGGTCACATATAAAGATCCCTTTATGACAGAGATTCTCAACCTGGGGATTGTAACCCCTAGAGGGGTCAATGGGCAATCTGGGAGGGGTTACGCCACCGCCTCATTTGGCCCTGCTTCCTTTGCCTCCTCAGAATGGCTGCCGGGCAACTGCTGGCAGCCAAATAGCCAGCCAGCACCCGCACTGCTGTTGTGACTCAGCCTTTCCCTTCGTGTGATTCTGATGTGCCTTTGTGTGACTCTGATGAAGATTCTGGGTTATATGTGCGTAATGATGGGATTCAGGATGAATTTGAGGATGATTCTGATGCTGGGAATTATAGGATCGTTCCAGCTGTGGGAAATGAAGAGCAGGGAATTGTTCCCATGGGAATAAATCATGATGTTGTTTCTAACGAGGAATTTCAGGTGCAGGAAGCAGAAAGGGAGGATAGCGCTTTGCCGCCTGATAACAGTAACGAGCTCAGTGGCCTTGACTCTGGGGATCTCGATCAGGCTACAAGACTGGAATTTAGAGGGTTACGGAGAAGCCTTCGCATTGCCAATAAACAAGAGGTCAAAGGGCAAAGGAACACCTTTATATCATGCTTTTAAAACAGTCTACTCACAGAGAGCTCTCTGTCAATGCAACTCCATCGCTTGATCTAGAAGCAAGTCTGCTTTCCTGTGCCAAGTTTGCTTTCCTGTAATGTCTCGTGGATATATTCTGTTTGTTGGGACTTTTGACTTCCATGAAAAGGACCTTGTTTTATGCTCTATGTTTCTATGGATTTATTGCTTACAGCCTTGGTTTTGTACCTATCTTTTGGAACTGAACTTTTTCCCTTTTATAAACTAATTTTTGCCTACAAAATACTACTTCCTGTGTGTGGCTTGGTGTCTTTAGCAAGGTGAAGCTGAAGTGCGACAACTGCTTTGCCTCCTTCCCAATCTTTTCTCCTCAAGATCGGGCTCCTCCTCCTCTTTCTCCAGTGGTGAGGAGTCACAGGGAGGTGCTTGGAGGCAGAGGAGCGCACAGCAGCAGGAGGCACCCCCTGTCTTTCTCCTTTTTTTCACTTTTTCTTTCTGAGTCTTTCTTCTCTCTCTGAAGAAAAAATATATAAATGAAGAGAAAGGAGGAGGGGAAAAAAGAAAAGAAGGGATATAAAAAGGAGAGAAAAAAGGGGAAGAAAGAAAGTAGGAAGGGAGAAAGAAGGAGAGGAGGAAAAGAGAAAGAAAAAGAAAAGAAAGAGATAGAACAAGAGAGGAGGAGAGGGGCCAACATCCACTCCTGAAGGAGAATGACATCCCTTAGTTCATAAGTGGGGCTTGGGGGAGTTGTGGGCCTTCTGGCCTCCAACACGCCTCTGCCTGGTGGCCCCTGGTACAGAGAGGTCCATGGGGGATGGATTGCCTGCTGCCCCTCGCACAAAGTTGGTGCATCATGGGATCCTTTTTCAGCCCCACCAAACAGGGACCCCTTCTCCTTTTCCCCTGGTGAGGTGGGCGGGCAGCTGCTCCATATGAGCACTGCCTGCCAGGCCTCACCTCCCCTTGCTGGTGTGCCAGCAGGAAGGGAGACTTGCAGCCCTTGGCCTTGTTGGGCCCGGTGCAGGCAGGTGGGAGATGAGGCGGATCTTGCTCACCCGGCACCAACCTCTTCTTCTTTCTGTGGCAGCCATGGGGTACCTTCCACATGGCCCTGACTGGATGCCCACCCACCAAACAGGTGGGAAGGCAACCTATGGCCACCACAGAAAGAAGAAAGGGCCACCACCAAGTGAGTGAGGCCTGCCTCAGAAAGTGCTGGCCACCCACCCCATGCCAGGCCCAACTTTGATCTTGCTATTGCTTGCATATAACCTTCAATAAACAGCTTGCTTGTTTATATTCTGGGGCTCCAGTATGGTTTTGAGGTGCCTATGTAGCCCAGGGGTGCAACAGTATCCATGGTGGTTTCAGTGGTCTGTGGAATTCAGAGCTGAATCAATTGAAGGTACTGCAAATCCCATCATCCATTGTCCATACTCCTCAAACATAGTTTTCGTGATTAATCACTATGCTTTAGTTATGTTCAGTTTGGAACAATGAAAACTCATCCTACATATCAGATATTTACATTACGATTCATAACAGTAACAGAATTACAGTTGTGAAGCAGCAACAAATATAATTTTATTGTTGGGGGTCATCAATACATGAGGAACTGTATTAAGCGGTTGTAGCATTAAAAAGGTTGAGAACCATGGCTTTAGGATCATTTGCTTTGTGTGTGCAGGTTTTCTGTTTATTAAAGATTCCTTTTTTATTTGAAAACAGATTATAATCTTTTTCCCTTTGGATTTTTTAAATTAAAAATTAATTAATAATCCACAACATTTTCTTTCCTTTTCCTGGGAAGAAAACCCTCCCTTACCAGGCATAAAGCTTAGTGCCATATTAATAATATTTTTGGGTCAATTAATAATTCTACCAACTTCTTCCTTTGCTTCTTTGCAATATTAAAAATCTTTTGGGTCAATTAATTATTCTACCAACTTCTTCCTGTCCTTTTCCTGGGAGGAAAATGTGTTAGCCCCTTTAGAGAAAGCATAAAAGCCAAGGCTTAGGCTATTTTTTCCTCCTGCTGTGTCATTGTAGAGATATTCAAGGGGATAGCTCCTGTAGGGTTGTTTTAATGTTATTTGTAAAACCTTTTTAAAATTCCCCAAAGGCAGCAGATGAGCAAAAAGTTCCAAAACTGGGGGGGGGGGGGGGGGGAAACAGTTATAAATGTGTCTTACAAGTGTAGCAATGACAGATAAACAAGCCCCGAAAAATTTCCAATTGCCACAAATGGGTGGAATAATGAAATGAAATTATAATAAAATTTTGGGATTTTAGAATTGCCCCCTTCTGAATTTTTGGAACACTTATGAAATGAAACAGGGGCCACCCAAATGTCATATTTTGAAACAAAACAGATTTCTGGCATTTCGCACACCTCTACTTAATATGCCAAGCAAAAACACCCATAGATGATCTCCCTGAGGCAACTGCAATACCACGATAGATAAGCCATGTTATTACTATGCAGAAATAAATCTCCTTTTGACTATCTTTTACCATGAAAACCTTATGATGAGACAATCTAAAATGAGGCAAGGAACAGAACATGTCATTCCCAGGTTGGATGGCACTTAATGAGCTACTGGGGTACAAGACAATGAAGAGTAGCATTGTGGCTAATGGCAAAACTTGACTCAAGCCAAATGGACATTCAGGTGATGACACATTCAGAGGTGAAAGGAAAGTCAAAAGCTACACATCACATATAATAGAAACATGGAATGTAGGAAGCACATGGCTCTCTGGATTTAAGGATGATTTTTTTTAAAAAAAAAAAAAAGGTTTGCACCCTTAAATCTAACTGGTTAGGATCCAGAAAAATGCTGGATTGAAGCCAAAGACTTTGTCAGGAGGAATACAAAAAGATTATCTCCAACCATAAAGAAAGGGAATCCTCGAGGATGACAGGGGAAACTCTTCATGCATTTACTCCTCCCATTTTGTCTTTTTTTTTCAGATGAAGAAGCCTGCACATCTTGGGAAAGTAAAAAGTGATTGAGAGGTATATAATGAAATGTAGGTGAGGAGGACTCAGAATTCTTGCTTTTTTCACAACAGTGATTTCCTCCACCAAATTCTGAAGTACTCTGAGATTTAGGAAGAAAATCAAACTCTCTTTTATGAGGTAGAAAACATCCTGGAACTGGGGGGAGGGGTAATGATTGGCCCTAATCTATGTCCAAATGCCCACTCAGATCTTACTACTTCCATATGGGAATGTGCAGAAAGGCTTGTACTTAAATTACAAATGAACAACAACCACCAAGAATGTTAGCAAGATTGACTAAATCAGGGACATTTTCTCCTCACAAAGCTCAAATATTATTATCATATTGAACTGAAGGAAGGAAACAGATTGCCAGTATATTAAAAATAGGATACTTTGTTTTAAGTGATGATTAATGTATCTGTGCATTCATAATCACTTAATACAGCTTAAATTTATGTATACCATTCTCTCCAACATCTCACAGGCAAAGAAAAGAATATTGTGTGATCATATGGGCAATTTTACACCCTGAGGAATGCTGTCTCCCTCTCCTATCACACACTGCTGAACCTATGGATGTGCTATTCATTAAAAAAGGTTCAAAAGTCATTACAAAATGGGGGGGGGGGGGGCTCTGGCATTTCATTTCTAAAGTGTTTCTAAAGTATAGTTAGTGAAAACGTTATTACTACAATAATAGTACCACAATACTACAATAATACTACCACAATAACTTTGTGGCAGAAGGGGCTGGACTGGATGACTTTGAGAGACCCCTTTCAAATCTAGAACTCTATCTCCCAATCATAATTATAACTGGATGGCCATCTGTCAGGAGGGCTTGGATGGTGTCTTCCTCTATGGCAGAAGGGGGTTCAACTAGATGGCCTTTGGGCACCCCTTCTAACTCTAGGATTGTATGAAAGCCTTTAAACCAGGCACGTGCCAACTTGGGCCCTCCAGGTGTTTTGGACTCCAACTCCAACAATTCCAGACAGCCTACCCCATGGTGCGCTTTATGTCCTGGTGCCGTTTGCGGGATGATGGACCATGGGTGATGGGATATGTAGTACTTTCAATCACTACGATTCCCACAGGCCACTGCGATGTCCACCAGTGACGGAACTGGACCAAATTTCGCACACAGAACCCCCATGAACCCCTTTAAGTCCTGGGGCAGTTTGGGGGAGGATAGACCAAGGATGATGGGACATGCACTAACTTCACTCACTTCTTGAGACCACAGCAACTGCTACAAATGACAGAACTGAACCAAATGTGGTATATATATCCCAAATGACACACTTTATATGCTGCAGAAGTTTGGGGAAGGATGGACGAAGGACAATGGGATTTGCAGTACTTTCATCCAATTCACCTCCCACAGGCCACTGTGATTCCCATGAATGACGAAACTGTACCAAACATGATACACAGGTGCAAAGTGGCCCCCTTTATGTCCTGATCCGGTTTGGTGCAGGATGGACCATGGATGATGGGATTTGCAGTACCCTCACCCGATTCACCTCCCACGGACCACTGTGATACCCATGAAAGCCGAAACTGTACCATACTTGACACACAGGTGCAATGTGATACAATTTATGTCCTGGTGTGGTTTGCAGGAGAATGCACCAAGGATGATGGGTTTTTCAGTACCTTCATCCAATTCACCTCCCACAGACCACTGTGATGCCCATGAATGATGAAACTGTACCAAACTTGACATATAGGTGCAATGTGGACCACTTTATGTCCTCCTATCATTTGAGGGAACAACGGACCATGGATGATGGGATTTACAGTACCTTCACTCACTTCCCCAGACCACTGCGACCCCCTCCAGTGTCTGATCAAGACCAAACTTGACACATCGACTCCCCATGACCTACTCTACATCCTGGAGCTGTTTGCAGGGGGATGGACCATGGACTTGCATATGGGAGTTGTAGTTCACCCACACCAACTAAAGCCAACTGACACTGGATCAAGACTAAACTTGGAACAAAGGCAAACAATTCCGTTCTTAAATAACCCAGGCACCGCTGGGTCCCCAAGCTAGTATATAATAAAAGTGAATGTTTGTATGTATGTGGGTATGTGTTTATGTATGTATCTGTGTATGTGCCAGCTTTCTGATTGGCCACCACTTTCGCAGGCCACTGAGACCACCAGGAATGACGGATCTGGACCAAACTTGGCACACATAACCCCTATGACCCATTCTATATCCTGGTGCCGTTTTGGCAATAATGGACCATGGATGATGGGATTTGCAGTACTTTCAACCACTTCGACTCCCACAGATCACCGCAATGCTCACCAGTGATGGATCTGGACCAAACTTGGCAGACAGAACCTCCAAGACCCCCTTTAGATCCTGGTGCAGATTGGGCAACAATGGACCATGGATGATGGGATTTGCAGTACCTTCATTCACTTCCTGAGACCACTGCAACTGCCAAGAATTACAGAACTGGACCAAACCTGGCACACTTATCCCAAAGGACAAACTTTACATACTGCAACTTTTTGGGGGAGGATGAGCCAAAGATTATGGGATTTGCAGTTCCTTCAGTCAATTCACCTACCACAGACTACTGCGATGCCCACTAATGATAGAACAGGACCAATCTTGACCCACATAACCCCCATGAGGCAGTTTACAGCCTGGTGCCAATTGGCCCACAATGGGCCACGGATTATGGGATTTCCAGTACTTTCAAATGCTTCCTCTCCCACAGACCACTTTTACTCTAACCAATGTTGGATCAGGGACAAACTTGGCACACATATCTCATATGACCCATTTTACATCCTGGTGCGGTATGGGGGATGATGGACTATAGATGATGGGATTTGCAGTACTTTCCAAAGCTTTAACTCTTAACAGACCACTGTGACGCAGAACAGTGACAGAACTGGACCAACCTTGGCACACAGAACCTGCATGACCCCCTTTACATTCTGGTGCAGATTGTGGGATGAGATACCTAGGATGATGGGACTTACAGTACCTTCACTCACTTCCTGGAACCACTGCAATTGGCACTAATTACAGAATTGGACCAAACTTTGCACACATATCCCAAATGACACGCTTTATATGCTGCACTACTTTGAGGGAGAAGGTGCCAAGGATTCTGGGATTTGCAGTACTTTCAAACATTTTTCCTCCAACGGACCACTGTTACTCTCACTAATGGTGGATCAGAACCAAACTTGGCAGACATGGGAGAGGTAGTTTCATGGCTAAAATAATCAATAAAGTGCAAGTAATTATGGCCAGGCATCCTATTGTTGAGTGGGCAGATGAATCAGCCTACAAAATTAATCCTCAAAGGCCTTTTGGAAGAGCCAAGTTCTTAGGCTCTTCTGGAAGGAGAGTAGGGTAGGGGCTTGCCTGATCTCCCTAGGCAGCGAGTTCCAAAGCCGGGGGGCCACAATGGAGAAGGCCCTCTCTCTCGTCCCCACCAACCACGATTGCGAAGCTGGTGGAAGCGAGAGGAGGGCCTCCCCCGACGAGTGTCAGGTCCCTGGCTGCAGAGCACCAATAACCTTACACAGAGGCCAGTCTCTATCTAATATCTTTATTAAAGAAATATATAAAATCAATAAAAACAAGTGAAGAATATAGTTCAGAAGCAGACCTTTCAGATGAGGTCAAATATAGTCCAGAAATGTATTGTCCAATATAAGATATTAGAGTTCAAAGTTTTAATCCACTTGACCGAAACACACTTTGCCAAGCAATAGTGTGGGGAAATAACAGAGTCTTAGAGTCCAATGAAGCTTGACAACAAGGCTGGAAATAAACTTGATTCTTGACTAGATCCATGACTGGAGACAAGACGAACATGAAGCATGAACAGAGTCCATGGTAAAACCGTGAGACAGGGCAAGGCTTGAAGCTTGATCCGGGGAGCAAGGAACTGGGATACGAAGTCCACACACGATCTCTCTCCTCAAGCTGATCAATTGACTCCGCAAAGAATCCCTCGCGCCAAACACCTATATTGGGTCTCGTTTTCCCGCCAACAGAACTCTTTCCCTAGAGAACGAGAAACGAAACCCAACTCTGTCCAGATGCATGACTCCTTAGAATTTCCCAAGGGAAGCAGACCTAATCAGCCATTTGTTTGGCAGCGATTCTCAGGCTTCTCCGATTAGCCTCCCTGACTCCCCTGTCTTTAGAATAATTTTCCCTCCTGGGAAACAGAGGGGAGTTCTGCCCAAGGCCTGTTTGACTGAATTCTTGAGGGCAAACATCAACATCCTGCAGGTGAAGAGACTCCGGCTCTTGCTGAACTGGCGAAAACCCCATGTTTTCCTCCTCATCTGCCACAATAGTACTAGGAACAGGACTACAAGGCCCATGAGTCATCACAACGAGCGAAGAGAGCGTGCAGGTTCATAGGGGGAGATGCGGTCTCTAAGGTAGGTGGGTCCCAAACCGTTTAAGGCTTTGTAGGTGATAACCTGCACCTTGAATTGGGCCCGGAAAATAAACAGCAGCCAGTGGAGCTCCTTAAACAGAGGCGTTGAACGCGCCCTGTAGTTTGCTCCAGTTAGAAGCCTGGCTGCCGAGCGCTGTACTAATTGTAATTTCCGGGCCGTCTTCAAAGGCAGCCCCACGTAGAGCGTATTGCAATAATCCAGTCTAGAGGTAACTAAGGCATGGACCACCGTGGTCAGACTTCTCGAGGTATGGTTGCAGCGGGCGCACAAGTTTTAGTTGTGCAAAGGCCCTCCCGGCTACGGCCAACACCTGAGCCTCAAGAGTCAGCCCCAAATCCAGGAGGACCCCCAAGCTGCGGACCTGCACCTTCAGGGGGAGTGAGACCCCGTCAAGCATAGGTTGCCACCCAATACCCCGATCAGACGTACGACTGACCTGGAGGACCTCTGTCTTGTCGGGATTAAGTCTCAGCTTGTTCGCCCTCATCCAGGCCAACACAGTGGCCAGGCACTGGTCCAGAATCTGAGGGGCTTCCTTGGAATTTGGTGGAAAGGAGTAGTAGAGATGGCACCGAACTCCAAAACTCCGGATGACCTCTTTCAGCGGTTTCATGTAGATGTTAAAAAGCATGGGGGACAGAATAGAACCTTGCGGGACCCCACAGGTCAATGGCCAAGGGTCCAAGCAGGTGTCCCCCAGCTTGACCAACTGGGAACGGCCCTCCAGGAAGGACTGGAGCCACTGCAATGCAGTACCCCCAAGGCCCATCCCAGAGAGCCATCCCAGAAGGATACCATGGTCGATGGTATCGAAAGCTGCTGAGATGTCCAAGAGAACCAACACTCCCCCTGTCCAGTTCCCTGCGGACGTCATCCACCAAGGGGACCAAAGCCGTCTCGGTACTGAACCCAGGCCTGAAGCCAGACTGCAATTGGTCCAGAAAATCCGTATCTTCCGAGAATCCCTGTAGCTGCGAGGCAACCACCCACTCCAAGACCTTGCCCAAGAATGGAAGGTTAGAGATTGGTCTGCAATTGCAGAGGTTGGCCGAATCCAAAGAGGCCTTCTTCAAAATAGGCCTAACCACAGCTTGCTTTAGGCTGGATGGAAATTTGCCCTGCGCCAAGGAGGCATTAATTATAAGCACAAACCAATCAACTAACCCACCACTGGCCTGTTTTAAAAGCCAAGATGGGCAAGGGTCCAGGGCGCAGGTGGTCGCCCTCACCGCTGCAAGAATCTTGTCCACATCATCAGGCTGTACAAGCTGAAACGAATCCCACAAGATCGAACAGACAGATGCCTCAGTTACCTCACCTGGCAATGCTTCAAGACCGGTGTCTAAGTCGGAACAGATCTGAACGACTTTGTCTGCAAAATGGTGAGCAAACTCGCTACACCGAGTTGCCGAGATGTCAGGTGTCCCCCCACCCCCAAGAGGGTGGAGGAGCTCCCCAACAATCCGAAACAACTCTGAAGATCTATTAGTTGCAGACGTGATGCGGGCAGTCAAGAAGGCCTTCCTGGCTGCTTGCAGCGCCGCGGAATAGGCCCTAATAGTGGCCTTAGACCGTGCTCGGTCAGATCCGTCACGAGTTCTCCGCCAGCACCACTCTAGTCTCCTTCTTGTATGTTTCATCTCTGCCAACTCCCCAGTGAACCAGGGGGCCGGGGCAACTCCACGTAGCGAGAGGAGACGTTCGGGGGCGATTGTGTCTATAGCCCTGGACATCTCACTATTATAGCGAGCGACCAAGGCATTAACAGGATCGTCAGCCTCCGTAGCAGACAGAACCCCAAGAGACCTCAGAAATCCCTCAGGATCCATTAGCCTCCTGGGGCGGACCATCTTAATGGGCCCACCACCCCTGCAGAGATTTGCGGGCACGGTGAGTCTTAAACTGATCAGATAATGGTCAGACCATGACAATGGAAGAGTAATTTGCTCTTCCACTCTGACCAAACCATCGCCCGCAACAAAGACCAGGTCGAGTGTATGTCCAGCTTGATGAGTGGGACCCGATATCATTTGGGACAGTCCCATGGTCATCATGGCTGCCATGAAATCCTGAGCTGCACCTGTCAAGGTGGTCTCCACATGGATGTTGAAGTCACCCAGAACCATAAGGCGCTGGGAACCCAGCACCACACTAGAGACCACCTCTGCGAGCTCAGGAAGGGAGACTACTGTGTCACGGGGTGGACGGTACACCAGCAGAATCCCCAAACTACCCCAGGTACCCACCTGTGAAAAAGGTGTCAGACAGAGGGGAATCCTTTCAGATCCCACCCCTATCACCAATTTGAAATGATGTAAACTAAACTTAAGTGTTACACTAAATCTCTATACGCTGCCACCAATTATATACTGTGTGTGTGATTTATTCAATTAACTGCCACCAATGTGAGGTTTTTTGATTTATTACCGATGAAACTTGGCTCCACAGACGCAAATGGAATGAGATGAGACAGATATTAACAAATAACAACAAATTTATTTGTACAAAGCTTAGTTGCGGGTTTGGTTGATTAACTTATATAACTCTAAATAGACAAGTGGCTTAATAACTCTATAACCGTAGACTTTGGTGTAAATCTTCTTCCACTTTCTTACTGATGTTACCAAATTGTAGCGAACCCTAACCACAGTCGAGTTCCTTCGTGGACAATGTCCCCACTACAATAAGACTAATAATTTGATCCAATACCGATCAAATCCCAGATCCCTAGATTTTTCCCCACTAGAAATCTTACTAGATTCCCTTTAGTCTGTCCTGACTAAAGGTTTCTGTGCCAGGCCTATCTTTTCAGTACTTTCTGACTGAACAAGCCTACAGCCATGCACACACACACCCTCTCCTTCTCTCCCACACACTCTCCCCTCTCAACTCCCAACTCTCAACTCCCAACTGAACTGGCTTCTCTTCTTTTTTTAAAAACCGCTCTCCTTTCCTTGGCTCCGCCCACTTCTCTCTCATGAGCTAACCAGCTTCATCTCCATGGCAACCCAACCACTGTGAAATGAAACAAAATGTCCGCTGCTTTACTCATGTTCCAAAATGGCTACTGTTAACTAAAACACAAATACACACTCCAACAGACAAAAATTAAACACAATAACTATGACTTCTCCACACCACCTTTAAGTGGAGACACCCCAAACCCAGCAGATTGCGGAACAGTGCATCTGACCAGGGCGATGGACTGCCGAAAGTCCACCGCAACCCCACCTCCCTGCCCTCCAGGCCTGGCCTGCTGATGCACCCCGAAACCCGGAGGACAAAGCTGGTTAAGGTTTATCCCACCCAGCTCATCCAACCAGGTCTCGGTGATGCAAGCCAGATAATGGGACTTGCAGTCCCTTCACTCATTTCCTGAGACCACTGCAACTGCCACAAATGACTGATCAACACCACACTTGGTACACAGACCACTCATGACCCGCCCTACATCCTGGTGCAGTTTGGAAGTGTTTGGACCATGGATGATGGGACCTGCAGTATCTTCACTCATTTCCAGAGAGCATTGCGACCCCCCAACAATGACGGATCAAAACCAAACTTCCAATATACAGCCCCCATGACCTTCTCTACATCCTGACGCTCATTAGAGGAGGATGGCTTGTGTATGAAGGGACTTGCATATGCGAGTTGTAGTTCACCCACACTCACTGAGTCCAGCTGACATTGCATCGAGACTACACTTCAAACACAGGCAAACAATGCCTTTCTCAAATGACCTGGGCACTGCCGGGTCCCCAAGCTAGTTTTTAATAATAAAGAAAATATGTTCCTAGTTCGAAAATATTATTTCCTTACTTTGAAAGTAGTGGTTGTACATTGAGAACTTCGTTTTTGTGCCAAAAACCTTGTCAATTGTGTGGATGACGATATTAAATTGATTGACTGGATAGCAAAATATGCTATAACAGGATGTCCCTCATGCGAAGACAAAGTTTTTGCAGTTTAGTAAACTTTTGCTATGTTTTTATGATAGAACCAATTAGGAAATGGCATTTATAACCCAGGAACAGAAACTATAGCATAGAAACTATCAAAGCACCCCCGACAGATGACCATCCAGGCTCTTTATTATTATTATTATTATTATTATTATTATTATTATTATTATTATTATTATTAAGATCTCAGCCGGCATTTGGAAACAATAGACATTAACAAAATCACGATCTGCCAACTGCAAAAGGCCACCCTACTGGGATCTGCGCGCATCATCCAAAAATACATCACACAGTCCTAGACACTTGGGAACAGTTCGACTTTTGATTTTGTGATACGAAATCCAGCATATCTATCTTGTTTGCTGTGTCATAATAAAATAATAATAATTAAATAATTAATAATAATTAAAAATAATTATTTTCCAGGGAGACTCATTGTCCCCTCTGCTTTTCATTATTGCCATGATCCCTCTGTCAACAATCTTACAAAAAACAAACTTCCTTATTTGTCAGAGGAGAACGTGGTGTTTGGGGCTTTTGGCCAACCAGAGGTCAAGGAAACAGTGATGTTGCCAGGGTATTTAATGGGGCAAATGCCCCCAAAGCACCCATTGTGGGCACGTCTTTTGCTGGTGCTGGCTGGCTGCCTGGCTTGCTGCTGCTCACTCAGCTCATTCAGTCTCTCTGTGCTAGTGTGCTTTCTTGCTTGCTGCCTTGCCTCTTGCCTTGCCTTCCTTCCTTGCCTTGCTGCCAGGGGAAAAGAGATTTGTTTGTACTTTTTCCCCAAATTTGGCTGCTTGGCTTCTCTTTTTGATTCTTTCTTTGAAGGGAAGGGGGCTGGGATTTTTGAAGGGGTGGGGGTGGAGTGGGGTGAGTTTGGCTGGTGAGTGTGTGCTGGGCTTCAGGGGTGGGGGAAAGAAGGGGATCTCTGTAGCTTCTATTTGCTGTACTGTAAAATTTTTAAATCTTTTATTCTTCTTTGTTTTGAACCCCACTTTTTCCTCCCCCTGGGTATTATTGGTTTTTTAAAAGAAAATTCAAAGGAAAGACATTTTTGAGCTTCTACCTTCTCCATTTAGAAAACTTTTTAAAAGTTGGTGGGCTAAAAGGGGTCAATACGCCCTCCATGTATGGCGGTTTTCACCCCTCTATCCCTAAACAGAGAGGAGGGCGAGCCTTGGAAGCCTTCCCTTTGCTGCCAATGGTCCAAAAAATTTTGTTCTTTCAGACACAGGATGATACTCCCATTTGGATAGATACCCTGTTTTTGTAAGCGGCAAATGAAAATGAATATGGGGCAAAACGAATGAAACTAAACAAAATGAATAGTGATTCCATACAAAATGCACAAGACTAATATATAGTATACTTTATTTAAGGCCTCTTTCTTATGGCTGTTATATTTAATCAGTAAATAGATACATGGATTTTAATTTGTTAAAGTTTTCTAGTCTAGTGGATTCTAAGTTTAACACATCTCACCTCATATGATGGCTTTGAACCAACATAGCTAAAGTAAAGCCTACTATAAGTAGGCGGTGGCAGCTCAACATGTGAGGAGAATATTAGTCAGTGATTTCTAGTGGTTAGTCTTATAGAGAATCCCCAATATGTCACATGTGTGTGTGCACATATGTATGTGACTTATGATTGTCTGTTAATATATGCTGCTCCATGAATTTCATAGAGCTTTCTTAGTCAAGGAATACACAGTGGTTGCTTTGTGAGTTCCTTTTTCTGAAATACAGTGTAAAGAACCTGCTATTTCCTAGAGGTCCACTCCCCAATTACTAATCAGGCTTGATCTTTCTTAGCTTCCAAGATCAGTCAGGATCTGGTGCCTTTGGGGAATTTAGGCCCATTTTGTTATGTCACATATACTGTACCTGTCATAAACACAGCCACTCATTAGGATCTAAGCCCAAACAAACCTACTGAAGCTGGTAGGCTAGCCCAGGTCTTATTAAACTTTTCCACTTGTTACCCCTTCTGGCTTGAGAAGTTTTTATGTGAACCCAGGTATATTAAAAAAGTATAACTATTGAATATTTACAGATAACAAAGCAGCATGTGCAAGGCTTGCTAAACAGGCTGGTTTTCCTTTTTATGAAGTACAGCTGAAGCATTTTCTACAGTCTTCTGTAAACACTCTTAGAGTTTAAAACTGCCACTAGGTGATGTTCAGAAAAATTTTGCTGTTGTCATTTTTGGGGGACCCCAATATTGAGCTCAGGGGACCCCATTTGGGGTCAGGACCCATAGTTTAAGAAGCCTCAAGCTAGGCAATACCAGCAGTCAAATGTCAGCAATGCCAGATACAACAGTACTTGGAAAACAGCATAATATTTAAAAGTCTTGTTCAAAGTCAGAAACACGTAGTACAAACAAACCTAGATGCCAATACCAAGGTTCAGAATTCCAGAAGTTGAAGTCAGAAGTCCTTTAATAACGAATCAGGAAGCAACATAATTGGGTCCTAGATCAAAAACAAATGGGCATTGGACTCAAGCCAGATATTGATGTTGTCCATAGCAAGAGTCACAGCACTGAGAGCTTTATATCTCAGGATCTCAGCTGTTGCTTGATTAACTAGTGTTTTTCAGCTAATCTATGAAACTTACTGTAACTGATGCTCTACAAGTTCAGATATGTTTAACCCTTCTGTAGCTTCAGCTTCCTCTATAGGAGCTTTTACAAACTGCTGTGGGGTGTTTGGTTCAACCGAGGGCTGATCTTTAGCAGTGGCTGAGCTAGATAGAGCTGTTGGATTTCATCTTCTCTGCTCGCCCTTCTAGCCACTCCTTGGCCTTTCTATCTGAGCTGGCCATGACAATGCCAAAAATTATTTCTGTAATAGATATACAATCTGTGAAATTTGAAAAAAAAATCTAACGAGTCTTCTGTTGAGACAAATAACAAGAGCATTCTCCCTTGAAGAGCAAGCAAAAATATACAATTTTTGTTATGTATCATTTGACTGTAATATGGTATATAGCTGCAGTCTCTAGTATATTAATCTTTATGACTCATGTTACTGAGTATGACATGTATTGGGTTGCAATAACATCCTTCTGCCGTGCTGTGAAGGGTAGGGAAAAAACTAACTAGAGCAAATGGAAATACTGATGCCCCATATGGTCTAAGTAATAATTTGTAAGAAGGCACATTTAGTAAATAAAATGCAGTTTATAAAAGAACGTTTATTAGAAATGCCAGTTTCTCATGCCTATATCTTTACTTTTGAGATCTCTAGTAAAGTTCTAATAGATTAGATTTTCTTCATACAGATTTAAGGTTTTTCTCTTCCTCTTGTTCTACTATATTTTAACAAGTCTGTTTGGTTCAGGAAAGATGAAAATTAATTTTTTAGGACTCACACCTGCAATGTGAATTGTGCCATTATGCTTTTTAGATGTTTTCTCAGGTGTTATGGAAATGTACTTCCAGCTCTGTTCAGTTAACTGGACTAGAAGGTCGGCCATGGCAATGAGACCCATATCTTCTCTTCAGGATATTTTGGTCTATGCCACCTCCATAAAAACATGAAGGATTCTTCTACTGCTTCAGTGCTGTTGTTCTGCTGTTCCTTGTGTTTTGCTTTATCTGATCGTATAATCAGAATTAAGATGATTTTTTTTCTTTTTGGGAAACATTGATATTTACTTATGCCCTAATATGACATTCAGTTTGCATTTTAAAACTAAATCTTCCTGGTGGAGAATTCTAAATATTGCTCCATCAGCTCCAATCCCAATATTAAACAGGATATTGCATATTTTACTGAGGGAGTCTGATTATAATGGTTTCAGGAGTAAGGTTTTGCCTCTTTGGGTTTTTAATTTTTTGTTAGAATTATTCATTGATGTAAGGAGCTTTGTAGTGGAATGACAACCCCCGCCCCCCCCAGCTTCTCTTTGGTCACATGTGTGCCTTTACTAATGTCAGTAAAAGCACCCAGAGAAAAGCAAAGGCCTGGATTTCTCTGGTTGGCTGCTAAGGTGATGGGAATAAGACAGTACTGCCCCATAAGGACAGCAGACGGATTCAATTATTATTATTATTATTATTATTATTATTATTATTATTATTATTATTATTATTATTATTATTATTATTTGAAACACAACAAGGTGAGTCCACAGCAGACACTCTGCTGGCTGTTGTATTGGATCACACGTTGGACACTTCCCAAGTGTCTAGGACTGTGTGATGTATCGGTGAATAATGTGGGCGGATCCCAGTAAGGTGGCCTTTTGCAGCTAGCAGATGGTAATTTTGTCAGCACCAATTGTGTTCAAGTGCAGGCCAAGGCCTTTAGGCACTGCACCCAGTGTGCCGATCACCACTGGGACCACCTTGACTAGCTTATGCCAGAGTCTTTGCAGTTCGATCTTTAAATCCTCATATCGTGTCAGCTTTTCTAGTTGTTTCTCCTCAATCCTGCCATCACCTGGGATTGCAACATCGACAACCCATACTTTGTCTTTTAACATGATTGTGAGGTCAGGAGTATTGTGCTTCGAAATGTCAATGTGATATTTGTGTAATGAGAGTGTTTAAATGTAATTTGTGCCATGCTTGTATTGCAGTCAGATTGCATCATCCAGAGTGTGTAATAGTGTGTAAAGAGTTAATCACTAATGAGCTATGATGACCTTAGTGTGTGGCTGGAACTAGGGAGAACCCAGACACAAGAGTATGTGCATATCTATTGCATCAGTTCAGTCTGTCTTGAGTTCGAGTCAAGTTTGAGATCTGTTGGAGAACAGATCAGTCCTGTGTTTGTTCGTCGTCTGCAAGAGTCCATTTGTGCTGTTTACTACTCCATTCAGTAAAGCTTTGTATATTGCTTTTATTGACGTCTCAAAGTGTCGCTTCATTCTGCGCTCCATTGTTTTTTATACTACTACCGTTGCGCTACAATACTCTGACAAAAAACCCTGTCTGTCTGAATTCGAAAGTCCCAAAGTAGCTTGACATGCTCTTTCTCTGTAACTTTTTCTGGCTTGTGATTCCACCAGTTCTTTGTCGCAGGCAGATGGTATTTGTGGCACAAGTTCCAATGAATCATCTGAGCAATGGTGTTATGCCTCTGCTTGTAGTCTGTCTGTGAGATTTTCTTGCAGCTGCTGAGGATGTGATCTATTGTTTCATCTGCTTCCTTGCAGAGTCTACATTTGGGATCTGTTGTCGACTTTTCAATTTTGGCTTTGATGACATTGGTTCTAATGGCTTGTTCTTTAGCTGCCAGGATTACGCCCTCCATCTCCTTTTTCAAAGTTCCATTTGTGAGCCACAACCATGTTTTTTCTTTGTCAATTTGTCTCTCGATTTTTCCCAGGAACTGTCCATGGAGAGCCTTCTTTCGCCAATTTTCTCTTCTGCTCTGGATTGTGTTTTTACGGTATTCACTCTTTGCCTTTTGAACTTGAAGCAGTTCACTGCTATTGACTTCCCTCAATGCTGGTTCTTGACTCTATGCCCTTGCTGTGAGTCATTTTTCCTTTTTTTAATGCCACTGTGGCACATTTGTCTAGAGCGAACTCCATGCTGATGTCAGTGCTGAAGATTCTGACTGTGTTGGTCAGTGATTGGATTTCTGCTTTTGATTTCCCGTAAAGCTTTAGATCATCCATGTACAGCAAGTGGGAAATTTTTGGTGAATTTCTTAATGTTTGGTAGCCCAGGTTTGTTTTCTGTAGAATTAATGACAGAGGGACCATTGCAATGATGAACAGCAGTGGTGACAGTGAGTCATCCTGGAAAATTCCTCTCCTGATGTTAACAGTTCCATAGCTTTCATTGCCCACGAACATTGCCCATTGTTTCATTGCATTTTCGGTGGACTTATATTTTCACAATCCCCAATGACATATAGACATGTTATGATCCAACAATGTGGCAATGAGTAAAATGCTTTTTTGTAATCAATCCAAGTTGTATAGAGGTTTGTTTTGCGGCTTTTGCAATTCTCCAATATCATTTTGTCAATCAGAAGCTGATCTTTCGTGCCCCTATTTCTTCTTTTATTGCGTTTTTGTTCTACTGGCAAGATGTTATTTTCCTCCCAGTAATCCTGGATTTGATCAGCTATTATACCTGTCAGCAGTTTGAACATTGTAGGCAGACATGTTATTGGCCTGTAGTTTCCTGGTATTGCCCCTTTTGCTGGTTCTTTCTGTATCAAATATGTCTTCCCAGTTGTTATCCATTTGCTGATGTTTCCAGTTTACAGCATCTGATTTAATTGTTCGGCCATTTTTGGGTGCAGGCTAATCAGATATTTAAGCCAAAATCCATGCAGTTGATCATTCCCAGGTGATGTCCAGTTCTTGACTTTCTTCACTCTTTCAGTGATCATTTGTATTGTTATTTCCAAGATTCTCATTTTGTTCTCTGAAAATTTATTTTCAAAGTATTTTATCCACTCAGCTTTTTTGTTGTAACCTTTTTCTGTTTCCCACAGATCTTTCCAGAATGCATTTGTAGCTGTTTTGTCTGGTTTTTCATTTTTCACAGCCACCTGCTGATTCAGACTCTGGTAGAACCGCCTCTGATCAATTGGAAGAGTTGATTTTGTCTGTATTGGATGACTCTAGCTTCATATCACTCAATTTTTCTGGCTGTTGCCATGATTTGTTGTTTCACTATTTCAAGAGCTTCTTCAATTTTTCTTGCGTTCAACCAATATTTTTTTAATCAGGTAATTCTTTATTTTAACATTCTTCAGTTTTTTCTCCTTCATGTTTTTTAGATTGCTTGCATCTGATCGCAGGCTCCTGATTTTTAACTCCAGCCTTATTTTCCATTTTGATTTTCCAATCATTTTTCTTGCGGGTTTCAGTTCTTGTATCCCCAGTTCTTGTGTTACAATCACTGCTGTGCTGTATGCAAGCTGGTGGTTTCTTCCATTGTTGTTATCTCAACAGTTGCGAGTGCAGCATTCACATCATTCATTAGAGGTGCCAGATGTTTTCTTGGTACTGTCTTCAATGTTGGCAATCTTTTCCTTCCTTCCTCCAATGCAGCATGGGTCAAAAAAATTTCTTTAAGTTCTTGTTGCTTTATGGTCAAGGTGTAGTATAAGCAATGGCCACAGGCTCTTCATGCTCATCGTCTTGAAAAATTCCTGTGTTTTCTTCTGGCTTCATATGTTTAGTGGGCTCAGAAGTCATTAGATCTTCTGCAGCTGTCTCTACAGTTGTTTGTTCTTCTGTTTCACAGTTTCTTTTTATTTCTTCAAGTTCGACTTTGCTGAGCACCGTTTTCTTGGTGATGTATCTCCTCTGGTCAGCAAGTCTCTGTTCAGTTATAACTGGCTCAGCCTGGCTTATGCTGTGTTTATGATTGGAGGTTCCTGGACATCCAGGTTAGGGTAAAAGGCTGGTGCAGCTTAGCCCTCAGATTTGGTAAAGATAGAAGAAAAGAAAAATTCAGAAAAGGACAGTGTGGAGGAAAAAAGGAAGCAGAAGATTACTAGAGGGAAGAATACTGTCAGTAAGAGGGAACATATTGAAACTATGCATGAACTTTGGGATTGGAAAGACAATGCTCAGGGTGATTATAGTGGAAGAAGGCTTATTACATTTTTAAAAATGCCCATTGTATTTCCCAAAGGAAATTACTTCTTTTCTTTTTTTTAAAGAAAAACATCAACCTTGTAATAAGATTTACAATACTCTTGTGTCAAATCATTTATTTTCCAAGGCTCTAAAAGTGAGTTATGAAGCAATATCATGGAATTTTGAATATATTTGGACCCAGCAGTGGCTGGACATTCAGCATCTCAGACTGCCATTCTATCTAAATAGTTTATAGAGATTATATTTTGTCCATTTCAGGCAAGACAGTTGTTTTTAAAAAATTGCACATCACTCATTTATTCAATCATTCCATTTCTATTCTGTTTTTCTCATGTCACAAAACCCAAGTTATACATAAGGTTAAAAAAGTTAGATAGAAACATCTATTTGAAAAAAAACAAGCAATGCCACTGAAATTGGTGAAACATTCGACTTTTATGTGACAGGACATGGTATAGAGGTGTGTTTTCTCTTATAAGGTGGCAATATGTGCAGCGAAGAAAGCTCTCTGCATGCATTGCATCTGTGGATTCACATCCAGCTGAGCTGTTCAGAGTAGTAAGAGGTTTAACTCAGGTAACTTCCCCTCTGAACCCATCATTAGAACCTTCAATAGCTCAGTGTGATGCCTTTAACAACCATTTTGCAGACAAAAGAAGCTATAATTGGAGCAGAAACCAACAATGAGGTGTCAACTCACTCAACTCTGTGAGTGGAATTAGCCTGGATCTGTTTCAATTTGTGAGTACTATTGATGTGGACAAGCTGCTGGAGCTAGTAAGGAGGACAACCTGCTTTCTTGGTCCCTGCCCTTCTTGGCTGGTATTCCAGGGAGAAGATGCAATTAGAGCTCAAATACAACAAACTATTAATGCATATCTCAGGGAGGAGAATTTTCAATCCTGAAGAAACAGTAGTTAGGCCATTGATGAAAAAGCCTTCCCTGGATCTCCTGGGCCTCAATCATTACAGATCATGGCTAACCTTCCTTTTTTGGCCAAAGTGATTGAAAAGGCAGTTGCCCTTGAACTCTAGGTTATCTTGGATGACTTTAAGAAGAAAATTTTGTCAAAATGTTTGTGGCCAAAGGTGAAATTCGAGAATATATAGTATGTACAAATGAGAGTGATATAACAATGTATGAGGAGCTTATCAGCACAGTTCAGAGTCCTGTTCAACATAGAAATATATATATGAGTGTGTGTTGTATAAATACATTTTTCTCTTGTGTTACATTTATGTTCATCCATAAAATCCACTCATTTAAATGCTATTGTGAGGAGATGAGCCAAATTCATTGTGTACTTGGTGGACACTGAAGAAACCAAGACAGATAGTGAATTGTGTTTTCTGGAATATGCAGCTATGGTGGTTTGAAAGTCACTTTATAATCCAAGGGTATTATCTAAGGCTACAGAATCCATAAGGGAAAATGAACGCAGCTCAATTAAGATGAAAGAACAAAAAGAAATAAAATTAATTTGATCTTTTGTGTGACAGATGAAATGCATTTGAAATTTTTTAAAAATATTAATGTCTCATTTTGCTTGCTCTTGAAACATTAGGCACAATGGGTAAAATAATTAAAAACAGATTTATTGTTTTCTGTCCTTCGTGGCTCTGTGAGCATTGTTGTGGCAAGGAATGTTTTTAATTGTCCGATAAGAGCAAAATGACAACCTTTTAATTCAATATGGAGACTACTAATTCAAACATACCACAGTACAGATATGAAAATAAAATCTTCTGTTTAAGATATACACAACCTACAGAATGAACAGCACTGATAGTAAGATGGGGGCTTTAAAAAAAATTAAGGACATTCTTCTTCATTCACGCAGTCGTTTCCAACTCTTCGTGACCTCATGGACTATTCCAAGCATGCATGTGTGCATAATTTAACTCCTTAAAAGAGATTCATAATATTTCCGTGTTTAGATTATGCTATAATCCAGTCAATGTTACTAAAACCTTAAGGGCAAGGACACCTGGTAACCAAGAACAAGAATTAGTAATTAATACTAATTTATTTTCTTCTAATAATAACAGTGTAAACTAAATTCAATTACAACTGCAGCTTTGTGAGGGATAACTTCCTGCAATGTAGTGGTAACATAGTCACTTTTATAGTTATAAGTCTTGTCCTTTTTTATTAATTGAGGATCAATATCTCATGGGACACTTCCAGACTTCACATAAATGTGCACCAAAGTGGGTTTTCAAAACTCACTTTGGCTCACATATCTGTCCTCACACCTCCCCCCAAAACCCAGGCTTTCTTGGGGATGTCTAGATGTAACTACCAGGAGGGCACCCAGACTCCCTAAAATACGGGGCCTGTTGGGCTTTTAGAGGCAAAAGTGAATTAATTCAGGACAAAGCAGTTAAACCCTTCTTTGTCCCAAATTAATTTGATACCCCATTAGACCTGGGCCTTCCTGAAAGGTCTGGGTCTAATGGAGTAAAGGGCCTGTGGGGACTGACAAATAGGTACTCCCAGAGAAGCCAGGAGAAGCAAAAGCAGAAACAGGTTGGCACCCACTTCCTCCCCAACTCCGCAAAAAGCCTTTTTTTTTAAAAAAAAAAAAACTTACCGGGCTGCCAATATGCCAATATATGGTCTGGTAGATAAAAATAGCATAGAGGTCAAGAGGAGGAAGGAGCAATTCCCCCTGCCTCCTGGTGTGCCATTTCTACATAGAACAACAGTGTATGTGCATATACACTCGTATATTACTCACAAGAAATGTAACACAGATCTACTTTCTACAACTCTGCCTGAGAGTAAGTTACTTCAAACTATATTATATATGAAAAAATTACTTCCAGAGTATCAAAAGTAAAGGTACAAATTTCATATCATAATTCAACAAAGGGTATAATGTTCAAGGAGTAAGTAACAGACATAAAATAAAGCATATGGAAACAACCAAGTCCATATTATTCCTGGAGCTGCATGAAATCTTGAGCCAATGTAAATTGTAGCAAAGAAATTCAGCCTCCAAGATAATTTCTATATTCAAAGGAATTCTTCATTTGATTTGCGATGCTAAGAACCGGCACACAACAAGTTATCCCAAGTTGTTCCTCTTGTTTCATTATCACTTCTTCGGGTGTTATGCCTGTCTTTATCTTTTTATGCTTGAGTCCACTAGATAAAGGAGTGAAATAACATACAAACAATAGATATATGAAAATCCCCAAATTAACATTGCTTAGGAAAAGTTTTAAAAAATGATAAAAAGCCACGGTTATCTACTTACATTCCTATTAGTAGCTTTGGCTCTGTTTTGAGTGGAGTTCTAGAACGAGGAAATGTAAGAGTTCCAGGATGCCTCTTAAGTAAGGCTACATGTTACAGAAAACAGGTGTAATCTATTCTTCCATTTAGTCCTTGAGGAAATAGTGTTTGTAGTTTGAAAATTCAAAATGACTCTCTTTGTAGAAGACATCTTTTAACATCAGCATTTGGTCTGGGTGATACTTTTCCAAAGCACAAAATTTAAATCTGTGGTATGCATGGACTTTTTCTTTAAAATATACATACAGTGAAGAGTCAGTGGACCCATTCTTTATGCGGAAACAATCCTGGTTTTCAGGGTCTGGTGGTACTGCTGGAAGCTATCTAGTAATATTAGAATTGAAATGTTAAAAAAGTAATGGGGAACTTGTAGATCTCAAGATGTGGACAGATTATTACTACTATCATACTTCATCCTTGGCCAGATCAAAAATTGGTTGGCATGTTTGTGTTCCAGTAGGCCAATCTATTTTGATGTGTTTATTTGTGTTCAGTCTCTTGTTGGAAAATACTCGTTTTTCATGAGCTACTAGCATTGCACCACTTAGATTGCTAAGGCCTCCAGATCAACGATGAGTGTACCCATGTCAAGAGTCAGATGCCAGTTAACAAACAAAACAGAGTTTATTCTGAAGATAAGCCAAAAATGACACAAAAACAAGCCATGCTATTTTCCCATGCTGGCATTCAATAAAAACTAAGGAAGCTTCAATTCAGATTAGAAGAAACAAATAGAGTTGACTGCAAGATAACATGCAAAATAAACGAAGGCTTGCAACCTTCCAAAAGCTGCAGAGTATAACAGAAAGTGCAAAAGCTTCTTTTAGCTCCAAATCGTTTCTGAAAACAGACAGCTGGCTCTGCGGAGTTAAAGGGACAGTTCCCAAAAGACTGGCTTAAAAACAAACAAATTGGAAGAGCAGTAAACTGCTTCCACGGTGCAGATAAAGCCGAAGCTTCAAAGTGATGATGAATAGCCGTCGTCAGGAGAATCCAAGGTCAGGTCGAGAGGCAGCAGCAAATTCCAGGAGTCAGAAGCCGGGAGTAGTCGTCAGTCAGGGAGCTTAGACAGATGCCAGGTCAAATTCAATCCAAAGTCCGAAGAGGGTGCAGTCATCCAAACCAGGTCCACGATAAGACTCAGCGAGAGCCAAGCCAGATGGTATCAGCAGATCCGAATCACAGTCCAAGTCCAGTCTTCACGGAAACACAGAGATCCCAATGGTGCCTCAGCAACACCTTGCCACACGCAAAGTGTCAAACATTCCCATTTTATTCCCCTTCCTCCTGGGTGACAAAACACTCACACCCAAACACCAGGTGTCCCAAATCTACTCAGAGTCCGAACTCCACACAGCTACAGCTCATGGATCTGGAGTACCTAGCAATTCATCGGAGTCCCAATCATCCTGCCCACACTTAGCCCCATGAACACTTAAAGAACCATCGTCCCTTCTCCAAGCATCCCAAGTGGGATCAGCTCCTGCAGAAACCCCAGGTTCAGTAGTATCCATAGGCCCCAAATCCCCAGACATCTCTGGTGGCTGTGCCCATTCAGTGCCCACTTCCCCAGCCACCACCTCTTCCTCAGCATCCATTTCCCCAAACTCCCCATCTGAATCTTCCTCAGAAGATCCCCCATATAGCTCTCCAAGTCGCTTCTTGCGCAACTCCTCCAGTGAACCCTCATCACGAGGGTTTTTTCTTCCTCTTCGGATCCCATCACCATCAACCATAATCCCCGAAGGCGCAGTCACAACAACCCACATTGTGGAATTAATGCAGTTTGCACTACTTTGACTGCTGTGGCTAAATGCTATGCAATAAGGGGAATTGTAGTTTGATAAGACACATTCTTTGGCAGAGAAAGCTACAGACCTTGTAAAATTTCAACTACCATGATTCTGTAGCATTTAACTCTCTTTGATCAAGATTTCAGCTTTGTCTCTTTGTACTAAGAAAAATTTCTGAACTCTCTTCAAAGGAGATTCCTATAGAACATGTCACAATAATCCAAATGAGATCTTACTGAGACAAGTGTCACCTTGGTCTCCAGGAGTACCCCAAAATTGCAAACGTGTGTCTTACTAAAATTTAAGAGATTAAGAACTAAGTTTAAGAACTAAACTCTACATTAAAAGAAGCAAGTTGAATTAACAATCCTGTTGTGTCTATTTAATATCAGTAACTTGAACTACATTTTGACAAAGCATCAGAAGTTAGATTTCTATGTCTGAAATACAAAAATGTGAAAGTATTTACAGTCAACCCAGAACTTGGAAATACTACATTTTTGATCTACAGCTTCAAAAATCCCCCAGATAACATAGCCTGTGGCTGTAGGATTCTGGGAATTAAAATCCAAAAATAATCAATTTTCCATTTTTTGCATCAACCTGTAGGCTATGGTGATTTCTTCGGTATGCTGCTGGTTATTTTGGATCAGATACTGAAGAGTTTTGTAGAGATTCACTGTTTTTCTTCCAATTATTAATTAACTATTGTGATGACTCATGGGCCTTGTAGTCCTGCTCATGACATTGTGATGCCTGATGAAGAAGAAAACTTGGGTTTTTTACCTTCCCAGTCAGAACTGGAATCTTCCCAGCCAGGTTCTTCCCAGCCAGATCTGGGAACCTTGCACCTGCAAGAGAGTTGTGTTCCAGAAGTATGTCAAACAAACCCTGAGCCTACATCTCCTGTGTTTTCTCGCCATGAGTTTTGTAAACAACAGAGAGGTTTGGAAGCGGCCTCGCGCAGGAGTGCTAGAATAGCTGCTAAGAATTTAGCCAATTAAGCCTGCTTTCCGTGAGAATCTTTAAGGAGTCAAACATCTGGTCTCAGAGATTAGCTTTGTTTCTGGTTCCCAGAGAACTGCTCTCGGCGGGAAAGTTAGACTCTATATAGGTGTTTTAACCGCGAAGTAACTTCGCGGAGTCAATTCGTCAGCCTCCGGAGCGAGTTGTGTCTGGACAGCGCGCTCCGTTCCAAGCCTCGTTCCTGTTCAAGCCTTGTCCTTGTTCTCAAGCCTTCGCTCCTGCTTCCCAGCCTTGTTTACCTTCGGACCTTGCCTCGCCTTCCAGGACTAAACCTTGCCTTGTTTCACGGATTTTACCAAGTAATTCCACGGACCTTGTTCTTGTTCCTCGTTACCTTGTGTCACGATTCAAGCCTTGTTTTCAAGTATCAAGTTAATTCCTAGCCTTGCTCAAGTTCATGGACTAAAGGACCTCGTCATCTCCCCTCACCTTGCCTGGCAAGGTGAGTGTTTCGGTTACTGGATTACAACTTTGGCCCTTAATATTGCATATTGGACATTGGTTCTTGGACTAATTTTGACCTTTCCTGAAAGGTCTGCTTCTGGACTAACTTTTACATTTGTTTTTACCAACTTTATATACTCCTTCAATAAAGATAGTAGATAGATTCTGGCCTCTGTGTATGGTTATTGGTGCCTTGCAGCCTGGGTCCTGACAGTTTGACTCCGCCACCATAAGCACCAATTAACCAAGGCCAGAATGTCTACCGGAGCCGCGCCGGGTGGACAGCCACTTAGCTACACCATCAGCAAGGACGAAGTGGACCGCATCCGTGACAGACTCAACGCGCAGGATGGAGAAATAAAAGGGTTGAGAGAGCGCGGAATCCGCCTCCCGGCCATGGCGTTGCCAACCAAGTTTTATGGAGAAGCCTCCAAGGTCCAAGTTTTCCGCCGCCAGTGCCAGGCTTACCTAGAGGCCCGTGCCGCCGAGTTTCCCCAAGAAGACATCAAGGTGGCGTGGGTTTACAGTCTTCTAGACGGGCCAGCGGCCAACTGGGCGACGGCACTGTTCGACCAAGCCTCTCCACACCTAAGATCAGCGCAACACTTCTTGGACCACCTTAAGGAGACCTGGGGAATTGAGGACAATTTGGAGGCAGCCGGTCACAAACTCCGCCGCCTCTTTCAAGGAGACAGACCCATGTCTCAGTACATAGCCGAGTTCCGAGTGCTGGCCCACAACACCGGCTGGAACGATGTAGCCCTCAGAGGACAATTTCGGGAGGGTCTCAACATTGAAATGCTGGAGGAAATCTCCAAGGTGGATCCTCCCCACACTCTTGAAGCACTCATTGATCAATGTTTACGGGCTGAAGTCATGATTGCCAACAGGAAACAGTGGGTACGAGGCCAGAGCGGTAGAGCTGGGGCAAAACCCCTCGCTCCCGCCAGCGTTCAGCCGCGTCCAGTGTGGAGACCCCCACCACCATCCCCATACCCCAGAGGGAGCGAGGAGGTGCCGATGCAGTTGGGCAATGTACGTCCCAGATTAGATGCCGCCGAGAAGGCCCGCCGCCAACGCCTAAACCTCTGTTGGTATTGCGGGAATGGGGGCCACTTCGCCAGAGAGTGCCCAGCCAAAGGGAAGCCCGCCGCCCGTCTTGCGGCGGCGTCCTCCACGGAGACGAAGGCGTCTGAGGCGGCTGGCACACAGCCGGCGGGGGAAGCCAACGACCGGGCGTAGAGAGGCTCGCCAACCCGGTCAAAAAACCCATTCAAGAGCCGCCAACCGGGGTCCTGTTCCTTCTAGTGGTCACCTTATGGTCAGCAAAAAAAGGGACCCGTCATGATCCACGCCATGATAGACTCAGGAGCCACCAACAATTTCATTGATAGAGAGTATGCCGACTCTCTGGGATTACAATATCATGACTTCAAGAATGCCCGTGTGGTGCAAGCCATCGATGGCCGCCCTCTCAAGACGGGCCCCGTAAGCCAGTGGTCGGAACCCACCAGGATGTGGATAAGGGAACATATGGAAGAGATTTCCTTCTTTGTTACTGAGGTTCCCCATTTCCCTGTGATTTTGGGGATTCCATGGCTGACACTTCACGACCCAAGCATCTCCTGGTCCAACAGAGAACTGCAGTTTGCTTCAAAGTACTGCCAAAACCATTGCCTCGTAGCCAAGGTCTGCCATGCCACAGACACCGAGCCCATTATCACCTTGCCAAAGAAGTACTCCGAGTATTGGGATGTATTCAATGAAAAAGAAGCCGAAAAATTACCCCCACATAGACCTTATGACTGTGCCATTGACTTGGTGGAGGGGGCCCCGATCCCGCGAGGGCATCTCTACTCCCTGACTGAACCGGAGCAAGAAGCTCTCAGGGAATTCATAGAGACAAACCTTCGCAAGGGATTCATCAGACCCTCTCAATCCCCAGCCGCCTCCCCAGTGATGTTTGTGAAGAAGAAGTCAGGGGAATTACGCTTGGTGGTGGACTACAGAGCATTGAACAATATCACTAAGCGGAACAGCTATCCCCTGCCCTTAATCTCGGATCTACTAGACCGACTTCGAGGAGCCAAGGTCTACACCAAGCTGGACCTACGGGGGGCTTATAACCTAGTTCGCATCAGAGAAGGGGACGAGTGGAAGACCGCCTTCCAGACTAAATTCGGATTATTCGAGTCCCGAGTTATGAATTATGGTTTATGCGGAGCTCCCGCAACGTTCCAGCATTTTGTCAATGACATCTTTCAGGATTATCTAGATCGGTTCTTGATCATCTACCTGGACGATTTTTTGGTGTTTTCTAGATCACAATCAGAACATGAGAACCACGTTAAAATGGTGTTACAACGATTGCGGGATCATGGGCTTTATGCCAAGCTGGAAAAATGCGCTTTTGATCTACAAGAGGTAGATTTCCTGGGGTACCGCATCTCGCCTCTAGGGCTCTCCATGGACCCGGCAAAAGTTTCAGCAGTATTGGAATGGCGGGCGCCAACCAACAAGAAAGAGGTGCAGCGATTCTTGGGGTTCGCGAACTATTACCGCAAGTTCATTCCAGATTTTGCCCGCTGGTCTGACCCAATCACCAGCTGCATCCGTGGGAAACAGCCCTTCCGCTGGACTGATCAAGCAGAGAAAGGGTTCCAGCAACTAAAGAAATTATTCACGTCCCAGCCAATCCTTCAGCATCCAGATCCTGAAACCCTTTTTGTTGTGCAAGCGGACGCCTCTGATGTGGCAATTGGAGCTGTACTCCTACAACCGGTGGGAGATCACCTTCATCCTTGTGCCTTTTATTCTCGTCAACTAACCGCACCAGAGAGAAACTATACCATTTGGGAAAAAGAACTATTAGCCATAAAGGCAGCTTTTGAAACTTGGAGACATTGGCTAGAAGGGGCCAAATTTCCCATTGAAGTCCATACTGATCATCGGAATCTAGAACATCTAAGAACTGCCCGCAAGCTAAATCAGAGGCAACAACGTTGGGCTTTATTCTTTGAACGTTTTAACTTCCAGATTCATTATGTAACCCCAGCCCAAACCAAGCAAGCAGACGCCCTGTCACGTAAACCGGAATACGCTGCAGGACGCAAGGAGACCTTTGAATCCCAACTACTACAACCCGAGAACTTTGCCACGCTCACAGTGGGGAACACCAAATCCACTCTCATTGATTCAACTCCCTCTACTCCAGGGCCCCTCTGTGCTCAAGAAATCAGGGCTAGTCAGCAAGCAGATGCCTGGGCGCAGGACCAACTTCGTCAAGGACTGCATTTTCCCTTTTCGCTTAAGGATGGACTGCTTTGCTATAGAAATCATGTTTATATCCCACCAGGACCGGGCAGGGAAAAAGCACTTCGTCTGTGTCATGACTGCAAGCCAGCAGGGCATTTCGGACTATTTAAAACCATGCATTTGATCCTAAGAGATTTCTGGTGGCCCAAGATCCGTAAGGATGTGGAAAAATATGTCAACACCTGCCCAGTATGCCAGCGCTCCAAGACAAGAAGGGAGAAGCCCTCAGGGCTTTTACACCCCCTTCCTACCCCATCTCGCCCATGGGAAATAATTTCTGCGGATTTTATCACTGACTTACCACCTTCCTGTGAATTTACCACAATCCTAGTGGTGGTGGACCTTTTCACCAAGTTAGCCCATTTCATTCCCTGTGAAGGCCTTCCCACGGCCAAAGAGACTGCAGATCTATTCCTCCAACATGTTTTCAGATTACATGGATTGCCCAAGAGTTTGATCACAGACCGTGGATCCCAATTCACCTCTCGTTTCTGGAAGGCACTACAAAAACTATTGGGCATAGACTCTCGTTTATCTTCCGCTCATCATCCCCAAACAGATGGGCAAACGGAGCGCACTAATGCCACTTTGGAACAGTACCTTCGCTGTTATGTAAACTACCAACAGGACAATTGGGCTTCTCTGTTACCACTGTCGGAGTTTGCCTACAACAATGGAGTCCAGGCTTCTAAAAAAGAAACGCCGTTCTTTGCAAACTACGGTTTCCATCCACGTTTCTTTCCCCCTGTCATTGAAACTTCAGAAGTTCCCGCAGCAGAGGATTGGCTGCAGGAACTCACAGCGGTGCAACAACTTTTGCTCCAGCAACTGGACCAAGCCAAGGAGGACTATAAACGTCACGCGGACAAACATCGCCAGCCGGGCCCCGAAATCAAGGTAGGAGATCGGGTTTTTCTGTCCACTCGCTTTCTGCCCTCCCATCGCCCTTGCCGGAAGTTAGATGCCCGTTTCATTGGCCCCTATCCAGTGGTGGCGCAATTAAACCCCGTGACTTTCAAACTCCAACTTCCGCGTTCAATGCGCATTCACCCAGTGTTTCACCGCTCCCTGCTCCTTCCGGCGGATGGTGTGCGGCCAGATGTAAACCGGCCGGCCCCCGTCCCTGTTTTGGTGGATGGGGAGGACGAGTTCGAGGTTCAGGACATTTTGGATTCTCGCTTTCACCGCCGCCGCCTGCAATATCTCATTGACTGGGTGGGTTTTGGCCCTGAGGAACGCTCTTGGGAAGACGCCTCCACAGTCCATGCTCCTGATCTAACCCGTCGCTTTCATCAGACCTATCCCGCCAAGCCACGACCTCGCGCCTCGGGGAGAGAGTCCCGGTTTGGGAGGGGGCTTGAGGAGGGGGATAGTGTGATGACTCATGGGCCTTGTAGTCCTGCTCATGACATTGTGATGCCTGATGAAGAAGAAAACTTGGGTTTTTTACCTTCCCAGTCAGAACTGGAATCTTCCCAGCCAGGTTCTTCCCAGCCAGATCTGGGAACCTTGCACCTGCAAGAGAGTTGTGTTCCAGAAGTATGTCAAACAAACCCTGAGCCTACATCTCCTGTGTTTTCTCGCCATGAGTTTTGTAAACAACAGAGAGGTTTGGAAGCGGCCTCGCGCAGGAGTGCTAGAATAGCTGCTAAGAATTTAGCCAATTAAGCCTGCTTTCCGTGAGAATCTTTAAGGAGTCAAACATCTGGTCTCAGAGATTAGCTTTGTTTCTGGTTCCCAGAGAACTGCTCTCGGCGGGAAAGTTAGACTCTATATAGGTGTTTTAACCGCGAAGTAACTTCGCGGAGTCAATTCGTCAGCCTCCGGAGCGAGTTGTGTCTGGACAGCGCGCTCCGTTCCAAGCCTCGTTCCTGTTCAAGCCTTGTCCTTGTTCTCAAGCCTTCGCTCCTGCTTCCCAGCCTTGTTTACCTTCGGACCTTGCCTCGCCTTCCAGGACTAAACCTTGCCTTGTTTCACGGATTTTACCAAGTAATTCCACGGACCTTGTTCTTGTTCCTCGTTACCTTGTGTCACGATTCAAGCCTTGTTTTCAAGTATCAAGTTAATTCCTAGCCTTGCTCAAGTTCATGGACTAAAGGACCTCGTCATCTCCCCTCACCTTGCCTGGCAAGGTGAGTGTTTCGGTTACTGGATTACAACTTTGGCCCTTAATATTGCATATTGGACATTGGTTCTTGGACTAATTTTGACCTTTCCTGAAAGGTCTGCTTCTGGACTAACTTTTACATTTGTTTTTACCAACTTTATATACTCCTTCAATAAAGATAGTAGATAGATTCTGGCCTCTGTGTATGGTTATTGGTGCCTTGCAGCCTGGGTCCTGACAACTATTCAGAGAGGGATGTATCTCTTAAAAGACTCCAGCATCTAAGAAATTCACCAGAGCAGGTGGATGAAAACCCCTACTCAGTATGTATGATCATTGGATGGAGACATGAATGTGCACTTCGCCCCTCTTGTTTCTTGCCTTGATTCCACAGCGGTTCTTGGGTTTGCTTCAGTAAAATGATTTGGTTAAAAATAAGTTTAAATGATAATTAAATTCCAGCAGTTAATTATCTCTTAGGCTCTTTCTACACTGCCATATAATCCAGTTCAAAGCAGATAATCTGGATTTTATATGGCAGTGTAGAAGGGGCCTTGGAAACTCTCAGATGATTTGGTTTCTTGGGCTTTTCAAAGTTTTATCTTTTCAAAACAGAAATGTTTTCTGACTTTTTCTCGCATTTCTGCAATTGAATAGTTAATTCCACTCTTTTAGCTACACTTATTTTATGCATGGCACTTAGAGTTTGTGAACATAAAAATATTTAGAGGAAGCATCCAGATGATTGGCATTTAAATTAAAAAACTGAACATTAAAACAACAAAATACTAGATAAATGTAACTAGTTATTTCCAAATTATGTGTGACATGTATATAACAACAAAGCAATTGAGTGAAAAATCTATTAAGTGACTTACTTACTGATATTTTGGATGGAACTGTGATTCGGCTGCTGAAGTGTCATTCTCTTCTTAAAAGTCAGATGGTATGCTTACAATTTCCTGTAAAAATCAATCCCACTACCTTTTTTTTAAAAGAAGAGATAAACCAAACTTCCCAGCTTAATTTGGAATTGATTTGGCTTCTTTCTCCCTCATTTTTAAAGCTATAGGGTGAAACTTGCAACAATGGTAGAGCACATTTACCACTGTTAGCCCACCAAATTTCAGAACTTTCACGTATCCACAGATTTTTGGGGAATTTTCAAAGTGTTTATAAATAACATTAAAAAAAACTACAAGAGCTGTCTCCTTAAATTTTTTATACAATGACAGGAGATAACAGGGGATTATTCCCCTTTAAGCCCGGGCTGTGGTGCAGGCTGGTGAGCAGCCAGCTGCCAGCTGCAACAAATCACTCTGACTAAGAGGTCATGAGTTTGAGGCCAGCTCGGAGCCTGCGTTTGTCTCTGTCTTTGTTCTATGTTAAGGCATTGAATGTTTGCCCTATATGTATATAATGTGATCTGTCCTGAGTCCCCTTCGGGGTGAGAAGGGCAGAATATAAATGCTGTAAATAAATAAATAAATAAATAAACTTTTAAAAATATTCAAACATCTGCATATTTTAGAAATTAAAAAAAGTTTTGACAAACATATTTTAAAGCCACAACAGCTATCTCATCGAATGTATCTCATATTAACCAATAGAAACCAATATTAACCAATTCTACATTTTCATAGAATCCTAGAGTTGGAGGGGACCCCCAAGAACCATCTATGTACAAAGGGAACAAGGAAGTAGACATGATATAAACATATGACAACTTTATTTCCAGGGGGCTTTGACTCTTCCGCCTCACTACTGGGATTCTAGCCCTTTCTACTTACTGTGTAAAAGACCCTTGTTTAACAAGTGCATAGCCAAGCAGACAACCTGCTGCCATATAGTAGGACCAAGCTTTGTGTAAAAAATGCTTACTCCCAAAACTATTACATTTTTGATGAATGATCCTGGTCCAACTGATTGCTTAAGGTGAATTCCATTTTCACTTCCAGACAAATCAGTTAACTACTATTACCAAGTATGCTATTAGAATTTTCAACTGAATATGCAAGGTCAATGACACATAATCATAAAAACTCACAGACTCAAGTCATAAGTAATCAAAGATTTTTAAGGCAAGGATTTTTAAGGCACCTTTGTTAAGAGGTTATGCAATTAGGATGGGGAGGAGACAGAATCATCATAGCCCCAGTCTAACCCATTTTCCCTGCTCTACTGAGCACAGGGGAAAGGGAATAGTAGCAGTAGCCTAAATGAACAGCAGACCAGTTCACCTAAGAGCCAATCTGCTGTCCACACTAACCCTGAAGTGTACAGCTCTCCAGAGTTTCAGTAAAATTCCAGAGGTTTCCCAACTTTGCTTAATATGGAGTTAAACTGACCCAGTCTGGTTTACCCTGTGTTACAGTCAAAAAGTCCCTGGATGTTTGCCTGGACATTGGCACCTTCATTGAAAACATGATGGAGCACTGGAAAACTGAACTGTTTGTTGGAAATGAAAGCTATGGACTTGTCAACATCAGAAGAGGAATTTTCCAGGGAGACTCATTGTCCCCTCTGCTTTTCATTATTGCCATGATCCCTCTGTCAACAATCTTACAAAAAACAAATCTCGGCTATCAAACATCTAAGAAATCTCACAAAATTTCGCATCTGATGTACATGGATGACCTGAAGCTGTATGGGAAAATGGAAACTGAAATCCAGTCTCTGACTAACTCTGTCCGAATTTTTAGCACTGATATCAGCATGGAGTTTGGCTTGGACAACTGTTCAACAGTGGCATTGAAGAAGGGAAAAATCATTGAAAGTGAGGGCATAAATATGCCTAATGGCCAAACGATCAAGTGTCACCAACCAGAGGCGTATAAATATCTGGGCATATTACAGCTGGACAACATCAAGCATGAACATGTGAAAACTGTGGTCTGTAAAGAATACACACAAAGGGTCAGAAAAATTCTCAAAAGCAAGCTCAATGGAGGCAACACCTGGGCATCATAAACTGAACACAGATGGAACTGGACAATTTGGACAGAAAAACAAGAAAACCCATGACCATTCATCATTCATTGCACCCTCGCAGTGATGTTCCACTCCTCAGCTGAGACCTCTCTGGCTTGGTTGGACCTGCCGGTAGTTACACTACCGCCAGCACAGCTCTTAGCATCATTGGAGCTGTTAAGCCCCCCACCACCACCATGACAAGGTGGCACCTACCGGGGGGGGGGGGGGGACAGAAAAATGTGGACAGAAAAACAAGAAAACCCATGAGCATTCACTGCACCCTCGCAGTGATGTTGACTGGCTATATCTGCCTAGATTAGGTGGCAGAGGACTCTTACAAGTAAAACAAGCAGTCAAAGAAGAAGAACATGCCCTGGCAGAATATGTAAAGCAAAGTGAAGAACCTGCTTTGATTGAAGTCAAAAATCAGAAACTCCTAAAAGCACAGCAGACAAAAAACCAGTACAAGAAAACTGCACTGCAAACTAGAGCTGACAGCTGGCACAACAAAACATTGCATGGAAAGTTCCTTGACAAAATTGAAGGGAAAGCTGACAAGGAGGAGACCTGGCTATGGCTCACAAATGGGACACTGAAAAAGGAGACAGAAGGCCTGATCCTTGCAGCCCAGGAGCAAGCCATCAGAACAAATGCAATGAAGGCCAAGATTGAAAAATCAGCTGTTGACCCAAAATGCAGACTGTGCAAGGAAACCGACAAAACCACTGATCATATCCTCAGCTGCTGTAAGAAAAGACAAGACTGCAAACAGAAGGAACAACTATGTGACCCAATGATTCATTGGAACTTATGCCTCAAATACCACCTCCCAGCAGTAAAGAACTGGTGAGATCACAAACCTGCAAAAGTATTGGAGATTGAGCACGCAAAGATTCTGTGGGACTTCCGAATCCAGACTGACAAAGTTCTGGAACACAACACACCAGACCTCACAGTTGTGGAAAAGAAAAAGGTTTGGATCATTGATGTTGCCATCCCAGGTGACAGTCGCATTGACGAAAAACAACAGGAAAAACTCAGCCTCTATCAGGACCTCAAGATTGAACTTCAAAGACTCTGGCAGAAACCAGTACAGGTGATCCCGGTGGTGATCGGCACATTGGGTGCTGTCCCAAAAGATCTCAGCCGGTATTTGGAAACAATAGGCATTGGCAAAATTATGATCTGCCTACTGCAAAAAGCCACCCTACTGGGATCTGCACGCATCATCCGAAAATACATCACACAGTCCTTGACACTTAGGAAGTGTTTGACTTGTGATTTTGTGATACGAAATCCAGCATATCTATCTTGTTTGCTGTGTCATACAATAAAATAATAATAATAGGCTTTTGTAGACAAGTTCTTTGTTGGCTTGTTTGATTAATATAATTTTGTATTTCTTTATCAGATTTTCATGCAAGGGAGAAAAGGCGACTCTGCTGTTCCTTCCAATTTGGCCCAATAGTGTAGGTGCTGAATCACAAAATGATCAAAATAAGGCAGATGAGGAGTTCTCAATTTTTTTCAGCTGCTGAGCCCTGCAAAACATTGGAAAGTGATTACTAATGAAAATCTGTGACAAAACATTTTTAGTTTTGTTTCCTGATGACACCATTACTATCACAGTGTATGCCGCTATAGACATATAACAATGCTTCAGATATATCACCTTTTCCTGGCAAACTGTACATGATACAGACATGATAAATAGATAGTTGTGTTCAGCATGTTAAAATCTTCTTGGTTTAACCCAAAATTGTGGAGGAAACAAAACATTCCCAAAAATGGTTTACCAGTGTTATAGGAAAGGACATCACATATGTAATGGTGTGATGACTCATGGGCCTTGTAGTCCTGTTCCTAGTACTATTGTGGCAGACGAAGAGGAAAACATGGGATTCCCGCCGTTTCAGCCAGAGCCGGAGCCTCTCCACCTGGAGGATGTTTGCCCTCAAGAATTTAGCCAAACAGGCCTTGGGCAGAATTCCCCAAGAATTTGAAGAAGAATGAAAATTGAAGAAGAAAATGCGATTTTAAATATGACATGGAAATGGAGGGAGTGATTTGTTATCAAAGCTGCTGTTTCTCCTTCCTGTATATTGGCTTGTACAAGTATATCTTGGAGAACAGGAGTGGGAATCATGAATTCTCCTCCTCTACTGATTTTGTGTTGCTTCTACTGGGCATTTCTGTGTGATATTGGATATTATTACTTGGGAAGAGTTGTAAATAACTGATTTTCTTTTGAATCCCCAAATCTTTCAGGAACTGACTATTCTACAAGAGCAATTTTCCTAAAGTCTCTATCCAACATAGTCTTATGTTGTCAGCATATGTTGTCATCATGTTAAAACAGAGAGAGGACTCTGTGCTGCTTGACTTCTGACTCAGTAAAATGAGGGAGAAGTGGGGAAAGCATAGAAAAGGGCATGGGATGACCAGCCATCTTAGAAGCCAGGGAAAAATTAAGATGGCTCTCTCCACTTTTCCCCTCTTTCCAGTTGTCAATGTGATGAGGCCCTAAGTGTATTGTAAAGTACGACCTTCATATACATGGGGATATATTTCAAGACCCCTTTTGGATACCCAGAGCCATGGATAATAACAAACCCTACATTTTGATCAAACTTAGGACTGAAGCATATCATAGAAGCACACTAGAGGACCTAGAGAGACCCACAAAGTTTTGGGGGGGATTTTTTGTAATGTGGATAAATGAAACCACAGCTATCACATTTGTGGATTTTAATTCTATTCTACCAATTCCAAACACTTAAATGCTTTCCAGCTAGTCTTTTGCTGTTTTCAGAACCCATTCCCTGTTCCCAAAACACATATGATATAGCAAGCAGACTAGCCAGTTTTGGAGCAGAACCATTGGAACCATCAGCTAACTTTAGTAGCATACCTACACAAATACTTTGCTTTTACTAACTTCTGTGTGTTCATTGTAATATCTTCAAATTTCTTCCTCATTTGTCATATAGCTTTGGCTCAGCTGAATGTCTTTGAGTACATGCCTCCCCCCCCCCACCCCGCTTGTGAAACCATTGTAGAATCTCTGCTTAATATGTGCTAGTACATTTGTATTAGGGTGCCAAAGGTTCAAAGTTCCTTAACTTTTATTTGAGTAGTAGGAAGGCAATTTTGAATAGCAGAGTTTTCAGCTTGCAGGAAGGAGAGAAAATCAGTTGGAACAGCATCAATCTTTGCTCAGTCAGCACCAATACAATACAGGAATGACTTGCTCCAGCAACTACCACATCCCTTCTCTACCCATCATTTCACAACTATGACAGCATCCACAGTCAGTTTTTGCTTATGAAAAACTGTAAAGTCATATACATGACATTGTATTTTTGATGTTTGCAAACTGAAGCAAACAATTTAAAGAAGAAAAAAGAGCTAACTCCCAGCTGATAGGTTTCTCCCATATTCCTTCAGATAATCTATACATATAATACAAGTGAAAAATCTGTATCTGTGTATGTGGCAGAGGTGTCTACTTATACAAACAGCCTCTCGCTTCCACAAACAGCTACAACTTCCACCACTCAGGAGACACCCATGACCCTCCTGCCACTGACATTGCTGGTTAGAGTGAGCACCATAAATACATAGCCCAAACCCTGCCAATGTCCTCCCCAAACACTACAGCACACCACCCAAGGAATGTTTTCATTCGGGGACCATTTCATCCTAGATTTTACATGTTTCCTGCACCACAAGCAGGCATCCCAGGATTCTCCATTGGTGTGGAATTTGCATGATTCCACCCACTACCTCTCCCTTAACCCTTTCCTACCCTTTCCTATGGCACACAACAAACAGAGAAGAATTCATCAGCAACTGAACAAATAATAATAATAATAACTTTATTTTTATACCCCGCCCCATCTCCCCGAAGGGACTCGGGGCGGCTTACATGGGGCCTTGCCTGATAAAACAATCAAATATCAAAACACAGCAATAAAACAGTTATCCAATAAAAACATCAATTACAGTAAAAACAATCGTTAAAATCAACATAAAACATACAATATTAACACTGGAGACTAATTCATAGAACCCAGGCAAAGTGCAACATGTGCCGAAATGGGCAGAAATGGGGAAGGTAATTTCACAGTTGAAATGGACAATGTGCAATATAACATTGGCAACACCTCGAGAATGGGGCTATTATAAAATGGGCAGATAGATCAGTCCGACACCAAATTAAGTGTCAAAGGCCTTTTGAAAGAGCCAGGTTTTTAAGCTCCAACAGAAGGAGAGGAGGGTAGGGGCCTGCCTGATCTCTCTAGGGAGTGAGTTCCAAAGCTGGGGGGCCACGATGGAGAAGGCCCTCTCTCTCGTCCCCACCAACCGCGACTGCGAGGGTGGTGGGAGTGAGAGAAGGGCCTCCCCCGACGAGCGAAGAGAACGTACGAGTTCGTAGGGGGAGATGCGGTCTCTAAGGTAGGTGGGTCCCAAACCGTTTAGGGCTTTGTAGGTGATAACTGGAGGAGTTTGTGGGACTGACTCAACAGCATGGAAGTTGTAGTTCACCCTGCATCAAGTTAGAGCACTGTGACCCCCTTCGATAATGGATGGGAACTAAACTTGGCACAGAGAACACCCTGACCAACTGAATATACTGCAGGGGTTTGGGGGAATTGACTTTCATTTTGGGAGTTGTAGTTCACCTGCATCTAGAAGCAGTGACCCCCAACGACAATGGAGTGGGACCAAACTTGGCACAGAGAAGCCCCATGACCAACAGAACATACTGGAGAACTTTGGGGAAAAGGGAGTTGTGGTTCACTTGTAGCTAGAAAGCACTGAACCCACCCAATAACAGATATGGACCAAACTTGGCACACAGACTAAACTAACAGACTAAGGTTTCAGGAAGATTGCCCTGGGGATCTGGGAATTGTAGTTCACCCTCATCCAGGGACACTAAACCCAATCGACAGTGGATCTGGACCAAACTTGGCACACAGAACCAACATGGCCAGCTGTGAATATAGGCGGGGTTTGGGGGTGATTACCTTTGCAATCTGGGAGCTGTAATTCACTCTTCTCAAGAGAGCACTGAAGCTGGATTATGATGTATCTGGGCCCAAAATGGCCAACTTTGAATACTGGCAGAGTTTGGGGATGATTGAATCATAATTCTGGGAATTGTAATTCACCCACACCAAACTGAAAATACCTAACATCCAAAAAAACAAACAAACAAAAAACAAAAAAACAACAACAACAACAACAATGCCTTTTCCAAATAACCCAGGCATCACAAGGTCCCCAAGCTAATAAATAAATAAAACAAAATGAAAGAGTTAAGAGAGAAACACTTAAATAGACTATCACTTAGATTTTACAGCTGAGCTTTCCAAATATTTCATGTTGGTGACACACATTTTAGCCATGCATCATTTCACAACACAATAATCCAGCTTTCTAGCACATTAGAGGTTAAACTAATCTTTAATAAGAAATATAGATACATACATAAGTTGTAAGTATGAAATGCATAGGGGCACAGCATACTGCATGAAAATCTTTCATTTATATATTTAAAATATGTGATTTATTGCTTATTTCACATAGACTCAAGAGTTTTGCATTACATTTGCAAAACACAATAACACACTGCAATCAACACTGCAGTTTGGAAAGCTCTGTTCTACATGGATGGGTTTAACACAATAGGTCTATATGCGGAATATAGCTATGGCTCCCTTATCATTACCCCCCAGGCCTCACTGTTGGGTTGAAATACTCCTGGCCACAGTTTTACTGGTGCAGAGGAAAGGAGTTTAAAGAAGCATCTGGCTGTGTTCCCATAGCCAGATGTGAACTGAGGACTTCCACCGGGATCTATCGAGTCCTCTGAAGGCCTCAGTGGATTATATAGTTCTGCATGCAGCTATGGGAACATAGTTAGATGCTTCTCCGAACCCCTCTAATCTCGATGCATCAGAATGCATGAGGAGAGAGGCTAACACAACTCCAAGTATTTCTGGATGAAACCAATTATCTAGATCCATTTCAATTTGGTTTCAGGACTGGCTATGAAACAGAAACAGCTTTGGTCACCTTGGTCGATGACCTCTGCAGAGAGCTAGACAGGGGGAGTGTGTCCCTCTGTTGGTTCTCCTGGACCTCTCAGTGGCTTTCAATACTATTGACCATGGTATCCTTCTGGGTTGTCTCTCTGGGATGGAACTGGGAGGCACTGTCTTATAGTGGCTCTCGTCCTTCCTGGAGGGTCATACTCAGAAGGTGGCGTTAGGCGACCCCTGTTCAAACTCCTGGCCGTTACTTCTGGGATTCCTCAGGGTTCCATTTTGTACAGTGTCACTTATATGCAGATGACACCCAAGTCTACTACTCCTTTCCACCTAATCCAAGGAAGCTGTCCTTACTCTAAACCATTGCCTATCATCTGTAATGAACTGGATGAGGGCAAACAAATTGAAATTTATGCCCAACAGCTGAGGGGCCCCTATAGAAGTAATTCAAGGGAGGGGGAGATACGGGAAAGGGAGGCAAAAATTAATTCGACCTAGGGAAAGAAAAAGAGTCCTTGTAGATTTAAAACGGCCTCCTGACACAGTAAATTTGGGTGCGCAGGTTGGCGATCCCTCCGGTCTAAAGGTGGTGCTGCTGAACACCAGGTCTGTTAATGGAAAAGCAGCGATCATCCAGGATCTTATCCTGGATGAGTGGGCAGACCTGGTGTTCATAATGGAGATCTGGCTGGACGAGGCTGGGGGGGGGGGGGGCAATCTCACCCAGCTTTGTCCGCCAGGATATACTGTGCAGCACCAACCAAGATCTGGAGGGAGGGGAGGAGGGGTTGCAGTGGTCTATAAGGAGTCCATCCCCCTGACCAGGTGCCCCATCCCACAGTCAACCTTGTTTGAGTGTGCTCATCTGAGGATAGGTGACCGGTACAGAATAGGGATTCTGTTAGTGTACCGACCACCCCGCTGCACTACAGTCTCCCTGCCTGAGCTAGTGGGGGTGGTCTCCAGCCTGGCATTGGAGTCCCAACAGCTTTTTGTGCTGGGGGACTTCAATGTCTATGCCGAGACCACTCTGTCCAGGGCGGCTCAGGACTTCATGGTCACCATGGCGACCATGGGGCTATCCCAACTAGTATCTGGCCCTACCCACAGAGCGGGGCACACACTTGACTTGGTTTTCTGCCAGGGATGGGAGGAAGGTGGCGGTGTGGAGGAGCTCACCATCGGTCCTTTGCCATGGACCGACCATCACCTGATCAGTTTTAGACTCACTGCGCCCCCTAACCTCCACAGTGGTGGAAGACCTATTAAAATGGTCCGCCCCAGGAGGCTTATGGATCCGGATGGATTCCTGATGGCTCTTGGGGAGTTTCCCGCCACCTCAGCTGGTGACCCTGTCGATGCTCTGGTCGCTCTCTGGAAAAAGGAGGTGACTAGGGCAATAGACACGATCACTCCAGAACGTCCCCTCTCGAGTACACGAGCTAAACCATCTCCTTGGTTCACTGAGGAGTTGGCAGCGATGAAGCGAAAGAAGAGGGGACTAGAGGGCATGTGGCGTTCGAAGCCGAGCGAGCCAAACCGAACACGGCTATGTCTCTACCTCAGGGCATATGCTGTGGCAATAGATGCTACAAAGAATGTTTTCATTGCAGCTAATATTACATCCGTAAAGAACCATCCGGCGGAGCAGTTCCGAGTTGTCAGAGGTTTGTTATATCCTGTCCCTCAAGATGGGATCCCTGACAACTTGGCAGCCTGCTGTGAAGCATTTGCTTGGTTCTTTGCGGACAAAGTCGCTTTGATCCGTTCTGGATATGGATTTGACACCATATTAACGGCAGTCTCTGAGGATGTAGTACGAGCACCTGCTTGTCCTATTTTGATGGATTCGTTTCAATTGGTTCAGCCTGAGGACGTGGACAAGGTGCTTGGAGAGGTGAGGGCTACCACATGCATTCTAGACCCCTGCCCATCCTGGCTGGTGAGAGAAGCCAGAGGGGGATTGGCTGAGTGGGTGAAGGTGGTGGTGAATGCCTCCCTTCGGGAAGGCATCTTTCCAGCGAGCCTTAAATTGGCTGTTATCAAACCGCTGTTGAAAAAGCCATCACTGGACCCCACTCAATTGGAGAACTATCAGCCTATTTCCAATCTCCCCTTTTTGGGCAAGGTCGTGGAATGTGTGGTGGCCGCACAACTCCAGGCATTCTTGATAGATACCGATTTTCTGGATCTGGCACAGTCAGTGCTTCTGCCGGGGCATGGTACCGAGGCAGCCTTGGTCGCCTTAGTCGATGATCTACACCGGGAACTGGACAGGGGGAGTGTGTCCCTGCTGGTTCTGCCGGACCTCTCAGCGGCCTTTGATACCGTTGACCACAATATCCTTCTAGGGTGCCTTGCCGGGATGGGGCTCGGGGGTACTGTTCTGCAGTGGCTTCGGTCCTTCCTGGAGGGTTGTTCCCAGATGGTGTCATTGGGGGACAGCTGCTTGGCCCCACAACCATTGTCTTATGGGGTCCCACAGGGGTCAGTACTGTCCCTCATGTTGTTCAACATATACGTGAAGCCGCTGGGAGAGATCATCCAGAGTTTCAGGGTGAGGTGTCATCTGTATGCAGATGATGTCCAGCTCTGTCACTCCTTCCCACCTGTCACTAAGGAGGCTGTTTAGGTCCTGAACCGGTGTCTGGCCACTGTGTCGGACTGGATGAGGGCGAACAAATTGAAATTGAATTCAGACAAGCCAGAGGTCCTCCTGGTCAGTCGCAAGGCTGAACAGGGAATAGGGTTACAGCCTGTGTTGGATGGGATTGCACTCCCCCTGAAGACACAGGTTCGCAGTCTGGGTGTTCTCCTGGAGCCACAGGTCTCGGCGGTGGCCAGGGGGGCATTTGCACAACTTAGATGTGTGCGCCAGCTACGCCTGTTCCTTGGGAGGTCTGACTTGGCCACGGTGGTCCACGCTCTGGTTACATCCCGTTTGGATTACTGCAAAGCGCTCTACGTGGGGTTGCCTTTGAAGATGGCCTGGAAGTTTCAATTAGTACAATGGGCGGCAGCCAGATTAATAAGCGGGGCGGCTTATAGGGAGCGCACCGCCCCCCTGCTATGCCAGCTCCATTGGCTGCCGATATGCTACTGAGCCCAATTCAAAGTGCTGGTTTTGACCTATAAAGCCCTAAACGGTTCTGGCCCAATCTACTTGTCTGAACGTATCTCCTCCTATGAACCAGTAAGATCACTAAGATCATCTGGAGAGGCCCTGCTCTCGGTCCCACATGCCTCACAGGAGTGGCTGGTGGGAACGAGGGACAGGGCCTTCTCGGTGGTGGCTCCCCAGCTGTGGAACACCCTCTCTGGAGATATCCAACAGGCTCCTACCCTGCTGGGATTCAGAAGGGCAATGAAAACATGGTTATGTGCCCAAGCTTTTGATGAGTAAATGACAAAGTTGACATGGCCTGATGAAGCATGAGGATCTCGGACGAATGGAATTAATTGTATATACGTTTTTAAGGTTTTTATAATGTGTTTTAATAATGTTATTAATGGATCTGTTTATATTGTTTTGTTTTTATGATTGCATTTTGGGCATTAAATTTTGCCAATTTTTGTAAGCTGCCCTGAGTCCATTGCCTGGACCCAGCCCTGCAGTCAGTTAGATGTAGGTTAACTATTATGACAGTCGGAAGGCAGACCAGGGAATAGGGATCCAATCTGTGCTGGATGGGGTCACAGGTTCACAATTTGGAGGTCCTCCTGGACTCAGAGTTGAATCTGGAGGCCCAGGTATCGGTGGTGGCTGGGAGGGCCTTTGCACAATTAAAACTTGTGTGCCAACTGCACCCATTCCTTGAGAAGCCAGATCTAGCTATGGTGTTACATGCCTTAGTTACATCTCATTTGGATTACTGTAATGTACTCTATGCAGGGCTGCCTCTGAAGAGAGCTCAGAAACTTCAGCTGGACCATAGAACTACAGTCAGGTTACTGCCGCTACACGGAGCAGACAACCTCCTGTTGCAGCAGTTCTACTGGCTGCCAGTCTGTTTCTGGGCACAATTCAAAGTGCTGTCTATGACCCTTAAAGCCCTAGACCATTCAGGTCCAAGCTATTTGGATGACCACATCCCCTTGTACAAATCTGCCCAGACCCTGAGATCTTCAGGATAGGTCCTTATCTCGGTCTCACCTCCATCTTAAGCATGGTTGGTCGGAAAGAGAATGGACCTTCTCGGTGGCTGCCCCTCGATTTTGGAACTCCCTGTCCAGGGAAGCCAGAATGGCCACCTCTCCATGGGAAAGAGATTATCTGTGGAGACTTGCCTCAAGATTTCACCCTTATGAAAGGGGCCCTCAGGCTGACCTGCCAGAAGATGGCCAGCTTGAACCAACCCAAATTTGGGGTTTTCTCTAAGGGCGTTTTCACCAGCGGAAATTCTGGAGAAGGTCTTAGAGAGACCAATTGTCTCAGCTACTCCCGGAGGGACAATTATAATAGAGATAGAGGAGTCAGAGAGGCTAATCGCTGGAGCCTGAGAATCGCTGCCAAACAACTAGCTGATTAGGTCTGCTTCCCTTGGGAAATTCTAAGGAGTCATGCATCTGGACAGAGTTGGGTTTCGCTTCTCGTTCTCTAGGGAAAGTGTTCTGTTGGCGGGAAAAAGAGACCCGATATAGGTGGTTGTCGCAAGGGGAACTTTGCGGAGTCAATTGATCAGCTTGAGGAGAGAGATCGTGTGTGGACTTCGTAACCCCAGTTCCTTGCTTCCCGGATCAAGTTTCAAGCCTGCCTTGTTTCACGTTTTGCCACGGACCTTGTATCATGCTTCATGTTTGCCTCGTTTCAAGTCTTTGATCTAGCCAAGAATCAAGTTTATTTTCCAGCCTTGTTGTCAAGCTACATTGGACTTTAAAGACTCTGTCATTTCCCCACACTATTGCTTGGCAAAGTGTGTGTTTCGGTCAAGTGGATTAAAACTTTGAACTCTAATATCTTATATTGGACAATACATTTCTGGACTATACTTGACCTCATCTGAAAGGTCTGCTTCTGAACTATATTCTTCACTTGTTTTTATTGACTTTATATATTTCTATAATAAAGATATTAGATAGATTCTGGCCTCTGTGTAAGGTCATTGGTGCTCTGCAGCCTGGGTCCTGACAAATGGGCAATGGAGCTAGCCTAGAATGCTCAGATGTAGCCACTAGCCAGTATGCAATGAGCTGCAAGTTAATTTCCACCTGATTGGGACAGAAGCCCAACCATGAGCAACTGCTTGTCTATAGGCATTTTATCAGCAAACAACTATATAAATACCTGTAAGCAGCTCCAGGCAGTGTGCCTGATGCTGAATAAAGCCAGCTCTACACTTGATTATCTGCTGCCATCTTCACGTAATTAATCGTGTTTGAGGCTATAGTGACCTTAATTTAAAGCTAAGGAAGGGTATCTCTGTTTCCCAATCCCATATAGATTGTTATTTGTAGTAGGAATTTATGAAATTCACTAACTGACAATTAAGGGGAAAAGAAGGAAGTCTATGGATGCAGGGATTTCCTAGGACATGGAATGAATGGACAAAATATGTGGCTCTGAGGAAAAAGGTTCTTCAATCCTCACCTTCACCACCATCCTCACAACCACCACTCACTAAGAGCTTTATATATGCTGATGACCTTGGCCTTACAACACAAGCGAAAGATTTTGAAACAGTTGAAAAGCAACTCACTAATGCCTTGAAAGATCTCTCCAGCTACTACAAAGAGAACCACCTGAAGCCTAACCCTTCCAAGACACAAGTGTGTGCTTTCCACCTACGTAACCGTGAAGCCAACAGGAAACTGAAAGTTACTTGGGAAGGCCAAGAGCTCGAACACTGTTTCCATCCTAAATACCTTGGTGTCACCTTAGATCGAACACTAACATATAGGAAACACTGCATGAACATCAAGCACAAAGTAGCTGCACGCAATAACATCCTGCGGAAACTGACTGGCAGCGCATGGGGTGCAGACCCACAAGTAATAAGAACATCAGCCTTGGCCTTGTATTTCTCAACTGCAGAGTATGCCTGTCCTGTTTGGCACAAGTCTGCCCATGCAAAGCAGGTGGACATAGCACTGAATGAAACATGCAGAATCATCACAGGATACCTTAAACCTACACCTGTTGATAAACTCTACAAGTTAGCTGGCATTGCCCCTCCTGACATGCGACAGGAAGTCGCTGCTAACTGCGAGAGAAAAAAGGTCGAACATTGTGAAAGCCATCCACTGCATGACTATCAGCCTCCTCCCACCAGACTCAAATCAAGGAAGGGCTTCATGAGAACCACCACTCCTCTTGACAACCTGACAATTCTAACTGGATGACCCCCCATGAGGGTCTTCCTCCAGGGGCAAACCAAGAATGGGCAACTTGGAAGTCCCTAAATAGACTGAGAAGCGAAGTGGGCAGATCAAAAGACAATCTGGCAAGATGGCACTACCTGGGGGAATCCTCCACCTTGTGTGACTGTGGAGCAGAACAAACAACTCCGCATATGTATGCTTGCCCACAATGCCCTGCCTCATGTATGGAGGAGGAGTTGTTTAAAGCTACGGACAATGCGGTTGCTGTTACCCGCTTTTGGTCCAAAACTATTTAGTTGCTTGTGATTTCCTTCCCCCCCCCCCCCCATCATTTTGAAATGTATTTGTCGTGCAATGCTTTTGACACGAAATAAAATAACCACCATCCTAATGAGTCATGGCTACAGGATATTAAAAAGAATAAAGCATTATTATACACATCTTTTTTCTCTTCCTGGACCTTCTCCTGATGCCCCAAAGTCATTTGGCATTCAGTCCATAAGAGAATATCTTTCTACACAATAGCAAAAAGGAACCTTTACATATTTTCCTCTTTCCCTCCCTCTCTGCATCTCCTTCCTTATCTTCCCATTTGCCCTTGTTTTTCCTTCCATTCTGCAGAGGAAAGGGCATCTATCTCACCTTACTTTTTCTTATATAATTCCACACACTGTTAATCACTCTCAACCCATTGTCAATTCTTCCATTCTGGACATCACTGTGTAACCTTTAAGTAGGAGCCGTACCCATTCTTTGTTCTGTAGAGTTCTTTTAACATAATTCTGAAATTGCAGCAGTAAAATGTTAGTTTTCAGCTCACTAAAGCTACTAGATTGGAGCTAGCTTTAGAATAAAAGGCACATCTTTATCTTGTGGGAAAACATAAAGTATGTGTTGGTCAACACTGGCATAAGCAAGCCTGGATCTGAGACAGTGATTTGATCTGACCCAGACACTCCTGCATGTGATAACATTACTTTTCTTTTGAAGTAAAATTTCAAGAATTTCCCCAGAATCCTTAAAAAACAATTACTTTCTCAAGCTCTGATCTATTTAAAATGCTAGTTTGCCAATGCTTGCACTTAAATCCTTTGTAGAAGATTTGCCTGTGGCTAAGAAATCTCAATATATACATACTGCTTATTAGGAAAATGATTTGCCAATTATTTCTTTTCACTGTAATCCCTTAACATGTCCCAGTGGAAACTTTGCAGGAATAAAACGTGGCCCAGAAGATTAATGGTGCCTTGACCCTGGTGCTAGAAAATGAAAAAGTGTAATTGGTGTGCAGCCATACCTCAGTGATAATTGGTTCTAAGTATTATGATTAGTTATTTTTGAAATCTGAGGAGACGATGCCTCTTAACATATTGTAGCTAGGCTAATGAAGGATCTGATTGCTGAAATGAAGATTTGTTGTTAGATCAATGAGACCAGGATTTCACTTTCACAAAGTCAAACTATTTTTCAGCATGTATTAACACCGGAACATCAAAAGGTTAGTCATGCTCCATGCAAAAGAAAAATATTTTTTCATGCATTCATTTTGAAAATTCACTTCCCTTCCTCACCAGGTTTCTAACTGGTGCTGGTTATAGGGAGCATACAATGCCCCTATTGAAACAGCTCCACTGGCTGCCGATAAACTGCCAGGCCCAATTCAAGGTGCAGGTATTAGCCTATAAAGCCCTAAATCGCTCGGGTCCTGCCTATCTCCGTGATCGTATCTCCTCTATGAACTGGTGCAGGCCTTGAGATCATCCGGGGAGGCTCTCCTCTCGCTCCCACCTCCATCCCTAGTATGTTTGGTGGGGACGAGGGATCGGGCCTTCTCGGCAGTGGCCCCCCGGCTCTGGCATGCACTCCCAAAAGAGATCAGGCAATCCCCTACCTTATCCGCCTTTCGTAAGGGTCTGAAGACAGTGGTTTCGGCAGGTTTTTGAGTAATTCACTCTGTATACCTCTGACCTATGGCCTTGAAACATGTTATATAAGATTCATCCATCCCTAACCGGATTGTTAGAATACTTGGTTAATGATCCCTGTCCTCTCGATTATGGCTGGTTTGTAATGGTTATTTATTGTCTATTTTAATTGTATAGCTGTATCTGTTTTAATATTGTCTCTCAATTACTGACTATGTACTGTATGTTGTTATTTTGACTGGAAACCACCCTGAGTCCCCTCGGGGAGATAGGGCGGTATATAAAAAAAGTTTTATTATTATTATCTCTATTTGGGCTAAAACAGAAAGAAAGAAATGCTAATGCATTAGAAACAAAGAGGTGCATACATCAGAGCTTGTGTTTGAAGACTGCAACATGACCAACATTGAATTAGATCATGTGGATCTCAAAGGCCAGGAATAGACTTACAAGAACATTCCCATATTCCTGACATGTCTTCTTTCAGGGTTTGCCTTATCCTTGAGCTGAATGAGATAGCCCCTTCAAGGCCACAGATGTTGAGAGTTGTGTGGTGTCAGTGGAGTTTCAGAATAAATAATTGTATACATTAGGAATCCTTTCCTCCTCGAAAGTTGTTACGTAGGATAGAGAACATTGTCTCAACATCACTGTTGAAGTAAGAGTCAACTTCTATTCTGGTCAGTTTCTGTATACATGGAACTGGAAGTTCTGCCTTACACTGCTTTATTTCTGAAATCTGGTCTTAGTTGTTAATTTTTGGGACAGGACCCTGAATTTTTAAAAACATTTTTAAAAATCTTACAGAATTCTGAAGAACCTGAAAGCGTGTTCATTTTGGGGAATTTTAGTTAAGAGTTGCTATTGGTATTATCTGCCTATATTCACTGGAAATTTTCTGAATGTACACATCCAGGGCTGCTCCATTTAATGATGAGTGGAACTGTAAAATCTTATTTCAGTAATATTTTCATCCTTGTGGACTGGATCTTCCTTTGATTTATTTGTTTTTTTCACAAAGTTCTTTATTCCATCATAAAAGTCCATTTCTGTTTCAGGATAGTGAGAGGGTAAAATACTCATGCTTCTTTTAAGATGTAGATCAGCCCTGAGATAACTACCTATGAGTTGTGATTGAGTAAATGTGCTCATGTACTTGGCTGGCCCAAGGCAATTTTCAAGAGTAAGCAAGCAGTAATTTTGGCGCCCCCCCCCCACCCCAAACCAATCACTGAAAAATAAAAGGTAAGGTAGGACCCTACCTTTTTTGAGGCTCATTGCTGTACACTGTTCAAAGCCTCCCACCGCCCCTCCGAAGCCAGGAAGGGAAAAAAAGTGCGAAGGAGCACCCATTCCCAAGGCACGGCCTCACGGGGATGAGTGCTCCTTGGCTCCCCCCCCTCCCAGCTTCGGAGAGGCAATGGGAGCCTCTCACCGCCCCTCCAAAGCCAGGAAGGGGAGGAAAGTGTGAAGGTGGGAAGTTTGCAGTCAAGCGGGCTAATCGCACACTCGGAGGTGCCTCAACTGCGCCCTCCAGAGGACAGCACCTTCTGCGAGTGCGTAGTCCACGCTTCAACTGCCCCTGCTCATGTAAACAGTTCTCTAGAGGGGTGAAGATTTCAAGTATGATTTTCAGATATACTAAAATGATATCCTAGACCAGGGGTTCTCAAACTTTTCCAGACACAGAACCCTTTTTGTAGCAAAAGTTTCTAGTGGAGCCCCAAGTGGTGGATTTGGCAGCAGCTGGGGGGACTCTCCCCGTCTTCTCCCTCTCCTCTTCAGCAGTGGTGGTTTCAGCAGTAGGTTCAGTGGTAGCCGGAGTCCCTCATCCTCATCCTCCTCTTCCTTTCTCCTTGGTGGCAGCAGGGGGGTCCCTTCTCCCCCCCCCTCTTCCTCAGAGGTGCAGTTTTGGCAGTGGGTTTGGTGGCAGTGGGGGATCCTCCTTTTCCTCTCTCTTCTCCCCAGTAGTGATACATTTAGTGATGTGGGGGCATGTCCCTTGTTATTCTCCTCTTCCTCCTCAGTGGTGGTGGGTTCAGCAGCAGTGAATCACTCATCATCCTCCTCCTTCTCCTCAGTGACAACAGCAATGGTTCTCTCATGCTCTAAAGGTTGCTTCACGTGGAGGTCTCATGATCACCAGGATCACATGGCCAGGGGGGTTCAATCCCAATGTTCTGGCAAAACCCTAAACTAGAACTCTCCACCCAATGAGCAGGGAAAGCAAACTATCACCCTGCTAAGGATTTTCTGCAATTCCCCCTATTAATTTATATTACCCTATTATTATTATTATTATTATTATTATTATTATTATTATTATTATTATTGGCACCCCACTTTTCTCTCTAGATTTGAGATGGAGAGGGACTCACGTTATATAAGTATCATTCTGGGAAGCGAAAAGATTGCATTTTTAAATCTATATTTTAGTAGTACTCCTTTTAAAATTCACTCTATATTTGTGTGTACGTGATATGTGTAAGCCCCATCCACTTCTGAGCATGGGAAGAAACCCACTCCTGGATTATCTTCTTATCCCAGATTATCTGGCAGTGTAGACTCATATAATCCAGTTCACATCAGATATTCTGGGATTAGATGCTGGCATATAACAGTGTGGAAGGGGACTCAGGCGAATCTACACTGCCCTATATCCCAGGATTTGATCCCAGATTATTTGATTTAAACTGGATTATATGAGTCCCCACTGCCATATAATCTGGGATAAGAAGAAAAATGATGGATCTTGGCACACAGACCCAATATGGCCAGTTGTGAATCCTGGAGGAGTTTTGGGAGGGGTGACCCAAGACTTTTGGGAATTGTAGTTCACTCACACCCTTATACATTTTCTCATGGGAGCATTCATTAAAAACAAAAGACTGAAGTTTTAAGCCTCATAGAAAGAAACAGCGGCCCCTTTTTGGGACAGCATGGTGTAGTGTAGTGGTTTGAGAGTTGGACTATGATTGTGGCTTCATTCCCCACTCAGTCATGGAAACCCACTGGGTGATCTTGGGCAAGTCACACACTCTCAGCCAGAAACCCCAATGAAACAGTTTCGAAGCAGGAACAGGTTTCCTTTATTCAGAGGCTGATGACCATCTCTCAGGAGTGATTTGATGGTGTACTATGATTTCTGTTCTTGGGTGATAAATGTCATCTCCTAATTGGTTCTGTCATAGAAACATGGCAAAACTGTATTATACTGCCAAAACCTTGTCTTTGTGCAAGGGACATGGTGCTATGATAGCACATTATGGTTTCCTGGGACACTGTCCACCAATTTAACAAAGTTTCAGCCAAAAAAAAAACCTTCTGAAGAACAATGACTTTCAAAGTAAAGACAATCCAATGAAACAGGAAATAACACTTTCAAACCAGGAACAGATTTTTGTTAATATTGCAAATGGGTTTTTTATAAAAACTCTGAAAATTCGCAAAAAATCTGAGGATAAGTCAAATGTTCTTAGATTTGGTGAGCTAACAGTGGTTTTTGTGTTTTACCACTGTAGCCAATTTCATTAGGATAGCTCAAAAAATGAGGGAGAGAAAGGCCCCTTAATTTTCCCCAATGACTATAATGTTTTCCTTTATGCGCATGCACACACACCATTAACGAAGTACATATGAAGTTTCGAAAGTTTTGGAAAGGTTTTTTTGCTTTAAAAATTTTTTTGCTTCAAAATTCGGAAATGACTTTAGAAATGAAGTGCCAGCGCCCCCTACTTTTGAAGTGAATATTGAACCATTTTTTTCATAGATCACACATGCCTAGTAGCTATAGATGGGTTTTAAAAAAGGACATTGCCGCCCATAAGACATTTGCTTCCCTCCAACGAAATCTTCTTTCAACCACAAATTTCCAGCACTGCAGCAACTTAAATTTCAGCTGTTTGTTTAGAAATACAGTTGAAGCTCCATATCCATGAATTTTGCATCCATACATTCAATCAATTTTTTTTAAATTAAAAGTTAATCATTTACTCTCCCAATTTTTATAAGTTGTGTATGTGTGTGGATACATGAATATCAGTATATCAAAAAATTTAGGAAGCCATGATCGTGTGGCCAAAAATAATGTAAAGGATTGGAAATGTGGATTGACAATTAATAGTGAAATGTGTTCAATAAAGACTGTGATTGTGGATGTGTAGAGTGTATGACATTACTGAGATTGCTGCAGGTTTAATTCAGATTGGAAAACTGCAGTGCAAATCAGAATTTTTTTCCATCAAAGTAGACAAGCCTCAAGATGTTCTGGAGACCTTGTGGTATGGTATGCAAAATGAAGCAATTACACTTATGCATGCAAACGTATGAACAAAAGACCTCACCTACATAATCCTTACTTTACCAGAAATTGTGTATGTCGACTCTAGCTTTTCAGCTTTGACCTTCTTCAAGCAGGCAAGATCCATTTGAACATATGGTTCCTGATGCAAAGGCAATGCAGTTCAAAGAATTTTGCTTCTCTGTGTATCCCTCTGTAGAGAACTGAGGCTATTGTAAATTTTATGTTAATCAATTTCTTGGTGCCTCTTCCACTTTCTTCCAGTTAATGTCTCCAATATTAAATAACATCTTGGAGAGTTTGCTAGAATATTCACTAGTGTCTAGGAGGCAGTCTGAAAAGCTGCCAGCTCTTCTGCTATTACATCTTAAGGTCTTTAACCGTCTGAACAGCTGGATGATTGTATATAACCCTGGCAAGCAGCCACGACTCTTTCCAAATCCCAATTAAAACTATTAGAGTATCAAAGAAAGGCAGAGAAAAGGGGAGAAAGAAGCAGCAGCACAGTATCACTGAAGAGCCAATTTGTTTTTAATGCTCTCTTACTGTGGTGTGAGGTAAGGACAAGTTTTGAATATACACTTTTAATCAGATTTGATTTTGAACAATCTTATGTCTGCAGACTGTCTGTTCTGTTTAGGATTGTAATGGTCAGATATCCAGCTGTGTTGGAAAATTGGAAAAATTTCAATTTGAAGTAGGCCATTGTTCTTTATAAATGTTAATCAAATTTAGGTTCCTAGTAATGGAAAACCCTTTAAGAGGGCTTTATTCCACGTAAGAACATAGGATTTCAGCATCATGTTTGTAATGGCATTTGTATATATTCTTCACATTTATAGCTTCTCGTGGCATTGACCTTGGCTTGGAAATTACTGGGGCCTTTCATACTATATAACTAAAGCACTATGGTTCCACTTTAACTGCCCTTGCTATATCTAATGGTATTCTGGGGTTTGTAGTTTGGAAAGGCTACAATTTGCAGTTTATCCTTCCTAAACTACAAATCTCAGGATGCCATGGGATATTGTCATGTCAGTTAAAGTGGAATCACTAGAACTGCTAGATTTGTGTAGTGTGGAAAGAGTCCACTGTAAGTTCTTTGAGGCATACACTTGTTCATTGTAAATAAGCTTTCACATTGTTACTGGATAACAACAACAACAACAACAACAACAACAACAACAACAACAACAACAACAACAACAACAATTCAACCATTATCAGGACCTCAAAATCGAACTGCAAACGCTCTGGCATAAACCAGTACAGGTGGTCCCAGTGGTAATTGGCACACTGCCAAAAGATCTCACCAGGCATTTGAAAACAATAAACATTGACAAAATTACGATCTGTCAACTGCAAAAGGCCACCTTACTGGGATCTGCGCACATCATCCAAAAATATATCACACAACACTTCCTAAACACTTGGGAGGTGTTCGACTTATGATTTTGTGATAAGAAATCCAGCATATATATCTCATTTGCTGTGTCATACTATGTTTTTGTGTCAATAATAATAATAATAATAATTATTATTATTATTATTATTATTATTATTATTATTATTATTATTTGTATGTATATTACATCTGTGCATTTTTTTATTCCTACATGGCAGGAGATTAGACTAGATGGCCCTTGTGGTCCTTTCCAACTTTATGACTCTGTGACATCCTGCTATCTGCAAGCAATTAACTTGTTGGTTTTATGGAAGCAACACATATATCTGATATTAAACCAATCCAAGCAATCCAAATATTTATAGAATATGCTTAATATGGAAATTGCCACTTTGAAATACCCCCTCACTTAATGAGATGTGGTATTCACCACATAAGGGAAGACATTATTTATGAAGTTTATTTGTTTCATGTAATAAATACCAGACATTAGGGTGTTTTCAGAAGGAATGTTAACTCTGTGAAAAAGTATTGAACTAAAGTCCCACATTCCATGCTGAAGAAAAAATCAGATCTGGCTCCCTACAATGTCTGACTATTGCACTTAAGTACATTTTTGAAAAAATCCCACCAACCTTGAATATGTCTGTCAATAATATAATGCCATAAAAACTGCAGATCTCTCTTAGTATCAGTTGCACCTTCCCGCTGTTGCAATACTTTTGTGCAGATGGAAGTTTAAAAGCATTTATAATTCAGCCACTTAGAAATCCTGCCAGATATGAAGCAAAATCCATTGATTACACTACCTAGGACGTTTTTTAAAATTCAGCTACTGTATATTATAAGCATTAACCATAAAAACCAACATTTTCCCCGTCAGCAATTTCAATGAATTTGAGAAATGTCAGATTAATCCTTGTGGACAGAGATTATGGAATAATTACTATATTGTAAGGACAGGTATCTCTATGAATTTAATACAAACACATATGATTTTGAAGCATAATGAAATCTGTTTTTTAAAGGTTTGCAATCTGTTGTATCTGTTCCAGGAGAGCTCCTTTAATTTTTTTAAATTTGAATATCCTTTCAGCTGTATTTATTTTCATCTTTATTTGATGCAGCATCGAATATCTTTTATCCTGTATGACATGTTATCCATTAGAGAAGCCAGAACTGTCCTCCATTATTTTGATTATAAATTAAAATGAGGCTGCCACATGCCATCTGGTTATGGATAGCTATGGTGGGGAGAATTTTTACCTTTAACAATTCAAGCCAGTGTAAAATGTGGATAATAATTGGAGTTGTAGGACATATCAGGCACCCTGCCCCTTCATAGGAGGCATGCAACAACACAAACAGGCAAGCTAAAATGTCTCTGTGAGAGAGAAAGCTACCATATTTAGTTTTCAAGTCTCCTGTGGTTCTTCCCATGATTTGTATTTCAGCAATTTCATTTATATGTTTCTTGTAGTACTGCATAAATATTCCTGAATGGGCAAAACCAAAAGTCTTTATGTGCCGTCCGCCGGACAATAAAAAACTATAAAACTGAAACGTGCTGTCCTTTATCCGGGCGAACTGCAAATCCCTATAAGCTGTCCTATAGATATTGAACGACTGAGTCTGGATAACTTCAAAAAAGGATGTTTATTCATACAAGGTTGTAAACCTGGCACAGATCTTAAAGTTGCAGAAAATGAAACAAATTTCTATAGGTTTTAGGTACAGAATTATCCCTGGTTCCAGAAAGCAAAGGTGATTATAAAACCACTATACCCTAATCACGCTGCCTATATTAGAAGGAGAAACTCTTTCCTTCCCTATCTTTACAGCAAAGATTAGTTCTAGAAGCGATGGAATAACTCTGCTCCTCTAACTAGATTTCCTATTCCAGATCAATATAATTCAATACTTATCTAATTTGGATAGGCTTAGATTGGCCTGGTTTTGAGGATGATTTGTCCCAGTTAGCTTTGCACAGCTCCAGCACGTTGGAAGACTATAGCCAGAATGAAGCTCCAAAATGGAGACTAGACCCTGGTAAAAAGGGCGGTCCTAAGATCTTGCACTCTTTGACCAATCACTGCAAAGAAAACTGCAGCCAGCTCTTGCAGATTCCAAGCCACTTTTCCTAGGCTTTTGCAGCCAGAGGCTCAAACAAAATGTAAAGGAGGGAAAGCAAACAAACGACCAATAGGTAAGGCAAACCATCGTCCTGGGGGACGGAACACTCCCCGCTAAATTCCCAGGATGTGGGAATTTACCAATCAAAAACATACAAACACCTTTGTATACACAACAATACAAACACTAGAACTTTAAACATCTCCAATAAGCAACACGAGGTCACTAATTGGTCTGTCCAAAATGGACACTTTGCCTCTGTTGCAAGTCTTTAATTGAACTTTCCTGACCTTACCGTCCGGGCAAGGAAAGGTCTTTAATACAATGCCCATGGGCCACGCATGGCGGGGCAAGTCTTTGTCCTTTAACAACACAACGTTGTTAACCTCAATGTTGTCCTGTGGGCTTTGCCAGATTCTTCTAACTTGAAGCTGGCTTAAGTACTCAGCTTTCCACCTTTTCCAAAAGTGGTTGGCCAAGGACTGCACCTGTTTCCACAGGGCACGGTGAGTTCCGTCCGGAACTGGCAACCTGACGTCCTTCCATCCTGGCACCTTTTGTGTCAAAATAAGTGCAGGAGTCAGTGGTTGTAAGTTCTCAGGGTCACTGGTAAGGGGAACCAGCGGCCGGTTGTTGATAATTGCGGTAACTTCCGCCATAAGTGTCACCAAAACATCATGCGTCAATGACCTATGACTCAAAAACATGGCATTAAGGATTTTGCGACTAATACCAATCATCCTCTCCCAAACACCACCCATATGGGAGGCGTGAGGAACATTGAAAGTCCACATAATTTGTTCAGTATTCGTAAAGTTCTGAACCTTTGGGTCTCTCCCAAACCTAGACACACAATTGAGTTCTTTGGTCGCACCTACAAAATTGGTGCCACAGTCCGACCGAATTGACTTAATTGGCCCTCTGAGGGCTATGAACCTTTTTAATGCGTTTAAAAATGATGAAGTGTCCATCCCTTCTATGACTTCTATATGGACAGCTCGTATTACTAAACAAGTAAACAAAACTGCCCACCTCTTGTTATTTACAACACCACCCCTGGTTTTCCTAGTGACAACCTCCCAAGGACCAAACACATCGATTCCCACATGGGAAAAGGGTGGGTCTGTCAAAGTCCTATCCTGAGGTAGTTCTGCCATCAACTGACTTTGACAGTTTCGCCTAAGGCGCCTGCATTTAACACATTTGAAAATACAACTGTTGACCAACCTTTTGGCATTAACTACCCACAGACCTTCATTTCTAAGGGCTGCCTCAGTTAGAGTTCTACCCTGATGATGGATCCTTTCATGGTGATGCCGAACGAGCAGCAATGCAGTGTGACTATTAGGGGGTATGATGATGGGGTTTTTTATGCACGCCTTGAGTTTAGCTTTGGCTAACCTTCCTCCAACTCTCAAAATACCCTCCTTGTCTAGAAATGGGTTTAACTCATTTAGAAGACTTTGATTAGGGATGTTGAGCCCTTGCTCTAGCCTAGCTATTTCCTGCTTGAAAGCAGATCTCTGTACTGACTTGAATATGACGCTCTTAGCCTTTATCATATCCTGGACCTGTAAAGGCTCACTATCTTTGCAAGCTAAACGATGTATAAGCCTAGCAACTGCTCTAAGAAGACTGTGCCACTCCGAAAAACGTTCAAAACGGTGTGGTTCCAGGCAAGATCTTTGGCCCATCTTGATTTCTGTGGTTGATTTGCAGGCTTTCACCTCTGCACTTCGTGAGACTTGAGCATTCATAATGTCCGAAAACCTTTGCTCATCTTTCGAGAGCGCTGTGGCTTCGTCTCTCTCAGAGACTTTGAAAATGGAGGAATACTCTGGAGTTATTGCTTGGCAGTAGACTGAGATGTGACTTAGGCAACTGCGCACAAGTGTAGGACGTCCACCTTTAAGCACCTGTGCTTGATTGGAGTCCAACGACGATGGTGGGTGCATCTTGTTTATGCACACTGGGCCTGTAACTGTCCAGCCTAGTGGTAGCAGCTGAGCAATGGGCGCCCCTGGAGGTCCCTTAACTTGGTCGTTCACATAGAACAAGTTCGGACAGTCCGCACCAAGCAGAAGGGCAATGTCCACATCTGGACGGAAAGCAGGTATGGCATTCTTTAATCGTCGCAAATGTGGATGAGCCTCCACAACTTCTCTAGTTACAATTTGTTTTTTGTTCCGAGGGATGGAGGAACACTCAATCAGGTCTGGCAACTTGAACTGCCTCTTCTGGTCGCAAGAGGAGACAACAAAGCCAGATGCTATGCGACCCTGCAACTTCTTCTTCCCTACACAGGTGGACATGGTGTAGTCGACCGTCTGGGTTTTTATGTCAAACAGTTGGAAAAACTCTGGAGTCGCCAGGGAGGCGTCGCTTTGTGAATCCAAAGCCACATAGAGTCTCTTTCTAAGCCAAGGGCTCTTGGCTGGATATACATCCGCTAGGCAGATAGGATGACAAACTCTGTACTGGTGCGAGTCAGAACACAGCTCTGTACAGGCGACTGCTGAAACCTCCACCTGCATCTCTGGTACGACTGGCTTGTCGGTGTCTTCGACTGCTGACTTTTCTTTTGGTGAAACGTTCCCTTTGGGGTGGGAGATGACACTGGAGTTGTGCATTGCGGTGCAATGCTTGAGGCTGTTGCATTTCTCACACTTGACGTTTTCTTTGCAGTTGGACGCAAAGTGTGGAGTTGCTCCACAGCATCTAAAGCAGATTCCCTGCTTTTGAACTAGCTGTTGCCTTTCTTTGTATGACTTTCTACTAAACTCCCTGCAGTTGGCCAAGCTGTGAGGCTTTTGGTGGATAGGGCAAAGCAACTCTTTTACCTCCGACCTGGGTTCATCAGTCTTGTGTTGAGTTTCGACTGCCTTTACGCTGACAGGTCTATTGGCCTCTCTAGGTGGTTTCTTGTCCACTTCAGATGCCTTCCCTGGATGGGTCCCTTGGTATAAGGTGGGGAGGCCCGTCTGCGGATCATTCCTTTCTCTGGCCGCCCTGGTGATGAACTGGACCAAATGAGAAAATGGAGGGTATGCCTGGGAATGGGCCTCCTTGTAGTTAAAAACCTGTTTCCCCCAGTCTTCCTGCAGGGCAAAGGGAAGTTTGTCCAGAATCTGCCGCTGGGACAGATGCTGATCGAGGCACTGCAGTCCAGGCAACTCTGGATTCTCCTTGGCCGACTCTAACTCTGCAAGAAGATCACTGAGGTCCCACAAGAGCTTGCAGTCCTTGAGCTTTAAGGTTGGGAACCTTTGCAGCTTGTCCATTAGAGATGCTTCAATCTCCGTGCTAGCTCCATACCGCTGATGTAATCTGTCCCAGGCCTTTTCCAAGGCTTTGTCGGGATCAGCTACATGGGCTGAATATATTCTCTTAACTTGAGAAGATGATGCTGGACCCAACCAGGCGCCTAGCAGGGTCAGCTCTTCTTCAGGCAACAACTTTAAGTCTCTAATTGCCCTCTTGAAGGTAACCTTCCAGAGAAGGAACTCTTCAGGCTTGTCTGAAAACTTTTCGACTCCCTTGTCTTTGAGGTCTCTTTTGGGACTTCTAAGGATCGAGACGAGTTGGGATTCTGGCGTCGATGGGAACAAGTGTGGCGTTGGCTGCTGTGGGGAGAAATCCCACCATACTCCTTGCGTCGACCTTTGGTCTTTTGGAGGGATGACATCGTCTGTAGATGGACCGATGGTTCCCTTTGGACTTGCTTGTAGGGCCCAATTGGTGGTAGGCTTTGATGGTTTGGCTGACTGTTCAGGAATCTTAGTAGGAGGCACAGGCAACCTGAGCAAAGACGAGCTCCCCGCTATGATGCTCTGAACTTTAGGCAACCCGAAGGCAACTTTAGGGCCCTGTTCTGACCGAAGAGAGAAGTCTTCATGTTCCTCGTCAGAAAGCTGGCTGTTTAAACTATTAAGGTGCACAAGCACCTTGGAGGAAGGGTCCTGCATTGGCAACTGACTTACATTTTCTTCTGTGAGTTGCCCACTTAGGACCTTGGCCAAAGTCTCAGCTTTTACCTTTTTGGCAGTAGCATCCATCCTTATTCTAAGCATTTCTATTTCACATTGCCTTTGGGCCTGTTCTATTTGGAGTCGCTGTTCCTCCTCTTTAAGGTGGAAAGTGTGGTCAGCTGCTTTTGCATCAGCTTCCGCCTCCGCAACCTTGCTCTGTAGCTCCAGACGTGCAGCCTCCTTAATGTGCAAGGCAGCTAGGGAAGAGATGGCACTCCCAGCAGCAGAAGACTTGCTAGAGTGGCTGTGTTTAGACGATGCACGCTCCCTTAGCTTAGATACCTGGCTAGAGCGGTTGGACTTAAGACTAAGTGCCACAGCAGGTGATTTTAAAAGATTGGTCTCATGGCTGCATAAGGAAGACTGATTTCCTTTTGGCTCAGACCTTAGATTAACAGATGGAGAACTAAATTCCAAGGCATCTAGAATTGCCCTCACCTTATTTTCTTTCTCATTAGTGTCAGCTAAGACACTCACTATTTCTAACTCTGAATCCTTGGCGTTAATGCGCTCGAGGACCTGGACTATCTTAGACACCAAACCCCTCCAAATACCGAAGGTCTCTTCAAGGTCTGTCTGTAATATGGATGGCACCCTTGTAATACCCAAGCTCTCAATTCTGTCCATTAATGTTACAATTCGCTCCCATGCCGAACCTAACCTCACATGGAGGAGCTCCTTTTCATCTATTAGATGGGCTAGCATCTTGGCTGAAGGGTGCTTTATCCTTTGGGGCCTTTCATTCCTACTTTCAGCCTCAGAAGGAGGTATACCATCTGCATCATCTTGAAATTGCATAGACATTATGTATTCTTAATAGCAAGTAAATTTACAACAAAGGCAAATGCAATATACCTGCAAGTAAATTTACAATAAAAGCAAATGCAATATATAATACAATGCACAGCACTTAACCATAACAATATATATCACTAAGTAACTATACTTTACAAAGATTGTGACCTTTGGCGCCAGACTTTGGTGGGCAAGCTGCAAAATGCCAACTGACAGCAATTTGCCACTTGATACCTCCCTTGCCCGAGTGACGTAAACTGCCAAAATGGCGACTTCGCCAAATTTTCAAGCACCTCGTGCTCTGCGGCTCGAGGCCTGCCGCCGAAGGAGCACCGAGGCTGGCTTTGGAAAGGAGGAGAGAAAAGACGCCTCCTCCCCGCTGTGAAGGGAGGTCACCACCGCAGGTCAATGAGGCAGGTCACCACCGCAGGACGATGAGGCAGGTCACCACCGCAGGACGATGAGGCAGGTCACCACCGCAGGACGATGAGGCAGGTCACCACCGCCAGGCGATGAGGCAGGTCACCACCGCAGGACGATGAGGCAGGTCGAAGCCGGCCGAGTGCTCCGGCCGAACTCGCAGCAGCGTTGCCAGGCCTGTCCAGGTTCTAGCCTGGTTCTGGTGGGCTTCACGCCTCAGAGCCAGCCAAAGAACTGTCGCTGGTGCTCCGCGGCTCGAGGTCTACCGCCGAGGGAGCCCTGGACGTTGCTGGGAACTGCACAGCCTGTGCAAACCCAGAAAGCCACTGGGCCACGTGCGCACACGCGAGCCAAATAGCAAGGAAATAGAGCCCCACTATTTGACTCCTTCAGGTCTGAGAGCGGGCTCCACTGCCTCAGACGCTGGTAGAGTCTTTAGGTATGCAGACTGAGCTCAGGCGGAAAAGCCGCGGCCTAAACTAAACTTCCTAAACTATAAAAAACTATAAAGCCGTGCAAGCTAGCTGAAGCGGAAAAACCGCTGATCGACCTCAAAACTGTGCCGTCCGCCGGACAATAAAAAACTATAAAACTGAAACGTGCTGTCCTTTATCCGGGCGAACTGCAAATCCCTATAAGCTGTCCTATAGATATTGAACGACTGAGTCTGGATAACTTCAAAAAAGGATGTTTATTCATACAAGGTTGTAAACCTGGCACAGATCTTAAAGTTGCAGAAAATGAAACAAATTTCTATAGGTTTTAGGTACAGAATTATCCCTGGTTCCAGAAAGCAAAGGTGATTATAAAACCACTATACCCTAATCACGCTGCCTATATTAGAAGGAGAAACTCTTTCCTTCCCTATCTTTACAGCAAAGATTAGTTCTAGAAGCGATGGAATAACTCTGCTCCTCTAACTAGATTTCCTATTCCAGATCAATATAATTCAATACTTATCTAATTTGGATAGGCTTAGATTGGCCTGGTTTTGAGGATGATTTGTCCCAGTTAGCTTTGCACAGCTCCAGCACGTTGGAAGACTATAGCCAGAATGAAGCTCCAAAATGGAGACTAGACCCTGGTAAAAAGGGCGGTCCTAAGATGTTGCACTCTTTGACCAATCACTGCAAAGAAAACTGCAGCCAGCTCTTGCAGATTCCAAGCCACTTTTCCTAGGCTTTTGCAGCCAGAGGCTCAAACAAAATGTAAAGGAGGGAAAGCAAACAAACGACCAATAGGTAAGGCAAACCATCGTCCTGGGGGACGGAACACTTTAACTATGCTTAATGAATGTTTCAAATGAATCAGGCACTGCTGCTTTTAGGAGTATTAGCTCTTGAGCTTATCTCCTAAGAAATTATTGGATCATTGGTATCCCGCTCTGTGGGTACTTGAGAATCACAAGGGAAGCTAGTAATATTGGTGAAGTCATCACAAGGCATGTAAAGTCTAGTCAAAAGAGGCAAAGACGCAACATAGCAGACAAGATCACATACAGCATGTAAAGTCTGATCATGGCAGTTTAGAGATGAAGATGGAAATAGACAGGAGCTCTCACTGTAAGGTGACTATTTGTTGTGCTTTTGAATTGATTCTATCTTATAACAATCTTATGGCACATTCTCTTGAAAAGACATTTTCTGTTCCCTTGTTCCATATCTGAGAGAATGTGACATGACCCACGGCCTCGTCACCCAGGGTTGTATTTGGTGGCAACACCGGTTCCTCAGCAGTTTTGCAATGGAGTCCACTGGCTTTCATACCACAATATAACACTACTTCAGGCAGGACTCTATCGCAAAATTGCTGAAGAACCAGTGTATGACACCGTGGCAGTAACATGAGAGGCTTCCCATGTTGCACTGGATCATTGGAGGAAAGCCATGCAGCAGATGCTTCGTGAGATGAGGAAGGGGGGAAGCTTGGCAATGTGAGGCATGGGGTGATGGGTTCCCCACGCCACACACCAGGCTCCAACAGGTAAGTCTGGCAGCAAGTCTGATGAGTTTGAAGGATACCCAAAGAACTGCAAATTCTGGTCTCCCAGAGCCCTAGTTGAACGCATCACACTAGGTCAACTATAAACGAATGGGAAATGGAAGCAAGGCTAGGCATATGGGGACCTCCAATTCTTAATGCAAGGCCAGGCATATGGGTACCCCCAATTCTTAATGCAAGGCCAGTCACATGGGGACCCCCAATTCTTAATGCAAGGACAGGCATATGGGGACATCCAATTCTTAATGCAAGGACAGGAATATAGGGACCCCCGATTCTTAATGCAAGGCCAGTCACATGGGGACCCCCGATTCCTAATGCAAGGACAGGCATATGGGGACCTCCTATTCTTAATGCAAGGCCAGGCATATGGGGACCTCCGATTCTTAATGCAAGGCCAGGCATATGGGGACCTCCGATTCTTAATGCAAGGCCAGGCATATGGGGACCCCTGATTCTTAATGCAAGGCCAGTCACATGGGGACCCCCGATTCTTAATGCAAGGCCAGGCATATGGGGACCTCCGATTCTTAATGCAAGGACAGGCATATGGGGATCTCCTATTCTTAATGCAAGGTCAGGCACATGGGGAACCCCCCCCCCATTCTTAATGCAAGGCCAGGCACGTGGGGGCCTCCTATTCTTAATGCAAGGCCAGGCACATGGGGACCTCTGATTCCTAATGCAAGGACAGGCATATGGGGAACCTCCGATTCTTAATGCAAGGCCAGGCACAGGGGAGTCTCAATCCATAATGCAAGGCCAGGCATGTGGGGACCCCTGATTCTTAATGCAAGGTCAGGCATATGGGGACTTTCGATTCATAATGCATAGACAGGAATATGGGTGTAACAAGATCAAATGAAATATTAATTTATGATATGTGGTATGAATGGAAGAATGAGGAGTTAGTACATTTGAAGACACCAGTCTGTAGACTAAGGCCTGGAAAGACCTGCTCAGGAATTGTAATTAAAACCTGCTAATGAGACCTGAAATAGTTGACCTGCCTGGCAAACTGTGATAAGAACTGTGACTGATAAGAGAAATGTTTACATCTGTTAACATCTGTCAACATTTGCTAACTTGATGAACTTTTGGGGCAGAGTTGCTTGTTTGCTAACACCAATCAAGAGAAATCAACATCTGGTCCAGGAAACTGAGGATATTCCAGGATGGAAGACGTCTATCACTCATTTACAACTTTGGGACAACATCATCAGCAAAATATTGCTATATAAGTGACCTTATGACAATCCAGAAGGTGCGACAGACAGCGACGCTGTTCACCCGCCATGCTCAGTGGAGATGGTGTACTTGGGAGTGGCAGATCTGCTCTGGGAAAGCAGGATTCTGTTCACTTTTTGGGGCCTCTTTTTCTCATGGGAAGAGAAAAGAGTGCGTTTTGAAGTCATGGTCTTTTTGAAGTTTTGGCGTTTTGGCGTTTTGGAACTATGTCTTGGCAGGCAGCAGTGGAAGCTGGGTCTGGCCTAAGCAGGTGCTTCTCCAAGGAGGGAGAAAGAATATGGTAATATTTGTGTGCATGAAGATGGATGCATGTTGTGTGTGAATGATGAATGAAAATGTAACCCCCCCCCCTTGTTTGTTTCTTAGGTTGTTTGTGAATCCAATGTAGTTGCATAGAATCTGTATGTCTGTATGTCTAAATGTTGTTCTTTGTTGTTCTATAAAAGTTCTGCTATACCTCTCAGACTGAAACTGCAATAAAAAGAACCTATGCTTTAAAGTTATTGAAAAGTTATTCATAACATGGGGACCTCCTATTCTTAATGCAAGGCCAGGCACATGGGGACCCCCGATTCTTAATGCAAGGACAGGTATGTGGGGCCCTCCGATTTTTAATGCAAGGACAGGCATATGGGGACCCCCGATTCTTAAAGCAAGGCCAGGCATATGGGGAACCTTCGATTCTTAATGCAAGGGAAAGTAAAATGGGAAAGTAAAACTAAACTTATTTTTCTGTAGGTTCACATTTCTCTGCAAGCTTCATCTCAGGGGTAGGGGTGGCATCTCCTCCTAGACATCTTTCTTCCCTTGAATGCTGTCCCTGATTTATAAAATTATTCCTTGGAGCTCCTATTTTTTCTGTACTATACTCATTCTACCTCTTTTGGATTCTCTTTTCACTCCCTTTCTGAAGCAACTTTATTACTTTTTCCATTTAACTGCTATATGGGAGAAAAGTAAGATATTGATTGATTGAATAAAATGCCTTTCTGATTTGCTTTCTGTCTTCTTCCTTCTACCTACCTCCTCTCCTTTTGCCTCCTTCCTACAGGCTGAACACAGGCTGTTTAATAATTATGACTTGTTGTATTGACCAACTGAAAAGGACATTTAAGATCTGTCATAACTCGGTGCATAATCATTGCACTAACCCATAATTTTCAACAATGTAAAAAAAGAAATTGGGTGGGGAGGATTTGAGGCAAACCTATAGATTGACTGCATCGACTTTAAAAAAAACTACAAATGAAAGTGATGTTGAATTTTTAGGTGAGCTGTTTATGTTCCTTTATATTACATCAAAAATAAAACATGAGAACAGGTGCTCTTTTTTTCATAAAGTATCTAGTTGATTTTTTGCACCTAAACACATGAGGATGCTTTTCATGGAGGTTCAATCTACATGTAGTATTCTGTTTTGTGATCCTCTTGATCTTTTAAAAGAAAATGCCTACTGCCTGCAGAGACTGTGATCAAGAAAGGGACAAGTGCAGCTTACCTCTTGCCTGTTGAGCTGGTAAGGGTAACGAGCAAGCAAGGTATATTAAACTGAAGATGAAAGATGAAAATAATGGGGCAACAAAGACAAATAAATGGGTCGAAGCCTAATTCACCACCCTATAAGCCAAGGTGACTACACGAGATTGTCTTACTTTGACCATATCATGAGAAGGCATGGCTCACTAAAAAGACAATAATGCTTGGTAAATCAGAAGGTAGTAAGAAAAAATGAACACTGCAGTACAGCTAGATAGACTCAGTCAAAGAAGGCAGGCCCTGGGTTTGCAAGATCCTCACAGAGATGTTGATGACTTGGATGTTTCATTCATAGGGGTGCTATAGATCAAAGTTGATTTGATGGCAATTAACAACAAAAAAGCAGGGCTTCTGATAATTAGGGTTTCACTTGGATTATTGGAGCATCAAGTCAGGTATGCAACCAGAGGTGTGCTCAGTTATAAAACAAAAGCCAGGATATTAATGCTGCCTTTAATCTTTGTTTGAAAAGGTCAGAATAGAAAGTAAGAATCCCATAATATTTTTACTGAGTAGTTTTATTTTATTGAAATTTGAAAACTCTGGTCCTGATGGGATACAAAGAAGTTGTTAACTAACTGGCATTGACAATACAGGAGTGTTCTAGTAATCTTGACAGCCTTTTTGATGAAATTACACCAAATAAAATGGAGTGTTCAACATGCTGGATAGCATATCAATGAAACTCAACATGCTATGCACAAACTGTCATGACTGTATGTAGACAAAGTGGGTACATTTGGGAAAGCTTTCTTTGCCAAGAACACTCTCATATATCGCACTAATGATTTGAAAGGCAAAGTGTAACCTTGACATTTGAATAAAGCATTGAACAATATCAGCAATAAATGTTAATAAATGGTGATGTGATGGATCAAAAAGATAATTTAAGCTATGAAATGTTGGAAGAATGTTTAGGTGGGGGAGGAGGCTGTATTGAAAGCATCAGCACACAAAGTAACAGCAACTGGATTTTTTTTAAAGTAAATAGTTTGAAATTGGAAAACGTTTTGACACTGAAAAAGAAAGGAACATAGGCACCATATGTCCCACTTTCACTTAATAATGAATTTGTACCATTATGATGAGATCATTGTTTAAAATGAGTTTTTAACTAAGTAATTTTGGGGACAGAGAAAGCACTCCTTCTGCATATCAATCAATCAAATAGTTTATTGGGTCAGAGTTTTATATAATTTCTTAAGTGAAAATGGGTAAGTGATTGTAAGGATCATGATATAATCTCTGTATGGCTAGCAGCAATCAAGCCACCTGTTCGATATGGAGTGCTACTAAAAGAGACTGAATACGTCTTGTTAGTTGAGGTTGGTTGAAAATTGGTTACTGAGGAGAAGTTTGGGATTGCTGGAGAAAAGTTGGAGTTGTTGAAGGTGTATTGTTCACAAGAAAGCTGCAACGTCTGGAGAACAAGAATGTGGCAGGTTATCTGAAGATAAGAACATTTTGATTACGTAACATCATGTAGAGGTAGCTGCAAATCCAAGGACTCTGCTATATTGTAAATACCTTTACACATAAATCTTTTCTTTGTTAAAGGAACAGTTTGAGACAGTGAGAGACAAGATGGCGACGAGGCACCAGGCTCCCTGATCATCTCTGAGAGAGTAAGTCTCAATCTAAGACCATCACCCTTTAAGCGACCTCCTATTCGCCCCTGTTGTCCTGATAATCCATCTGGGTGCCCATTTGAGACCTTTGGAGGCCTGATTGGGATGGGGGGACTGTTTGAGGCAAAGCTTAGAAGGAGACTTAGAACTGAGAAGATTGAACCTCGCCACCATTGCCATCCTATCGGCAACAGGGAGAAAAGCTCTCTTAGAACTTTATGCCACCATATCAGGACCTGGAAAGAAACTCTTGTTGCCTATGAGGCCCTTCTAGTAACATCTGGTTCCAGCACTTACGTGATAGCCAGCGTTTCATCCCTTTCATCGGTGTGAGAGAGGAGAAGGAGATCCAGGGATCCGTGTGTGCCTGCCATTACCATCACAGCGGCTGCCTCTCTCCCAATACAGCCTGAGATTACTGGCTTTATCATCTTGCCAATCTGCGGAGCCGGGGGTGGCTATCTAGCTTGTCCCCGCTGTGATCGGCTTGCTCTTTTGGTGTCCTCTCTCGCTTCTCGGCTCCCTTCCTGGCGCCTGAGCTTGCTGCCCTCCCACTGGAAGGGGGGGGGGAGACAGCATTCCTGAGTCTCTAGCTGCCTTCCCCAGCCGCTCACTCCTTGCAATCTGGGCAATTTCCATTGCTTTGAAGGGCCTGAAACAGGCCCTGCCAATTTGGGAGGCCCTTGTCACTCTGAAGGGCCTGATATAGACCTCGCCGGACAGGGAGGTCTTGGCTTGCTGGTGTTACAGTCTCGCCGTCCCGGGAGGCCTCCTGGCTACCTTTTGATCCACCAGAGGGCCTAATCGTGACGAGAGAGGAGGAGGTGAGAGAGTGGAGTCCGGTCATCTTATCACCACCACCGTGGGAAACAGCAGACTGTGCCTGGAGTCACCTGTTGCTGAGGTCTGGCCTGGTTGCTGCATATACAACATCTTGACTCATTTTTGGAGTGCCTAACGTGGGGCTTGTCTGGGCTTGCCCGGCCTCTTCCATCGGCTTGCCGCCCTGCTTCGGACTTATGTGAGCCTACCATCGCTCATACAGAACTAAGGGCTGATCTGGGACATTATAGTACGGGTCTGATATCTTGTCTCCTATTTTTATTTTTGTTTTTGTGTTTGTTGTTTGTCTATCTGTTTTATTTTACTGATTTTAATTTTGTGTGTTCTATGACTGGGATTTTATTATTTTGGTTTCTTTAGTGCAGTGAAGAAGGATAGACTGAAGGTGGAGAGCCTGGATAGGGAAAGGGAATTGTGGTAGTTCAACTCCTCTGAGTTATTGGATTATTCTTTTTGTTGGGTTTGGAAAGTGATTGAGGGTTTGAGCAAGTATTGTAGGTTTTGATTGATGGTTAGGGTAGAGAATAGTGTAATTTCCGGTTACACTGGAGGGTAGGTTGAGAAGGTTAGAGAAGGGCTGAGAAGAAAGGGAGAAAGGGTGAAATAGTATTGAAGGTTTTGAGTGGTTACTGTTTGAAAGGTTTTGGAAAGTGTATAGGAAATGAGTCAACTTGAAACTCATGGGAATGGTGAACTGTCGCACTTGTGTGAACTTATGGGGAAGTTATTTAATCTCGTGTTATCACAACTGGCAATATTAAACGAGAAAATAGATCACCTCTTCAAAGGTATATCTCTTATGGTGAGAAATCCTGTATGTTCTAACGCCTGGAAAGAAGAGGATCCAGCGACTGTAACCCAAACTGTGGACAATTGGTCACTGATCTTCAATGGGGAGGAAAGGGAAAGGTCATCAGAATGTACAAAGGAACATGTGAAAGAAGCCGAGGACGGCAAAGATGAGAGAGAGTGTTCACATCTGAGTCTGTCCATTGTATACTGACTCCAGTGCGCCACTATGAATATCTACCTCAATCAAATATGTTGGCGTTTGAAATAGTAGACTCACGTTTAAATAGGGGTAGATGGACCTCTAAGAGAGCTGTCCAGAAGTCCCTGACTCAGATTCTATCTACGAGCCCAAATGTAGTCAGAATTAAGACCATCTCCTGGCTACGCAGGGACTTTCAAGCTCAGGACCGCTCTACATGCCTCGTTGTCACCTTCGAGGATAGTTCATTAATTGAAGAGCTTTGGGCACGTAAATCTTTATTAAACATATGGGAAATTAGTATCAGGAAGGTGTTTCTCGATCCCATAATTCGGCCTCTAATGGCAGGCTTTGAACTGCCTCCTCATATCACCACCAGACCCAAAATGGATAGTGCCCGTAACCATCGAGTTAGGTCTCCATCCCCTCCAAGAAATTGTTTAGTATTCCCCAGTTCAACCCCAGTCCCTTCTCAATCTATTTCTGAGTCCTGCCCACAGACATTGCTTTTGTTCAGTCAGTCTAGTTCTCCTGACTGCTCCCTCCCTCTGTCCTCGCAGGATACATTCTTAGACAATGCCTATAATAAAATCCCGAGTAGCTCCCTGGCAGCGGAGAGCTGACTAGGGCCACCCAATTCCATCTCCATGTTGCCTGTTGCCCAAGGGGTGGGGGGTGGACCGGAGCCGGGCGGTACCATTGAGGTCGTGTGGGGGAGGAGGAGGAGTGGTTACTGTCATCCCAGGGAGAAGCGCAACAGAGTTCTTGCGACCCTGGAAAAGGTTAAGTGTGGTAGCACCCATGACGGTCCCCTTGGATTGAGGATCCTGCTGTTCAATGCCAGGTCCATCAATGGTAAATCAGCTATCATCCAGGATCTTATCTTGGATGAAGCGGCGGACCTGGCTTGCATCACTGAGACCTGGTTGGATGAGGTGGGTGGGGTAAATCTCACCCAGCTCTGTCCTCCGGGTTTTGGGGTGCAACAGCAGACCAGATCTGGGAGGCAGGGTTGAGGTGGTCTTTCGGCAGTCCATCTCCCTGGTCAGGTGTTCCGTCCCGCAATCTACAGGTTTTGAGTGTGTACATCTTAGGGTGGGTACCCGGGACAGTCTGGGGACTGCGACACTGCAGTTTCCCTGCCTGAGCTAGCAGAGGTGATCTCTGGTGTGGCATTGGTCTCCCAGTGAACATCCATGCTGAGTCCACCTTGACAGGTGCAGCTCAAGATTTCATGGTTGCCATGACGACCATGGGGCTGTCCCAAGTGATATCTGGTCCCACCCATCAAGCTGGTCACACGCTCGACCTGGTTTTTGTTGCGATGGATGGAGTGAGGTTGGAATGGAAGAGAAAAACATTCTTCCGTTGTCATGGTCCAACCATCACCTGATCAGTCTAAGACTTACCATGTCCCCAAAAAACCTCTGCAGGGGTGGAGGACCCATTAAGATGGTCCGCCCCAGGAGACTGATGGATCCTGATGGATTCCTGAGATCTCTTGGGGATTCTCCTGTCTTGGGTGCTGACAATCCTGTTGATGCCCTGGTAGATCGCTATAATAGCGAGATGTCTAGGGCAATTGACACGATTGCCCCCGAACGTTCCCTCTCTTTGCGCAGAGTCACGTCGGCTCCCTGGTTCTCAGAGGAGTTGGCAGTGATGAAGCGCAAGAGAAGAGGACTAGAGTGCCGCTGGCGGAAGACTCAAGACGCCTCTGACCGAGCACGGGCTAGTGCTGCAATTGGGGCCTACTCCGTGGCTTTGCGGGCAGCCAGGAAGACCTTCACGACTGCCCGCATAGCATCTGCAACTAATAGACCATAGGAGTTGTTCCGTGTCATCGGGGAGCTCCTCCACCCTCCTGAGGGTGGGGAGGCCCCCAAGGACGCGGCAACTCGGTGCAGCGAGTTCGCGCACCATTTTGCAGACAAAGTCGCTCAGATCTGTCGTGGCTTGGACGCTAGCTTGGATGCAATGCCATGTGAGTTAACCAAGGCACCTGTCTGTTCTATCTTGTGGGATTCATTTCAGCTTGTTCACCTGGATGACGTGGACAAGATCCTTGGAGCTGTGAGGGTGACCACTTGTGCCAAGGATCCTTGCCCTTCTTGACTTATAAAATCGGCCAGTGGAGGATTGGGAGATTGGTTTGTGAGTATAATTAATGCCTCTCTGGTTCAAGGCAAATTTCCATCTGCCCTAAAACAGGCCATAGTGAGGCCGATTTTGAAGAAGGCCTCCCTTCATCCTAAATAACTACAGACCAATCTCAAATCTTCCTTTTTTGGGCAAGGTCCTGGAGCGGGTGGTTGCTTCTCAGCTCCAGGGGTTCTTGGATGACACTGATTTTCACAGTCCTTTAGACTGTGGGCACAGTACCGAGACGGCTTTGGTCGCCTTGGTGGATGACCTCCGCAGGGAGCTGGACAGGGGGAGTGTGACCCTGCTGGTTCTCTTGGATATCTCAGCGGCTTTCGATACCATCGACCATGGTATCCTTCTGGGACGGCTCTCCAGGATGGGCCTTGGGGGTTCTGCTCTACAGTGGCTCCAGTCCTTCCTGGAGGGCCGATCCCAGTTGGTCAAGCTGGGGGACACCTGCTCGGACCCCTGGCCATTGACCTGTGGGGTCCCGCAAGGTTCCATTCTGTCCTCCATGCTTTTTAACATCTACATGAAACTGTTGGGAGAGGTCATCCGGAGTTTTGGAGTGCGGTGCCATCTCTACGCAGATGACACCCAACTCTACTACTACTTTCCACCAAACTCCAAGGAAGCCCCTCGGATACTGGACCAGTGCTTGGCAGCTGTGATGGGCTGGATGAGGGCGAACAAGCTGAAGCTTAATCCTGACAAGACAGAGGTCCTCCAGGTCAGTCGCATGTCTGATCGGGGTATTGGGTGGCAACCTGTGCTTGACGGGGTCGCACTCCCCCTGAAGGCGCAGGTCCGCAGCTTGGGGGTCCTCCTGGACTCATCACTGACACTTGAGGCTCAGGTGTCGGCGGTGGCCGGGAGGGCCTTTGCACAACTAAAACTTGTGCGCCAGCTGCGACCATACCTCGTGAAGTCTGATCTGGCTACGGTGGTCCATGCCTTAGTTACCTCTAGATTGGATTATTGCAATGCGCTCTATGTGGGGCTGCCTTTGAAGACGGCCTGGAAACTCCAACTAGTTCAGCGGGCGGCAGCCAGGTTCCTAACAGGAGCGAATTACAGGGAGCGGTCTACTCCTGTGTTTAAGGAGCTTCACTGGCTGCCGTTCACCTTCTGGACCCAATTCAAGGTGCAGGTGTTGACCTACAAAGCCCTGAACAGTTTGGGACCCACTTACCTTTCTGACCGCATCTCCCCCTATGAACCCGCATGATCTCTTCGTTCATCGGGGGAGGCCCTCCTCTCGCTTCTGCCTCTGTCACAAGTGCGGTTGGTGGGGACGAGGGAGAGGGCCTTCTCTGTGGTGGCCCCCTGGCTCTGGAACACGCTCCCCAGGGAAATTAGGCAAGCTGCCACCTTGGATGTGTTCAGGAAGAGCCTGAAAACCTGGCTCTTCAAACAGGCCTTTGAAGAAGTACCGCCCACTGTTTGCTAAACCCTGGTACTAGCGGGTTCTTCTGACCAGTTGTACCTGTTGGTTAACTCCTTGACATAGCCTCAGAGTTCACCCCAGTTTAAGGCTCTTCCCATGACCTTGCAGCACCTTAATCTTCCTTCTTGTTTACAAGTTCCACTTAGTGCACTTTGCCCAGCTCATTTTATGTTTTTATTCGCTGTGTTTTTCATGTGTTTTATAATGATTGTGATTTTTAATGCCCTTTAAATTTATTTGTGTGTTTTTGTAAAACTGTATACTGTATGCTGATTTTATATCTGTAAGCCGCCCCGAGTCCCTTTGGGGAGATGGTGGCGGGGTACAAAAATAAAATTATTATTATTATTATTTGTGTTTTTCTGTATTCTCCTTAACCTGATGGGAAAGCTTCCAGAGAAGGGAATTGCAAGTTTAGAACCTCAATTGATGGGTGTGACATATTATACTAGCCCAAGGCCATGACAATAAGGTACAAGTGCAGGGAATGAAGAATAGTACCCTCAAAGCAAACAGGAAACAAAAGATAACAAATATAGGCAAACCTCATGCTCTCACAAAGAGCTAATAGACTTGTACTAATAAATATTGTCAAAGGACTTGAGGAGAAACTAGAGAGAACTGAGCTTTTTTGGAACTGTGAAGAAAAATAAGTAAGATTGAATTAAAGTAATGCTCTTTTCTTTTTTAAAAAAAGGCTTTTGAAACAGCAGGTTGATTTTGTTTAATGTTAAACATAGCTATGTCTTCTAATGTTGCATTGATTGATTGATTGATCGATTGATTGATTGTATTTCTGTATCACTTCCCTGTCTACAAGGGCTCCTCAGGCGATGACCAAATAGTATTTTACTGCTTTCTATTTGAACTTTAAAAAAAAAAACCTGTGACCCACTTTTGTTAGTTTTAGAAAATTGTATTTACTTAAAATAAATAACCAGAAGTATCTTACAAGTCTTATTCTAGAATCAGCAACAGCTGACAATGTAGGAACACATGCCAGTTACCAAAGATGGAAGAAATTAAAGTGGCCTTTACCGATTCTATAATAAGAACCTATTCTAGTTTAAGTGTAGTTAATTTGAAATTTAATCTACACAGGAGAGCATGGACAGTGTCTTATTAAGTGCTATAATTGATTCATTGTAGCCACATTAATAGGGCATTTCCAGAAGTCTATGAATGTCATTACTTATATTTGGTACTGCCTCCTGTTATTGCTAAAGAGCAGATAGACACTTATTTCCAGATACTATGATTGTCCTTTTACTGCTATGGTGCACCTATGGACTTTGAGCTTTTTAAAATTGAGTTTATGAATGCTAGAAATATAGACCTAAACATAAATATTAGTCCTAAATAGTTGTGAATCTATACTGTAAATGTAAAGCAATTTGACAAAACTTTAACTGTCTTGGCTTAATGCTATGGAGTCATGGAATTTGTAATTTGGTGAGGCACCAGTACCCTTTGGCAGAGAAGGCTAAAGATCTTGTAAAACTACAAGTTTCATGATTCCATAGCAAACATAGTAAGAATAATTTAGGATCAAGTCAAAGCTATATTAGGTCAAAATGTTGTTCACATAGTGGCCAATTAGTTGTTTATTAGAAGCCTACTAGTACAATATGTGTAAAACAGAACCCTTCAATCTATCGTCACAAACAACTGAGATACAGAGGCATAGAGCATCTCAATTAGAGATGAAATACCACCATTTCAGCTAGTAGCCACGAATTTGTTTAACTTAATTCCATTTCAAAGCTTTCCAAGTTGTCAGCTATTATCAGATATTGAATTTTGAAGTTTAACTAGATGATTTTGAGGAAATATTCTGTGGGGACGGGTCGGTAGGAAGGGTGTCAGTAATGCCTGAGTGTGCGAGGAATTTAATCACTCTCATATCTGTCTGTCTGTCTATCAGTCTATTTATCTATCCATCCATCCAAGCTAAAGGACTATAAAAAATAAATATCAGTAACCAATTAAAAAAAAGATCTGATCTGAATCTTCACTCATGTCATATTTGCTGGCTTTTTAGAAAACGAGTTAGTCACTATGTGAACAACAGTATATTAGAACAAATACCCTTGACCTGATCCAGTTTGGTGCTTATATTTGCAACTTCCTACTACATTATGGAATTTTTTAGTTCCCACTGACATGAAATAGGAATGGATATGAATTCTATTTGTTTTTGTATATTGAATGTACACTTTTCACCTCTACCATCTTGGCGTGTGTCACATCGTCTTCCACCACAGAGGCCACACTTGGAACTTTTGGTCCCTTTCTTCTCTTCAGGGACAGGGCCTGCCGAGCACCATCAAATGACACAGGCTTGGCCCTGCCCCATTGATGCCTAAAGAGGCATCAACAATGCAAGGTTAAGTTGTGGTTTGGATAGCTCTGATGGAGCTACCTGCATTTTGCTCCCCTTGTCCTCATCTGCCACCCTTTCTCCCATCTGATGGGAACAGAACACAAATGCGATTGCCATCAAAACAGAACAAAATGGAGGTGGATGAAGTTAGTGTGAAGATGTCTCAGGCATGCAATCCTAGGCTGGATGGCACATGCTTTGAGTCACCAAGTCCAATGTCTCTATTGGCCCTGAAGTGGCTGGGTGAGTTTCCACTGCTGCACAAATATTCATGAATTCTTTTGTATTTGTACCTAAAATGTAGATATAGAAAGAAACTGAGATGTTACAAAATTCAAATGTGGGCAAAAATAAAACTCATAGATTAATCTATATTTAAAGGCAAAATAAGGTTTATTTCAAAGAGGTGTTCTAGCTGATGTCCAGATTTATTTATGTATTATGTACTGAATTTATAATCCACATTTATCCCAGAAATGTGAGGGCTGGTTAAAATGTTGAAAATAGGAGGAAATAAAATTTTCCCTCATTTGCATTGATTACATTCAGGAGTCAAACTATTTCCTATATGGAGCAGACATGTGCTTTTTGTCTACTAAACAGTGTTAAAATGTGAACATTTTAAGGGGAAGGAGAAAGAAATCGGGAATAAAAGATGGGAGGACTTATTCAGCCCCTCAAAACATGACTGAATATATACTGAGATTCAAACCCAAGAATTTAAAAACTAAGCACTTAAAGTTCTTGACTTAGATAGCAAAATCTTCAGTTTCAGTTTCTTCCACTGTTTATCCTATTTACCTATAACAATCCTCTACAACATGTGATTATTTCCAAGCCTGTACAGGCAGTATCTGAGTTACACACAATTGACTTACAAATGGCTCATAGTTAAGAATGGGGGTGAAACAATGAGAAGTGTGAGAAACCTACCCCAGGAAGGGAAATTCACTCCTTAAAGGGCTATCTTGCGGGAAAGATATCTCCACTGAATCTTTATCACCAATTTTTGTTTCTACAAGAAGTCATTTTTTTCAAAATTCAATTATCATAGGTACAGAAAGTAAAATGAAATCTTCAGAACGGGGACAGACAGCAAAATAACACCACAGTGGTGTTCACCTTCCCTATGCTATCCAAAACACACACACACACACACACATATATAGTACAATGTGTTGTCAAAGGCTTGTACATTGTGTACACTGTACATAGGTACACTTTTTAAAATCATAGGATTGGAAGAGACTACATGAGCGATCTAGTCCAACCCCACGCAGGAAGAGCACAATCAAAGTATCCCTGACAAATAGCCATCCAGCTTCTGTTTAAAAGCCTCCAAAGAAGGAGCTTCCACCACAATCCAAGGCAGTAAGTTCCACTGTTGAACAGCTCTTAGAGTCAAGAAGTTCGTCCTAATGTTCAACTGGGATCTCCTTTCCTGTATTTTGAGCCCATTCCTTCAAGTCCTAGTCTCCAGGGCAACAGAAAATAAGCCTGTTCCCTCTTCCTTTGACATCCTTTCACATATTTATACATGGCTATCATGTCTCCTCTCAACCATCTCTTCTGCAGGCTGAACAGGCACATCTACTAAGCCCCCTCTTTTGTGAGTGCGGCAGACTCCCAGCCTAAGGTTAAATGGAGAAACATCCTGAGCTTATTTTGTTGGTAAAGGGGATCATCTCTATACATACATACACACAATGGTTATCTAGCTTGGGAAATAGCTGGAGGATCTTGGCCAAGGTTCTCTTTCCCAAGAGATTTTTCAAACAGGGTACATGAAGAGGTCGCTACCTTCAAGTTATATTTTGATGCATATATTAGAAACAGTTTATACACTTCGTATAAGGAATTGACAGAGTACACAGTGTAAAAAAGATACCAACTCAGGAGAAATAATCAAATTAATACATTTTATGAAAGGGTTCAGAATTGATAGGGTTTTAAGGGTACAGCTGTTACTAGGTCTGCTCCCAGACCTCTAAAGCTTCAAAATTACCAACTCTAGACTTCTGGAAAAGGATTTTAATGAAAAGAAAAAAAATGCTTGTACTCTCTTAATGAACTATAAATAGTTTTTTTTTTGGGGGGGGGAGGGTATCATGGCTCGATAACAATAGCACAATAAACCTATTCAGTGTGTGTGTGTGTGTATGTGTGTGTTATATATAATACACAATTAAACTTTCATGTCTTCTACTATATCCCACCAGAGAGAAAACTGGGTCAACTTCTCTGGATATGCAAAAAGTACCTTTTAAGTGATTCAGCAGAAATGCTCCCCCCCCCCCCCAAATTTATATTATATCAAAGCTTGCATTTGAAAGTGGTTTTCTGGTTTCCCAAGAAAATAATAATTAGGAATGTTGTATTAGGAAAGCGATATTCTTTTGGATATCCTGCTTGTTCAGTGTCTAATAGGATACATTGGTATGCTAGTTCCAAAGACAGGAAAGTTAGTGTTATTCCCTAGCTGATTTCCATGCAATGGTACATCCTTAGAATCATAACAGAATACATTTCTGTCCCATCAACCACATTTTTTCCATTCTATCTGTACACTATATTCAAATTTTTGTGCCCATTTTATCATACTTCTTCCTCCTTCATCTCATTTTTCAATAACAGTTTATACATTTTAGCAATCAAATCATCAACATCTGTACATAACTACAATTCAAATTCTAATTTATTCTGTTCTGATTTATGTATAGCTTTTTATCCATTTTAAACCTCTCAAAAATCTGTCTGTACAAGTATCTTTGAAAATTATGCCCCTCTGAAATCAGTTCCTCATTTGGTATAATTGAATTTGATTAAAACCCATCAGAGTTACTCAACATTCAAAAACCATGTATTTTCAACCATTTTTTTTAAAAAAAATAATAATCAAATATTCATTCTGTTACTGAAAACTCTTCACAGAAGCAATGTATTTTAAGGAAAGGTTGGTTTATTTTGGTATTGTATATTTGGAACTGAGATTTAAATTACATGATCGGAGAATAAAACTAATTTTATTCATTGTTTTAAATTTTACCAGATGATAAATATGATACATCAAGAGCAAGGACAGTGATAATTGCTTTTACCAGAGAGTCTGTCTGCCTAAAAGTCTACAAATCCCTGTGGAAAATTCAGGATTTAAAATATAATGGAAATAAGGTGACAGTCTTTCAGGACTTGGCAAAATCAACTAGAGATGAAAGAGCTTCCTTCAAGGTTGTCACAGACAGACTCAGAACAGAGAAGATTCAGTACACCTGGGCCTTTCCTGCTACTATTGTTATCTACAAAGAAGGAAAAAAATTACCGCGAGAACTCCACAAGAGGGAATCAAAATGCTAAGGGAGCTGAACTTAACTTGTCCTTCACCCAAGAGACACTCTGCTGAAACAGAATCAGATGTCGAGACTGGTGCAACAACTGAGGAAGATGAAGAAGGATCTGTCTCACACTTGAGAACAGAACATTTTTTAAAAAAGAAGGGCCATAAGGGGGAAAAAATGATGTGAAACAACATGCATCCTCATACAGGCCTCGAACAAGAAGGAACTGCAAATAATGAGACTTGAGTTATGGTACAGGAAGTCTGAACAACCTTATAAAATATATGCTAAACTAACAGTTATGAATGTTAGATCTAATACATTGTAAGATGTTTAAGACATTTAAGACTGATTAATATCCAAGAAGAAAGTACTGTATGCAACTAAAAATCGCAAAGGGTATTTAAATTAAGGTGCACACATAATAATGATTACCAAGAGAATCTAGAGACTGTTTTGTTAATTATTTGATTGTGCTGGAAAGAGAAGGCTGAATCTGCTCCCAGGTAAAGTAAAGGGGGATTTTTTTAAAAAAGTAACAGAGTAAGAGTAGGAAGTGTGGAGGTCAGAATTCGAAGCAATAGTCAAGTCTAAGTTATGGGGTGGAATGTATAGAATGTATAGAATAAGTGGGTGTTATATAGGTTAAGGGGAAATACACAATAGGGGGAAGTTGCAGCAGGGGACTCTGCCCTTATGATACTCTGGATGGGTACGAGGAGGTCCTTCCGAGCAGTCCCGCCATCAAGGAGGGGGGCAAGGGATCCAGAGGGGGGAAGATATGGGTTTTAGGTCAGGGATCTGGAACAGCTATAAACCAGATTAAAATAGTGGAAGAGACCTGGGGAAATGGTGGGAAAAGTACACACCAGATCAATGGAGGATGAAATAATTGTTCTATAAATTAATATGAACGGTCTCCTGTTAAAAGACAAAAAATTGACAGGTTATTATTGGAAGAGCACATTGACGTATGCTTACTTCAGGAACCCCACAAAAGAAAGGACAGAACAAAATTGTTGAACCTAAAAAGATGGGAATTACAATATGAATCCCGGGGGGTCAAAAATGTTGCAAGGAGTGGCAATATTAACAAAGGACATACATAGATTTGGGTTAGAAAAAAAGGACGATTTGTGATGATAAGGGGAAAATTAAACAATAACAAGATCACTATAGTAAGTATTAGGCTTGCTCAAATAATTCGTTTTCCCCGTTAACCGTTATTAATTCGTTATTTTCGTTTGTTTTGAAGCAATTTTGAAGCATTGGTTGTCCACACGTCTGGATATCGCGGTTTCGAATCGCGAGAGGCCGTTTTTCGTTATGTCGTCGTTTTTTTCGTTAGGAAAAAAAAGCTTTTGCAAATCACCCAAACTCCCACCATTCAGGCCCTTTCCTTTTGCCCCTCAGCAAAAGGGGCGTCACGGGCTCAGCCAATGGGAGGGGGCGAGGGGGAAGGAGGCCGAGGAGGAGGAGGAAGACGGAGGGGGGAAATGGCCGCCGCCGCCGCCGCCTCGCCTCAGCTCAGGCCTGGTGTCTCTCTGTGAGGCGGGAAGGAGGCGGATGGATCCGGGAATGGAGAGACCGAGAGAGACAGAGAGGGGCCCGGCGGTGAGGTTTTGACGTCTGTGCGAAGCTAGGCAAGTGGGGTTTATATATCTGTGGAAGGTCCAGGGTGGGAGAAAGAACTCTTGTCTGTGGGAGGCAAGTGTGAATGTTGCAATTGGTCACCTTGATTAGCATTGAATAGCCTTGCAGCTTCAAAGCCTGGCTGCTTCCTACCTCGGGGAATCCTTTGTTGGGAGGTATTAGCTGGCCCTGATTGTTTCCTGTCTGGAATTCCCATTTTCTGGGTGTTGTTCTTTTACTGTCCTGATTTTAGCTTTTCTGTAGCTAAAAATGCATATAAAATTGATTCTATAGGGAGGATAAATGATTGGATTTCAACTCCTACAGCTTAGCTTTCTCTGCCAATAATGGTACCATATCAAACTAAACCTCCCAAGATTCTGTAGCAGTGAGCCATCTTGGATATTGTAAGGGATTTTTTATTATTATTATTATTATTATTATTATTATTATTATTATTATTATTATTATTATTAGACCTTGCTCCCAGGAAGGTGCCTTTGCTGTGGCTCCCAACTTATCTATCTACCTTTCCACATATTCTCCACATTGTGTGTATGTGTATGTATATTATATATACATGAGCCCCGATGGCGAAGTGTGTTAAAGCACTGAGCTGCTGAACTTGCAGACCGAAAGGTCCCAGGTTCAAATCCCGGGAGCAGAGTGAGTGCCCGCTGTTAGCTCCAGCTTCTGCCAACCTAGCAGCTTGAAAACATGCCAATGTGAGTAGATCAATAGGTACCGCTCTGGCGGGATGGTAATGGCACTCCATGTAGTCATGCCGGCCACATGACCTTGGAGGTGTCTATGGACAACACTGGCTCTTGGGCTTAGAAATGGAGATGAGCACCAACCCCCAGAGTCAGACATGACTGAACTTAACGTCAAGGGATACCTTTACCTTTATCTATACACACACACACATATGCAGGGACTATATATATATATATACACAGTATATATCACACACACACCAATTTAACAAAGTTTCAGCCACAAAAACAAAGTTTCTGAAGTAGAACAATGACTTTCACAGTAAAGACAACCCAATTTAACAGGAAATAAGACTTTCAAATCAGGAACAGATTTCTGCAATTATTAAAAAATGGTTTATTATAAAAGCTATGAAAATTCGCCAAAAATCAGAGGATAAGGGAAACGTTCCAAATTTTGGTGAGCTATCAGTGTTAAATGTGTTCTACCACTGTACCAAGTTGGAAGAATATCACTCAAAAAATGAGGGTGGCAGAGTCCTGTAAAGTCCTCTCCCTCTGTGCTGTTTTTGGGAATTGCGCATGCGCGTCCGCCATTAACGAATTAATTTAGAAAATAACGAATTTTCGTTAATTTCGAATTTTTTGGGGGGCCAAATTTGGAAATACCATCAGAAACGAAAAGCTGCCCCCCTCTAGTTTTGAAACGAGTTTAGAATCAAATTTTTCGTGGATCGATCAAGCCTAGTAAGTATATACGCCCCTAATAAAAACCAGTTAGGATTTATACAAAGAAAAGTATACATTTGAGAAAATAAGATCAGAAGTAGATGATGCATTCCTACATTTCCAAAAAAATCCATCTGTCGAAAATAAGACAAGCTGGAAAAGAAAAAACAACAACTGGAGAATTTAGACAAAATAGAGACCATAAAAATACCTATGGGTTAAAAATTATCAAATTAATTCAATTAATAACTCAAAAGACAGGTTAGCGTCCTAAACTCAAAACAAGCTATAAACAGAATACTTAAGCTGAAAGATGATAGAGGATATCTGAGATCATCAGATAAGGAAATCAGGGAGATTATGAGGCTTGAGCGATCCATGAAAAAATGTTTCTAAACTTGCTTCAAAAGTAGGGGGCGCTGGCACTTCATTTCTGAAACTACTTCCAAAATTTTGTCTAAAAAAGTTTCAAAACTTAAGAATATTTGGAATATTTGAAAATAATTCGTTAATGGCAGACGTGCATGCGCAGTAGCCAAAAACAGCAGGGGGGACTTTACAGGACTCTCCCGCCCTCATCTTTTGAGCTATCCTCTTCAAACTCGGTACAGTGGTAGAACACATTTAACACTGCTAGCTCACAAAAGTTCAGAACGTTTCCCTTATCCTCTGATATTTGGCGAATTTTCATAGCTTTATAATAAAACCATTTTTAATAATTGCAGAAATCTGTTCCTGGTTTGAAAGTCTTATTTCCAGTTTCATTGGGTTGTCTTTACTTTGAAAGTCATTGTTCTACTACAGAAACTTTGTTTTTTGGCTGAAACTTTGTTAAATTGGTGGACAGTGTCCCAGGAAACCATATGTGCTATAGTACCATGTCCCTTGTGCAAAGACAAAGTTCAGATTATATGCAGTGGGGACATATATTATCCTCCTTATCCTCCTCCTCCCCCTCCTCCTCTTCCTCCTCCTCCTTCTTTCGGAGGAGGTTTGCAAAGCTTTGGAGAACTTTTGTGCAAAAGAGGGAGAGAGAAAGGGAAGGCAAGGGAAACGTCTTCTCCTTTCCCCCCCCCCTCCTTCCTTCCTCCCTTATCCCAGATTATATGCAGTGGGTGCTCATATAATCCAGTTTAAATCAGATAATCTGGAATCAGATCCTGGGTTATAAGGCAGTGTAGATCTTCAACACTCTGTCTCAGGATCTGATCCCAGATTATCTTCTTTGAACTCGATTATATGTCCACACTGCCAGATAATCTGGGATAAGATAATCTAGGAGTGGATTTCTTCTGATGGGGCTTAGCTTGCTTCTAACCAGAAGGGAAGGGAACTTGCTCAGGATTGGGGCTTATATACACACAAATATAGAGCAAATTTTAAAAGGAAAAAAATATAGATTTAAAATGCAACTTTTTCTCTTCCCAGAATGATACTATTAATATAAGCTTTCCTTGCCCATTTCCAATTTTCTTCTTCCCCTGAAGTCACCAACCTGGGTGGAGAGTTCTAGTTTGGGGTTTTGCCAGCACAAAACCGGAGTGAAGTGATCTGGATCATGGATTGGGATGGATCCTCCCTCCTTTTCCCACTTAAAGCTTCTGGGAAAAGCTGGAGGGAAGGCTGTGAAGGGGAAGAGTGGAGATCCTGCAATGTGACTCCCTCCTTTTGCAACCCAGTTTAAGCAACCACTCTAGGACAGGGAAAGGGGAAAGGGATTTCTCTCTTGCAACCCGGTTTAAGAGGCCCATAGAAAGCAACCACAGGGAAAGACAAACAAGACTCCCTCCCTTCTGCAATTGGCCACAGGGAGGCAAGACAAGCCCAGGCTAGTCCTCACCTCCCTCAAACCAAGTTTGGGTGATTTGAAAAATAGGCTATCACGGTTCGATATCGCGGGATACAAACGACTGGATAACCCGCTTTAAAAGTCGCTTCGAAAGCTACAAAACAAACTGTGACACCTCTAGGCTGCGTGAGCACTGGAAAGCAGACACGGAGGCCAATAAACAATCTAATATCTTTATTAAAGCAATAAAGAAGTCAAACAAAAATAAGCAGAGTATATAGTCCAGCAATAGTCCTTTTAGGAAAGGTCAAATATAGTCCAATAATGTCCAAGTTAGATGTCCAGTATTAGAGTTCAAAGTTTTAAATCCAATAACCAAAACACACTCAAACTTCCAAGCAGTTTGAGTGTGGAATAAAGCAAGGTCTTTCAAAGAATTCCAGGTTCAATGTCCAAGGCTGGGATAACAAGGCAAGGCAAGGTTGGTCGTGGTGGAACTGATTTGCAGTCCAGACTTGACAGGGAGACGAGATGCAACGCGCGGTCTACTCAAGAGTAGCGCGCCGCAGGAACTAGAGTCGATGTTAACCTTCCAACTGACATGTTGACACCGCGCTGGCTAGCCTGTGTGCAGAACTTTTATGGGACTTCAAATCTCCCCTCAAACCAGGTGCCTGAACACTTTTTCCCAAGGGAAATGGATTGAAGACAACAACTTGCCAGATGCAACCCTCCCTGGAAACTCTCAAGGGAATCGGTTTAATTAGCGTCCTCTCTCTCTGCTAATCTCGCGCTTCGTCTCCGATTCTCCTTCTCAGAGCGAAATGTTTTCAGAAACAATCTCCTATCAAAAGGAGCACTGTCCGGGGAACCAGGCTCTGTTTCAAGGGCTTTCGTAATTAGCTTTGGGCTCAAACTGTCAACAGGGAACATCTGGAAGGGAGCAGAATCTTGCTGATGTGGCACAAACCCCATATTCTCTTCACTCTGATCCATAATGGCTGCGGGGTCATGACTCGAGGGTCCCTGAGACATCACACAAACGAATTAGATCTGACATACGCAGGAATCAATTTTTTTGCCCAATCCTACTAGTTACTATGAAAAATTTTACAAAGGTAAAGACTTAACCAAACGAGTTGGCCTCTTGGAAAAAATAATAAATTCAGTCAAAATCCAATCGAAATAGCACAATAACTAAATTAGAAATTGAAAAAGCAATAGAAAGCCTAAAAGCAAACTCATCACCTAGGCCAGATGGCTTCACAACAATTATAAAATATTCAAAGAGGAAATTACTCCCAACTATTTACACCGTTTAATGAAATAATGGAGAGGCAAAAAGTACCAAATTCCTGGAAATTCTCTGAAATTTTCACAATTTTAAAACCAAATAAGGATGAAACAGACCTGAACTCTTATAGACCAATATCCCTATGTAATGTGGACTACAAAATATTTACTAAAATATTAGCAAACAGACTGAAATATATTGTAAGGGAACAGCGAGCTGCCCCTGTATCTCTACTAACCGGGATATTGCTGAAGCGCTATGGATGACCACTCAGAGCCCAAATTGAGTTTAGAACAATATACCTTTTTATTCTTGCTGCAGCAGAATAGATGGACAGACCCTCTTTACATAAAGTAAGGTTCAGAATTGGCTGCCGCCCTGAGCATTTGAAATGGAAACAATATATACCTTACTTGTTTACTAGTTAGAAGTTCCTCTTTTCTTTTGGAACATTACAAAATGTAGCAAGCAGCTCACCACAGAATTTCAGCATTTCCTTTAACAACACCTGTAGCAAAACATGTTTTTCGCACATTTTCGCACAATTAAACCAATAAATAAAAACAATTTCAATCGCACTCTTGGGTGATTCTAGAACCAATGGGTATAATATATAAAGTGAACAAGATGGCAATATGGACCAGGGTAAAACTAACGTAATAGAAATAGTCATAAGCCAGGGGTGAAGTGTGGCTGATAGCAAAGGAACCTAGGCCAGGGTTACACCACTTCAGCCTACTACATAGCTATCAGATAGAACTGAAAAACAAACACCATAACAAGATCAAGGAGCAGGAAAGGTGCTGGACAGAAGTCATGTAGTGGCCAGGGAGGCATCTAGGCATTACAGGATTATCGCTTCCAAAACTAATCTAGACCCCAAGTTTCTATCTAATGGCCAAAAATAGTGTCTAGGGTTCAGATTAGTCATTTCCAAAAACCTGTTGGAACCACCAAGTTTTCAAGTCCCTACGAAGAGATGTTATTGATGGAGCTAACCGTATCTCTTTGGGTAGGGCGTTCAAGAGGCGGGGGGGGGGGGGGGGTCACCACCGAAAAGGCCCTCTCTCTCTTGTCCCCACCAGCTGTACTTGGGACGGCGATGAGATCGAGAGGAGCGCCTCACTGGAGGATCTAAAGGACCGCACTGGGGCATAGGGGGAGATGCGATTGCGAAGATACGTGGGGCCTGAACCATTTAGGGCTTTATAGGTCATAACCTGCACCTTGAATTGGGCCCAGAAGCTAATTGGTAGCCAGTTGAGGCGTTTTAGTAAGGGAGTTATTTGGTCCCTGTAGCTAGCTCCTGTCAGAAGTCTGGCCGTGGCTCTTTGAACTAGCTGAAATTTCCGGACCATCTTCAAGGGCAGCCCCATGTAGAGTGCATTACAGTAATCCAGTCTAGATGTAACCAAGGCATGGACCACCACGGCCAAATCAGGCTTCTCGAGGTATGGTTGCAGCTGGCGCACTAGTTTTAACTGTGAAAAGGCCCTCCCGGCCACCAATGACACCTGAGCATCAAGCCGGGCTGTGGCGCAGGCTGTTGAGCAACCAGCTGCAGCCAGCTGCAATGAATCACTCTGACCAGGAGGTCATGAGTTCGAGGCCAGCTCGGAGCCCCGTGTTTGTCTTGTCTTTGTTCTATGTTAAGGCATTGAATGTTTGCCTTATATGTGTAATGTGATCCGCCCTGAGTCCCCTTCGGGGTAAGAAGGGCGGAATATAAATACTGTAAATAAATAAATAAATAAGCATCAGCGCTGAGTCCAAGAGGACCCCCAAGCTGCAGAACTGCGCCCTCAGGGGGAGTGTAACCCCATCAAGCACAGGTTGTCACCCAATACCCCGATCGGCCCTACGACTGACCAGGAGGACCTCTGTCTTTTCTGGATTAAGTTTCAACTTGTTAACCCGCATCTAGTCCAACACAGCTGCCAGACACTGGTTTAAGGTCTGGGAGGCTTCCTTGGAGTTTGGTGGAGAGGAGTAGTAGAGTTGGGTGTCATCCACGTACAGATGGCACCCAACTCCAAAACTCTGGATGACCTCACCCAGTGTTTTCATGTAGATGTTAAAAAACAAAGGGGATAGAATAGTACCTTGCGGGACCACACAGGTCAAAGGCCAGAGGTCCAAGCAGGTGTGCCCCAGCTTCACCAACTGGGAATGGCCCTACAGGAAGGAGTGGAGCCACTGCAAAGCAATGCCCCCAATACCCATTCCAGAGAGCCTCCCCAGAAGGATACCATGGTCGATGGTATCGAACGCCACTGAGATACCCAGCAGAAACAACAGGGACACACTCCCCCTGTCTAGTTCTCTTCGGAGGTCATCCACCAAGGTGACAAAAGCCATCTCTGTTCTGTGGCGAGGCCTAAAACCAGACTGTGGCGGATCTAGATACTCGGTCTCATCCAGGAACTCCTGAAGCTGCAATTCCACCACCTGCTCCAGAACCTTGCCCAAGAAGGGGAGGTTAGAAATTGGCCAAAAGTTGCTTAGTACTGAAGAATCTAGAGATGCTTTCTTCAAACTAGGCCTTACTAATGCTTTTTTAAGACAATATGGTGGTATATGTCCCTTTTGTAAGGAAGCGTTTATGATTGTCATGAACCATTCGGTCAACCCCTTCCCAGCAAGTTTGATTAGCCAAGATGGGCAAGGGTCTAGAGCACAGGTGGTCAACCTCACAGCCCCAAGAGCCCTGTCAACATCATCAGGGTGAACAAGTCAAAACAAATCCAACAAAATCAGACAGACAGGTACCTCGGTTACATCCTGTGGCACTGTACTAAAACTGGTATCTAAGTCAGAACGTATCTGAGCGACTTTATCTGCAAAATGATGGGCGAACTCACCACATCGAGCCTCCTGGTGGGGATGGAGGAGTTCCCTGACCACTCGAAACAACTCAGCCGGTCTTTTATTTGCAGACGCAATGCGAGCAATCGAGAAAGCCTTTTTGGCTGCCCCCATTGCCCCGGAGTAGGCCTTAAGAGAGGCTCTAGCCTGTATTCGGTCGTATGCGCTTTGAGTCTTCCTCCAGTAGCGCTCTAGTTTCTGTCTCACCTGCTTCATCACCACCAGCTCCCCAGTAAACCAAGGAGCTGAGCTGGTTCTGTGCAGTGAGAGGGGACGTTCAGGGGTGATTGTGTCTACTGCCCTGGCCACCTCCAAATTATACAGATCAATCAGGACATCGACAGGATTGTCAGCCAGCATGACAGGAAACTCCCCAAGAGACATCAGGAATCCTTCTGGATCCATAAGTCTCCTGGGGCGGACCACCTTAATAAGTCCACCACCCCTGTGGAGGTTGGAGGCTACAGTGAGTCTAAAACTGATCAGATGATGGTCGGTCCATGAAAATGAAAGAATATTGAGCTCTTCCACACCAACATTTTCCTCGTCTGCATTAAAGACTAAGTCCAGCGTTTGTCCTGCTACATGAGTCGGCCCAGATATCAATTGGGACAGTCCCATGGTTGTCATGGCAGCCATGAAATCCTGAGCTGCTCCAGAAAGGGTGGATTCCGCATTAATGTTGAAGTCCCCCAGCACTATTAGCCGTTGGGACTCCAACACCAGGTCGGAAACCATTCCCGCTAGCTCGGGCAGGGAAACTGCTGTGTTGTGGAGTGGTCGGTACACAAGCAAAATCCCCAAACTGTCCCGGTTCCCCACCTTCAGCAGGACAGTCTTGGACCCAGAGATTTGATGAACAGGGCACCTGATCAGGGAGATGGAATCTCAATAGATCACCGCAATTCCTCCTCCCTGCCACCTAGATCTGGCCTGCTGATGCACCCCAAAACCCAGTGGACACAGCATGATGAGGTTTACCCCCCCCCCCAGGTCTCGGTGATGCAAGCCAGGTCTGCATGTTCATCCAGGATCAAGTCCTGGATGGCAGCTGTTTTACCGTTTACTTATTTATTTATTTCGTGTCAAAAGCATTGTACAACAAATACATTTCAAATAATGGAAATTAAAAAAAAGAAATCACAAGCAACTAAATAGTTTTGGACCAAAAGCGGGCAACAGCAACCGCATTGTCTGTACCTTTAAACAACTCCTCCTCCGTACATGAGGCAGGGCATTGTGGGCAAGCATACATATGCTGAGTTGTTTGTTCTGCTCCACAGTCACACAAGGTGGAGGATTCCTCCAGGTAGTGCCACCTTGCCAAGTTGTCTTTTGATCTGCCCACTCCACTTATGAGTCTGTTCAGGGACTTCCAAGTTGCCCCTGGAGGAAGACCCTCTTGGGGGGCCATCCAGTTAGAATTGCCAGGTTTAGCTGCCCAGAGGGACACCCTTGCTGTTGCTGGAGGAACATCAAGAGGAGTGGTGGTTCTCATGAAGCCCTTCCTTGATTTGAGTCTGGTGGGAGGAGGCTGATAGTCATGCAGTGGATGGCTTTCACAATGTTCGACCTTTTTTCTCTCACCGTTAGCAGCAACTTCCCGTCGCATGTCAGGAGGGGCAATGCCAGCTAACTTGTAGAGTTTATTAACAGGTGTAGGTTTAAGGCATCCCGTGATGATTCTGCATGTTTCATTCAGTGCTATGTCCACCTGCTTTGCATGGGCAGACTTGTGCCAAACAGGACAGGCATACTCTGCAGTTGAGAAAGACAAGGCCAGGGCTGATGTTCTTATTACTTGTGGGTCTGCTCCCCATGCGCTGCCAGTCAGTTTCCGCAGGATGTTATTGCGTGCAGCTACTTTGAGCTTGGTGTTCATGCAGTGTTTCCTATATGTTAGTGTTCGGTCTAAGGTGACACCAAGGTATTTAGGTTGGAAACAGTGTTCGAGCTCTTGGCCTTCCCAAGTAACTTTCAGTTTCCTGTTGGCTTCGCGGTTACGTAGGTGGAAAGCACACACTTGTGTCTTGGCAGGGTTAGGCTTCAGGTGGTTCTCTTTGTAGTAGCTGGAGAGATCTTTCAAGGCATTGGTGAGTTGCTTTTCAACTGTTTCAAAATCTTTTGCTTGTGTTGTAAGGCCAAGGTCATCAGCATATATAAAGCTCTTTGTGAGTGGTGGTTGTGGCTGATCGTTTGTGAAGATATTAAATAAGGTTGGTGCAAGAACGCTGCCTTGGGGTAAACCATTCTTTTGCCTCCTCCATCTGCTTTTCTGGCCCTGAAACTCCACATAGAAGCTGCGGTTTTCTAAGAGGGTCTGGACAGTTTTTGTAAAGTCAAAGTCCCGGGTGATATGGTAGACTTTATGCAGCATTTTTCTATGTTGCACCGTGTCATAGGCTGCCGTAAGGTCCACAAAAACTGTTCCCGTAAAGCAGCCTTTCTCATAGCCTTCCTCGATATGTTCCGTCAGATGAAGAATTAGACCTGTACAGTTTTTCCCTGGTCTGAAACCTGCTTGTTGTGCAATAAGCTTGGGTTCGATAACAGGTCCTAGTCGATTTAATAGCATCCTCTCATAGACTTTATATAGACTTTATACCGTTTACTGATCTGGTGTTTAGCAGCAGGACCTTGAGCCCAGGGGATCTGTAATGATGGCTCTCCAGCCTATCTCGCCTCAAAGTTGCAATTATTCTGTTGCGCTTCTCCCTGAAATGGCATGTGCGATCGCATCTCTGCCTCCTGAGCACAACCCCAATGGCTGACCCCCGCTCACGGGACATCCTCTCCCCAGGGACGTTGTTTGGAAGGCTCAGCTGCGGAGATGGGGGTTGGGTGAATAGTCAACTTTCCTCGATTTCTAGAGGGACTTTCCTTTTTAGGAGGTGGGCTTATTGGAGCCGTATCCTCTCTAATGGGGATCCTTTAGTATCAAAGAGGGCTAGTCAAGGGATGGTAATTGGTACACCTCCTAGTTGAACTTTGCAAGAGTAGAAACCCCCAAACAACCCTCTGTTGTGGATCAAATAATGTCAAGAATATAATACCAATGAACTATAATCATCTATGGAAAAATATAAGCAAACAAATTAACACATGGGGAAATACATTTCTAGATATATCCACAATTTACAAGATGAAGATCTTGCCCAAATTCTTATTTTTGTTCCAGTAAAGCTCAGGCCATGAAGAGAAGAGAAACAGCAGAAACCCCACTAGATAGAATAATTAAAATCATAGAATAATACAGTTGAAAGTGACCTCGTGGGCCATCCAGTCCAACTCCCTACCAAGAAGCAGGAAAATCTCATTTAAAGCACCCCCAACAGATGGCCATCCAGCCTCTGCTTAAAAGCCTCCAAAGAAGGAGCCTCCACCACAGTCCGGGGCAGAGAGTTCCACTGCCAAACAGCTCTCACAGTTAGGAAGTTCTTCCTGATGTTCGGGTGGAATCTCCTTTCCTGTACTTTAAAGCCATTGTTCCGCGTCCTAGTCTCCAGAGCACCAGAAAACAAGCTTTCTCTCTCCTCCCTATGACTCCCCCTCACATATTTATACATGGCTATTATGTCTCCTCTCAACCTTCTCTTCTGCAGGCTAAACATGCCCAGTTCTTTAAGCTGCTCCTCATAGGGCTTGTTCTCCAGACCTTTGATCATCTTAGTTGCCCTCCTCTGGACACATTCCAGCTTGTCAACATCTCCCTTCAACTGCGGTGCCCAGAATTGGACACAGTATTCCAGGTGTGGTCTGGCCAAGGCAGAATAGAAGGGTAGCATGACTTCCCTGGATCTAGACGTTATAGTCCTATTGATGCAGGCCAAAATCCTGTTGGCTTTTTTAGCAGCCACATCACATTGTTGGCTCATGTTTAACTTGTTGTCTACGAGGACTCCAAGGTCTTTTTCACACGTACTGCTGTCGAGCCAGGCGTTCCCCATTCTGTATCTTTGCATTCCATTTTTTTCTGCCGAAGTGAAGTATCTTGTATTTGTCCCTGTTGAACTTCATTTTGTTAGTTTTGGCCCATCTCTCTAGTCTGTTGAGATCGTTTTGAATTCTGCTCCTGTCTTCTGGGGTGTTAGCTATCCCTCCAAGTTTGGTGTCGTCTGCAAACTTCTAACCCTTCATCTAAGTCGTTAATAAAGATGTTGAACAGAACTGGGCCCAGGACAGCACTCCACTTGTCACTTCTTTCCAATGAAGACAACGCATTGGTGAGCACTCTTTGGGTTCATTTGCTTAGCCAATTACAGTTTGTTTGCCAGAAGGTTATGGGGTACTTTGACAAAGGCCTTACTGAAATCCAGGTACTCTACATCCACGGCATTCCCTGTATTTACCCAGCTTGTAACTCTATCGAAAAAAGAGATCAGATTAGTCTGGCATGACTTGTTTTTGGTAAATCCATGTTGACTATTAGCGATGATCGCATTTGTTTCTAAGTGTTCGCAGACTATTTCCTTAATGATCTTTTCCAGAATCTTGCCTGGTATCGACGTGAAGCTGACCAGACAGTAATCGTTTGGGTCATTCTTTTTTTCCCTTCTTGAAGATAAGGACCACATTTGCCCTCCTCCAATCTGCTGGGACTTCTCCTGTTCTCCAAGAGCTCTCAAAGATGATTGCTAGCGGTTCTGAAATAACTTCAGCTAGTTCCTTCAATACTCTTGGGTGTAGTTGATCTGGCCCTGGGGACTTGAATTCATTTAGTGCAGCCAGGTGTTCCTGAACAACTTGTTTCCCTATTTGGGGTTGGGAAAGTAGAAATAGATAAAATAATGATTGGGCTATTGTATGAGGAACTAATTACCTTAACTTATAACACAAAAAGAACCCTTATAGAGAATTGAAAACAAGAAACATTTTTTACTGAGAAATTAATCGTGTCTTGGATTGACAATATTCATAAAATTAAACATATAAAGATCAAAGAAACCCAAAGGAAAATAATCTCTAAATGGTACAGAACCACCCCCCCCCACCTCCAATTAGCACACATAACTGGAAAAACTTCAAACAAGTGTTGACATAACTTTGGGGAAATAGGTTCATTCTCCCATATGTGGTGAGATTGCAGAAAAATTCAGAACTATTATAGTAAAATAAGAAAGGTAATGGAAGAAATAATAGGGAAAGAATTAATGTGGGATATAGCCAGATTCATGTCCCTCACAATAAAGGCAAAGGAAGATAACAATAATTGGAGAGAGATCCTAAAATATATGACAGCCACAATACAAGCCACGATAGCCCGAGGATGGAGAGATGATACTAAATGGTGAACTTGGTGAACTTATATATCAGAATATATAATTAATGACTTTATCAATCAAAGGAAAAACAAATATACAATTAGCCAAAAAGAACAAGACTGGTTCAGAAAATGGTCTATGCTAATTGACAAAATAGATGGAGACGACAGATACAGCACCTTGAACCAGGCTTTCCACATGGTTAAACTGATGCAATGACAGTATTTAGAATTACTGTTCTAGGGGAGTGGGGAGAATGGGGGGAGGGCAGGGGTTGTGGGTGATACATGTCTATGGAACGTTTAAAATGTCATTTAAGGAATATTTACTTTTGGAATAATGTATAATGAAATAAGTCCTGTATGGCAAAGGTTTGTTAATTGTCAGGTGTATCAAATAAAATTTATACATATATATAAAAAACATGAAGACTGAATAAACTCTTAAACTCTTACTTTTATTTTCTCTGCACAATACTGATCTGGCTAATTTTTAGGAATAATAAATTTAGCCAGTACTGAATGCTTTATTTGATTTTAATCAATGATTTAATCACTTAAAAAACTTCAGCCTCTTTTGCAAGTTTGATTGTAACTATAATTACTTCTTTGCGGGTTTCAGGAAGAAAAACTTCATAGGATATAAAAGTAATGATATAAGTGTTCAAAGCCCTATGACAGTTTTGATATTTGTCTGAAACTAATGTCCATGAGGAATATACAAAAAACCAAAATTCTACTAAAGCCTGCAAAGGTTGGACTAGGGAGAATTTTTTTACTTATTTGGAAAAATAGAAAAAAGTTAACTGATTTTGCTGCACTGGAAGCATAATCTACCATGGATTGTTAGGGCTTATGCTTGCACCACTAAGAGTGATAAATGAGATTCAACGACCTAATAATTGTAAAGGCTATTCATGTCCTGTGAACCTACATACAACTTTGACAATATTAAATCTATCCTAATTTCTTATTAAATAATGAAATGAAGGTCTTGCATTATTACAATATTTCAGCCCTCGTTGTTGATGATTTTTATTCTAATGTACATTTATAATTTAGTATCTTAGTATATTATTGCAATCCAGAGCTTGAAAAAGCTGCTTTTTGCAATTTCACTGTCAAGAATTCCAGAGTCAATGTGGCACTGGCTACTGAAAAATATGCAGACCAAAAATATCTTTTCCAAACTGATTATAGCAAATTTAGACTTTTTGTTTCCTTGTCTGCTCATTTACATTTACCTTATTTAAAGGTTATACATTAAATTTTACTAGGCAAAGTATGTCTTGGTTCATTATTCATAAGAATCTTAACAAAGCAGCAAAGGCTTTATATTGTTAGACAAATACATGTTGAAGAAAGCAAACTATTTATTAGGGATGTGCGATCCATAAAAATGGTTCAAAGTTCATTACAAAACTGGGGGGGTGCTGGTGCTTTGGGCAGAGAAAGTTAGGAGAGCCTGAGGTAAGTGCCTGGGGGGCGCATCCACCCCCCCCCCCCCCGGGGCCTTAGTTTACCCATGCCTGTTGTAGATAAAGTGGCTATATTGATTTTTAATAGGGCATAATACTCAGCTGCTTTGCTATATAAAGATTTCATACTTCACCAATTTATCATCTGTCTGATCTTGTAGTGAGCTTCTAAGAGTCTGAAGGCTTTACATCTTTTATATTAGAGACTAACTGCATGGCTTCTTTATATTGATGCATTAAGAGAAGAACAACGTACCTATTTTTAACTCAGTGAACACAAGAGGCAACAAATGATACACTGTGGTGAGATTACTGTCATTCAAATAATTTTTGCATATTTGGATATTACAGGGACAATGGATCTTAATAGCTGTATTTCTTTTTGCAGCTTAGCAAATCTGTGAATGTAAATACTTAGACTGTTATCCATCAACAGTTTATGAAAGTATTGAGACATATCTCATGAGGCAAAAATGATAGAAAAAGAAATCATTCTAAAATCTTGTGAAGAGAAGAGGGATCACAAGTCTGACATCTTCTATGAAGGAGAATTATATCTTTGCAGTGTGATCCTTTAAATAGTCTTAATTAATACAACTATGAAATTATCAACTTGTATGAAATTGGCTTGGTTCATTGTGAGGATGATGTTGAGGTATTGTTTTGTGTAGTTTTGAAATTTCACTTATGGTTTAAAGCAAACTGATTGTGTGTGCCTGTAATGCAGCAAGTAATCCAGCATTCCAGTAATGTAAGAGTTAACTGCATAGAGTAGAGATTTATTGCTAGAGGGAAACAATGAGTGATTTCCTGTTCACATCAGGACGTTCATCATTGCTGTGGAATATGGGTGGTGACAGCAGAAGGCTTCCCATGCAATGTCATGCAATCGATCAGGTTGGGTGCTCAAATGCTATGCTCCGGCAAGACTATGTAAATAGTAGGCATGTCCGATCGATGAAAAAAATGTTTCAATTCTCGTTTCTAAAGTAGGGGGTGCTGGCGCTTCGATATAGAAAGTATTTCCGATTTTTTTCACCCAAAAATTTCGGATATTTCTGAAAATTCATAATGATTCTAAATGTTTCTAAAATGGCGGACACGCATGTGCAATCACAAAAAAAAAAGGAACCCGAGGGGGGGAGGACTTTTACAGGGTTCTCCCGCCCTCATTTCTTGAGCTATCCTCATCAAATTTGCAATGCACCTGCAAGTTGTGCAAAGATACTTTGAAAACTAGAAATTCCCTTTCTATATTTGTAAGCAAGAAGGACACTGGAAATCAATGGTGTCTCTGGCTATGTAATCCCACAAGACTCAAACCAATGCCTTCAATTAGAAATGGACCAGTGACCACCATGCCAAGCAATGCCCTGGCAAGGAGTGCAAAGATACTTTGAAAACTAGAAATTCCCTTGCTAAGAGAAAGAACCAGCAACAAAACCCTAACCCTTTCTCCAAACCCCTCTGTGGGAACAGCCAGACTGGGCCCCTTCACCCTCTCTCTCCCTCAAGAGGCTTGCTTGCTCTCCGTTTGCAGACCACCACCCTCTCTGCACAAAGCCCAGCCCAGAATGGCTTGCCCAGGCTACACAACAGGTTTTTATGGCAATCTTCCACGTGGATGCAGAGGACCCTAGCCCCCACCTTTGCGTCCATCGTGGAAGCTTCTGATTGGCCGGGGAGCGGCAGTCATGTTAGGCTGCGCTAAGCTCCCATTCAAGGTAGGTTGCAGAAACAAAAAACAAATTAAAATATTTTTAAAAATATATTTTTAAAAAATTTTGAGGGGGAAAAATTAATGAAACATTAAGAGACAATTAGAGAATGGGACAACAATGGTTCGAATTACATTGCTGGTTGCGCTGTGAGACAATGTCTCGGAATGCGTATCAAAAAGCGAGAACAATCCGAAATAAATCTGATATAAGATTCAAAACGATTTTTTAGACATGTCTAGTAAATAGTGTAAATTATTTCAATAAAGATAAGAGCCACTGGCTTCAGCTGACAGCCGGGAAGTGTGAGTTTATTTCTATGCAACTAAACAGATAGCTAGATTGCCAGAGAAAGAGGTATATTGAGACGAAAGGTGAATGAGTCTCAATTTAACAATTTCTTAACAGATGAAACATGGTTATCTATCACACATGTTAATAAACTAGTCTTCATCTGGGCATATGGAACATTTTTGTTTGCAGAGTCAGGTTTTGTGTCACAATTCACATAGAATTGGACCTACAAGACAGACACTTTATGACATTATCACCTGAAGAGTTCTAAACAATGTTTTCAAGTTTCAACCACCTGCAATATCCATGTTTGTCTGTATTTTTATAGAGGAAAAGCGATGAGGACTAAACCCTTTCAATGTATCTATTGCATTTCTATTACTTCCTTTTTTTTCTTTTTTCTTTTTTCAATGGGGGGAAAGCATCATCCCATTGTGGTTAAAATCAAATCACGTCATTTCTCAGGTCCCATCACATGTTGTATTTTCTTGACATTTCTCCCAAAATCATCCATTTTCAGATTTATCACATGAGCAAGTGCAGTTCCCACCCACTCCATTAAAAAAAAGTTGGAAAAAAACTTTTGAGATGCTTGACTTTCCCTTCACCCCTGGTACTCTTGAAGAGACATAAGGTTATTTTCTTAAAACAGACACCACTTTTTGTTGTACCTGCCTCTCCACCAATCCTGTTACTCTTGAGCAGACAGAGGGCATAATTCTTAAGGAAGACCCCCCCCTTCTCTAGGGTCCTCTCCTTTCCTGTCAATCTCATTACTCTCAATTTTTAAGTCTGAATCTTAAAAAGCTAACAGTAGTGCAATTTCAAATGCCAAGAAAAATGCCAGGAAAAATGAAGTGGTGATATCTTGAAATTTTGGTATTTTTAATTATTACATTAATTTGAAAAAAAAAATACCATGCCAGGCTTACGAAGCAGGATTTTGGGAGAGAAAGGCCAATTATACTTATTCTCATTCTCATTATATTTATTAATACACTGCTTTATCTCCCTGAAGGGGACTCAAAGCAGCTTAACATAAAGGCATCAGCATAACTATTTAAATATACAAATAAAACAGGATTAAATGTAAACAGAATTTTAAAATTCCCAGTTAAAAACCATTAAAACAAAGTTAAACACTACAGCACCCCCTGAATTGATCTTTAAAACCTTCATCTTTAAAAGCCTGCCTGAATAAAAAGGTTTTAGCCTGCCACCAGAAGGACAGCAAGGTGGGGGCCACACTGGTTTCCCTGGGCAGAGAGTTCCAGAGTTGTGGAGCAGCCACTGAAAAGATCTGCTCTTTCATTCCCACCAACTAGAATAGAGTTGAAGGTGGGACCACGAGAAGGGCTCTCCTGAAAATCTCAGGGCCTGTGCAGGTTCGTACAAGGAGATGCAGTCAGCCAAATAGCCTGCACCTGAACTGTCTAGAGCAGGGGTCCTCAAACTTTTAAAGCAGAGGGCCGGTCCACAATCCTTCAGATTGTTGAGGGACCGGATTATTATTTGGAAAAAAAATACAAACAAATTCCTATGCACACTGCATATTTGTCTTATTTGTAGTGCAAAACAACAACAACAATGAAAGAACAATACAATATTTAAAAATGAAAACAATCTTAACCAACATAAACCTATCAGGATTTCAATGGAAAGTGTGGGTCTGCTTCTGCCCAATGAGATAGTCAAGGTAATTGGGATTCTTGCTGTTGTGTGCCTTCAAGTCATTTCAGAGTTTGGCAGAGCCTTAGTCTAAAATTATTTATTTATTTATTTACTAAATTTATTTACTACATTTATATCCCACCCTTCTCACCCTGAAGGGGACTCAGAGCAGCTGTATGTACATACAATATATTATATTATTAGCATAGCACAATATTAGCATTATCTATATATATAAAAGAGTGATGGCATCAGGGCAGCGGACAAAACAACAAAACTACAGGCCCCCCAACCTTGAAATTTGACAACACAACCCATCATCCATGCCTCTAGGTTGATACAACAAAAAGAAAAGAAAAATAAAGTCCTAATTAGAGAGAGAGGAACAATTGCTTTTATCCAATTGCTGCCAGTTAGAAGGCTAAGCTCCTCCAACTTGGTCTCCTAGCAACCCAATAAAAAATAATAAAAACACTAAAAATTAATACAATAAAATACTATAATACCAGAAAATAACTAAAAATAATACAAGAAAATAATAAAATATAATAAATAAAAATATAACTTACAATAAAATTAATAAAAAAATGCAAATAACGTCAAATAAAAATTACACAACAATTTTTAACCAATACCAGCACCACTTTGCCACAGCAACGCGTGGCCGGGCACAGCTAGTATATTACTATAATGAACTATACCACTATACTGTAATATTATGTGTAATATATAACATATAATTAATATTATTATATTGTATTATTATTAGTATTCTATTGTATAACATTATAATATTTTTATCAATATTATATGTATATACAATACAGTAGAGTCTCACTTATCCAAGCTTCACTTATCCAAGGTTCTGTATTATCCAAGGCAGTCTACCTTTTAGTAGTCATTGTTTTTGTAGTAAATGTTGCAATGTTTTGGTGCTAAATTCGTAAATACAGTAATTACTACATAACATTACTGTGTATTGAACTGCTTTTTCTGTCAATTTGTTGTAAAACATGATGTTTTGGTGCTTAATTTGTAAAATCATAATGTAATTTTATGTTTAATAGGCTTTTTTCTTCATCCCTCCTTATTATCCAAGATTTTTGCTTATTTAAGGTTCTGCCGGCCCGTTTATCTTGGATAAGTGAGACTCTACTGTATATTATATTATTAAAACTAATATAAAAATATTATATTATAAAACGGAGGGCGGGGGCCAGGTAAATGACCTTGGAGGGCCGCATCCGGCCCCCGGGCCTTAGTTTGGGGACCCCTGGTCTAGAGCTTTAAAGGTCATAACCAGCACTTTGCTTGGTAGATGAAGCGATTCAACATGGGCAAATTTGTTTTTCTCCACTTTCTCCCATTTCCACTTTAATCATGAGCTCAGAAGATGATTTCTATACATCTCTTGTGCCCCCCCCCCCCAGCACTTCTAAACCAGTTTCCTGACGAAGCATCATGGATTGACAGGCAGAATTCTGTCTGCATTGTTTGATGGACTCTGTGATAATTTGTCAGGGAACTGTTTCAGAAATGTTAAGAAACATGTAGGGGGGGGGGGGAACGCATGGGATAGTGTCCCTATTTGTGCAGGGTTTTTTTTTGCAAACAAGAAGGGCTCCCAGCTAAGCAGAACAAACTTTCAAACTAATGTGAAGATGATTTTTCTAGCTCTGGATATTCTTGATCCTTTACTCACAGTTATGTGGCATTTTTATACCTTGAGACAAATTGGAAATCACATTGTAGTAAAAAAAATATAGCAGATGAAGCCACTCAATGGAAGCTTTTTTATATCTGCCTAGTTAAGAATTATGGGCAAATGGACCATGTCTTAAATATCATGGCTTCTTCTTATTTATTGTTGAAGACAACGAATCTAAGCCAAATATTACAGAACCTGAGTGATGGAGACCTGTAATGAAGGAGGATGAAGAATGATTGTGTAAATGAAGCTGAACAGTAGGTCCTGAATTTGCACGTATTGGTAATGCTGTCAGTATAGATGAAACATGGTCAGCACTGAAAATGAACAATGGAGGAAAGTGTTGTTTGTCTTTGTTTTAATGTCTCTGCAAAGTGATAGTAGGTCATCTGCTAGCTAATATCTACGAGTATCGTAGTATCGTGATTCCCTGGGGATTGGGTGGCATGGAAACAGCTAATTAAATTGACAAGTTCTCTTTGTTTACAAAATGGAATTGCATACAGTCACAGAACTGTGTTTCTGTGTAAGCAAATGAATATATTTTACATCATATTTGGAGATAAAGAAATAATAAGCAAGGATTGAAGAGCTCCATGATTTAAACGGCATAGTTCAGGGAGAATAAATATAAGACTTTGTATTTTGGAATGTCTATACAATAACATATTTCTATATTGTTATATGAGGATGTGGATTCCAGTTCTCATGACACACTTGCATAAGCATTGTCTTGGGTATAAATTCCTGTATCATTTCTTTTCTGTTCAACCTTACCAACTGATCCTTTCCGAACACATACAAAAAATGCTTTTTAGGATAACTCACAGAATTCATTTTGGCTATCAAACTTTGAGTCTCCAAAATAATTTCCATTCCCTGTTCCCTACAACTGCCTCCAGTCTAATAAGCTTCTGATTCTCCTTCTTAAACATGGGTCATATCAAAATTCAAAATATTGGTCCCAAAGACTGTCTATGACATATATGAGATTGATGTATACATACCAAATATGTGGTATTTTTCCAGGAATAGAGAAAATAAGAAATAGTTGTTTAATGGCTTCCTTTTTCCTACTATCCAGATATCCCTGTGTTCAAATGTACTCTATGAGCCATTAAGTTGTCATTTTTCTTGTCCCTGAGAATAAAATCATATGGAGTTTTAAAAAGTATCAATTTGATCCAGACTAGGAATGCCCTGGTTTCATCAGCAGGAAACTTGATCTTATTTGGGTTTAACCAATGTGAAGTTTGATCTCATGTGTATTCCCACCACAGTGCTTTGCAGGCATCTGTGAAACACTTTATGAGAGGTACTGAAGAAAGTTAATCTTACATGATAATATCCTTACTTCATTAAAACAGTACTAGCTGGGATAATAAAAGGCATCTGCAATACAGATAGCCAGTAGTTCAATAAATGCAAAACAATTAGATATATCACTGGGTATCCCCATTTGTAATAAGGCTTAAAATACCTCCTGTGCAGTGATAATGAAGGTATATTAGGATGGCGGTATGTGAAATAATTAGGTGTTCCCAAGATGGTGATCATCAGTGTTACTGAGAATCAGATGTTGTTTTCAAAACTATCAGGGCACAGCTCATATTTCCTCACAAAATAAAAGCTTTTTTATTTTGCTTGTTTACCTGTCATCTTTTGATGGGAAGTGCTGTAGGTTAAAACAATTTATCCTAATAGAAGGAACGACTGTTACTGAATCACAGGAATGCTTTTGTGGTCACCAACTGTTATCACAGAAGGTGTTATTCCCTTCTGACTCTCAATGCAGTTTTAATTTTGGCAGAAGTTAAAATTCACTGCATGTAACACCATTACTGGTTCTTGTCAGTTACTTACACACACAAATACACAGAGTTCCCTGACAGATGAGAACCAATCTAACCCCCTTAATCTTCTTCACAGGATTATTGTGGACCAATCTTAAAGACATACAGATATAGTAAATAAGACACCTTCATCCCTCAGGAATGGATAAGATCTGTGAGAAAGTGCGGAGAGGGTTATTATTTGAAATGTGATCTTTACTCCCTTTGAATACCCATTTGATGCACCATTACTACTTGTCTTTCTATCAGTCCACAATCTCCCACCTAATCTATTCAAGTCCAGTTCTTGCCTTCTCTTTCTCAATCTGTATGTTTTGTTGCTTTTTTCCCTGTTCTTAAACACCACCACTACCTGTCCTCAGTACTGTATGTTATATATATCACATATGAAAAGTAATGTGATAAACCCTAAAGATTATAGCTTGATTACACATCCCAACCAAAAAAATTAATGTCTTTGTTTTTAGGCATGTTTTTAGGTTTCTGGGTTTATTTGCGGCACTGGTTTATAAAATTGAATTAGATAAACTGCATCAAATCTAGTTTCTAAATATGGCTATCATGGTTTTCTATGGGCAAACAAATGGTGACTGGTAGATGGCATAGGTTGTGTATCTCAAAAGCTAGAACTGATAGGGGATAACTGGTGAAAAGGGTAAAACTAGTGACATTTTTTGAATCAGCAGGCCAAATATAGTCAGAAACAAATGTTTGAAGGTGGGACAAACAGGAGGGTTCTAAGATATTTTACAGGAAAGGAAGCCAAGGGGCTTAACTAATAAACAACATAAGAGACACATACGAACTCATCAAATAGGCTAAAATTTGGCGGCATATGCTGGTTCTTCTTCAATTTCACCATGGAGCCCACTGGCTTCCATCTCATGACATACATCTCACTTCTGAAGGGGCTCAGTGGCAAAACTGAGGTGGAACTGGCATATGCTGCAGTAGCAGCAACACGGGAGACTTCCCATGTTGCATAGAGGTCAACGGTGGAAGCTGGATGGCAGACGCTTCCCCAGTGGGATGAGGTAAGGGGGAAGCTGGGCAATGCAGGGCATCAGGTTATGGGTTCCCCACTCCCACCCTGCTGGGCACTGCCAGATGCACTACGCTCCGTGGCAATTGCAGTGGCAAATGTAATGATGTCCATAGTTACAAATGGGAGTAAGACAACTGGAAGTGAGAGAAATCTACTCCTAGGAAGGGAAATTCATTCCTGAAAGTATTAATCATGAAGAAAGGTGTCTCCACTGAAGCTTTTTCACAAATCCTTGTTTTCACAATAAGCCATTTTTTAAAAATTCCAATTATCAGAGATACAGAAAGAGAGCTAAAATCTTCTGAATAGGGGCACATACAGCAAAACAAATGCCACCGGGGTGTTAACCCTTCCCTCTGCTATCCAAGGCATATATATAATTTGGTTAATGCTACACTTAAAAATGTACCTGTTCTGACTTACAGACAAATTTAACTTAAGAACAAACCTACAGAACCTACCTTAGTTGTTACTTGGGGATTGTATGTAATGCATATTATTGTCTACTGATAACAGAAAGCAGTTGAACTGTGAGTCACGTATAGCTTTTCCACAATAACATAATCATCATAGAACATCTTAGCAATATTGTTACGTTTATTTTATTTTCCCCCTGTTCATACATTATTTACACCAGACATTACAAAGTCAGGAAAGGCTCTAGCTGGATCTACACTGCCAAATAATGCAGTGGCAGTGTAGATGGGGCCCAGCCACAGAGGAGCATCCTGGGAATGATTTGATTAGATGAATGAACATTTTTTTAAAAAGATTTTTTTATCCAAACTACACATTTAAAGAACATGCCCGATCATTTCAACCTTATGACTGCTACAGAGCAGCATCTGTCATGTATTGGAATCCTGTCATTTTGCTACTGCCTAGAATCATTGAATTATTACATGAAAAATAAAGCCATCTCATATACTGGAACCCAGAAAAGCTAAAGTAAGATAGCTTATTTGTCAAAACCTGGTCAGTCTGGACTCAGCAGTCATGGAAAACATGGACACTGATTGTCTCTATTCTGGATTCGCTTCAGATTTTGCTTGTTCTAACTCCACACAAGGTAAACAAACAGGTAAAGCCATCAACATGCTTCTGCACCCCCACTCTCCAGCAGTATGTTCTTTTGATTAGATTCCTAGGGATTGTCAAGGAAACTAATGATATACTAAACAATAAGTAATGTATCTTACACCAAAAATAGTATTTGAACAGAATTACTTTTAGCCAAGAATGTTGCTTATGAGACTTTAATGATATTATTACTTAGTTATTGTCACAGCATTTAATTATATTGACCATTGGAACAATCCACAACCGTTTCTAACAGCTGGTAGTCAGAAGAAAATCTCAAATTTGTTCTAGCAAATGCCTTAAATCTTGGATAATTTTTTTAGCTTTGTCTTCTTTTACTCAGATAATTTAGGTCAAAGTATTTTGTAGCCTAAGAGTTAGGAAACATTAGGGATGGAAAAAATATTAGAAATATTAAAAATGTTGGAAAATATATTTCTTTTAAAACCCTGACAAAAAGAATCCTGGACTTCTTTTGTGACAATTCAATAAGAATCTTTGCCATTCAAGGATTTCTTGTGCACAAAGTTCACATGAGGTTTTTTTTTTTTACTGGAAATTCAGTTTTCTGTAGGGGCCCATCCAGATAGCCTCTTTAATGTGGGACTTCTCACAACAAAAAGGGGGCTGTCCGGATGACGTCTTCAGAAAACACGAATTATTTCTCCACAAACCAGGAAAACCTTGTTGAATTAATTTGTTAGTGAGTTTATACCGCCCCTTCCAGGAAGGCAAGGGATAAACCCACAGCTTCCGCTGTCTGGACGGTAGTCCAGACAGAAGTCCTGTGGTTTTCCAGGCTAAATTATCCCGGAAAACTGCGAGGACACTTAGCCCATCCCCAAAAGCTCCCCAAGCCCCTTTAAAAGGTTAAAAAAACTTACCAGGCCTCCATTACAGTGTGTTCCTGCAGCTCTCTTGGTGCGTAGCAATGATGTGCCAGGACAGCGGGGAGGGGAAAAGAGGAGGAAAATCACTTCTCCCCCCCCCCTGCTCTTCTGGTGCATCATTGCTATGCTCTACTTATTTAGGCGATCCCTCATAGTTTGTGGATGATGGTCCTCCATTTCTTGGAAGATGCCTGTGCATGATTTTTTTTTGACGTGTGGAGGTCGGTGCACAGCCGGTCAACACACAGTCACTAGGAGAGCTGCAGGAACACTGTAATGGAGGCCTGGTAAGTTTTATTACTTTTTAAAGAGGTTTTTACTTTTTAAAGGGGGGCTTTTGGGGAGGGGGTTACAGTGTCCGGGTATTCTCCCGGGAGAACATCTGAACACCCACCCTAGAAAGCATGGGCTTTCTGGGGGGGGGGGGTGGGCAAGCACCCAGAAACATTTGAATTTTTTAAAATGTTCCTGGGATTAATGGCTGTCTGGAAACATCCTAGGTTGTCAGTGAATGTCTTAACATGATTTCTATATTATACACTGAATAATACTATATTACAATTTCATTGTAATTATCATTGTTAACCAGTATCACATTATTTAACATCATCACATATTCATTACTGGTCTCTGGGATACATGGAGGGATATGGAAATCCCCTAAGCAAATTATACATGGAAGGAAGGGTCAAGACAATTGGTGAAGCAGACAAATGGTCTTCCAACCAAGACATGTACAGAATGGACTGGATATTCATCCATAAGTATGTTTATCCACTGACCCACCAACAGCAAGTACTACAAAACCAGCACTACCACCAGCAGCATCATTATTTTCCCAGTGCGCCCCCCCCCCCAATCAGACACTAAGTAGCAATAGCTAGGATTGTTACCTGGCCTGACCTTTGTGACATCTAATTAGTTCTTTATTCTTCAAAATCCCCTTCACCATGATATAACTGAAGGAATTTTTAAAATAATTTATGGACATAATAAGGGAGTGTATGCAGCTGTAACTCTAAATGAGGATTGCTATCCTTGTAAAACATCTGAAAAATCTGGATATCTCTGCAATATGATCAAAACATGCAATATATTTGACAACTTTGATTCGAAAATACATTTATGGAATTTGCTGGGATTGCTTTGGACTTGTAAAGCGATAGCTACCTAAATTTGTGAAAAGATTATGCATCTATAGTGAAATATTACTTGGCAGCTGGATATAAACCTTAGGTAGGGAAAAGGGTGACACAATTAATTGCAGTTGATTTTGGTCAACAACTATATTGTATTGTGAATGCAGGTCTACCTACTCAGCTATGAGCCTCAGTTCCTCATATATGATCTGCCATCTATGAAACCTATAAAGATCCCTTGACTTAAGAAATATGCTTACATGTTCAGATATATTATTTCAAGACTTGAATACGCAAATATGAAATCTCTCCAAGGCATAATCTGACAGCCTTGGAATTATTGTTAGAAGTCATTATAATTATCTGCTAGAAAGTTCTAATACTGTCATTCAGAACATGAAAAGATCTCTTTAGAGGAGAATTCTATGGACGTTGCCAAATTACTACAAAGCCCAGGACTCCATAGGTTAGAAAAATGACAGTCAAAGTGACATTCCAGTATTATGACTGTGAATTGTGGACACATTCCAGGATTCTACTCTTCTATTTACCTAGTTTAATGCTTAATCCAGCTCTGTGCCTAGCTTCTGAAGCATTTGTCGTGGTGTCTAGACCAAGGCAGCAGATGTCTCTTTTGACCTACTATGAATCCTTCATAACTTGAAAAATTCCCTTGTTTACACATGATATCATCCAGAAATAATGTTTGTGACATTTTGGGAGATAATTTCAAGTTATAGCATCTATTACAGTGATGAAGCAATGCAGATTTAGTTAGGAGCCTTGAGGGATTCCTCTTTTAATTATGAACCTTTCTCATCATATGGTCCAGAGTTTTGTTTTTTTTAACTGAGCTCTTATTATATTGGGACCTCCTACTTTTAGAAGCCAAGGGATAAAACATGTTTAAAGAGGGTGAAATAATGAGGCAGATTCAGCACTGGTTAAAATCTCCATCTATTTTCATATGACACTTCTACCCCTTTCACATATTTTTGGAAGCTTAAGAAAGGCCAGATTTTGGAGATGATTCAGAATTTATCTTAGGGAGGGCTGAATAGTAAGTCCTACCTGAAATAAAATCTCTTAATGGCTTACTGAACCAGGAAGAGTTCAGAACAGCAATTTTTGAATAGTAAACAACTGAGGATCGGGCCCAGAGTATTTTAAAACTTTGTGTGCACTTCACTTGGTACTTAGTCAACAAAAATCTTCTCACTTGAATAACTTCCTTCTTGTTAATGCATTTTCGCTAGACAGCCTACTGAGAATGGCAAGCATATGCATCCTGTTTCCATAAAAGCTAAAAATATTGCACCTGTCTGAGTTATGATGCCACTATGTTACAAGCAAACTACCTGAGATTTGCAGGTACATAAACAATCCTATTGCTTTTGCAATTTTAATTCATCATGACTAGAAAGCTGAAAAACAACCACCAGATTCTGGAAGAGCGAGAGAATGGAAAGACTTAGAAATACGGCTCCTAGCAGGATATTTAGTCTTGGCTAGGTATTATGTATTACTTTATCTAACACATTCTGCTTCTGCCTATCATTGCATTGTGTGTGTGTTGTGGGCAGGAGTCAGGTTTACCACTTAATCAACCACTTTTCTATCAGGTGTGAGGTTCTACCTAATCCTACAATGACACTGAAAGTGAACCCATCCTCCAAAAGTGAGGGCTTTCCATTGTAAGGACCTTCTCCTGACCCAGTGCTGTGGTCTGCAGTTGTGAAGACCTCCTAGACACCCTCAAGGTACTTGTGTGATTTATATCCACACTACCTTTCTTGATTCACTGCTTCCAACATAGACACCTTGTCTGAAACCAAGCTGTCTAAAATATAGTGTTCCCATAAGAAAAAAGTTTATAAATAATAAAAATACTTTATTAACAGAGGCTGAACATAGCAAAGCTGATTAATTATTAAGCACATTAAAACACATCTTACACTCTCTCACATACTTCACTCCTAGCTAATTCAGACCCTAAATCACCACTCATTAATTTCTAAAAGACAACTGGCTGAATCTCTTAACCCTAATCCTCCATTCACTCACTTAGCCACCTATCTCAAACTACCCAGACTGACCAATATACATCATTCTTATTGTCATTTCATTCATTTTATTCATATCTCTTTAGACATTCCAGTAATAATCATCATTCACACCCATTCACTCTCATTTACTTATATTTCTATGGTATCTATTCTTTGTATGAGCAGTAAAAACTGATTGTTTAAGAATGCAATTTCATATGAACCACTGATCCATGTAATGTCAGTAATCTATAGTGCATACTGTCAAATGAATGCAGTTTGACAGAACTTTAATTGTTATGTCTCAATGCTATGTAATTGTGGGATTTGTAGTTTCGTGAGTCACAAACAAGAGTTGTAGTTATGTGAGGCACCAGTAATCTTTGGGAGCAAAGCCTAAAACTTTATACAACTATAACTTCTATGAGTCTATATATTTGAGCCATGACAGTTAAAGTGGTGTCAAACTGCAATAATTCTACAGTGTAGAATTATTGCCACAGAACACCAAGGATGTGTTAGAAATCAAATAATGTAAATGAACTATTTCAAAATGACTGAGGCTACAGAGTCACTGTTTTGAAACCAGAGAAATAAATGGAATATTGTGATAAACCAGTGTCACAGCATGAAAGTCAACAGAAATGGGGTTATTAGGTCAGAGAAATGTTTATGTGGCAGAGAAAAAAACCAGGAACCAGAACTCAAATAAAAAAACTAGAGACACACAAGGGTTAGCTACAAATTGTTATTCTTTTGTAGAAATAAATTTTAATATGCGCATTTATAGAATCTTTGTGGTGTCTTAACTATGCTGTAACTTGTCTTGAGCCACAAAGAAAGGTGGGTAAGAAATAAAATAATAATAATAATAATAATAATAATAATAATAATAATAATAATAATCCCCCCTCACAGGTGCCACCTTGACGTGGTGGGGGGGCTTAACCACTCCAATGATGACTGAGGGCTGTGCTGGCGGTAGTGTAACTACCGGCAGGTCCAACCAAGCCAGAGAGGCCTCAGCTGAGGAGCAGAACTAAGAGCACCTAACCCATTAGCATTATGGAGAATCAAACCAAAACAAAGTCTATACTGGCTCGATCGTCGCCCAGGATAAAAAGGACCGCGGTGTATGCTGCTGATTCTGGACATCAATCAACAAGTGAGCTGCGGAATCAAAATACAAATGAAAAGTCACAGAAGCGGCAAAAATATACAATGACAGAAAACCGCACAATTATGAAATGCTACTACAAATCTGAACCTCAAAGGCGTGGCTACCAAAAAAGGATGCATCAACTGTGGAAAAAAGAGTACCCTGACTCACAGATAACAGAACCCCGACTGGCTGACCAACGAAGATTCATAATCAGAAACAAAGTGTTCAGTGAAGTTGAACTCGAAGAAATCCAGAAAATCTGCAAAGCAAATTACCATCAGACCACAGCACAGACAGCAGCAGAGACTACAACACTTGGAATGGTGGAACAGATTGAACCAGAAGAAAGTGTGGAGCCTTTGCAAGAATTTGAAGAACCAGCACTTGAAACACCTGTTGAACCACCAGGAACCTTGACAGCAAGACAACAAGAGCTCAAGGATAAGATCATGGCTCATGCTGCAGCAAATGCAATAAGAAAGCGGCTCCCAACTCTAAAACCAGTGCCCAAGAGACACCTGGTGCCTCTCATGAAAGATGTGAATGCAGTACTCTCCACTGTCCAAATAACATCAATTGAACAAACAAACCAGTATGCCTACAGTGCAGCAGTGATAGTAACAGAAGAGCTTGGGCTCCTACAACCAAGGCAGCCCCAAAGAAAATTGACTGGAAAACCAAAGTGGAAGGTCAGGCTGGAGCTGAAAATCAAGAAACACAGATCAGATGCAAGTAACCTGAAAAATATGAAAGAGAGGAAACTGAAGAATGACAAAATCAAGCAATACCTGATCAGAAAGTACTGGCTGAACACCAGAAAAATTGAAGAAGTTTTGGAAATTGTGAAAGAACAAATTACAGCAACAGCCAGAAAAATTGAAAGATATAAAGCCAGAATCATCCAGTACAGACAAAATCAACTGTTTCAATCAGACCAAAGACGGTTCTAGCAGAGTCTGAAACAAACAACAGACGGAGTAACCATAAAGCCAGAGAAAACTGCAACAACAAAGTTCTGGAAAGAACTTTGGGAAAATAATAAGAACTACAACAAGAACGCTGGGTGGATAAAGGAGTTTGAAGGAAAATTCTCACAGAACAAAATGGAACAGATGGAAATAACAACTGAAATGATCAGCAAATGAGTGCAAAAGGTCAAGAACTGGTCATCGCCTGGTAGTGATCAACTTCATGGATTTTGGCTCAAACATCTGATTAGTTTACATGGAAAAATGGCCCAACAATTCAATGAGATGCTGCAGAAAGGAAGTATCAGTGAATGGCTAACAACTGGAAGCACTTACCTGATACAAAAGGATCCAGCAAAAGGAGCAGCACCAGGAAACTACAGGCCAATAACGTGTCTGCCCACTACTGACTGGCATCATAGCTGACAGAATTCAAAACTATCTTGAAGAAAAAAAACATTTTGCCAGATGAACAGAAAGGCAACAAATGGAAAAGCAGGGGCACAAAAGACCAGTTATTCATTGACAAAATGATTATGGAGAACTGTAAGAGCCAAAAAGCTAATCTTCACATGACGTGGATTGACTACAAAAAGGCCTTTGACTCACTTCCACACAGCTGGATCATCAAGTGCCTGGATGCCATCGGGATTTGTAAAAACGTTGGCACCTTCATTGAAAACATGATGAAGCACTGGAAAACTGAACTGTTTGTTGGAAATGAAAGCTATGGACTTATAAACATCAGAAGAGGAATTTTCCAGGGAGATTCATTGTCCCCCCTGCTTTTCATTATTGCCATGATCCCTCTGTCAACAATCTTACAAAAAATAAATCTCGGCTATCAAACATCTAAGAAATCTCACAACATTTCACATCTGATGTACATGGATGACCTGAAGCTTTATGGGAAAACGAAAACTGAAATCCAGTCTCTGACCAACACTGTCCGAATTTTTAGCACTGATATCAGCATGGAGTTTGGTTTGGACAAATGTTCGACAGTGGCATTGAAGAAGGGAAAAATCATTGAAAGTGAGGGCATAAATATGCCTAATGGCCAAACAATAAAGTGTCACCAGCCAGAGGCCTATAAATATTAGGACAACATCAAGCATGAACATGTGAAAACTGTGGTCAGCAAAGAATACACACAAAGGGTCAGAAAAATTCTCAAAAGCAAGCTCAATGGAGGCAACACCATCAAGGCCATAAACATCTGGGCCATACCTGTCATAAGATATACTGCTGGCATTATAAAATTGGACACAGACGGAACTGGAAAATTTGGACCTGAAAACAAGAAAACTCATGACCATTCATCATTCACTGCACCCTCACAGTGATGTTGACCGGCTATATCTGCCTAGAAGATCAGGGGGCAGAGGACTCTTACAAGTAAAACAAGCAGTTAAAGAAGAAGAACATGCCCTGGCAGAATATGTAAAGCAAAGTGAAGAACCTGCTTTGATTGAAGTCAAAAATCAGAAACTCCTCAAAGCACAACAGACAAAAAATCAGTAAAAGAAAACTGCACTACAAACTAGAGCTGACAGCTGGCACAACAAAACATTGCATGGAAATTTCCTTGACAAAATTGAAGGAAAAGCTGACAAGGAGAAGACCTGGCTCTGGCTCACAAATGGGACACTGAAGAAGGAGACAGAAGGCCTGATCCTTGCAGCCCAGGAACAAGCCATCAGAACAAATGCAATTAAGGCCAAGATCGAAAAATCAGCTGTTGACCCAAAATGCAGACTCTGCAAGGAAACCGATGAAACTATTGATCATATCCTCAGCTGCTGTAAGAAAATCGCACAGACAGACTACAAACAGAGGCACAACCATGTGGCCCAAATGATCCATTGGAACTTATGCCTCAAGTACCACCTCCCAGCAGTAAAGAACTGGTGGGATCACAAACCTGCAAAAGTATTGGAAAATGAGCACGCAAAGATACTGTGGGACTTCCGAATCCAGACTGACAAAGTTCTGGAACACAACACACCAGACATCACAGTTGTGGAAAAGAACAAGGTTTGGATCATTGATGTCGCTATCCCAGGTGACAGTCGCATTGATGAAAAACAACAGGAAAAACTCAGCCGCTATCAGGACCTCAAGATTGAACTTCAAACACTCTGGCAGAAACCAGTGCAGGTGGTCCCGGTGGTGATGGGCACATGGGTGCCGTACCAAAAGATCTCAGCCGGCATTTGGAAACAATAGGCATTAACAAAATCACAATCTGCCAACTGCAAAAGGCCACCCTACTGGCATCTGTGCGCATCATCCGAAAATACATCACATAGTCCTAAACGCTTGAGAAGTGTTTGACTTGTGATTTTGTGATACGAAATCCAGCATATCTATCTTGTTTGCTGTGTCATACAATATTATTATTATTATTATTATTATTATTATTATTATTATTATTATTATTATTAAGTATTATTGAAACAATGACCAATCTAGTTTGGTGGTGCTAGCTGAAAGCTAGAATGAGAGGTTGCAGTTATGGTTCACAACATGGAGCACCAGTTAAAAACACCTGAGACATAGCTGCAGTCTTGCTTCATTCCTTGAAACTTGATTGACTCATTCATCACAAGCTGATGACTAAGACCCTTTCCACACAGCTGAATAAAATCCCACATTATCTGCTTTGAACTGGAATATATGGAATGTGGACTCAGATAACCCAGTTGAAAACAGATATTGTGGTTTTGGGCTGTGGCGCAGGCTGGAGAGCAAGCCAGCTGTTACCAGCTGCAATGAATCACTCTGACCAGGAGGTCATGAGTTCGAGGCCTGCTCGGAGCCTATGTTTGTCTTGTCTTTGTTCTATGTTAAAAGGCATTGAATGTTTGCCTATATGTGTAATGTGATCCGCCCTGAGTCCCCTTCGGGGTGAGAAGGGCGGAATATAAATGCTGTAAATAAATAAATAAATAATTTTTTTCTGCCTTGATATGTTGGGTTAAATGGCTGTGTGGAAGGGCCCTTTAGATGTCTCTTGAATTGCTGCCTTCACATTGCTTCTGGGTTTATCTAATCCAGGGGTTTAAATCTTAAACGACCTGTCTGCACTGCCTATATACTCCAAAATGGGCCAGAAGTTGTTCCTGGGCATCCTGACAAGTCCAGAGATTTCTGGCGCATAATACAGGGTAAAACTGGTAAAACTGCAGAATGCTCCAAAGTATCCCTGAAAGTCTGGAGCAGCCCCAAACTTTGGTTTGTGTGTGAACAGCTGGACTGATTCCAATTCAGAATTGACTCCACTGTTCATGTGGCCAGTGGCATGGGAAATAGGGGATTGCACTTTTGTTGTTGATTAACACCACAACAGTGGCCCTGGGACTATGGAGATTTCTTGGTTGTCGCTAGACACTTTTGTCGATGTAAGCAAAGGTGCCTGCATGATTTGGAAAAAGGAGAGGGATTTCCCCTTCCTTCCTGTTTTCTCTCTCCAGATTGGGCAAAGTCCTTTGCTAACATTGGCAAAACTGTCTCATGACAATGAGAAGTACTCTATAGACTAGAGTTCCATGGCTGTCATTGCATTTGACAAACAATGACAAAGCTTTTTTTTGTGTCAGAAGCGACTTGAGAAACTGCAAGTCACTTCTGGTGTGAGAGAATTGGCCTTCTGCAAGGACGTTGCCCAGGGGACGCCCGGATGTTTGATGTTATTACCAACCTTGTGGAAGGCTTCTCTCATGTCCCTGCATGGAGCTGGAGCTGATAGAGGGAGCTCATCCATGCTCTCCCTGGGTTGGATTTGAACCGGCAACCTTCAAATCAGCAACCCAACCTTCAATTCATCAGTCCTGCCAGCATAAGAGTTTAATCCACTGTGTCACTGGGGGTTCAATGACAAAGCTAAAATGTGATCATCCAGTGGGGAACAAAAATAGTCTTCTTGGTGCTGTCACATTTCTTTTTCTTTCTTTTTTTCTCCTTCCTTCCTCCTCCTTTTGTGGCTACTTTTTTGAAAAATATATTTCTTGTTTATTGTTTTTGTGACACTCCTTTCTTTTTGTGTGTGCTGAAACTCTTATATGGGAATATGCAAAAGTTGAGAGATGGTAAAAATAAGAGATGGTTTCACTCTTCCCTCTCTCTTATTCCAATCACTAAAATATTAACAACACGTTTTAGACTTGCCACATCTGCAGGCTAGACCATCTTCAATATACTCTTATCATCACAAACAGTATAATTACATTTCCTGAAATTAGTTTATTGTTGCCTGAAATAGGTTTTGATCTTTCAAAGGTGAGCAAAATCCTTTTGTTCCTTATTTTTGCCTTGGTGTGTATATCTACTCTCAAATTTCTCAGACAGAAGAACATTTAGATGCACTTGACGAATGGGAGGCTATTTCTTCTGTTCTCATCTCTTGTGTGTAGTTCTGTCTAATTACTCATGAAATATGAAGAGACTACTACTTTGACCTGAGCATGGGGGAAATGACTGATTTGTCTTTTCTTGAAAGCCTGTTACCATCCTGCTTATTCAGACAGTTTTAGTAGCAAGAAATTTGAACCTGAACCTCTCCTACGTAGTGGCAAATGTCTAGTCAGCAGTCTTATGTGTTCCCAAATAGTAAACAAGCAAGAAATGAGAGACTCGCAGCACAATTCTTTACTTCTAAACATTTTGTCAGAAGTAATCATACATTGCTTGAAACAGAAAGGTGCACCAACATTCTTTCATTAAACCTATATTATTTATTCATCATTTTCAAGCTATAGTGAAAAATAAAATATATATGTTATAACATCCAAAATAACAAGCCGGTAGCAAAAGAGGCAAGGCAAATGAGACCTACTTACTGAGCGCTCTTCCACACAGGCCCCTCCACACAGGCCTCTTTCACACAGCTGTATAAAATCCCACATTATCTGCTTTAAACTGGATTATATGGCAGTGTGGCCTCAGATAAACCAGTTCAAAGCAGATAATGTGGGATTTTATTCAGTGGTCTGGAAGGGGCCTGAGGCCCCTTCTACACTGCCATATAAAATCAAAGATTATCGGATGTGATAATCTATATGGCAGTGTAGACTCATACAATCCGGTTCAAAGCAGATAATCTAGGTTTTCTGTTTTGATAATCTAGATTATATGGAAGTGTAGAAGGGCCTGAGTTTCTTTCGGAGTTGGAGAAAACTCAGAATTGAAAATGATTATGGGTGAGATGCAACTCCTGTTCTTCCTCCTGTAAATTATAGAAGCTGGTTGAAGTAGTCATAGAACTCTTAAAGGTAGCAACAGATGAGTACTTCCTTCTAAAGCTTACGCCCCCTCTACACTGCCACATTAAATCCAGATTATCTGTTTTGAACTGGATTATATGTCAGTCATATAATCCAGTTCAATGAAGATAATCTAGATTATCTGTTTTGATAATCTGGATTATATGGCAGTGTAGAAGGGGCCTTAAAGACTCTTTAAAGAGGAGTGAATATAATGGCATCTTAAAGCCTTCCATAAATGAATATGTTGCCTGTGATCCAGAGCAGGTTAAAAGATAAAGTTTTTCCCCTGACATTAAGTCCAGTCGTGACCGACTCTGGGGCTCATCTCCATTTCTAAGACGAAGAGCCGGCGTTGTCCGTAGACACCTCCAAGGTCTTGTGGCCGGCATGACTGCATGGAGCGCTGTTACCTTCCCGCCAAGAGGAGCGGTACCTATTGATCTACTCACATTTGCATGTTTTCGAACTGCTAGGTTAGCAGGAGCTGGGGCTAACAGCGGGCGCTCATTCCGCTCCCGGAATTTAAACCTGGGACCTTTCGGTCTGCAAGTCCAGCATAACATTATATTAATCTATATCTATATCTATAATAAAAGTGAAAATATGTTTGCGTGCTTCTATTTGAGGTGTGCCCGATGCCAAAATCTGTTTTGTTTGTATTTAGTAAATTTAGGCAAGCCCCATTTTGATTCTAAAGTATTTTGAAAAATTTCTAAGGGGTTCGTGTCATGTCTAATACAAAGTTCTGAATTTTTTGTTAGTTATATGTTACTAGCTGTGCCCGGCCACACGTTGCTGTGGTGTTATCTGGTGGTGTTGGTGAGAACTTGTTGAGGTAGTGGTGGTATTGAATGTCTGTTGTATGGTTGTCTTTATGTTTAGTATGCATTTGGTTGTTTGTGTACTGTGAAAGTGGTGAGGGTAGAGGGGGTTTATGTCCCTGTGTAGTATCGTATAGTTTTTATATGTTGTCCATGTGTTGTGAATGCTTGGATTGTGTCCTGCTGCATAGTAGAAAGGGTTGGGCTGGATGGCCCTTAGGGGTCTCTCCAAACTCTTGGATTTTATGTATTATTATTATTATTATTATTATTATTATTATTATTATTATTATTATTATCATCATCATAATCATCTTCATCATCATTATTATGTAGAGGCTGGATGGCCATCTGTCAGGAGTGCTTGGATTGTGTCCTCCTGCATGGTTGAAGGAATTTGATCTGGATGATCCTTAGGGGTCACTCCAAACCTTAGGATTGTATGATGTTGTTGTTGTTGTTGTTGTTGTTATTATTATTATTATTAGTAGTAGTAGTAGTAGTAGTAGTATTAGTATTGAATGGCTGGGTGGCCATCTGTTGGGAGTGCTTGGATTGTGTCCTGCATGGCAGAATTGGGTTGGACTGGATGGCCTTTAGGGGTGTCTCCTAACTGTCTGATGCTATGATTCGATGTGTATTATTATTGTTCAGATATTGGATGGCCATCTGTCAGGAGTGGTTGGATTGTGTCCTCCTGCATGATATAAGGAAGTTGAACTGGATGATCCTTAGGGGTATCTGCTAACCTTAGGATTGTATGATATTCTTCTTCTTCTTCTTCTTCTTCTTGTTATTATTGAGAGGCTGGCTCGCCATCTGTTGGGAGTGCTTGGATTGTATCGTCCAATGGCAGAGTTGGGTTGGACTGGATGGCCTTTAGGGGTCTCTCCTAACTGTCTGATTCTATTATTTGATTTGTATTATTTCTGTGCAGATTTTGGATGGCCATCTGTCAGGAGTGCTTGGTTTGTGTCGTCCTGCATGGTAGAAGGAAGTTGAACTGGATGATCATTAGGGGTGTCTCCTAACCTTATGATTGTATGATCATCATCATCATCATCATCATCATCATCATCATCATATTATTATTATTATTATTATTATTATTATTATTATTATTATTATTATTATTATTATTATTGAGAGGCTGGGTGGCCATCTGTTGGGCGTGCTTGGATTGTGTCCTCCATAGCAGAATTGGGTTGGACTGGATTACCACAGTAATTATTTCATATTACAGTAGAATCTCACTTATCCAACATTCGCTTATCCAGTGTTCTGGATTATCCAACGCAGTCTGCCTTTTAGTAGTCAATGTTTTTGTAGTCAATGTTTTAAATTCATTGTGATATTTTGGTGCTAAATTTGTAAATACAGTAATTACAACATAGCATTACTGAGCATTGAACTACTTTTTCTGTCAAATTTGTTGTATAACATTATGTTTTGGTGCTTAATTTGTATAATCATTACCTAATTTGATGTTTAATTGGCTTTTCCTGAATCCCTTCTTATCCAACATATTCACTTATCCAACGTTCTGCCAGCCTGTTTATGTTTGATAAGTGAGACACTACTGTATATTTATAATCTTATATTATCTGCTTAGAACTGGATTATATGAGGCCCCTTCTACACAGCTGTATAAAATGCACACTGAAGTGAATTATCTGGCAGTGTGGACTCAATATAATCCAGTTCAAAGCAGATAGTATAAGATTATAAAGGGTAATATAGCTGTGTGGAAGGGCCTTGAGCCTACACTGCCATATAATCCAGTTAAAATCAAATAATCTGTATTTTATAGGCAGTGTGGAAGAAGCCTGAGGCCTAACTGTGCCTGTCCCCTGGGCTGAATGGGTTGCTAGGAGACCAAGTGGGCAGAGTTTAGCCTTCTTATTGGCAGCAATTGGATAAAAAATAATTATTCCTCTCCCTCTAATTAGGACTTTATTTTTCTTTTCTTTTTGTTGTATGAACGTAGAGGCATGGATGAGGGGCTGTGTTGCCAAGTTTAGTGTTTCTGGGATGTGTAGTTTTGTTGTTTTGTCCTAGGCCGAATTTTTTAAATCCTTTTATATATATCTGTCCCTCATTTTAAAGCTAACGTGATGAAACTTGCTATGATTGTAGCACACATTTACCACTGTTTCAGAACGTTTCACTCACCCACTGATTTTTTGGATTTTTAAAAAAATCGCAACATTATCGGGTCACCACTTTCCCCAAGGTTCAGAAAGATTCACACATCTATAGATTTTTTGGGGATTGAGTGGGGGAGGAGAGAGACACCTTGGAGATCCTGAGTTTAAGCTCTTGCATAGTTTCTCTCCTGTATGGCAAATCAATGAAGCTGATGTGGCTGGCAGGAGAGGCTGGAGGCTGGTTCAAGTCACCACCATGTATAGGGTCAGGAAGAAGGATGATTCAAGGAGGTCTCCTAGCCCCTTGCTCATCGCTCACAGCTAGATCTCCAGCTGTCCCCAGATCACTTGCAATGGCAACTGAGGAAATGCAAGGAGCACCTCCTCCCTTCCCCTCTAACTCAGGCTGAAGAGGCTGATAGGCTGAGGAGAGAATGTAACATACCAAGGTTATGTGTGCCACCAAGTAGAATTTGCTTGCATCAAATCAAATTGTGACTTACAAAAGTAATGAACTTCTTAGAAAATCCCTGTAGATGACTGTTTTAAATCATTTGTATAGCGGGGGAGGAACGGGGATGGTGCTGACTTCGTAACGTGGGTCATAAGTTATCATCATAGGCTATTACTCGTGGCTGGGTATGATGGACTTCTAAGTGTAGAGTGTTGGTGATGGGTTTGTAGGTGACTGTAAAGGCATATTCTTCATCTGCATGTTCTTTTGCAGTGAGGACATTGATTTCCATATTGAAGACGAGGATTGGGTTGATGCGTCTTCCTCTTGACACGTTTCTCCTTTCACTCTCCATTCATGCCTCTTTGAATTCCTCTGCACTGTTGGTGACAGCTAACCTCCAATTAGAATGCTCGAGGGCCAGGGTTTCCCAGTTCTCAGGGTCTATGAGCAGAGCTCAGACTTTAAAACACTATGATATTCTGGGAACCATATATAAAACAATCTAAAATAAGCTGAATGGAAGTAGTGCATACAGTGAAGCGGTATTTAGAAGAGATTTAGAATCCTGACATAGTAGTGTAGTCATATCCTATTGTAGAATTACTGGGCCTCAGTGATCTTTATGAACTGATGAATCCATCAGTTATCCTTTTCCCTACATTTTTAATGTCATGTCTAGCAAGCTGTTGGTTAGGAAATGAATTGTGATAAATTCCTATGAAAAGGAACCTGATATGTTTTCAAACTGCCAAACAAATTCATGTGGTGTAGCTATTCCTGGCATACAGAAGAACATGTTGTGCCTGCCTACATGCCATGCAGTGGATAGAAATGAAGAAAATGGAGAAAACATAGCTAAATGCACATGAATTCAATCTTAGAATTTTAAGAACTAAACCTGCAAACCCTGTGCCTCAATGGGTGATTATGTAAGTTTCTTTGTCTTTTTCTTTATCACTTCAAATTATTTCCATTGCAATTATGAGAAGTCTGTGAATTTTGTAAAATTCTTTGTATAAAAAGAAGAAAAAGTAACCAAAAATTGAAATCCCCATCCATTTCTAGCAGGCAAGAATCACATTGTGGCTATGCACTCAGTCCCCTTCTAGTATCTATCTCTCTTCGACAAGCTTGGTGTTGTCATATGTTACATCTGGAGTGTTTCCCTTATGAAATCACCATGGAAACACTGGCCTGTGTGATAAGACAAATAAGATAACTGGTAATTTGTCATCACCTAGTACCACTGAGAAAAAACTGTATGGTGCTGCCTCAACCAATAGAAATTGAATCTAAGCAGCTTCCAAGGCGTGAACATATCGTGAGTAGCAACCCTTGGATGAATAAACATGCCATTTGATAGGAAAATTCTTGCTCATTCAGATGCATTAAGGAGACTGAGAAAATGCAGACACAATTGGATTGTGATTCACTGAATGGTAAAGGAATTAGTTTCCTTTATTATAAGGAAAGGAAAAAAAACTAGATTTTTCCCCTTTAAGCTGAAATACATTCATATCACAAATCACTGGCAACTAGTGACTTTCATGTAAATGGGCAGGACAATCCCGTCTAGATTCAGATTCAAACTTGGAGCCTGGCCTGATATGGAAGCCACCAGCTGCAAGTGTTTCAAATGCAATAAGCATCTCACTATTTACTAGGTATATTTTGGAAAGTGATCAAAAAGCATTGGGAGCTGTGTAGCCTTGGAGCAGAATCCTGTTGAAGCAGTATACCAGTTGAATTATTCCAGTGAAGGCTGTGAGAGCAGGATGCCAGAATTTTTATTTTATTTTATTTTGGAGCTGATAGCTTTGGAGGAGCATCCTGGTGGTGGGATCCATTTACCTGAGTGTGTTTATGCCTCTTGCTGGATGAGATACAGGGGACTATTTTCTATCCCTTTGTTCCCCATTTTAAAATGATGGATATTTGTGGCATGAAAATGATCACTTGATTGTTTCCTTTTAAAAGATCATTTGTTTGTTTTTAAAGAAGAGAACAAAAGAAAGATTAAAAATACACAGAGATTATAGCATTTAAAGGATGGAAGTTACAGACACTGAATGAAAAGACAGTCCCTGACTTGTACAGTAAAAAATAGCTAAAGGTTTTTGTCGCAGCTAGCCAATTGGGTTCCAAACTCTCAACCCCTTCTGCGGAAGTTGCACCCTTGTCCAGGGAGAAAAACTCCAAAACAAACTGTCCTTTGGTAAAGAAAGATTTATATAAACAAAACATACAAAACACAGTCCTTTGCTTTTATCAGCAGCAAACACAAAGCTTTCTTATCTTGAAGCTTTAACCTCTGTGGTTTCTGGACTCTCCGTCTTCAAACCTCTCTTCGGTACCACTTCAGTAGCTCTTCAGCAGCAATACCATCTTTGCCACCATCACAGCACACACTACAACACTGCACTTTACAACACTGCTACAACACACATACAACACACTATATACAACACTAACACAAGACTTACTCAGACTCTATTAATAGCCCTCAATCTAAAGCAGGTGTCTTGATTGCTGCTGGTCAAACACAGATGAGACATGATTCCTGCAAACACTTATTCATTTTCACTTAAGAAATGACCCAAATAATATAAAACTCTGACAGTTTTCCCCTGACATTAAGTATAGTATGTCTAACTCTGGGGGTTGGTGCTCATCTCCATTTCTAAGCCTAAGAGCCGCCATTGTCTGTAGATGCCTCCAAGGTCATGTGGCCGGCATGACTGCATGGAGACCATTACCTTCCTGTTGGAGTGGTACCTATTTGATCTACACACATTTGCATGTTTTCAAACCTCTAGGTTGACAGAAGTTGGGGCTAACAGCAGGAGCTCACTCTGCTCCCCAGTTAAACAGCTCAGCAGTTTAACTCATTTCACCACTAATGTACTAAATCTCATGCTGAAAAATGAACATAAAGGTAGAGGTTTTCCTCATCTTACAAAGTAAGATTTTTTTTAAATATATATATATATATATATCAAGGCCAAAAGTCTAGCTAATCTGGGAGTGGAAAACTTTCTTTGTGTCAAGGGTAACACTTGATTTGGAACTCTAGGTAGGAATGCACTATCCTACTGTCTCTATTACTGTGTTATCACATAAAAGAGGTGAATTTGTTAAGTGGTGATTCCAAATCACTTCTGTTTCTATCTTCCCCAATATTATTTATTTTAGTGTAACGGTCAGTGTTCATTTTTTAGGATTACAGGCTTATTGATTTAGTGAAGGTTAATTTAATTGCCACTCAATTAATTTGAGAGCAAATATCTTCAAGAGAATTATGTCCTGATAAAATGAGGCATTTTTGCTTTTCTTGACCCTTATTGATTTCACATATCTTTCTCACTTATTCTACCAGTGCTCTTTTTTTTTTATTTCGTCCAAACATTTTCTTTTCAACTTCTTATTTCTACACATCTCTTCAGGATACATGGCACAAGACAAAACAGGACATTCTTTGTGATGAATAATTAATGTTGATACATTTATTTGCTTCTCTGGCTAAATTTGCTTAAATGTCCAGTCAGCAGTTCCAACATCTGACTACAAATGAATAATGTTAGAAAAAATCTGAAGCAAGCAAGTTTTTTTCCTGGAAATGATGTGTACATTATTACAGTCCAATTCTGTCCAGGTTTACTCAGAAATAAATTCCATCTCACTCAAGAGAGCTTATTCATAGATCTTGATACCAACTTAAGCCCAAGTTATGCTGTTCACATATTCAAGTTTTACTCAAAATAAATTAACATTAACAGCAATGTTTTTCATAGAAAACAGAATTTATTGTATTAAAAACAGCATTTTCTGTGCTGATTTTTTGTGCAAAATTGCTGTCAATTATTTCAGTCCTCTGAGGCTGAGAGAATGTGACTCACCCAAGGTGCTTAAATTGGGGGTCCCTTTAGGGGAAATTTTAGAAGCTTGTTTCTCTGTCACTTTTTTTAGCTATCAGGATGGAACTCAATACAATTGTAGGTCACATTTATGGCTGGAAGTCTGTCAAGTGTCATGACGTTTCACTCATCCACAGATTTTTTGGATTTTTTTTTTTTACAAATAACATTTTAAAAAAAACAAAACAAAACAATTTTTCAAAAAAAAATTTGTCCACAGCAACAAAACATGTGTAGGGAATCACTCCTGCAAAAGTTTCAGAAATATCTGGTCATCCACGGATTTTTAGAAATTTTTTAAAAATTCTCTCTCTCATTCTGAGAGGAGGAGACGACTTGCAGGTCAAAAACTAGGGAATACTGGGACTTGAAGTCCAGGACAATAGAGAAGAAGACCAGCCTGTGATTTGCTGAGGCAGACCATATGATGCAGCGAATGTGGCTGCGCTCAGCCCCATCATCACCATGGAGAAAGAATGCTGCTTCAACTATGGAAAAAATTGTCAGGATATAAACAAACCTAATGAACATTTCCTGGAATGTATTGGGGTGTTTTGATCTGATTTGGTTCTATTTTGGCCTTCCAGTATTTTGCTTTGGCAATTCATACCTACGTATTGTCGAATTTGGTCGAATTCCAAATCGACTTGCTGAATTTTGCACACCCCTAGTTTCCAGTACAGTAAGTGCTATTTTCTGTGCAAAACTATCACACAGGAATTTTGTGAAGAATAAGTCCTGAACTGTGAAGATTCTCAAAGATCCAGGATTTTTCTTGTCAAGGTTTCTTAAGTAAAAAAACAAAAAAAAAAACCTACCAATGGAACTACAGATTGAATTATAGGAAAAGAGTTTCTATTTAAACATAAGGAAGAACAAAGGAATATGTTGCATGGGAGTGTGGTGCAGAATCTTTCTCTTGAAGTTTTAAAATAGAGGCTAAAGGACCATCTTTGATTGTGTTTTCTCCATGGCAAAGGGTTGGACTAGATGGCCCTTGCGGTCTCTTCCAACTCTTTGATTCAATGTTTTCAACTATTTTCTGGATATTTTCTAATATTATTTTCATCCCTAGATGTGTATTAGGCATTCATGTGTTCTTTGCATAACTTTGTTGCACATTTGTTACTTCAGATGCATGCTGGCACACCCAGATAATATCTGAATATACACCAGGAGTGCTCCAATAAGTCTCAGTGCTCATTAAACATTAGTGTTAGGGCACATCAGTTGTTATAATGGCTAACATTGTGCAGCAGACACCCATACATCAGATTGTCATGACCGCCCATATGTGAACATGGACATTGTGAAACTACTCAATTCATTGTCTGCACATGTAAATCTATTTATGAAGTTGCAAATCTCATACTGATTTCCAGTCAAGAGTTCAAAATAATTAAAAAAAATTAACTGCAATGAAAGGTCCTCCTAATGTCTATTTTTTAACATTCAAATTTTTAAGGTAATGACACAGCTCCTCATAACTCAGAAATGTATCTGCATCTTCTATGATTACTCAACACTGATTAATTTTGGAGTCTGAATGACTGTACACTGTTTTTCTAATTCAAATGCAAGGGTGAAAACTCTATAGGGTTCTTGTACCTTTAATAGTTGTATAGAAGGGGGGTTTCGGGAGGTGCTGCTTATTGCTAGCAATATTCCACTGCTAGAAAAGGAGTAGAGGGGGCATGATGAGGTCATTTTGGGATAAATGAGGATGTGATGTTCAACATTTATTTAATTCCCTTGCAGACCAGTTGATGGAATAATTAATTTTATCCCATCATAATGAATGAGAAAGATTAAAACCCCCTCCCCCAAATCAGGGATGAGTAACAGCCACATGGATGGGAAGGGACAGTTTTTCTCCCTACAGGCCATGGGCCTTTTTATATTATATGATTATTGCACTATGATTCCACTTGAACTGTTATGGCTGCAGCCTATGGCATCCTGGAGTTTGTAAACTAGAGCTCTGTGACTGAAAATTTGAGATACCTCTTTCTAAACTTCAAATCTCAGGATCCCATGGTAAATTGTTATGACTGTTCAAATGGAACTGTAGCAAATTGCTGTATCCTCTTCTACCAGTATGGATTACAACTTTTGCCATCTGGGCCAACTCTGATGTTGCTTCTCCACACATGTTCTGATGTTCATTTGTGACATGTTAGAAGGATGTGCTTATAAGAATAGTGTGCACCACATGCCAAATATGTATTTGCATAACTGGCAGAAGAACCAAGGTACAAATAGTTTCAGTTGGGATTCATCTCAAGAGGGAATGATTTTGCTTCTAGTTGTAAAAGCTTTATAATTCATTTCTTTTTCGGAATAGTAGAAATGATTTGGTCTTGGTCGCTAATTTGATTTGATTTTTAAGGATTCAATTTAGCTGCTCTTCAGGGTTCTAATTATATTTGTGAAACAAAAAATTTTGTTGCATGGCTTTGTCATTTTAAAAGATTTATCCATAGCAAATCGTAATAATCCAACCAATAACAGTCAGGAAAAAAGGATGACTTGTAAGATACAATCATTCTGGGAACTGCATATAACCTTTACATAAAGCTTGAGCCAGAGATGGAATCCACTCATTTTTACTGCATCTGGCTACTACAAATCAGAGCACATTCATCTTCCAGACAACTCACAGCAAAGAGTTACTTTGAGTGTGCCAGGCAACCACTTCAATTGTCTCTGGTTTAGCATATTCACACTGTATAATTAATATCATTTACACATGGCATACTTAAAATTGTTTAAGGTCACACTGATAATATTAAGATCTAAATTCATTTGTTAGATCTATGAATTATTAGATTAATTGAATAAATGAAAATTTTATAAGTCAACATGAATACAAGTTTCGTTATTTCCATCTAGTTCTCAGTTAGGACAAGCAATTGGATTCTATACATAAATTCATTTGTTAAAATGTTTTTGTACCAGTTGCAACATTTTGTGTGGATTAGAAATTATTTTCTCCAATCAGGTACAGGAGAGTTACAGACTGGAAGAAGAAGAAATCAATTAATTGAAATATCCTCTCAGAGAAATGGACTAAATATCTGCATAAAAATGCTCCAAGCAAAGCCATGAGTGGCTTCTAAGAAGATGGTGATCTCCACATTCTAGACATGGTCACAGTGAAGGCCTACATATCAACTAATAAAATTAATGTCCACCATAGGACATACAATCTTCTCACCCAGCTCTGCCAGCAATGTTCTGCTTTGTCGGGGTGTGTGGGGAATCCGGTGCCCCACATCCCGCATCGCCTGGATCCAGGTGAGGGAGATCATAGAATCATAAAGTTGGAAGAGACCTTATGGGCCATCCAGTCCAACCCCCTGTCAAGAAGCAGGAAAATCACATTCAAAGCACCCCCAACAGATGGCCATCCAGCCTCTGCTTAAAAGCCTCCTAAGAGGGAGCTTCCACCACACTTTGGGGCAGAGAGTTCCAGTGCCGAACAGCTCTCACAGTTAGGAAGTTCATCCTAATGTTCAGGTGGAATCACCTTTCCTGTAGTTTGAAGCTATTGTTCCACGTCCTAGTCTCCAGATCAGATGGGGGAAGCAGATCCATCCAAAACCTCTGGAATTACTTTAAAAGCCCCAAATGATACTCTTTGTACCCTGGGCTGCAATGAGTAATTTTGTCACTTTCCCCAGGTGAATTGCTATTTAAACCGATATGTATACTAGTCTTGAAAGAGTTAAATCACTCCCTGGGACACATGCAGAGGAAAAGTTATTTTGAACCAATATACTTCTAGAATACCATGAAGGCCTCAAAATACACCTGAAATGTGTTTTCCCCACCTCTAACATAGGCCAATAGCGATGATGTCAAACAGTACTCTCCTAGAGATAACACCATTTTGTGGAAATGATCTTCTGAGCAAAACAATAATAAAATACTCCTATCAGATCCTGTCTCAGCCATTTGGTGAGAAGTCTACCAAAGTGGATTAGAAAACTGCTCAGAGGGGTGAACTTTTCCCTGTTTAATTCTTAGAGTCAGTAGCTCATGAGGGCAATTAAAATGTTCCCAGAGTCCCAAATTCAAGCCTGAAGTCAGAATGGAATGAATCCAGATCATTCATTTGATCGAAGAACCCCTGCAGCTAATACGATAATCATCTGGGTATAAGTCTCCATTAAAGCTAAATCCACCTTTAAGAGCATCATGGTGCTGCAAGAAAACATCTCTTCCTACCCTTTTGCTCTTCACCATGTTTATTTTTTTCTGTTCATTCACTACTCTTATGCTGCTTCATTACTCCCTTCATTAAAGGATAGGCTTTAAAATTAAAAGGAAAATTAAAAACCAGAGAAAGGTCATTTTTAATTGTGATGACGTCAAATTGTTATTTTATATTTCCCTTCTAAGTCCTTTCTCAACCCTCCTAGATAATGTATTTTGAAAAACTTTTTTTCCCCTAGAAAGCATTCACCCTTGACCCGCACAACAAATGGCTGAGGAAAGTGTTCTATTTATGACCCTGTCCTCTGTGGTTTTTACTCCTACTTCTTTTCTCACCCCGAGTTTTAACCTAGTGTTCATGTGGCCCGCCCTTGGTTTTATTGTTCTTTTGATCTTGTTTAATGTAGTGTATATTTTCTTTTATTGTGTTGTTTAATGTGTTATGATTTTTTGTTCTATTATATTTTGTTATATTGTATTGTTCTGGGCATGGCCCCATGTAAGCCGCCCCGAGTCCCCGTTGGGGAGATGGTGGCGGGGTATAAATAAAGATGATGATGATGATGATGATGATGAAGATGATGATGATGATTATTATTATTATTATTTCCTTTGTAATTTTTTTTTATCTCCAGAGCTTACAAAATTGTGGAACACTCTTCAGGAGTCATGGTGCTTAAAGATGAATGGGGGAGTAACTCTAAATTAAAGCTAAACCACAGCAGCATTCTGGGATGAAAGAGTATAGTTAGCAGCTAATAGCCACTGAGGGTATCTCTGCTGGTACTCCTTGGGGGAACAACTCTATTAGAAGGAAAAAAGGGGGGTGCAGTCAGTCCTCCAGATGTGTGGATTTGACTTTTATAGATTTGATTATTTATGGATTGGATTAAAATTTATCTCTAGGAATTTCTAGATCTTCCAGTGCACCCATATGATCAGTTTGTCTTCCATTGAAAGTAGAGAATACAATCACACTGCAGAACTAAGACATTCCTAAAGAGAACACACTCCTAGGGAGAATTATCTCTAGGTCCTCCATTGAGGTTCCACAACTATGCAGATCTCTATATAGGTGTTTCCTCAGGTTAAAAAAGCATTTTTTAATCACAGTTTTTCACTTTTGTGTGGTCCTAATCCCTTAATCCCAGAAAATGTGAGAAGCTCACTGTACTGCTGTCATAATGCATTTCCTGCAAGAACCCCCCTTTTTCTGGGAATGCCACTGGGTAGCCAATGGGTTCTCATTCAAATTACATATTACAGTAGAGTCTCGCTTATCTCACATTCACTATCCAATGTTTTGGATTATCCAACACAGTCTGCCTCCTGTCCAGATCCACAACTTTTTCTCTAGGCAGCAAGGAATGAACGTTTTACGGATTTAATTTCTGGCAATGTTGTTATTGTACATTCATTTTATGCAACTCTTATCTTTATTTGTAATCAATTTGTTAGTAGCCAATGTTTTTGTAGTCAATGTTTTCAATACATTGCGATGTTTTGGTACTAAATTCGTAAATACAGTAATTGCTACATAACATTAGCATGTATTGAACTGCTTTTTCTGTTGATTTGTTGTAAAACATGATGTTTTGGTGCTTAATTTGTAAAATCATAATGTAATTTGACGTTTAATGGGCTTTTCCTTAATCCCTCCTTATTATCCAACATTTTTGCTTATCCAACGTCCTGCCATCCTGTTTATGTTGGGTAAGTGAGGCTCTACTTTAATTAGAAAGGCAAAACACTGTCTGTTAAAAATGGGTGTGTTTGTGTTTGCCATTGGTCCTTTCAGAATAGTAAGAAGCTCAGAGCAGTTGAGGGAACATAACCTGAGACACAATGCTCCTCAGAGACTGTGCCAAGGGTCCTTTAAGTGCTGGAGCTCTTATAGAAAGAGCTACGAATCTATGCTAGCTCAAAGAAATATTGAAGATGTTGCTGCGCTCACTGGAGAAGTTTTGAGAGGTTGTGTAGAGAAGACAAAGAAAAAGGTAGGGAATGGGAAGAGGGTGTGTGAAATAGTGAGTGAATGAGTGAAAGAAAGAAAGAAAGAATGTTTTTGGTATCTATGTTGAGAGAGCTGGAGGGGGGGGGGGGAAGAGAATAGAGATGTTCCTTACAATATAAATATTCAATTTCAATAAACAAGAGCACTACACACATGTCTACCTCAATGAATTTGGCGTGACTTATTCCAGGGCATATGTGTGCAATGCAGGAGAATATACATTAGGCATGTGCAATCCAAAAAAAAAGGTTCTAAACCAGTGGTTCTCAATTTGTGGGTCCCCAGATGTTTTGGCCTACAACTCCCAGAAATCTCAGCCAGTTTACCAGCTGGTAGGATTTCTGGGAGTTGAAAGCCAAAACATCTGGGGACCCATAGGTTGAGAACCACTGTTCTAAACTGTGTTCAAAAGTAGGGGGCACTGGTGCTTTGTTTTGAAAGTCCTTTCTGAATTTTGGGGGTAAAAATTTTGGGACTCCAACTAAACTTATGAATCTTCGTAATTACTTCATTAATGGCGGTCATGCATGCTCAATAAGAAAGACATCACTGACAGTGGGAAACTTCAGGGGCTCATATCTCCCTCATTTTTAAAGCTATTGAGTAGACAATGGTAGAACACATTTACCACTGTTAGCTCACCAAATTTCGGAACATTTGACTTATCCACGGATTTTTGGTGAATTTTCAAAGTTTTTAAGTGGATTTTTGGTGAATTTTCAAAGTTTTGTGTGGTCCTAATCCCTTAATCCCAGAAAATGTGAGAAGCTCACTGTACTGCTGTCATAATGCATTTCCTGCAAGAACCCCCCCTTTTTTTCTGGGAATGCCACTGGGTAGCCAATGGGTTCTCATTCAAATTACATATTACAGTAGAGTCTCGCTTATTTCACATTCACTATCCACAATGCTCCTCAGAGACTGTGCCAAGGGTCCTTTAAGTGCTGGAGCTCTTATAGAAAGAGCTACGAATCTATGCTAGCTCAAAGAAATAGCGAAGATGTTGCTGCGCTCATTGGAGAAGTTCCAAATTTCGGAACATTTGACTAATCCACGGATTTTTGGTGAATTTTCAAAGTTTTTATAAGAATTTTTTTTAATAATAAAGAAAATGTGTTCCTGGTTTGAAAGTGTTATTTCCTGTTGCATTGTGTGGTCTTTACTTTGAAAGTCATTGTTCTACTCCAGAAATTTTGTTTTTGTGTTAGAAACTGTGTTAAATTGGTGGAGACTCAACAAAGCAAAATGTGCTATTTAACATCTATAGGGCAATGTTCCTTGCACAAAGATAACATTTTTGCAGTGTAATAAACTTTTGCCATGTTTTATGACAGAACAAATTAGGAAGCGCCATTTATAACCCAGGAGCAAAAATCATAGTACAGACACCATCAAGAGACATCTAGACTGACCCCCTTCCTCTGGGCAGAAAAATACCATCCAAACTGTCCGGACATCTCATTAATATGTTTCCCATATTGGCACACAACTACAATTTAGCACAGATTTAAACTATGACTTACTTCCTTAATTCCTCTTTGCAGATTCCATAATTATATATAGTATAATAATTAGACTGACTTTTAGTGCCATGGGTGCCCCGGTGGCGAAGTGTGTTAAAGCGTTAAAGCTGCTGAACTTGCGGACTGAAAGGTCCCAGGTTCAAATTCCGGGAGCGGAATGAGTGCCTGCTGTTAGCCCCAGCTCCTGCCAACCTAGCAGTTCAAAAACATGCAAATGTGAGTAGATCAATAGGTACCACTCTGGTGGGAAGGTAACGGCACTCCATGTAGTCATGCCGGCCACATGACATGGAGATGTCTATGGACAATGCCGGCTCTTCGGCTTAGAAATGGAGATGAGCACCAACCCCCAGAGTTGGTCACGACTGGACTTAACGTCAGGGGAAACCTTTACCTTTAGTGCCATAGCTAGCTGCTCCAGCCCACTGCACTATGGGAAATGTAATTTAGTGTAGGCATATGGCTTCTCATTGCTTCCAGTTATTATAAATGGGAAAAATTTAGGGTCTCCTTTCCCCCTCATTTTTAAAGCTATTGGGGTTAAACTTGCTACAGTGAAGGAACACATTTATCAGTCTTTGCTTATCAAGTTTCATAACGTTTCACTCATCCACAGATTTTTTTGGGAATTTTCAAAGTTTTTAAAACAACATTTAAAAAAATACTAAAAGAGCTATCTTTGCCCCCCCCCCCCCCCCAAATCAGACTTGATTGGCTGAAAGGCATGCCAACAGGTTTGGCTTCGCCTCTCAGCAGAGCTTAGTTGCCCTGTGAATTTTAGCTGCACAGCTATATCCAAAGACATCCGAGGCTAAAGAATGGAAGGCTCTTTTTGATTCAAATACTTAATGTTGGGGGGCGGGGCATATCCTACTTTTTAGAACATCCGCACCAAATGCACAAGTCTAGTATACATAAACCCATGGACTTTTAAAATATATTATGAAGGCCAGTGCTTCCACAAGCAATCAGCCTTCAGTGGAGAACTTTCAATCTTAGGACTCAAAAGAGGGTGCGTCTACATTGTAGAATTCATGCAGTCTGATACCACTTTAACTGCCATAGTTCAATACTATGGAATCATGAACTACAACTCCCATGACTCATAACATTGAGCCATGGGAGTTAAAGTGACACCAAACTGCATGAATTCTCCATTGTGGATGCACCCAGAGTGAGAAACTTTTGAGTCACACAACAATAAAGATATGCATTCCAGCATCACTTGTATTACATAGTTTGTTGTTCAAAAAATACCCATCCAATTACCTAAAATATGTGTTAGGAATTCTTTTTTATATATAGTTCAAGAAAGAAATTTATTGTAGAAGCAGGTATAATAACAGAATCATAGAAAAGAAATAAAAACCAAGTAAGTTTCCTCAATCACTTGTTGGGAACTTCTTAGAACAGCAGTGAGGAAGACTCCAGTTTTGGCCAGCATGCAGAACCTTCCCAGTTATCAGCCTGCATCAATAATAATAACTTTATTTTTATACCCCGCCCCATCTCCCCAAAGGGACTCATCAAGATTCAATTTTTAGGCTGTTATGTGAAGGTTTTATATCTGTTAGGAATTCTTAAGTACCATCGCCTTACAATAGTATATGATGGTGTAAAAATCTTTCCAAAGGGAGATAAATAATGCACTTTTACCTATTTTCATTTTTTATGTTTATATGTGTGGGTTAATATTTTATTTTCACCTAAACACTTGCTTAAAAATGTGATGAGCACCTATTTTTTTCCATAAAAGTATGTGTTTCAAACAGTTTGTTCCCCAAAGTTTATGCAGATGTGAATGCAGCAATTCTTCTAAAAGATTGTTGAGGCTTGATGTAATCAAACTTGAATATTTGTTTGCTTGAATGTAGTTCCACTTCTAATTTACAAGTTATTTGATGTACTTTGAACAGGAAAATGAACAATATGTAGATATTGACTCAAATGATGTAAAATATTCTTAACACAGAATCATGGTATACCAGGTCTTTTTTAGTGGATGTGTTTTTTCTGAGCCATTTAAGCATGCATGTTATGAGATGGTCATCTTTTACCTTTTATCTGTAGTCTGAACCCAAGGGAATTCAGATTTTAATCTATTTCTCAACAAGACAGAGAGTACTAGAGTGTCTGTAAGGGAAGATGACATCAGGCATAAGGGAACAGTGGCAGCTGAGGAGTATCTTCGAATAGCCTTTGATAGAGTGAGAAGAGGCAATGGAGAGACAGGCAGGAGTTGTTGAAAATAGATTGGTTAAAAATAGCGTTTTTGGTTGGAAATAGACTGTAAGGGTTATCAGAGGAGAAGGAACAGGCTGACATGTCTACAGCTGCCCAACTGATCTGAATGACTACTTAACCAAGACTGTACAGTATAGCGATGTGAAGGCAGTATCGGCATAACAGTACTCAGGAGAATGAGAATCTTTTGAGACTAGCTCCAGAAATTATTTCTGGTGCATGTATTTTAGTAGGAAGTTTAGTAGGAAGTTTGCCATTTCCTTCAGTTCCTGAGCCTGCTGTTAGACATTCTGCTTCATTTTTGTAGTTCAGCTTTGGTTTGCTCAGTCTGCCAAATTGTGTGTGTGTGTTTTTTTTTATTTCTCTGTGTTATTAATGTTGCTGTTAAGTTATATCCTCTGTGTGGCATTCTTTTCGTGACTCATTTTTGGAAGACGCATTCGTTCAAGCAAAAAAGTCAGCAAGTACACCCACCTCTTTAGTGCCATACATGGGCCACAAGGATTTATGATAAAATTCAACAAGAAGAAAATGGCAAGAACTTATGTAGAACCTCACAAACTATAGGGATATCATAATAACTTCATTTGACTAACTGAAAGATCACAAGATAGCAAGCAATTTTTGGAATTTGCTGGGCTGTTCTCTCTGATTGAAAGTCAAATAACTTTTGTTAAATAATTTTCTTTCTTAGCCAGAGAGCTCAGGATTCCATATTATTCACAGTCAGGACCACACAGCCATGCATACTACAAGAGAGGAAGCACCTTTAATGACCTCCCTGAATTGAGACCATATAAAAAACTGCCCTGTGGGTGTGAGCTGCGGCAGGGCTTATAAGAGAACATTACTAGAGGTTATAAAACCCCTGGCAGCCCATCTCACAGCAATCTCTCTGTTTTTTAAACCCACACTCCCACCCTCATCTGAGTGTTAGTTTTATCTTGTTGCCTATGGAGCCGGGTAGGATTTCCCCCCCTTTTGGGGATCACCTACATGATATTCTTACTGGGGGCAGACAAACTGGCCTCAGGGTGTTGTCTAGCTAGAATTTACTGGCAGGTTGTGGGGCAGAATGTCAGAACTCAGTGGCACCATTTGGATGAATTATAAGGCTATAAGGCCTTTGGGTTCTGGGGTCTGGGATGGGAAGAAATCTGCCCTTAGGGCTTCTATGGAGCTTTGATCTCCCTTTGTGAGTTCTAGGGCTTTGGGGCATTCTCTAGGTCTGCCTTTCAAAATATCACCATCTGTGTTGAGCCATTCATGAGGCTGGATTTCCCTAAGAGTCAGGTATTTTTGCCCAAAAGGAGACAGGGGAGGTCCACCACAGGAAGACACCTGCTCCAGCTAAAACTCCAACCAGGTTGCCCTCCCCCCAGCAAGTTTTCCAGATTGTAACTTTTAATAGTTAATTGGTCAAATAAATTTCATTTAATGTCATTTGTCTGGTCTCATTATCTCAGGGTTATCAGCCATTGAGCCATGGCAGTTAAAGTGGCATTAAACTGCTATAATTTTATAGTGTTGATGGTCTCTTTAATCCTTTATAGAACGACATTTAAATATGTGTGTTTATATAATTTTTGCAATGTTTGCATGTTTTGACATGGACATGTGGGTAAGAAACAAAATTTATTATTATTATTATTATTATTATTATTATTATTATTATTATTATTATTATTATGTTGCCTCTGGGGGTATTATATTTTAGCTGTTGTCACTAGCAGGCATTGGTAGAATTTTCCTCCCAGAATTTATCTAATCTCCCTTTAAAGCCATCTAAGGTGGTGACTAATGCCACATCATTTGGTAGTGGATTCTATGGTTTGACTCTGTGAAGTATGAAGAAATATTTCCTTCCACTTGTCCTCATTCATTTAACATTCAGTTTCAGTGGATGGCCTTGGGTTCTATTATTATGACAGAGGAAGAAAAACACCTCTTTTTGTACTTAATAAACACCATGTACATTACATTTCATTCTCCCCTTACCATTCCTTATTTTTTTATTCACTCAGTAGTTCTGTTTATATATGAATTTTTTTTTAGTCCTCCTTGAATGTTAGTATTTTTTATTTATTTCTAATGTTTGTATGCCAACCTATAACAAAAAGATCTTTGGACAGTTCTAAAAATTAAATGGAATAAAAAAACCTAAGATAATGCAATAAATTATTCCAAGAACTGCGTTTATTACTTAAAGTGTAATAACAAGCATCTGAAATCAAAAAAAGTCTTTATCTCTTTTATCTTTTCATATTTTAAAGTCAACTGTGGGCACAGTACTGCCTGTGGTTTGTGGATCCCACTTCTGACATACTGTACTAACTTTAATATGGGCTGTATTCCTTCTTTGTTTCCCATCTTCCTCCTACTAAGAAAATATATGGGGTTGGTATTTTCTAATTTTCCACAGACTTAAGGGATTAATGTTGTTTCACATGAGGTCTCCAACCTCCTCAAAAATACTCAGTGTATTTATTTCCTCCTTCTGTACTCATGCTACTATGTTCTCTGGCAGCATCTTTTGGTATTTGTGTAAACAGTAGGCTTGAGCGATCCATGAAAAAATTGATTCTAAACTCGTTTCAAAAGCAGGGGGCGCCAGCGTTTCGTTTCTGATGTCATTTCCGAATTTTGCCCCCCCCAAAAAAATTCGAAATTAACGAAAATTCGTTATTTTCTAAATTAATTCGTTAATGGCGGATGCGCATGCGCAATTCCCAAAAACAGCACAGAGGGAGAGGACTTTACAGGACTCTCCCACCCTCATTTTTTTAGTGATCTTCTTCAAACTTGGTACAGTGGTAGAACACATTTAACACTGATAGCTCACCAAAATTTGGAACGTTTCCCTTATCCTCTGATTTTTGGCGAATTTTCATAGCTTTTATAATAAACCATTTTTTAATAATTGCAGAAATCTGTTCCTGGTTTGAAAGTCTTATTTCCTGTTAAATTGGGTTGTCTTTACTGTGAAAGTCATTGTTCTACTTCAGAAACTTTGTTTTTGTGGCTGAAACTTTGTTAAATTGGTGTGTGTGTGATATATATATATATATATATATATATATATATATATATATAGTCCCTGCATATGTGTGTGTGTGTGTGTGTGTGTGTATAGGTAAAGGTAAAGGTATCCCTTAACGTTAAGTTCAGTCATGTCTGACTCTGGGGGTTGGTGCTCATCTCCATTTCTAAGCCCAAGAGCCAGTGTTGTCCACTTCGCCATCGGGGCTCATGTATATATAATATACATACACATACACACAATGTGGAGAATATGTGGAAAGGTAGATAGATAAGTTGGGAGCCACAGCGAAGGCACCTTCCTGGGAGCAAGGTCTAATAATAATAATAATAATAATAATAATAATAATAATAATAATAAATCCCTTACAATATCCAAGATGGCTCACTGCTACAGAATCTTGGGAGCTTTAGTTTGGTATGGTACCATTATTGGCAAAGAAAGCTAAGCTGTAGGAGTTGAAATCCAATCATTTATCCTCCCTATAGAATCAATTTTATATGCATTTTTAGCTACAGAAAAGCTAAAATCAGGACAGTAAAAGAACAACACCCAGAAAATGGGAATTCCAGACAGGAAACAATCAGGGCCAGCTAATACCTCCCAACAAAGGATTCCCCCAGGTAGGAAGCAGCCAGGCTTTGAAGCTGCAAGGCTATTCAATGCTAATCAAGGTGACCAATTACAACATTCACACTTGCCTCCCACAGACAAGAGTTCTTTCTCCCACCCTGGACCTTCCACAGATATATAAACCCCACTTGCCTAGCTTCGCACAGACGTCAAAACCTCTGAGTATGTCTGCCACAGATGTGGGTGAAACGTCAGGAGAGAATGCTTCTGGCACATGGCCATAGAGCCCGGAAAACTCATAGCAACCCAGCCAGTAGGCTGTTGCTGAACAACCTATGAACTTTTAGCATTAAAGGAAAAAATGCCCAAGATTTTATCACTTAATACTGTTGGCATGTCTGGAGAAGAAGAATAGAATGCTTCTATACCAGGCAAGGGCAAACTTTGCCCATGTCTGGAGTTAGGAATTGTAGGAGTTGAAATCCAAAACAATTTGACAGAAAACTGGAAGTTGTAGTTTGGCATGGTACTGGCTCTCTTCTGCAGGGAAGGCTAGGGACTTTGTAAAACTACAGCTCACATGATTACATGGCACTGAATCTGTTGCAATTGAGCTGGTGCCGTAATCCTTTCCGGGAGATCTCCTCAGTGGAGATATCTCTTAAAGGGATATCCTCTGGCTCTAAGGATTCCGTTTAGGAAGGCAAGCCTGGTTCTGGTATTCCCCTTTAAGCCAGTGGCTAGAAAGTCTGGAAAGAAGCAAAACCAAACACGCGGCTCCAGAGGAGAGAAGGCCAAGCGCAGGCAGGCATGTCTCTTCTCTCTTCTCTTCCCTCCCTCCCTGCTTCTCTCTCTCTCTCTCTCTCTCTCTCTCTCTCTCTCTCTCTCTCTCAGAGAGAGAGAGAGAGAGAAGCAGGGAGGGGAGAGAGAGAAGGGAAGAGAGCAATGCGGAAGGCTTCTACGGGGCCGCATCTCAATGGAATTTTTAAAATGCTAGCAGATCGATGGCCATGCCTCTCCCTCCCTCCCTCTTCCGCTCTGATTGGCTGAGAGGCATGCCAACATGGCTTCTCCTCTCAGAGGGGCTACAGCTACATCCGGAGACATCAGAAACAAACAAAAAAAGGTACTTTTATTATTCAAATTTGTAATATTTGTAAGGCAGTGAGCAGATGGTTCAATATCAATTCAAAAGTAATTATGAAACGAATTTTAAACGAATTTAACGAACTAACGAAAAATTTGCTCAAGCCTAGTAAACAGTGATAAAAAGAAATTTTATCAGATAAAGCAATGTACAGACAAAGCAATGTAAAGGTAATGGAAAGTACACAAAGATCTAATATTTCTTCTTTAGTTGAATAAGTTCCCCGTTTTCTTCCTTTGCCTTTGTGGGTAATTATAAAGAAGTGAAGTCATTAATGTTATATGTTCCTTTTTATTGTATAGAGATTGCTAAGAATTACTATAAAATTCTCTCTTTACCTTCCTCCCTTTTTCTCTTTTATGACTACCAAGTTCAAGGCAAATATAAGACTTGCTGTTTTAACCCTTGCTCTCTCTTTTTATTTCATGAGGTTCTCCCATCTAATCAGTTCATAGCAAGCCCTTAAATTTTATTGGTCTTCCTTTCAAAACCACCAAATAATAGCCAATGTAAGAACATTCATTATTATTGGAGTGTGAAGAGACTGCAGCAGGGCTTTGATAGTACTAAAGGATGAAAGTCTAAAGGATGAACAAAAATAGTAGCATGGAAATGAATAGTTCAATGTATAGAAAACGAAGAGAAGTAATTTGAGTAAAAAGATCAGTATCAGACCAGTTCACCTTCAATACTCAACCGAGTTATATTTTTTCCTGATCTTTCGTGATTGTCTCTGAGAAATCTCTCCCCAGTGTCATCCCTCCATTACTGCTGCTGCCCAGTAGCCATTTGGCACATTTATCTAACTTCTCAGCAGACATCTATTTAACATGGAAGACGCAACCAGTAGGACTGCCCCATAGAAGCACATAATCACAACAGAGAAAGGAAGTTTCTCTTTTAGTGTTATGTCAAATATACATGTCTGAAAACTCTGCTTATAAGATGGGAAATTTGTCTGGCTTTCCACCTTTCCCTTTGGCTCCTTCTTTGAGGCACCTATCAAAAATTCTATTCAGTTCTGCCCTACTTGTATGTCTGGTTTCTCTACCATATTACACAGGACCAGTGATTCACCTCTTTTCTGATTCTTAGAAAAATGCAGTGATATTTAAATTTCTTTTTAAAAAGTCATGAAGAATGAAAGATTTCTAAGTCATGTACTCTAAATAAGAAGCAGATTGTATTTTATTAAGATCTTAAAAGATGCAAATATGTTTATTTCTATCGAATAGAGATATGTTTTGTGGGTTATACCTCAATGGATGGCAACTAAAAGGAAATAGACCATTAATATTCCACAATTATAAAGCCTGGCACTGTGTCACATTTCAATATCTCCTCAAGAGCAGAGCTTACATAAAAACATTAGCAGCATGAAATTGCAAAATAGTGGAAATAGCTTCTACAATGAAGTAAAAAAAAAAGTGAATAAAAGTGAATCTGGATTGCCATATAGATATCTAATTTCAGAAGGCAGCTGGTGCAGGACAGAGTATGGAAGCCAGAAGGTAGGGCTGGGGAGGGAATGAAATTGAAATAATATTCTCTCAGTTGGGACTCAAGGAAGTCAGGCTAACCCTCCTTCCCCTAAATCTATTTCACACAATCAAGTTAAAGCAAATAAGGTAAAAAATATTTAAACAAACACTAAAGATGCCCTTTTTAAACTCACAGTCGTGCCTCCCCCCCCCCCCCCCACAAGTGCATGGCCACCTGCGCCTCCCCAGCAAAATGAATAAAACCAAAGAAGGACTATAAGGAATAATAATAATAATAATAATAATAATAATAATAATAATAATAATAAGTTTTATTTATATCCCACCCCCTCTCCGAGAAGGGACTCACGGCGGCTTACAGCAAGTAACAGTTAAAACAATACAAAAAGTGAGTACATAGGTCAAATTAACATAACTTAAAATAGAACCATTGCAATTACTGAAAATATATATATTTAATATTATTGTGTATATTGACTTTTATGACTGTTTTTAATCATGTTGAAGTTTTACTGCTCGGTTTAATGTTTTATCTGATTTGTGCTGTCGTGTCTGGGCATGGCCCCATGTAAGCCGCCCCGAGTCCCTCCGGGGAGATGGGGCGGGATATAAGAATAAAATAATAATAATAATAATAATAATAATAATAATAATAATTATTATTATTATTATTATTATTATTATTATATAAGAGCATAGCATAACATCAAAAATAGCTGCTCTTACTGGAATAAAAGTATTAAAAATGTTTAAACCAACAATCTTACTAAAATACCTCCATTTAAGACTTATCATTTCCAAAAGCCTGCTTCCAGAGCCAAGTTTTAAGTTGCTTTCTAAAAATCAACAAGGAGGGAGCCAATATAATTTCCTTGGGAAGATATTAACTAAGAAAATGTAATGAATGATATACAGTGTTCCCCCGCTACTTCACGGTTCGCTTTTCGTGGACTTGCTGTTTCGTGAGGAAATGGGGGTATATTTAAACATTATTTTAATTGTTATGTGGCCTTTCTCCCCCTTGCAACCCTTTCCTACCAGCGCCTGCTGGGCCCTTGCTCCGGGCCCATCTTGTTGCTCTGGCTGCTTCCCTGCAGCCAGGGAAGAAAGAACGGATGAGTGAGCGAAGGTGGGTGGGTGAGAGAGTCAAGGCCGGCGGCAGCAGCAAAAGCCTAGAAGAGGCAACCAAGTCCGGCTTCTGCCTCCACTCTGCCCCTGTTCCGAGTCCTCCACATTTCTTGTTAGTACAGGATTTCCTGAAACTCACAAATAACTCTGTGTGTGTGTGTGTGTGTGTGTGTGTGTGTGTGTGTGTGTGTGTGTTTGGGGAGGGGGGTATTTTCACATTTGGGTTGCTGTGAGTTTCCAGGCTTTGTGACCATGTTCCAGATGCATTTTCTCCTGACATTTCACCCATATTACCCCTGTCAGGAGAGAATGCTTCTGGAACATGGCCAAACAACCCAGTGATTCCAGCCATGAAAACCTTCAACAACACATTTTCACATTTTTTCCAGCTCTAATTCAATCTAAAGACCTATTCCCAGATTGATGGAGTAGACAAAGCTTTAATTACATAATGCTTCAGACCGTCTGAATTTGTGTCCCCACTTCTGCCTATACTATGTCATCTAATATCAAATAAATATCAATAGCTCATTTCAAAAATATATATAATAACCCCACTCCAGTCTAGTCCAACAGTAGGAGCTCCTGGTGGCACAGCAGGTTAAACCACTGAGCTACTAAACTTGCTGACTGAAAGGTTGGCGGTTCGAAACCAGGAAGCGAAGTGAGCTTCTGCTGTTAGCCCCAGCTTCTGCCAACCTAGCAGTTCGAAAACATGCAAATGTGAGTAAATCAATAGGTACTTCTTCTGCGGGAAGGTAACGGCACTTCATGCAGTCATGATGGCCACATGACCTAGGAGATGCCTATGAACAACGCCAGCTCTTCGTCTTAGAAATGGAGATGAGCACCAACCCCCAGAGTTGGACACGACTAGACTTAATGTTAGGGGGAAACTTCTACCTCTCTTTACCTAGTCCAACAATATTCCAAACAGCTAAATGCACAAAAATGTTTAAAATATTGTGTATAAATTTACCTTCAATCTATGTGTATAAGTTGTATAGGAAACATACATATATTTGGACTTTGGCTCATCTCCAAGATATATCATTTTGTTATGTATATGCAAATTCCAAAATCGAAAGAATTCTGAAATCTCAAACATTTTAGTCCCAAAACATTTCAGATAAGAGGTGCACGACCTTTATTATCTTTTTGTATTCACTGATTTCTTCTGAAATGTATTTAGGGGAAAGTTTGGAAGATTTACGGCATTTTTACATCAAATCATTTTAAAATGCTTTAATAATCTATTACAAATATTAATGAAATAATGAAATATGAAATAATGAAAATCTTACCTACTTAGCTTTAGGAAAGGGGCCAAGACCTTTCTATTTAAGAAAGTCTTTGAGTGATACATTGTGGGATTTTAACTGTTGGAATTTGTATGTTTTTATGTTGTAAGCCGCCTTGAGTCTGCAATGCAGAGAAAGGCAGGATAGGAATATCTAAATAAACCTGAATAATGCCCATTCTGTTACTTTTTTAAAAAATAGTGTTCCAAGCTATGATTTTAATTTTCTTTTCCAGCATTTGTCACAGATGGCACTAAGTTATTCAAAATACTAAATGCTTTGAAAGAAGAAAATGTGCTGAAAAAAATTATCTTTTTTATCTATCCCAATCAGATCTTATTAAAAACAGACATCTGTGGTGATGTCATCAAGATGTTACTAAAACAAGAAAGGGGCCTTATAAAAAGAGAGCTCAGAGTCCTTTGACAGAATTCAGACTTTGCAAGTGAAGATTCTTTATGCCTTTTTGGCCCTTTTTTGATACTCACATGTGAATAAAAATGTAACTCAGTGTATATATGTGTCAGATTTTGCCTATCTATTTAGATGTCCTTCCAAACTATATATAGCCTGTGTAGAAGAATGCATTTTGTAAAAAGCACTGCTGATATCTTGATGTCACCATGCTGCAAAACACATGTAGTTATGTGAAGATATCATGTAAGTGGCATCATTAAAAAAAAACCTATAAAACTGTTATCTCTGGATTTAGAACTATCCTCTAACAATGTGGTTCTCAAAATTCTTGATACTTTTACACTGGCCATCTGGATTAGATGTTTTGGATATCCCTTATTTCAAAATTGAGTTTTCACTGTTTCCATATCTTGTTCAAAGCCATGTGGTAGAGTGCAATTGTGTTTAATTCTTTTTTTAAATGTTTTTTTAATTGAGGTTTTTTCTTGTGCATAAATAAAATTAGGAACAAGTGGGTTAGGGAGGATGAAGGGAATTAGGAATACGGGAAGGGTTGGAAAGGGGACAGGTTGGGGAGGGGATGGGGTACTGGGAAAAAAGGGTTTGTGGGGAAGAGATGGGGCTCTACTAAGAGTCCCCCTATGTGATTTCCAATCTTCTTCTTCACATTTATATTTCTTCTGTTTAGCTCATCACCTTTTTCTCTCTCTTTTTTTTTTTGCTTCTCCTCTTCTTTTCGATGTGCTGGATGATAGTTCTTTAACAAGTAAAATAGTCCTTTTTTAAAAAAAAATATTCCTAAGTTATGATTTTAATATTCTTCCAGGTGTGTGAAGATGGCGATGAGACGGACTTGCTGAGAGCTCTCAGCAAGCCAGCCCCAACCAAGCGATCGGGTAGAGCTTTGGCTCCCTCCTCACAGCTGATTGACACTGAGAGGGCAGCGAAGCCCAAGGGCATCAGCCGATGGTCCAAAAGGGATCTTTCCCTCCATGAGAGATCCCAGACGGATCCAGTAGTTGTGCCCACAGGGCAAGGTGGGTCACGGTGGGGCAATTTGGGACTCCAATTCCCAGGGAATACAAGAAAAGAAAACTACAATAGGTGAGTAAGAAAGATCTTTGAAATTACAGAGGGTGGCTTCTCCCCCTTAAAAGGGAAAATATAATGATTTCTAATTCATGGACAATAATATAAGAAAATACTTTCTATAACTAAAAAACCTTGTTGGACCTAACTTAAAGACTTCTCTCCCCTTCCCTCCCATTGGAAAGAAAAATAACGCTTATATCTGGGGCACTTGATTAATGGCGGAGAGGGAGAAGGACCTTGAAACGGGGATTGTTTAGTCTGTGGGCCAGCTTCTTTAAACAAAGCAAAGGAAAGCAGAAGTAGGGAGAACAGACTGCCTGGAATGCAGTTGATTGACCTAAGACAAAACCAAGACCTCCAGACAGAGAGGCAGCAACATGGACCAAGAGAAGATGGAGAGGCCAGAGAAAACGTGGGACAGGGCAGAAATGACGCATCGTGCAAATTGCGCTGCTCCATAAAATAAGTAAAGTATGCTAGTGCAAAGGGAAGAGAGAGGACTAATGCCATTTACTACAACAGGAAGCTGCAAGTGACGCAAACAGCATAACGAAGGGAGAAACCAGACTTGACGACGTGTAACATAGACTGAAAATAGACTTAACAGGGAACTAAAAATCAAGAAAATTAAGTGGAAAGAAATGGAACCAAATAAGGACTTTTGAAGCAAAAGAGACAAGTAGAAAAAGAAGGAAATAACACTAAAAAGGGCAGGTGGGGAGTGGAGTGATGATTAAGTGAAAGAAATATAATAATTGAGTGTAAAAAACCTTTAAGGCTCATCCCAAAAGGGACAAAGAGACAAGTGTCAAGGGACATGGACATCCATAACTACTGATCTTGAAAGTAATCAAATTGAATAATTGATATACGAACGATTAATTAATTGAATATTTACATCAAATCCATAATTAATGAACTCTACTCTCAATTGCTATTAAAATTTGTATTAATTGAATTTTTTTAAAATAGGTAGAAAGCCTTATTAAATACGAACAATCTAATTTAAGGCACTCAATCAAATAAGGAACTTTTTAAAGCAATCACCCATGACCAATTAATATTAATATTGTGAAGAATTAATTTAAATAATTAATTTCTTTTGGAAATCTATTCAGATAAATACATATAAATTTATACAGACTATTTATTAACTGATTAAGAAGAACAAATATTCTTATTGAAGGGTATCTATTACCAACCAAAATCCTGCCAGCAAAAAATAAAGGGGACAAAGACCTAAATGATAAAGGGATTCCAAGAAAACCCTCTATTACAAAGGAAATTAACTTGAAAGATATTATGAAGGAACTCCAGAAAATGCAAGAAAATCAAGACACTTACCAAAAGATTGCACAAGAACAGATTCTAGATTTAAGGAAGGAGCTGAAGGAAGAACTATGTGAGATGAAACAAGACATAAATGAGATGGAGAAATAAATAAAAGAACTAAAACAAGAGAATGTGGACATGAAGAAGAAGCAAGAAAAAGTACAAAACACAATAAAAAATATGGAAGCTAGGAATGTAAAGTTGGACATGAGACAAGAAAACTTAGAATTAAAGGAAATGTAATTCCAGTTAAGATTTCGAAACATACAAAAGGAAATAAAAGAAAATATCAGACAAATTATAATGCAAATAACCGCAAATATGTTACAATGTGAAGAAGAACAAGCAGATGAAATGATAGACCGTTTATACAGGGTGACTAAGAATTTTTCGAGAAGAAACAAAACGGCGAAAGACATAATAGTCAATTTTACTAAAAAAAAAAAAAACAAGAGACAAGATACTAAGAAATAACAATGCCAATCCAACCTTCTATAAAGAAAGGAAAGTTGTGATACTCAAAGAGTATCCAAGTACAATTTTGGAGAGGAGGAAAAATATATGTTCTTAACAGAAGAGCTAAAGAAATTCCAAATTCGGTTTTGCTGGGAAAGAATTGAAGGAATAATGGTAACATAAGGAACAAAAACACTGGCTAACCTCTGAAGATAAAGCAAGGGAATTTTACAGAAGACTACAACAAGACTAAGCAGGGATAAATGAGAAAAAGTGAGCCAGAACAGAGTCACCAGAAAAAGAACTGATGGACTACATTAGGACAAAACTGAATTTGGGTCGACAAAAGGACTTCACCAACCTGGGAAGACTGGAAAAAGAGGAAAAGGGAGAAATAGAGGAAGAAACAGAACAACATAGAATCATAGAATCATAGAATAGTAGAGTTGGAAGAGACCTCATGGGCCATCCAGTCCAACCCCCTGCTAAGAAGCAGGAAATCGCATTCAAAGTGTTGCAGCATACGTTACCCGTCCATTCGAGTGCAGTTGGGAAAGGAAGAGGCGGAGACACAGCAGATCGATTTCCAGGTCTTTACTTTTTTGCAAAAGAGGGTGATCAGTGATCAAAGGACTGTCACAAAAGCTATGCTCAATTACACCAGTATATATAGTACAATTTGTGCTGACAAAATCAGTTTTCTACACATGCGCAGAAGATACAACATTTGGAAATTTTCCTGATATAATTATTAAACAGGTGAAAAACAGGTGTTCACGTGTACAGTTGCCCTCGACCCTCTAATTTTAGGTCATGTTCCAGGTCAGGAGGATGCAACATTTGCTGACGTATCTACATCTCCTGATTATACTTTTATGTAATTCAGACATCAGGTGATTCCAAAGATCAAATGTTCTATTTCTTCTTCATTTGATTTCTAAACTCTTTTAAATGATTATTATATTACTGAATTTTAAAAGCAGATCTTAAAGCAAACTCCTTTAAAATATAGGTTTCATCTTATAAGAACTATTAATCTCATTTATTTATTGTTTTTCTTTTTCCTATCTTTTATATATTCTTTGAATATATATATGTATTCTTACTAAAGCTATAATCAATCAATGAATACTAAGCTGATCTTCCTTAGTGTCCGTTCTTGATTGTTTTCCTAATGTTAAATGTAATGTATTTTTCTAAGTAAAACTAAAAAATATAATTCAAAATAAGGTCTTCTAAAATGCCTGCTATTTACACGTAGTTTCCGTAAGATGGCGCTCTAATACTGCATCAATTAAATATCCTGAGATGTATTTACACATCCCGATCGATATATTGACTCATCCAGTTCGTCATACCCTGGCCGGTTTGACCTAGGTTCTTCTGTAAACAGAAGCAGAATCAACAACCAAAGTAAACATTCTACTATGCCAAAGGGGAAAAATCAATAGGTATGTTTTCTTGTGGAAATATACAGAACACAGCTTTTCTGCATCTTCTGTCACGACCCCGGCTACAGAGCACCAATAACCATACGCAGAGGCCAGATTCTAACTAATATCTTTATTAAGGAAATATATAAGGTTAATAAAAACAAATGTAAAAGTTAGTTCAGAAGCGGACCTTTCAGGAAAGGTCAAAATTAGTCCAAAAAAGCAATGTCCAATAAGAAATATTATGGTCCAAAGTTGTAATCCAATAACCGAAACACTCACTTTGCCAGGCAAAGTGAGGGGAGATGACAAGGTCCTTTAGTCCATAAACTTGAGCAAGGCTAGGAAATAACTTGATACTTGAAACAAGGCTTAAAACGTGGAACAAGGTAACTAGGAACAAGAACAAGGTCCGTGGAATAACTTGGTAAAATCCGTGGAACAAGGCAAGGATTGGTCCTGGGAAACAAGGCAAAGTCCGTAGATAAACAAAGGCTGGGAAGCAAGGCGAAGGCTGGATAGCAAGGCAAGGCTTGAGCAGGAGCGAGGCTTGAATCGGAGCGCGCTGTCCAGACACAACTCGCTCCGTAGGCTGACGAATTGACTCCGCGAAGTTACTACGCGGGTAAAACACCTATATAGAGTCTAACTTTCCCACCGAAGCAGTTCTCTGGGAATCAGAAACGAAAGCTAAACTCTGAGACCAGATGTTAAACTCCTTAAAGATTCTCACGAGAAGCAGTCTTAATTGGCTACATTCTTAGCTGCAATTCTCGCACTCCTGCGCGAAGCTGATTCCAAACTTCTCTGTTGTTTACAAAACTCCCGGCGCAAGAACACGGGAGAAGTAGGCTCTGGGCTTGTTTGACATACTTCTGGGAGACAACTTTCTTGCAGGTGCAAGGTTCCCAGATCTGCCTGGGAAAGATCTGGCTGAGAGGAATCCAGTTCAGACTGGGAAGGTAAAAAACCCAAGTTTTCATCTTCATCAGGAATTACAATGTCCTGAGCAGGACTACAAGGCCCATGGGTCATCACACTATCCCCCTCCTCAAGGCCCCTCCCAAACTGGGGCCCTCTCCCCGAGGCGCGAGGTCGCGGCTTGGTGGGATAGGTCTGATGAAAGCGACGGGTTAGCTCAGGAGCATGGACTGTGGAGGCGTCTTCCCAAGAGCGTTCCTCAGGGCCAAAACCCACCCAGTCAATGAGATATTGTAGGCGGCGGCGGTGAAAGCGAGAATCCAAAATGTCCTCAACCTCGAACTCCTCCTCCCCATTCATCAAAACAGGAGGGGGGGCCGGTTGGTCTGTATCAGGACGCACACCATCCGCCGGAAGGAGCAGGGAACGGTGAAACACTGGGTGAATGCGCATTGAACGCGGAAGTTGGAGTTTGAAAGTCACGGGGTTTAATTGCGCCACCACTGGATAGGGGCCAATGAAACGGGCATCTAACTTCCGGCAAGGGCGGTGGGAGGGCAGAAAGCGAGTGGACAGAAAAACCCGATCTCCTACCTTGATTTCGGGGCCCGGCTGGCGGTGTTTGTCAGCGTGGTGTTTATAGTCCTCCTTGGCTTGGTCCAGTTGCTGGAGCAAAAGTTGTTGCACCGCTGTGAGTTCCTGCAGCCAATCCTCTGCTGCGGGAACTTCTGAAGTTTCAATGACAGGGGGAAAGAAACGTGGATGGAAGCCGTAGTTTGCAAAGAACGGCGTTTCTTTTGTAGAAGCTTGAACTCCATTGTTGTAGGCAAACTCAGACAGTGGTAACAGAGAAGCCCAATTGTCCTGTTGGTAGTTTACATAACAGCGAAGATACTGCTCCAAAGTGGCATTGGTGCGCTCCGTTTGCCCATCTGTTTGGGGATGATGAGCTGAAGATAAGCGAGAGTCTATGCCCAATAGTTTTTGTAGCGCCTTCCAAAAACGAGAGGTGAATTGAGATCCACGGTCTGTGACTAAACTCTTGGGCAATCCATGTAGTCTGAAAACATGTTGAAGGAATAGATCCGCAGTCTCTTTGGCCGTGGGGAGGCCTTCGCAGGGAATGAAATGGGCTAACTTGGTGAAAAGGTCCACCACCACTAAGATCGTGGTGAATCCACAGGAAGGTGGTAGGTCAGTGATGAAATCCGCAGAAATTATTTCCCATGGGCGAGATGGGGTAGGAAGGGGGTGTAAAAGCCCTGAGGGCTTCTCCCTTCTTATCTTGGAGCGCTGGCATACTGGGCAGGTGTTGACATATTTTTCCACATCCTTGCGGATCTTGGGCCACCAAAAATCCCTTAGGATCAGATGCATGGTTTTAAATAGTCCGAAGTGTCCTGCTGGTTTGCAATCATGACACAGACGAAGCGCTTTTTCCCTGCCCGGTCCGGGTGGGATATAAACATGATTTCTATAGCAAAGCAGCCCATCCTTAAGCGAAAAGGGAAAATGCAGACCTTGGCGAAGTTGGTCCTGCGCCCAGGCATCTGCTTGCTGACTAGCCCTGATTTCTTGAGCACAGAGGGGTCCTGGAGTAGAGGAAGTTGAACCAATGGGAATGGATTTGGTGTTCCCCACTGTGAGCGTGGCAAAGTTCCCGGGTTGTAATAGTTGGGATTCAAAGGTCTCCTTGCGTCCTGCAGCGTATTCCGGTTTACGTGACAGGGCGTCTGCTTGCTTGGTCTGGGCTGGGGTCACATAATGAATCTGGAAGTCGAAACGTTCGAAGAATAAAGCCCAACGTTGCTGCCTCTGATTTAGTTTGCGGGCAGTTCTTAGATGTTCTAGATTACGATGATCAGTGTGGACTTCAATGGGAAATTTGGCCCCTTCTAGCCAATGTCTCCAAGTTTCAAAGGCTGCCTTTATGGCCAGTAGTTCTTTTTCCCAAATGGTGTAATTCCTCTCTGGTGTGGTTAGTTGACGAGAGTAAAAGGCACAGGGATGGAGGTGATCTCCCACCGGTTGTAAGAGTACAGCCCCAATTGCCACATCAGAGGCGTCCGCTTGCACAACAAAAGGGGTTCCAGGATTTGGGTGCTGTAGAATTGGCTGGGAGGTGAATAGTTTCTTTAGTTGCTGGAACCCTTTCTCTGCTTGATCAGTCCAGCGGAAAGGCTGCTTTCCACGGATGCAGCTAGTGATGGGGTCGGACCAGCGGGCAAAATCTGGAATGAACTTGCGGTAATAGTTCGCGAACCCCAAGAAACGCTGCACCTCTTTCTTGTTAGTTGGCGCCCGCCATTCCAATACTGCTGAAACCTTGGCTGGATCCATGGAAAGCCCTAGAGGCGAGATGCGGTAACCAAGGAAATCTACCTCTTGTAGATCAAAGGCGCATTTTTCCAGCTTGGCATAAAGTCCATGATCCCGCAGTCGTTGTAACACCATTTTGACGTGGTTCTCATGTTCTGATTGTGATCTAGAAAACACCAAAAAATCGTCCAGGTAGATTATCAAGAACCTGTCTAGATAGTCCTGAAAAATGTCATTGACAAAATGCTGGAACGTTGCGGGAGCTCCGCATAAACCGAAATTCATAACTCGGGACTCGAATAATCCGAATTTGGTCTGGAAGGCGGTCTTCCACTCGTCCCCTTCCCTGATGCGAACTAAGTTGTAAGCCCCCCGAAGATCCAGCTTGGTGTAAACCTTGGCTCCTCGAAGCCGATCCAGTAGATCCGAGATTAAGGGCAGGGGATAGCTGTTCCGCTTGGTGATATTGTTCAATGCTCTGTAGTCCACCACCAAGCGTAGTTCCCCTGACTTCTTCTTCACAAACATCACTGGGGAGGCGGCTGGGGATTGAGAGGGTCTGATGAATCCCTTGCGAAGGTTTGTCTCTATGAATTCCCTGAGAGCTTCTTGCTCTGGTTCAGTCAGGGAGTAGAGATGCCCTCGCGGGATCGGGGCCCCCTCCACCAAGTCAATGGCACAGTCATAAGGTCTATGTGGGGGTAATTTTTCGGCTTCTTTCTCATTGAATACATCCCAATACTCGGAGTACTTCTTTGGCAAGGTGATGATGGGCTCGGTGTCTGTGGCATGGCAGACCTTGGCTACGAGGCAATGGTTTTGGCAGTACGGTGAAGCAAACTGCAGTTCTCTGTTGGACCAGGAGATGTTAGGGTCGTGGAGAGTCAGCCATGGAATTCCCAAAATCACAGGGAAATGGGGAACCTCGGTAACAAAGAAGGAAATCTCTTCCATATGTTCCCTTATCCACATCCTGGTGGGTTCCGACCACTGACTTACGGGGCCCGTCTTGAGGGGGCGGCCGTCTATGGCTTGCACCACACGGGCATTCTTGAAATCATGATATTGTAATCCCAGAGAGTCGGCATACTCTCTATCAATGAAATTGTTGGTAGCTCCAGAGTCTATCATGGCGTGGATCATGACGGGTCCCCTTTTTGCTGACCATAATGTGACCACAAGAAGGAACAGGACCCCGGTTGGCGGCTCTTGAATGGATTTTTTGACCGGGTTGGCGAGCCTCTCTACACCCGGTCGTTGGCTTCCCCCGCCGGCTGTGTGCCAGTCGGCTCAGACGCCTTCGTCTCCGTGGAGGACGCCGCCGCAAGACGGGCGGCAGGCTTCCCTTTGGCTGGGCACTCTCTGGCGAAGTGGCCCCCGTTCCCGCAGTACCAACAGAGGTTTAAGCGTTGACGACGGGCCTTCTCGGCGGCATCTAGTCTGGGACGCACATTGCCCAACTGCATCGGCACCTCCTCGCCTCCTCTGGGGTATGGGGTTGGCGGTGGGGGTCTCCACACTGGACGTGGCTGAACGCTGGCGGGAGCGGGGGGTTTTGCCCCGGCTCTACTGCCCTGGCCTCGAACCCACTGTTTCCTGTTGGCAATCATGACTTCAGCCCGTAAACATTGATCAATGAGTGCCTCGAGGGTCTGGGGAGGATCCACCTTGGAGATTTCTTCCAGCATTTCAATGTTGAGACCCTCCCGGAATTGTCCTCTGAGGGCTACATCGTTCCAGCCGGTGTTGTGGGCCAGCACTCGGAACTCGGCTATATACTGAGACATAGGTCTGTCTCCTTGGAAAAGGCGACGGAGTTTGTGACCGGCTGCCTCCAAATTGTCCTCGATTCCCCAAGTCTCCTTGAGGTGGTCCAAGAAGTGTTGCGCTGATCTTAGGTGTGGAGAGGCTTGGTCGAACAGTGCCGTCGCCCAATTGGCCGCTGGCCCGTCTAGAAGACTGTAAACCCACGCCACTTTGATGTCTTCTTGGGGAAACTCGGCATCACGGGCCTCTAGATAAGCTTGACATTGGCGACGGAAAACATGAACCTTAGAAGCTTCTCCAGTAAACTTGGTAGGCAACGCCATGGCCGGGAGGCGGATTCCGCGCTCCCGCAAGCCCTTTATTTCTCCATCCTGGGCGTTGAGTCTGTCGCGGATGCGATCCACTTCGTCCTTGCTGATGGTGTAGCTCAGTGGCTGCCCACCGGGCACGGTTCCGGTAGACATTCTGGCCGAGGTTAATTGGTGCTTAGGGTGGCGGAGTCAAACTGTCACGACCCCGGCTACAGAGCACCAATAACCATACGCAGAGGCCAGATTCTAACTAATATCTTTATTAAGGAAATATATAAGGTTAATAAAAACAAATGTAAAAGTTAGTTCAGAAGCGGACCTTTCAGGAAAGGTCAAAATTAGTCCAAAAAAGCAATGTCCAATAAGAAATATTATGGTCCAAAGTTGTAATCCAATAACCGAAACACTCACTTTGCCAGGCAAAGTGAGGGGAGATGACAAGGTCCTTTAGTCCATAAACTTGAGCAAGGCTAGGAAATAACTTGATACTTGAAACAAGGCTTAAAACGTGGAACAAGGTAACTAGGAACAAGAACAAGGTCCGTGGAATAACTTGGTAAAATCCGTGGAACAAGGCAAGGATTGGTCCTGGGAAACAAGGCAAAGTCCGTAGATAAACAAAGGCTGGGAAGCAAGGCGAAGGCTGGATAGCAAGGCAAGGCTTGAGCAGGAGCGAGGCTTGAATCGGAGCGCGCTGTCCAGACACAACTCGCTCCGTAGGCTGACGAATTGACTCCGCGAAGTTACTACGCGGGTAAAACACCTATATAGAGTCTAACTTTCCCACCGAAGCAGTTCTCTGGGAATCAGAAACGAAAGCTAAACTCTGAGACCAGATGTTAAACTCCTTAAAGATTCTCACGAGAAGCAGTCTTAATTGGCTACATTCTTAGCTGCAATTCTCGCACTCCTGCGCGAAGCTGATTCCAAACTTCTCTGTTGTTTACAAAACTCCCGGCGCAAGAACACGGGAGAAGTAGGCTCTGGGCTTGTTTGACATACTTCTGGGAGACAACTTTCTTGCAGGTGCAAGGTTCCCAGATCTGCCTGGGAAAGATCTGGCTGAGAGGAATCCAGTTCAGACTGGGAAGGTAAAAAACCCAAGTTTTCATCTTCATCAGGAATTACAATGTCCTGAGCAGGACTACAAGGCCCATGGGTCATCACATCTTCTGAACCAAGGTAAATTAGAATCTTTAATTTTCATCTTAATTAGAAAATTAATATTGTCTTTTTCCAATTGCCCTCACAAAAGCACCCCCGACATATGGCCATCCAGCCTCTGCTTAAAAGCCTCCAAAGAAGGAGCCTCCACCACAGCCTGGGGGAGAGAGTTCCACTGTCGAACAGCTCTCACAGTGAGGAAGTTCTTCCTGATGTTCAGGTGGAATCTCCTTTCCTGTAGTTTGAAGCCATTGTTCCATGTCCTAGTCTGCAGGGCAGCAGAAAACAAGCTTGCTCCCTCATCCCTATGACTTCCGCTCACATATTTGTACATGGCTATCATGTCTCCTCTCAGCTTTCTCTTTTGCAGGCTAAACATGCCCAGCTCTTTAAGCCGCTCTTCATAGGGCTTGTTCTCCAAACCCTTAATCATTTTAGTCGCCCTCCTCTGGACGCTTTCCAACTTGTCAACAATGGCTATCACCATTGGAAGCAACACAAAGAAGACTATTAGGGTGGGTGAGATGGCCAATTTACAAAGAAATTTTGAAGATAAAAGAAGGACAATACAAGTTAAAAACCCATGAAGAGATTAAAGAACTTTATGGAAACATATCCTGGTTACATAATAGACAACTGAAAGTCCACTTTAAGAAAGATTAAAAATCTGGTTTCATGAACAAAGACACTTTTATGGAAAGAATAATGATTTCAGAAAAGAAAGAAATAACAAAAATCTACAAAAAAAAGTTGGAATGGAACAATGAAACTGAACTGATTAAAGAATGTATGGTCAAATGTGCCACAAATATTGGAAGACCTATAAAAATAGAGGTGTCAAAAGTAAGATGCCAATTAGAGAGCAAAACAGAGTTTATTCAAGAAATAGCCCAAAAACTAGTCACAAACATAAAAGATGGCTTAAAACACTTAACTTTCAGTGTTATTAAGCAGTCCAAACAAAAATATGTCAAAAAACACGCTTTAACAAATAATCCAGATTAAACTAAAGGTTCTTCAATTCGACTCAAAATGTTCTGAGTTGGCTTGGAATAAGCAGCCAAAACAAAGCAAAGACTTGGAAACTCCCAAAAAACTCCCCAAAGTCCCAAACTAGCAATGTAAACTTAAAGTCTCAAACGGGAACCCAAACTGGGCAAAGGTGCTTCCCACTGAGAGCAGCTTGTAAACAAACTTGGAAGCTGGTGTGAAAGAGGAGAGCAGCTCCAAGCCACTGCAGAGGCAAACACCAGTCTATGGGATTTAAAGGGGCAGAACAAAGAAACGTCGTCAAACCGGTCCGGAGTCAAAACAGGAGGAGCAGCAATAATCCTCTTCAAGAATGCAGGCAACGCCAGGAGCTCAAGGAACGAAGCGAAGTGTCACGCCCGTGGCAACGGAGCACCAAGAACCAGACACAGAGGCCAATATCTATCTAATATCTTTATTAAAGAAATATGTAAGAATAATATTAACAAGTAGAAAATATAGTCCAGCAACAGACCTTTCAGGAAAGGTCAAATTTAGTCCAGAAAAGTAAAGTCCAATATATTATATTAGAGTTCAAAGTTGAATCCAAGAAACCGAAACACACACTATTGCCAAGCAATAGTGTGGGGAAGCGTCCAGGGTCTTTCAGGGTCCAAGGTAAAAACCACAACAAGGTCGAGAATAAAACTTGGTTCTTGAAGCAAGATCCGTGGCTAGGAACAAGGCAAGGCAAATCTTGAATACTTGGATAGGCAAGGTAACTGGGTTTGTGGACTTTGCGAAGTCCACACTAGGCTGGAAACATGAATTCACTCCTGAAGCTGCTCCGTTGACTCCGCACGGAACCTACCGTGCCAGGCACCTATATCTGGGCCTCATTTTCCTGCCAAGCAGGTGTCCAGCGTTCTCTTTCCCTAGAGAACAGGAAACGAAACCCAGCTTTCTCCAGATGTGAGACTCCCTAGATTTTCCCAGGGGAAACATGGCTATTAAGTGTATTGTTTAGCTGCAATTCTCAAGCTCCTGCGAATCTGTTCCTTCACTCCCCTGTCTGCAGCATAGGACTGTCTCCTAGCAAAAGGGGGTGAGAGCTGCTCAAGGTCTGTTTTAATGGGTTCTTGGGCAAAAACATCAACATCAGGCATCTGGAAAGATTCCGGCTCTTGCTGAGCCGGCAAAAACCCCATGTTTTCATCTTCATCAGCCACGGTTGCACTGGGAGCAGGACTACAAGGCCCATGAGGCATCACACGAAGAGACGTCATCAGGTCAGTCCAGGGTCAGGAAAGGAGCTAGCGACAGGGTCGAGAGGCAAGCCAGGAGTCAAGAGCCGTAGGTAGACACAAATCAGACAGTGACGCCGAGAGGCTTTTAGGAGCGGAGGCAGAAGCAAAGTCGAGTTCCAGTCCAAGGTCCAGGGGCTGTAGTCATCAATTCAAGGTCCACGAAACGGAATGGCACAAAGAGCCAAGGCAACGGAGGCAACAGCAGCTAATGCAAAATAGTAATAACAGTGCAGTCCAGGAAAACCCACACAGTTCCAGCCCTCTGTTGCAGAACAATCCAGATTAACTTACATCTGAAGCAAAGTCCCAGTCCAGTCTTCAGCAACACGTACAGGAGTCCCAGTGGCGCCCAGCAACACCTTGCCACATGCAAAGTGAAGTGGCTAAACATTCCCAATTTATCTCAATCCCCCTGGGCGTTCAAACACCAACGCCCAAAGAGCAGGTGTCCCCATTCTTTAATCCGAATCAGAACTCCACACAGCTAATGCTTGTGGGTCAGGTGTCCTGAATTCTTCATCAGAATCCCAATCAGCATGCCCACGCCCAGCTCCATGCACACCTGATGATCCATCCTCACTCCTCCAAGCAGACCAAGTGGGGTCTGCTTCTGAAGACACCCAAGCTTCCCCAGCATCAGCAGTATCCATGTGCCCCGATTCCTTCTCAGGCATCTCCGGTGCCCGTGCCCAGTCAGTGCCCACTTCTTCAGCCAACTCCTGTTCCCTAGCATCCATTTCATCCACAGACTCCCCATCTGAATCTTCCTCAGAAGACTCCCCATTGAGGTCCCTAATTCTCTTTCTGTGCAAATCCTTCAACGAGCCCTCCTCGTGAGGTTTTTTCCTTCCTCTCCTGATCCCACCACTATCATTCACAGTCCCTGAAGGCGCAGTCACAACAAGAGGAATGGGAAAATATCTGGAATAGAAAACTAAAGCAAATGTATGCATACGACCTTAAAGAAAACTGGATTAAAATGATATACCATTGGTATATGACACTGGAAAAGTTAGGAAAATACTATAAGGACACACAAAGAAAGTGTTGGAAATGTGTAGTGGCAATGTAAACAAACTAAAGACTATTGGAAAGTAATCCATAAAGAAATACAAAAAAATTTGAAAGTAAAGTATGCAATGCTACCAGAGACTTATTTGTTGGGAATAATAAATAATAAACTAGAACAAAACCAAGAATCCCTCCTAAATTACTTAATGACTATGGCTAGAATTGTGTTTGCAAGATACTGGAGAACAAAAGAAATTCCAACAATACAGCAATGGGAAGTAAAGATCTTAGAAATAAGAAATATGAACAAATTAATGACAATGATATCAAGAGGTCAGAACACAATGAGAAGAGGAATGGATCGGAATCCAGTAAGAGACTATTTTGCTCAATTGTGTTTAATTCTTAGCAACTGTGAATATGGCGTTATTTTTTAGAGGTAAGCTAACTACTATAATGTAAAAACACATTTCTCTCTGAAGGTTTTCGATAATTTCTGACTATCAGTCTGTTGTTATCTTTGATGACCCTTACATCCAAATTGCAAAAATGTTTGAATTAATGTTGCCTGTGAATCTGATCTGGAAATGAATAGAATTGACCAACGTTAAAAGTTCCTGAGCTGTTTGGTGATTTTTCATTACTACAAATATGTCATCAATAAATCTACAGTACTTCACCATATGGTCAGAAATGGGATTTAACATATTATTCAAAATATATTTATCCTCTAGATCATTCATGTATAAATTGGCTATAGAGAGGGCCACTGCCCTCTCCATAGCTACTCCTTGTATCTCAAAATAAAAATGTTGATCAAACTTAACATAGTTTTTTCCCCCTAAGACCACATCAACTAAATACAATCTAAAATGGGTTGGAGGATGTAAGTTCGATCTTAGGTCTAGCGTATTTTCGCACACTTCCCTTGCTTCTGATAATGGGATACTAGTGTAGAGTGAAGTTCCATCCATTGTCATAAGAACAGCATTGGTAGGAATGAAAAGCTTTTCTATGATATTGATAAAATGCTTTGTATCCTTAATGTATGATGTAGTTTGTTTAATAAAAGGTTGTAGAAAAAGTCAACAAACCTAGCTCGTAGTTCAAGGATTGAACCAGACTCTAACACCAGATGAAGACTATAGGGTCTACTCATCATTTACAAAGACTCAAGAAAATAAACAAGAAAGTTTACTACATTGTGAATGCAACTACCATTCATCATACTGTGAATGTAACAGTTTGATTGTGATTTGTAACCATTTATTTGATATTTATATTCATTTATTGTACATAATACAATGTTTAATGATATCTAATACATAGATATTATATCATTAGTGGGTACTTGTCAGCATAATTAAAATAACCATTTTAGAGATATGGATTAACTGTTTCCATGTTATCTTTCTCTAGGGAGGGCTGCTCTTTCACTTTAAATACCAGTTCCACAGTCACAGATTAGACCACTTTTTGTCAACTTAAACTGATATACCAACAGCAAACCCTCACAGTAATGCAGTAATAGAATCTTGCATAGCCAACAACAATATTATATTATTAATCATAGTCTGGATGTGACTTGGAAAGATATATATTTATGTAGAGTAAGATATAGGAAAAACTGGACCTTACAACAATGAATAGTCACTATCAGTTATGGGGCAACAGTTTGGCATAGCAAAGGAAAGAAAACATAGCAAGTACCACAAGTGATTTAAATCTTGTTGTCTATGAAAACAGTAAGAAACATAAGCTATGTGCCTGCCATAGAGGCAAGAGAATTCACACCATCTGTCCTGAACTATTAGATCTTCCAGCTCCTATATCTTTGAACTTTTCTGTGGAAAAAATTGTAGCCTTAGGTTTCCAAGCCTCTTTGACTCAGATTTTCTGCCGTCTTGAGCTGATACACACATTTCAATGTTTCTATAGTATACAGAATAAAGTAACTTCTTTTAGATTCTGCAAAAGAGTAGACCCCTGATCCACAAAAAAAAGTCCATCATAGACATAATC